>NW_027271528.1:1002500-2258087 GCF_040938485.1 Diadema antillarum | reverse complement strand
ACCATTGTGCAAATTTCTGCGGCGATCGCGCGATCCACGGCCGAGATCTTAAGGGGGGGCCCTTTAGGCCCCCCAGTCTTTCGAGCAACCAAAATAGCCCAGTCTTTTTAGGGTTAAACAAGTGTAAGTTGTTGGTGTTTTTTTTTTATTGAATAAAGGCCTCTATCTGCAGCCATATGTGAGATTTTGAAGAATCATACTCTGCATTAATACCATTTTTCTTTTGCATATCACTTTCTTGTTGCCTTTCCAGCTGATGAACGAGGTTCTAAGTCAGCTCAAGAGGGCGCGGCAGAGGTTTCTGAACCCAGTAACGCCGACCCTGCAAGAACTCTACCACAGTCGATACACGGTGAGAAAACATTTTTCCAGAGCTGCCCAAGTTTTCCTGATTCTTCAGGGGTCTGCTTTTAATGAAAGTCTTATGAGAGACTTTTCACTCGTAAGAGACACTTATGAGAGACTTCATGAACTGGATTTGGAAGTCTCATATAGCTACATATGAGCAACTTTGACCATTCTGAGATTTATGTAAAGACTTTTATCTGATGACTTCATGACATGGACCCCTGGGGGGCGTTTCATCAATGAGTTCGTCGGAGGTTTTCACCGACAAATTTGCTATCAGCCAATCAGACGCAAGGATTTCAGTAGCTTTTAACAGTTGTCAGTGTAAATCACTGACAAAAAGTTTCATGAAACGGTCCCCTGGAGTCTTCCTGAAAAGTCGTCAGCCTCATGCCAAAAGGGCCCTAATAGTGTACAAAGTCTATGGTGTTAAGGCCCTTTTGGCATAAGGCTGACGAAGTATGGTATCTCTTCATGTCTGGACAAGAGATACCGTATAGAAATTGTCTTGACTGCTGTGTGACACACAAGTATCTCACTGACTTCACCTTTAGAGTGCTGTTGGCACCACTTCCACACCAAGTAAATGTGAGGGCTGCAGAAGTGTGGAGATTTCAACCCATTTTGTACTTTTTGGATACCAGCACAAACATGATAACAGGAGCAAATACTTTGTTTACCAGATGCCAACCACACCATAGTCAAAACTGTATATAGTGATAGTACAAGTGAAACATAAAAGGTAACCTCTGTGGACACTCTGGCCACTCTGAAAAGGTTAGTGGGCAGCCTGACTATATCGGGTCTAGGGCAATTACCCCCTGGGCAATTACCCCGGACCCTTCCCTAAGCCCTAATCCTAATCCTAATCCTAATCCTGAACCTAATCCTAGCCCTAATCCTGAACCTAATCCTAGCCCTAACCCAAACACCTAACCCTAAACCTAATCGTAACTCTAATCGTAACTCTAACCTTACCATTAACCAGTATTTAGCCGGTGGGTAATTGCCCTGATCCGGACTATATCACATAGTATATTGTCTGTCCCTGCGTTCACATTGGACCCCGCATTGCAGAGACAGTCACCAGAGATCTTATCTTTTGTACGACTGACCATCCACACTGCTACCTCGACTGTCCCTGAGCTTCGGGGGTCATTGGGGCTTTGTGATGAGCTCTCCCACTTGAAACCAGACATCGCGCGTGAGGACACATTTGATGAATACAGCTGGACGCTATCAATGACACACCAAAGTCACTGTCCCCTCTCAGTTCTGTCCCTGGACCTGACTTAGCGGGGATGAGGGGGACAAGTCCCAGTGAGCTTTCACATTATGGTGAAGAAGTAAGAGAAAGTTCCACAGTGCGGGACTCTCTCCAAGTACCAGGGACCAATGTGAATTTGGGATATAATGGATGTCATGTGCATGTCCAGCTTACACATGTCATGAATGCAACAAAGTCATAGGATATTACTGTCACACTGCAAAAATTGATGAGAAGTTTTTTTTCTACATACTCTCTCTCTTGGTTAAATAACTTGGCTATGAAAAAAAGAGGAAGTGTAAAGTGAGATGCAGAAACATAGGCAAGCTGAGTAGTATGCAGATGGAATTGGGAAAGAATTATCAATGTATGTCCGAGCCAAATGAATATGTTTCTGTTAGGAACAAATGGATATATCACAAGTTTCGTGATAATCTAAATCAAGTGAGAAATAAGAAGCGTGAGGAATGTAAAATGTTTCTCATGGTCTCCAAGCAAACTGATCCTTATTCCACTGAGGTTTTGCAAAGCCTTATCTTTGTACCGATATTAACCTGCATTTAAGATATTGGCTTAAATAACTCCCTGGAGAGCTTAACCCTAAAGGGGCTGGGCTTTTTTGGCTATGCTCAGACCGGGGGGGGGGGGGGGGGGGGGGGGGACGCGGACGTTGCAAATTTGGTCTCAAAAGTTGCGCAAGACTTGAACAAACAAAGTCAAGAAGCCTCGCGTCGAGGCCTTCTCGCGTTACAGAATTATAGCGCGAAACATCGAGGGGGGCGGATTCTGCATTTGAGGAATTAAGGATGTTCTATTTGTATTGAGATTCATCCTCGAAGTGATCAGGTACTTTGCAAAATTGCAAAATGGTTTGATTGAGGCGTAGTAAATTTCCTTGAGGACTTCAGACTTCAGCATAAGTCAGACGCACCAACTCATACAATGAGAGTCCCATATGAACTGTATTGTAGTACTGATGGATATGATGCATGTGACTCACATTCAACAACATTTAATTGTGGGAAATTGTTCTCGGCGGTGAAGAAAACATCTCAGCCAGTGCACCAATCCAAGAATATATTATAGCACAGTTCCGTCAGAGGGTTTGATATATAGGAGACGAACGTGCATCAAATGACCACAAATGGGGAATGCTTGGATATGTTCATCGCTTTCACTTTCCTTCTGAGGTTTCTGGATCTCATTTCAGTTCAAGAACCAAAACGCCTCACAAATGAGAATCACTTTCCGTGAAAGTTGCACCCAGCGAGACCACATTCTATGGACATGACACTGCTCAATGAGCATTTGCTGGTAGTTTCTTCTTCTTCTTGATAGTACAAAAAGAGATTTGGGTGAAAACCTGATAAGTTTGCTTGTCTAGGTTCCGGAGTATACTGACAAAAAGATTTGACATCACCACCTCACGTACATCACTAAAGGGAAGCAAGGACTGTCCTTTTGTAATAAATCAAGTCCAAGAAATTACATATTTCTGATTTGGTGCTCTTTCTTTTCTTCCTCTTTTTTTTACTTATTATTATGCCCTTATAAGGTAAATTTAACAAAAACTCTGGATTTTATTGGAGCTCTTTGTCATTCATATATAATTGTTTGCCGCTGCAGATAGAATCATCTTTCCATCATTAAATTGGCGCCCATGAATTTCCCTACATACCCTATATTGGAAAATTATATGAAACTGCTAAATGCATGAAATCTACACAAAATCAGAGAAAAAATCAAAGAATAAACATTTAGCAGTTTTCATGGCACTGTTCACTTTTGCATCAAAAGTGTGTATAAGTCTTGCAAAGATTTCATATGTTACTTTCTAACATTGTTTACTTCTGCCAAACATTATCTGAAATGCTGAATGTAGCAGTAGAGAAGCTTTTCAAAACTGAAACAAACCATTATATATTAACATCAATAGCTTAAATGAAAGAGAATGTTTTTTGTTACACAACTTTATGAAGCCATAAAATTGATATTGAAATAAAATCATAATGAAAAGATACAGCATCCAATCAACTAAAATCTTATATAATCACTGGGACTAATTGGTTTAGAGCTCCTGTCTGTTACTTTGTAGGAGCAAAGAAAGTAATAAGGAAGCATCAAGCTCTAATAGCTTAATTCAAGGTAATGCATATGCCATTCATTTAATAGCGAGTCTTATTTTTCATGAATTTGGACTTCCCGACAATTTTGCAAGTGATTAGAGTTGCGATCTTAGACTAATGAATGGAGAAATGTAACCATACATATCACATTTGTACAGGGATCAGTGTTAATATGTTTGCATTTTGTAAAAATTTGTGAATAGCACCAGACTCACAAAATTTTTGAAAATAAAGACTCAGCAATATATATGCCATTTATAGTATATAAGACCTCAAATCATCTTAACTCAATTTAATTTCTTTTTGTGTTTAAAGTAGGAACAAACAGATGCATTGCTGATGCTGTTCTGATGCTGTTAGCATAACTTCTTGAGAATTTGTTCCAAGATACTGTAGTTTTTGAAAGATTGCTGCAGCAAATAGACCAATTACCCTATGTAGTCTGCTGTAGTAGCATATTGTTGCTGGGGCGACAAGACCTCTTATCTACAAAATGTTTAATGTTCAGGAGATCAAAAAAACATGGCAGCCAAAGCATTGTATCCAATGGGGTAGACATTCCTATGACATGCCGTGGTGGCTTCATTTTTTGGGTAAGACATCTAGGATTTGGACAGGACGTCACTTAACTGATTATCTGACCATTTTCGCCAAATTTGCGGATACAAGGCGTTGTCACCCCAGCGACGGTATGTCTCTGTTCCTGATATCATGTAGGAAAGAAAAACATGGTCACCGCCCAGTGGCAAATTTTATGACAGCTCAAAGTGATTGATGGACTATTTTCCTGTAAACACTGAGTTTACAATGTCATGCGAAAGTTGATACATACTCTTGAGCAAACCGTAATCGCACATAAATGGTACCAGCATTTTTTTCTCCCCCACATCACAAACAAATCACAGCTAAACGTTGGTGTCATGTTTCCCGCAAATGAACAAGGCTTTACTGGTACTCACTACTTTCATTGGCTCATGTATGTAAGTTTCTGGCATGGCCAAGGATCATTTTTACTGTGCCGATAGCATCATGCTGTCAGCAATCCATCAAATTCACTGGACAGAAGAGATGGGATTAAGTAAAAAATGCAGCACAAATATCGTTATGATGACAGTTCTTATTTGCATGCAAGAATGTGACCCCTCCCCCCCCCCCCCCCCCCCCCCCAAAAAAAAAAAAAATAGAAAAAATCCTCAAGATATCACTTTGTATAAATTTCAGAAGTTATTACAAATTTGTGAAGTTCTGCTAAGTGACATCGTGTATAGCCAGAGGCAATGTGCTACAATCACATGTTTAGGTGTATGATGAAATTGAAACATATTCTTCATTGAATACAATGTACTGTAGTTTCAAATAGCTAAAATTTCATGTATAAGGTCCAAGTAATTTTTACAGTGATACAGCCTGGACTTATTATCTAGTTTTGTTTTGTTTGTTTGTTTGTTTGTTTGTTTGTTTGTTTGTTTGTTTGGTTTCTTGTGTGTGTGTATCATTCTGAACGACACCTATTCATGAATTAACTTTTGTCTAATGTATTATGTGAATATGATGTCTCTTTCACCATGAATAGCCTGTTTTTGGTGCGTAAGGCAAAGGAGAGAATATTGAGAGCAACTTGAATATATCCCTCATTTAAAATTCCTACAATTCTTTTTTAGATGAAAGCTATGAGCAGTCAGCTCACTCAATCCAGCAAAATCACTGCAAAGATTGCTTTGAAATGTTTCGCTTGTTTGTCTCTGCAGAAATCCTTAACCCCCCCACTGCCACACGAGAGCATGGTGAACTTTTACATCCAGGGAACCAAGCTGGTGCTGCACACATACTACCTACATCCAGCTGCCCCACAAAAGGCTCACCACCACCAGGTAATAGCGAGCGGAAGTTGAGCGTGCTGTGTGCAAAATTTGCTTCTGCCCATGAACAACCAGAGAAATGTCCCATCCTGGGGAAAACGAGTACGGTAATTGGCCAAAATAGCGTTCGGTCCCGATGCTGGGCAGGATTGAGCCAGCCAGCCTGCCAGCCAATCAGCGATCGTAACCCCACGCCTCTGTCCTAACAGGAAAGCGAAACTGCTCAGATTAGAGTGCGGGAACTGTCACAGCTGATTGCTTCCGTGCACTCTCGGTCTTCCCATCGTGTAGCAAAAACTCCCTAATAGCAAGCTTTAGATCTGCGACATGAACGCTAAGACGATGTTAAAGGGTTGGTATAGTTTTGGTTGCGATGAGGGATTCAGATTTTCACTTTTTGCGAGATGATTTGAAACAACGTATAAGATATTAAAGAGCCTACAATTCTTAGAGGAATTCGAAGTTTGTTTGATAAGAATATGTTTTTGAAATGGCTGAGATATACAAAAACACAGTAAAGCAAGGAGTTCCTAAAAGAAGGTGGGTCCCACCTTTCATTATGACCTCTTTGTTCTAAGACATCTGAGCCATTTCAAAACAATTTTTTTTCAAAGAAAGCCTTTATATTCCCTTTAGAATTGCATGCTCTTTAATATTTCATAAGAGGTTTCTCATTATCCCACAAAAATGTTGGAAACATGAAGCCCCATCCCAACCAAAACTATAATACCCCTTTGATAAGGCAAAAAATGGTGTCTGCACATGCGCGAGACAGCTGTTTCCAATGTGAAGGAATTTGAATTCATTAACCAATGCAATGATAATCATTAGGCGTTTTCACATCAGCCCGATGTTTCGAAATAGCGGGCTATTTGATAATGTGAACACAAATTAGCGTGCTAATTGTATCGCTCTGATAGAGAAAATTTCTCGAGTCCAACTCGGGAAATTTCTGAAATAGCGGGATAACATAGCGAACTAGCGCGCTATTTGATAATGTGAAATCGCCTCAAGAAATTAGAGCGATGCATCCCATCATGCCTAGCGTGTGTGACCCGAAAGCGTGCGCTCTACTGGTATACCCGACACTGTTTGCGCATGCTCAGCTGTCGAATTAGCTCGAAAAAATTTCGGGCTAATTCTCTTTGGGCTGATGTGAATAGGAAATGAAATGGCTCGCTAATTTGCGATCGCGAAAAATATCTCGAGCTTGGATTTTTATTGGGCTGATGTGAAAACGTCTATTGTGCGTGTTAACAAATATGAAGTCACATGGAAAAAAAGCAAGGATAATAGGAACCAGAAACTAGCATGAATGCTAGTCAAGTCTGGCCTCTTGCAATTCAGGCAGTTACAAAGTTTGTTAGTTAGGAAGTTAGTTAGTTAGTTAGTTTGTTTGTTTGTTTGTCTGTTTGTTTCTTTCTTTCTTTTTACTGTGCAGTAATGTGTCACTACAGTTACTGTGAGATAGTTGTCAATCATTCTTATGCTAATGATAGAAAATTTATCAAATGAGCAATTCATTATGCGATGATTTTACTGATAATTGTAGTATACATATGTCATACAAGATGTCTCCTAACAAAATCAAAAAATATTTACATTTAAAAGATAAACATGTGCATTTGAAAATTTGGTGTATTGAAGAAGCTAGCTGGGTGTATTGATAAAATGAGTTCACAGATATTGGCCCAAATTCACGAAGATGGTACAAATAGAACCATGGTTTAAACAATGGACAATTTGTATGGAGCGCCAAGTGTCACATGGCCTATTTCGTTACGAAATCAGTCTTTTCGTCGATTTCGTGGATGAAATGTTCATAAACGAAATTACTGATTTCGTAGTGAAATAGCCCATGCGACACTTGGCGCCCCATAAAAAACTATGAACTTTGTCCATGGTTTAAACCATGGATTCATTTGTACCACCTTCGTGAATTTGGGCCATTAAGTAGATGACAACAGTGTATATTCTTGATAAAGGTGTTTGCAGGCCACTAATGATGGCAAGTTTGGTCTGATGTTTGCTGTCTTTTGTTTTCTGTTCATCTAAACAGAAAGGAATGTCATCCTCCGAGTCCAAGAGCAGATTATTGTAAGTACCGAGAAACCTTGTGGCGTAGAGTGCACATTTAACTGATACTTTTGATTCATGTCAGAGACTAATAGTACCTAGAGGCAATTCAGCCTGAAAAATTCCAACTTCACAGACTTTATTTCATCAAGTGCAAGCCAGGATAAATATATGATAGAGGAGAAGGATTAATATAAAGTTTCATTATGTGTAATATTATATTGACGTTTCAGAGACAAAATGAGAATGCATTAATTTCTTGCACCACCATTACTCATACCAATCTTGACACTGAATTATATTTTGATAAACAGATGCAACAGCTGCACTCAGATGAAGAGAACTTTCAATTTGCTTTCTGTTTCATGTCTCATATGTCATGAAGTAAATCACTTGGTTTGGATCCAATGTTTCCGTGTAATGGCCAGACGTGTGGTCTTATTCTTAGTATGTGTTTTCCCATTTCTAATTTCTTTAGAAAGGTTCAACCCACTTTGTTCTGTTGATCCCAGTAAGACCAACCAGAACTTTATACTCTCCCTGTAAGACAATGGTGTCTATTTTTTTCTCCCTTTATGCATATTTTTCATGTCACAGAGATGTGGGTCCGGTGAAGTACGAACTGTTCTCTCAGACAACAGTAGAGTGCGCTATACCCTGGGTAGAGGAAGTCACAGCTTGTCTGACGTTTGCCATACAACTCTGCCAAGAACTCAAGGACAAGGTAGGACCATAATGTCTTTGTTTGTTCTGATCTGCAGTTTTTCACCTTTGTCCTCCCCCCCCCCCCCCCCCCACCCCAGGCCTTACATAGAGCCAAGAACACTTCAAAGAGTTTTACTTTTAATGAGAACATGTTTGAGTGCTCAAAAGTGAACCATACCATATCATGCCACATTTGGAGTGTTCAAGCAGTCTGTGGAGATAGCCTACCTCACAAGTTATTTTTGGACTTGATTTAGAGTAGCAATGGGGACGCTCACCTTACCCGCTTGCACTACATACAATTGTCCATTGTAAAGAGAATCAAATCTTTGCATTGTGATGTAGTTTGTGATATGTGCACTCTTTGCATTTCAACTTCGGGAAGTGGTCCACTTTTGGCACAGTACGTCCAGTACAGTACACTATGGGAAACTTTGAGCGCTCCTGTGGCACAGGTATGGTTCATTGTGCTTTAGGAGAGCACTGGAACACATCCATGGTCTTCGGTTGTCAGACAGGACATTATCTGGAAGCCCCACTAAGATACTGAACAGTTGGCAAAATTCTCCAAACCATATCAAACAAATTATTATATTTTATCATGTGTAAGATCTTATCTGATCATGTGTATCAATGTCAGTTGTGTATAGTGATGTATGCTCAATTCATATCAGAGTGTTCCCAACAGAAAGTTGGTTGTCGCACATTCTATATGTATTGTTAGCATTGTTTGGTATTAAAGGTGAAGAATGATGGTGGATCATTTAGTGTTTATGTGATGTGACTGCTCTAAAAGTTACTCACTGCCCAGAAATTGACATATGATTTTCTTTCTCTCTTCTCTCTTTTATGTCACACATTGTAGATATCTGTCTTTGCATGCTGCTGGGATCAATATAGGTAGTGCTGTATCTTTTCTATCTCTCTCTCTCTCCCTCTCTGTCTCTCTATCTATCTATCCATTGCTCTATATCTTTGTCTGTCTCTTCCTTCTGTCTCTCCCCTCTTTCTATCTCTCCCTCCCTACCTATCTGCTTATCTATCTATCAGTCTATCTATCAGTTTGTCTCACTGTATTGATCTATCTATCTATCTAGCTATCTATTTATCTGTCTATCTAATCAATCTATTCATCGATCTATCCATCAATCTATCTAACTATATATTTTTCCTCAATCTATCTATCTATCTATCTATCTATCTATCTATCTATCTATTCATCTATCTATCCATCTAGTTTTCAATGAAAGCTTGCCAAAGATTCCTTCAGAGGTTAGAGGTAGATTGATATACTTGCCAGGGATCACCGCATCATTCAAGCTGTAGGATGTGAGAGACTTGAGACAGATATTGCTGTCCTGCAATGTTGCATGGGAGCGACGGATGGCGGCAGCTACCTAACACAGAGTCCCCCACTCACCCCACCCATTGGTGGCACACTTCTACTGGTGTCAGTCATTCAGCGAGCGGGAGGCTGTACTTTTCTTGCCGTTCCGTGTTGCAAGAGGACATGAGGCAAGGAACGCTGTGAGCAGATATGAGTGCATTTCACAGAGGGAGAGAAAATGACTGCCATGCTACGTTTTTATCCATCATCTACATACATTTGTGACAAATTAAACCACAAACATCATTTTTTGGCCGATCCGAATATGTACTTACTCGCTGCTTTGTGATGCAATGCAATGCAATCCAAATGTATATTGGCCAGTGATTTGAAGCATATTGCATGGTACTTTCACGATTATCTTACATCATGCTAATCCATTACAGCATGAAAACATTATTTTACCGATGCTCTCCCCCCCCCCCCCCCCAAGAAAACATACATGTATTATGTACAGAATTGTACCCCCAAGGTGATAATTACTCGGCCATGTATACAGTCTACAAAAATGGCTTCATATGAGATAGATTTGAAAAAAAGAAAAGAAAACCAAAACAAAGCTTTGCATGAGATAGATTTTACTGTCTATCATGATACACTACAAGACTTAGTGTAGCAATATGAGTCTATCATGAATCACTATCTGATTATAATAGCAAGGGAAAGTGTGCTAGGATTTAATATTATATTCCACATACTAAGAATGTTGCAATAGGATTGGTCCAGAGCTGATCACGTGATGAAGCGTAGTTTTGCCCATCACATCACCTGAGAAGAAAAGTTTGTTACACTCTATGTTGATAGTCCCTTTTGTTTCGCTGATCTCCACACTGTCCACACAGTCCTAACGCAAGATGAGTACACGCGAAATAAAAGTGCGTTGCACTGTGGAATATCATGTGACCTAGGTCACTTGATAGTACACAGTGCAACGCACTTTCACTTCGGTGCCGCGCGGTGCGCGCAGCAAATTCATTGTTTTGTCATCTACGCGCATACGTAGCCTAAGCCCTATTAAGGATACCTGAAGACAGCTAAAACGGTTTCAGATGTGGAATAAAATGGGAATTTCTAGGACCCTAGATGTGGAATATAAAGCAAATAATCAACTTTTAGTTTCAGGCAATGAGACAAACTATCACTTCCTCGGCGATCTGAATGTGTACGCTATCATTCCTCAGCTGTGCTTCGGAAAGATAGCTACATCCAGATCGCCTCGGAAGTGATAATTTGTCCCATCACCTTCACCAACGTTGATTATTTGCTTACTATCTATCTCAGAGTCTTTAATCTTACTGTAGTAAGACCATCAAAGAAGGATTTAAGGTTCTAAGTATACTGCATTCAGTGCTCTTCCTCTGCAATGAAACCATTGTTCTGTACAACCGCAGAGTTTGAACTTTTTTACCCACTCTCCTTGGCAAAGCCCCAGTCACATAGACATGCTGGGTCACCCTGGATCTTATCCGGGATGATCCGGGGAGCGATCTGTGTTGACGCCTTGGACATCCTTGGACATCCGGGAGACCAACATGGCAACTTTAGGAGGTCAAAAACATCCGGCGTTATCTGGGGACTGCCGTGTTGATCCGTGTAAGCGCCAGTGTAGATGCCATGTAGATGCTGTGCTGATGCTGTGCTGTTCCGGTCTTATCCGTGTAGCTGCCGTGTTGATACCGTGTGTACCGTCATCAACGCTCGTCGACGCTCCATCCAGGGTGAAACTATCCCGGAACTCCCTGGATCATCGTGTAGATCCTTGAGGATCCGGGTTTATATGTGACTGGGGCTTAACACTCCTTGTTTACTGCTCATTTATATGTACAAATGATGATATCTAGCAGAGCAGAGACACCCAATGTACTTCATTTTGTTCTCTTGTAAGATTGCAGTGACAGAAACCAAAATGTGTTCAAGTTTGCATGACATTATTATGAATAAGTGTCCATTATGTGTCTCCAGAACTAACCTTTCAGTGTGAATACATTGATAGGCCCATACATACAATTTTTGTGTGCTCTGTTAATTCAGACATTGCAAATTTGATGCTTGTATTACGTTTTGTGAGAGGGCTGATTTTTTTTTCTGGCAAAAGTGGTTAAGAAAGTGTGATTCCATAAGAATATTGGCAGGTTAGTTTGATGCAGGAGGCAATAACATCTAGTCTGAACCTCAGCTCTGCTCTGAAAACTAGTTTATGAGAAGTTGTTAATGAGTGATGTGCTAAAAAGATCTATTCAGGAGTCCAATGCACCAAAGAAATTAAGGTTCAACTCATATTGCAAATTGAAGGGCATGAATCTGTTGTGTAATTTGATGTTGACATTGGTTCGCTTCTTGAGCCAAGTCAAATGAGTATACTTTTTGTTACGTTGATAAGGTCGAGACAGCAGGAAAAAGGCATATTGAAGGCATATTGAACTGCTGTAGTTGCTTGGATGCAACTAAGCCCTTGCAAAGAAAAATAAAGAAAGATAAAATTCATTAAGTTATAAACCCTCTTGTACAAGCCTTCTCAAGTTCTCCCTGAATTCTCATCAAGAGATTGCATTCACAAAAGAAGTAACATTTATTCAGTTTTATCAAACAGTTGTACATGCACCTGCAGGATTTAGCTGAAATTCCAATGCATATTCAAGTCGATTTTAGTATATAAAATGAAATGAAACACATCAACTGGTAAACCTTACATTAGAATTGGACATACAAGAAGAAAAGTACAATATTCCTAACTTGCACATGTTTTCAAAAACTTTTTTTTTTCACAACCACATTTTCATACTAGAAGGCATTATTTCATTGATTCACAGTGACCTGTATGCTGATTTTCACCAAATTTCCTGATTTGAAATAAAGGTTTAAAGAGTAAGTTGTATCCTCTGCATTAAATCATTGCAGCATTGTAATAACTCAGCAATGGTGACTGTTTCTAGGGAGGAGTGCGAGTGGGGGCAGTATGAGATCAAAAACACGAGTTTTATAACATTTTTGTGTACAAACTACGTAGAGAGTAGTGAGCTGATGTCACTATGATCTCATTTGATTAACATTTGTGGTTGTGCAAAATATCACTGTTTTGTAAAAATGAGGATATTAGAAAAAAAAATACAATGCTGGAAATTTCTTTTTCTCTATCCAATTATATGAAATTTATCTTGATGAAACTTATCCAAATGAAATGTATCTCTGGAAAACTTCTCCTATTCTGTAAGTTTGCTTTTACTTTCTTTTTCTGAACATGAATAGGCATATCACTTAAACAATAAGGCATGAAAGCGTTTTTCGGATTTTGGTATGATTTTTGAAAAATATCCCCATTTTCAAATTGCCCCTCTGGCACTTGTGTCTAATTCTTGCGGTAAAAGAAACAAGTTCACCATTGCTGTACATTGATGTAATCTATGTATGTGGGTAGTTATCACTGTAAGACATTGTGCCCGACATCATTTTTTTTCTGATAATGAACCCCCATCCCCCCCCCAAAAAAAAAAAAAACCAATAATAATGATAATAAAAATAAGAATAAAAAATAAAAGGGTACATATGTTTTTCTTATAAATAGTCCATAAATAGTAAATAAATGAATAAGAAAAAATGGCAAATTAGGCTTTCTTGATGAAACATTTCTGAAGGCTTGTTTGGTTTATTTATTTATTTATTTATTTATTTTTTTTGGCTTTTTGCTCTTTTTTGCACAACTATGAGTTTGTATTTTCACCTGCCATGAGTAAAGGACTGTTTGAAGTTCGAACGCGTGAATAGATAATGTGCTCTTGTTTTGATGTTGGCTTGATATTTTGTTACCACTTCACTAGTTTTATATTTGTGTTTTTGTGAAAGCTATGTGTTTGAATTTGATTTTGCTGATTTTGCGATGCAACTGTGAAAAATGTCAAATGTGCTGAATTTTAGGTTGTATTACATTCGTTTATTACATTCCAGGGATGTATAGGTACATGTATTTATAGAAGATTTATACAAATATGATTCAACTTTTGACTTGGTATGCAATGTGATTGATACTTCCAGGTGATTCAAAATTAACAGGTTCTTTTTGCAGGATTTTCATTGTGCATGGTACAGTTTGTTAATAGGGCATGCCATATGAAATTTTTGCCAGTGATTGCTGCATTTTACCATGCCTAAAATGTTATCTTAAACCACTAGTGGTAATGATGCCTTTAAATACCGTACACTCATCAAATCAGGCCGTTTGCAATGTCTAAATGGCTGCAGCATCAGTTGTTGTTGTTGTTGTTATTGTTTTCTTATTTAAAGGTTTGTCCTATAAACATTGTTAAATAAGTGGCATCACTTCCTACTTTGTTAGACACTGCCCACAGAAGTGAATGAAATTCATGTTAAAGGGGCATAGTCCCGGTAGTGTAGAGGGCGCTGTTGATGATACTGCCGATCACCGTTAGCATTGATACGAAGATTACCAAAGTTGAGCTGTCATCAAGAGTAAAGTGCATAGGTGTTGCTAAGTAACGTTGCCTTCATTGTCTTCTCTGCGCATCGCGCAGTCTGTAGTAATGCCAGGGTGCGTGCATATGTGCTTTTTATTATGACATCACAAAAGAAGTTTGCTAAAGCTGTCATCCCCCTCAGCCGAATCATGAGCTGAACTGGGATCGAACCACTGACTACAGTGGATCGGACTTCTTCGGACTCGGGGAAGTGGGCCAAAGCGTAAGTGCTAAGGAGGAGTCGATAGCGTAGGTCTCTATAGGAAACTTGCGCCATGTGCCCGCGTAGGCATTTGACTAAAACACCGGGACCATGCACCTTTATCCCTGTGATCACCATCCATAACTTCACATAAGCACTTTACAGATGCTATCTATAACATTTTGGGGAGACAGTTCTTGAAGGGTTGAACAGGTGGGAGAGACATACATTGCTCCATTAATCCATTACTTCTGAGATTCCAGGCAGTTGTGTACAAAGCTTATGGGCATCTAAGAACTTGGTAGGAGATGGGTTAAGTGGTCAACTATAATTCATCAGTGGGATTAGACTCATTGAACACTCATTGAACTCCATCATAAAGTAGATGCCTTCCTATTCAAACTCTTCTCTGCCAAATATCTAAAACAATCAAACAAACAAACAGACGCACGTGATGTGTCTAGTTCCACCTGAAGCTTGGATATAATGTGAAAGCATTATCGAATTGCGGTTTTTAATTACCAATGCATACTTCAGCATTTAGCAGTAACAAGTAAAATCATTATTCCATTCTTTTGGTTCACTACCACCAATAAGCTGCCAACTCTCCCTGATTCCAAAGAACACCCCCCCCCCCCCCCCCCGGCCCACTTGAAAACTTCCATATTTACATCTGACAAAAAAAAGAAAGAAAAAAGAGAAAGGAAGATATGGTGTATATAAAAACATCCCTGAGTTGTAAATTGTTTTTGCCCATTGGGGTGCAAGTAATAGACTTGCCAGCATAGACACAACATATTTTCAATAAACTTACTATTATTTCTTATTTGCACACATCATCAGAACCCCCCCCCCCCAATTTACATAAATAAATAAAAATGATCCCTTGTTAGGGTAAAGAACTGTATTCTATAAGTTTCTGTGTTTTAGCCAGTATCAGTGTACAATTCACAACCTTCCTAAAGGTAGATGTAATGGCATCGTAGGTAAATGGAGTTCACCAATTAATGTCAGAGATTGAGCTGAAATACATAGTGTGAGTGATATAGTCTGCATTTATACAGTGATGTTTATATTCAAATCTAAATGAGATAATCATGTAATACTAGTAAATTGAAGTTTTCCTCCAACCCTTTAGAATCAGTTGATTTTAAATATTTCTTTGGCAATTTATCGAGCTGAAATGTAATTTGAAGTGAAATGGTTAACATGTGTACTATAATTAATGTTTAGGATAGATTTAAATACTGTTATCATGTTATCAACTGAGGTTTCCCCATCACACCTACACCCTCTTTCCCCCCCCCCCCCCCTCCATAGAATAAGTAAATTTTGATATTCCTGGGTAGCCCTTTTTTCCAAGATATTACCAGTTTCCTATGATTGATGCCGTGATGTACACAAGACCTGACCAGATTTTGCTGTGTGAATGATACATTTAGCTTTATTTTGTGCACCCATGTGGATGTAGAGTACATGTTACTAAGAATTTCCCACGACACCAGTTTAATGTTGATTTGTGAGTGAAGGCCAGATGCTTTTTTATTAGATGTTTGTGAGTTTGAGGAGTAATAATTAATCTCTCTTATTTGAGTAATTCATAGATGTCCCATGTATGACATGTGATAGCAAATTGAAAAAAAGAAATGTGATGTCATTCTGTTCACTTATTAAGACAAGTTAACTACTCACTTCTTGCAATGTCATCCATTTTGAATGAATGTGAACCAGTGATTCCAATAAATGTCTTGATGTTTTAGATCAAGAATGAAATAATGATCATATTCGTCTGCATTTGTTATACACTGTACCATTCAAAATGTTCGAAACTCACAATGACCAAACTACATGACAAAGCATATCTACCGTACTTGATTCATTTCACTTTTGAAAAGAATGTACACTGTAGGCCCTATTGAAGTTATTTGCATGTGACAGTCCTACTGCTATAATAATAATAATATTAATAATAATAATGATAATAATGATGATGATGATGATGATGATGATAATGATGATGATGATGATATGATAATAATAATAATAATAATAATAATAATAATGATGATGATGATGATAATAATGATAATAATAATAATAATAATAATAATAATAATGATGATGATGATAATATTTCCCCAGGGTAGCCTCTTCAGTGTTGCCACTGCTCTACCAGTATGTGTAGGCCTATGTGTGTGTACATGTGTGTGCTAGCATATTTGTCCTCTGTAGGGGCAAGTGTGTACTTTATGGATACAGCAAAAAGGAAAAGATTGATCGAGGAAAACAAGAGAAAATTCGCCTCACTGAGTGTATTTCATGAAGTCCTGGCTTTGGCGAGTGAGAATACAGTGTATTTTGGACACATGTTTTTAAATTGAGGTACAACCACTTTACCCATAAATTGATCTCCACAAATAAATGTTTTCCATTAAACTTTAACTTTAAAAGCAACAACGACATGAATGGTTTCTTTGCACGGCGTACCTTGGCAGTCCCAGGGCGCCCTCTATTTTACATTTGCGTCCAAATCCGCCGCAATGAGCAGCCCCAATGCTTGTATAGTCTTTACACGTCCGAAGGACGAACAGCTCAACATACACCGTTGTTTACGCCCCTAAGCCAGTCTGAAGTGTTGTTAGTCTTGTTTGACCTTCCCCAGCAAACAAGCTCCGAATCGATTCCGACCCTCTTCGATTTCCAACCTCTTCATGGCAATGTCAATTAACAACATTCGAAACGTGTCGGTAAACCATCGAACATAGCCCGAAGCGAAACCACAGTAAACCTCATAATTTCTTATCGATTATATATTTTTCCCCTTTAGGTCAGCCATGTTACATTCGATTTTTTCTGGCTTGTTTATAGATAAACAAGATGCTGAAATGTGAGTTCTCATCCTTTCCTAAGTTTTGGTGACTTCCAACACTAAGACTCGGCCACCATCGGTCATCGTAACCATCAGCACGCCCTATCGCATAATTTTAAGCATTATGTGGTCATTGGTACAACCTCAGTCGACTTTCCTATGACCTTACTTCTTCTAATTTCCAGTATGATACTCATTGGTCTAGATAAATTTTCTCCCTTTAGCGCCACTTAATCTTCCCCCCTCGACTACGGGGGAGGAACTATTCACCTCCTCGCTCGAGACACGCGGCATAAGTGGTGCCATTCTAGGTGGCGGTATAATTACACCACCGCCACAATCACAACTTTCGCCCCTCTTTCAACTTTCTTCCGACAAAGTTACTTTCGAATAACCCCTCAGTCAAGTTATAAACCAATTCCATTCCTCTTATGATCATCTCCTTCTCTCTCCCTCTTTCTTTTTTCTTTCTCTTTCCCTTCATCTCTGGTCATTCTCCTCCTGCCGCCGACTCAGAGGTTTCTGTTTACAACTGAGAGCCAATAATCTTTAGATCTTTCCATTTGTACTTCTTCTCAACTATATCCTCTCACCAAGATGCAAATACAGCAAACAAAAGGACGAATTGAGGCTCTTCTAACTCCCCTTTTCAATTTTCAGCCCTCTTGTCTCTACTACATCGATGCGAACTGCGTTTTAGTTTGTTCATGCTGAGGGCTCTAACATCCTCATGACTTTATTCGCTGGGGATGAAATGCCTTTCTTCCCAGCTCACCAGAGGGCGACAACCATTGTCGGGCGGACAATAGGAACAGCCTCCGATCGTCAAACAAGAGATTAAAGGAGCGAAATTCCTTCGAATTAATTCACGGTTTCTTGTCGTCTGTTTGTCACTGAGTTAGTGCTTTTGCACTCTCCTTGACTAAGAATTTAATCTTTCAGTACACACACACACACACACACACACAAATCCTCTGGATGCAGCCGTTCTTTGATTGTACATTGCATATGTTTGTGGATTTTCTGGAGTCCATAGCAACCAGTTTTTTTCCTATATGTCTTTTCCTCTCACCCCTTCCCCTCTCTCTCTTGATCGTTCCCACACAAGCACACACACACACACACACACACACACGCACATATATATATATATATATATATATATATATATAATTATATACACTCGACACATATACGCACAAAAAATTAAGAATAAACAACAGTATACGGACCAAAAATACAAATTTACATTATTTAGTTCAATGCATTAGATTTAATACTGCATGATTCTCGTAGATGATAGCACACATTGTAGCTTGGATAATAGATATAACATAACACTTTCGTCATAATAGGCTATTTCTTAAAAAAAAAACAAAACATCGGCATCATCGGCAAATTCTGAGCGAAGAGTATCATGTGTAATAGTTACTACAAACTTTACATAATAATCTCATAAATAATTTCATTTAGCATAAAGTCTGTGACTTTGAGTCTTTGGTTTTATTCTAATCGCTCAAGCTCCCTTCTGATTGTGCCTCATTTTGAAGTTCAGGCCGATTAGCACAAGAGAGTGTTAACTCCTAACAAACATCACGTGATGTAAAAGAGGTAGCATCTGGCAAGAAAGCAAGTGATACAGGGTTACAGTAAAATAGAATAGGTGAATTATATTAGGACACTTATTTTCTTCACTCTCTCCTTTATACTTGATTAGCACACGTGACTGTGTATTAGTAACCTTGACGTCTATAGTGATAATGATTACATTCAACATCTGATACAGATCAATAAAAACCTTGATTATACAATGATAAAAATCACGTACATGTTGGAAGTTGGAAGGATAAAAGTGATTTATTTGAAAGACACATGTATGGTAGCAAGGAGGAAGCTGCTTGTGTTGATTGAGGAAGTCTTCCAAGCAATTAGCCGCTCACTTCAGCCACCAGTGCTTCTTCGTGACGCTGCTCTACAGCTGACGTCGATAGTCTCGTTTCTGTCTGTTTTCCCGCAGTGTCTGTCCCAAGTCCCCTCTCTTCTCGCTCGATGCCCCGCTCGTCCGCAGTATTTCCCCTCCTCGAGCTAGGAACACTCGCTACTCCCTTACTCTTGCTATGCGTTGGAGGGCGCTGCAGCGTTTTGATTCGCCTTACGTGGTTCTGGGACAACACCATGGCCATCCTTACTCGCTGCAGCCACGGTTTCTCCTTGAACGTCGACGCGATCGTCAAAGCGTCGAGTGCGCGTTCCCACGTCGTCTTCCCGTTCATCTGGTCGTAGAGGTCGACGGTGACGCGCGGTATGTTGTCCGCCTCATCCACCGAGTAGAAAAATGGTCGGTTGACGGAGTTGATGCTGACTGGAGGTAGGGGGATGCTACTGTCCATCTTAGCGGCCTTCTTGCGCTGCCGCCGTAACTTCTCCATGCGTTCAGTGGACGAGTTCGGCTTCTTTTCGACGATGATAGACTTGGTGGGTAATGATTCTGACGCCTGCGGCTTTGGACGCCGCGAACGCCTACTCCCCGTCCCTGTCGTGCGGATGTATGCTATCTTGCTGCGCTCGGCGCCTATGTCAATACTACTCGGCGCGGCGCTTATGGTGCGCACGTCGGGAAGTCCGTTACCTTGCTGGGAAGAGCTGCGCGGACGATTCTTCTGGCTGATCTGAGGCAGCGCCACGGTTCTATCTTGATTCAAACTTTTACTCCTCGGACGGATTCTGTCGGTGCGGCCCGATTGAGCGAACTTATCCTCCTCAGTTGGCAAGATGTCCTCTTCCAGCTCATCCTCGTCCTCTTCCTTCCTGCGAAGACGATTTCGGCACTCGGTGACGATGGATGGGGTCTTCACGCCAGCCAGCCGCGGGAGTCTCAGATCGGGCGAGGACATTCCAGTAAGGCCGGTCACACCCGTCATCGCTGTGGTGAGTCTCCTTTGTTCTCTCTGCTTTTTCCGCTTGGTCCGACTGATCTCTGACCCACGTTTAGGATTGGTATTTATAGCACTCTTCGAGAAACCATCAACATGGACACCTTCACCACATAGAGCACCAGGCTGGCGGGTCGTTCTCTTGTATCGCATACTTGACTTCTCTGGTCCGTGAACCAGTAGTACTTTGTCCTTTGCTCGATCGCACCACTTACGTATCTGCGAATAGACAGTCAAGGGCAGAATGAGGGCGCTGTATTGTACATTGGACCACTGCTTCGTCAGGAGATAGAGTGCTACCTCACGCTTCTGTTTTCTCAGGGCAACGTTGAGAGCTGTAAGACCGTTGCCATCCTTGCAGGTCACGCAGCATATGTTGTTGTACACGAAAATCCTGAGGATGCTAAGCTGACCATGTTCTGCAGCTTCGTGGACCGGAGTCTTCAAGGCCTCGATGTGCGAACTTGGGCACCATTCTTTCGTCGGATGGTCCCCAACGGCCTCGTCGGACCTTATCCCGAGTTTGAGCACGGCGGAAGCCAGGTCCATGTGCCCGTGGTGTGCCGCAATGAAGAGCGCCACTCGCGTCTGAAACTTGGAAATCGACTCGTCCTGCGACAGGTTGTGAAATACGTGTGAAGTATGACCGATAGACGCTGCTCTCAGGAAATCGTTCCACCCATCGTAAGTCTCGAGTCTCACGGTACAACCGAATGTAATGTCATACAGTTGAAGTGTGTTGCCGTCAAACATTTCCCTCCCTTCAGAATCCACAATGCGGTAGACGGTAACCGGCAAGCCAACACGGCGCGAGATAATTGACCGCAGTGCGGCGACATAGTCCGTCTCAAAGCGAACCTCCTCCAAGATTTCCACCTTCTCGTCGTTGTACGCGCAGTAGACGAATAGCTTCGGTGTGATCTCCTCGCGGAGAAAGCAACGAAGGGTCGACCCGGCTACGATGCCGATGTCGCCGAGCTTCCAGGTGTCCTGGAGATCTGCACCCTGGTACTGTAGCACCACGAACTTTTGCTCGCCATTGTTACCGCCGCGGGTATCGATTTGACAGGTGTCGCAGACGCGGTCCCGGAGCGACGCGATGGTCTCATTGGCGTCGGTGTCGAAGGTGTACCGCAGCTTATTGTAAACAACAAAGATCCGGAGCATGATGAGGGCGGGCTTTTGGTGTTGTTCGAAGAGAACTCCCGAAGGACGCGATATTTCAAAGCATCGCCTTTAACCACACAGTCATCTCTTTAGTCATCAGTGACACTGGGTGCTGCGGAAGAGAGAGAGAAAAAAAAAATAGTAACCGATGTTAGCAGTATCAATCAATGGTGATGCGACATCATCATGAGAAGATGCGCGTTAGATCAATGAAATTCAAACGCATTTTTGTAAAATCATCTCCTTGTCATGGAGAAGTGTGAGAGAGTGCAGGATGCATGAATTGACGGTAAATGAAAAAAAAAAAACACACACACGCAAACAAACAAACAAACAAACAAAAACAAACATTACAAACACGCATACATACACATTACACACATCGCGGTTTTACTGTGACGTATACTATAGCCTCCACTAACTGCTAACACGTGACCTTTTTGCAAACATGTAATCAATTTATGTTGTATAGTACTTATATGTGAGAGCACTGTGTTCAGTAAATAAGGCTATGTTTGAATGATATTTAATTTGTAGAGGGAGACAAATTGAAGAAACTCACACCTGAAGGTTCTGTTTGTTTGACTTATTTTTGTTGTTGTTGTTAAATGAAGGGTTCTGGACTCAAATGGTGTTCATTGCTCTCATCATCAAAGAAGACGTTCTCTTCTCACAGCGTCCCTCGTGACCCAGATGTGTTAATGGGTATCTGATAACGCTGATATTTTTTTACATCAGCAGCGAAGTCAGTAGCACTAACGAGCTCATAGTCAAGATTCTGCCCCAAGTGAATTAGTAGATAATTATCATCAGTGCTATTATCGTTGTTATTACTTTCATTACTGTGACACAAGAAAAGTCGGGAACAGTAGGCCTATTAACATCTACCGTCTCTTCGTGTTGTGTTTGTCTTTGTATACACCACATCTTATGCTGATGAAACCCACAACTACACGAGTCATTGAGTGTACAGGGCAGCAACAGAAATATTTATCCCGTTCCTCACGATCAGGGAACACGGCTCATAGCTCTGCAGAGAACCACCTGTCGTTTTTCAGAATAGGATATGAACGAGTAATTATTTCTATTTGCATTACGCTCGAGTGAACGGCAGATTGGCGTTCTGCGAGTTTGCTCGTGGTTTCAAAACATCCTGATGCGATTTCATGCCAAGATGCCCGTTGGCATGGCAACTGGCGACGCTGCGCCACATTTATAGCATGTCAGTATTTTTTTTTTTTTTTAATGACGAGAGTCATGGCGGTATATGATTAATCACCGTTCAATTATGATATGTCTACGGAGGGAGAAAAGAAAAAAAATGATAAATGAGAACTTTTACATGTTGCTGGTAGAATGCTGCGTAGACAAATGTCTTTAATTTTTTTTAATAGTTTTTTTTTTTTTTTGGGGGGGGGGGTGTATGACTTATTTCTTTGTTGCGCGAGATTTTGAATCGAGGACAAGATATTGTGCAATTTTGTAGCATACAGGGTATATGGCGGGTATCATATTTTGTCCTAGCATCAATTTTATTTGAACACATATTTCTCGCAAGAGATGGCCTAAAATTTCGAGAAGATTCTATTTGGAGTATCAGAGAATATGGGAGAAAATGAAAGTTTCTGGCATTTTCAATTATTTCATGTCACTTTGTAAGGTCATTAATATTGTCTGTGGTTTCTTAATTCTTAAAATGTTGTATCTTTTCACTCGTAATGTGTATTGTTTTCATCTTAAAGTCGGTCCAGACCGTGGGATATTGAATGCACTTCGTGAAAGATTGGAGCAAATGTTCACTTTAAGCTTGGGGATATCCCAGAGTGGAAAGAGATTCGATCATTTTAGGTCGGAAATCTTGATTATTTGCGCTACGCATCCCTCCTCTTCACGCAGGGCTCGTCATTTAAGTTCTCGCCCCCGCTTTCAGAAATCCACACACAGACATAAAACAAAACCAGTCACTTAATTAAACATCTAACCTGTAAACATGCAGGTTGTACAGTGTACATGTCAAGCGCTCGAAACCCAATCTCTTGCCTTTACACAAATCTACAGTGAAGTAAAGGATTCTTCTTTGAGCTGTCTTGGCTGATAACGATGGTATCAAAGGGGTGGCGTTATTTACCCGTTTAATCATTTAGTGATTAGCACCCAATACGATATACGTTTCCTCCAATAACACATAAGCTGATAAAAAAGTGGACCTAACTTCCCAGCGATGGAGTATTTTTTTCAAACAAACACTGATAGTCATGTGTCGTGCCTATCAAATGTAAATCAGCTATGTTCTGTTCACAGAAAATGCTAGACAGCACGAATTGAATGGTTATTTCAGAGCAAAACGTGGTGGAAAGGACTGAACAAGCCTGTCCAGTTGATTTGTTCTGACAACTTTTATGACAGATTGGATTAGTACAAACTCTGTTTGCTGCGTTTCTTGTTAAATTTAACAGCACGCTGATAAAATAAACAAAATAGGTTTTCAATATTTCCCTAATATTCTCTGGAAAGAAAAGGGAAAAAGAGCTGACGATTCGCTCCTTCACCTTTGATGCAAAATGACTTCCTGGAAATTGAATGTAATTGTAATCCTAAGGAATTTGTTTTGATATCATAAAACATGATATGAATGATTCATATGAAATATATAAGCATCGCGCTACATGGTATTTGCAAATAGATAATCAAAATATACTGGAGGTTTGACATTTAATTTGAAACTGTATACCTTTTCTACAAGGTATTTTTGTCAAATTTGATATGTAATGTTTAATGTACCCAATTTGTTATGCTGCACTTTTTTATTATGTTATTCTGTAATTCGATTGATTCTTTATTATTTGTTGTAAATGACATTTATTTTTTACCAATAAATACTGAATGAACAAAATATATACTCTTTCCCCCTATTTCAGACATGTACAGGTGGAAAGGACCACACTCCCACACACACACACACACACACACACACACATGCTCACACACGTATGCATACAATTTAAATGTATATCAAACGCGTGACAAGATTGACGGTTATGCGATGAAGATGATCAATGGCAGGTTGAATGTGATAGTAATCTAAGAACCTTACTTCAAATCTTTCACTGTACTGAGAAACACTTAATGGGTGGAGTGGTTTTTACGGACGAACTTGATCCGGGGCCAGAACAGTTTCAGACTTTTGTCAGTGTTTCCAATTATGAGCCAAATATTAATGCACAATCGGGTTCGAAACATAGTCATTAGTGATATTTCTCGATAGCGATTAGTTCCATTTATGTCAGATATGTTTTTTCCGAACATCCGTAAAATAAATTCGAATTAAAAACTCACACTGTTTACAGTAAGAAGATGAGACATGCAGACATGCAGACGATAAGACTGATCGAGTCACAAAGGTTAACACTTATAAACGAGATTTCAAGAGAGATGCCGGTATATATTCCACCGTAAAATCAAACAAATTGTGCGATTTTATAATTTTGAGTCATACTCACCGTTGTATATTTAGGAAAAGGATTTTTCCTTCGTCCTTGTTGAGATCGCTATTATACTGTAGTGCGGTTATACACGTGCTTTCTAAAGCTGTCCGTTCCGTTCCTGTTATCAAGTTCACAGAAAATCCATTGCCAACATTTCGTCGTCAAGGAATATATTTCACTTCAAATGTTAAGTACAATCAAAATGTATTAGTTCTGTTGATTTCAGGTCAGGTGTGAGCGAACTTATCCGGGGAAACTTCAAACATGGAGTAATAATGTTCCGAGGTGTCAGCTAAGTGTGTGCTCTATCCCCGCCCGGTAATCTAAAGTGGATCAAAGTATTAGAAGTGTAAACAACGTGGCGTTGTCAAGCGGCGGCCCCGTAGCTATCCACGGAGCAAGAATAGGGGTGCGTCTTGCGATCGATACGGAGAGAGCACCTGTTCGTGCCGCCAAGATGATTGTGTGTGCGTGTGCATGCGTGTGTGTCAGTGATCTGCACTAGTTTAGAATAAAGACTACTGACTTGGATGGTCTCAAAAGCACCGTTATTTTATGGATCGCCATTAGGCCGAAGTTTTCATATCAAACAAGGCTCCTATCTACATGCTTTCGCAAATATCCTTCGCAAAGAAGTAAAGATAAAAAGGGATGCATTTTTGCAGCCAAAACAGGAGGGGATGGCCGTTATGATTATTTAACATTATTCTCGATGAGATAATTTGAATCATTTACTTCTTCCATAACAATTCTTTAAATACTGTTTTCTAGGTATAAAAATCGACTCATTGCCAAATGAATATTTACATTGGAATGCAGTCTTAAATCATTCATTTTTATGCGCTTTTCCTTGAATGGATATTGTCCCTAATTGCACTTTATGAATGAGGTTAAATCCTAGTTATCATCAACCATAGGCCTATAATGAATGACGATCTGACTACCGACGCAGGAAAGAACATTCTATTTCTTCATGAATATTGTCACGGAATAATAATCATCCTCAAAGAGATTCCCTTGTTGAAATACTTGAGAAATTATGATAGTATATAGTCAAATGTATAAATCACTGATGCTAATATGGGTAAAGAATACTAAATTAGAATAATATATTACTAAGTCAGCTTCAAGTACCAAGAAATGTTGATACCAAATAATGGTACGTATCAGTGATAATAAAAACAGCAGCGATGATGCTCAAGATCACGGCTTAAGATATCAGCAATGAGTACCTTCGTTATTATCATTCCATGTAGAATGCTATAGCCGTGGGAATAGTCTGACGTTATTTGAAATAAGCATGAAACAATATTAGGAACATCGCAAAAACATTTCCACAGTGCAACAGCATGCAAAAAAAAAAAAAAAAAAAAATCAAAGAGACACGACACGTCGTCACAAATTAAAATTATTGAAAGGCAGTGAATATTTATAAATAAACTTCAGATTTGATAGATTAATTATCCTATGTCAAACGTAAAATTTGGCGCGATGGACTGGGTTTCCGTGTTATTGGTTTTTGCTTATGATAACAATGGGCGTTCCATACTTAAAATCAGTCGCAGTTAAAAAGTGTCAAGAATTTCGCTTCGCCTTTTACAAAATGGGTGTCACATCCTTGCATCACAAGACATGCTACAACTTGAAGCGTCGTAAAAGTCACGAATTTAACCTCTTTTGAACATCGATCGTTTACTTTTATAAGAGCATGACTCTAGAAACACTGTTGATTTGTTATCATTATGGAAAAGAAAATGTCATTTGATGGTTCAGGTAGAAATAGGGTCTGCGGTACAGAGGTTAGCCAAATCAATGTGAGCTGTGGTAGGGGTGGATGAATCCTCCACAAGTCTATTGAAAAGTTACACGAAAAGAGGCAATGGGTTGTCTTTAACAATACAGATCATTAGATTTGTATCTAAAGCGGCAACAATGGCCAGCTGCACGCATAGGCGAAAGGCATTGTCTGAAAATCGATCATCCGAACGATCGCTTTTAGTGCCCCCCACAGACGATGCGATGTATAACGAAAAAAATCGAAGGCGCGTATCCTATTGTTACGTCACGCTTTCTTTCGCTGGACGACTCCACAGAATTAAAAGATTCTCCACTAAGAGTGACTCACAACAAAAATTCTTTTCCCTAAACAGCCCCAAACATGAAGTTATTCCCTGTGGGGTCAATTCCACTCTATAGGAGGTCACGTACATCCTGTGTGTAGGTCGATAAAAAAGAAAGATTGTACACTACTTGTTTAAACAAAGTAGTTTGCTTCGATAACTTCTTTGGTTAATCAAAATTTGGGATTATTCTTTTACTGTTTATTTTTTTAATGCTAGTTGTTTTTTTTTTTTTTAGTGTTTGTTTGCGCCAATATATTTCCTTATAGATATGTGCATTGCAGATGCAGAATCAACACCAAATCCTAATAAGCAGTTCTATTTCATTCTGTTTTGATTTGGCATGAAACGGTTACAACTAAACACATTGTGTTTCAAATGCCACGTACGCAGGTCTATGTCTAATACTTTAAGTATGTGTAGTTTACATAAAGTCACAAAGCAGTCTAAGAAGAAGTTTAAAGAACAAGGAAAATGTTTGGGATTTGTTTTTTGTTTTTTACATTTCCAATAGGTGAACTCTGAGGCACGCTTATTTTGGAAAAGATTTACAGTTTTCGCTAAACCCTCATGTTTTAGGGCCTTTATCGTGTAATGAACTTTATCAAATAATGAATATTAGAAGATTATATTTTGCCGTGGAATTTGCAGGTTTCAAACATGATCACAATGATGACATGAGATATACATTTCTTTGATTTCATCATCATTCTTTTTCATTTCAAACTGTATATCAGATACAGAATGTGCAATGGAATCGGGAAATTTCCCATTGCACTGACGTCAATGTCTACTTGCTGGCAGAGTGTGTACAGAGCCCTCTACGTCACAAGTTTGCGGAGCTTTGTTGGGTTCTTGATACAGTAGCTAACTAGAAATGTCGCTAAGGCGACTGGTATGCCTCCGCCATAATGCATGATTCTCCTAATAGGTCTATAGTACATGTGGACAATGTGTGATTATATTTTCACAAAATTGGCAAAATATTAAAATGACAAGTTTGTCACAAATGTGTTGAATGTTCACCTTCCTTGACCTAGGTTTAATTGGATGAATAGGAGAGCATGTATTTGGGGATTTAAGGACTTTAACATGACTTTGTCCATTCATAAGTTTATGCATTGAGTAATTTTCAAGGTATGGAGAAAAAGTGCAATTTCTGTATTGAAAAGTACATTATTACCATTTTCATCTGGCCTTTGACTCTAAAATTCATAGGATAATCACTGTCAGGCAGAACATGCATAAATATGTAGAAAGTTTCAAGATAACTTGAGCCACTTCTGAGATATGGAGAAAAAGTTAGTTCAGCACTTTCCCTTGATCTTTAACCTTTTGACCTTTGAGGCAAAAAAAAAAGTTTCCAGAGAATCTCTATTAGGTTATACATGCATACACCAAGTGTAAAAAAAAAATAATAATAATCTTGCTGGCATTGCATAAATATGAGGGAAATAGTAAAATGTTGAAGTGTTGCCCTTGACCTTTGACCCCTGACCTTTGACCCCATGAACCCTAAATTCTCTAGATAATCACTGCCAGTCAGTTCATGTATATATACTATGTTCCATGAAGATACCTTGAACAATTTCCAAGTTAGGGAGCAAAAAGTGAAGTTTTGATATTGTTACTTGACCTTTTGACCTTTGACCTTTGACCTCATGACCCCAAACTTTCACCAGAGAATCTTAATTGGGTAATACATGTATACATTAAGTTTTAAGAAAATATCTTCTGGCATTGCATAGATATGGTGGAAATAGTGAAATTTTATGTATTTGACCTTGACCTTTTGACCTGTGACCTTGAGCATGTGCACCCAAAAGTTGATAGGCACAACTTCACCCCCTAATACACATACATGCCAAGTTTCATTAGGATACCTCAAAAGGTTTTTTAGTTACGCTGTCCACAAAATTCATTACGGACGGAAGGACGGACGGACAGACGGACAACCCGAAAACATAATGCCTCCGGCACCACTTCGTGGGGGAGGCATAAAAACCGATGTTGTTGTTTTCTTATATACACCAGAGATAAATAACGACATACTGAGACGATGTTGTTGATAAAGTAGAGGGGTATGAGGGGGATGGTGATGAGGATGATCATGATGATGATGATGATGATGATGATGATGAGGAGGAGGAGGAGGAGGAGGAGGAGGAGGAGGAGGAGGAGGAGGATAATTATAATGATGATAATGATGATGACGAAGTAAATTGCATAAAATATCATGTGTAGCTTTAACTTCCAGGAAGGCAACACTACACTAACAAAAGACAAATTGACAGAGGAAGATAGAGGGAGAGGAAGTTTAGACAAACGAATGAGAAGAGGAAGAAAGGAGATAAGCGATGCTACACTGCGAAGTGGCAGTTAGACAACGATCTATGATAGGCCACTTCACAAAGACAGTTAATCAAAAATGCGCAAATCAGAACTGTGTTATGAACTTCGGTTTCCAATAATGGGGTGAATTTTTGTCTTCAGCGATGATAAGATAATTGTTCTGTTCGAAAACTATCATTTTTCACGTGAGCAGTTGGTTTCGTTGTCATTCGTATGTCTTTATTTTCAACAGTCCAAGCTTTCGTGCCATCGTGTGACATAAAGTATACGTACAACAACTTGTACGAAAGTATGTTGTTACGACACAGATCAGGGGAAATCGCACCAAAAAAAAAAAAAACGACAAACAATTACACTAAAAGTCTTAGCACATTTATGCTGGCTTCTTGCTCTTTTCGTTATGTGTTTTGAGCTAAGGAAATACAAGAATTCAACGATTAAAAGCTACCGATGGCAAGGACCAGTTGGATAGGGATTGCAATGAACTTCACTGATAATCCTAATATACATTGGCATGAATTTGTTGCAATTATGACTATCATGCGAGATACTCGTGATACGAAAGCAATTATTAGATACTTGATTTGAAGATAAAAAAGGAAGAAAGAAGAAAACAACAACTATACAGGAAATGAAATTAAGTCTTTGAATGTTTTTGGCATATTCTATAGATTCCAGCACAAAAATAAAACAAACGTATTTTCGGTATATTGCCACAATCTAAAAAAGATAGTACAATATATAAACGATGATAAAGCCCTGCATTACTGACACAAAATACCCTTTCGAATGGTTTGTCGCTTTAATTGCACGTCACGAGTTCGACACCCATGAATCATACAGCCCATGAGTCATATAGCCCACGAGCTATACAGTCCACGAGTCATACAACCCATGAGTGTGACACAAAGCAAACAAGGCCCACGAGATCGACACTAAGTTCCGTGTTGTAATGTTGAACTCTTGGGCTGTTTTACCTACTAGTACTTATGGGCTGTATGACTCGAGTGGGCTGAATGTCTCATGGACCTTTTTTTTTTTTCCATTGTCGATCTAGTGGGCTGTACAATGACTCGTGGGTGTCGGCCTCGTAGGATGACCCCGTCGATTTTTCATCAGCATTCTACGTTAACAAACAGCCATCAATTCAGCTGCAGGCACTCAGACACTACTCAAAAAATGATGGGAAAAAAAAAGAACAGAAGAACATTTGAAAGAAAATTAACCTCAAAAGAACTTCTGCAGACTCGTTGGAAAAGTCATATGATAGAGCAACACAGTGAGTTGTGTGATGCGGGCTTGTACCGTCAGACAAAACGTGGAATATGTGGCAGACATACAACTTATATATAGCAGATAATAAAACCGGAGAGTCACGTCGAAGTGTTTGTTCCCCGAGACAAAACGCATGGGATATACGTAAAGGTCATGGCAGATCAACCCTTATATATTGCATCATTCGAATTATCCTCGCCTTGTCTCACGTCTGTTCCATTCAACATTGACAATCAAAACACTGCTTATCAGCGAAGATCCTACACGTAGGATCTTTGGTATCAGCATCAGCGATTAAGAATGAACCAGTGAATTGTGGTGGAGTGAATATATACTTTTATCCATTGTGCCTCCTTCTCTTTCTAAAAGCATTTCTTTAAAAGAAATAGAGATGACAATATCTGATGAAACATGAACATCAACCAAGCCTACTGCAAGAGGAAAAGATTCTCAAGTTTGGTCACCACCCAATCTCTCATACAGTACATGCAACAATGATGCTTTTCTGGTCATCTCTTCATTTCTACTAAACATATCTCTACAGCTATAACTACTTTCATCTAGACATATCCCTGTTGCGAGTTATAAGATAGATTACAAAATCAACTTACCAACAAATATGCGCCGAAAGTACAAAATCGGAAGAAACTATCAGCAACCATCCCAAAACGGTGACAATGTTTATGGTGTCAAATGAGATCGCGATCACTTTATTTGTGATCGAAATGTGTAACGATATATATATATCAAAATGCTTTAGAACTTTTTTTCCCTCTACCTACGATTAGAAACTAAATGTACGTAGTATGAAATATTTTATATTATATATATATATATATATATATACATATATATATATATATATATATACATATATATATATATATATAATGTTCATCTTGGAATTTTCCACGTGTTGGACTTCGAATGTTATGATTATAAGAAGAATGAGTCTCAAATACGCCATCTGTAGATCCAACAAGAAGGTTTTTAAAAACCTTCTTGTTGGATCTACAGATGGCGTATTTGAGACTCATTCTTCTTATATATATATATATATATATATATATATATATATATATACTGAGCTGCCATCCTAGCATTAATACACACAACACCTCACCTCAGCACGCCTAACTCCAACCACCATCACATACCACCAGAATGTTTCGGTTCCCCACAACCGGCTGCCAATTGACTGCCGGCATGTAACCAGGCCAAATGTGAACTGTGCATCTCAGAGCCAAGCTTGAAGTAAAATCAAATTAATTGTGAGGATTCAAAAGCAACGTCTACCGCCTCTATTTTACTCTCGGTATATATATATATATATATATATATATATATATATATATATTTGTGTGTGTGGGTGTGTGTGGGTGTGTGGGTGTGTGTGTGTGTGACGGAGGAATGACTCGCAGACGTTGCAGTAATGTACACTATGGCCATTTATTCTCCCAAGCTTTTTCAAGGGCTTGAAGAGACATAAACAAAAAAGCAGAAAAGCAACCAATTTGCATGCATTTGAACAGAATAAGGCAAAATAGAAATAAAACGGAATATAGACATAATATAGACAGCAACATGACATTCACACACGCACATACACATACAGCTTACATTATTTTGTACACAAACTTAAAACTACGCAAAAGAAAACACACACACACACACACACCATGGCAAGGGGCAACTACTACTGACAGTCGAACACCTAACATGGATGAACAAATTTTCAACGTCACGGTGTAACGAGCGAAAGGAATGTCACTTGGTCTATACACAACAAAATATGTTTTCGCCAAAATGCTTGTTGACTTGAGATTGCACTTACCGGTGTATCCAACAGCTTTATTACTCAAATTTAGTGCCAGTACAACACAGGGTACACCACAACACTTATATCTAATTGATTATCATAATGATTTTAATATTTACACAATCTACAATTACACATCACTCATATTAAATTTGGTTGCTACACGAGAGCATTTGTTAAGCCTTTTAGGCGTGACAATTACATTGTGACAAAAGTTACTTAAAAAAAACAGAAGTCATTCCAAACAAAATTAACATAATATTCAAAGAGTTTCAATCTATGAAGAGTTCTCCTATAAGCAAAAAGTGTACACCATCATCCTTTAATGACCGTGCAGTGAACGTTAGGTGCAAAAAAATAGTTCCACAAAAAGCCACGCTGTCGTGACTTTTCAGTCTTTTCGTTTATCCCAGACCCTGATTTTTTTTTCCTAAATGTGTTTTCAAGTACAGAGAGGCTATGAAAAGAGACTATAATGGTGTCCCCGGGCGGTATGCTATTCTTTCTTTTTTTCTCTCTCTCATCAAAAACTTCTTCAATATGCTTACTGAGTTGTGTAGTATGTGACCCCACGCCCTTCAACAAAAAGGGCAAAATGTCTGGAGTGGTGGAATCGGGTGCACGTCATGAGACCGACACCCTCGAGTCATACAGCCTACGAGTTATACAGCTCACGAGTCATACAGCCTATGAGTTCGACACTAAGCAAACAAGGCCCACGTGACCGGCACATTAAACCCCGTGTTGTATCTGTCGAACTCGTTGGCTGTTTTTACCTAGTGTCGGTCTCATGGGCTTAATTTGCCTAGTGTCGAACTCGTGGGCTGTAGGACTCGTGGGCTGTATGACTTATGGGTGTCGGTCTCGTGGGATGACCCCACGGAATCTCTGGTCTCCTCCTTTAATTCATTTGCTTTAATTTGATAATAGCGCGGTTCATTTAGATAAATTCTTCTTTGAAAAGGTATCAAGGGTTTAAAGGGATGGAACAGTATTGGTTGAAATTAGGATTGAGCTTTTCAACTTTTTGCGTGATACCAAGAAACCAGGTATGAAATTTTACAGAGCATACTTATTTTAAGAGAAATTCAAAGTTCATTTGATGAAAATCGGTTTTTGGAATGGTTGAATATCCAAAACAAAGTAAAACAAAATGATTGTTGCTGATCTTTTCATTGTCTATCCCACAATAATTTCATGTTGTTGTGTTTCTCCTGTTTTGTTCCGTCCTGTTTTGAATTATTTGATGTTATGTATATACTACTCTCCTAGAATTCCTTGAGTTGTTCGCAATATACAATCATGCTTTTTCATGGACATCTAGGTTTTTTTTTCTCTAGAAATATATTTTTCATTACTAAAATAGGTATGCATGTAATTATCTTCATTTGTTAACCACCATTATTTTTTTTCACAGTCAAATGTATACCTAGGATCATTCGTAATTACGTTGTGTTATGCCTTATTGGGAAAAAATGAAAATGAAATGAAATGAAATGAAATTTGAATTGAATTGAATTGAATTGAATTGAATTAAGATAGATTCATGCAATTAGCATATTTTTCAAATGCCTTTGATGATTTCATATCTCATCATTATACTGATATGCTGTAATATAACTATATCTTTTCTGTATCCTTTCACACTTACTTGGCACCGCACTTGCTATCCAAGATAATTCTTATATCGGTTTAACCCTCACTGTGCCAGGTACTTTGGACGAGTGCACGTCACGAGACCGACACCCACGAGTCATACAGCCCACGAGTCATACAGCTCACAAGTCATACAGCTTATGAGTTATACAGCTCACGAGTCATACAGCCCATTAGTTCGACACTGAGCTAACAAGGCCCACGAGACCGCCACATTAAGCCCCGCGTTATATCTGTCTAACTCGTGGGCTGTTTTTACCTAGTGTAGAACCTCATGGACTTTATTTGCCTGGTGTCGACCTCATGGGCTGTATGACTCGTGAGTTGTATAACCCATGGACCTGTTTTCAATGTCGAACTCGTGGGCTGCATGACTAGTGGGTGTCGGTCTAGTGGGATGACCCCCTTTGGACAGTGTGTGAAACGCTAAGGGGCTTTCTGTGCCAATCAGCAGTCATAGCATGCAAAGGGTTAAAGGAGTACTGGTGTCAGTTATCACGGTGACGGAAGAGACGTGCGAACTACAAAGGACCTTTTAAAATAGAGAGAGAAAAAACAGGATGAGAGGTAGAGATATACAAATAACGAGTGGGAGAAACATTGTGTCAATGGAGCCGATTATCTGGTTAATTTACTGTCTTTTTTGTTAAACTTAAAATCGCACACCAGAGCCTTTTGTTGCAATATCACTGGCAATTTCTGTGTGTGTGTGTGTGTGTGTGTGTGTGTGTGTGTGTGTGTTTGTGTTTTCCCTTGGCTTAGTGGGCTATTCACCGTTATAATTTTCAATACTCGCAACATATCAATACAGTAATCGTTTCATTATGTTTGGATAGTTAACTTTGATTCATGTTCTGAATTATGCCATGTTCAATGCTTATTTTCTTTGTATAAGTTATAACTGTTTATGAAATTAAATTTAACAAATGTACCTAGAGGGAAAAGGGTAAGCTACATTATAACTTTGCAAACAGAGACCTGTTATATTAATCGCCAGGATTTGAGCCTGTATCCCATCAGTACCTTTCATGAGGTGCAGGTCTCGTAGAAAAAAAAAAACCGCTGTTACTTGAACGAAATCCTCACTAGCTATCACGCCCTACTGTTCACTTTGAATTCTGCCGTTATGTTTATGCCTTGATTTTTTTTTTCAATTCTCTTTGTCATGTCGAGTGATTGTCTGATGTATATCTCTACAATAGTTCCTAATCATTGCACTGCGGCATGGAATGTCGATTTCAGAGATTGATGCATAAAGGTACAAACAGCTTATTGTGTCATGTGGAAAACATATTTTTCCGACATTGTAAAGCATGGATGAAAATAATAGCGTTGAGAAGGGCAGGCAATTGAGGGTTAGCAGGCTGTTATCATATTCATAGGTTGCCTAGGATTTGATGGTGTACTTTAGAGCTGTGTTGTACCACAACACCAGTTTGTAAGTCGTCACAAAGGATGAACTCGTTAACTTTTACTATACGCATGAATGAAACAGGAAACATGTTTTTAGACCCAGCTCGGGATTTCAGTACATTTCAGCACTTTAGCAATGATTGACAGATGAGGTCATCTGAGGAATATTGATTTGGAAGGATTTTTTTTTGTGGGCGTTCCTAAGTAATCTGAAGAAAAATAGAAGAAAAAATCGTTAAGAATAATATATGGAATATGACTAGATATTCGTTTCACCGCAAAAGTGATGTTGAGGGTATCATAAATCAACACAAATCAACATGCATTCGGATTTCAGTGGTCCCAAAGCCCTTTTTACACTTGTGTTTCTTAACCCCGTACTTTCTCTGACCCAGGACTATCGTTAGTCCCGTACCAATTTTTTCAGCTTTTTACACTCGCCAATTAGTCCCGTACTATCTCTTGTCGGTGGACTAAGGAGAAAATTGACCTTTTTTACACTCGTACTTCTTAGTCCGGTACTTTCCAAACCACATGAATATTCATGATTGCGCTGTGCACTGTACACGTACACGCACTGGCAGCGCTTGATTTCTTCATTTCTGATTGGTCAGTGGGGGTTGGACTTCGTCTCCGTCGCTTAGCCCCGGATTATTTTTTCGTTCTGTTTACACTCACTTGCTTGGCACAGCAATTGCGGTGCTAACCCTGCTATTTTCCAGGGCCAGATAGTACGGGATTATCGGTGGGGCTAGCCCACTTTGGCAAAAACGAGTGTAAACAGAAAGTGGGCTAAGGATAGTCCCGTACCAACGGTGGGGCTAAGCCCCCCCCCCCCCCCCCCCCCCCTTAGCCCCACCGTTGGTACGGGACTAAGCAAAAATTTACAAGTGTAAAAAGCCCTCAAGATTCCTACATTATATGAGCAATGGTTCACTAATTCTGACAATCTGAGTTCTAACGCGGTTTTCTTGGGTCTTTTTGTTGCGGCGGGTCACATATCCTAAAATGTACAACACATCATTGGTTTGTAATCCATTTTGAAGGGTAGCACTGTTGCGGCAGTTGCAATTGGACGAGTTGGAGTGAAGTGATTTAAGTTGGTAAGTGGAAACAACTTGGTTTTGATAACTTTTCTGTTGGCAATGCGCGTTTTTGTTTTACGGCAATTCTATTGTACATCATGTGTCTTTTCTTTTTATTTCTCTTTCTCTCTCTCTCTCTCTCTTTCTCTCTCACTCTCTCTTCATACAAAAGTCAAAGGTAGAGGATATTATCACGATATATGATCATTTTTCGAGGCCCAGTAGCGTCTCATTATAAACTACAATTGGCAGAAATGTAACGTTTTGCAACTATCGCAGTATCATTTTCGGAATACCTCTTTACTTGACGAAAGTGATGTATTTTTTCCTATTGATAACATTTTGTAAACGGACATCTCCTTTAAAGAGCATTGTTGTTAGGCTATGCATGAATATCAACACAAGGTCGGTTTAAGACTGATATCCCATTAAACAGAATAACGATCTAAAAAAACAAAACTGTCATCAACCCAACTATGTTTCTTTAACGTGTCACCTGTCGTAGATATAGAGAATAATATGTTTCCCACTTTGAGCTCCTAATATTATTGTAGTCTGTCTGCCTTTTGATAGATCTAAAGAGCCCTACAAAACGCATCGATCTACTGTATTTGAATATTCTAGAAACCGGAAATATGTGTTATCGGCTTTCAAGCATGTTATAAGAATTTGAAACGTACATGACATCCACGTATACTGTCAGAGGAAGAAAAGTGAATTTCAAATTTGCAGTTTTAACATCTTTATGGGAGTTTACAGTAACGATTAAAAATACAAACAAAAAGTTCCAAACGTCTCCATATTTTGTCCCCTGTTAGAAACAAAAGAATATCTCTGTTTCTAGAAAATTAATTATGCATTATTTTCCTTTTGCTCTTAATATTACAACGCATTATGTTGGCACTGAATTATAATTATTGAGCATTGAGTTCATACATTCAAAGGAAATGGCATAATCTATCCTAAAGCATGCAACATTATTGGTCAATTAATGTTTATAACTGAAGCACATCTTTGATATTCAATTAGACTATGAATTCATATCATGCACCATTAATGTATTGTATATGACATCTTTGTAATAAAAAAAATTAGGGATTACATTGTGAGGCCTTGGTATTGCTACAAGAATTAAAGAAATTCCCTGAAAAAGAGAAGAGAATGGCTACGACTTATCGGTAAAACTGACGTGAGCAAGAACATAATATGGTATATATTATATTGCAAGTATTTTTGACTAAAGTGAAATGTAAAACAAAAGGCGTCAGAGCAACACAGTAATAGCAACAGCAAAGCATAAAAAAAAAAGAGAATTCAGTATCTGCATGAGAAGATCGAGCTCCCATCCGACAGGTCACAGAGGTATTACAGCAACAGCTAAAAAAAAAAAATCATTAACTTAAAGCAACTTTACTGTCATGAAACAGCTACAATAGAAAAGTGTGTAATTTAGCTTGACTGCTGGATTACAGAATTACTCCACAGCGAAAGCATCAATCTATACTTCTGATGAAAATGCAAATGATAATAATGATGATGATGATAATAATAATAATAATAATAATTTTGATTACACATGAATTCAGAAATATTCGTTTATACCCTGATGACAAAAACAAACTGACAAATAAAAATACGAGCAGACGGACAGAGAAGCTGTCTGTTTGTTTATCATTTAATTGTTTGTTTGTTTGTTTGTTTGCGTCGAAAGCTTGAAAGATTGCTTTTTCAGTGCCGCTGTGCTGTTCTCTGAGTCAGAGAGCCCTGCTATTGTTATGATTGCGCCAGCAAAGCACCTTGTCCATGAATGTAAGCACATCACAGGATTCGAACCATAGGACCCTCACTTGTGGAAGTCCTGATACTTATCCTCTGCACCACTATACTTTGTTCTCAAACACTTCCGTTGTGTTTCCGCACAGATCTCTGACTTAGTTCCGGAATTCGCAGGAAAATGGCGAAGCGAACGAAGCCGTCTTACATCCGAGGTGTGCACGAGTACGATGGAATCAACTACTTAAACTTTGTGTTGGATTCCAGCATCAAAGCCTTGCGGACATTTAACGTCCGCCCCGACGATACTTGGGTAGTGACTTATCCAAAATCAGGTATATTTCTCAGTTGTCGAATTTGCACAGCTTTGAAAACACACACACAAACACACACACACACACACACACACACACACACACACACACACACACACACACACACACAAGAACGTTAATGAATTACGATTATTATGGTAAAATTTCAGCCGTATAGTTTCAGTTTGTTTTATTTTTTTTGGGTTTTATTTGTACAAATAAAGCATGATGACAAAATCAAAAATTTTCACATCAATATGATTATAAACCGTCATATTTAATAGAAATAGGTAATTATGTGTTAGTATACGTAGGCCCTATGTAATATATTTCATGTATACAGGTATAGAGGAGACCGTTATCAACAGGCAGTTCGTCAGTGGACTTGGATAACGGCCTCTGGGCATTATGGTTTGTATACAGTCCCTCCTTATTTTAACTGAAGGAACAAAATACACACACGCACACACACACACACACATATGAATAAATTGAACTTCTTTAGTATTTTCAATACCACTAAATGATATGACAAAATTTTCGTCTGAGGAGGACAACGCAAGGGGAATGTAACACAACAGAAAAGAAATTAAAGGCATAATTTAAACATTTGCAGATGGAACAAAAACCCAGCATTACAACTTCAAAATAGTTCTTAACTGCGAGTTAGGGATAGAAACTACCAATGTAAAAATTGGAACCAGTATAATTGATGTTAAGTATTATTAAATATACAAAATGTGAACAATAGTTATGATAAAAATGTTTCCAGACTAAACAGTCTATAGTTACGGTTTAATGAGGAAAAATAGTGATATCTCCTTATATTTTAGGCTTATTTTATTACGTTAAATCTTATATGGTATGATGTTTTGTGATACAACTGACCTACACGTATGCATCAAAAGTGATATCTGAAACATTTTTAAAATCAATGCTCCAAAAGGGACGGTATACAGGACCTTTAATGGACAAAGAATTTTGTCTAACTTCCATGCAGGGACCCACTGGATGTTGGAAATTGTCGGTCTCATCAACTCGGATGGCTACCCGGAGAAAGTCGACCGCATTTCAAGCTCCACCGTCGTCGAGATGATCGACCTGGACCAAAAGCTTCCAGACACCATGGAGGAAGAAGAGCAGAGCCCTCCAGACATGGCGCCAAACATGGAGAAGATCGAGAGAGCGCCCTCACCGAGAGTTATCCAGACCCATCTGAGGCTCAAGTACATGCCCGAGGCTTTGTTGAAGACTGGCAAGGTTGGTATAGTAGACTGAACCGTGTGACACACACAAATACATTATGATTTTGGTACATAATGATACGCACACATACAAATACCATGGTAGAATAATCTATGTGTGTAGCATACACACATTGCACACAAATACAATTACTCGAAGACAAAAACGGTAGAAACAATAAGCATAAGGAAAGAGATATCTCCTTTGATCAATTCATCATGATGTAAGAGTTAATATTATTTTCAGTCGATTGATATAAATCATACATCGTATATACAATTTTGTATATGTTATTGTACATAATGCACTACTGCATGTTTTCATACAGTTCAGAATAATGAATACAAAATAGATTTGCTGCTCTTTTTCATAATCTCTCGTTTCTTATCTTGCGTTGTATTATCATTCAGTAGATATCGAAGTTCAAATGTTTCGATATCTTATACCTTCCCCTTGTGAGTAGGCATGCACTGCATTAATTAGTTCACATTTCACTTAAAGGGTGTGTACAGTTCTGGTCGAGGTGAGGATTTAGCTTTTAACATTTTGCGAGATATTCAGAAACCACTCTATGAGATGTCATAGAGCATGCAATTCTAAGGGGTATCAAAAGTTTTTTATGAAAATCGGTTCTGAAGCGGCCGAGATATCCAAAAACAAGGTGAAACAAAGAGATCCTAATAAAGTTGGGGCATGTAGTATTTTATTATTATCATCACTTTTTTGATATCTCAGCCATTTGAAAACCAATTTTCACCAAATAAATGTTGAATCCTTCTTAAAATTATATGCTCTTTCATATTTCATAAGAGGTTTCTCATTATCTCACTTAGGATTGTAAAACCATGAATCCCCACCTCATCCAGTACCTTTAACTTTGCGATATAGAGATCTTCATTCGTCAATAAAACACATTCACATTTTATTCCTAATCCTTGCTATAGGTAATCTACGTCGCCCGCAACCCGAAGGATACTGCTGTCTCCTGGTACAACTTTCTGAAGGACTATCCCTTTGAAGTTCCTTTGACATGGGAAAGAACCATTGAATTGGTTATCAACGGAAGTGAGTATCGACTCAATACTAAAATTTAATAGTCTTACAGAGTATTCTTATTTAGATAGTCTTGCAGTATCATGGTATACCACCAGAATTCAATTCACATTTAACTGTGTTTAACAATATAAATGAGATTATAATTCCAAAATAGTTCTAAGTGATATGAAGTGCGTGTATACTTAGTATTCCTCGCATTCTTCTCTAGTTAATTTCATGTTTGCGAGTATGAAGATAAATTATGGGAAGGGGAACATGGTATCAAATCTACATGTTCATTTTATTTATCATGAATTTCACGAATTTTTATCTGCTCAGAATGTTTCTTACGCTCAAACCAAGGCGAAAGATGGATGGGGATGACATTATCGTTTAAACTTCTTATTTTCGTATATTTTCGTCAATGTTTCGTGATAGAATGCTAATCACTGATGAGATTTCTTCTGTTCTGTCTGATTACATTAATGAAACTAACAAAAATATAGTCGGCTTTTGCGCCGTGAAGATAATACAATGGTAATTTGATAAACAGAGCAAGACTATTTTCTCTCTCTCCTTCTGTGTTATTATGTCTCTTTCCAGACATTGAATTCGGACCATGGCCTGACCATGTGAAGGAATTCTGGGAAATCCGACAGGAAGAAAACCTGCTCTTCTTGTTTTACGAAGACATCCTACAGGTATGAATTGAGTTAGAGACACTGCGCGTCGCAATAAATCTATAACCACAAGGCGTAGAACAGTATTCGGAAATTATATTCATGCCTGGTTATCTAGTCTATAGACTTCGCGTTCATAGGTTCATGGCACGTGAATGGTCGATCATACTATCCCTGGCCTTATCACTCAGTGAGAGAGATTTCACCCCCCCCCCCCCCCCCCAAAAAAAAAAAAATAAAATAAATAAATAAATAAATAAAAATAAAAATAAAATAAAATAAATAAATAAAAAATAAATAAATAAATAAATAAAAAAAAATTAAATTAAAAAAAAAATTAAAAAAAATAAAAAAATCTGAACGTGCACTGTCTCTTGCAAGTCGTAGCAAATTCAATCTGATATTAACTATAAAGTACGATTATGGAGATCTATCGGAGATTACGATAATAATTACTTACCCTATACTTATGTCATTTCTATTTTATGGCTACCATCATCGTATTTCGCTATATAGAATTGTTCAAGGCTCGGTCGCAAATACCATTAAGAACTACTACGAACGCCGTACGAACGATTTGTAGACAATTTCGTAAGACCAGCGTTCGTTGACCGTTCGTAGACCGTTCGTAAGTTCGTAGCCTGGTCGATGGCCTTGTCCAAGATTTTTTTAACTTCGTACGAAACCCTCTCTTCGTAAGGCGTCGTACAAACATCGTAACATCTACGCAAGATTTTGCAGGGTCGAGAGACAATTCTTGAAGCCTTAAATTCTTACGATGATTGTAAGAACGCCTTAAGTTGTTCTAAGAGGACTACAGAGATTCGTACGGCGTTCTTACGAACAACTCTTCGAGTTTGTAAGGCGTTCGTAAGGGACTCGTGTAAGGCGTAGGTACACAATTTGTTCTTGCGAATTAAACAGCGTTCGTATAAAATATACGAAATTCGTATGAAGGCCGTAAGAATCTGTGCCCTATCTACAAATCTCTACGAACTCCAGAATTCGTAAGAACAGTGACATGCGTTCATACGGACCTTTGTGACCGTAGCTTTAAGCACTCCTTAAGTATCAAACGTATTCACTTATCTGAATTTCTTCTGATAATTTATGTTCTCGCTGGTGCAAGTTTTGATTTCAATGCGTTGATCAGGTATTGATCGGGGAATGTAGAGTGGAAGCGGTCGAAACCGAAGAGAGAGAGGGGGCATGAGAGGTGAAGTTAAAGGGGGAGAAAAGAAGAGAAAGGAAAGGGGGAAGAAGAAGGAGAAGACTCTTGCGGTATTCACTAATTTAACACATTATTGTGTTAGGACCCTGAGAAATACATCCGAATTGTGGCCGATCATATGGGACGCCCTCTGTCGGATGAAGCCTTGCAGCGGGTTGTTGAAAACAGCTCCATGCCCGGAATGCGGAAGACCTACCAGAAAAGAGCTGAAGAAAACGCGGAACCCAATTCTGAGCTTATTCGGCTGCCATTCCTCAACAAAGGTAAAGCAAATATCGCCATCAGTGTCTTACGTTGACGCTGGAAATAAGGGAGATTATAGCAAAGAGCCACTTTTGATCGTCGTCAGATAATTTCTTCCACAATAGTTTGTAGTTTATAGATCGAAAGAGTGGGCGTAATTCGATAAGATAGCTTGATCAGAACCATAATACAAAAATCATAGCAAAGCACAAGCATGTCAATTTGTAGCCAGCTCGTAGTTCCAATTTGCGCATGAGCAGAGAAAGGTCAAGTGCACTGACAGATCTTTTAAATTCACTGAGATAAGTATCTGTAATGTAATGATTATTTATGTAATCCCTATACACAATCATAGATGGTGCTTGTCAGCACATCCACCTCACAGCAAGTCTGGTAATTGGCAATGTCGATGGGAGAAAAAGTTTGTTAATGCGTTAACGCGAAACAATGAAATGGATGCTTCCCCGTGTGTTGATAGGCGAACCATTCTGGTCACCATGGTCCACGCAAGTTAATCTTTTTTAAAAAGATGAATTCCATAAATTCTTATGTTGGGTAAGCATAATCAAGTATCATGTCTTTTTTGAAAAGTCTAACCAACTCAGGAAAAAGAACATCATTTGTACCAATGTGCACATCTGCTCATTGCGATCTGGCTAATTAATTTTTGTTAACCTGACAAGCTTCAGTGAACAAAGAAAAAAAGCAGTACAGCTTTATCTACAATCTTACTGCTAGTAATCATCCAAGGAGTCACGATAAAAACGGCCCTCAGACAAACCCTCAAAAAATAACTGCGTTACTAATATTATGTCCGCATGATTAAAACACCTGCCGGTATAACGTTTCTCGTACTAGATGACATGCATTATTTTGAATATTGTTTTATGTACAGCCCTTCATTGTTGGTCATAATCATTAATGACCTGAACATTAAACGCTTGAGACTCACTATTTGACCAGTGCTTTCTCTTTTTCTAATATTTTTACATACACAGGAAAGACAGGTCGCTGGAAGAACTATTTCACGGTCGCGCAAAACGAAAAGTTCGACGAGTGGTTCCAGAGGGAGATGAAGGGAGTGGATATCGGGGTCCAATTTGAATAAGAGTCGGTGACTAAAAATCAACTGGGAACTTGCTGCCTTGCTTATGCCAAGTTTACATTATGTTTCTGTAGACGCGCGGCCAACGATGCACGGCGATCACGTTTCGGGGAACCGTGGACAAAACGGGATCTACGAGAGACAACGCGGGGGGGGGGGTGGTGGTTGGAAGAGATTGGCAAACTTGATGGGTCGTGATTATCTGGATGTCCAGTCACATTGCTTAACTGTCAAAAACATCCAAAACGCAAGGAGCAAGGCCAGGCAGTGAGAAAAGAAGGCCAAATTTATACGAAAAAAAAAAACAAAAATGGCCAAAATCCCACGGCGCACGACATTCCGCAAACGGCCGGGGCTGCCATGTAAACGTAGTAGGCATAATAAGAGATTGGCGCGTGTTAGTCTTTTTTTTTTTTTTTAGTGTTAGTCGCTATATCTGATATCTCTGTATTTCGTTTTGACACGGTTGATAGGTTAACTAACACTTGTATGCATATATACTTTCAAACTAATCTGGTTTTGTGTGTGTTTAAGGTAGAGTTGAATCCACATTTTAAGTTGATATTCACTATTTAGCCGGGGAGATGATTATTAGCTCAGAGAACATTCATCCATATTGGCTGTAGTTTTTGCAACTTTTTGAATAACGATATCAGAACAGCTTCTTCAATACATTCATTTAAAAAGAGATTGAAGTCTTTTCTTTCATTATTTCACATAATTCTACTTATTCGAAGACCTGTTATTACCAATATTCACTCGCAAAATCTCCTTGATCGTGTTTACATCTCATTTTATTGCTACTATAGGTTTTCCCATTCGTTTTCAAACTTTTTTTATTCAATTTCACAAATTTTTTCTTCAATTTCGTCGCAGGATGTCGGGAATAGGCCAATCTTACTTTCAAATTCGTCTTTCGTCGTTCATTTTCAAATAAAGTCCATTCAATTGAGTCATTTGGCATACATTTTCGTCATTTACAGTTCAAATTCGACAGTCTCACTCGCAGCACTCAAAACAGCAGGATCGATTTCGTCTTTTGTCAATCATTTTTGTTAAATTTTCATTCATATTCGTCTCATATCTCTATCCGGTGTGATTTTTTCAGTCATTCCTGATTTTTTTTCTGTAACCGTTCACATACACACAAGTGCCCCCCCCCCCCCACACGCACACACAGAACCACAGATACAGACACACACACAAGCAATCCGCGTACACACTGATACAAACAGGCGTACCGTCTCTCAAACGAAAACACTGACAAACGATTTCGAGGCAAACATGATTAAAGATAAAATTTAAGTGTAGAATTGTAGCCTGTTTAATGTCAAAGAATGATAACATAATTATGTTTGCTGCTTTCAGGGGTACAAAAATTAAAGTTTGCTTCATGCATTATGATGCGAAAACCTGAACATTACGAGTTAAAGTTTAAAAGGTGACACTGACATACTGTCCTGGGTTATGTCTTTTGACTGTCGTTTATCCTTCAATCAATTTTGGTTGGCAGTCATGTTTTTCGTGTGCTTTGTCTAAGCAAATGGTTAGGGAATAATGTGTAACGATACAATTTTCGAGAGAAAGTAAAAATGTGTCGGCTTAAAGTTGGTTCACTATCAAAATAAAGAATCGACAACATCTGACTAATTTGAATGAAAAATTCATGAAATTGTGTGAACAAAGACGAATTGATCTTCACATTCTGCGATCCGTCAGCAGGAGGGATGAATTTGAATGACAATTGGTGATTCTGAATGCTATGGGTGCGTTTATCAACTCTTTTTCTCGGCAGAAACAGGTTTTCCAAACAGCTTTCAAGGAATTTTTACGAGTTGATAAAGAACGCAAAGCTGTTTTGAAAGTCCTTTCGGAAAGCCTTTTCGAAAGCCGCAAATTTGTGGCTTTCCAAACAGGTTTCCTAAACAGGTTTTCAGAAACCTGTTTGTAAAAGCCTTTTGAAGTTGATAAACGCAGAGCTGTTTTGAAACGGCTTTGTAGTATTGTACTGCAGTTACGAACAATGCACGTCTTATATGACCTCTTCTCCTCGTGTCGCATTGCGCAATGCAGCTGTGCAGTGACAGGCCAGTTATCGTGTTCGCGAAGAGTTGATAAACGCAACTATTTTGGAAGCCGTTTCTAAAGGGCTTTGGAAACGGCTTTAGAAATTGCTTTGGAAACGGCTTTTGAAAGCCGTTTAAACAGGGGAAAGTTGATGAACGCAGCCCAAGTCTTCAAAAATGTTTGACGAAAAACGAATTACAATGACGATTGATGAAATTGAAGTTACGATTTACATTCCACGTGCTTCCCGGGACGAAATTGAACAATAAATCTTTGAAATTGAATGATAAAAGTGCGAAAATGGATGGGAAAACCTATATCATAAAAGTTTGCTGTTATTACAACTTTGACTTTCTTCAAGTCATTTCCTCAATTCTTCTATTTTCCTTTCCCTCTTTAGACTTTATAACCACATTACCTTCTTGTAATATTTCTGCTCAGGTCGTTGTGTTTACTTGTTTCTTTATTTGTCTTGTTATGTCAGTCTTGGTCTCATATTGTCCTGTTCGAGTCAGTCTTGTCTCTAAAGTGAACTTTCAGAATTGTTTTTGTATTGATTCTCATATTCATAGTACCACATAATTATTACTATAGGCACTGTCTTTCAGTGTATCCTTAAATTTTTCGTGTATTGCATAATATTTTTTCATGGTGATGTATTGAAATGTTTCTTTTTAGTCCAATTCTGTATATTATAATGTTTCGCTCTTGGTGTTAACTCTGTTCCTTTCACAGTGTACTGTTTACGTTGTTCGTTTGTCACAAAAAGAAAAGAACGAAGTGTATGTTATGTTTTGTCGAAAATAAGAATGAATATTTATAGAATGAGCTTGAATTGGCTTGAATTATTATAGCATATACGGCGTGTTTGACATTTTGCGTCTTATACGGACGTTGTGCATGACATTGGCTGGTGGAAAAGGGACAGTACTCAGGAATCGCTCTTTAAGTTTTGGAATTGTTAAAAGGATGTCGATTATTATTATTATTATTATTATTATTATTGCTATCTTGAATAGAAGTTCAGTCATCTATATAGGATGGTCTTCCTATACATTTTATACAGAGTACAGTAATTTCAAACAGTAAAGTCGTTTGGACGGACTGATTTTAATGTTGTGACATGACCAAACTTTGTCAAGGAATATACAAGAATTGAAACCAAACTCCAGAAACTTATGGCATTGAAATGACAACTTAAGCATAGAGATTGACATTAAAACATGTTTTAGATAATTCGTCATCAGCTGCTAAAACTTTAACTTTCGGTTTGGTGCGTGTTGCAAATCTTTTTGTAGAGTGCATGAAATGATATGCAGAATGAAGGTTAATGACTACAAAGCTGTTTCCTGTAAACTTCCATACACAGTTGCCAAAGCAGTCGTTGCTTTGAATACAAGGCGCCAATCGTTCCTCGTTTACAAACATGTAAACGCGATTTTTTTCTTTTTTACTCGTAACAAATTCACTGACTGTTATTCGTAACACATACATATTAATTTTGGGTTCCACTATATCATGTAAGTAGTTGTGCATGTATTAGTTTGAGATCTATCGATTTATGTAGAGAGATCTGGAAACTTGAACTCAATTGAATATACCCTTCTTTTGTGTGTCAAAGTTATACAAATTAAACTTCAGAAGCTGGATAGAGGTGTTCCACTGCCACAACTGCCACATGATGAACCTCTCTGTCTGTTTGTCTCTCTGTCTGTCTGTCTGTCTGTCTGTCTCTTTGTTTGTTATCATCATTTTCTTAAGTGGTATGAATATACGATATTTTTGTAGTTTATAGGGATGAAACATGGATAACCGCCATTTATCAGTTTATCCAATACGCTAGTATGTTCTGTAAAATGTCCTTTATTCAATTCAATTCAATGCAGTTCGATTTTATTGTCCGTTTCTGGAAATGTGTTTTGTTTACATGCATACATACAAAGCACACGTATAACATAGATACATAGACGTGATGAACACACAAAAGACATATCAATGTCATTGTCAAAAATACATAACATTAAAGAAATATCAATCTGCATGAGTCAACATTGTGTTGGATGTGCAATGCATGGATTAGTATAATCAATTGTGTAAAATATAAATCACTGTAAAGTTTTTACACACGCGTAAACACACGCACATACACACATACACATGTGTACAAAACACAGCCTCATACTGGTTGAGCCCCTCATCTATCTCTGTAATATTGCACGGTGACGGTACGCCATTGCAATGACGGCAAATACTTGATTCCTATTTGACTTTAATCGCGCATTCTTTGTAAGAAAACTTCCATTCAAACATATAGGAATCTAACTTGCAAGATTGTGTGTGCAATTAAGGGCAGTGATTTTCCAACCAGGGAGGTTTAATCGTAAAACAAATATTTTATCGCGCTTTACAATGCCTGGGTGGAAGGACTGCCGAAATAGGAAAGAACGCCACTCCATTCCTTTGACAACGTCTGAGGACCATCGGAATAAAAGAGAAGGGCAAACTTTCACAGGGAGGGTAAACAGACTCACCCCTTGCTGACTTTTAGGGAGAGGTCTTCTGATTCAATGGAAGAGGTTTGCTGCGATTTAAAGCTTATAATCCAAATAAAAAGGAGTTTTCATTGCAGCGACGAAGACAAACTGTGAAAAGAAACAGGGGACAACTTTCCCTGATCTATTTAGGAGAGACAACTGTAGTAGCCAACGAAGCAGTGCGGCCAAATCCAAGTCCTTGACGCTATGAAGCTTCGATTTAAGATCCTGCGAAGGAAGTTCATCGTTTAAAATTTAGCAAAGAAGGTACGAAAAGGTAAACTCCAGGTATAACAAGATCATGTTTGACATCTTTGGCGGATTTTCGGTGATTTTGGGGGCAGTGCTTACAGCTCTTCCTGCCGCCAGATGTACGACAACCGTCCCGCCCGTGTCTGTAATCCCAGGTGAGATTGTCAACCCTTGCAAACATTTCCGACTGGAAATACAATAAGTTATTACCCACACGTATGCAGCTTTGAATTTTCGAATAAATGCATTCATCTCATTCAAAATTATTAAGCCAAGTTGCTCCTTATTGTACCTTTCTTCTGCGGAACAACCCAATAATGCAATATCGAACACTGTTACAGTTCCTTACTTCTGCCAGAGTTTGGTTTAGTCAAGGAGGTTCAAGAGAATGGAGTCACAACTGTCTTATATCCTTTGCTAGATGTTCGATGCCGCCGCTCAAAAATATTTGAAGCATGTGCCAAACAGGATTTGCCACGCAGATAGGAAGACAATTGACTCGTGTCTCATTGAATGAATCACCAGCCACTTTCTAAGGAAGATATGTCTTTGTGATGGTAATTACTTTTCGCTATCCCTTCTTATCAAGGTAGGTGGTACACACACGAGGATGTGCGAATAGAAATTGCCCAAAAAATGCTGAAATAAAGATGAAAATTACTCGACTGGGCATACCCGGGCACTAATCTGATATATCTATCAATAAAGAATTATATTTGAAGATTGTTCCAGGTCAGTTTTATTTGTCAGAATTAAGCGGAAAAGTGTATGATAAAACCGGCTTTCCAGGATGGTACAGTTTTAAACATTTTCACATGATACAGCTCTGATTTACACTTTTGCACAAATTTCTGCACCTGATTGATTTTTGTTTTACATGCTTTATCATTAAGTGAAATTTCATTTCATTTAATAAATGAATAAGCAAAATATGGCCAATATTATGTTTAAACGTTTAAAATGAATCTTCAGATTGCTCAGCAACACGACGGCTTCGAATATCGATCATCAAAGGCACAAATGCACCTGTGAAATTCTTTTGTACATCAATAGAAATCTGACAACTGTTTGAATAATTACAGCCAGTTGGAACTCCAACTCTTAAACCTCCTTGGTTTAGTTCCACTGTTATGAAGGGATAAACCAGCCCCCAGCAGACACCCTACGGTGAATCAACATGTGTGTGTGTGTGTGTGTGTGTGGTTTGTAGATCCATGCAGCTTGTGCCTCTCTCTTTTCCTGATGTTTCCAATAACAAGACTTTTAGTATAAAAAAAAACGTAAATTTACGGACTATCACCATCCAAATTAGTGTCAAGTATAGTTTAGGCTTTTAGGCTTTACATTAGACTTCCTGCTACATGTATTTTGATGCAGCTTTAAGTGTCGTCCAGTTGTGGTGATGTTCGTTACTCCGAGGGATCGTTATTTCTAAGCACGCAAATTCCCTAAACCTAGAGGTTCGTTAGTCAAACGATTAAAAAGGGTTCTTTATTCTTATCATTTTGTGGCGTTATTCCGAAGGTTCGTCATTCCGAAGATTCATAATTCCGAAAATGAAATAAGGTTTGTTATTCCGAAGGTTCCTTAATCCGAATATGAAATAAGGTTCATTATTCCGATGGTTTGTTCATCGAAAAAAAAAAATGAAAATGAAAATAAGGTTCGTTAATCCGACAATGTAAGGACGATGCGTACAACGATCCTTCGGTACAATAGACCTTATTTCATCATTCAATCAACGCCTGTTTCATCTTCGGTTTAGCGAACCTTTGGAATAATGAACAGTCACCGGTTCTCCATGAGCGCTCTCATGGGTGATAAAATACGCGATTTGTCAGTGATGATTTTAGCGCTCTATCGTATCATTTCACAGAAACTGATGGGACGGAGATTTACCAATGGCTAGTCGGAATCGTCTCCGTGCTCATCGCCCTCACCCTCGTGACCATTGTCGGATTGGTCTTCCGACTCATTTACAGCCATATCACGGAGAAACGAATGGACGAAATGAGGTTAGGGGTGGGCATTTGCCGTTGTTGTTGTTGTTGTTGTTGCCGACCAAAATAAACCAATCTCAACCGATTGATTGTTGACCCATTAAAGACCCGTTAAAATACAAGCAAAGCGTTTAATGAATAAAGAAATGCATTGTAGAGCTCGGGAGACAACTGATATTTTTATTTCTTTTTTTTTTGTAGCGCATCTATAACTCTCAATCTGCTTTAATAGTCTCTGGTTTTACTCTTGATATTTTTCGAAAGAGTTTTCTATACTGATAAAGTGTGAAAATATCTATAATCGATAGATAGTGAAGATCAGCAAACGGTATGTTTACTTTAGTGTCTTCTCTTTAACGGATCGCTCGTACTAGTGGATTTTTTCCTCTGGCACAATGATACATTATGACCATCTGCTTATAGAGATCTCAGAGTATTAACTTTATTCATGCCGAGGAAAAAGAAAAAAGCAATGAAATATCAAGCGTTAATCGACGATGTGTCGCCTCGTTTTTTCTGATGCTCTTCGAAAGGTACGGTCGGTCTCGACAAAGAACGAGGAAGCAGAGGCGGCGTGCCCACTCCCCCAACGAATACCGCGTGGCAGACAAGCGAGCACTACCCGGCTTGCCTCCTCGCTCCGACCACGAGTACGTCGACGAGTACGCACTGCCCGCAGGTCCAGCAGGAGGAGGTATGGGCAGTGCGATTCCCCCTCCGCCTTCGTATCCCGCACCGAGCCCACCCTCGCACCCTCCTGGACAGAGGCCAAGCGCCGTGTACAACCCTGCGCGGGAGTTCGTTCCTATTGTGGATGGGAGTGTGGAAAGTATGCATTCACACCACCGGGATACAGGGCTAAGAGCGGCTGTCCCTCCCCAAGGGTAGGTTAGATAATCATGCAAACAGCTACAGAGTTGGCACCCGACCTGGACGTAATGTAAACAGCACTGGCAACACGAACAACATAGACCTACAACACTGGCGTATAACATCCAAAATTTACGTTCATGATTTCGTAAGAAGTTACATTCAGATGCCAGCGACTATCTTCACAATTTTTGATTGGTACGGAAGATAAAGCTAACATTTCTACTTTGTACATTGTATCTGAATGCGGATAAACATAATCGTTTTATTTCACATTTCTGTTACACTGTACTTTTATACAGCTTGAAATTATATATAAAGCTTCTCTTTGCTTTCGAAAATTCTGCACTAATTGGCCAAAGCAATATTCTAATCTACAGTATAAAGGAACTGATTGAGAATGTTGTGTCAGAGTGAATGCTCTCATCCGCGGATAAAGCAATTACACTGGTTCTTATTTGATTTCAAAGGTGAAATGCAGTGTTTGCAGACTTATAAAAGTGGTCATCACAGATTTTCCGATGTTGTAAGGTTCATTGAAATGTCAACGCTCTTACAGCCTCCATGACGAGGTGATGATCCAGTCGGAATCGAGGCGAGAGCGGCAACTTCTGACCAATCAGGATGGCCGTTCGCAGGTGACACCACGCCCCGGTCCTTCTCGTCTGAACGTGAGACACGCCCATCCACCAACCATACAGGAGGAACCCGCGGGCCAGCAAGATGCAGACGGTAGTAGGGTCGACAACACTCAGTACGTGGATCCAGTACACCCATCATCTCAGCCACCGCCACCACCACCACAACAAGAGCAACATCAAGCAGATCAGCAACACCTTCAACAAGTGCAACCTCTATATGAAGAGCACGTGAGAGCACGTCCTCAGATGTTCGGCAGCGATCATGGTCATCGCAATCACGACACGGATTCAGTGTTCGAGGACTACGGCAGTCGCCGAGCCGCGAGCGACTTCGAGTTCGGAAGGCGTGGCTCCGGCCGTCGTTTGCGTCCACAGCCAGAATACTACTCAGACCATCGGAATCAGCCACAGGACCCTTTGCCAAATTTAATGATTGACCAGTCAGTTGTCCGAAACCCGATCCACTCGTACGATGGGAGAATGTGAACGAGGTGTCAAACTAAAGGGGTGATATAATTTTGGTTGAGATGGGGATTCAGGTTTTAACTTTTCGCGAGATAATCAAAAACCGCGTATGTGAAATAATTTTAAGAGCATACTATTCTAAGAAGAATCAAAAGTTTATGTGATGAAAATGAAACAGAATTTGAAATGGCTCAGATATAATCCCAAAAAAAGTGGTAGTAATAAAAGGTGTGTCCCATCTTTTATCAGGGTCTCTTTGTTTTACTTTGCCTTTTTATATCTCAGCAATCTCAAAACCGATTTTCATCGAATAAACTTTTAAATCCTTCTAGAATTGTATGCTCCTTAATATTTCATATTCGTGATTTCTAATTATCTTGCAAAAAAAAAGTTAAAACCTGAATCCCCATCTCAACCAAAACTATACCATCCCTCTAAGCTGGAATAACATTATGCATGGAACTATCAGCTGTCGATACTTTGGGGATGCACAGTATTTTCATCGTATGCTTTAGGACTCTGACATGTCTGAGGAATCACAAGAAGAACAGATAGATCAAAGGGCAATGCTAGAACGCTTTGGAATCTGAAGACTTTAGAGAGGAACGATGAATTCTTGTGTATTAATATGTAAATATGCGTCGCAGAATCTGTGAGAAAATGACGCTTTGTACTAAACACTCTGATTGGTAGAAAAAAATAGAAAAACATAAAATCTCTGTCTAAAGCTAATAGAACTTTTTATTCTGATTGAATTTCGACTCCCCACCCCCTTCCACCCAACTTGGTCGCATTACGCATTATCATGATACACTGGAATAATACAGTGCTTCCCATTGAACGTATAGGTTAAGTATGTACTTGGTATGTTGTTGTTCTTTTTTTCTCGAAAAGAAGGGGGAAAAGAATACCGCAACTTTAACAATAGACGGTCTACCAACAGACCAACGTATTCAAATCTATATTACGTTTCCTTCTCAGACGTTTACGAAAAGTATTCCCAGCGGAACCTTTAAATATATTTCAATAAATGGAACCTATAGTTTGCTTACTTCTGTTGTTCTTGTTGCCTATAGCTGTCGTTTGAGTCTGAGTATGCTATATGGTTGTCAAGAACAACCTTTCCTATTGAGGGTCTGCATAAATTTTGATATGCTAATCAGTCGGTCTGTTATTCTGATTCGAATGATTGTTGTCAGCCGAAGGTTCCTATTCAGGCCCTCTCGCCGGTCTTGGAGTGATGGCGGATGTAGCGAATCCGATATGCGCGTGTTCACATCAATGGATATTTCATGATTATTCATGGCATAGAAGACACACAGAATGTTATATACGAGTCTTTTCGCTGGTCTCATGGGCTGTAGGCTGTGTTTATTTTTCGTTGCCCTTCGAGCACAGCGGCTTCATAACACTAGTTATTAGATTTGTTGTATCTTTTGATGGCTCTCCTTTGTATATAAAAGAAAAGCACCTATAATATAATATACATTGGTATGCAATTGAAAGACACTTTGTTTCGCATCAGCATGGATTTATTGTGCAAGGCATATAGTTTCCTTCAGTTCTATTCTATGTTACCCTTGTTCTCACGTAAGATGGTTGAATGAACTCTGTTCTGTAGTTGAGTGTGACTGCTTTTAGCGTACCCAATCAAGAACACAGCCCTTGCGAATATTGTCCTGTAAATCGAAACTGCTTCAAAACGCATATAGAGATTTCTCTGACTGCATAACAATCACGCTAACGATCAATTGATAGATATTTCTTTGTTTCGTCTCTTACAAAACATCTTAGTATTGTATGGGGTTTCACTGAAAGAAAAATGCTAATAAATATATAAGTATAATATATATATATATATATATATATATATATACACAAATGTATGTATATATATATATATATATATATATATGAAAATAATGATAATAATAATAGTAATAAATTACAATAATGTATAATTTAATAATGTTTTATGACCAATTCTCCATATTTAGCTCCCACGAAACCTTTATTTCTAAGATATAGATTCTATTTGTTGAATAATTAATTTCCAATAGGTGTTATTTTTATGTTTGGAAGTATTTCATAATCATTTCGCTCTCGTTTGTTCCTATCATGATTATAACACTAGGAATACTGAAAATAATCATACTCCATCAAACCGGATTAAAATACACACACACACACACACACACTCTCTCTCTCTCTCTCTCTCTCTCTCTTCTATATTTTACCATGGCCTGACTCTTTGGGGTGTATCCTTGTCCCATCTGTCAATTATTTAATAACCTTATTAAAAAGCTCCTTTTTATGGAATGTACAGTACATAAAGTTATGAGTATGGATATGCAAAGTTTCTCCCGTCTCTTCTTTTCTCTTTTTATTGCATATCCCATTTTTGTTTTAGCATGAGATGATTGCCCTTGTAGAAATGTAATAATGATTGTTTGTAAAGGATAATTTCAAACAAGCCTCCTTTGTGCTTCTGTCATGATCCCACCATTTAAGACAGATAGCATGACAATTGTATTTGGAATTTTATAAATGTTATTATGGAATGAATGAACGAACGAACGAACGAACGAACGAATGAATGAATGAATGAATGAATGAATGAATTAATTAATTTATGAACGAACGAACTAACGATTGGATGAATGAAGGAATGAATAGAAGAATGAACGAACAAATGTTCAGATGAATTGACCTCTTGGTGACATGAAAACTCCTTGGCTTAACAGGCATTCTCCTTCCAAATGCAGATGGGAAGGCAAAACTTAACTTTAAAGCCGATACACTAAAAGGAATTTTTAGACTAATTTCCCCTTATGTACCAGATTCCCCTTCAGTGAATTCAAATAGGTGGTTACATCAAGACGCATCATCATTTTAGCTCTCTCATTCTTAGATAGACCTTCTTCAGCGATATAAGAGAGGTTGTGAAATAAGTTCATATTTAAGGATGGTTGAGAGATATAGGTAAGGAGTTATCTAAACACATCCAAAAGTTGTATTTACCTGTGACAGTTTCGACGACGGGCTGTCATCTTTCTCAAACTATGGCTAATTGGCAACTGATGATTTGGCGCCAATCAGCAATCACCAAGGTGTGACATCCGAGTGATAGCGCCATCGTAACAGTCAGACAGTTGGTATGCACCCACATCCCGGTTCAGGTTGTGGGGGTTCTTTTAATCCAAATGGCCTGTTCAGGTCCTGGCTCTTTCTCGCTACTAATCGCGACCCCTCCCAGTTGATGACATGATTTTCCTTCCCAGCATTGTCAGTTATGTCAGACTTGTTGTATGTTTGGCTTTATGCGGATGCCCTCTGTGATACTAAGTAGTGTGTATGATTGTCCATCCAATTTTTGGCAATCCTTTTTGTGTTCGACTGGTTTCCCCGATATATTTGGCTCGGCAAGAACGAGAAGGGACGACATGCACTCCTTGCGCTTTGTCCATTTCTTTGATTTTGTCCTTTGGGCGAACCAGTATGTCTCTAAGCTTGTTGCAAGGCTTCATTGCTGTATGGAGATACCACACTTCTTGAAAATCCTCTGCCTCTGATAAGCCTTTGATGTAGGGGATGGCTACCGGATATTTCTGGAGAGTGGTTACATCTTTCTTTTGTTGTTTGGTGGTTCTGTTGCTCTTGTTTTTTCGCTTAAACGTCCATCGGGGGTAGCCACATTGTGACAGAGCAGTAGAGATGGTGGTGGCCTCTACCTCTTTGTTTTGGGGGTCAGATATTACAGTTTCACAGCGGTGGAAGAGAGTGCGAACCACCCCTATCTTTTGATGAAGGGGGTGGTGAGACTTGAAATTGAGGTATTGGTTGGCATACGTTGGCTTCCTGTATACCGTGAACTTTATGTGTCCATCTGGCTTTCTGCTGATTTGAGTGTCTAGAATAAGGATTGATCATTCTTTTTCCAGTTCAAAAGTGAACTTTATGCTGTCTGTTGGGTCCACTTGATTCAGGTGATCTGTGAGGAGAGACACCGAGTCTTTGTCTACGATCTCCCGGATGTCATCGACGTAACGTTTCCATAAGCGTGGCTTGCATTCAGAAGGAGATGTGTCTAATGCTCTTTGGTCTAAGTGTTCCATATACATGTTTGCAACTATGGGGGATTGGGGATACAGGACTCCCCATAGCTGCGCCGAAGGTCTGCTTGTAGATGGTTCCTCGAAAGGAGAAGTAGGTTGACGTGAGAACCAGTTCTAGTAGGTCGATGTCCTCTGGAGTGAAGTTTGCTCTTTCACGGAGAGCTGCGTCATTGTCCAGTCTCTGCTTGATGACAGTTAGGGACACACTTATAGGTGTCTTGATGAACAGTGACCCAAAAAAAAAAATGGGATGGACAATCATACACACGATCACACGATCACACGATCACAGAGGGCATCCGCGAACCTAACATACAAACAAGTCTCCCATAAATGACAATGCTAGGAAGGAAAATCATTTCATCAACTGGGAGGGGTCGCGGTTAGTAGCGAGATAGAGAGAGCCAGGACCTGAACAGACGCATCAGGGAGGCCATTTGGATCAAAAGAACCCCCCACAACATGAACCGAGATGGGGGTGCATACCAACTGTCTGATATTTACGTTGGCGCTATCACTCGGATGTCACACCTGGATGATTGCTGATTGGCGCCAAATCATCAGTTGCCAATTAGCCATAGTTTGAGAAAGATGACAGCCCGTCATCGAAACTGTCACACGTAAATACAACTTTTGGTTGTGTTTAGAGAATTCCTTACCGATATAAGAGAGGGCTATATGTGTGATTATTAATGATTTTCAAGTAAACTTGCATGTTTTGTCCAAGATTACATGACTGTGTCGTCTTGTGTATGAATCAAATCAATTATAATCGAATCATGGAAACGTGGCAATTTTCGAGATGTTTACGCGAAGGATATCCTCAAATTATGTCTCAAAATTAAAAGGGAATGATAGAAAAGATCAAAATCAATTCCGTAGAGGGTAAGAACGAGAGAGGAATACCAGACGAGAATTTCTAAGATAGATGAAAACAGCAGCTACACAGAGCAAGGACTTTTTTTTCAGGGAGAGACTTTTATTTTATAATTTTTTGGTCATAAACAATATCTTTTAAGGAAATACTGTACAATGATGTAATGATAATGTAATAACAGACCATTGATACATTTGATTTTGCTTGAAAGAATATTGCTTTCCCTTATTTATAGAATTTGAAGGTACTGTATTCAGTCACTGGTATACGAGTATATTTTATGTACATGTATTTAACTTTCTTAATTGCACATGTGTAACATTATAATGTAAAAATTTGATTTGGTTTAACTCTTTGATTTGAACGATGATAACAACTTCGCCTATAACATAAACACACATTTATTTGTGTGTGTCTTGACAAATGAAAATGGCATGATTGTAACAAATGACGAACTGGACTTATACGAAAATGGGGAATTTATTTTTATTTTTCCTATTTTTAGTTATCCAATAACTTTATTAAACAAACATGAAATGTAATCATCTGTCACAGATCACAGGCACACACTCTTTACTGAGAAATCAAAACATGTCCCTACCACAGTGGTAGGGACATGTTTTGATTTCTCAGTAAAGAGTGTGTGCCAAAAACGAAGTATGAGTAGCATGTATTGGTGATGGCATTGCCAAGGAGTATGTGTTTGATTGAAAAACTCTGTGTTGTAGTCTGAATATCTCAATTACTTCAGCAAGATGACATATCCTATGTTACATACAAATATATATATATATATATATATATATATATATATATATATATTATATATTATATATATATATGTATATATATATACTCTCTAAAAAAAATCGAGTGAAAATTTTCACTCTAATAAGAGTGAATACAAAAAAGAGTGAATTTCGAGTGAAATTGGAGTGAATTTTGAGTGAAAATGCTCATTTTCACTCATTTTGGAGTGACGTCAGGGATCACTCGAAGATTTTGGAGTGATCCCTGACGTCACTCCAAAATGAGTGAAAATGAGCATTTTCACTCAAAATTCACTCCAATTCCACTCGAAATTCACTCTTTTTTGTATTCACTCTTTTTAGAGTGAAAATTTTCACTCGATTTTTTTTAGAGAGTATGTGTGTGTGTGTGTGTGTGTATGTATATATATATACATATATATATATATATATATATATATATATATATATATATATATAACCCGTTAGGGTGGAGAAATGAAAGCCAGCTAGGATCATAGATGAACCCCAAAGGGTTCAATTTTGAATCTGAACAGTTGAAGAATTAACCCTTTTGGGTGGAACAATGAATCTCAAGGGTGAATAAATGAACCTTGTTACAACCTTGAGGTTAAACAATTTATCCTCATTTTTATGGGGTTCAAAAATTGAACCCCAGACAGGGGGTTCAAATTTCGAGGGAAAGGGGGTGCTGCTATATTGCATCACGCCTAGAGGTTCAATTTTGAACCCTAATTTCTTAGTGTGTGGGCTTGTATATTTGTATATGCAAGGGTTGTCAAAAATGAAGAAATGCAAACACATACAAATTTGTTAAACCCCCCGCCTGTAAGCCCAGTCTTGTAATCATTCATATTTTCGGGCAAACATAGAAACAACAACAAAATCACTCGAAGATTCTCTCAAAGAACTTTTATTTTGCTACTCATCCTCACATTCACAATAAAAAACAGACGTTAGTAGAATGGTTAGCATTATTGCCAGAAGATGTAAGACATTTAACTCTCGAATAGTAGGTCTACGATATTGAAATATACAAACATACACCTACTTCCGACTATAGCTGAACGGGAAATAAAATCATCTGTGCACATTGGACGTAATAGTTGACGTAGTTCTTAGCGAAAAGATTACAGCAAGCCCCACAATCGATTTTCCTCTGTAGTCATAATGTTCACAATATTCGGATAAATTCATTTGTATTAATCATTCAATAAAGTTGTTCCTTTTCTCGATAATGTAAAAACAAATTGAACTTTCCTGACATGTCGTTCTTCAGACCGTTGGCGTATTTTCCGGCCGATAAAGAGATAGGTCACTCAAAAGAAAACTATCAACTTCTTTCCAATAGATATCCCGAAAGGCAAAGCTCAATGTCCTCATGAAATTTATTCACAAAGTAAATACATTAGAAATGATTTAATAGTCAGTTCGCATTTCAAATTTTCAGCATATTTAAAAAACACTTCTTTTTCGGAAAAGACAAACTAAGAAAATTTGAATATCGTGCATGATAACCTATCATTCAAGTAGGCCTATATTGCTGAGAGTGAGAAGTGCACAATTACCTCCATAATATTTCTAACGGTTGTGCCCAAGTTCCTACATAGGAAAGGAAGACACATCAATAGATGGAAGGTTTTTGTACGGTCTAAAAGAAGAGAAGACTCAACTTAATATGATCTTACAGATAAGAAGTGCAAACATTTACATCAAGTGATCTACGCCCCTTCAAACTAACAGGAAATTTCCTCTTGCAACAGAAACATCATGTAATAAACTACTCATTGATTGCCCGCATTTTCACCGATAAGGAAGCTCAATCTGAAAGTAAGAGCCAATTTGATTTGCAGTTTTCATTCATACGACGAACAACTCACAATCAAAAAAAAAAGAATGACAAGTGCACTGTACTTAAAAGTATAAAACTTATGTCCATAAAATGTGCAATACAATTGGTAATCAAAAATCGGAAAATAAGTCAAATTCATGAAAAGTGCACTACAACAGTAAAAAAAATAAGATTAAGTGCTCTTATATCAAAAGGAATTAAAAAATGTAAAAGTGTTTGTCTATCAAAGTCGTGTTTCTTTGTACCCAAGTCCATGACATAATCATCCATTCAAATGTGGTTATATTTTAGGGAAGACAGGAATTACTTGTAATGTGTCAGGAGATGCGTATAAATCATTTCACATCGGGATATGATCATTGAGTCGGCCCCAAGCTGGGCAAAGAAGGGCAGGACAAGCCTGTCTTTCGTCTACTCAGTGTCTTAATTTCGAAGACTTATTGTGAAATATTAAGGCTGAATGGATGGTCTCTATCGGTTGTTGAATTTTGTACATCCAGACAGAGGCAATGATATTCCATCAACACTTTCGTTTGTTGAATGAAAAAAAAATATATACAAAGATATAACTTCAACGTATCGTGGGACTATGTATCTTTCTGACGCTTGATGATTTCTAGAGTGCACAGACCTATCAAACAGTTTAAGTATGAATCAAAATACACATACAACTGGCGGCTAAGAGTCAATAATGTTTAAAAGCAAAAGCGAGACGGAACTATCCTTGTCATAACAACAATTTAGTTGATAAAACTGATTTAGCATTCTTTTTTCTATATCAACATTACATGAAACTTTATGAAATGAGGCTACCCAGAGGGGGGAAAGAATAATTATCATCATATTTCACTTCACATAAAAAAATAGGTATATACAATGTCATGTACTTAAACTAAGATAGGGAGAATTTCCATAACAGAGGACCGCAGAAGTGCGCTCTCCAATCATTTTGCATCCAAAATCGACCACTTATGTTTACGACAAAGTTTGACAAAAATATATAGTTACTGTTGACATAGAAATTTCAAGGCGACTTAATTAAAGTGTGGGCGTCATTAAAATGAGCTATACTGTTGTAGATATATATTGCCTTGCCGCTATTTTTCCGTGGAATAATCACTGTTGGAGTCCATTCTACAGTTTTGGGCGTGGCTTATCAAGGCTGTTGCCAAGGAGAAATACACGTGCGTATTTCGCTGCTTCCTAAGGGCCGTTGAAGCTCTTTTCCTTGGAGGGTCTGGCGTGGCGACATGTGAAGAATGCTAGTAATGCAAGTATGAGCGCCATGAGAACGATGAGGCATATGAGCGCCACCCACCAAGGGTCAATTAAGAGATTACTTCCGGTTGACGAACTGTTGTTGGCACCTCCGTCGGAAACTAAGAGAAACATGGTCACAAAAGAACGAACGTGTAGATTATGTTTGTAGATTTCATCTTCATTGGGTCTTTAGATATGCCATTAATTATCCCGACATATCTAATGCCAAAAGCAATATCAGAAGCCATGAAAGTAATGTCCAATTACAGTGGAAGTATCAATCGTAACAATTGCATATTTTAAGTACTTCATGACGTATTTTGGAGCCTTTCGAATATCATTTCTGTAATAATCAGTCTTTAGGTAAGGCCTTTATTACATTCAGGTTTACATCTATTAAAGAAACATCACAATTTTCAAGGTTCCACCGAGAGTAGTATATGATAAAGTTTGCACATGTAAACTTTCGGCTTTGCCTTCCGACATGGAGGCAATGAATATGATAACTAAAGGGAAAAGGTGAAAAAAATATCTATACGCCGAGAAGAGCGATTGTTTATCTTGTGAGAAGTGGCTTTTGGTGAAGATGATGAAGGGAAATCCTCGCGTCTTTACCTTCGTTACACAGTACGCCCATGTAGCCGGCTGAACATACGCATGAGAACCCGTTGACGAGGTCCACACATGTCGACGTTTCCGTGGGGCATGGGCTCGACTCGCATTCGTCGATATCTGCGAAACGTTAAAAAAAAAAAACCGTTAGAAAAACGTTAGATGATGCGACGCTTTTGCGGGTTCTATACTACAAACAAGGGAAAGACCACTTGAATAAGAGGCTGGATGCATCGCTTTTGGTAGGCCTAGGAACACCACGAGCGTGGGGAAGAAAGCTTGGAAAGACGTAAGATATAACGCTTTTAGTCCGTCTACACCAAGAGCGCGGAGAAGATAACTTGGAAATACAGTTGTATGTTAGAAGTGACGTTTGCGGTATGCGTTCACCACAAGCTTTGGAGAGACATATCATGATAAAACTTTTGGAGTAACGCGTACAATACGTCACGAGCGTGAGCATGAGATACTCGGAAGACGCTATCTATAGGTATGACAATACGGTAGGCCATGCACATGATATGTATGAATGAAAGACGCTTTAAAATCGCCAGTTATGATGCTTTTGTGACGCTTACACCACTTTGGCCCGAATTAACGAAGGTGGTACAATCTTGTCCATGGTTTAACCATGGACAAAGACCATGGAGCTCCAAGTGTCGCATGGGATATTTCGTTGCGAAATCAGTCAGTTCGTAGACGAAATGATTATTTTGTAACGAAATCACGAAATGATAATTACGTTAACGAAAACGAAAATTACTGATTGCATGATGCATAAATCCGTGCGACACTTGGCGCTCCATGGTCTTTTGTCCATGGATTAAACCATGGACAAGATTGAACCATCTTCGTGAATTCGGGCCTTTATGTGGGCAAACTTGTAATATTCATGTGTGTACACGTACAGCTTATATTTCATATCAACATTTGACTGTCGTTATCCCCACACCCTAGCTAGAATGTGACTTAATCAGAACTCACTCGATTCACACAAGACACCTTCATATCCGTTGGGGCACACGCAAATCCCGTTGAGGCACAGACCATTTTGACACGGGTCCGGCCCGCCGCATCCCGTCAGTGAGCCTGTCTGAAGCTCGGTAACGACTGGAGTTTCGGCGCTTGTGGCGACAACTAGAAAAAGTTGAGAAAAGCTGGAAGTTAGAACATTGCATCAATTGACTCTGTAATCATATGCAATATACATGTACGCATGAAAGATATAGATTTGTCGAAAAAAAAGAAGTGTATTCACATCAGATATTCTTTTGTTATAACCCGCAGAAAATGGCAGTAGTCTCGTGAATAGTATACAGGTATAAGCCTATGTATAGGTTCAGTGAACAGCCATCTAGACGGAGCATTTTTGTAATTTAATGAAACACTCACCCGTTTTCGTACAGAATACGACGATCAGGCATGATAATATAAACACATCTAAAGAGAGTCTAATCACTGCAAGCTAACAGGGGCTGACAAAGTGGATATTTTCGGGCAATAACGGATGCGCCACACGGCATGTCAATAATTTTCGATGATTAGAATTATACAACAAGTATAAAATACCATACCAGCCACTGAATTATTTTTGACTGCAGTGTCTGCTGTGATAAATTCAAGGCAGGGCTTTCACGGCTCTTGTCTACACCATAAAGTATATGACGTTGATGATAAACGTTGCCAATTTGAACACTTTAACCTTGAGTGAAACGTAAATGGGTCTATCGCTGGCCGACATCAACATCTCGACTGAAAACTAGTATCGCATATTGTCTTGACGATATTACCATTGCATTTATTGCAGTCATTAAAAATGTGGATGAAATTTTCAATAATGATGATTTGGTTTATTCGGTTTTTTATCGTCCGGGCTTTGGTACGGTTTTTTACCTATATCCTCGCAAGTTGCTCCGGTGAATCCAGCGGGACATTCGCAGTTGAAACCGTCCCCGACGTTGGTACAGACGGCCCCGTTCATGCACGGCGAGGCATCGCAAGGAACTGCTCGAATTAAAAGAACAAATACATGCCCGAGATTTACCAATTACTAGTACACTGGTGTTGCTGCACAAACAACAGAAATTTACAAAGCACATTAAAAAAAGGACAAAGAAATACACGTCACTCTTCATGATTATTTGAAAATAAAAATCACAACACCCTATATATCTCCTCGGAACACGAGAAAAATCCGTCAAAATTGATCAGGGGTATCGAAATGACCCCCCCCCCCCCCCCCCCCCCAAAAAAAAAAAAAAAAAAAAAAAAAAGCTAAGAAACTCCATTCATTTTCATCTTTGTGGTAGTTCTGTCATCGAATTTGGCATCTGTAATAACCTAAAAGTAAGTTTCGTTTTATTTTCTGTTCATGACACAGAGTGAGTCGTGTAATACTTATATATCATGTTAATCTTTAGTGTGCTTTAATTTTGGGTGTATACAATAGTCATTAAGTCAAAAAAATGGGAAGGGGATTCCGTTGGTCGAAAAAGAAAATTTTTAATTTTATTTGACGTTCTCTTTCTCAAACGTATGCGAGACACGCTGCTACAAATCTAACGCACTCGTCACACGTGCATTCGAGGCAAGAAACCAAAACGCATACACACGCACACACACACACACACACACATACACATACACATACACAGACATGGAAAGCAACGGTGTATATCCTTTTGGATATACATTTGTATATTTATTTGTATATTTGTATTACTTACTTACATTTGTATACTTATGTACTACTGTGTATTTATATTTTCCACTTTTGTTCAATCATTTGTAATTCAGCCTCTGGCTGCAATCAATGATTTGTTGAATAAAGATACCATTGATAATAACAATAATAATCCTTTAAACTGTCACATTAAATACTACAGTTTTAGAGATATTATGTAAAATCAGTCCCGCTGTTGTACTCGCGATAACTTACGGTCCTCGCACGTTGGGCCTACGAAGCCGGTCCCGTCGCACACGCATTCGAAGTCCGAATCGTCGTCGTTATTAAAACAGACGCCTCCGTTCTCGCACGGCGACCCCACGCAGTGATCTACACAGAATGCGGGAATGATATGAGACGGAAAGAAAAAGCAAAAGAAAAGAGCGACAGATGCACACAGAGAAGAAAGTAGAGAGAGAATGAGAACAGTACAAGAGGAAAAGGAGAGGTCGTTAGGAATGTGCAGAAAGAGACAGCAAGAAAAATATACAAAAATTAGACAAAAACATAGAGGATATAAAAAGAGTAGTTGATGCAAAAGCAGAAAAAACCGAAAAGCAAAAATCTACAAATTGTAGGAGATATCGAAGGCATCTTTTATGTGGCACGTATGGTAACTGAGTTATTCTCCACAAACATAGGAACTTAGAGCAGGGTTTAGTAATGCCTCATCGGGGTAAAAGTGTTAACAAATTGAATTCACAGATCATATGAAACTGGGAAAAGTAAAATCTGGCAGCCATCACATTGTGACATATGTAGTTCACTGGTGGGAAATGTTTATTCAAAAGCAGAATCCCAAGGACCGTATTACTTTTTCGAGACCCGCTACCTTCATGGTTCTCGGCATCAGAAGGGACGTTGCTAATTTGAGAGCGTGATTTATGATGAAGGCACTTTCAAAATCTTTCTATTTCTGCAATAACCAATAATTTTCAGTAATTTCTACAAAACTAGACCAAAAAAAAAAAATTGACATCAAAATATTATCAAACAGTACTTCCTATCGCTGAATTCTGATATCTGTCTATTATGGTTCTTTCATTTGTAACTGTCATTCCCAGAAACGACTAGAAGTGCGTGTGCACATAATACCATGTAAATATAAAGCCTGACCTTATTATCATAGCACCATGCCGAGATGCAAACCAAATGTAATGTGCAGCATGTGCAGTTCTGAATGTGCCAAAATATAATATGAAATACAGATATTAAGGTGTATCTATTTGGAGTTTTGTGTGTCATTACGATGTCCCATTGGGCACTGCACTTCTGCGGCACGTCTCGGCACCGCCCGGTATATCTCGACAAATCTCGGCACCGCCCGGTATATACCGACAAAATATCGGCACAGCCCGGTATAGAAGTACAGCGTGCATACCGACAAATCTCAGCTCCCCAAACTTCGGCACCTTCCGGTACCAACTAAAAGAGAGGACGATGGTTTATCGTTAGTGGGCAAAACTAGTATAGCATTTGTAAAATATGAAAAGCAAATGGTATATCAACCCTTTTCACCATGTTAGACTTAGAGGTAAAGTACAGTATAATGCTGTAGTGAAGCTATGTGTATGTGACTGATTTCATGCCGATACAGTCTCATTATGCCACACGAGGCCAGTCAAATCAGTTCATAATGATACATGTGTATATATCATACTAAATGAATTAAATAAAAACGGTGAACTCAACCAGCTGATGTTGGACTGATTATGTGAATCAATGCAAAGAATAAAATGATAACGTATGTGGTGACTAATGACACATATTAAAAAAATAAAGTGGCATCATCGTGCACTGTAATGTATCTATGCACAATATCAATGTGCATTGGCTGTTGCAAATAAGAAAGAAAACAAAAGTATTGAATTATAAAATTTTACAAAGTGGGTTAATGATTAAAGAAGGTTCATAAGGAAACACTTAAAGATTACGCTTGAAATCATACATGTCACGAAAGAGTGTACTGCAATCTAGAGTCGAACCTGTTAGAAACGAAATGAAATGAAGAATGAACACTTAGTTGGAAAAAAATAAAACAAACACACTTCAGTTAATCGTATTGTACACTTGTACTGTAGTCTGTAGGTAAGACATACACTAGTATTCTCGTACAACCATGAGACAAGTGCACACACGTATTAATTAAATGTCGACATTAAATCAATGTAGTAAGTGCATGCTGGAACATAAGCATGCACGTTAGGAACATGCACAAATTATGCTTTCATATATAATATTATTGAGACCCTGAAAACAAAATTAACAGAGACACGTATTGCATGTATTACAGAGCATGAAACAAGTTAGTTCGACATTTCATATTGCATTCACGTTTCGCGCATCTTACACGACCATTCCGCTCTCATTACATCACTCTCCAAGCCGTATAGAATATGAAAAGCAAGTGCAAACTGTTATGCAGAAATTTGTTTTCTGATAACGACCAAAGCTAATCTCACAACGGAACGGAAGCAAGGGAAGGAAAAGACATGTTGTGAAGATATCATTGTTAAATTCATATGTAACAAACATGCACAACAATATCAACGGATTTCTTGCGTGTTAAAAGTCGCGCGTTTTGTAGACGATTAACTTAGTACACGGGTTAGACTGCAAAGAGGCAACCATGCAATTCAGATATTCGTGGAAGTCATGGCCGGGAAGTCGATCGGGAAGTCGAAGAATCGACTTTGTCTTCGTCCTCTTCAAAGTTGTCAAATTCATGTCAAATCTTTCATAATATTTTCAATGATCTATCTCACATCCACACAGCAAACTGCCTTTCAGATACTGACAAATCACAAGGAAATGTGGACAAAGAAAAAAAATCAAATATTGGAGGGGAAAAAAACCGTTGCAGGTCATGAAATTTGCCCAAAGAGACGGAACGCTGTGTACATTTCTATTTTTTTTTTAGCGGAGTTTCCAAAAGAAATTGCCCGACTTTAATTGCTAATTGTTCCTGTCTATTTGCCCTTTAATGTTTTCGACAAGTTTTACGTAAAATCTCTGGATCCTTTGTCTCTAACTACAATGATGATGAAATTGATCATTGTACGGGTATGATTGTGACAATACACTTGTAACATTCATAATCATACTCGCAATGAATGGGTCTTATATTTAGCCTGTACTTTTATGCATTCTATTTTTTGGTCAAGATTATGATTAAGAAAAAAAAAAAACATAATGCAGTTACGGTTAACGGGAAGTATGTTTATTATGTTTGCATTAGTTTGACTGCTGGAAATGTGTCCAGGTGAAATTGCACAATAATATTAAATGTTAGGACTAGATAAAATGATGTGATTTAACTGGAAATTAGAAATGATCTCTGTCAACAAATGAAATGGCATAGGGAATATTGACTGCATTTATGGAGAGATTTCCGTGGCGACATCACTTACTGGGAATGGCACACGTGGGCCCAAGGAACAAATTTCCACAGCTGCACGTAAAACCCGTGTTATCGGCGTTGTTGGTACAGGCGCGACCATTCTGGCAGGGGGAACCTGCGCAGAAGTCTACAAACACAACCATCCAATGCACAGATGCCGCAGTGAGCATATGGGAGGAACATGCTATCGATCAACGCCAAAGGGCCATGATTCATCAATACTTTTTAAACCACCAATCACATGTCTAGTACATGAGTAATTTCTTGGTGCCATTCGCCTTGTCACTATATAGCATTCATAATCTATGTATACCATACAATATCACATGTACAAAACAAAACGTAGTGATGTTGGATATTTTTGTTATATACTTTTGGTAATGGAGAGTACATCATTACATTACGCTTCAGAATGGGACACAACAGAACGGGTCATAGATATCACCACACTAACGTCTTGCCCACAATGTTTATGGCTACATCAAATTAAGTTATCTAATCCACGAAAAGTTAACACAAGACATGGTTATAACGTTTCATCACAATCGCAGTATCAGTTAGTCGCAGCGGATTATCAAGAAACATCAAAAACTGAACTCAAGCATTTAATTCCAGAGAATAGTTATAGGTCTTCTTCAACAAGTCGTCCCCGGGGACTTACTCGTTGTTTCACAGTTATCCCCAAGGTAGTCATCTCCACAATCACAGCTATACCCGGTGTTGTCTGCGTTATTGTCACATGGTCGCTGGTTCTGGCACGGGTCATCTTTGCAGAAGTCTACATCGTAACATTTTGAGGGATTTTCTTTTATTATAGCCAAAGTTATGTGTATTTTGAGCAAGGATAAAAGATTTGATGTCAAACACTATTACAATTTTGAATTTATTTCATGATTCCTAAAATGATTTCGATGGTGCAAAAGAATCAAGATGAACGATGTGAAAAGTAAATGATTCCCTTACGAATACAAATCAACTAAAAGAAAAAAGAAAGTCTGCAACCATAAACAGGACAAATCATCTTAATGTCACATATAGAATTACAATTTTGCTTGGGTCATTTTGACGTATAGGGCTACTAAGTTAGAACTCCGTATTCTCAAATACGTACGAGCAAGCTACGGTACCGTGGGGACAACAACTTTAACACCCCTGGGACTATTATTATTAACTTTCAGCTTGATAGAGAAAAAAACAAAAACTTAAATACAACGTTTGCCCGGTATCAATACTTTCAGGAAAACTATAATTAGCCGCGTATATAACTTTAATGACACAATATCGCCACAAAAAAGTTTCATTTTCCAGTGTAATCATTGAGATCCTATACATTGCTGCTTGCAAACGTATCAGGGTCACATTTCATTAAAATAAAAATAAAAAAGATCGATGTAATGACAGCAACTCTTGCTGGAAGGACAAATGACATGGTAACGACAAGAATCCCGCGTGCTGATTGGCTGTTGCCATGGGAAGTTGCCATTCCAGCAAGAGTTGCCATGCTATATTTGTGCCCAGATTTTGTGTCAGCATCATCAACTGATCATAGTGTTTTGTGAAATAATACAGCATTGTAGTGGTGCAGTATGTATCCCTCCGATCACTCGTCTGGTAGCCATCACATCTCTATACCTCCTATTACGTAATGGCCCTGTGGGCAGGTCTGTTCACACTTACTGGTATATTCACACAGAGTTCCCACAAAATCATCTCCGCAATCACAAAAGACGCCAGGACCAGCGTTGTCGTTGCTACAGGGTCGCCCATTTTGACATGGGTCGCTCGCGCAGTCATCTAGAAGTGATACAAAGCTCTCAAATCAACCACAAGACAGTTCATATCACGGTGCCAAACCATGACCAAGCGAAGGAGGGGATTATGGTCTACGTATCCCATTGATCTGTATATCATTCACTTGACCATGAATAAATGAAAGTAGGTTTCTATACACTATACAATCAATCAGTCTGAGAATAATACTCAGGATTGAGAAATCTGTACGTGCGTACGAGAGTGGAAAGTTGTCCAACAATCGTGAAAGAGTGCTATTATAGGTCAATCTTTTGCCCCTATCTATATTTCTTGTTTTGTCTTGTTTTGCTTGAAAACCTGATATTGATTTTTTACTGACGGTGTAGATGATTCTATATTGAAGGTAAAGGGCTTTCAATCATAATGTCATTGATGATTATATGAGCTATAAAGAATCATTAATACCAACCTATAGATGTCGAAATTCTCGTTCTTTTGAAAAACAAAACAATTTCTTGCATGTTCCGATTCTCTGTCTATGTCGATTTTGCAACCTAGTGTCTTAAACACGCTATACTACATATCAATGAGAAAAGAAAAGCATATTGCTAAGATTCAGTCACTGACAATGTTGCAACGCACTTACTCGCAACCTGACACCGCTCCCCCAAATACTCGGTTCCACAATCACACGTGAAACCGGTGTTCGCGTTGTTGTTTGAGCAGGGTCGTCCGTTCTCGCAGGGAGTGTCGGAGCAGAAATCTAGAAGTTATTATGGAAATAGTTAATAATGTTTGCATAAAAGTGAACAAAAAATGTTATCTAGACAAAATCTGTCCAGTGCTGCTTTTCTGTCAAAGAGACTCAGTGGTGTGATGTAAAGATCAGCTATCAATGACGTCATAATAAAAAGAAAAGGTCATAAAAAACGCAGGCGCTTTAAACCATTCAATGTTGAGCTTAACTTGGAGGAGGGGCAAAAACAAGGCGCAAATTCCATCAAAAGTACTTCACGATTACACTGACTACAATAAAAATCCAACTCTCCAGTAGAATACAAACGAATACCACTTGCAAGAAACATAACATAAACACATGATACCAGCCTCGGAATTTCCAAAACTTAATCGGAAACAAGGCCAGCTCTGGTTGCCGTCGCTGTAACGATGATCGTCGGATTAGACAGTTACTGATTTGACAGATAACTTCAATACACAAACACACAAAGGAAACAACTTTGAATTCCTAAAATTAATTGAATTTCCATCACAATCCATAAACCACTAGAAGCTAACAGCTGATGGTGGGATTACTTTTCATTACAGATGGTTTTTGTCAGTATAGTGAACGAGAAACAAGTGTGCAAAACTGCTAATTGTTAATGCAAATTAACCTCATTTTTCCTACATCCAAAATGTTTCTGTCATCAGATCGGGGAATACCTGTTCGCCAAATCAGGGTACATATAATATAAATATGTTACGAGATTGATACGATCACAAGAACGAACAAGAAGTATAAAAGAGAACATTTAATCATCAGAAATCAGTGCAATGATGGAGAATATACTACTGTTGGGATCTGTGATTTTCAAGATTTTTCGAGTTTTTTTTTTTCAATGACTTTGGATGGGACTCGATTCGTACGTAAGCGTGAAATTGACGAAACGTCATTTAGTGAGAAAAAAAAAACCAAACTTACTCTGAATTTCACACGTATCTCCCAAGTACTCCGTTCCGCAATTGCATTCAAAGCCTGTATTATCGTCATTGTTTGAACAGGGGCGGCCATTTTGACAGGGGTCGTTCACACAAAAATCTGCAATATGAGGAAATGAAGTACCGATGTGAACTAGCCAGGGAGGTGGGGGAGAGACAATCCGATTCAACAATATGACCGTCTAAGAAATTGGACTTACATTGTTGAATTTCATATACGAAGAAAAAAACTATATATAGCGTGAATGCCAAGAAAGTGGTGCTATGAAAAGGTAAAGTATGGCATGATTCATATAAGGCGCTTTTCAAAATCCTCAAAATACAATAACATCTGATAAGCGATCCCGTCAGTGTTATAATCCTATAAGTACAGCCATTGTCAAACGAAATTAAACCAAATGACACAATTACATAACATAATGCTTTCTTTTTTCATGCGGACACTGAGTTGGTTTGATGTCATTATTCATAATTCCAACCTTTTACTATTACTTTTATTTGAGACTATTTCTCTTCAGAGCAAATTATAACAAGTTCAGGAAATTGAGTTGAAGTGTATTTGCGAGCAAATAGTTGATCTGAAGTGAAAATATATTTGAGTGGTCTCGCGCACAGTGACTTACTTTCAATACCACATCGCCTCCCGAAATACTGGCCGCCACAATCGCACTCAAAATCGGTATTGTCGGCATTGTTGGAACAGGGCCGATTGTTTCTGCAGGGGCTGCTTGCACAGAAATCTGGAGTAATTTTAAAGTGTGAAAGGGTCTCGTATATACACTCTCTACTTGTGCATTGCACGCGCTGTTCACGCGACGAAAGCAAAGATAATAAACAGGGCATAACACAGAATGCTGTAATGTGTATCTATCATCAACGTATACACAAAGAATATAAATTCTTGGTCTGTTTCGGTCTTTTATTTCCTTCATGAGGATGGGGTTCCGAATTGGGTCCAACCAAAAATATGGTCTTATACGTAGGTGCTCGGTCATTGCCACTCTCTTCCTCCTATACACACACACACACTCACTCTGTTACACATTATCCACTCATAAAGATATGTAACTCTATAAACATGCTGAAGGCAAATAAACAATAAATTTTAGTATTTAAGCCTAATTGCTTGCAAACTCTTCTCTGTCACACGCCTTCAGAATCCCGTTTTGTTTTCTTTTATTTGTTTTTTTTTCCTTTTTCTGCTGATATATTTGAAGTTACATAACCATAGGGTGCCTACTCATACCTTCTAATATTTAGACTGCAATGGACTAACAAACTAACACGTTCCCGTAAAAAGCAACATGAAAATTACGTGGGTGTTTCCTGCATGCGACGTGCCAGCACAGATTACTAACCCCATTCTTAGTTTCTTCTTTCTTTCTTTTTTTTCAAATGATAGAATTTATTGATTTCTCGAAGCAACATAATTTTACAGAGGATAAATGAATTACAAAGTTATTACTTCAACACAAAAACATTTCTTTGATACAAACAATTTAAACACATATCTGTGTTTTTTATACTTTTTTTTCAAATATTTAAATATCTTCTTACTAAAAAACATACTATAAAGGGTCGTACATGCGAGAATGCGAAAATAGGATAAAATAACTTTTGGCAGTCCGAAAGCCCGCCCAGGCCCGCCCGACATGGCGACGACGAGTGCACATTGAATAACTTCCACAGGACCATTGCAATTGACTACACACAGCCCCAACGCCGTACACAAGTGTAACACTTGAGCACAGCGACAGGGCCGCGCACAGCCACATTGCAATGTACAGCTAATAAAAGGAAATTCGTAAATACTAATAGGCCCCATGGACAGAAAATCTAGAAATTAGCAAACAACATTCACCCGCCGTCCCCACGCTCAGGCAGGCCCCCAGCGGACTTCCGGCAAGCCATTGGAACGCCAAGGATGCACCCTGCCCGAAAGTATGTACAGTGTATACATTTACATTACACACGCCACACCCAGGTAGGCTCCTAGAAAGTTTCTTCTTTGCTAATAACCTTTTTAGAACCTGTCTCAAGCTTTCCCGAATAGTACAAGTCCGCGTTTAAAAATGTATTCGTAGTTTTCGTGGCAAAAAATAATCCTGATAACCAGTGCAACTTCACCAAGGCTTCCGTGACAGATTACTTCTGCCTGTAAATATGAATACATACTGAAAATACTGGTGACGGGGAAACATGGAATAAAAAGCTCTTCATATTATCATAGTGGAAAAGAAAAAACAAAATAAATCTTTCATATAGTCCGCAACACAGTTTAGTAGATTGGCTTGTTTCCAAGACAAACGGTGTTACAACTAGCAGTGTTACGTTCTTCACAGAAAAATGTCAACGAAACAATCACCGACTTAGGAGGCAAATGACATTGAGTTGACATGAAAAGAAACAAGTATAGACATATCTCTTCTATTTTTACAAGTCAGAGAACAAGAAGAAGTTGATTCAGCTTTCGCGATTTAAAAAAATCTGAAAATTATAATCAGCATAAAAGAGAAAGAAACTTACTTGCGAAGAGACCCAGGGTAAAGGATCTAATTCTATTTTTTTTTAAACCACGAAAATGTCAGAAGAAGAAGAAGAAGAATCTTGAGTCTCACCAAAACGGCAAACAAATAAACAAACAAATAAGAAAACGAACAAACAAAACAGAAGATTAATAAACAACAAATTGACGACTTACTCTCGATTTCACACGTATCCCCAAAGTATTCATTTCCGCAATCACATACAAAGTCTGTGTTATCGTTGTTGTTTGAACAAGGGCGCCCGTTTTGACAGGGGTCGTTCGCACAAAAATCTGTAAGCGGTACAAGATGGGTAACACTTATATCTGTCTCATACTCATACAGATAGTATGTGGAGTGAACTTACATTCATCATGCTGCAACACAATATACGAGTAAAAAACAAAACGAAACAAAAACATTTACTTCAAACGGTGGACACATTTCTGACAACTCACTAAAAGGCCATAGATTGAACAAATCCAAGAAACAGAACAGTACATAACGGAAGACATAAGTCAGCTACCTGATAGTTTAAGCCTGATTAAAAACAACAACAGCAAACAAACAAATGGTCGCAACAATTTATCTCTATAAAACATTATTTTTCTGCAAGTTAAGCAGGATATTTCTGCATTTTTTTTTCTTTTTTTTTTTGCTAGTTTTGCTCGGTCGCGTTGAAACAAAAACGTGTGTTCTTGTTGTTTGGGTTTTTGGAGTCACATTACAGTAATAAAATCGATGTTAATCAAATTTCCAAAACTTACTCTGAATGTCGCACGTTTCTCCTAAGAATTCATTTCCACAGTCACAAGCAAAGTTTGTATTATCGGCGTTGTTTGAACAGGGGCGCCCATTTTGACAGGGGTCGTTGACACAGAAATCTGAGGTATATCGAATGACATTGTATTCATAGAATGACTGAAGGCAGCATTTTGGTGAACGATAACTTGCAGATAGTTATTTTTTTATCTTGATATTAACGTGTCAAACAGAATTTGAAAAACTACATTTCGTCAATACTACACTACTGCTATACGTCATTCTTCACATATATTAATAATGTTATTATGGCAGATCTACAATACATCACAGAACGTAGGGGCGCAAACATAAACAAGCGTCACAAAACATCAGTGTGTTTTTTAAAGAGTTTTAAAGAAGATTATGTGAAATCACTGAAAATTTACATAGAGATTAATATTGTATGAATACATTTTTGGACAAACATTCTATGTAGTGACACACACTAAGTTTTGTACATATCTTGTCTTTTGATGACATACTTATAAATTTATGCAGACAAAGTTTATCAGGCAATATGTATTATTGCGATTAATCCGTCATGATGTCAACGACAAATTTTCCAAACTTACTTTGAATGTCACACGCTTCTCCCAAGAATTCATTCCCACAGTCGCAAGCAAAGTTTGTATTATCGGCGTTGTTTGAACAGGGGCGCCCGTTTTGACAGGGGTCGTTCGCACAGAAATCTGGAGCATCAAACACAAGTGTTTTCGTCTGACTAAAACTCGCACTTGGTATGAGACAAGACGATTCGGCGGCTGATAGAAAGTTCTTTTTGGGCGGCAATAATCTATATTTTGTCACTACTGCACTTTTTACAATTTACATGCAATTAATCAAACGGATAAACAAAACAACAAAACATATACATCACACAGAACGGTGCTGTCAAACAAACACAAAACACGCATATCAGTGCTTTTTTGAAATGTCCTCCAAAAAACTCTCTTTGAATGTTGGGAAATTTGCCTAAAATACTTTTTACTTCTAGAATTGAGTGTTCATGGAGTTCCTGTAACTTTTTCCCCCCGTGTTCTCTAAAGGCATGATTGTACATTTTACTACGTATATTCGGGGAAATTCCTTGGAGCATTTTGTATCATCTACTCAATCATAAATTCAGCGATAGATTGATGAAAACTTACTCGCAATGTCACATGTGTTGCTCAGGTATTCATCTCCGCAGTCACAAACAAAGTTCGTGTTATCATCGTTGTTTGAACACGGCCGTCCATTTTGACAGGGGTTGTTGGCACAAAAATCTGGAATGGTTGGAGACACGGTCATGTAGTTGTGTAGATAAATCTACCAGGATTGAATTGTGTGTGTTTCTTGGACGAAATATCATGTTAACAAAAATAGATCTTTGTACAAACTGCACGTTGGTGCAGTAACGTACCAGCTACACACATTTTGTCAAACAAAACGAAACAGGAAAACAAAACACAACAAACACAAAGCAAAAAGGAGAACATATTATGACGAGTAGTTTGCTGTCCCCAAACCTAATCGCATAGAGTAGACCTACCGTTTTGTTTAACGTTGAGCCGAACCAGAGAGGATGCTGTGACAGTTATGAAATTTGTACTATATCAAGAAAGTTCCGGCATACTTGATGTGAAGATATGGTTTAAACCATGGAAAATTTGTATGGAGCACCAAGTGTCACATGGTCTATTTCGTTACGAAATCAGTCATTTTGTAACGAAATAGACCATGCGACACTCGACGCTCCATACAAATTGTCCATATTTCGTAACGAAATAGACCATGCGACACTTGGCGCTCCATATAAATAAACCATGGTTTAAACCATGGTTTCAATTGTACCACCTTCGTGAATTCGGGCTTAGAAGTTCCTGGGAGGCTGAATATAAAATTTATAGAAAATGATTGTGAGGATTTCACGCAACCTTCTTGATAAGCTATGTCTTTAAGGAATCATTGTCATAGATTCAAGTGACCAAAAATGAACTTACTCTGGGTTTCACACGTATCCCCAAAGTATTCATCCCCACAGTCACACACAAAGTCTGTATTGCCGTTGTTGTTTGAACAGGGTCGCCCGTTTTGACAGGGGTCGTTCACACAGAAATCTGAAAGGGTGCAAGTATACATAATTCCACAGGTGCATCGGAGGTATACAGTGGTACATTACAGAGCTAAAGACAACACGAATCACATATTTAAAGATGATAAACCTCAAAAGATAACAACAATTGCATACAGATAACCATGTGCAAAAACAAAAACTCAACGTAAAACCACAAACAAGTACATTGTAGGGTCCTACTAACGTTTTATAAGGTTCTGACTTTTCTTTTTCACACAATTTTCACAACAGATCGATGAAGTGCGGATGACTATGTCTTTACTGCTTTAAAAGCTCCTAATTTGTGTTTAGGACAGCTGTTACCACAATCACATTAATTGCAGAATCGCAAGATTTATAAATTCGCCAATGCATTTTGAAAAATCGCTTTTAAATTCCATATGTATCCCCTCAACGTTACAACCCCCACGAACGAATTTGGCAATATCTCCGAAAGGCTCTTCATATTTGACACGAGTGACACTGAATTGTATTTACTGCCTTCTGAGTGCATGTTTTCACTGCTAGTGATGAAGGTTGCAATTAGTTTCATACAATCAAAGTTCATCATAACTGGTCAACATCGAAGGAATGCTTCAGACTTTCGTCAGGCATGCGTCTCTGGCAGATGTCAGAATGTGACACTTCTCTGTTCAGATTGAAATCCCAGCGTTGTCATTTCGTACAAATTATTGCATTTTTTGTGTTACTTTTGTATTAAAGAGCCTCTGGAAATTGACCATAAATTGACAAAGCTGAGTGCGCAGAACTTACTTTGGACGTCACACGTATCCCCAAGGTATTCATCACCGCAGTCACACACGAAGCCTGAATTATTGTCATTATTATCACAGGGCCGCCCATTTTGACAGGGGTCGTTCACACAGAAATCTAAGACGGTACATGACAGACATAGTGTAAATGGCCATGAGGCTTTGTGTTATAGTAGTGCGAGCTAAATTTCCGAAAGTTTTACTCATGGATTGCTCACTTTACAGAAATCTCAGGAATACAAGGCATGTATTTCTAGTTTTATTGTTTGCCGCTCATTATTATTACGTATAATTTATCATTATCTACATTCTCTTTCCTACAGAATTATTCTATTGCACAGTGACACCCCATCCCCCCCCCTCTCTCTCTCTATCTCTATCTTTCTCTCTCTCTCTCACACACACACACCCACACACGCACACACACACACACACACACACACACACACACACACACAATTAGGTTTTAAATAACTCGGCATCTCACGCCATACTCATCAGTGTAACCAGTTTACCTGTGTTTTGCTGAATATTTGACACAACACCTTACTCTCCTTCATTTATGCTTTATATAATTATTATTTAACAGTTGTTGAGATAATGTATCATTCAGAATAAAGCTGAAAAAAGCGGACATTACAGAGTGTTATCCGACCGAATTTTCTTCCACAAAGATGAATTGACAGTTTTTTTCAAACTATCGATTTTATTTCCATTAAAAAAAAAAACATATATATATATTATATATATATATATATGGGATTGGGGTGAGGAGGGGTATCAATTCAGTTTATTACTTACTCTCTATGCCGCAGCGTTTTCCGAAGTACAGGCCGCCACAATCACACTCAAAATCGGTATTGTCGGCATTGTTGGAACAGGGCCGATTGTTTCTGCAGGGGTTGCTTGCACAGAAATCTGGAACAACGTCAAAGGACATCTCCACTGAACAGGACTGGCTGCTAACACGGACTAATGTACATTATCTTTTTCTTGTCTATCTTAGGCCATTTACAACCTGTTTGGAACGCACTTGAGCTGGTTAAAAGAACAACCTGCTGCGTTGGTTAGTTCATTTTAATGTGGAGTTATACGGGGCATCATAACATCACACAAGGGACGTTATTATGCAACAAAATGTTGGAAAGCTTTCCATAACCAGTAATTATGCGTTGGAGGATATCCAGTTCCATCCGTGGCATTTCCTTTGAGGCATGAAAATACATTATCTTTGAAACATTACTATATAGTGCATCAAACACGTCAGACAAAACAGTGTAATATAGGACATCTGCACAAACAAACATAATGACATACACAAATGAAACTGAAGACAAGTGATATATTCGCGGGACTAAAAGCAAAAGAAGAAAGATATATCCGAACAAAACGTGCCGCTATGTTTGTATATATACTTTTTTCATAAAACATTGAAGCTGAATAGTTTGGAAGAATATCTCCGTCGCAACGTCTGCTTTCGAGTGATGTTGTGACGCCCTATACCATTATGTCTCTCTGCTGCGAAGGTGCAGTGCGCCACCTATTGTCTATAATGGATGAAATAAAAGCTATTTTACTGGGCTTAAATGGAATAAATGGAATGAAACAAAATCCAGTGTCCTCGTGTCGTCGAGATGGAGATGTGTGCATGTTGAGACTGGCTCCGCTGTATTATTTTTACAACACTTCACAACAGCTCTCCTACAGCGAAATTTACTGGAGATGATATTTTATATACTAAATAAACTGCAGTAAATTATGTTATACTACACACATTCCCGACAAGGAGTCAGCATGAAGATTGACTTCTACTGTCTTCCATCGGTTGGTGGCGCTTTTTGATCCTTTCTGGACGCAGAAGAAGCTTTCTCGATCCTATATAAAGGCTACAGTCAAGCTTTTGTATTATGTCAACACTACTACACTCCAATGTGTATTGCTATAATGCGTTCTGTGTATTGATGACCATAACGGTGGTGGTGGTGGTGATGATAACAGAATAAAGGTAACAATGGTGGCGCCAATATTATAGTAATTTTTGATGTCGATAACGAATATCATGAGGATGATGACATTGATGATAGTGATAATAATAGTATTTAGCAATGACGATGGTAATGATGATGATACTGTATATTTTTTTGAAAGTGTGCAAGCTTATGTCTGAGCTGGGCAGATCTTGCTCGACTTTCATATAGTCATGCGTATCTGTCTGAGAGAGCGTTAGTGGAAAACTTTTTTGATGGGGGGGGGGGGGGGAATATAAACTTGCTCTTGACTTGAGCTTCTCCTATACCAGTTTCTTTCAAGGCACTTATGAAAACAAGTAAAATTTTAAATGGGTTGACGGTAAGCATTACTATCGGCGATACCGACCAAAAGAGCCCTTTTATAGGCCTTCGGTAATGGAGGTATTACGTGTGCCTACTGTTCGGCCAAAGAAGTTTAAATTCTATAGATTTAAAACGAGGAGCGCCTAAATACATTCTTATAAGGGTAAATGAAACGAAGTTGTGCGTCAAAAATAGAGTACACTAAAATTTGTACTTACTTTGAGTTTCACACGTATCTCCGAGATAGTCGTCTCCACATTCACAAACAAATCCTGTACCAGCATTATTATTGCTGCATGGTCGTCCGTTCTGACAAGGGTCGTTGGCGCAGAAATCTGTAAATCAGGACAAATCGGGTGTATCAGAACACAAATTTCGTATAAGCAGCTTTGTGCTTTTCGTTGAGACACAATATTATTACGTAATGATATGAGTGGCTCGGTGCGAGCACTAGATGGCGCTATTCAGGTGACATTCAGGAACCAGAAGAGGTGACGCTGACGTCGAAAGACGCCAAGCACGTTAAGGCGCACAAGATATAGCCGTCATTGTCTTCTATTCCTATGTGAGGATAGCTGAGCACATACTACGTATAGCTTCATGAGGAATGTTCTTTAATGAAGAGACTGAAAGGTATATAATAGGGCCTATGTTTTCGACTCTTTTTCTTTCTCCAAGCAGGAATACCTCTTCCTATATTTTATCATTATTATCGACAGCTCGCTGGACACAGATACTTCTAAAACTGCAACGCAAATCTGGTACACGTGTATCATCATGATTGTGTTTTTGATAACATAATGCACATTTAGATCTATTCAACAAGTGGTAAAACGCAACGCTCTTCAACATTGAGAATACTCAAGAAGAGATGTTTGACTACACAGTAGTTTGAATGAGAGCTAAAACGATAAAATGACATACAAGACAAACACTTTCAGACACATAGGCTACAAAAAGGATAGCACTATACAAGCAAAACAAACACAAACACAAACACAGTGCAGAAAGAGAACTTACGATAGCTTCACAGACTTCCACGAGACAAGACGAAACAATTAAAGACGCTTGTTAAAAATGTCATACGCGCACTTACTCGTCTCTTCACAGGTGTCACCTAAAAATTCATCCCCGCAATCGCATACGAATCCGGTGTCGTCAGCGTTGTTTGAGCACGCGCCTCCATTCTGGCACGGGTCGTCCGCGCAGTAATCTAAAAATACAGTCGCGTGATGTTACAGTACAGTGAAATAAGTTACATACTCCTTCACTATGAAATACCTCGGCCTTATAATGATAATTACCTCATTTACATCTGTATACACACATTGAATTGCATTGTATTGCATTGTTATAATGTGATACATCTATATAATGTTTGTGCACATATTTATATATTTCATATAGATACTTGTAGGCAAAGGTACTTGGGAAAAACTGATACGATGTTGTGGGCATCTGAATAAAAGCATATACTTGCAGTCGTCTTGGTAATAAACACATTTTCCATATGTATATTAAACACCACATCATTATTTTTGTTTAAAAAAAACTTGATCACTGTATAAGGTATGTTTCGTAATTTGCACATTCATTGACCAATCAATACTTTTGTTTCAATTCAAAAAAATAAGAAAAGCAAGTTTAGTGTTTAAAGACTTAACACACAACGCGTTACTTGCTCCACAAATGTTTGAGCGAGCACATGAAAACTAAACTTACGTAAATCGTTGTAAATAGTGCGCGTTATACAATCAAGACGTATTAATTCCACCAAATGACGATAATGTAAGTGTGTTTGACAATGTAGGTACATTAGTTAATATCTGAATGGGCGAATGAATTTCGACACTTTACTCTCTAAAAAAAAATCGAGTGAAAATTTTCACTCTAAAAAGAGTGAATACAAAAAAGAGTGAATTTCGAGTGAAATTGGAGTGAATTTTGAGTGAAAATGCTCATTTTCACTCATTTTGGAGTGACGTCAGGGATCACTCGAAGATTTTGGAGTGATCCCTGACGTCACTCCAAAATGAGTGAAAATGAGCATTTTCACTCAAAATTCACTCCAATTTCACTCGAAATTCACTCTTTTTTGTATTCACTCTTTTTAGAGTGAAAATTTTCACTCGATTTTTTTAGAGAGTAATTAGCAAAATTTTAAACATCGAACTTCGGTTACTGATGTTACAGTAACGTATTATACACCGAATGATCACAATAAAAGAAAAACAATGTTCCTTTTTTCCCTCTTGGCACTATTCCTCGTGTATTGCTAATTGCAATCATATCAAAATCTGTAATTTCCTCTTGTATTTTCTTAGGCTGTAATATCAGTGACTTTGACGGCAGTCAGGTTAATGTATCTTCTTCTGCTGGAGTATAGGAACCGATTATCTTTTTCAAGTTCCTAAATGAATAGTTCTAGGAATAGAAACATTACTCCGATCAGACGTCAAATCATCCACTTTGAGCTTCGAGTTTCGTCTCATATTTTTTTTTCTGGGTGTGTGACGTAGCAATCAAGAGAGACTAAAATAGACATTATACATGAAGTATATCATTATAAAATATACAGAGCCGAGGAAAAAAATGTCGCTAAAACATCTGATCAGTGACAAGATTTTGCAGTATGACACTTCCCGTTAATTTGGATAGGGAGCAAATTAAAGAACATGAATACAATCTGACAAAAAATTATATTTTATGAAATAACATTATTTTCCTCCTCTAGAACCTAAACCATTGTACAAGATGAAAATGAAATTAAGACAAAAAAAACCCTCCATGACGACATCATTTCATATATATTAATTAATCAATTAGTTACAAAAATGTAGCAGCACTCATTTTGAAGGCATCGTTTAAAGTTAAGGGATATCATCATGACATCATACGACCTATTACGCACAAACACATAAAATACGGATATATTACAGTTCACTTTTTCAACATGGCCATGAGATAGGGAAATCCTTTTCCACAAGAGATTACTAAGAAGCCTGGTTCAAAAACAGAGAAGAAAAAATGAATTTGTAAGAAACTTTCTTTTTTTTTTGCGCAATTTCCAGTCACTTCCTAAATATATTATAATCATTATGATAAATAATTTATCATATCCATAATATCAGAACGAATTCTCTTTGTATATTTTTTGGTTTTGCTATCTCCGATTGAAATTGGAGAGCACTGCTTTCGAAAGAGAGCTGCTACATAAAATTCAATGAAACAAGGACGGATCATCACGTTTCGTTATGCACATTACACTCCATGAATATTATCAGACACTCAAACAAACCCGGGAATGGTAGATCTGGAGGGAGAAAAAACTAGGGATGAACGAGAACATTATAAAACAATCTTGCACCTGCACTTCCCGGTTTTTTGCGAACATAATGGTTAATACACCTGAAATACAGAACGATACGGAGTTGTGAATTGACTTAATGTGTGAATAATGGATAAAAGATGAAAATAACATGCATGCAGAATGTTAAAATGAATATGGTGGAGTGAAAGTTGTGAAGAAAGATGAGAGTGAAATGATGTTTCTAATTCTACATGAAGTGGAGCATTTACAGTATAACCTTTTTTTTCACGCTACACGCACAAACCAAGATATATTAATCGGAGTGAAGTGCAATATATCATATACATTTATGAACACCGTTATTTCCCGACGTCGCTAAATCTTACTCGTGATAGCGCAGGTTCGTCCCAGGTAAAGATTTCCGCACACACACCGAAAATTGGTGTTTTGATTGTTGTTCAAACACCGTCGCTCGTTTTGGCAGGGTTCGTCCACACAGAAGTCTGAAAAGTTGGGTCATGGATGCACACACATGCGTTGGAAAAATCATAGAACAGCAAATTTGCGACATTCTCATATGTCGCTTGCTTCCGTTCGACGAGATCATGCGCCTTTTTATTTGCTCAGATGTTATCATGTTTTGAATATCATGATTATCATAGATTAGACCTTTTCATATTTTCTTTTATGTTGAATCTGTGATCAAAAATGTTCTTGTATTGATAAAACTGATTTGGAGTTATTCACTTCTGGTTTGCTTACATGTTTGTTTGTTTTTTTCGATTCAGACAACGGAAAATCTACTGCAAGTCTAGGCGAAACTAAAGATAGGTGAAAATGAGAAGAAAGCTATGATGTAGCTGGAGACAATGAAGACAAAAAATGCTCTTACAAACTATAATCGGAGGAGAAATGAGATTTGTTCTTTTACCACACGAAGTAATATATTCGGCATACAAGTCTATGTGATGCAGGAACAGGGACTATTTTATAGTTCCCTGACACTGGGAGCAGAGAGAAAAAAAAAATTGCTTCCCTATAATGAATTGAAAACGAACCTTGTATTTCACACGTGACTCCAATCCAGCCACGTGGGCACGAACAGGCAAATCCACCGTTGAGTTCGTCACAGACTCCTCCATTGATACAGGGGGAAGAGTCGCATGGGGGAGGGATGATAGCTGTTTGAAAAAAAGGGGATGAAATGAAGAAAGGGAAATTGGGTTTTTGCATAAATGTCCGGAGATTTTAATAGTATCTAAATCATATCCAATTCCGATGCATCCTCTTCTGGTACTAGCTTTAGCGACGAAACATGCTATAGCCATACAATAGGCCCTACCCCTTTTTTAGAACAGTCCACTAATAAGAACAATAACTCCAGTCAGGCAACTTCTGATTGTATAGTTGGTAGTAGATTAGCGTGAGATTGATATCTCACGGATATTAGCAATTGGAGGGGATTATCCCTCAGGTATTCTCATAAAACAATTCTGATTTTATTTGTCAAAGGTTTGTTTGTATGTTCTCATATTTGAATTCATTCCTTCTGGACCTTCTCATGTTTGTTAGTGAGGTTGGAATGATGTTTTCACATTGTAGTCTTTTTGAAGTATTGGTCCTGATGGCAGATTTTCTTTGAAATGATCGTCCGAATATTCCCTCATCTGAAGCGTTTGAACGCTCTCCCCTCTCCCTCTCACTTCTCTTCTTTTTTACCTGCACTTGGAGAGACTGTAAACCGTCGTGCAGTCTACGAAATACATACTCATAATTACCATAATCTTCATGATTATTGCATTGTCGTAAATATGTATATTGATTAGTAACATGGAACAAAACAACGTCTGAAATACTAATCACGATCAAAAAAATATTTCCATTTTTATTTCAGTTCTAAATATGGCTGTTTGCTTGGAGTAGGCACCTATAGTATATTTTAGGCGGAGAGTACAATTCTAACATAAGTAAAGGATGTGAATTCATGATCTTACGGTCATTGCAAGTAGGCCCTTCAAATCCAGTGGCATCCGTACAGTCGCATTCAAAGTCTGTGTTGTCTGCGTTGTTTGCACACGATGCTCCATTCAAACACGGAAAGTTTATGCAGTAGTCTGGTAATGGGAAAGGTTAAAAACAACAAATTTCGTCAAACAAAACATGATGTGTGAAAAGCAGACAAAAGGAATTATAGTTTTCGACACCTGTATACATCTTATAATCATTATAACACTAAACATAATTATGAAATTTCTGCCTTCAAAAAGATCGACTTTTCACTTCAATTGCACTATTCTTCCATTAACTACCGGTGAGTATTAATATTCCCCTATCTGTTTTTCAATGTTTCTGTCTTTGATCTGCCGGCCAAGAAAGATTGTATTCTGGGAAACGATGACATTCACATTTTTACGGCTTCCTGGTTATCGTTGAATCTTACTGTTGTGCTCGCAGTTGTTGCCGAGATAGTCCGGTCCACAGTTGCAGACGTATCCCGAATCGTCGCCGTTGTTGCTGCATGGCCGCCCGTTCTGACAGGGGTCACCATCGCAGTGATCTACGGGAGACAGAAGATCGTATATAGTTAATACACAAAGCATAATAGACTCACTATCCCTCCCTCTCCGCATTCTCTCTCTCTCTCCCCTTTTCTCTATAACCAATATTTATAAGGATTGGAAGATATAGTAAGATAGGAAGTAAGATATGAATTAGTGTTCACATGCAAACAGAAACTTTGGACACAGAGAGCGGAAAGTATTACGTCAGGTCCAAAAAAATATACGTGTCCATACAATTAAAGCTGCTCAATAGAATATTGTATATTTAGTAGTTCATTTTTATCAAACCATACTGACGTATCTCAAATTCTGCATTGAATTTTCTTAATGGGTTTCTCTCATTTTTTTTCCACGTTTGAAGAATCCATCTTGACTTACCTATGTTTACTAGTTTTTTTTTAATTGTCACCTTACAACAACGATCATTAGAGCGTATCACCTAATCATTGGACCGTCGTAATATTGATACTCTAAGTGTTTAATTTAAGTTTTAACTGAGTCATTTAACAAGACAAGGGTTACTGTTTACATACATAAGATCTTTAAAAAATACATATAGGCGAAGTATACTCGTCCTATGATACAAGAGCCAACTTTTCCCAAAACGACTTACTGACGACAGCGCAAGTCTCGGTGAGGTACCCCGTACCACAGTCGCACTCAAAGCCAGTATCGTCGGCGTTGTTGCTGCATGGCCGTCCGTTGGCGCACGGTGTACCCACGCAATAATCTTCAAAGAAACACAACATATAGAATAACATTGTACTCGCTATTACAATTTGGTATCACGAATGCAGAAGAGGATACAATACTTACATTCCTTGATCAATTCAAATTGATGAATAAAAAAAGGTGAAAATACTGTTGTGGAGAGCAGATCAAGTTACCTAATCATGCATGGTAACCATGAACCTTATCTAACTTACAGCATATGATAATCAGGCCCTATTATTAACAATCATTAGAATCTTGTAACCACGCGAGAATAAAAAAATAAATCACATCTATGTCTTTACTTTCAGAGACAAAAAAAAATCACTGAAACATCCCATATATCCAAGTTTGATGAGAGATACCATATCATGACGGAAAACTGAAACGTGTTGTTCTTTGATTGTGAACACATGCTGGATCTATTTTCAAGAACTTATCATTGAACACGGCACACTATGATAACCACGCACTGATGGGTCAACTTACCTCAAAGCTATAGGTACATTTACGAAATAAAATGTATAGCATGAAAACGACTTACCCAGAATGGTGCAATTTTTGTCCACATATTGTCCTCCGCAATCGCAGACGTAGTCGGTTCCTTGGGCGTTGTGGCTACACGTGCCTCCATTCTGACAGGGGTTCGGGTCACAGTAATCTGCACGCAACAAGAGAGAATGGAAAATACAGTAACAATACATGTTTACTTGCGATGTAAATTAATGATTGCGATGACTTTAGGTAATAGTAACAATGATGGTATTGAATCAACAAGATCATCAATTTGCAAGTCTACAACTTGGATATGTTTTAATCACACATATTGTAAAATAAATATCATATTGCAATAGGCGCGGTCACACTGGCAAAAGATCGAGAAGTTTGGCGAGGGTGGCATATCCCTAGATGGAGTGGGAAGTTTCGCGCGAAGTTACGCGGGAAGTTTGCGATCACACTGGCAAACCTTCGAGATCTTAAAGATCGCGATCTTAAACTTCTCGATCTTTTGCCGGTCTGATCGCGCCTAAAGTTCTTTCACTTAATTGATTAATTAATTAGTAGTTGGTCAAAGTCATGTAACGTATGATAGGCCTAAATATCGGAGGCAACGTGGTATATGCGCAAACCGTAAAAGAAAAGAAAAACTTCTGGCAGTGATCTGGAAGATACATTCATATACTTCTTCAGATATACACCTGCTTGCAGTATTATTGACACAACTGCCTATACAAGTACAACGAAGCAGTAGTTACCAGACTCCGTGCACGTGATTCCCTGGTAGCCGGGTGCACACTGGCAGAAGAATCCCTGCCCGTTTGCCGCGTTGAAACACAAGGCTCCGTTCTGGCATGGCGCGTCCTCGCACGTCGTCACTAGGTGCAAAAATGGCGGGAAATGGGGACGCAGGCATTAACGAAAATGTAATAACCGCGACTATTGATTTTTAAAAAATGAGGACTCTCGAGTTGTTACAGTTGATACGCTCATAATCGAGCACAAAATCAACTAGAGCGGTTACCATAAATCGTTATTCGTGGACAGACATCGACGCGAAGTAAACTTGAACACGAGAAAGTAGTTATCGTCGACTTTCACTTGATTTCTATAGGTTATCTATATGCATAAATGAATAATCGTAATCGTCCTATTCGTCGAAAGATGACAGAATGTTTATGGCAATGTTGAAACGTTTTCCAGCAATGTTTGTCGATTTTTATACACTAGGTTTTTTTCATATCCTTGATAATGAATAAGTGTGTATATATATCCGATATATATATATATATATACATCTGTATATATATATATATATATATATATATATATATATATATATATATATATATAATTATATGCATGAGTTGAATATCTCGCCGTAATGTTGTGTAACAGTAGTCAACGAATTATTCTTTGACTGGAATATGCAATGTATACAGTGGAAAAGAAGTGGACACTCTCGCGTGATATCTGGTTCTCTATAGGAGAACAGATCCTTATGTCGTCATCTAGATGTGAAAAAGATACAAATCGGTAGCCTGTCCAGTATCACATACATGACTTCCAACGGTACGAAGACAGAAATATCAACCAAACCGGAAACACAGTATTGATCAAATTTGAATTTCATGCTGTTGCAAAGGCATGTGATGGAAACAAATAAGGCGATCTATACAAGCTGTGATCTACTAAAATCAATACGTTGTGTTTACAGTATGGGCCTTGTTTTATATTTCGCTGGGCCGTACTCACGTCTGACGAGACACGTCGGTCCTGTGTAGCCCGTGCCGGCGCAGTCACAGCGAAACACATTGAACGTGTCGTCGTAACAAACTCCACCATTTTGGCACACACCCGCGTTATCACGACAGTATGATGCTACGTGGAAATGAACAGGTGCAAATGAAATCATGATTGCTCAGTAAATACTGATGGAAATGAAGAGAAAATCTATGGAACAGATATCTATGATAAACTTACTTTGTATCCAAGTAAAGGACTATGAAAGTGATATTGCCTCTAGTGCCATCTCCGTCCATAAGATGCAACAGTCACACATTCTTGATAATTGTGTGGCTGATAATACAACGTATGTGTCAGTTTGGGAAATGAGTTTCAGTTCGATGTCTCCATAAAGAGTGGATTGTATTGCATGTCGTGACACACACCTAATAATAGGATATGCTAATCGGTAAGCTTCTATGTATGTATGGACATATGCCACATAACTGAGACAAATGAAACTGAGTTCTACATGATGATCCTTGAATGTTAGCAATAATTATGAAGTTTCTATTTTCAGGACAAATACGATTCATCAAAGTTTAAATCGAGTTGGCCGAGAAGACACGTACACTAAATGGAAATCTATGGCAACTGACATAAAATTATGACTGAGGCCGAAAAGCCAGTCAAATTGAAATGAAATCGAGATCACAATCGATATCTAAAGATGTACTTACTTGGTCCGTAAATCGGAATCGATTTCACCTGTTCCCAGTACCTGTCTTCGCTGGTCACGAAAGTTGCGCTGATGGTTCAAGATAAAGGTTGACAATTATGGTTGAGACACCAGCAAAATAAGTTTTCGAGAAAGTCGATTAACAAACGATGTCATATTTTTAATGATATTCTTTTGTAGTGTCTGTCGCGATATTTTTCAGGGGTGTTTGCGGCGTTCTGATTTGTTTCTTTCATTTTTGTTTTGCTTCCGCAAAATCCAATTGATATGTATAAATACTTTGATAAGTAGATCTTTGATAGTAATCTTTCATTCCAAACGGAACAATTGATACAAATATATACAAATATAGCTATCTTAATTCACGATATTATGATGATAGAGCAGGACTGAACATTATCGTAGTGATAAACTTAGAAAGGAATGAACCAAACATTCAGATTATATCTCAAACATTTTGGCGGTGATGAATTATGGTGAAGCAAGGTTTCCAACTTTTGCCGTTAGTGTTGCTCGAAACAGATTTTATTAGGCAATTCGAGATATCAGAGTTAATGATATTTCGCGGTTCTTCCAAAGTGCAATAATTCTGAATGATACTAGATAATTAATTTCATGGGAGTTTCCGTGTACGTGTTATACAAAATAATATTGTAACGACACAAAATAGTGAGAATACCACGAGATATTTACAAAAGGACAATCAAATTTGGTAGTTATTACATTCCTAATTCACCTTCGAGACCATTATGTCATCTCGTCGCCGAACACGACATCAATGTATGAGAAACAATGAATAAATAAATAAATAAATAAATAAATAAATAAATAAATAAATAAATATATATATATATATATATGTATATACATATATATTAATTAATTGATAATACAACATGTATCAATTCAGAAATATGAAAATACATGAAGGACGTATAGCATTTTGTTAGGCTATCTTCGTATCATAGTGGACATATGAGACGTAGTATATACATAATACCCCTCCAAAAAGTTCTTCTAGAAGAATGATTAAAAAGAAACCAATAAGATGTAAGGCAAAAAGCTGAATTGCAGAAGTTTTTTGAGGGGCTGATGTATCAGTGTATGTACACTGTAAAAACATCGGTGTTAGATTTAACACCACGGGTGTTAAATCTAACACCGATCAAACTTCAATAAAGGACCACACCCACAGGTGTTAAAAATGCACTGTGATGGTGTTGAAAAGTGTTCACCTGACACTTCGTGGTGTTAATTTGACACTGTACCTGGTGTTATTTTGACACTGTACTGGTGTTAATTAAAAAATGACACCACATGGTGTTGATTTGATATTTGTTGGTGTTAATATCAATGGTTTAACACCCGTCCAGCTTCAATAAGAGACCACACCAGCTGGTGTTACTTTGGTGTAAATTTATTTTCACATTTTTTTCAAAAATCTAGTATTTTAATGTAAAATTCTTGATCGTCTTGTTTAAATTAAAAATCAACAAGAAGTGCAGTTACTAAGAAACTCTTCAAAAACAGTTTAAAATTTGGAAATGACACCCGGAGGTGTTAATTCAACACCATAAATGAGCACCGAAAATTTAACACCAGCTCGGTGTTCACTATTTAACACCGGACTTTCTGCAGTGTAGGCCCTACATTTATGATGTATACCTGTATACATGTGCATATGTATATTGAGAGAGAGAGAGAGAGAGAGAGAGAGAGCTAAGGTGTCGTCTGCCAACTTGGGACAAAGAAAATTAGGCGGGAACTCACACAAACTGAATGTTGCCGATGTCTGAGGAAGGAGCCTGCCACAGGATCTGAATGGAGCTCGCTTTCTCGCTGCTATCAGAGTGGGTGACCGTGTCTGCTGCGTTACTGCACGAGGCTGGAACCAGGCCGAAGCTGTCGGGTACGAAGAAGGCACCTACAGGGGTGCTGGAACCGACGACGCGAGCTTGGAGTATCAGGCCGCGGTACGTCTCGGAGTTGCCGGTGATTTCAATGTAAACTGCATGTACAGAACACAACCGATGTCAGAATCAACGTTTAAAAATTGAGATGATGATTCAGCTTTTAACTTTTTGCGAGATACTCAGAAATCACTTTGTGAAATATTGAAGAGCATCCATAAGAAGAATTCAAAGTTTATTTGATGGAAAGCGGTTTTGAAATACCTGCATGTGATTTATTAGGATAGCGCTTCGAATTGAATATCTAATAAACTCCTCTAAGAATTGCAAAGTGCTCTAACATATTTCATAAGAGGTTTCTTATTGAATGAAAGAAAGATATCATTCAGAGGGGTGAAGGTTCAGATGTGAGTTTCTTCAGTTTGTCTCCCTCTATGCAAATTAAATGTGTTATGATCGCAACTGATGATCTGTAAATTAACAAATCTTAATTTGTAGAGGGATGATTTAATTTGCGATCTGAACAAATTTAATTTGTAGAGGGAGACAAACTGACGAAACTCACATCTGAAGGTTTTTTATTACTAGTATATAAAAGATCATAAAAACATCGATAACCTGAAACCCCATCTCAACCGAAACTACATTGTTTACCATCCCTTAAGGTGTAATTACTATCGAGTTAATATGAAACTTTGTTCTCTATCTCGCTCTCTCTCTCTCTCTCTCTCTCTCTGTCATTCTATAACTGCGCTTAGATGCTCACGTTGCATTTATATCACGGAGAGTGTATACTGTGAACACTGACAGTTTTCAACAACAAAAGATTTTGGATAAATACGGATCTTGTACGGCAGAGTGCCGTAAGATGTTTCATGGCCCGTCAATTTTCCTGGCATTTTCCGTCGTAAAATGAGTAATCTGCTGTTGGCTGAAAGGGTGATCAAACGGAGAGAAGTTGCATGGCTTTCAACGAGTAGAAATTATGCTTTTAGTTGCTTGTGGCCAAACGCGCCGTAGTGTTTACATGAGACTCTTTTCACAATGGGTTTCTGTAAATATTGCGTCTAACGCAGACAACGATCCCCAAAATACCAGCCATTCTTACGTCACAAACACGGCTGGACCAGTGCCGTATATTAATGTACGGCACTGGGCTGCACTTATGCAAGCATTCACGACTTCCTGCAAAGAGATCAAATTTACTTGTCATCAAACCCAAACTTAAATCTTATGCAGGACATCATTTTGAAGAATTCAAACTTCGCACAACGTCGAAGTCCAGCTTGTATACAGCTTTCATCACTTAACTCTTTCTCACAAAAAATAAAACTTAAGCTCCCATATTGTGGGAATAAAAACAAACCATTTTGAGCGGAAACAAAAAACAGTGCTTCTAACGCTTTAGCCAATATATATGTATTCTTGTTTAGTGTTTAAGTCAATCTGATTACCAGGTGTAAGTATTCTGGGGTACTTTACCTCCACCCGTTTTTTTTTCTTTCATTTTTACAGTTTCGAGATAGAATAACAACATTTTATCGTGGATGTTTTCGTTATTATCAAATAAAAATGTGTATGCAGACTGTCATGAATTAATGTAAAAAGGTATAAAAGAGAAATATAGTGAAATACACATACACACACACACACACACACATATATATATATACATATATACATATACATATATATATACATATATATATATACACACACATATATATATACACACACACACACACACATATATATATATATATATATATATATATATATTACAATGAAGCGTTTCCATTTGATTTATACGTTACAGTTTAGATGAAAGTAAAGAAATGCGCAATCCGTATTATGTTATGTATCATCTTAACGTAACTATGTATTGTAATGTTGTTAATACGATGATTAATATTTCGCCTTTTTTGAGCTCTGACGTTCTGTCTTATTATACTGTGTTTCAAGCTTTTGTAACAGCCGCCATTTCACAGTGAAATCGACTCTTCAGACATGCTAAAGCTGCCAAAAATGTGTCCTTGAAAAGCCAGAGTGGCTTCTTATCTTCTCAAGCCCTCAACGCCCCCTGCCCCCCCCCCCTTTCTCTCTCCCTCTCTCACTCTTCCTCTATGAGAGAAAGGGGAAGAGAAAGGTAACAAATCTAAGCAAGACAACTCGCAAGTGGCCTCGGACGCAATGCAGTTTTATTCATTGTCTTTCGGTTCCGAACAATACATCGATTGTTATTCAGCGTTACATGAAATGACCATTGTCAAATGTAAAGGGAGTTAAAACGCGAATGTGGCGCCCAACGCGAGTTTGCCATGATCAGAATGGCGTGCACGCCCTGCTCACTCCCATCACACAAACAAAACATCCACACACCCAATGCCGCTCTCGTATAGAGTAAGGACATGCTAAGCTAATACCAAAAGGGGTGGGAGGGAGACCGTGACACCGCCCTGCAAATACGACAGGAATGCATTATTGCTCGTCAGTATTAGGCAACGCTTTTGATCAGCTGAAATTATGCAAAAACTACATGCCTGATTGGGTCGCATTACCTTTCACGCTCACACACAAGTTCATGAAAGGCCATAACACTCCGTCGACTAAAAAACTGTCCTAATGATGAAGGAAGTGTTTTTGTAAGGATTGACAGTGACTGAATCGATTTTTAAGTCCGGATAGGATTCCAACCATCATCTCCTATACTAAAACCGTCTGAAGCCAAACTGTAATTCTTTCAGAGTTGCTAGTCAATAACATTGATGAATGTGGCAATTCGGTTAGAAAACATTGTAATTTATATGGCAATAACTGCAGGATTTCAATATAAGAAGAAAAGATGATTATGTTCAGTCGGGTGCTTTGTGATGTCAATGCATAAATTTATATTGTCAGGCATGCTGAAGCACTTCTCTTTATGGCTGAGACATGAACCGAAAACAGCACCCAAACCGAATCGGGCTATAAGTCTGCCTAGATACAATGTAGCTAGAACAAATTATTTGACTTCAAAACATCTCATTATGACAGTTCTTGTTGAGGCGATTTCGGCAACATCAACTTCTTTTGGACTTCTTTCTTTTCTTTTCTTTTTTTGGCAAACACTTCCTTTTTCTACACAAATTGACAGACCAAATTACATGTTTACGAAACATTCTATTGATATAATATATCAAAAAATTATAAAAAAAAGAATATCATTAATACAGAGGAAAAATAATCTGTGAAAACCATGCGGTATCAACAGTCTTTCATTTTAAAAAATGGAAGTGCTTGGAAATATCGTAATGCAGAATTATTCAGTGAATTACGTTCCTCTAGCTCAGCTAAAAACATAGCAAATAAACAATCGAAGGTGATGACAATTCACAGGTCTCATTAGTATGCGCTCTGACTCTCCTCATGTATACCCATCGGATGATGATGATGATGACGATGATCAATGATGCTGATGGTGATGGTGGTTGTGGTGGTGGTAACTGAGTGCCAGGTGTATTAACTTAACCTGGTATTAAAACTCCCCACTTAACAAAATCTATCAGTGTGACTCGTGGTATGCTTTCATTACTTCATAAATACTTCTACGTGAAGAAACCTAATTCTAGAGTAAAATTTACCTTATTTTTTTTTCACCTTCACGTAAAATGTGTTTCATATTATAAAATGTATTTTCACGGTCACTGACACAAAATGAAAAAGAAAAGTAAACTGTAAAAAGAGGCCGGATGACTTGTTAAAATCCTAGCTATCTACCATTTCACAAAATGAGGATAACGTTACTCACATTGCAAAAATCCGCCAGCCGAATACAAATTCGTGGCGGGCGATACCGTGAACGGACTCGACGACGACGTCTGTGGTGTCGCTGCGTAACCCGGTGATAAGGAGGTGCAAATGCCGGAATCGATGTCGAACTGGTCCACGATCTGGGCTTCGCTGAGAGTGGCCGTCATAGTCGTCACGAGAAATGCCGTGAGAAACACGGCGGACGACGAGGCCACAACATTGCACATTTTAGTCCTCGAATACATGATTCAAAGAATGTCTAGAATGTATAAATAAATGTATGCAAACAAGACTAATCAACTATTGCCTAACCCGCAGGTAGATTTGGCACAGTCGGAGAACAGGTGGAGTTCACGTTCGCTGGTGACTATAGGTCTGCTGGCTAGTCCTGGTAGCCCGTCTTCAGTAGATAAAAAGATCAGACGTGAATCAGCTTCCAACTGCCCCTTCTTCGTTTTCTCCTCTCCTGAAATGGCGTAATGAATCCGCAGACAAATTAAATACGGAGAAGTTAATGAGTCACACTTACTCGAAGCAGGTGACAAACATCACACTCAAGAAAACATATTGCTGAACTAACATGCTGTAGTGGTGATTATTCTAAAGCTGGCCTTTACAGAATGACGTCCACCAGATGTTACACATTTACGTGAAGCCAATACGTTGACGGCTTTGGACCCGTGTTACCTAAACGGGGTGAACTTCGGAATCTCGGTACCTGGTAGATGAGACAGTGTATGACGCTCTCCTTACTCAACTGGTGCACCTACTCAACCCACTTGCTGCTCGTCATCTTCGTCTGAAGAGCTTTTACGCCCGTCTCAGGCATAATCCGGATATATGCACGAGAGAGCAAGATGACACGTAACGGCGTTCAGCACACACTTCTCTCAATAGCCTTTAGGACATGGCAGAGACTTCACGATGGGACGCAGTGTTGGTTGGTGGTGGTAATGGCGACTTTGGTATTACGGGGACAGCCTTGAGGGCGGTGATGCGTAGCCCGAAAATCGCGGGACAATGAAAGTGATGAAGAAGCTATTGTGGACTTACGTAATCGTCCACAATGGAGACAGTCGAAGAAAGCAAAGAAACCCTCAATCTGTAAAAGGCGTTGTCCACAGACCGGGAAAGAAGGATGAGGTCATTTCTACCTGAACTAGGCGCGAGTGAAAGGGACGATTTTAAACTTAAAGGATTAATTTTTCTTCTTCTGATGTATGCAAATGAAGTTCCTAGTCCGTGTGGGTGCTATGGGATAGGCCTTATCTTTCTCCAGTTTGTTAAGTTTTTGCTTTCACAGGTGATATGTCGTGTCTATTCACGGCTCTATCTATAAGATTGTGTCTTATTTTTATCACATGTTTATTGCCTTCGGTAATTTGTGATTTTGATGCATAATTTGACAAGAGAAAATACGGAAAGTACGTATTAATTGTAATCCTAATTTTATAAAGCAATATACGTCTTTGAGACACAACAAAAAGTTGAGTTTAAAATTCTAAGACAAAAGAAAGTACACTCTAAGAAACATATGTTCAATTTTGCATCATTCAGACCTTTCCGGTCTGAAATGTGTGATACTATAATAGTGAAGGTGCAAAGATAAACTTATTTTTCTTCGAGTGTATAGGATAGATTTTACATGACTTTGAGATGGAAAAGTAATATATAGGATATATAATTACTATAGGTTGTCATATCGAGAAATCAGATACTTTTTTACTTTCTCGGAAGCCCCTGTCTTTTCAGGTGGATTGAAACGAAATGTTATTTTGAGAAATACGTAATTTACATGCAGATGATGAGGAAGAAAATAAATTTTGCATGCTAGAAATTAGTGAAAGGCGAAAATCGACCTCTAATTTGTTATCAATAGTTGCTAATAATGAATAATTTAATCAGTGGTGCATGTAAATGGTTTAGTAATCTGATGCGGAAGTCTGCTCGCTTTCTTATAAAGCTTTTGATTGGATGTATAGACCCGCGTTCAGTTCGCAGAGTAATTCGCAAGAAACTTTTTTCCGGTTTATAAGAAAAATATTAATAATGACAAAAAATGAATGAATAATATATTGCTATTATCATCATCATCATTATTATTGTTCTATTATTATCATTATTGTTATTATATTATTACTATTATTATTATTATTATTATTATCATTATTATTATTAATGATAGTAGTAACAACAAGAAAAATTCTCAGAAGAAAAAGAAGATGAAGAAGAAGAACAACAACAACAAAAACAATAATAATATATATAAATGGAAGGTAGAAACTCTTCCACTGATCCATGTCTCTGAACCAAATATCACTTTCCTATAAATCCCCATCATCCATTACCTCAGGGAAGAGCAATAATACATTGCAGTGTATAAACTTGGGAAAGGGGCACAGATAATTGAAATTGTAAATCCACTAAAGGGGGATAGAGAACGGAAACTACTGGGAGAGAATGGGAGGGAGGGTCGAGTGGAAGGAGGTGTGAGAGAATTAAGGGGAGGAGAAGAGAGGGGGAGGGTAGTAGCGGATCCACGGGGGGGGGGGGGCTCACCGGCACGCCTCCCCCACCTCTTTATTTTTTGATGATAAAACAAAAGAAATAAAAAAGAAAATTGAGAAAAAATCCGGAAGTAGCATCAGAAATGTTGTTCGTCCCCCCCCCCCTACACACACACACACACACACACACACACACACAGAATTTGTGGATCCGCCCCTGGAAGTGGGGGGGGGGGGGGGAGAGAGAAAGGGGGCGGGAGGGGACCGATGGAATTATAGAGGAAGGAGAAATGAATTCAGGCCTACTTGTATAGCCCCCACCCCTTTATAAGAGCTACAACAGAGAGAGAGAGAGAGAGGGGGGGGGGGGCATTGCCAAGGGATCACAAAGCCATTAGGGGTTTTTTTTAATCTCTATTTAGAATATTCCAGCATCTCTTCTAAAAAGCACAATGGTGCAATAAATATAAAATGCCCGGAAGTCGCGTGCAAATCGCCATCATAGGTGGCAGTCGCGGGGACTTCTCCGAGACGTCTCCTCTGTTGCGGAGACATTTCCGCTACTTCACCACATCATCGCCAGCACTGTAGGTAGCCATGGGTCTCCGTAAGGTTGCATGAAGCGTTCGTTACTTTGTCTGATAAAGGTGCATGGACTTTCTGTTTTGATCCGAACGTGGATGAGAACGGTTTCACGTCTGATCCTGGACGCTTCATTAGCTCGTCTGATTTGATGGTGGGAATAAGGCGCTGTAGCCAATCGCCGCAGACGCACTACAGACGTTATTCAATAACGTGATATTGTTCGGAGTCGGTCGTCGAAGAAATTCTCCGAATGACCGAGCAGTCCTGATGAATTGATGTAATTTTGGTCCTTGAGGGCTATTGAACGTTATCTGGATTCAGAACTTACGCCATTCGTTTTGTCAGATATTTTTTTTTCCCGACAAACTTTTATAAGCTACTAAAATCCTTGCATCTATTCATGTTATCCTTATAAATGGTGCCTGCCAGCCGTAGTGACAAGTATTACTTTCTAGTTTGCCAGCAAATCCACCAGATAGCCGGGCCGGGAATTTGGCAAGATTAAGGGAAACCAAAGAAATGATGCTTCCCCAGGTTTACGCCATTCTGTCCATCTGGTATACGCAAGTCATTCTTCGTAACTTGAACATGGATTCTATTGTTGCAAACTTATGCATTTGTCAATTTCAAAACGAATGTGAATTGCCTAACCAACCGAGAAAAAGGAAAGGCCATTTGTACGAACGTGCACGTGAGATAATTACGAGCTGGCTTATAGTCTCCAAATAAATTATTTTAGTTTGAATGCGGAAGCGTATGGAAATTTCAGTTCTACATACTAGTATAGCAGGAGGTGATGAGTCGAGACTCGACTCGCCTCCCTGGTTACGGTTTATAGGAGGGAGGTGGGAAGCCCACCTCCCTGGGTTTAGAGAGCAGGGCCCGTGGCATAAAAGTTACAACTAGAAAAGCACTCTGAGACGGCAGACCTCCGCCAAGCAGCTACTTTCCACCGATGATCTTGCTCTTCCCAAGAGAATTTTTCTCCTCTCCACCACTTGGGAAAAGCTATTTGGGCTCTTCCATATAGAGATTAGTGGTTTCCACATGCTGAAAATCGCCCGATTTCCCAATACTAGTGTAGAAGCCTTTGTTACGTCATAATAATCCTTCATAAATTCCTCAAAAATTCTCGGATCACAACCAAAATTTAATCGTTTGTTACTTGTGTCATTCTCAACCTTTCCTGCAAGTTTCCATCCCAATCCGTTATCTACTTTTTGAGTTATTTTGCCCACGGACGAACGAACTAACGAACAGACCAACGGTAACGAAAACATAACCTGCTCCCTTGGCGGAGGTAATTATGGAACTTTGCCAAACCAATGGTAACTACCATGGCAACAATACTCAACAGCCAATCAAAATCAAGAATTCCATGGAAGTTTCCCATTGGATGGCAAAGTGACCATAATTCTAACTTTTATGCAACGGGCCCTAATTTACATACTAGTATAGTAACCCGCTTTGATCGAAGAGGATTTGCGCCATCTCTAACTTGTTGGGGTCTGTCGTGAGCATGGCAAAGTACACAATACCAAAGCACAATACCCATTCATTGTCTGCATGTTCAGACAGCGTTTGTCTAGCAGCAGCTGGCGGATGGATGGGGAGGGCAGGCCCGCCGCGCCCGGGCGGCGAAGCTCGGGCCCCGCGATCGTTGGATCGCGGCCCGGTGGTATTCATCAGACGTGAACTTGCGTGTTCGGTGTTTGTGGACACTAGCGCAGCTTTCTTCATCACGTACGTAAGTAAATTGAGCATTTCTTCATCCTTCAGTGGAGTGATTTATAAATTCCTTGATTTGTGTGCATTTCATGTTCATTGAAAAGTATAAATAGTGGAACTTGTGTCGGGATATTTGTAGATAAACTCGCATTCAGGCCCAGGCCAGAAACTCTGCTTTCATCCTACCTGACAATAGTCCCATGTATTGTAAAATGTGAGTGTCATTCTCAAAACGAGAAAAGTTGTGCCTATATTGGCTATAAAATAGGGCCTACCACCGCCACCGGCTAGTAACGGTAACACTAAGAGTAAGAGTGCTGTCTCTGTACGATGAAAGAGAAACACAAATTTTTGCCCGTCTGTAAGTTACGAATTTCACCAGCAAAAAAAAAGGCATGGGGGGGGGGGGGGGGGGGGTAACCGCAGCAGCGACCCCATACGGACAAATACGTACTGTGTTACAGCGCCCCGCGACGGGGTTGGGGGGGGGGGGGGTGTCTACACGGTCTAGGGCCTAACGGTTAGGCCTAAATTTACTTTTTAATACTTTTACTACCCTACGTTTCCTATCTAGGAGCCTAATTCATTCCTACCGTTCACTTGCTCATTTCCGGACTGATCCCATGGTCTTGAAAAGACGATTTTCTACGAGTCCATCTCTTTGTAGGCCTACCTTCCTTTTTCGAAACAGCATTGAATGGCACATGTGTTATGGACATTGCATGGCATGGTGCATGTCTTGGTGATATGAATGTGCATGAAAGGCGCAATGGTTTTCACCTTTCGACAAGGCCCTTCCGCTCTCACAATGTTTTGCTTGGCTGGGATATCTTCTTCACTCGCCCAGAAAACAACGCAATATAGTCAACCTTGTCAAAAAGCTAGGTGTTTCTACACTGCAATCCAGCTAGAATTGAAGCTAGTGCATGCACACAGCCTGTTTCAAATCCATCGAAAGGAGCAGTTTCACAGATTTCTCTTTACTGAATCATTTAAAGTTGGCAATTTGACATAAAGGGTGGGACTATTACATCAGAGGAACCAAATGTTTCCAGATACGTGTTGTCAACAGGTCTAATGTTAGGGCAATATTAACCTCCTGGGCAATTACTCCAGACCCTTCCCCTGGCCGTAATCCTAATCCTAATCCCGAACCTGATCCTAACCCAAACTCCTAACCCTTACCCTAAACCTAACTCCAATCTTTTAATACTCTAACCTTACCACTATTACTATTAAACCAGTAATAGCAGTATTTAGCCGGGGGGGGGGGGGGGGGGGGGGGGGGGGATAATTAATTGCCGTCTGGATGTAGTTGCCCGGACAGGCATTATGGCATAGGGGTTCATAGATCTCCTTCTGTCTGAAATATAGACAGATTGAAACTCTCTGATGAATCTCGGGAGGTTTCTTGTTCCTTACATGGTACGTGTACTCTATATGACCTGGAATTGATAAAATATGATGATGAATGGCCCAAGTCTTTGCACATAATTTCTTTTTTTTTCACATGCAAAAAGCAGTGTGGTATCTTACTGAGCTCTGTTGTGAGCTAGGTTAAATTGTGTAGTTACTAGATCTACTGTAAAACCATAAATTTTCATGTACATGAAATGTTTGCAAATTTTGCAAGAAACCAAGATTCACGGCAGAAAAATGCACACAAACTTTTTGTTTTGTTTTGTTTTTTTTGTTTTTGTTTTGTTTTTGTTTTTTACATAGATAATGCATGTAAGGTACTAGTACTATGGAAGTGGCAACTTGCGAAAGTTGCATGCGCAAATATTTCTGGTTTTGCAGGAAGGCCCTGCATATAAAGTAACCTACGGCTAACAGGAAAAGTAAAAATTGTGATCATTGGAACTTTCTACAAAGTTCGGATAAAGACATCTCTAATTTTATGAAAAAAGATAAGCTTCACATTAAAGGGATGGTACAGTATTGGTGGAGATGAGAATTGGGCTTGTAACTTTTTGCGAGATACCAGTACCAAGAAAACACTTATGATATAGTACAGAGCATACCATTTTAAGAGGAATTCAAAGTTTATTCGATGAAAATCGGGTTTGGAATGACTGAAACATCCAAAAACAAAGTAAAACAAAGTGATTGTAATAAAGTGTGGGTCCCACACTTTATTAGAATTGCTCTTTTTTTATATCCCAGCCATTTCAAAACCAATTTTCATCAAATAAACGTTGAATTCCTCATAGAATTGCATGCTCTTTCATGTTTCATAAGAGATTTCTCATTATCTGACCCAAAAATGTTCGAAACCTGAAATTAGGTCTCAACCAAAACTATACGATCCCTTTAAGCAATTAGGTATTAGATAAGTGCTCATGTTTGTGTGAAATATTATTTCACTTGTTACTATGACAGTCTTGAGCACTTCTTTTCATTATCTTCTCTTTTCATTAGGTAGACATGGATGTCTTAATTACGGAGGTGGAAAGACACCCGTGCCTCTACAACAAAAAGTGCAAGTCATACACTAACTATGATTTGAAGAGTGAGATCTGGGCAAAGATTTCCATGAAACTGGGTGAACCAGGTAAGCAAACTTATGGATTTTGAAAGTGCTTACTGTACAAGCTGAAATTTTCGCAGTGGTTTTATTTTTGAGAATTTCGCAAATCGCCTTTGAACCGCAAAAATAAAAACACGCTAATGACTTAGTTCATTTAGACCCTCGCAACCGCGAAATTGTCCTCAAAGTAGCAATTCGCGAAAATATCTGTACGTGAAAATTTCAGCTCGTACAGTACATAACAAGATATCCGAAAACTTCCCCTCCCCTTCAACCTCGATTTTTTGGTTTTTAATGTAGCAGGCCCATTTTCATTTATTGGCAATTACGTGTCTATGCCTCAAAGGTGTTGGAGGAATCGTGTGGAGGCAATGTCAAGATGTTCAAATTTGACTCGAAAATGCAGCTTTTTACGAGTGAACAAACATGAAACTTGGCATTAACCAATTCCACAGAAATTCATTTTTCATGAAAATTACACATTCCATCAACTTGATACTGACATATGTCAAGGGTAGCAATTAATCCTGCTGCTTTCTGAACATGGTTAGTGAAGTGCTCTTTCATTATGTCAGAAAAGTGAATTTTTGCGGAATTTTCTTCATATTTTCTTTATGTTGTTGTCCACACATGACATCAAACCTCTAGTAGTCTCCTCATCCAGTGGTACCAACACCAAAACTTTAAAAATTCATAACTTTTGCATCGATTGTCCGTTTTTCCTCAAATTTTCACTTATGTGTCCTACGAATGTTTGTGCTTTCACTCAATCCACATTGCTCTTTGGGTTGGGGTTTTCTTTAATGTAAGTTACAATTGCATTTACACTATCTTGTAGGTTTCCCTGTTAAGTGCATACATTAAGTGTTGTGTGTTAAACAAGTGCATGAGTGTTATTAAATGTCATCATCATGGTTTGTGTATAGGACCACAGTATTTCTCCATTGCTCTAACTGGCATGGGAAAGTCATTGATTCATTGATTTTATATCAGATTCCAGCAGAATATAGACAGATAAATAAAGAGATAAATGAATGAATGAATAAGATCCACATACAAAGACCTTAATCCCAATAAATAACTTTGGATCTCCCACAGTATGTGACAAACATCAGCTGCAGTGAAGGTCACCGTTTACCATCCTAAACGAAATCTGTAAGAGATGGTGGTGTACGAGGTCTCCCATAGCAAGTTGCCTGATAAGACTAAAAAACAGAATCAAAGTGACCTTGTAGTTTTAGTGATGTTAAGTAGTATGCTTTTTGGTGGCCTGAATGAAACGGTCATATTTTTTTCTTTCTTTTTTTTTTTGCCTGACAGTGACTTTGGTGGCCCAAAAAAATAAAGAAAAGCATAAAAAATGCAACAAATGGATAAAACATTAAAAAGACAGTGTAAAACAAACGATGATAGGTATGATAAAGTGTCAAATACCGCATTCTGTGACTTAGAAGTAAAAAAAAATTAGAAAGAAATGATATGAATTTAGTATGTTAAAATGATTACAGACCTTGATAGCTATTTGAAAAACTGGCAGGTACTATTGTAAAACGAGAAATGTTCATGTGCATTTTAATTTCGCCAAGATTTGCAAAATTAAAATGCTCGCTCTCTTGTCTACACTATATGCATTGAATGCCAGTGGCAATACGCGAAAAATTTCATGCCGCGAAAAAGGCCGTCGACTCCAATTCACAAAAATTTCATTCCACGAATAGTTTTATACATTGTACATGTATATCATGTTACAAGTTTGTTAAAGGGTCTCAAATGCCAAGTACATAGGCTTCCTGTAACTAAACTAAGTCGTACACATCCAATATTGAATGGAAGCATAAACATGATCCTTCTTGACACCACATATTCATATTCATGAAATTGTTATATTCATCATCTAGGGTATACCTACTTCTGTTGTTGGATGGATCAGATTTAGAGGGAAGTTTAAAAAAAAAAAAGAGTTTATAGAATAGACTGGGTTTGGCCATAAATACTAATTTGCAACCTTGTTTGAGGCAGCTAGATGGAATGCATGCAATTGTTAAGTACTGAGCTATAAGTTCTCCCATTTTCTGGATGAGAAAAACACATTTAAAGAAAAAAGCAGGCTAACACACTCTCAATGTTTGTCGGCCAAATTGGGCCACCAAAAATGTGAAGTGTTGGGTAGCATGACATCCACTTCTGGTAGACCTAGGCCTCTTGGCCCCCGCCCTGTTAACATGTGTAGATATGCAGGGATGCACACTAACCCATTTTTCCTACTCTGCCTACCTGTCTGTCGGGCCAGTAGGTACCCAATTTTTCCATTCTTTACTTGTCCATTCTTGAAAAAGTTACTGGTCCGACAGTGATTTATTGGTTCCTGGACCAATGCCAGTGTGCAGCATTGACATACTGACTATATGTACATATATCTTTCACTTTCTTTTCATTGCAGAAGCAAAAGTGAGGAAGCGTTGGATCAACCTTAGGGATAGCTTTGTCAAGTTCGAAAAAAAGCTACGAGACTTTAGGAATGGTTTGGATGAGGAGGGTCCACCGAATTATCGATATGCAAAGCAGTTGGAATTTTTGAGGCCCCATATACAAACACGAAAGTAAGTTACCAACAAACCCTTGGGAATATCATGATTTATTACAAATTGTAAAATTTTGTGTTGGTACAATTGTATGTACAGAAGATTTGTTGGTCCATGATTTGTGACAGGTGCATACAGGAGCACAAAAAAAACAACAACAGATGCACTTGCCCTGTTGACAGCAAGAAAACAAGTGAAGGGCCAGTATGTTTGAAGTCGAGATCCCCAAACTGCGATGAAATATTAAAGTACAGAACACTTGCACCAATGATGGGCTGCAGGGCTAGCTGCCTCTTGTCTTATGTCACCAAAGAAATATGAGGATTAGCTAGCACATACTGATATTCTGTATATCTTTCTGTCCATCAAGCGTAATGTCTGCCTATTCTCCCATTGGAAGGATAGTTGATATCAATGGATGGGCCAGCCATTGATTTTTACTAGCATGGTTCCATCCAAAGTATTGGAGGTGTGCTATTAGTTCTTTCATGTGTTGTTTCCTCAGGAGGTCAGGAGCTGTGAAGATCAAATTTTATCGAAAATGAAGCTTTAAAGTATCCCACAAATTGTGGAAATTTTGTTTCACCTCCTTTTTTGCTCAAGTTATAAAAATGGTAATCACAAATCAACTTTCACATCAAACTTATTCTGACCAGGAGGATTCTGTTTCATCTGTTTACTTCCAAATTGTTAGAAAAACAAATGTGATAGACCTTTTGAAATATTAAAGGTGTCAATGGAATTATCAACTATAGGAAGAAATGATTAAACTGTATACGCCATATGTTTAGCAAATGTAAATTTTTGCGAATCGGGAACCCTTCCTGACGATTTCATGAGTGATTGAGTTCGCGATCATGAAGTACTGTACTGAATGGAGAACTGTATACGTGTGCATCACATTCATACGGGATCAGAGTTATTATTTTTGTGTGTCTTTAATTTAGTGAATAGAACCTGACCCGCGAAATTCGCAAAAGAAAAAAAAAACTCACAAAATATTCTGCGTATACAGTAAATGAATATAATTCCTTGAAAACTTAGGATTATTTCTGCTTTTTTAATGTTGTTTTTTTTTTATCCATAGATTTGTTTGTTTGACTTTCTGTGGGGGGGGGGGGGGTGGGAGAGGAAGGGTGATGTCCATTTGTACAGCGACCTGTACAGCATGTGCATTTACAACGTAAAAAATGGTATTCACTTATTGATATCACGTTTAGGACGTCAAAAACAAAACAAAAAAAGTACTTGAAAAAGAGATATGTTAATTTCATTACGTTCAACTAAAAGTCTTTGATAAGGGTCTATAAAATGGTAAGTTTATGGTATAATACGTAGATTTCAGTCATTTTGATTTTGCAAATATGTCACTACAGATTTGTGTAATGTCTTGCATTTGTTTTTTCACTATCATTTGTTTTGACCTAGGAGAACTACTAACTTTGCAAGTGAGGCAGAGCGCAGTTTTGAAGAGCATGATGACCAGGCGCAAGACAATTCTGACAGAGAGGAAATAATAATAGAAGAACAATCTGGCATTTTTCCACGTGAGAGCGAAGGCGTAGGAACCTCCTCCAGTGAACTCCAGTCATTCCCTTTTCGTCTGAACAGTCATGAGAAGAAGAGAAGATGTGACATACAGGATGCGATGCTGGACTACGTTCAATCCAGAAGAGTGTTGTCCGAAGCGACTCCATTTTTCGTTCACATCTCGCAAGTGGTCGAAAAGCTGCCGCCCCTCGTTCAATCCCAACTACGAGCCCAGATTTTTGAATTAGTCAGTCGAGCTGAAATTGAAAACCTCTCTCATAATAATGGATGTTCATAAACAAAGTCAGGGCTTGACACTAACTGTATTGTTGGGTGACCCAGTCTGAAATTCTGTGGACCGAAAAATAAAAGCAAAAATAATTAACCATGTTGAATCATAGTTGCCCAACTTGGCCACCAAAAGATACATTGGCTGGCCCGGCACAAATTTCTAATGGCCCCGGGCCACTACACCACCACTAATGTTGAGCCCTGAAATCCTAACAAATTTGAGTAAGCAGCACTTGCCATGTTTCTAGACAAGTTTTATAAATAATATTCGTATGGAGCTGTATCATTAAAAAACACATCTGCCCACCTTGACCTTTATGGTAGAAGAGTCCTAGCTTTACAAAATGTTCGATTTTTAAGGCTGTGCATTTGTGGACTCTACGAGCAATGTTTCTTGGTAATATCTTCTTCTTTTTTTCAATTTGTACAGTTGTCTATTGTAGTTTGGGCCATTGGTAGGCACACACAAGAAAGAAGAAAGGGCGTGCTGTCCGATGGCTAGTGATTGTGACGTAACAATGCACATCTGTACATGACAATGGCCTCGCGCTTCAGAGACACCGTACGCAAACAGATCGAGAGGTTTGTTGGGGCTGAGGAAAATATCCTTGTTTGAGTGGGAAGTTTTGTGAGAAGATTGTGGTCACACTGCAAAACTTCAGGATTAAAGATCACAGTCTTTTGCCAGTCTGATCGCGCCAGGTATTGTGCATTTTACCAGGGGCAGATCCAGGAATTTCGTGAGGGGGGTGCAGTTCATATTTCTAGTGCCGTTTCCAGGTTTAATCAGCTGACAAGCGAAAAAAAAAGTAACAGATCTTAACAGGTATTTTTCGTACCACTTCCAGGGTTAATCAGCTGAAAGGGGCGGGGGGCATGTGCCCCCTTTCATTTTTTCTTTTTATTTCTTTTATCAAAGAAGCATCACGAAGAGTCAAAAAATGGGTTCAATTGACTTAAAGATTATATCACTGTTGAGGGGAAGGTTCACAGATTAATTTGAGCACCTTTTTTTCCTTCAAAATATACTCATGCCCCTCGGTAATATTGATTTTTGTCCAGGTAATTATTAGCCCGCTGATCAGCAGTGGGGAAATTGATCACAGCTGAGCGTAATATCTGTGACATCACATCCGAGACCATATTTCTCTTGCCGGCTTTCGTAACTGTATCACACATGTGCACACAATCCCTGTATCAGGTCTGGGGGGTGTTTCATAAAGCTGTTCGTAACTTTACGAACAAGTTACGAGCGACTGGTGATCAGTTTTTATGTGCTATACTTATCAGAATTTTCATAAGTCAGCGCAAGAATTGATCACCAGTCGCTCGTAAGTTGTTCGTAACTTTATGAATAGCTTTATGAAACAGGGCCTTGGTTTTGTTATCAAAATGTCGGACGGAGTAGACAATGAAGTCGAGTAACTGAACTTGGATGTTGAATTTAGTGAACAGATTGCAAACAGATATGATTAGGAAAAACACTATAGAATGGGAAAGAGGAAAAAAGGTTAAAAACAAAACTAAACTATCCAAAAACTACAGGGTCACAAAAATAGTGAAGTATAGGATTTGAGCAGAAATGTTTCCTCACCTACATTTCATTCCTGCATATGAAAATGCAAGCATCATGGGGCACCAGTAGAGTAGCACGCTATGGAAAGATTCCACAGAACTGGTCTGGTCAAGGTGCGACATCCTTTTCAGATCATTCAGTAGTGTCTTGGAGAGCTTGTCCGACAACTTTTCATAGGGTTTTGTTCCTGCATAAAATCTAGTAATTTTTCTTTCTTTGTGTATGTTTGTGTGGGGGGTTGGGGGTATGGAGAAGTTAAAAGGAAAAATAATGCAACAGTTGTGGTTCTGTCAGAAATAATTTACGTGTGACAATGTAACCTTGTAGTGACATTGTAAACATGAAGTAGCTGATATGTTGACATCATTTCCCAAATCTGAAGAGCATATAGAAAATGTTAAATTAATAACTTTTCATGTTTAAATTGAAGTCTAATAAGTTACTAAGATGAAGAGTGATCTAAACGTGATTGTTTATTTTTAGCCTTTTATAGAATTTCTTTGGCATAGAAGAAAAAATCAAACATCAATAGATACATATCATTTACCTTCTCTCAACCACTCATGAGCAGGGTAGTTTTCATCATGAGCACATATTGGGTAGATGCTCTCATGAACATGGATGTCCTGTATATGGTTTATGGACTTGAACTTGGCTACCATCATGTCGCCGTTACCATCAGTTGTCGATGCCGCAGCCCAGTAGAGGTGGTTGATGATAGACATCTTCCACAACAAGATAACCTCGCAATCCTTGAGCTTGGATAAGGCCCGCAATTTCTTAATCACTCCTGTAAAACAACAAATTTTAAAGGGTGTCATTCTCAGATGTCTCATCCATGATCTTTTGACTCCATATTTAACTTTATTTAATATCACTCTTTCCCTTAATACATGTATATCTTAATGCACCAAGAGTAAGGTGTTAGAATATCACTTCAAATCTAACATTCATGAATTCTACTCTTGACTTTGTATTTGATCAGATAGTTGCTGCAGAGTTATCATTCTTTGCTTTAGTAGAGTAGCACGCTATGGAAAGATTCCACAGAACTGGTCTGGTCAAGGCGTGACATCCTTTTCAGATCATTCAGTAATTGTGTCTTGGAGAGCTCGTCCGACAACTTTTCATAGGGTTTTGATGGGAGAATAAGTTGTGTTCTGGTTTTTGTTTTCCGTCTTAGAATCCCATCCTGTCCAACTTCATTGCTCTGGTACCCTGACTCTTATCTGTACGTTCATCTGCACGTGGCCACCTTCCCTTTTCCTTGTAATGGAGCACTCGTGCAATGTCTGGATCTGCCTGTTGTGCTGTTGTGTTGTCATTTGGGGAGAAAGAGGTTTTAGATTCTGGGACCATGTCTGTCTGGGTGTCTGGGGGCTGTACAAATAGTGCCTGGACCAGCACCATCTCATCCTAAATCTGGTGAAGGGAGCCTCTCAGTGCTGCTTTGGTAGTTATCGTAATCTCTTCCATACAGGTTTCCTGTTGTTGGGTGGGGGTCAGGGGCAATCTCGATAGGGCTACGGTATCGCCATTCTTCTTTCCTGGTCTGTATTTGATTGAGAAATTGAAGTCAGCGAGCTCTCCAACCCATCGATGCCCGGTGGCGTTGAGCTTTGGCGTGCAGAGGATGTATGTCAACAGATTATTATCTGTATACACTGTGAATGACTGGGCTTACAACAGATAGCTTCTGAATTGCTCAGCAATCTCCTACTAGGAGGACAGGAACTCAAGTCTCCCTGAGTGGAGATGATAGTTTTTCTCCGCTGGTGTCAGCATTTGCAATACGTAGGCGATTACCCTGAGCTTCCCATTGCTCTCCTGGTAGAGTACTTCTCCTAGTCCCTTCTGTGAAGCATCAGTGTGAAGGATGTATGGTTCACTGAAGTTTGCATACATCATCACAGGCGTCTGTATGAGGTCATCTATGAAGGACTTCATGATCTCCTGATGTGTGGGTGTCCAGGTAATTGGAGTGTTTGAGGGAGCTTGTCCATGGTGTTTTATTTTGTTTTTCCTTTTGGTAGGTCTGTGTGTCCGTTGTTTTGTGTCCCTTGGGGTCACTGGTGTTTTCAGGAGGTCTTACAGTGGTTTGGCACGCTTGGCATAGTCCTTGAGGTACCTTTGATAATACCCAGTCAGTCCAAGAATCTTCTGCAGGTCTCCTACTGTCTTTGGGGTGTGGCTTTTCAGTGATGTAAGGGCCTCTGTTTCACTGGGGTCAGCGTTGTACCCTTCTCCAGGCAGCTTTGGTAAGTGGCTGGTGCATTCTATAACCCAAATGGGATTCTATTCCACTTGTGGAGACCCCATGGGGTGATGAATGCAGTCATTGGTCGGCATTTCTCTGCAATGAAGCCTTGGTGGTATGCCTTACCCTGATCTAGGGTAGTGGACCACCGATTTCCTCCCAGTCTATTGATCAGGTCCTGCATTCTTGGTATCAGTTGTCGGTCGGGTGTTGTTTTCTTGTTCAGTCCCCTGTAGTCAATGCAGAGACGAATGCTTCCGTACTTCCAAACACACACGATGGTAGAGGTGTAGGGTGACTTGGACTTTCTGATTCACCCACTGTCAAGGAGGTCCTGTAGATACAACTTCACTTCTTGATAGAGTGGTCGGGGTATAGACTGGTAGGTTTTCTGTACTGGTACATTGTGGGTGAGTTGGATAGTCATTTTCAGGTCTGGGATACGTCTCATATCCTGGTCACCTCGATGAGAAGCTCTGCATTTCCTGGTGAAGGAGTCCTTCCACAGCCCTCTTCTCTCTTGCGGCTAAGTGGTCAAGCTTGAAGGAGGGTCATTCTGTTTTCTTGTCTGTACCCGAGATTGAGGCAACGTAACTGTCATTTATGGTTCCAGGTCGGTGGCTTGTGGCTTGTTGGTCTTGTTGTGGGTGGTCAGGAAGTATTGAGTGCAGTGCCTGTAGTCTTCCCAATTGTGTGTACTGGGGGACTACAATCGTCTCTTTGGAATAGTTGTACACCAGAATATCTAGACGAGGAGACTGACCTTGAGAGACTTGTACAACATAGCAGGGATCTTCAGGCAGGTTGTTGAGTTGTTGATCCCTGGCTAGAACAGTAGTGCCTCGTCCCTCATGTTCCCAAGTTTCACCATTACTGTCACCTTTGGTCTTTTTTTTTATTCATGACATAAGACTGTCGGGGAACAACCAGTTCTTAGGGTGCACAATTCTTCTGACCTCAGTAGGGAAATTACTCATTCAGCTGCCTAGGTAGCACTTGTAAGGAACTTTCAAGTTATCATGTAATTCCAGGGAGGCCTCCAGTTGGTGTTGCGTGGACCAGCTCACTGATCACTGATCAGTAACCAATGATGGTCTCATGCGGCTCCTCAGGTGTCATTAGAAAGGGCACTGATATGGTTGATGCCTTGTCGGTGTCAGGGTCAAGGCTAAACCAGACTTCTGTCCAGCCTTTGTAGAGTATGGCAGTGTCGTTTGCGGCCTTGAGTCAGAGAGCAGCATCTAGTATCTCATGGACTGCCCTCAGTTGGACTTGTGGTAGCACCTCTCGATAAACTTTCTGTGGCATAACTGAGACCTGCGGTCTTGTGTCCCACAGAGTTGATGAGGGGATCCCATTTATAGAGCATTTAACTAGACACCTGTCGCCAAGCTTAACAACCTCCTTGAAGGCTTCCATGACTAAAGCATAGGATTCTCAGATCTGCAAGGTCAGATTCTCCGGCAGCCATTGTGCTGACATTCTGCCCCTTATCTGGCCCTGCAGAATGGTTTTTCTTCCTTCACTTCTTTGTCCACCCAAGCCTTTTGCTGTGGAGTCTCAATATGTAGCTTTATAACTGATTGGTCGTCACATCATGAGGTTAACTGGTTACACCAGGTTCAGTATCCTAGAACAGCAAGTCATCGTTTAAACCTATTGATTTGCCATCCTGGCAAGATCAACAGATTTTGTTACAGGAGTACTAAGTTTTAGCTACTGGAATTACCACTTCTTCCCATGTCACCCTGCCAGTGACCTTGAGTGTAGACCAGGGGCAGCTGTTTCCCACAGACAAATCCATGGATCGTGTACAGCTGCATAAATAGGGGAGGAGCCGTTCCAAAAGTTCCATCCATGTAGAGCGTCTTGATGGCACAGAGTTTATGCACGTCCTCCTCTGAGCAAAAGCAGATGATCCTGTTTCTGTTGTCTGGCAGGGTTTGGTCAAACAGCACAAACTGGTCACCTGTGGCTGTCTGACTCCAAGGTGCCACAAGCTGTAGATAGACCAGCTCTCTTGGTAGTGGTGGTAGGTTTTTCTTCCTGTTGCAGTATGCACTACTGGCTAACGATCTGAAAAAAAATAATTATCAAGCCAAGTAACCCACTTAAATGGGTTGCTAGCTTGGCCAGCATTATTTGTCAGAAGAAATGAATGTATTCTCTCGAGAGAGTATCAACACTTAGCAGTCCAGCATTTTCAATCTCCCTGTTGTCATTCCTTCTTAGAAGAACATCTCATAGGGTCAGTGACGTTGTTACTTCAGGTGGTGGGTAGGGTGATAGTGGTGGCTGGACCAGTTGTTGTCTTGAGTCTCTGTTTCATCTCCCTCAGGTGCAGTCTTCGAGCAGACTGAAGGTTGATCCTCTATTGCCCTTCTGGGGTGGTGGTGTTGGTCCTGATGCAGGTGCCTCATGACTGTCGGTGGTAGTCCCTGGGTTCTGTGATGAGATCTCACGTCCAGGATTACCAACTGGCCAATATATGGAATTTCTACTTTTATAGGGCCTGGGCCAATCGGCCAGTGTTCACCGTCACGTGGCTCTTGGTGTTGCTGGTCTTCTTAGACTGGGTCAAAGGCTGCTTGTCATCAGCACACTCCATGTTCTCAGCTGGTACTTCGTCTATTTCACTTGCATCACAGTGCACTCTGCTACAAGCAAAATCAGATCTCCAGCCCCATTGGGTCTTGGCAGGGTCGCCAGAAATGTTACCCAGGCCTCGTGTAACTGGGTTGAATTGAAAATCCCATATCATTTTTTTATCTGTGAGCAGAGAAAGATAACATGTCCGGTCAAGATGCAGGGATGAAAGTGTGCTCAAAACCACATCCATCTGAGCGATGTCATTTTTCTCTGAATTTGAAAAAAGTTTTGTTAACTCTGGCTTTTAGGGGTGGATGGATCAAATGTGTGAGACTATGTTCTCTCATTTGAATTAATACAATTGTCCAGAACTTCTAAAAAAACGGGAGGGGGAAGGAGTCTGTTTGCTTAGGGTGTCACAATTATTTGCCCCCATATCTATGCAATGCTTGACAATATTTTCTTGAAAGTGAGTGTATACATGTATTATCCAATAAAGACTCAACAGGGAAAGTTTGGACCATTTGGTCAAGGGTCAAGTGAAAATGCTAAAATTGCACTTATTTTCTCCATACCTCCGAAATGGCTATATCTTATCAGGATAGTTACCCACTGGGGGCAATTGCCCCCCCCCCCCCCTGCTTAATACAGGTTAGTGATAAGGTTAGAGTGAAGATTAGGGTTATTATTAGGTTTAGGGTATAGAGATTGGGTTAGGGCTAGGATTAGGTTCAGGATTAGGATTAGGGTTAGGGTCAAGGAAAGGATACGGGGTAATTGCCCAGGGAGTAATTGCCTTAGACCGGGTGAAGGAATCTTCATGAAACTTAGTTCATAGGCATGTACTGCCTGTCGGTGATTATTGTGGGACACTTTGGGTCATGGGGTAAAAGTTCATGGTCAAATTCTCAAATCCCCCCCCCCCCCTATACCCATGTAATGCCTCAAGATCTTTTCCAAAAATGTATGTTCTTTCTTTTATAAACTCAAAGGTCATGGTTTCATGGATATATTCTGTTCACCATGCAGATGGTGTGTTGCCATGAGTGTTGTTGAAATATTGAACTAGTGTGTATGAAAGCCAAATCCACACTCTATTTGCTTTTTGGGATGATACTACCCTCAACATTCCATTTTTCGTAGGGTTCAAAATCTTAAATGAAGGTGAAAGTAATGCTATTTCGTAAATGCCTTTTGTATAATGTACACTGTAATTACATTTTTATCCCATATACAGTGTACATTATGTACTTTACCTCTGTGTTCAGTGCATCCAGCAATGTAGCCTGTTTCTGAGTGATTTTAAGTGAGGCAGCCTGATATGTTACAGTAATGCATTTCTTGAAGTGTTATTTGTGTGTGTGTGTGTGTGTGTGTGTGTGCAGTTTGTAAATTGAAATTGCAGACTCCTGTTACGTTAGACAATTTACAGTAGCAATCCTAATTCTCCAAGACCTTGGTGAAGTGGTGAAGTATTTTGCAGTTCGTCTATATGAACAGCATGTGACTACATGATCATAATCTAGATGATTGCACCTTGTCGTTGCATTGTTGTCCCCGCCGAACGAGTTCGAGCAGGGGACTATGAAACGGGCTCTTGTGTGTCCGTGTGTGCGTCCGTGTGTGCGTCCGTGTGTGCGTCCGTGTGTGCGTCCGTGTGTGAAAAATCTTCAATTTGCTACTTCTCTGTCATTTATGAGCCAATTTTGATGTTTGCTTTATATGATAGCACTACATGGGAGCTTTGAAACTTTGAATTTCAGTTGCGACCTTTGACCTTGACATTTGTATATTGTACATTTTGTACAAAATGCTACTCTTTTTCTAGATTTCGATTCTGTTGCTTTATGTGATGGCACTAGTGAGGGCTTCAAAACTTCTACACAGAATTTTGACCTTTGACCTTGATTTTTGACCAGACATTGGCTACAAAATTACTCCGCCATTTCTAACCCGATTTCGATATGTGATGGCACTAGGTGAGGGCTTCAAAACTTCTACACAGAATTTTGACCTTTGTACCTTTGACCTTGATTTTTGACCTATATTGACATTTTGCTACAAAATGCTACTCATTTCTAACCCGATTTCGATTCCGTTTGCTTCATGTGATGGCACTAGGTTTCAAAACTTCTACACAGAATTTTGACCTTTGACCTTGATTTTTGACCTGTATTGTACATTTTGCTACAAAATGCTACTCCTTCGCCATTTCTAACCCGATTTCAATTCATTTGCTTTATGTGATGGCACTAGGTGAGGGCTGCAAAACTTGTACACAGAATTTTGACCATACCTTTGACCTGATTTTTGTCCTGTATACATTTTGCTGCAAAATGCTACTTCCGCCATATATTACGCACCGCGTAACTACTTTTTTGTTTTTATGTCTTTGATAACTATGGCTTAAGCATTTGTTAAAGGTTCTGTTTACCTTAGGACAGTGATTTAAAAAATGTTCCAGATATTACATTTGATGCATATGGAGGTCGGTTATCACAAGACATCCTACCATATAACATTTTCAGGCCTGAAATTTTATCACTTTTTTCTTAAACCATAACTCAACACTATTTAACTATTCTTAACATTGATCATTTTGATTTTCACAGTGTTTTTTTTTTCTATCTCAAACTTACATTTTGGAACTATTTTAAAGCACTCATTTAATGCTGGGTTTTTGTTTCATCTGCAAATGGTAAATACACCTGTAAGTACTTGGTAAACATAACAGGATTTTACATGTACAGTGTATTAGACTTTTGACTTCATGTAGACTACAATGATGCAAAGCCACATGCAGATGTCAAAGGTTAGGTTTTCATGTAATCAGCACTAAATGAGAGGAGACGTTGATTGGAAGAAGCTGGTTGACATTCCTGCTTATGTGTGTGTTTATGTACGTGTGTGCGCACGTGCTTGTGTGTGTGTGTGTGTGTGCAGGGGCGCGCAGATCCAGGAATTCTGTAAAGGGGGGTGCAACTTAAATTTCTGGTGCCCCTTCCGGGTTTCATTTCATTTTTTTCTTTTTATTTCTTTTGATTTTAATGAAAAATAAATGGGGGCATGTGTCGGTTGTGCCCTCTGGATCTGCCACTGGTGTGTGTGTGCGTGTGTGCGCATGTGTGTGAGTGTGCGTTTGTGGGTTACCCACTGATATCAGAGGTATGAGTGTCAAAGTTAGATGTGTTATTTTTATTGGTGCTGCCCACGGTGATTCAATTCATCAGAGTCAAAGCTTAAACTTGTACAGTGTATATTTTCTTCATCGTGGTTTTATGCTCTCAAAATAAAGAAATTTGTCTTCTTTTATAAAAATCATAAATTTACATTGTGTGACTTAAGTACTGTATTGTCAAAAATCTGTCCATGTGTGTTTGATTGGGTGTTCAGTGAAATCCCATCTGTAGTGTACAACGGGGTTTCACTGTATGAGTGCATACAATGGGTTCCACTCTGTGCATGACCAAATAAAGGTCTTTGTACCAACAGTCATGTTGGATTTTAAATTCTCTAAGATAGGCATCTGTGATATATGATTATTCACGTAATAATCATATATGCTTGGCAGAACATACACTGACTGCAAACCTAATATTGTTCAATATTAATGTAAAAGGTTGTTAATTCAATACAAAATGATGAAATGACCGTTGTTGTTATGGTCGCCTATTCTAGTCATCTTCATTCTTTGTTTGAACACATTGGACGAATTCCGAAAATTTTTATGTCTGCAAGCTTATGCATTACGTCACTTTGGAAAAAAGTGAGATACCTAATCAACAGGGGGAAAAAAGTCATTTCTACCAATCTGCACTTGATTTAAGTCTGAACCGGATTATTGAAACTATGGTTATGTTGATGATTGAGGTGTGTAAATAGTACAGTGTATGTGATGATTCTATATCTACAAATCACACCCACTGTATGATTATGTACAATATATGAACGTTATATACTCTCCAAAAAAAAAAAAATCTAATGAAAATATTCACTCTTGAAGGAGGGAATACAAAAAAAGAGTGAATTTAGAGTGAAATTAAAATGAATTTTGAGTGAAAATATTCATTTTCGCTCGTTTTAGAGTGACCTCAGGGATCACTCCAAAATCTTCGAGTGATCCCTGAGGTCACTCCAAAATGAGTGAAAATAAACATTTTCACTCGATTTTTTCAGGGAGTTATATATATATATATATATATATATATATATATATATATGATATATATATATATATATATATATATATGATATATATGTATATATATATATATATATATATATATATATATATATATTGTTGCATTCTTAGAATATGGAGACAGGAATAATATAGTCACTCAGACATAGGATTACTTCGGTTGCTGCAACAACATTCTAATTCAGGTCTTTTCTTCAAGACGGCCAAGCTCAGACTCCTATATCTCCAAGAAGTCAAAATACAATTTCCCCAGCCAAGGCATCTCCATTGGCCTTATAAGGGCACTAATCCTCGCACAATTAAGTCGTGAGCTACTTAACTGCCCCCCATAGAATGACTACAGCAAGTGGTGATGATTTATTCCATAACGCAAAAAAAAATGGGTCGTTGTTGATTATTTTGCGTTTATCATTCCTAAATAATATTGATACCAAATCTTTGTTTAATAATTAATTTTGATTCTACATAATGTTAGGATGTATAGCCTTTGCTCTTGGCGCTAACGGCTATTACCTCCTTTTTTTTCTAAATTTCCCGACACCGCGCCCTCGCATTCAGAAAGACAAGTAAGAGGGAGTTGTGTGAGACGACTTTAGAGCCCAGGGTGCCATAACTGAAGGATAACAGTAGCACAGTTAGTTGATGCGGACGCCACTAAAACCAGTTGAAAGGTATTTGATAGCTTATCTTTCTGTCACTTGGGATTTTTTTTTTTACTATCAAACAAACATACAAACGAACAAAATTAAGATAAAGCAAACCAAAACAGCGTTTATTCCCTGTTCTTTTCATTATATAAAATTGAAACTCTGTTCTCTAACTACACTCATGTATCCTGTATGATGATCAACTTTGCTGAAACGTACTACACGTTATGTGTATTTTATCCACGGTCACTTCCCATGCAGCGAACAATTCGTATGTCGATGAAGGCCTATACTGCGACTGTTGGATATGAAAAGAATTCCGTTTCCATTGTCACGCCAAGGTCTCAAGGTTTAAAGCTTTCATATTGGTGTAAAAGATTGAGGTTAATCAATAGTTACATCTCGGGGTTAAGTGCGCATTATACAGACAATAGTTGTCAATAAACCTCAAACCTTTAGTGACTTGATAATCGCACAATGCGCAAAATAAGATGCCATGGATTTTTTTCAGTATCTTCTGATTCTACATCACGTGAATTGAAAAAAAGGGAAGTTTATTGGCCATTGTTGATGATGATTTCTTGGTCTTCATAATGGGCATCTGATTTACGACGTACGTCTGTCTGACTGTCCGTCTGTTTTTGCTGTCATTCATGCTTTACCCCAAAATAATTGGAACAGATTTTGACAAAATTGTCGAGGAATGTCAGAAATGGACCAGTTACTTTAGTAATACTTTTCAATCACCATCCGTCTCGAGGTCTGATTCTAATAATTTAGTACAACGTAACGAACAATTATCAAGATTCTGTATCTTGTCGAGAATGACAGAGCATGCACCTCCCAATGTCTTGGATCTAGCGATCCAGAAAGCTTGAATTCATGTAGAAGATTTGCATTCAGGGTTTGAAATAATCCAAACCCTTAACACATAACACGCACTTTTTTGTATAAGACACTTCCTTTTGTTCATCGAACTTTCCTAATAATAACCTCGCTTTCCATAACTACTGCATGCACGCTGGCTTTTTTATTTTTTGTGTATCTTATATGAGTGATTTTTAGTGATTGGTATAGTTCTTATAAACTCCCACAGAATTACAGCCTCATTTCGGAGCTCAATTCAAAGCAAAACTAGCATGTGGTCTCTGTGAATCTTGATTGCAGTGGCTGCGAGGAAAGACGATTGGATTTTTCAGAGTCTTATAGGCACTCGAATCACAAAAAGCCAGCGTGTAGTAACTGTTAGAGCTTACAGAAAGCCGGCGCTTATTACAAGGAAAGCTTGAATGTTCATATGGGATGCTGTTATACTTGATGCTTGATGAGCGGTACGATAACCTCCGTCAGTAGGGAAGCTCATTATTGTTGTTTAGCAACAATGAATGTTTGCGGGGTTCCACAAGCCTGAATTATTAATCATTCCTAAAATCGCTGGATCCAAGATATTCCACTGTACGTGTATAACGGATCCAATTATATGACGTTGTGAGGATTATTTGGAGGTTTACAAAATGTTCGTGATAGTGCTTGTTCAACTTCTTAGAATCAGACGATGACCGGATCACTATCGAAGAGTAATCATACTCAACTGGCCTATTTCTGCGATTCCTCGAATATTTCGTCAAAATCCATTCAAATTTTATGTTGCCAACAAATAGAAAAGCAGTCATAGGCTTACAGATCGCAGCAGACACGTACACGCCGTGAATCATATCCCAAATATGAAGAAAAATATACACCCTGTCCTCTATTGAAGAAAAAAAAACTTCTCCCTTTTATCATACGTGACATAGAATAAGAAGATAACGTGAGAAAATCAATGGGATGTTATCTTGAGCATTGTGCTATACTGAAGGTTTGTGGTTTATTGACAAATATTGCCTGTGTGATGCGAACTTAACCCCGAGATGTAAAATTATCGATTAACCTCGATCTTCACACCAATCTGCCAATAGGAAAGCTTTAAACTTCGAGACCTCGGTGTGACAATGGGAAGAGAATTCTTCTCATGCGTACAGTCGCAGTATCTAGGCCTGCATCGACACAATAATGTGTTCGCTATGACCGTGAATAAAATGCATAGCGCATAATTTTAGCACAGGCGGATCATTATACAGATAAGTTTATACCGAATATCTATTTCATTTAATCCGTCACGCACTCAAAAGAGCTTGGAATACGTTGTGTCGCTTGCTTCATTTTGTTTTCTGTTTGTTAGTGTGTCTGTTTGATAGCAACTCAGCCAAAAAAAAAAAAAACAAAAAGAAACTAGCAAGCGTCTCTAAGGAAAATTGCTGTCGCAAATATAGGGGTTGTAACAGCCGATTTCAGTGGCGTCCATATGAATTATTTGCCTTTAGTCATGACGGGGAGGTGACGTCTCTCACCTCCCTGGCAGTAAATGTCAAGCTTGGGCTTTGGTCCTCGCTCGACTCCCTCTGTTATGTTGCGAGGGCCAGGTTGGCAGTGCTACTTGTACATAATTTCGCAGAGAGGATGATATACATGTACCGCCATATCGGCCATTATATTTTATTTAGACCCATACATCTCCTTTTTCCGTTCTTCTATCATTATATATGCGACCCCCACCCACACCCCCTTGTATTAAGTCATGAATATGAATTCAAGTACTGGACTCTCGTTATAACGAAATCCTCGGGACCAGTAGTTTTCTTTTGTTATATCGAAATTTCGTTGAACAAATAAGTAAAATTACAGAGTGTATATATTGCGGCCTGAATTTTAACTCGTTGTAACCGGAATTTCGTTATAATCGTATCCGTTATAACGGGAGTGCACTGTACGCATGTCCAAGTCTTACAAGAAGACCTACTGACTGTATCAGATCAAAACATGGCGACGGTACATGGCATCTTTACATCTAGACGATTTATTGTTTATTAATTGCTTTGGGGATATCTAGATGGATTTTCATTTGATCGTTGTTATCTCTCCACGCGTGTGTGTGTAATTGTGTGTGTGTGTGTATGTGTGTATGCATTATATAGATAAACATTATATAATACACATATAATACATGTACACACACCTATATACATATATACATATATATGTATATATACATATATATATTCATATATAGGCGTACCTGTGTTTTGGTGCCTTGTCTGCTACCGGCGGTTTCACGCTGTCGCAATCTTCTCTTCTCTGCTCTGCTCTGCTTTACAGCATTGAGCACTTTTCAGTCCTCAACAAACTATCCCGACGGATATATACCCAACGGATATATATATATATTTATATCATATACTACCGATGAACATGCATGTGCTTGGCTTTGCTTTAACGGTATGGTAGCATGAATAGCATGAATATTCATACATACATACTGTACATGAGTATTTACATTTATTGTGTCAGAAGTCATGCACACTGTATAATTAGTTACGCACTTCATGTGCAGGCATAAACATATTTTCAACTGCAAGCATGCTCACGCACCCAGTCAAATACACATGGACTGATTTTTGGCAATGATAAGTTCATCAAAACCCCCAAAACATTGAGCATATTTACACATTTCTTTATTTTGAAGAATAAGGCCAAGATAAAGAAACTTTACACTATACAATTAAGTCCTCACTCTGTGATAAATTGAATTACTGAGGGCAGCACAACAACAAAAATAAGAGGTCTAGATTTGACACTTGTGTCTACACCTAATATCGTCAGCTGACAGCGCACTCATACGCCACACACCGGATATTGACCAGCTTTTTGACATCATTATACACTCTCAATATAGTTACTGACTGAATCTAACCCTAACCATAAATTGTACTCTACACGAAGTCAAATGATCGTCTAATAAAGTAACATAATGGTTACTCAAGCACATTAAAATGCTTCAAGCCATAGTTAGCTTCACAGTGAGTAAAAACAAAACAACAAATATGTAATAATTCTGTCATCATGAAGTAGCATGTTTTTCACATACAGTTTGACTTCCATTATCCGGCCTCCTTTTATCCGGAAATCATTATCCGGACGCATTCACACAGAAAAGGACTTTTTTTTTTCATCCAAAAATTGAGAAAAAACAATGACTTTAAATTCAATTAAAATTTCTACAAAACACACATGATTTACCTACAATATACCCGACAGAACTAACATAAATTCACACCACATTGTCATCGTAAAAGTAAGCAGTCATGATCTATAAATTCACCATAAGAACATAGATGGAAAACTTGTCAGTAAATCATGGTGCAGTCGAGGCCATATCGCGATCGTTTATTGAAGAAGCTAACAGGAAAGTTGCGGGGTACGCTGCCTGCCTAGCAGCCAGTGCACTGGGACGGCAGCTTGGACGGCAGCTATCACATTAACATAGTGTCTCCCATATCCGGCCAATTCGCTTATCCGGATGAGCGCTGGTTCCGACATGGCCGGATAATCGAGGTCAAACTGTACATAAAATGCAGGTAATTCACCTATAGAAGAATACAACTGCCACTGTCTTTTAGATTTGTCTTCCACAATACGAGTCTGCAAGTTCAATTTACAAAATGCACAAAAATATAACCTTCAATGAATGCATTACTGTGATATGTATCAGACTGTCCTATTTAAAATCACTGAGAAACAGGCCATGCAATTGCATTTGCAAGATGCAATGAACACAGAGGGAAAACATATATTATGCAATACACAAATATATATAATCATATTACAGTCTACACACAAGGTATTGAAGAAACAGCATTACTTTCACCGAAGCCGTTCCCTAATTCCGGTTACAACAAACTTAAAATTCAGGCCGCAACATTACCCACTATCTGTACTTTTATTGTGATCCATTTTCAGAATGTAATCGCAGGTATCTATCTAAAATGGAATACAGTTACAAAGAATGAGTAGAAAGGAAGAAGGATCGGAAATCAGCTGGGGCGACAGATTTTCATCGCTCTTAAAATACATCCGTAATTCACCCTTTTCCTCCATAAAAACACAAATAATTGTAATCCACATAGGGCTTAGGCCTATTCTATTTTACCATATATGTAACAGGTGACAAAAACATTTTTAATGCGAGGATGTTTTTGATTTCGAATGGATTTCAGGTGGCAGATTAAAATTTTTCAAATGTGGTGATGAACAGATGCATCCTACATTGTAGTGTGTTGTTGTTCGTGTTTATTGGTGCTTTTCAATCTGTCTGATTATCTGCGCCATGTCTGCTAAAAATGTCTATGTGGCACTTTTAAGATGTACAGGTGCATTAATTAACGATACAATGAAGAATGTCCTTGTGTATTAGGTCCATGTTCATAGTATACTCTAAGCCCCTATAGTTTCATAAGACTACATAATTAATTGCTTATCAAATGTCATCCTTGGACCAAGTTTGGTGAAATTCACTTCAGCCAGTCTTGAATTATTGCATAAACAGATAAATTTTAGGATTTGACCTTGACTTTTGACCTTTGACCTCTGGCCGATTTCACTAAAAAACTAATCAAGTAATTGCCCTATCGTATGTCATCCTTGGACAACATTTGGAGAAATTTGCTTCTTTCGAGTTATCGCGTAAACGGATACAATTTCATGATTTGACCTTCCACTTTTAACCTTTGACCACACCTAATTTTACCCAAAATCTAATCAAGTAATTGCCTCATCATACTTTACACCTGGACCAAGTTTGGTAAAATTCCACTCAATATTACCCAAGTTATCACGTAAACAAATGGGAATGGACATAGGGACGTAAGGACATACGGACATACGTACGGACGGACAACCCGAAAACGTAATGCCTCTGGCACCCTTCGGGTGGAGGCATAAAAATCTGACAAGAAACATGGCCAGTGTTGTGCACTGTAATTTTGTATTTTTGTTTAAAAATATCCATCGCTTTCAGCGAGGTTTTCAATTTCAGTTTGGTTTTCAATTTCAGCTTGACTAACTAAATTATAGATCTGGGATCGTAATTGGAGCTGAACGAGGCGTGGCAGCCTTTCGACCGTTTGGGAGATGTGAACAAAAAATGGGCTCACTTCAGACAATTCTCTTCTGGATCGAAAGAAGTCAAGCATCGCGTCCTGCAATTCCAATTTTCTCTTCTTCATGAGTCTTTTCCGAGGAAGAGGGCGTGACTGGGGTCCACTGGAGGAGGTCCCTGCTTCTTCACTCTCGCGTGGAAGAATGTCCGGTTGTTCTTCTCCTAGTATTTCCTCTTTACCAGAATCACCTTGTGCCAGGTAATCATGCTCTTGAAAACTGCCGTCTGCCTCACTTGCCATCTTAGCGGTTGTCCTAAATCAATGCGAATGACAGTGAAAGAATACAAACAAACAAAATTACTACATGTAATTTGTAAAATCAAAATGACTCAAAAGCATGAAGTAAGAATGAGATGGAGGGTGATAAATGAGTGCGGAAGGATAACAGATATATATGTAGGAAGGTGAAATCAATCCCCCAGTCAGTGGGTGGGGGTTGCGATACACAGTAAGATATTTCAGCCACAAAATGTGAGGAATGTTATCAAGCAGTGTGCTTCTATGTCTACACTGAGGAGAGACAATAAAGGATATACATGTACATGTACTCTGCACTGCGAATTCATGTACATGTAATCCTGCCTTCCAGTTATGTAATAATCACTGATACCAGTATACGTACACGTATATCATTAATTGTTGTTCTGTCCTGTTTTATGTTGTTTTGTTCTTGCTTTTTTCCCCCAAATTTTAGACATAGGCCCTACCTGCAATTTTTTCCACTCTATGTATTTCTATTGTTTATTTTTTCACAGTTATAACAAAATTTAAATATTACGAAAGAAAACTGCTGAAAGGACTTCGATACAATGGTAGTCCACTGTACTAACTTAAGATTTGACAATTTTTTAGAAAAAAAAAAAAAAATATATATATATGATACTCCAAAGAGTTTTTAGTCACTTACTTTCGTAAATGGGGCCTCAAAAATTCCATCTGCTCTGCATATCTAAATTTTTTTGCACCGTCCAAATTAGGACCATTCCTGAATTCTTTTTGCCTCCTCACGTGCTTGGTGTAGTCCCCCCTCAGGTTGATCCAACGCTGCCGTGCTTTTGTTTCTGCAATGAAGCAATAGTAAAATATGTACACATATCAGGCAATGTATGTTTCATTCTGCTGTTATACTGTTTGTGACACATTGTGGGGGATCCCGCAACCTGTCTACATGCCAAAACCAACTGAGATATCATGGAAGGACTTAGTGACAGAGTAAACTCAAGGAAACAGAAGTTTCCAAACTTACTGTGTCGGCCCAATCAATGGAAAACATATTCTACTAGGGGCTCTGGACAACTCAGGGTGAGTGTTCTATAATTAAATTGGGACTTTCGGCGATGCCATTCTTGCTCAAGTAGATGATGCTGATTACTGTTACACAGTCATCCATTCTGGTGCATTAGGCTCTCAGAGTGATGGGGGCATATTTGCAGCAAGTCAGCTTGGGAAGTCCCTACAAAATACATGTAGATGATTCTAACTACTTCATACACAATGCCATCCTTCCTGGAGCACCTCTGCTCAGAAGAGTGTCTTACGTCCTTTTTGACAATTAGGCATTCCCACTCAATATGACACCTCAGAAAGGCCTTTTCCTGGGGAATATCTTACGACAAAAGCAAAGGCAATGGAAATGAGACTGTACAATTATCGGCTTTCACATGCCCTTAGGAATAAGGAAAACACTTCTTGGCATTCCAGCAGCTAAATGGCACACATTCCAGAGAAAGATTGCGCCGCCCACAACACTGACATGAAAGCTACATGCCTCCCCCACAATTTATCTTACATTACATTTTTCCCTCTTGTATACTGACAATAATCTTGATAATTTTTTTTAATCTGTATGCTGAATTACGGTACCAAAATGATACTTCAGGCAAATAAATTGATACTCAATATAGATAAAACAAATTATATTGTTTCTTTTTATTATAAACAAAGAAATCTCGTTCATAATTCTTACTACAAAACGTGCATCACAAAACCAAAAAAAAAAAAAATGTCACACCCCTTGATTTTACATGAAGACTAAAAAAAAAGTGAAATGGGCCAACCAAGTGAATCTTTAATTTTTCATATTTTCTGAAAGAGCTATACTTTTTCTACACTATCTTTAAGTCTGGGATCATAAAACGAATGGAACGGTGTGTTTCAGCTGTTTTTCTACAACTGTTTTTTTTTTTTTTTTTTTTTTATTTTAAGGAGTGTGATCAGTTATGTCTTAGAGGCGACTTTTCATCTCTTCAAAATCCTTTGCACACTTTTCACTTTCAACTTTTGAAAAGATAATGCTACTGACAAGTCGGCATTAACATGAACAGAGGGTGTTCATAGAGCAAGCTCAATTTCAGTTTAAAGGGACTGTACAGTACTGGTTGAGGTAGGGATTCATGTTTTGAACATTCCTAAGTGAGATAATGAAAAGCCTCTTATGAAATATGAAAGAGCATGTAATTTTAAGAAGGATTCAACGTTTATTTGATGAAAATTGGTTTTCAAATGGCTGAGATATCCAAAAAAGTGCTAATAATAAAAGGCGACATGCCCCAACTTTATTAGTATCTCTTTGTTTCACCTTGTTTTTTGATATCTCAGCCATTTCAAAACCGATTTTCACCGAATAAACTTTTGATACCCCTTAGAACCGCATGCTCTTTGACATCTCATAGAGTGGTTTCTGAATATCTCACAAAACGTTAAAAGCTAAATCTTCAACTCGACCAGAACTGTACACACCCTTTAATCTGATAATCCCTTCATTGTTGCTGCTACAGTGCATTACATCCTGTTTTGTTTTGTTTCTGTTTGTTTTTTCCCCCATTCATCGCACAGCTAGCACGGCCCGGTGAAGATTTAAAAGCACTTGAAAAGACCCTGTACGATACTTAAGAACCTCTTTTTACAGTTCACACTTTTCAGTGTTTGCTTTCTTTCCAATATTTGGATACGTAAAGAGCGTCCACATGAATTAATTCATATGTCATTTTAAGGCATACACCCTGCTCTTTCAGAATCTGCCCTTAACTGAAAAACAAAAGGAAGAAAAAAAAAAGATATATATACTGAGGATACACATATGTATACATATATATAAGTGAGAACTTAATATTATTTGTTTCTGGTCAGTTTTCCCTCTCTAATTGTTTCAATATATATACATATATATATATATATATATATATATATATATATATATATGGTGCTATGGTGACTGGTATGCCTCTGCCATACTGCACGGTTCTTCCAATAAACTATGTCTAGACAAATGTGAATCGTCAATCTCAAAATCCATTTGCTCACCTTTCATATCCAGTGTTCTGGAAATCTTTTTCCAGATCCTGGACCTAGCATTGGTGTCATTGTATGACGGGGATTGTTTGTCATAGAGGGAGGGGTATTTCTCCACTTCTCTAATCAGGTCCTCCATATATCTACCTAAGGAAAAAAGAACGAAGATAATCCAAAGTCAGAGGAGTTTAAGACTGTCATAGCACCAATAGTAACAAATGAGATAAAAGCAAACACATACAAGAAGGCATATCTAAGAATCATAAAGCAAATGGCATAATAACATTATGAAGCTTACTCTTTGTTCATTTCAATGATATTCATCAGAACTTTACATAGGAAGTTTTTATAATAAATTTCACTTTAAGGTGATTCTATAGATTCCAAATTTACTCATAGTTCATCGCTACCTTCCTTTTTGTGTGTGTGAAACAAAGAAAAATTGTGCAAAGGCTCGAGTCATTCAACATCAAATTCCAGATCTTGTGTAGTATTGGTACTAAGATAAGGAATGAGAAATTTTCTCAGATATTTCCCATCGATCTGTTTATAATCCACAAGGAAGTATGCCATATATGCATTGGTAATGAAATGATTCATCCTATATGTGTGCTAAACACACTGACAGACATTGAAAATGCAACAATCGGACATTTTAATAAAAAGTTTTTTGTTCACCACTCAGAAGACAATGCGTAGAACATGTAATTATAGTCTCATGCCTGTATTATATGTCTCTTCTTTGTGAACATGTCATTCCTTAAACTATTTTTTTTCCAAGTCAGAATGTGTGAGTGTAACTGTTTTCAGCAAATTTTAAAAAGTACCAGGATGCAGGAATTTGTTTCCGACAAAAGTGAAATTAATGATTCCATAGCATTTTGTATCCTGAGTACCGGTACCTTACATCATATCAAACTGATACAACCACAGTACAAATGTACCAGCATTTCAAGATTGCCTTTAATAACTTGATTTATGCATAGGTCGATCACTTGACACTTAAGAAGATGTCTACTTTATTTCACACTATATCAAAACAATGCAAATGATACAAACCCAATTAATCTTCTGCACCCGCATGGCTGCATAATGCAAGGTTCGACCTCCGAGCTCCCTTAGCTTGCCAAGGTTCGCAAAAGTATATGGTTCTAGAATCTTATGGATTTCTACATGTAGTAGGTGGTCTAATTTTGGACGGCGTTGTGAACAACTTATGAGCGGCCTGCATTCATTAGATGAATGATGACCATGTCATGTGTCGGATAGATTAACTGATTAAAGATCTAACATTAGAGCATTAAAACCAGACAAACTGTTAAAACTGCTTCAGTGCTTGCTTGCTTTTCCAGTTTACATTAGTCATTGACCGAAAGATCGGTCTGTATTTGGTCGTGGGGGAAATGTTCCGCGGAGACTGCGTCTGGCTTCACAGATCCCCTCCTATACCAGCTGTTTAGTGTATATGGAGGAGAGCAATAATGTCGACAAAATAAAAAATAAAAAGACTCCTCCGGACAGCATGTTGGACAGACGGATCTTTCTCACTCTGTCTAGGTCTAGATAGACCCTACTTGTACAGTTTACATAGCAAGGCAAGGCAAGATGAACCCTCTCTGTATTCGGCAAAATTGGCAATTGATATTTGACATAGAATCAAGTGTTCAGTACAGTGAGTATGTGGGTAATACGTTAGGAAGCTAGCCAATAAAAAGTTCATTTCTTCTAGCAATTCTCCAGTCACCAGACGTCAGACCCCAGCTTCCATTCTTATCAATACATGGGACTATTCAATCTACGCTCGATGAGAACCTCGGAGCTTGGGAATGGCGAGTTCCTGGATTGACCTGAAGTGAAGATAGATGCAAGTAACTACTGCATCCAGGAAAGGAAACATAATTGTTAATACACAGCAATAAAAAAGTCAAGAATCAGTATTCTATACTTACAATTGTACATTGATGAGGAAGACAGATAGAATTCTGATCACGCTGACATTGACTTCTTGCTCTCGCCAAAGCGCCAGCTGGCGATCATAAGCAGACAATCACTACCCCGACTCGACTCCCGGGGATCCCCTACGGGGTCTACCATTGGTGACGTGTTTGAATCAGTGGTTTGAATGCACAAGGAAGGGGAAGTTTTGGTTGAGATGGGGGTTCAGATTTTAACTTTTTTGCAGGATAATTACAAGCCAAATTTATGAAATATCACTGAACATACAATTCTACGAGGAATTCAAAGTTTATTTGATGAAAATCAGTTTTAAAATGGCTAAGATATCCCAAACACAGTGAAACAAAGTGGTGATAATAAAATGTGGGTCCCATCAACTTCAGTTAGGACCTCTTTGTTTTTGGATATCTCAGCCATTTCAAAACCTATTTTCAGCAAATAAACTTTGAAATCCTCTTAACATTGTATACTCTTCGAAGTTTTCTAAGAGGCTTCTAATTTTCTGATAAAAAAGACGTTGTAAACCTGAAACCCCATCTCAATCAAAACTATACCTGGTACCGGTACATCATATACCATGCACCCCTACTTAATCTATGGGGGTGCAGTATACCTGGTACTGCAAAAAAAAATCTCTGTAGGTCGTACCTCCTATAAAGATCAAAAGGATGGTGCAGACCTATGGCTAGGGATCAGTGGCATGTTGTACAACCCAAGCGATTGTATGCTCATAGAGTAATTATGTAGGGGCACTATAAAAGCCTGTGGATCACAGCAGAAACATATCATGTTCGTTACAGGCTTACAAAATATCTTCCATTCAAAAATCTCTCTCCACCATCCCATTATTACATGAACACTAGTCTTTCATTTACTTCAGAATTCAAGATTTTCATTTGCAACACGTTTTTTAAAACTACGTAGTCAAAGACAGATGGATCAAGAGCTTGGCTTAATTCTGAAAGTTGTAAGCATCGGCCTTAAGTCTATAAAAATCTTTTCATCTTCAATTCCTTTGCCGCATCGGTATTCATGATTCCTTTATGTTGCGAACACATGGGAGCAGAGTAAAATTGATTTTCAATAATGACAGTGTACTTTGTCTCAGACAGCAAAAGCATGTACGATATTTTGCATACATGTATGGATTCTTCTACCGAAATCAGCTCAAAAATCTACATTAGAATTATGAATAGGATTCCTCTGCCTATATTCTCACTTTAAACAAGCTATTACCGTACCCATACTTGATACCTCACTTGGACATGTTGGATCATTCTTATCTAGAGTTTGTGATGAGAAGAGCGTTAGGGTGGTATTTTAAAATGTATTCCTAGAAAGGTTTTGTTTCCCTAAATCAGGATTTCTCCCTAAGTGGTACACCTGAATTCTGAAATTCTTCCCGACTTTCTTCCAAACTGTCTTCCACTCTTTTTTCCCCTATAGTTAGAAAGAAAGTTATGAAATGAGATTAACTTTTTCTTGCTCCCGGGAGCCCTGTTTATGTACCACCTAGGCCTCGTTGTCCATTTCTACTTTGTTGCTGTTATGATTATTTTATTCTTTGTCATGTTGAATCAAATTTGTTTCTGTCTGTTTATGCAGAGATGTCTGAAATGTCAAATAAATAATCATGTACAAGTAGTAGTAACATTATAATAATATTAAGAAAATGCAAATGAGGACAAATTCTGGGAAGATATGTTAATTTCTGACTTGGAAAAGAATGGACTTCAGAAAGAACTTTTTCAGAAAGAAAATACACTCAGCAAAAAAGAAAGAAAGAAAGCAAACACTTTTTCGAGGTCATATTTTTCAGAGAAGATTTTTATGAAAATCAATGTATTATGTACCATACTAAAGGTAATTTAATTGGCTATTAAGCTAATAGGTTGATTAAAATAGAAAACTTTACACATGAGCAAGCACATTCGTTTTTGTCCTCCAAGGCACAAAATCAAAAATTGCAAAAAGTGACATGTTCTCTTTCATTTGCAAATGCCCTTCACGATAACATTGACAACAAAAGACCAGTTTACCTCTACACGAGAGACATGAATGAAAAAGGAAAAATAAGTTTTTGTTCTCTTTATCTCTTTATAACCTCTAAGAAAAACAAAGTGGGAAACTAAAGGGGAAAATGAGAATTTTCTGTCGAGTCAAACTTCAAATGACAAAGGGAATAATAATCATAAAGATGATTAAATGTGCAGAATTTCTTTATTTGTTTCTTTTAATCTATAGTGATTTAAGAATCCATGTGACAATTCCAAGAACCAAACATTATTTGCAATTTCCTAATTTGAAAAAAAGCTCAAATTTGTACCATTCTTAATAATTATTACTTCTTCCCTTATTTCATTGAAATTTAGATTTGACACAAGATGCTTTATTTTCCTCCATTATTTTTGGCCTTCATTGATCTTTTGGGCTTTAAAGATATTGTAGAGATCAAAGGTTTATTTTTGCAACTTAATTCATGTTTCTTTTTGTGTGAAATTTGTTGTTTGTTCTTATTGTTCCATGGAAGAGCACATACACATAGATGACAACTTGTTCAGTTTTGCAATTTTTACTTCTGTGCCCTGGCAGAAAGAAACAATGGTGTTCACTCATGCGTGAAGTATCCCTTTTGGTTGACCTACCAGATTGATAGCCAATTAAATTACCTTCAATATGGTATATAATACATTAGCTTTCTAAACTTGAAAAAGCATTTACTTTCTTTTTTTTTTTTGCCGAGTGTGTATATGTACCTGTATATATTTAGGAAAGTCCCCATCCAGACCTAAAAACATGTATGTTATCAAGAAGATACAAAGCATAAGGACAGCTCTGCTTCTTGCACAAGCTTTGAATCAAAATGTTGTCAACCATTGCCTTGACATTCTAGGGTGGTTGGGGCTAGGCTACTTCTGGTACCAGTAATGAATTTTGACCTTGCTCTATGGAAGTTTATTTGTCAGTGCTTATATCCCCATACACTTGTATCTGTATTTCTGTTGGCCTCATAAATTAATATTGTATCTGGTCTAGGGCAATTACCCCGAACCCTTCCCCTGACGGGGTAGTGACCCTAACCCAAGTCTGATCCTGAACTCAATCCTAACCCTAACCCAAACACTAACCCTAAACCTAACCCTAACCCTAATCTTTACTCTAACCTTGTCACTAACCAGTATTTAGCCAGGGAGCAATTACCCTTGGGGGGTAGTTGCCCTCATACGATTGTATCGTATAGCAATTTCATATAACATCACATTACATTAGGCCTACATTTAACTATATCATATCATTCATTATTAATATCAACTCATTACAAAGTTGTCTTAGCCGAATAATTGAAACTCATGAACAGCAGAAATGTTTATAAATATTTTTGTGTGTGTGTGAATATTTGCTACATTGAGTGTTGTAGAGCAATGGCATCATCGCATTCATTTGCCTACATGGATACAACCAACAACTTTTTCCCGAAAACGTGTGAAAGTGAACAATACCATGACTACCTCACTTCTGCTCCAATTTTAAAGAAATGTTGAACTGTTCTTCTTGTTTGATTTTTTCCAGGTTTTGAGAGTGGTTTTTCATTTTCACATGCATTTCCACTTCACACGGAACAAGACAAGGAATCAGAACAAAGTCAAGACGCCGTCTGCATTTTCCACAAATCCATCATCGATCGTCTTTTACTAGTATTTTGACCAAGAAAAGAAAACTGTACACTTTTCATAATCATATTTTTTTTAATGCTTTTGTTTCTCATTTTTGGACATATACAACACATACTACATGTGTCCAATAACAAACAATACTATCAATATTCAGATGTTTGAGGCGGTGCCTGGTAACTCATACAAATCTTAGCGAGACATACGTTATGTCTTGCAATGCGCCTTCCCATGTATCGTGGGAGGAAGCACACCAACACACACACACACACACACACACACACACTCACACACACACATTTCAAACCACATCCACATGAGCATACATGCCTCTCAACTTACATATTTTTTCCCCTTATCTTTTTTTTTTTCTCGTATGGTCATCGCACAGTTCCATCACTTCATCTTTGAAGTTCAACTCCTGAAACATGTACTTTGATATGAATGAGGTGTTCAAAAAAAAAAAAAAGAAGAAGAAAAAGACTTTTTTTGAAAAGCCCTAGTAACAGAAAAAAAGAAGAGACAAAACTGTTTCTGGCAAAGACTCACTTGCTTAAAGCCTATATCAGTCTGTTAATGGGATAGCCCCTATTTAAAGAAAAACAACAACAACTCATCGAAACGATGTCCCATTACTCTCCTCTCTTGTCTCTGTAAAACACAAGAACGTAGAGACTCCTTTGTGACATAGCATGACATACATGTTAATATTTGAACAACTTTACTGTTCCTTTCAGTGCTACTCTTGCAGAGGTCCTGCAGAAGCCAGTCAACCTTCTCTTCCTCTACAAAATTATTTCATCCTCACACTTTCCCTTCGCGTATCTTCGTCGTAGGGAAAAATAAAATTATATATCCGCAAATATCTATGTGTAAAGGGCTAGTTCAACATGACTGCACACTACACAACAAAACAAAAAACTCTTCGAAAACAATATCATAACTCCACATTCAGTTGGTCACTTCAGTTATCAATAGTATTTCTCTCACTAGCTGTACCTACGAATAGATCTACAAACCCATATAGAACTATAACAAAACAGGAAGTAAAATATCTACAAACACTAATCAACAACTTCTGTACTTTGCACAAAAAAAAAAAAGTTTTAAAAAATTGTCAAATAAGAGGAGACTTCAGTTCAACAGAGTAGAAAATATACAACAAATATTCAAAACTCACCATCACTTCAAGTGGGAGAAGAAGCGAAACTCAGTGGCATCAAAACTTTAAAGTGAAGTTTTCTTTGGGTGAGTTTTGTCTTACCCTTACCAAGAAATCCAATGAGAAACAGCTAAAAATCCATATCTACTATACCCTATTTCAACAAACCCATAACATATTTCATTCAATCTATCTTTATTGGAATAGAGACAGAGAAAACATGGGGTTATGGTATGGGAGAAAAAAAAAATGGCATTGCACTTCTATTTAAAATCCATCACAGAGAACATAGGGGGTTATTACACTTTCCCTTTACACAGCAACTCATGGGGGGAAAGTCACCTACACTGGTGTCAAATTTATGACAACAACAAAAAAAAAAAATGAGAGAGAGAGAAATAGACAATTAAGGAAGCCAAATGAATCACAAGATCAAGCAAGACCACAAACCATCGATGAAAAATTACATCAGCTTCGGACCAGAGCAACGACTATAGAAACAGTAGCATCTTAATAAATAATGAAATCATAGTGCTTCAAGTATCAATAGCAATAATGCTTTCACCATTCTGTTCTTTTATGCTCCACCTGGATCTGTTAAAATATAGTGTCTGTTGCTGCTGGCTTGAATTCAGAAAATAACATTTATTCCTGTTTGAAATGAAACAATTAACCATTCCCTGATTTAGCCCCGATTGTTTTGACAAGTGCGATGCAAAATAATGAAGGAGTAGAAAGCCATTTGGTGAGAACAAAAGGGTCAATAGCAATTCACTAGCTTTTCTTAATACAAACCACTACAATAAAAAGTGTGAAAGATTTGTGATTTCATGAGTCACATACTGTTGTGAATGCGCCCTAAACAAAAATCAACCTACAGCAGGTTTACATTAGATTCTTCTTCTGTTTTGATGTCATACTGGGACTTACTCCTGAAGCGATACTGCTCGTAGCCTAAACCACAGAACTGCATGCTCACAACAATGAGCAATACCCGTAAGTCTCCACACTGTGCATAGTTGTTATTTAGGCACCGCCGATCATTCCAATGTTAGTCCACGCAGTCAGTTTTCCGCTGCTGGTCCCAAAATCCAAAGGAAATCATCATGTCTGAAAAGCTTAATTTACGGACAATGTGTTCTGCACATCAAGTTCAGATACCAGTCATCATAAATTTGGAAAATGCCATTACCACTATTACAACCTGATACTTAACATTGGTTGATCTGTTAATCAATAATTTTTTTATTTTTTATTTTTTATTTTTTGGTGAAGTCCTGTGATTTACTTTGACCTCTGCTGCTCACGGGAATATAGACTACTCTAACAAGTCACTGCACAGTGAAATGTGCTCTAAGTACACTGACCAGTGGTCAGGCAAACAGATTTACTGGATATAACAAGCATATTTTGGTGGGCCCTGTGGCCACATTAGGTTTGCCTATGTTGGACTTTGTTTTGCCAGGGAGCAGCGGATGGCTGCATATGGTGCACAGAAGGGACAGCTTCTTCAGGAAAAAACTAGAAATGTCGAAATAACTGGTATGCCTCCGCTATAGCGCATTATTCTCCCAATAGGTCTACAGAACATCTTGCCAATGTGATTTCACATGACTGGTAAATAATCTTTACCTGGTAATTATACACAGACAAAGTTTTATCAAAATACCCTCAGACATTGCAGAGATATGGAGGGAAATAGTGAAATTTTAGAATTTGACCTTGACTATGACCTTTGACATTCAGCATGTGCACCTTTACAGCTTTGTCCACTCATACATACATATGCCAAGTTTCATTTGGATACCTTAAACAGTGCTTAAGTTACACCATCCACAAAATCGATTACAGACGGAAAGATGGACAGACGGAAGGATGGGTGGGCAGACAACCCAAAAACATAATGCCTCCGGCAACACTTCTAGGCGGAGTCACAAAAAAATTACAACGACACAGGAGTAAACTTCAAATTGTTTAAAGCATTATTACCAAAATGGTTGTAAATCATCAAAATGAATCTTTTTAGTTCATACACACTTTACATTGTCAATTACACATACATTCTCATCAGGCATAAACAAAGGCATAAATGTATAAGTAAAGGTGTTGTTTTGAACTTGAATGGTACATTCGTGAACATTCCATCTCTCTCAAGGACACATGAAACAAAACTCATTTAAATCTAATCATGGAAATTATAGAGATGAATAACCGACAATATTGGCCGTTATGATTTGCCTTTCTCGTGTTGACCCCGCATGGATTTGATTCCCTTACTTAATCTGAAAAACCTCAAACAGAAGTGCTGCAATTTTTTAAAAGAAAATGAATATTCATCGAAAGAGACCTGAACTTGGTACACAACACACTCATGGATACCTCATCGACTGGATGAATACAACACTAACCCCTTAGATCACAGTTGGTCTCCTGAACATTATGAACTCTCTGCGACAACACACCTAGCCTCACAAGAGCAATGATGGATGCGGAGGATTAATACAAAAGGCTAGAGGAACACAAAATACAGTCTAATTCATTAGGGATGTACGGCCCCCGGTTTTCATCCTGCTGAAACACAATGAGATAGACTTGGCATTTGTCACAAAGCAACGTTAGCTTCCCTCAATCACTGTCCGAGAGGGTTTCGTACTGTTCCGACAGGATGGGCTTGGGCTCACGCTCCCTCGGAATGGACGAGCCTGGCATTGTTGAGGGCATGGGGGATGCAGGGACAGGGGAAACCCTGTGCCCACTGGGACGAGGGGATGGTACCCGAAGTTGGGGGCTGGTCAGTCTGTGAGGGGTCATACTAATGGAGAGGGCGGAGTAGGCGTACGAGTTGCTGGCCGGTGGTGGTGGGGCACTGTAGCCCTGCTGGGACGATGACGACGCCATGATGGACTGAACAGGTTGCTGGGAGTTTGTCTGAGGGTTGGACGACTGGCTCGGTGGTGCCTTGTCGTGACTGCCTGTGCCGACACTGCTGCTACTACTACTACCTACAGATCCCCTGCTTCCCTGCAGGCCTACATTGGTGGAACTGAGCTCAGCCTCCCCACTAGCTGCTTTCGCTGGACTCTTTTCTCGACTGCGTACCATTCCTGGCATGGGCCGGGAATCCGCCTCATGGCTGCTTTCCACTTCATAGGAACGCGACTCGTCAACATGCAATACCGGCTCTGACACAGAGCCACTCTCCCTGCTGGGGTTCCGGGGAGGCGGTGAGCGTGAGTTCATCTCTGCTTCCACCAAGTGTGTGAGGTAGTCGTCCATGCGCACCTGAGAGTCTATCATCTGATTGATGCTCTTCTTCAAAAACGTGACGGTCCCAGGGTAGGGCCGCGAGCCCAGGCTGGCCAGGGAGCCAGTGCTGGCTCCAGGTGAGCGGTTTCTCACCTCCATGTGAGAGGCAGATCTCACGTGAGTTACACTGTCAGCACTTTGGGAAGGTTGCTCTAATGATGAACTACTGCTAAGGGATCCTACGCTATTATGTACATTTGGCTGTGCCTCTCGTGATGAGCTCCCTATCTTGTCCTGAGAGCTGGTGCCTGGTGTGCTCCTGGAGTCAGGCTGGTTGGAGGCATAGAGGGCTTTCCTATCTACTACTGAGCTACCTGGGTCTGGTAGAGACACGGAACTAGGTCTCGGGTCACTGCTGGTCTCTGGGGACTGTCTTCTAGGTCCCAGCAGGTGACCTCTGCCGGAGCTAGAGTCTGAACTTTGGGGTGAGGCAGATGTCTGGGAACTATGAACCCTTTCCCTCATTTGGCTAACGGCATTGACTGCACTCATACTACTGTCCGCTCCATTTGCCTCATGACGGTATTTCTGAGACAAGGAGGCAACCGGTGAGAGTCTGTTGGAAGTTGGGTTGGTGCTCCTGTAGCTATCTGGTCTCGCCTCCGACATCCCAGACTGTTGTACAGCCTCCGAAGAGTTCAGTCGTGAACGAGGTGAGCACTGGTTGGAGTGATCTGGCAATGGCAGGCCTCGAACGCTAGCCTCAATGGCTTGGGCCACAGAAGAACCTACTGTACCGGGCCGCCACTCACTGTGCTTTGCTCTACTGTCACTCCCGGGTCTGCTGGAAGACCCCGGACTTTTACTCCTGGTGTCATTGGTAGACCCGACCTCATTGTCCTCGATGCTTGGGCGGCCTTGAGAACTCACTGCATTTGCTGACTCACGTGGTTCGGAACCCTCCGTCGTGTCAACTCCGCCTTCTGGCCTGCCAGCACTAGAACTGCTGCCCTTCCGACCTTGGGCTGGCATGTAGCCAAGGGACACAATGGAATGGATATGTTCTGCTAAGGTCATTGATCTTTTGCCCCCCTTCACATCTGCAGAACTGTTGCTAGGATTGGACGACTGATCAGCCAGCTGACGGGGCTCTGCATTTTGAACAGCACCTGCGGGTGAGTCTGCAACAATCGTAGGTTCAGCAGCGTTCTTAAGAGCACCCTGCTCTTCATTTGTGGATGATGAAGGAACTGGGGAGCCATCCCCTCTCAAGTTGGAGTTTTCTGCACCTTGGCTGCTGGCCAGCTTCTCCGAGCTGCTTCCACTGCCGCGTGGTGATGCTTCCTTTACAGAATCACTGCCCTCGGGGCCACTGTTACTAGGCTGGTTGATGGATCGGGTGATGATGGCGTCGATAAGAGTGGCTGCCGTGAATGTGCTACCCTGGCCAGTGTCTTCTGTCTCTTTGGCAACCTTCTTCTGGGGCTGGAAGAGGGAGGCGAACAACTTTGAAGCATCCTGCGAGTCCACAGGTAGCTCCTTCAGGGGCTCCTCCCTCCTCTTGTCTGCATCACCATGGTAACGCACCTCCTGCTGTGCATCCTTTGGCTGGGCTTCCCGACTGCTGGAGAGGCGGGGCGTCGTCTTCCCCTCCTCTGGCTGGTGGTGCTGCCTGCTGCCACCTGCCCCACTGGCTGCAGGACTGTGGCTCTGGCCAGGTCTGGGACCAGGTCCTGGGCTAGGACTTGGGTTGCTGAAGGAGGGTCGTCTGCTGTCAGAGGTCATGGACGAGGGCCGATCGGGTTGTCTCTCTGGATAACGGTCTGGGTGCCTGTCTGGTTGTCTCTCTGGATGTCTGTCTAGGTGCCTTTCTGGATGTCTATCTGGGTGTCTATCTGGTTGCCTCTCTGGATGTCTGTCTGGGTGTCTGTCCGGGTGTCTATCTGGATGTCTATCTGGATGTCTCATTTCTGTGCTCAGTTTCCTTGAATCTGCATGGAATAAAAAGAGAGATTTTATGTAGATATTCTTCAACTCTCAACTTTTACCACTCTATACGTTCCAGCCAAGAATATTGCATTCACTTTTTTTGAGGTGAAGATATATGATGCATGTTGAGCTCAATTATCATGAGGGCTTGTTTCTGTACAATTCAGCTGCACCATGGGGCCTCTGCTTGGGGTCCTGTCTGTAGTGTGTTTGAAATAATTCATTCCAAACACTCTTCCCCACATTCCCATCATCTGCATCACCCCTATCATTAAATTACAAAAGCACCAACTTCTTGGGAGCATTCATAGAAAAAGAGGGCCGGGTGGCTTTAATATTCCCAATACACAAGTAAAACATTCACAAACATTCATGAAACATCACTCCATCATTAGAAAGTTGCCACACCATCAAACAAAAACAACTTTCAGGGTTATTCATACACATCTGTGAGACAATTCTTTTGTGCAGTCAGAAAGCATACTTGCAAACTACATGGACCATGAATCAGCTTTAAAGTTATACAGCATCTTTTAGCAAAATCCCAGTATTTGCAGCATGGGAACAGGTTTGTCAATACTGACCTTTATGCGCTGAAAGGGAGAGGTTCTCTGGTCCATCTACGATGTATGGTTCCCCTCTTCCCGAAGGCAGAAGTCGACTATTAGATGCTGAGCAGGAAGGGAAGATGAAATAAAAAATTGGTAAAGAAAATCTCAATGGGTTGGATAATAGCATTTTTTAAAAAAATTATTATTATTTTTTTTTAAGTGTTTATCAAACTGGTCCATTTCAATCATTCAGAACACATAACAGCTTCTTCCATATTCTGATGTACAGGGACAATCTTTGAACAAGTAAAACTCTAAATGCAAATGGTTTTCATCAACAGGTTGTTAGATGTGATGCTGACTTGATTGCATGATTGCCTGATTTACTCTACAATCCTATACTGTATCTCAAAAGCAACAGACATACACGCAAACAATTATTTGTTAAGACCCTCAAAAATGTGAATCTGTACACTTGGTAGGGCTTCTGTTACCATCTAAATGAACCTGAAATCTCAACTGTTTTACACGAACAATGGACTTCGTATCCATGCATCCAAGTTTGAGCAAGCACACTGTGTAGCTATCCAGTGTGTGGACCAAACATTAGTGTATGTGTGATCTGCAGCCTACTTCACAAAGTTAGCATCAAAAGTTGTTGACTGCTGGCAGGTGTTTTGTAGTTTATAGGCTTGTTTGCATTTCTGGAATAGTTAACATTGGTGGATATTCACATAGCAACACACATAGACACACAAATTAGTGCGCACACACACACACACATAGAAAAAAAAAACTACAAAAAGGCTTGATGGATATCCCAAACAAGTCTACTATATTGGTCCACATACAACAATCTCTTTACAGAGAGACAGAGAGGATGTATATACCCTGTGATGTTTCTGGTCTGTGCCTCTGGTCCCTCAATTCTGGATTGGGCGTGCCCGACATGATGCTTGGCGCCTGCCGGACCGGTGTGCCCCTCATGATGCTCCCCCCAGCCATGCCCGCCACCGATGAGATGCTGGCCCCAGAGTGAGACGGGTGCTGGCTGTGGCTGGTACTTGCCCCGGGGCTGCTGCCACGCCCTGATGGGGGTCGGTACTTCTGGCTCCCGCCCTGCTCCCGAATGGAGGGCCAGGACCGCCCTGGGTCCCGCGGGTGGTGATGAGGGTTGGAATGGGGGTGCGGGTGGTAGTCGCTGGGCGACATCCGTTCGGGCTGGACCAGGGGCGAGGCGGACTTGGTACGTCGGTGCCTGGATTCGGCTTCAGGGGTGAGTGGGGAGGGATGAGGGCTCTTTGGGGAGGAGTGTTGGGATGACGAGATACTGTGTCCACTGGTTGAGACTGGGAAGGGACCAGGGTGACTTGCCAGGAAGGTGGTAGCTGGCAGCGGGGTGCCATGGGGCACGCAGATGGGTGTGCCTTGAGCCGTCAAATACATCACACCTCCCTGAATTAAAAGAAGTAAAACCAGGAGAAGTCGTCAACATTGACGACATCGACAGAAGTTGATGACAAGTGTTGTGACATTAATGCATGGAATTACCCAGGAGGTTCAAGAGTTGGAGTAACAAGTCTGATTCCCTTTGCCACACTAAAATGTTTGAAGTATGTGCTAAACTGGATCTGCCCAACAGATAGGAAGACGACTGATTCATGTCTCCCTGCATATGACCAGTCACTCTCTAAGGAAGTTATACCTCTAAAGGTGGTACTTTTTGCCATCCCTACTTGCAAAGGATGAGTGGCACATAATGTTAATGACAAGGAGTCAAGTTATCATTAATTACTGGACTGGGTGCATCACACTACTCTGATAAAGTACTTGTAATTCATAATGAATTATACTTGAAGATTATTACATGTGAGTCTTATTTGTTGGAACTAAGCAGAGAAATGATAACATTGGTTTCCAGGAGGCTAAACTTTCAAACACTTTCACCACATACATCTTTGATTCACATTTTTCTGCACATATTTCCGGGACAGAATTGACTTTTGTTTAACGTGTTTTAACATTCAGGGAAGTTTCACCTCATTTAATGAATCAACAAGCAAAGTATACCCGAAATGATCTCCAAATTGCTCAAGAAGGTGGCGGCATCAAATCCTGAGATCAAAGGCACAAATACGCCTGTGGAATTCTTTTGTATATCTCTAGAAAAGTGAAAGCTGTTTGAATAATTATGGCCAATCGCAACTCAAGCTCTCGAACCTCCTTGGAATAACATGTATCAGCCCAGTGCATTTCCAAAGAACATGCAACTTTCAAGTTCCCTCAATCATTTATCAACATAACAATCTAAAGCTATGTGTTCCATTTCTGAAAAGAAAAAGAAATATAACAATCATCTGAGCCCTCTGTTCTATGAATTGTCACTAAAATGAAGCCATTGTACCACTATTAGAAGAAAACCCTCAAAACTGGGTCGAGTTTTCATGATTGAAGGATTTCCTTCTTCTCTGGCCAAAATTTCTATGGCTGCTCTTGAACTAATCGTCCGAACTTTGCCTGTCACGGCCTTACAGCGTGCAATAAGCAAACAGATCAACCTTCATACTAGTTCCTCAAAGGGAAATGAAATGATATATTCAGTTGCAAGCTTCCTCATGCCCTTCAAAGCTTATTTGATCATAAGATGCTACCAAACATGAAACCATAAGCAGGGCCTTCCTAGTTTCATTGAAATTGGTGAAACCACAGAGGTTACACCGTAGTATCTGAGGAAAAGAAGAGTTCACTTTGTCTGAACTAACTCTGTTTGGGTTATACACTCCCTCAAGCCTGCAGCACAATGAGAAAGTTGAATGTTTCTTGTTGCGGCAACATTGCAGCCACACATACCTGCCCATATGGCACCATGGCCATGGGAGGAAAGAGCTCCACTGGTCCAGCCGTTGGGTGGGCCAGGGCTGCTGGCGAGAATCGCTTCCCCACCCCAGGGGGCTCCTGCTGGTGGGGGGAGACCCTCATGTCCTTGCCGCTGGTGGGCGTGGCCGGCGGGAAAGGTGGGCGGGACCCCATCTGCTTGGCCGTGACGAAGTCCCCAGCGATCGTCTCCTTGGAGCTGCTGTAGGCTCCCGACTCGTACTGGCCGCGGATCAGCCCCGCACTGTTCTCGCCGTAATGGGGCATATTGCGGGCCATAAGCAGCTGGGGATCTATGACTGATGGAAAGTGCGCCCCTGCGTGGGGAAAAAATTTGAACCACTCTGTGTTGTATTGCAGCAGAACGATGCAGATACGAGCAAAAATGGGTCAAATAGGAGATGGAAGCAGAAGGGAAGGAGGGGAAAAACAAGCAAAATGGAAACAAAAATCAGTCAACATAACAAAGGGTATTCTTTGGGGACAATGAAAAGCAGGGGGTAGGGAATGGGGGAATGTGAATTTTTAACAAAATGATATTTCATGAAAACATACACTAACAATCGAAAGGAAATATCAATGCACGATATTGTCAAATCTATTGGTAACATACATAGCATTCAATGTGCAGTCACGTGTGCATTTGAAGTGGTCATAACTTTATGTATACCAGCATAATTTTGCTAAATTTTTTCCCAACCATGTACATTTGTTACAATGTAAGTCAGTGTATTACTTGAAGAGATACATTCTCTTTCCATACAGCATTAGAACCAACCTCAGAAAAGATGGCAGCTACGGTCTCTACATTTGGCCAAAGTGAAGATGTGGGTAAGTCTGGCTGTACATGCATATAGCTGGCATGCTACTTGTATGTCATTACATATTCATAAACATACTCAACTTTAGAGACACTAAACTACAGCACTACTATACAAATCGCATTTCACAGTTTGAATGAAACGATACAACAACAAACTATTTTTTCCTCGTGGCTGCAAAAACCGATAAAGTTTCAACAGAAGACTCCAATATGGAGAGTAAAACGCCTATTCAGGGATGCCCTAACACAAGTAGCAATCTTTAAAAGACCACCTCAGCTTTACCAAAAAATTCCTTTGAAAATTGTGAATGGCATTGAATTATGTCAAAATACATCAAGCCGCACCCCTCCTCAGTACTAAAAATGATACATGTTCCCTTCAACTCCGTTCAACTGAATGCTTTGAAATGTTTTGCAATTTAACTTCAAATCAGTAAAATCTATAATCTGAGGCACATGGCATACTGACTGCACACCAGATTCTGGTGATGTATCCACTAGATGACGATTCTGTTTCACCCAGAGACATTTGAACCTTAGCCTTAAAAGGATGGATATAGCTTTAGTTGAGATGGGGATCCAGGTTTTCACTTTTTTCGAGATAATCACAAGCCACTTATATGAAATATTAAAGAGCATATAATTATGAGAGGAATTAAAAGTTAATTTGACAAAAATCAGTTATCAAATGGCTTAGATATCAACAACAGAAACAAATGAAGCAAAGCGAAGTGGTCCTAATGAAAGGTGGGTCCCACTTTTATTAGGACCACTCTCTTTTTGTAAAGTATCTCAGCCATTTCAGAATCAATTTTCATCAAACAAAAATCCTCTTAGAATTGTATGCTCTTTAACATCACATATAAGTGGTATGTATTGTATCTCACAAACAGTTAAAACCTGTATCTCCATCTCACCCAAAACTACACCATCCCTTTAAAAGAGATTCCCTACCTATCCTTTCTAAATGGATACCAGAAAATGACAAAGGAACAGTGTACAGCTTGTCATGCTCTGAAATCTGACCTGGGGCCCGTTTCATAAAACTTGTCATCAGTGACAAGTTGTCATAGATGTGACAAGCTACTGAAATCCTTGCATCTGATTGGCTGAGAGCAAATTTGTCATAGAAATGTGGCAATTGTCACTGATGACAAGTTTTATGAAACGGGCCCCTGGAGTAACATCATTTTTCTGTCATTCACACATTCATCGCAGTTAAAACTCATGCAAACTGACTACTTTTTCATGCACAGACTACGCCCAGGCAGACCGAAGATTAAGGCCTCGACATGCACGCTATTCAACAACGGAACAGAGCATTGAACATTTTTTTTTGAGAGGTGCCACTCCGGCATAGTGCATACTGTAAATGTGGAAATTTTTGCAGTGTGAAAACTGCACGACCAGAAACTAGCACGAAAACAAAAACGTATGAATATTTTTGCACATCGCATGTTCCACTAATAACAGAAACATCTTGATTCCGCAAATTTAAAAACATGTTAAATTCATCGCACCCAACCCAGCGGGAAAATATCCACTTTTACAGTAGCATTGTATGGACTGGCTTACATGCAACACAATCTCCAAATTGAAACAGATCACAGCAAATTTCATGAAACAGACTTACAAACAAAATAAGGTCAGGCAAACGATACGCTATGGCACATTTTACATAAAGATTTCCTAAAAGATGTTACCAACTCTCTAAATTTGAATGTGGGGGGGGTGGGGGGAGTATGTGTACTTTTTTTTTTCTTTTGTGTGTTGTGTGGAATATATATCTATGTGTGTTTGGCAGTGTGTGTATGCTCATCACTGCATATTATTATGGTTAGGATGGGGGAAGAGGGAGGGGGAGGATGGGGGGGAGGGAGGGGAGGGGAGGGGAGAAGGGAGGGGGAGATACTCTGTAGATCCACACACAATATCTCTCTGGAAACCCATGGATTGCAGGGCTCAGTAAACAAAATATGCCATCATAATATAATGGCAGCTACTAGCGTGGAAGGTAGGGTAGACAGTTTCCATATACGCCCAAAAAATGGAATATTCCTCAATTGGTCAACCACTAACCCATGGACGCACAATTACTACGAATGTCTCAGTTCTTGATCAGTGGCTATGGATCGTAAGTCAAATTATATTTTTGATGTGAGTCCACATTTGCTGTGGTACAAGTGGTCAACATCTGCAGGAGTTTTAATTGTCCAGTGTTTGGAAGCAGTATGGGCAGTTAACGTTCATACGGGTGTAGGGAGTCTCTGCCTGTAGGGGTATGGTTGGTGGGGTGGTTGGGTACTAGTGGTCCATCTGCCTGTGGTATAACTGTTTTCATGTTTCTTGTGAAAAAATTTTGGCCTCTCAGTCCCCTGTCAAGTGGTATAAAAAGGAGCTATCAACCAACTTTATAGAGTGTGTCACCATTCTATCTGCTTTAGGTATGCAGAAGTGACCACCCTAAAAGAATTTGACTATTGTGAAATGAAGTATGGTATGTGTGCTTGGGATGAGGGTGTGGTGGGGGAAGGGTGTGGTTGGTGAAGGGTGTGGTTGGTGGAGGGTGTGGTTGGTGAAGGGTGTGGTGGGGGAAGGGTGTGGTTGGTGGAGGGCAGGTCTGGTTGGTGGAGGCAAGGTGGGGGTGGAATGGTTCATACGTACCACGTGACGCCTGGGGGTCATAGAGATGAGCTCCCCGTGGTAGAGCCTCGTAACCCCTTGCTGCTGCCTCCTGCCTGCTCTGATGCTGGAACCTGATGGCGGCTGCTGTGTCGTTCTCGTAGCTGGCTAGACTCTTGGCCCTTTGAGCCTCCTGGGAAACCGCAGTGCCTGCACATGATTGGATGACCACACCCACCACTCATATCTCTTATCAATTCATTTCTTCACTTGTCTTCAAGTTTGCCCATCTCATTCAACTTTCTGAGAGGTGAGTCCTTACATTTATCATAGCATACGACAAAGGAGTAACACCGAATTCACAAGGAGCTACTGGAAGAAATTAAATTGTACACCATAACTACTCTGCTTCACCAAAATATTCACACTTGAAAAGTGAACGAACTCTCCAGATTAATTCCATACTCCTTGTGATTGATCAGCTTGGTCTGGAAGACAAAAATATCTCATAACTTTGCATGATGAATTCATTTTGAACAAACAAACTGAGCCACACAATGGATAGGTACCAAGAGCCAAGGCAATGCCTACTTGCACTGAAGAGAATGCATGTGTTTATCAGCGACAGCGACTGAAAAATATGTTGCCCATAATAGGATGGAGATGGCAGTGACATGTGTAAGAGGGCTTAAAAAGCATGCGGATAGGAACAAATAGAGGAGGGGTCCATTTCATAAAGTCATCACATAAAAGTCTTTGCATACATCTCAGAATGGCCAAAGTTCCTCCTATGTAGCTATATGAGACTTCCAAATCCACTTCATGAAGTCTCTCAGAAGTGTCTTATGAGCGATAAGTGTCTTACCAGTGAACAGTCTCTTCTAAGATTTTCACGAAACGGACCCCCTGAGTGATTATCCCGTCACATTCCAAGAGGATGGAATCTACAGAATGGGTACTCCCCCTCACCTTTCATTATGGATCCCTCTCTCTCGTGGTGCGCTGCAGACATGGGCGTGCCCCGCGAGATGGATCCAGGCTGGGATTGGAGGTGCTGCTCACGCTCTCGCTCTCGCTCTCCTCCTCCACCTCCTCCCCCGCGTCTCAGGACCGGAGTGCCCTGCGTGATGGAGCCGACGCCCCCGCTGGCCGACTCCTGGTGCCTCGGAGAAGTAGCCTGGGAAGGATAACCCTTCACCAGACCACCATAGCTGGACACTGCGGGCTTGTGCTCATACCTGGAGGGTGGGGAGGGGGGGGGGGGGGAAGGAGACAGACATATTGTGTTTTTTTTCCCACCTGATGTTACTTTCCATTTTACTTTGTTTCACATTAACAAGACAATCCCAACAATCTATTGAAAACTAAAAATAGTAAATAATGGATTACACTTTCTCTCACAAGACATACTTCTACCACAGGATACTTCTTAAATCATCATAATACACAGCTAGGTGGCAAGTTGTCAATGTTTTCATGACCAAATCAAAGGCAAAAACATTTTGAATGAGAGGGTCGTCCTTTCGGTAGACAGCTCATTACACCAGAGATCTACACCAGACATGTTTCTTCACAATGCTACAAAAAAGTAGTAGATATGTAAACATTGTCTAACTGTATTGGAAAATTCAGGTTTCTTTCCTTTCCCCACTCTGAGACAAGACTACCAGAAAAACTTACTTTGATGGTGATGAGGACACTGCAAAGTTGACGGGCGTGCCCTGGGTAATTGAGCCTGCTCCTGTCACCATGGCAACCTGACTAAGCACAGAGGCCTTCTCAGCTTTCAGTGGCTTGCCCGCCGGGCTGTTGATGAGCGGCGGCGGAGGGCCAGGGGGAATACCAGCCTTGTGCTGGAGGGCCCTGTGTTGGAGGGGGTTACGGCCGGCCTGAGAAGTGCCCGGGTGGGGTTGGGCATGACGGTCCGGGGCTGGGACCAGGGCGTAGGGCGAGTTGGAGCGGGGCGGGTAGGGTTGCCGCGGTGACGTTGCAGCTGCTCCTGGTGAATGTATATGGTGACGGTCGCGCTCCCTATCCCTCTCTCGCTCACGCTCACGTTCCCGCTCCCTCTCCCTCTCCTGCTGTTGCCTGTGCAGGAAGTCCTTGGCGAAGTCCTTGGCGAAGTCCTTGCCATGCCGGTAAGCAGCGTGAAGATGCCCGTGTCCGTGTCCATGGTAACGGAGCATCTCCGCATGGCTGCTGCCAATCTCCGGCATCTCCCTCTCCATCTGCTGATGCTGCGAGGTGTGAGAGATGTGAGGGGAGAGGTATGGTGAGGCAGTGGCAGGCCGCTGCTGTCCCTGCCGCGAGGTGCTGTCACTGGAGTCAGCATGCAACCCCTTCTGCAACGCATCGTAGGACTTGATCTCCATTGGTGAAGGCTTGGCATCCCCGGATCCACCCTGACTGGACGGGGGCATTGCAGCTGGACTTACATCATTACCTGCATTAGGACACATAAGAGAAACTCAGCATGCAGGCATAATCTGACCATCACCAACATGTATGTTTGTAACTCAACTGTACCATTGATACTCCATCAATTCATTTCTTAAAGCCATTTATCCACACACTGGGCTTCCTCTTACTACAATTTGTGATCGTGCATTACAAAACGAACAAAAATTTGCATGCCCTGATTTAACGTGATGACTCGAAATAGGTGATAGCCTAGTTAACTTTCTTTTTCTTTTTTCTTCTTAAAGAGTGTGACTTTTCTTCTACACAGTTCTTAAGTTTGGGATCATGAAAATGTATTTTTTAGGTTTTTCTAGGACACATTTATGTAGGATAGTGTGATTTGGTAAATCTTGCAGGGCCTGATTAATTTCTTTAAAACCCTCTAAACACTACTCACTTTCAACTCTGTTAACTTTTCAAAGGGTAGTGCTAGTGTATTCAAAATTGGTATCAGTCATAAGAGAATGTGCTCATAGAGTGTGCTAAGTTTCAGCTTCAATTGATGATCCCTTCATTGTGGTTTTTACAGAGTTTTACATCCCGCTTTTTGTCCCATTCATTGCACAGAGCACAGCACGATAAGATTAAGCACTTGAACAGACTCTATTAATCAACTTCACACCTTGTTTCTCAGCAAATGCTTTTCCAGAATGTATATTTTCTTTTCCTCATTTACAAAGGGTTAAGAAAAAAAGCTGTTTGTATTGAGTTATACATTTGACATCACTTTAAAGCTTAGAGTCTGTTCTTTCAAAATGTGCTCTTTACCAAAAATCCATGTTTGGTGACTTTTTAGTGGTTTTGTGATAATCAATGGTGTGGCATTAGTCTAAAGTTGATGGAATGGGCAAATCAACCTATTTGGTCATCACCTATCTAATTATGCACATGAATGAGACAAACTTGTAAGTTGCATCACTTAAAATTCTCATCTTGCTAGGTAGATACATGGCCATTCAACCGAACACACCAACTGTAAAACCAGTAACATTTGTAGCATGGAACTTTGCGAATTGGAGCCAACGGCCTTTTTCGGGGCATGAAGCTTTTGCAAATTGGCGACTGGCATTCAACGCATTGTATGTACATGAAAACTTTTGCGTGCATTCAATTTTAGTGAATCTTGGCTGCTCTTGAAAACTGTGAAAATTACGCGCATGCAAAACATTCTGGTTTGACAGTGCAACTGCACTCACCTAAATGCTTATCAATGGCAGAATCAATCAGGTCTCTAATGTTGTTAACTCCTCTTGACGAGTCTCGTCCGAGGTACTCCGCAATCACTCTCCGGATGGTCCGGCTCCCATGACCCTCCTCATCTTCATCTGGTGGATCTATCTTGGATGAGGAGTCTGCCATCTTATTGTTCATTTGCAGCTCTGCGGCATGAAAGAATGTCTTGTCATCACTCGACGTCACCTTATCCCCCGTGCCGAACTTCGAGACCACCTCGCTTCCGGGCCCCTTGCTCTGCTGCAGACGTGGCCCCGGGCCCGGAGGGAACGAGATGTCGTCCTGCGTTGTGCTCTCGTCGGCACTGCAGGTGGCGCTCGAGTCGTCGTCCTCGATGACGTGGGTTTCTGGCTCCTGCTTGTATCCCTGAGGTGGTGCTAACACGCGCGATGGCAGCAACGAGGAGGATGGGGCAGCCGTCAGGGCCGGATTCGCACCCTCTGCTGCACCAAATAGCGACGTTGACGATGCTGCCGAGGCTCCTGCCACTGCGCTGACGCCAGACGACGTCGAAGGCTCATTGGCCTCACTTTTAACCTCCATTTTGTCAATGCTCAGCGAGTCTGGCTCTGTTTTAATTTCAGGCTTCTCCACCTTCACCTTGTCTCTCAATGACTGATCCATATCACCTGTTCCACCGATCGATGTTGAGACGGAAACTGGTGTTATAACCGACGCTAAAGTCGACGTCGAGGTCCCAGCAGAGCTGGATGCTGCCGCAGAGGCAGCATTTGAGGTCGCTGGGTCTGAGCATGAACTGGAGGGATTCTTAAATTCATCTATTTCCATCTTTTCCGTTTTTACTTTGACCTTCTTTGAATGGGTCTCATCATTTTCGCTGGCACTAGCAGTGTCCGAACTCTCCTCGTTATCGTCATCACTCGATGGATTGAAGTCATCCTCTGACCCAGCCGTGACAGTCGAGGCCATACTTTCCGTTGTCGACACACGGTGCTCTCGATCTCCCTGAGGGGACACAACAGAGATGGATGAAGATTTTCAATGCTGAAAAATCCCACACAGAGTACATACACCGTATATGAGTAGCAATCATGGAAGACACAGCTTCAGTTCTTCATGAAGCGAATGACAGGTTGGTAATCAAGTGACTACAAATCATTAAATAATCTGTGCTCTCCCAGAAATGTTTAAAAAAGAAAGGTAACACTATAATGAAACTTGGAGACACCTGGGGATTTTTTTTTTCTTTTTTTGAACTGCGGGGACTTACTTCCTTCTTGACCTTGTGGTGCTCCTCCAAGAGATGTTCCAGGTGAAAGCGCCTCTTGTAGTTGAAGTAGAAATTCTTGCATTGAGCCTCCGTTTTGGTGCCCACCATCTTGGCGATGGCCGGCCAGTCGCGGCCATGATGCAGCAAACCTGAGTGAGGTAGATGAATAGAAAAAGATGCAGGCCAACTCCTTATCACCACAAAACTTGATCCTGGCTTAAAGGGAAATCACAATCCATGCTCAAAATGCTTTCAACAGTTGAAGTCAAAGCAAAAAAAGCAGGTTATTTCATTACACAGAGGCATGAAAGAAAAAAATACGGGAAAAAAACAAAAACAGATTGTGACCTGCATCCCTGCACCACATGGACATGTGTAACTCTACACAACTTTTCCTTGTTTGATTGACTCTGCTATTTCGTCTAAGTCAATTTGAGAGATGGAGGGGAGTTTCCCTTTTAAAAAGACTTTGCTTGATCATTTGCTGCTCTGGTTTTATTGTTTTTGATAGTTTTTGTTCAATAATCGAGGCATTATATGCTGGAAAATTAAAGATTGAGATCAGGCTGTTTCAGTCTTCTACCAAGACTACTGTAATCTTTACTCAGTGGCAGTTAAGCACTCATTTATGGGGTCTCTTTTGTTGATTTCTCTTCTCGATCTTTGTTCACTGACAATGAAAGGGTCATACACTGAAAAAAAAGAAACAAAAAGGAACAAAGGAACAAAAGGAACAAAATGTTTAAAAAAAAGAAAAAAGATGTCTACTAGATACATCACAAACATATACCTGAAACAACTTAGATATTATGTAATGATTCCACCCTACTAACCAGTCTTTGCTCTGTCCATTTCTTCCTCAGTCCATCTGGATGTTTCCGGACCTGTTAGGGCTGAAAGATCATGCAAAAGTCGAGGTCAAAGAGTTACAATCTCTTATCCCACACGTACAATCATTCTTTAGTACACAGAACATAATCTCTGCGCATAATCCAGAACAAAGGCACTCTGTAATATTCTAGATATATTTAGCAAAAGTTTACTGATAAGAGCAATCAAGACTGAAATTTAGAATGACATAGCTGAATGGGATATGCATCAAATCGATCAATTTCATTAGAAATTGATATCTTAATACATGTAGCCACAGGTACATGGTTTGTCAAAAGAGATTATACCACAAGAGGGCGTAGTCCAGTAGGGGAGGCGGTTGCGCAAGAGAGCTACAATTTCGCGTTGTGGGAGCTGCCACTGCTCTGATCCTGTACATTTATTGAACAGTAGATGGCAGTATACTGTTAAATGCGCTTGACTTGAATATTGGACGCAGTCAGCCTTACGCAGTTTTATAGATACGTCACAATGCTCAAGTAATCATAATGTCTAAACATAATGTTGCTGATGTTGTTTGATGTTATGACATAAGTGGATATGTACACGAAACAGACGTCTTAATGCTTCAACTACTTTCTAGTCTACACTCAAGTTCCCATTGTTTATTTTGAGAATAGCAAAAAGGTCTGGGCTCCACGAAATGGTTCAAATGATATGATATCAGTGTAGAAACTGATATCTAAACAATCAACCACATTGCGTTTCTGAGAAATAAAATGTGTTATGAAGAATAGAAAATCACTCCAGATATGAAATGAGAAGATATGACTTGAACGTAGGCTGAATTACATATGCCTGGATGTGAGGGTGCGCTCCCTCTTCAATTTTGGACGCGTCATTTGTACGCACGCGTATGGCGACTACTTACTCCATACATAAAATCTCTTTGGGTCTGTCAGAGGTTACGCTATATGCAGACTAACATCAATGAGCCAGCAAGATCAATTTTCAAATATGTAATGACACATGGTGTTGTCCGGCGAGCAGCATCATTTTCTAGAACAATCTTCTGTGACTCTTCAATGTTCTCTCTTTCAAGGGGGTTCAGGCGTACCTGGTTCGGTGTCTTCGGGAGGGGGCGGAGGTAACGGTGGCTCGGGTTCGGAGCCCTCCGAGCCAAGTCTCCGGGCGATGCGGTTGAAGCACGCCGCGCAGCACTTTGTAACCTCCACCGCCACGCCCAGCTCCTCCGACAGGGACCGCCGCTGCTCGTCCGAGATGTCAAACCACTTGTTTGGGAGCGGTTTTAAGCGCCGTACTCGCTTCCTTGGCGTCTTACAGGTCAGGACCGGACATCGACTGGTAGGAGAATGGTAGAAGATAAGCATTCGCAAAGATGAATTAATGCCGTTGCCCTTTTGGTTCAAGATATCCTGCATACTCTCGTTAAAACATTCTGTAACTGGATAGTGCTGTAATTCTACAGTTTAAAGGGATCGTATACTATAGTTTTGGTTGAGAGCTAATTTCAGGTTTCTAACATTTTTTGGTGAGATAATGAGAAACCTCTTATAAAATATGAAAGAGCATGTAATTCTATGAGGAATTCAACGTTTATTTGACGAAAATTGGTTTTGAAATGGCTGAGATATCCAAAAGAGCTATTCTACTAAAGTGTGGGACCCACACTTTATTACGATCGCTTTGTTTTACTTTGTTTTTGGATGTTTCAGTCATTCCAAACCCGATTTTCATCAAATAAACTTTGAATTCCTCTTAAAATGGTATGCTCTGTACTATATCATAAGTGTTTTCTTGGTATCTTGCAAAAAGTTATAAGCCCGATTCTCATCTCCACCAATACTGTACCATCCCTTTAATCTACTCATCCCACCAAAGCTGGAAGACATTCAAGCTACCACATCAAACTGGCTAGGCTGAATGATCCTAGCATCAACCCTCCTGAACAAAACTACGGTTGCTGGAATATTTCAGTACTGAATACCATGTGACAAACATCAGTCTGAATTACACTTGTCCAACAGAAGCGAGGCAATTCATCATGCAGTCAGAATATGCAATATCACATATAAACGTCTCGCAATGAATACCACCATTTGACATAAGTAACCATTCTGTAGCTTCCTCCAGACTTTTGACGACATTGTGAATCCAATACAGCTGAAAAACCAGCTACAGCCACAACACCATTGATGCCAGATATGGCCAAACTTCTCACATCACTCTGTGCATAAAACATTGCAATCGGCCTGTAGTCGATTGTTGTGCCAAGACGATGACGATCTCACCTTCTCCTGATGGAGCGAAATCTACACCGGCTGCAGACCCTCATGTCCGGTTTGAGGTCCGTCTCATTCATGCCGAACAGATCGCAGTTTGTCCGGTTGACCGGCCGGCTCAGGCTGTAGGTGTCCAGCGGGTCTTTGCACAGGGAGCAGTTGTTTGGAGATGCTGTCATTCACAGAAGGGCACAAGTCAGACAGTATATGGGTGACAGGGAATATAAAAAATATGTATATTATGGAACCTTTGAACTCGTGACACAAACTGGTTCAAATAATCCTTTTGAGACGTGCATTAGGAATATGAAACAGAATTATTTGCATTTCCAATTCTATGGAAATCTAACTTCAAGGTAGATTGTTGATTTCATGTCAACTGCTGACTTCAACACATGTTGAGAGCTCACTCTTGCTGAAACAGAAACGGTGAAAGCTGGGAACATACTAACAATACATGAATATTGTACTTTTGCAGGCATATTCCAGCACAGAAAATGAGTAACAAAGAATGTTAACCGTCATTCTACATACCTGTCTAAATGCCTATGTGGGGGAATACTGTCCTATGATTTGATGACGTGACAAGTGGCCTGCATATTTTCACAGCCGTCTTCCAGTATGCGTACATGAAACGGCACTAATATAATTTGGTATATCCATGTGGATATCTCAACTTCTGGACAACCATATTACACCAAAATCCCAGGAAATACTGAACAGCTTATTTCGACACACTCACGTAAATTTGAACCCAATCAGTTGCCTCACAGAATTGATATCAATGATGATTGCATGTCATCACTCAAAACAACTCACTGTCACAGTTCGCGAGCTTTGCGCCATACGCTGCTTGCACAATCTGAAATCAGAAAAAAAAAATCTAAATCAGAAATTGTTACTCATTGTCCTCAACATGTTCAACTCTTTGCTTTTGTGAAACAGCTTTAAACTCCATTCTAAAACTAGAAAAGTACTCTGAGAGCGCAGACCTCCACCAAGCAGCTACTTTCCACTGATGACCTTGCTCTTCCACAGAGATCAGTGATTTCCACCCAATGAAAAATCGCCTGATTTCCCGATATAGAAGCCTTTGTTACGTTATACACCCTCAGCTAAATGGCGCGCCTTGCCCTAGCATAAACTAGAGCACCCACTTTAGTGCGCATATGAAAATCTCAAACATGCGCAGCTTGAACTTCCAAGTTCACTGACCCTACCTGCCAAAATGTCGAAAATCCTTCATAGAATCCATAAAAATTTCTGGATCACTACCAAAATCTAATCATATGTTCCTTATGTCATTCTCAACCTTTCCTGCAAGTTTCATCCAAATCCGTGCACAATATTTTGAGTTATTTTGCACAAGGCCAATCAAACCAACAAACCAATGGTAATGAAAACATAACCTCCTCCCTTGGCAGAGGTAATTACTGATGGTCGATGATAACAGAGAGTCAAGCTCCTGCTCAAATTACAGACGTGTGGGTGCAGTGTCGTATGTGTATGTGTGTACACGAGTGCGTGTATTGTCCAGCAGTTCAACCTCGCAGCAGCAATTCAAGCAGTAAGCAGAGGAAACATGTAGCGTGTCACATTGATGCATGCAATGTACATCACGCAGCCTGCAGTGCACAGTCTGGGTTTCGCATGTGGTCAGTGAGATGGGTGTATTAAAAGCATCAGAAAATAATAATAGCAACTAACAGCAAAATGAATACCATGCACATCAATTCCAAGTGTCACTAGGGTAACGTCATGAGAAGTCTTCATTTCTCCTCCAAACTGTTCCTCTTTATCATCACGAACATCATCCAGTTGTCTCAGCCCACTCCTGTTCATGTAACTACAAGCATGCAATCGGCACTCTCGCCGCAGCAACGGCACCAGCAGCAGCGTTTAGGTTGTTTAGCATCTGCTTCAAGGGTCAAGCTCATCTAAATATCCGTTATCACTGTTTGACTTCGAGGATCATGACTCAGTATCACTGTCTCCTTCCATCTCTTTGTTGGTTTCCACCTCGAAACTCAGATCAAGAACGTTGTCTTCCATTGCCCTTCAAGCAACAGTTTGGGATCTGGCACGGAGCGCGCCTGCTGGTCTTTGAAGCGCGCGGCTGGCTGGCAGAGAGCACAGGCCACTTGTTACGTCATCAAAATCAGGCCGACATTCTTGGCAAAGTAGATCACTCCACAACTCACATTTGCAATGAATCTTATTCATAATTTCTAGCTCAGGATCAATCAGTAACCAAAAAATGGGGGATATTTGCATAAATTTTGAAATTTACTGTGTTATAATACCAAATTTGACAAGATGAAAATCATTGAGATTCCAGTTTAAGACGTACAAAAAAAAAGAGAAAAACTCACATTCTGATCCAGCAGCAGCACTTCCATTCTGCGAACTTCCGCCATCTTTATCCTCGCCGCCCCCTTTGTCACCAGACCGACTGGGTATGACACAAAATAAGGACAAGTGAGTATTGAAGGTCGGCATCAGATGGCAAGACAGTGCTAAGTACTTGCACTGAATCCGGGATAACGAAACTCCCAGACATTACACCATCAAAATCTTCAAGTCTTCAGATAATATACTTCTGGCGCCCGTTGCGTAAACCTTTTTACCCGAGGAAAAACTCTGGTAAGAACTGAAAACTCAATTGAAATGATTCTGCCTTTGATTTTAACACAAGAAAAACTCTGTTAAAAAGTAACTTGTGTTTTTCTTTGGAAAATGTTTGATGCAACAGAGTCCCGGTGAGTTATTGGATAACAACAAAATCTACCACATGCCCCAAAGAGGTTCCTTATCAGATGCATTTTTTGGAAAGCATAATATAAATGGTTTGGTACATGACAAAGTCTCAGTTTGACAGGGAATGAAAGACAGGTTTTCATTACATAAATATTTTTCCCTTTAACCCCCAGTTTCTGAAAGGTACCCAGGTGTTCTCACCTGTTACTGGAGTCTTCATCCTTATCATTGTCCTTGTCATCATCGTCCTGGTTACGGTTGACGCTGCTGCCGGCGTTCTTCGGCGGGAAGCCTCGCCGGCGCTTGGCCTGCGACTTGCGGAGCAGCTGCTTGTAGTTCTCGTTCTTCTTGGTCTGGTAGTAGTAGAGCACGCAGTCGGAGATATCCTTGCGCTCCAGGAAGGAGGCGATGAGGAGGAAGTTCTTCGGGTGCTGGAGGTACTTCTCCCGGAAGATCTCCTTCTCCTCGTCCGTCCACAGGTTCATCCGCAGCCGGTCCTTGTGCTCCTTCAGTGGGTCCTCCACCAGGCCTGGAGACAGGGCGGGGCAAGATGTGGAGGGAGGAAAAAATACATGAGGAGGATGCATAAAGAATGAAGGAGTGTGAAGTTTGGTGTTCAAACTGCCAGACCGTATTAGGGCAATTACCCCCCCCCCCCGGCTAAATATTGGTTAGTGACAAGGTTAGAATAAAGATTAGGGTTAGGTTTAAGGTTAGAGTTTGGGTTGGGGTTAGGATTAGGTTCAGGATTAGGGTTAGGGTTAGAGTCAGGGGAAGGGTCTGTGGTAATTGCCCAGGGTAATTGCCCTAGACCACAGACATTTGATGAAATGATTACAAGTTCGAGTTTCAGTCTAAATTACTTGCTGAAAAAAGCAATCGAAAGAGAAAGCAGACAAAAAAACAATCACTTCTGATATATAACAATTTACCTTGCATGCTCTCATCACCATTTCTCATGATTTCTGGAGTTAAGATAGTGAATATTACGAGACAAGTGCTGCACAATGACCAAAATCGATATGTTGCAATTTCTCTTCTCATATCAACTTCAACTCCCATTGCACCGATTCACAAGGGAGATTAAACTACCATTAGCTACATATAACATAAGCCCTTGTTTCTGATGAACTATTTTAAGCTACTGTAATCCCTGCATCTGATTGGCTGAGAGCAAATTTGACAAAACTAAAATATCTAACAGAATGCTTGACAAAATGCCCCCCTTGAAGGGCAGTACAAATCTAGGGCTTCATTTTCCTAAAGGGGGAGGGGGAGGGGGTGAAAAGGGGAATGATAGAGAGGAAGAAGATGGAGAGGAAGCACATCTACTGACCGTTCTTGTTGAAGAATTTGACCTTGCGCTGCTCGCTGTTGTACAGCATGGGAGGAATGACGGCCAGGCTGCGTATGTGCTTCTCGTTGGCCTCCTGCTCGTTGAGGCCGTCCACGATTTCGGCCAGCTCCGCGTCGCTCCGGGCGATGTTGCCCCAGCTGCTCCGCGTCCCTGCTCTGCTAAAGGAAAGACAGAAGCCACCAGGAAAATAATGGGCAAAAGTTCACAGGGACAATGAAAAACATGCAAGTGCAGAAGTCTAAACGCATACCATTTCAATGCATCAAGACATACACACAAATACACACATAAGTACATAAATGTGGAGAGTTTGAATGCAAAAACAAATAAATGCCATTTCCAATTTTATTTTTTAATGGGTTCATCATCAAATATAAAAAAAATAACCTTTTCAATTATCATGTACTTGTTACATATCAATAATCATTTTTGTAGATGTCAAAATTCTCAGTTATATCTTTTATCATTTTCACTCTTTTTTTTTCAACAGCTTTAATCTAAAATATGGTATAGAGGTTATGTTCTGATGAAAGCATGGCAGAAAGTGCAAGTTTCAGAACAATTTTTTCCTCTCTAGAGTGGTTTCAAACACCTGCACTTATGTACTACAGCAAAGTACAGTCAACCTTGCTTAAGTCGAATAATCAAATAAGTACAAGGTCCTTCCAAGTTCTCTGCTCTTTACATCCTATTGATTTTCATCCCTCATATGTCAAATTTTCTCTATTTCTTCAGTCCAAATAGATCTGACTTAGGCAAGGTTGACTGTTTATTTCCTGTGACCAAGAAACACAGTTTGAGAAAATCTGGCTGATCCTTTATTCATTTCTTCATACCAAAATTCCAGCCTTTTAATGATATCGGTTACTTGTAACGTCGAAATGTATTAGAGTTATTAGAGTTAGAACGAGGGCAGCTCCTAGGATGCAGATTTGTGGGAGGAGATCTACTGCGTTTCGTGCATTACCGTGAAAACCTTTCCTGCTGTTCCCTCTGTTTCCGGATTTCTGGAAACTGCTTCTCAAAGAACTCCCTCGCCTTGGCATCCTTGGCCCTGCAACACGTTTTGAGAAAGAATGTTATTAACCTCCTTCAGGCCGTGGTCTCAAAGACGACAATGCTAAAACACAGAATAAATTGCCCTTGGGCTATGATGGGGTTAACACAGTATAACAAACCATTCTGCCTGCCTGCCATATTAGACCAGCAGACAATCATTTGCAATAAACCATACTTAACATGCAAATGCCCTCTTCTGTTGCTACTGGCCAGGCAAATCAATTTTTGATGCCCCGGACAAGTGGGGGTATGGATTTTTAACAACCTGCTTGATAATAGAACTTAATGATAGAATGGACTGAACCATACACGGTTAATAACCATAAACAAGCAAGTACACTATGAATACGATTCAGGGCAAGGCCAATACTGTAAAAGCGGAAATTTTTCGTGCTCGGCCTGGCAAGTTGAATTTTCTTGTGTGTTCAATTTCACGGACGGTAACAACAATTCAGTGGGCACTTCAAACAGGTGACTGCTTCTATGGTGGATAGGGGCTTTAGCTGCTCCAAAAGACTACGGTAAAAGGTAGCTGGTCATTACACGCTACGGGACTAACAAATGTGAAGAAAACTACACACAACAGAACAGCAAAACAATCATTTGCATGCTTTTATTATCGCATTAGTTTCATGTCTAATGAAATGCACAAAAATTTGCACTTTTAAAGTACATCCCTTGCATCACACATACTTCTGCTTTTGAAAAGATCATAAAAAAAACCTTGGTAATTTCTAACTTTTCATTCCATACTTAGCTCTGCGACACCACGAACATGTAATCACAAGCCATCATCAGCATCAAAGACAAGTGATCCCACCTCCAATGACCTTTTATTTTCCACGTTTCAAAATATCACCATCAGGAAGATGTTCACAGGGGTCGGAGGGTCACAAAATCTCTTACTGTTAGAATGCTGGCCCGTGAGGGCAAAAGGGACGTACCTCCTCTTGGGGTTATTTTCCAGCCTCTCCATCTTCTTCTCCCAGGCCACCATAAGCTTGCCGTACCGCTGACACATGAAGAGTTCCTGCAAAAAGGAAACATGTATTGCATATTGCATTAACTTCTCTTGACTCCTTCTAGATGTATTCCATTCACTCTTTTCTTTCTCTTTCTTTTTATCTCTGCTGACTGATTTTTAATCACAACTACATTTGATACATGGTAGTTCCCCCTTTTGAGATATTGCTTTGAAAAAAAAATATCACATTGCTCTGCCCGTTAGATCAGTTTCCCCAAACATGTTTCTGGCAAATTCAACTTTTGCTTTAAATACTCAGAGAAGCAGTAAATTGCACAATTCTTGCATGGATTTGAATTAATGGATTGTGTGTCCATTGATGTTATAATGCATCAGAGAAGAGTGAAACAGATACATAACCACAGATAAAAAGAACAGGCATATCTTCACTCACAGCACCCCCATCCCACACACACACACACACACAAACACACGTACAATAAGATCAGACACCTGTAGGGGTGGTCATAGGAGGCTCAGTGATCTTCACGAGAAACAGGAATGAGCAGAGCAGGGGCTTGAGGGTAAACTACAGAGATGATATCTTGTAGTTGTACCACATCTCAATTCAATTCAGTGGGCACCTCCTCGGTTCAGACAGTGGTTGTGATGTACATGCCCAAACCTCCATCTTTCTTTTCATTCATTTTTCTTTTCTGTTTTTTCAGGATTGTCAGTAATTTCATATTTTCTCATAGGACATTTTGGTCATTTTTTTCTCTCTCAAAACATATCATAAATGTCATATCTAACATCCTCTTAAGGAAAGAAAGTTGAGCTTTTACTCAAATCACAAGAACAAATAATCATGCAGTGGTTCATCATGCAAAAAAAAAAAGAAAAGAAAAGAAAAAAAATTCCATACAAGTGCCATAAAGTTCACAAGATTATCATTTTGAGGTACCCTTTTGACCTATCACAAAATTTACTGGTATACAGGCTGCTCTAACTGTTTTTGTTTTTTTTCCTGACCACTTGCGTTCACTTTGCTACGTATTTTCTCATTCAAAGCAACTTTCTCTATGAGCGAAATACACCCTGAGGTATCAACCAAATAAATAGTATCATCAAAAAGTATGCTGAAAAATATCTGAAAATGACGATGTATGAATTATGAAGAAAAAAGGAGGATGTGGAAAATAAACCTAAAATTAGAGTAAAACCACCAGTATTAGTATTAGAGTAAAACACCAGCACCGACCAGAATTCAGTCTCTTATCTCTCATCACAAGCCAGCAGATCTATTGTCACAACACAAGCATATCACATCATTTCATATACTGGCACTGTTGTTCACAATAGAAAAGTCCCTTTAATAGTCACCCCAAAAATCCATCCAAAATCCTAAACTTCACCATCAAAAATGCAGAATCGGCGCAAATTTTTCAAAGCGTGCACAAATCAAGTCCAGTGTTAAGAATCAGGGTCGCCGAAAAATTGCAAAAAATAAAGAAATATGCAGTTCTGTTGCTGAGATTTTTCTCTCTGAACTCTGCATTTTCATGTCCGGGATGTTTGATGCACTCACCCGCCGTTTCCTGTCCTCGTTCCGTTTGGTGAAGAACTGTATCAATCTCCGCTTCATTTCCATGTTCCTGGTCACACAAAAGATTGAAAGATGTGTATAAATGCACAAGGTGCAATGTAACTAAACTATAGAAAAAAAGAAGAATATAAAATGCAACATATACGGAACTCAGGGTCCACCTTTAGGGAGACATTCTGTAGATAAGACATGTCAGCAGAAAAGCATGCCATTGAATGGTATATAATATAGTTGAAAAGATTAAGAAGAGACAAATTGTCTTTCTAGGGTCATGTGTCTCCTTAGTAAAGCAATTATGAGCATATAGTGTCTCCCTAAAGCTAGATCCATAATACATATATATACATACACATATATATGTATCATACAAATATACATTCACATACACACACACACACACACACACACACACACACACACATATATATGTATGTATGTATATATATATCTATATATCTATATCTATATCTATATATATATATATATATATATATATATATATATATATATATATATATATATACATATCAACATGGCTTTGATTCAGGGAAAGTCAACTAATAGCTTCATTGTATTCACAGCGGGCAATCCTTCCCAAGACCCCATTGAAGAAGAGGCCTCCTTAATTTTTTGTATTTGACTATCAGTCTAGTGCAATTCCCACGGCAAAAACTAAAAGAGCTTTTCAAGATGTACAGTCAGTGACCTCAGTAATTCACCACTACCGGGAAGCAACATCCCCGCAAGTTGATTATCAATTCCCTCATGAAAATTGAATGATGGAACTGGTGTACACAAAGACACACCAATAACTCCCTTCCCATTCAATGCATTCATTAAGTTGTGATTGCACAGGTACAAGGAATAGAGAAAGCATGAGCAAGGCATCGAACGTCCGTTGCCATGGTAACTTACGTGATGAGGTTCTCCTGGTACTGTGTACTATCTGATGGTTGATTGTACATTGGCTGTTTAAAAAAAAAAAAGAAGAAGAAGAAAAAAAGGAAGGTGAAGAAACGATAACGAGCATAAGTATGTTGAGATCTCACAGTGCAGAGGTAAAACGTGCCAAGCTGGCAAGCTCACAAACTTTTTTTATAAACTAAACACAAACTGAAAATTGTGAAAATTACTACATAGAAGGAAGGTTGGTATCCGTGCATTCGAGATATAAATTTATCACACAAACAGTCAAATTTCTAGAAATCATATTACAATTCTTTTTATATACTGTATACTATAATGATTTTCTTTATTTCCTCAGACTGGTTAAGGCAAGCAAAAAAAAAAGTGATAAAAATGACAAATCATGACAGAGGATGGGGCAATCGTACATCTTTATCTTGCGGACGGAAATCAAATTTTTTACTCACAACGAAGTTGTCCATCAGTTCTGTGCATGCTCCTAACATCTGCACAGAAAATTTTCCCAGAATTCAACCATTATCATGAAATCAAATTCACTTGAGAATTCATTGTATGGAAAATCTTTTTTTCCCTCCTTGCATGAGGGCAGAACACAGATGGACCGACGCCCTCCCGAGTACATTTGGAGGATATTGACACAAACATATTGGCTCTAGTCTTTTACAATGAACATCCATCATTACTGATTACAGTGGTTGCAGACAACTCATGATCTAATTTGTTTTGAATAAAAAGGAGCTATCCCCTTCTAAACAAATTACATTGAACCTCATGTGACAACAACAAAAAAAAATAGAAGAAGAAGAAATACAATTAAAAAGGAAAAAAATGCACATACCAGCTCATTCTTGGGGCCAAGATTGTTCAGAACTTTATGAGAAGCCTCTGCTTTTCTCTGTGGAACATACATATTAAACAAGAAATACATACAAAACTAGAATTATCACTGAAGGTGATTAATACCCTCGCCCCTAGTGTTGCTTTATAGATGTGACGTCATGAGGGCAATCCAAGTTTGTGCACTTGTTGAATTGGAAACAGAATAATTTTAGTTTACTGTGCAATTACAGAGTTGACACTGAGTTCCACAAGGTTTGGGTAAAAAGTGTGGTTACCATGGCAATGCATTGTCTGATACAAACACAAGGGACATTTTGCATAACTACACTTAAAGTCCATCATACACACCAAATTTGACCTTCATAGCTTGAATGGTTTATTTTGATACAAAAACGAGTGGTTACCATGGCAACACATTTTCCTTAAACTAACACATTGGTGTCTTGCAAAACTACACTTCTAGATCATGATACATACTAAATTTGACTTAATTGCTTGAATGATGGATTAACACGATGTGAAGATACAGATTTGGTTTGACATTTTACACACTGGTAAAAATAAAGATAAAGAGCATCACACACCTGGGGGCATTTCATAAAGCATTTTGTCAGATTTTTTTTTTCTGGCAAGCTGTTATGAGTTACTGAAATCCTTGCATCTGATTGGCTGACAGCAAATTTGTCAGAAAAACACATCCGACAAAACGCGTCATGAAATGCTCCCCTCTTGTACTTGGCACAAAATTCACATCATCTGTCTTTGCTGAACACCTTATCACCATCTCGTTGGAGAATCCATCGTACAGCCAAATACAATATTACAGCTATGAAGACTGACATTCTTGTATCTGTGTGTACTTTGCAATTTTCCAGCAAAGTCACTGTTTGTTTGTTTTTGGTTGCTGTTTTCAAACTTCATTTGCACTCCCATTCAACAATGGCTGCATACTGTACCGCTCATGCCCTGACAACATTATGGGGAATCCACCACTGTAGGAAACTATGCACACTTCACAGTGATTATCTCATCAAATGAACCATTATCACATACTTGCTAGATATGATCTATCTTGCCTTGCAGCTACAAACCATCCCAAACCCACAAAACACATATCTCCTGGTGCATTCACACTCCTGCTTTTCCTCTAGATAGCAAATGCCTTAGTGCAAAGATAATTCACAACATACTTGCAGTCAATATGATATATCTACACTGGATGTTATCATAACATATCACACAAGATGGGCCAAATACAGGGTTCATCCCTGGGGTTTGCAACATCTAAGAAAGAGGCATGAATACATCCACTTATTCTTTTTTTTCCAAATAATAAATTGGTTTCCACCGTCTCCGGTTTGGGTGTGCCATTCACGTCAATCATCTCGACTAACCCAGCATGGGGTAGAGGTCAAAGGTCAGGGAGGTGCTCACCTTGTTTTCGGCATAGATAATCTGTATGATGTTCTGCTGCTTTGGCTCGCCGCCGGACTCTGGCGAGGGTGGTTTGTCCGCCTCTAGAGGGCGTAACGCTCGTTGCTCAATCTCTTGCTGCAGTGATTCACGAAACAACAAACACAAAGAAAAGTAATCATCACCTGAGGCCATGCAAATATGGACTATGCTTCATCATAAGCTGGTACCCTTTACATAATAGAGTATTTTTTTCATCATTGCTGCTGCTATTTTAACAAATTTGGTCTGGATATTTCAAAAGTTCAGAGAAGCAATTCCATAAAAAGGATATCATGCTTTTAATTCATGGTCACAATGGATAAACAATATGTTCCTTTTGAGAAAAAAAAAATCATGATTTTCTCCAAATAAAAAAAAAATGGAAAGGTTTATACATGTAGTTTCAAAGTACCAGTCACACTTTAACTGGCCCATGTTCATGCAGACAAAATGCAGAAAATTCCTTCATACAAAGTTTGAGTATCACAGTTCTCTTGGTTAAAAAAAAAAGGATGCAATTCATATACAATAAAACAGTGATTTCTACAGAGGTGGACTGGAAGTAGACAGTCTCATGCATATCATTGCAGTTACATGTAAGTTTTTATTAAAGCCATTACATCAAAGGGACCACATAATGTGGAGTAGTGCTACATCCATTATCATAACTCTTACTATTTGGTGTTAGTATTACATCTGTTTATCACACATCTCAGGTTTATTTGGTGTTACTGTTTCAGAAGTTTGAGTAAACTCTCCTCATACAAATGAGCACTCTGTTGTTCACATAGAATTTCTTGTTTCACTTGCACAATTCTTTACAAGCCTCCTTCTTTGCTGAACTTAAAAGTCAATCTTCAATTGGCTACACATTTTAGAAAATGCAAGTTCTTTTCGTCTCTCTCAAACCAGCAAATTTCTTCCGAAATTTTTTTCTGCTTCCGTGCAGATTTGCTGACTTTAGTCAGTTCTACAAATAACTTTCGAAATCAGACGAGCGGTAAAATTCAGTGTTGCCAATTTCATGATGACAAAATGATCATTTCTACAGCAAAGTTTCCCCAGGACCTGACAGGTCAAAAGAAAGTTCTATTCATCCAATTCCATATGAAGATACAATGTATTACTGGTATTTACTGCACAGTGAAATAATTACAGGCATTCAAGACATTTCTTCTTTTTTAACAACTTCAATCACTAAAAGCCAACTGAGGCTCACACAACATGATTGAAGTAAAAAATCCCTCAGCGTGCGATGAAATTCCAGAAAAACCCACCATTCCAATCGAAAACGATACTTCTCCCCTTTAAATCCCCTCATTAACAAACAAGCTGACCTCATGTGCAAACACACACACCTATTTGTGGGACTACATACAAGCCCTATTTGATATGACCTAAAAGGTATGTGTAGTGTCAAAGTTTCTGGCTTTGACACTCTAGGTATAATTCTTAATTTTCATTACAAAACGATGCCCTCATCTTTTCTCAACATAACAAGTAGGCATTCTGCATCTTTTTCCTCTTCATGACTTTTGTCTATTGTCTATGGGAGAAGGTCTTTCTCCTCTACCACACCACGAAAACATGTTTACAATTTCTCGCAAGTTCTAGGCCTCATTATTGGGGTTTGTGGCTGCTCTCATTTCTGAGCAAAAGAGGACACTCGGGCTATTCATTACAGAATGGCTGACAAACAAAAATGGAACAGAATAATCACACTTTAATACACAAGAGGAGTTAAACAAAAGCTATTATGTATGCAGCCAGTATTGTTTTTGTTTCTGTGTTTGCTTTCTCCAGAAACGTTCAATGGCAGCACTACATGCTGTTAACACTGCCTCCCAAAACATTTTGCTTTTTATGACAGCTAAACTGAAAAATCACTCTTGAAATGTTTTGTTTGCCGTAAAATTTTGAGCAGAGGGAGAGATATTCTGCGTTACCACAATATTCAGCCTAACATGGGTAGTCTCGTTCACAGTCACATTATTCTGCTGCCTTGTTCACCACAGCTTTGCTAACCATTCATTACATGCTATTACATAATTTGACCACATCGTATACGACAAACGATCAGAAGGAATTTTTCGAGGCTGCCATTCCGACAGCCTTGGTATCATGAGCAAGCCTACGGGTCAAGCTCAAAGTGCATCACTGTGTCACACAGGTGCTTATCTACTCACTTCCTCACACTGCATCTTCTACCACTGGCACTGATTTTTACAGGAAATCAACTATCAGTTATCTCAACGCGGTATTTACCGGCAGAAAGGCGGTGGATAATGATGGATTTACAATGCACTTCAACCAGAACTGTTTTAAGGCAGAATACACTGGTTTATGTGCCACGTAAACATACACAGAAAAATAGAAATTACATATTTAAGAGGCTTTCATTGCAACCATATGCAGATGCGACAGCCAGACACAAAAAAAAAATCAAAGAATCTGTTGGAGAAATTCCTGTCACCTTTTAGAAATAATACAACATCAAAGTTGTAATATCACACTTGATACAAAAACAATGAATTCCATGTACATTTTTCATGAAATATTCACTCCTCTGCTAGTTTTTCGAAATATGTTTTTACGGTCTATCATTTCCATGTTTTGTCCCAATTCCCAGCCACAGTCAACTTTTTCCTTTATAAACTTTTGAGACACATTTGTTAATCATTTGTTTTGTTTGTTTGTTTTTTCTTATCTCTCTCTCTCTCCCTACCCTCAAGTGTATCTAAGTTTGGCACAACATTCACAAGGTATCAGGAGCTAGATAGTTGACTACCATTGGTTGGCTCAAGTCCAGGATGTGATTACATATATTCGCTAAATAGAGACCCAAGTTCACATCACATTCTCCTAATGAGAGGGGTGTCCTTGCACAGCGTCAAACTCTTCGCTTGCCAAAGTTGCAATTTTGCACCATATAATACATACACATCACATGGGGCAGCAATTTGTCTGGCTTGTAAAGACTTCATTCAGCCTGCAAAAACCACAACACGCTCTTCAATTTTCATGTCACACGGAAGTCCGCTGCTCACGAAAAACAAAAACATCGCAAACAACATTAAAAGTGAACAAAGAAATTAATACTAGTCCTAATTTTAACATGCAAAAAAAGGGGGTAGGGATCTTAAATCCATTGCTGTAAAAGCAGAAATTTGTGCACACTTCGCACAACATGAAAGGAGCACGAATACAAAGGCACTCATATTTTTAGCATATTTCAATTCCATGGAATTACATACATGCGGTAGTTGTCTTACATGGCAGAGCCCCCCCCCCCCCCCCCCCCAAAAAAAAAAAAATACTCATGCACAAATGTCTAGTTTTACAGCAACACTGCACTCTGGCACTGGTCCGACCATGAACTGGACCATGAAAAATTATTGTCGGACCAGTAACTTTTTTCAGGAATGGACCAGTAAAACATGGAAAAACTGGGTACATATTGGTTCGACAGACAGATCGTCGGACCAGTAGAAAAAGATGGTTACCGTAAAACGAGGAATGTTCGTGTGCATCTTTATTTCGCGAAGTTCACGAGAGCCAAGATTTGCGAAATCAAAATGAATGTGAACGGTCCTATCTACACTATACGCATTGAATGTTAGAGGCAACTCCCAAAAAAATTTCATGCCGCAAAAAAGGCCGTGGGGGTCCAATTCGAGAAAATTTCATGCCGTGAAAATAGTGTTTTACAGTATTGTGCAGCCCTGTTTACAGTATGATCTGTTGCAAAGTTGTGATCCTCTTTACCTGTTTCTTCTTGAGCTTGGAGATCTGAGACTCCACCTTGGCTATCTCTCGGTCCACCCTATCCATCGAATGGAGCAGGCCCTCCTTGGACACCTTGGTCGGAGACGACTCCTGGTCGCAGGGGGTCGGGGAGATGTTCTCCACCTTCGGCATGAAGGGTGGCTCCTGGAGAAGAAGAAGAAGGGGGGCGAGGGAGGACGGAGCACAGAATATCAGAAGGTGTCATCTGTGACATCGTTGTCCAATCATGATGTGTGATTAATGCTAATATTTGCCTTGAAGGAGGCATCATTTTACAAGGACTAAACAACAAAAAAAGGTTTCTGAACAAGACTACTCTCTAACAACACCAGGGTACGCCAAGTTTTTATGTGCGTTCTTTGCCATTATTTTATTTGTGAGTTTGTGTGTGCGTGTGTGTGTGTGCGTGTGTGTGCGGCAAATCTAGCAAATGCATATTTTTATAAACGGAAAAGCCATCTTCTACTCCACAGGATATTGCACATACACCTTGAGGGAAAACATCAAAGGCTAATGCTTCCCCTTTTTTCCCAATCTGTGTAGACTGTGATCTCAGGTTTCAGGAAATACCAGTACACAGTTTCTTTTCAATCATCAAGCCCTATTCTCCATGTATTTTTCTTTATATGCAAAGTTTCTGTTGGTGGTATTCTTGTACTATAAATCAATATGCTGTTTGTACATCGAATGATCATTTCATTGAATTTCAGAGAACTTCCACACAAAGTTCACCCTGGCTTTAATCCCGAAAGAAAATCGAATCAACACAATGGTGGAAATTTAATCCAAAGTGGACACTGTACCACTGCACCTAAAGACTGAATCCTATACTGACAACAATGACAACAATCTTGGAAAATGCTACACACCATCAATTTGATGACTCAAGGATCACCTGGGTAGATTACATGATCAGTACATTAATCCCATACATTGTTAATCGTGCAGCTGGTGATCATAAATTTGCATATCGTATGACAGTCTGTTCAGAAACTCTCTTGCATAACCTGAAAGTCCAGTTTCTTATGAAAAAAAAAAACCAGAACAAAATCAGACTAGCAAGGCATGGCATTTCAGACACTGACTAAATACTTCAGGAAAAAGAGAATTATAAAAATCAATACAGAGAAAGGAGGCCCTCTGTTGGGGAGGGGGGAAGAGGAGCAAGCATGACCAGTGATTAAAATATGACTTCCTCCTCAATTTAGTGTGCCAAAGTGGGAGCACTATTTACATCTGTTGCGTCCACAGAGCCCCTCACGAGCAAGCTAAATCCAGCTCCATTTATTCCGGCACCGGGATGTTGTACCCCAATACTACCATTTTGTGATGTACTGTATTTAACAAGCATTGATTTTTGGTTTTCTGATGGAAGCCATTTTAAAGTTTGTGAGAAATTTCCTTATGTGACGCAGGGCTATGAAACATAACAATCTGACTGGCCAGTGTTGCATACAAAATGCATAAAAAAAGTGTTCATGATCTTCTAGCCAAGGAATGACCAATGGGAAGATTAAATCTGAGTAATGAAAACATGAACAGACAATACACAAAAACTAAATGAACTTTCTGAACAATTCATAAAATAAATTTGTCTAATTTCATACAGGGCAAATAGTTGACTTATATAAAATTGGCACAAATTTGGGGCCCATGGGGGGATTACACAACAACTTATTTGCATAGCCCAAAGTGCTCTCTGAGAGACTAAAATGAAGGATGGTCCGGAGGGGGGGGGGGGGGGGGGGGGTCTGTAGCATGTTCTTTCTTTTACCTTCTTGATTTCATGCTGCGGAACCAGCATCATCTGAGCACTGTTGCCCATTGGGACAGGTCGTACTGGCTTGTGGTCGATTTCAGTCATCGTCAGACGAGGGCGCTTCGGTGCTACTGACTCTGCTGCCACGGCCTGCTGGCTGCCCGATGGCCTTACGGGCTCAAACTGCCGATACTGCGCCAGTCCCCTGAAAAAGAAAAAAAGAAAAAAAAAGTGTGATCAGAACAGAAGGTCAAAGGTCACAGAGATACAACCACAAGCAAAATGCAACTTCTTCCATGGTAGCAAAATTCCATTTTAAAAGATTTAAGTTTCAAGGGAAGGTAACAGCCCTCATACCAACAGATTATTGGGGTGTATCAGATGAAAATAGATTGTTTATAGCTTCTGCCCCAGTGAAAGATGAACAAGGCAGTAAAACTGAATAAACATGTAAAGAATTATTCTGCAGCACACACACAGGAAATTCTACAAACCTTTCATCTGCAAATCACACACCAAAGACTTGCTAAATTTACTGCACAGGTTGTAAGTCTGCAAGTTTGCAGGCTTACATTGTACCACATCTTTGAGAGCTATCATATCATGTGCAACATTTTGTGAACATATTTCTTTGCAAATTAAGACTTGTAAAAAGACAATCTTACTTGAAGTTGAAGTCACAATCGGGAAGCACACTAATGGAATGAGAAAGAATTAGGATCTCTAGATTTCCCAACTTGGAGAGGATCAACAATGCATTTCTGCAACGATAGGCAAAAATTACGCGACTCTCAATGGACTCTAAAATAAAGACATCTGAAAGAATTTCCTGACTGACATATAGGTTTGTATTCACAAATTATGACTACAAGAAGTTGAGATTTAAGAACTGAAGCATTTGCAAGATAACACTTGTCATTCATCAACTTAAAATGCAATTTCTGAGTGGTGACCTCAGCTGTAATCTTGTACTGTATTCTGGATAAACTCTATACTTCAACTGCACGGAGTAGAAAGATTACTTTCTTAGATTTTCTTCTCTTTTTTAGTGGTGTCATTTCAGTTTGAATGTGATCTAAACAGACTGAAAAGTAGCTTTGACCTAAGGCTGTAAACATCCTCTCCATTGTTATCTTTTCAAATATGTATTCCATGCTATATAAATTCTTCTGATATAACTTTCAGAAATGTGAATCACCCTGCATTATCTATTACAGATGGTTCCCTGCAAAGATTTGTGTCACGAGGTTGGAGACACCATATTCAAATCTTTTCAAATATCAAAAACATAAAACAAGTATACACAAATACAAGCATATACAGTGTATATGAATACATACGATTGGTCGAAAATAAGCATCTAATCTCTCTGTTTGTTGATCTCCCTCCATCCCCACCCTAGTCCCCCCCCCCCCCCCCCCCATACAGTAGTTTATGCAAATTGTATGTAACTGTGATATTTAATAGCACTGGCTACCTCTTGATGTTTTGCATAATCACGTTCCATATTGTGTGAGCTGTGTAGTCGAAGGATTACACAAGCTACCTCATACAAAATATGACTGATCTGCAAATTCTGCAATGCATGTACATGTGTGAATATCTGGTGCAAAGGTTAACTAGTTCTCAGGATATGAGCTCCACAAATATCAAATGTCATTTTACTACATTTCATAATGTGCCATAAAATTGAAAAGCTTTTAAAAAGCAATTCCTGCATGATTACTGTACCGTGCATACGTTGTCCTATCAAAATGAATTACATTTTTTTTTTCTTATCCTTCTCCCACGCACAAAAAGTACCATCTTAAATCATTGTAACAAATACTGGTGGACATGCTTCTACATTTGAGGATAGGTGATCTTAAGTGATAATATGTGCTGATTTTTTTTTTGCTAGTTCACTATCCATACCCAAAATCACACAGGTTCCAAATTCTTGGAATGATGTACAAATGTAATCTTCTTGTTACATAATAATACCTCACATGCATTGAATGTACCAATGGTACATGATGCGTTAACATCTTAAAGAAACTTTGATGATGGCACTCAAAAAATGCAAGTCATTTGTATTTTTTTTTAAAGAAGGGAAAAACTGTCATGTTCTCTCCCCTAAAATATCACAAGAAACGAGATACAGACAATTTTATTCACCTTCCTCATAACTGTTTCCTACATCCTGAAATCTAAGACACTTCCAGTTGCAATCCCAAAATATTCCATCTCTCTACAAAGATCAAATTTCAAACGTTGTCACAGGTGGAAATTCAGGAGTGTAACTGTCACGTGTAAGCATCTCCCATCATCCCAAGATAAAAATACATCTGCATGAATATGAAATATGAACCCATACTTAAACTTCCATTTAGATATTTCATATTACCTTTTTCTTATTTCTGAAAGAGTATCAATGACATTTTCAAATCATTGAACCCTGAACAGCAGCTCTGCAATTTAAACTTTTTGGAAAGATATACAATCTGATGATTTTTTTTTTCAGCTCACTCTTCACTGGTGGTCATTTGTTTGTATGTATGTATATATATTTGTTTATTTTTCTGTTTGTTACTGTAAATTGTACACATCTCTTGTGATATCAGATTTGAGAAACTTTAAAGATGGCTGCTGACATTGGGGCCCCTCCCCCCCCCCCCCCAAGAAAAAAGGTCAAATAATCAAGAGCTCATTTGGGAGCTGAACAGCTGGCACTCGCCAATACCGTACATTTCATCGCAGAATTGAAGAGAGGTTAGAAGTTACCTTCACATGACAAATTATGCTCGTTATTAGCACATGCTTTTAGCAAAACCCTAATGGATGGCCCATCATACTGGATGCCTAGGTCTAGGCATGTTTTGCATTCAACCTGTATTACATGTAGATGTCATTGACTTTTTAGTCATAAGGCAGAAACACTGCTGTTCTTTATTGTGGTAAGCTGGTTAATGATTCAACCTCTCAGACATATTCATTCTTGCAATAAATCATCATCAAAATGAAAACCAGTGTTTTATCTTATTTTATTCCTTTCCATTTGAATCTTCCTGAAGCAAAACCACATCCTTTTACAGCATTTTCCCCCAAAATGATTGAAATTTCAGGGAGTTTCCTTCACAAACGGATGTGACAATGCATTGCAAATTTCAAAGTTAGCCTACATCAGTGTAATAAATTCTTGTTTTGTTCTGTATTTTCATTTTATCAAAAGAACATGATTATTCTTTTTTTTTTCAGCCAGTTAAACAAATAGACTCAACATTATCAAACATTGTCTTAGCACCTCTCTCCCTCTCTCACTCACACACACACACACATATAAACACACAAACACGTAGATAGTGTTACTTCTGGTTTGCAAACCTCAAAACTGATGCTGATTAGATTGTGATATGTAGTAAGCTTTTGCACAGGACTCCTTCAAATCAAACACATGCTATTCTTTTTTTGTGTGTGTGTGTATGTGTTTTTTTTTTTTAATAAGACATCAAAGCAAACTCTTGCCTAGTCAAAATAACCACATTACATGATGAGCTTGATCACCATGAAATTCTGCAAGATTTTAGTTCGTCTTTCAGAAAAAGCCTCTGAAAAGAATGTGTTACAGACAGATTAATAACAATCATACGTGCTATGTTTCACAGCCTTGACATTCTTATGAAAGATGTTCTATGAATGTGGACCACTCCCGTAGTCATTTTCAAGAAAGAACAACCGACAAAAAATAAAAAAATGAAAATCTACAGCAAGACGTCGCTTTGAAACCAACCAAAAGATACTCTCAGCTTCCTATGGCAAACAGCCGCACACAAAAGTTTTCTAGAGTTCAATAAAAAGTAACGTCACACTGTCGTCTTCCCCTCGGCTGTGTCACGTTTGGTGTGAACAGGTAATTGTGTGTCATGCCTGTGTGCTATTGTGTCGGTTCACTGTAGAAGTACCCTTTGATCTCATGCACTGGCCAATGTCTGGATGGCATACTCTCAAGCTTCTTTTTTTTCCTTAAAAAGATATGCTTTTTTATTTCTTTTTTTAAATCTTCATGATATGACTTGTATATATTGTAAAAACCTGCATGTTCATATAACAGGCAGCATGACAAATATTTGCACTGTCTGGTCTTAAAAAAAGCTTGGGACTCTGCCATGCACAGATGGCAATGGAAAAGGTTTTCGAAGCCATACGTTTCCTGTTTACAACATAGCCCGGTGAACTCCAGAAATGAGTTGCTGGAAATAACTCGTTAGACATTATGTCATTTTATATTGTGTGTAGTTTTATGACACTGAAAAGATCTCAGCACAAATAATGAAGTATACCATATTTTCATTATTTCAAAAATAGATGTGGTGTTTTCTTTCCGAGAAGTCTTTCACATTATGTAGAGGGTAAATAATAAATAAATACATGAAATTACTAAAATACAGTAGGTCACAACCTTAATTGCTCTTGTCACTTCAGAACATCATACAAGAGAAAATGGCCTATTCCAGGGCACTGAAAATGAGTGATAAATGGAAAGCAGACACAAAAAGCCCTTTTGTGCATACAGACTGTAGTTTGAATGAAAAAATATCACTTTTTTTATTTATTTTTTATTTTTTGTAAATACATGCACTTTAGAGTGAATAACAAAGCTTTTTAAAAATGCACTAAGAGTTGGTGTTCCTGTGTGAAATGTGTAAGTTTTTATTTCTTGGACTGCATCCTGAATTTTTTTTATCAACAATTAAAGCCATGAAAATACCCCCCCCCCCCCCACATTAAAAAAAAAAAAAAATGCAAAAAAAAAATACACATTTTGACACCCAGAGATTCTGCAGCTACTTTCATTTTGGTGTCCACCCCAAATCTCTCTAGTAAGCATTACAAGTGACAGATATCAAGTGCTGTTTATCATTCTTAAAAAGTAAGCAATATTTCCTGAAAGAAAATTAATGTATAAATAAAACCCAGTACAAATACAGAAAGAAACCATTTGACTTGCACTTATGTGATCCAAGATGACTCTGATCACCTGAAAATGAACATTACAGTCCGACCTTGATTATCTGGCTCTCTTATCCGGATTTCTCTATTATCCGAACACCTCCAAGCAGTGAAGACAAACAAGAGAGTGATTTCCACTACAATCATACCTCACACAAAACTCAAGAAATTTACCCATGATATTCCCTACAGAAACATGTTATGAATTTTGCAGTAAAATGTTTCAATTTTGTAACCGTGATTTTAAGTACGCAAACATGAATTATATTGTTGCACAGTGTTGTACACTACCTACATGTACATAGTTACCACTGGGTCGGCGGCCTGTATGTACTCAAACGTACGTAATCATTATTTCTCCCTCATCCGGCCAAATCCCTCACATGGACGGGTGCCGGTTCCAACATGGCCGGATAACAGAGATCGGACTGTAATGTAATGGTTGCTATCATGGACACCATGCCCTCTTCATATCAACTACTTTACAGCTGGGATGTCTGCTCAACACAATTTCACAATTATTTGGGGAATTGTTAAAATCTTCATGGGTCATTTCTTCCTGTCAAGCAGGGAGCTCCCCAAAAGATATAAAAGAGCTTCAGTCTATTGTGATCATTCCTACAAGAACTTTATCTTCCAGACGCTCTCCAATGCAAACACTGTAAAAGTACATCATCTACCACGGAAGAGCAAAGGGCACAAAAATGACCGAGTTTGTGCACAATTGGGGACACATCCTCCTTTAATGTTTACAATTGACACACAGAGTCATTTTCGTGCATTCTCACAGTACGTGAGGATCTTGCCAAAAATGGCATTTCAATGCATATTCCAGGGCGATTATGTGATAAGCCAGAACTTTGACCTAATTCCTACATTGCTCCTATCCTCCATTGGCGACAGTCGGTGCTAACGTCTTTGTTTCCATGGTGCTGCCTCCCACTTCCGCTTTCTTCTTTCCCCATGTTTGTAGAAGCATGGGCGGTGCATGGCACAAATTGTTTTGATCTGATGGCTTGTGCAATAATCTTCAAGAAGAGAACAGGGTCTGCAAAAACCAGACTAGCTCTGGAGACAGGACTTATCGTTCAGGCTCACAAACAACCACATACTCAGTGCCAAGAATAATCGGAATGTTGTTCTTATAACATGAAATAGCCCTCTTTACACACCCAACTCCTCCCAAGCATCCATCAAGTTTTATCTGAGGATGACATTGCAGATCTGCATAATGAGTTATTTCAGCTTTGAGAAGAGAGAGATTATTAAGGAGAAGGGGGAAAAAAGGACAAAGATATGCAACAGGTGGTGGAAGAAAAGGAAGGGGAAGAGAAAGATGGAAAAGAAAAGGAAGGAGAAGGATGAAGCCGGGAGGAGTGACAGAAGAGAAACACTGACTGACAGAGGATGAGGGATGGGGGGAGGAGGATCACAGGAACAGGAATAAGGGTAGGAAAGGAGACAATGGACATGGGTTCTGTTTAATATAAAAAGATAATATCAATTTTAAATTTCCTTAACACACAGGCTGCCATACACTTATCATATAAATCAACTTCATAATCAATCTTAACTCTTAATAAGAAGGGCCATGGACTATGATCAAGGGAGGGAAAGGAGAGAAGGAAAATGGAGATGGAACAAGGGAGGGACAGGAATAGGAACACAGTATACAGACATGAGAGATGGAATCCAGGAGTAATGACAAAGAACATGGAAGGGACAGAAAGGGAACACAAGAATTCACAGGAACACATGATGGACAAAAAAGGAGGAACACACAAGGAGGAACAAGGGAAGAAAAGACAAGGGAGGGACAAGGAAGAGACATGGGAAGAAGAACACAGGGGTATGGTCAAGGGAGACAGAGGGAAGGAGAAATAGGGGAGTAGGAAGAGAGGAGGGATGCGATAGGAACACAGGAGTGGCAGCAAAGGAATAGGAACATGATGCCACAGGGAAGGAGAATCACAGGAGTATGAACAACAAGGGAGCGACAGGGGATGAGGAACACAGGAGTATGAACAAGGGAAAACAGGGGATGAGGAACACAGGAGTAAGAACAAGGGAAAACAGGGGATGAGGAACACAGGAGTATGAACAAGGGAGCGACAGGGGATGAGGAACACGGGAGTATGAACAACAAGGGAGCGATGGGATGAGGAACACAAGAGTATGAACAAGGGAAAACAGGGGATGAGGAACACAGGAGTAAGAACAAGGGAGCAACAGGGCAAGAGGAACACAGGAGTATGAACAAGGGAGGGACACGGAAGGACAATCAAAGGGATAGGAATAGAGGAGGGACGTGACAAGAAGGACAGGGAAGAAAATAGGCATGGGGACAAACGCGGAGGGGTAGTGGAGGAGGGAAGCAGAGGAAGAGGAGATTTTGGTGGTAATTACATCATGAGAGGATTTGTGGCTCAGCTGAACAGAACGTTCCTCACAGCCCGAGTATAAACGCAGGCAACCATTAGAAAAACCTATTCAAGGACTTTATGTTTCCGTCACAATTATGCTTTCATGTGAAAATGAATTCACGGTCAACTTTAAGATGCTAAAGCATTGGCAACTTTTTTTTCTTCTCAACAATGCAAAATGTAATAGTACCTCATACTTACATCTGTGTTGCTTTGTTTTCAACATACACTGTTTGGCATAGGCTGGATGATATTATATCATTCGCAATCCATTTGATTTCAGAAAGAAAGCATTTTTCAGGGCTTATATGATAAACCGGGCAGGGAGGGGAGGGGGAGGGAGAGCAAAAGTTAACTGGAGTCTCTGCAAAAGGCATCAAAAATGTCAGTCGTTGCTCTACCTGTCTCTGTCCACCTGTCCATGGAACTCGGAGAGGAGGGAGGGTCGCCTTCGTATACTGGCCTGACTGCTGTAGTGAAGGTCGCGGGGATCTCTAAACTCCATCTGCCCCATATCCTGTAGAATGTACAGTGAGATCAAAAAAAGGATGAAAGAGGTTGATTAATTTGGGGGTAAAGAAGAACTTGGTATCTCCTGATGTACACTGCATATATGTGTGAAAATATGTAATGCATTATAAACTTGCATACTTTTCATCTTTCTCATTTACTGTAAAAGTGGATATTTTTGCATTAGTGATTTTTTTGTGCTTGGCTTGGTAAGATAAATTCTGCGTGTTTTTAACTCCGCAGAATCAGGACATTTATTCAATTCAAGAACATATGGCATGCAAAAATATTACCATGCTTTTATTTTCGTGCTAGCTTCTTGTTGCGTGAAATGCATGAAAATTTCCACTTTTACAGTAATCAGCATCTGTATTCGTGCCTTCTGTCTACATACATGTATATCTAATGTCATTTTTTTCTCTTTTTCATCCATTACCACTTATGCACAAAGCAATCACTGGTTTGGTATCCCACTTACTAGCTTTTCGTCTTATTTTGGGTATTTTATTTTTAGAGCTCTTCAAAGCTACCAATGTCATATCAAAAATTTTTTTTAAAGCACTTTGCTGCTCTGTTTAGAATTCATTGCACACACTTCCAACGCATTTGCGAATAGCATACGAGAAATGAACATGCACAAAGACACACACACACACCACACCAACCCACACACATAACCTTCTCTTCCCCCATTCGACCTCTCAAATTTTCTCTAAATTAATTTCATTTTTAGCAGGGCACAGGAATTGACTACCCATGAGCTACCTTGCTAGAGGTACTTCTCTGCCTAACTGCAAAAACCCTGACAAATAATCCCTCGCAATTTCAGCTTTCACAACGTATCGACAAGCGAAGCATCTGGTCAACATACAACAAATAGGCAAAGAATGACTAAACATGAGCGTGATTCTGCTGCTTTGTGGGGCTAGTCAGTGAAATAGGATGCCCTTAACCCGTTGAAGACTAGTCGCGAGTACACTCGGGCGGGTGTCTGCATGTTATAGCAAAATCAGTTCATCCTCAATGGGATATTAATTAGGGTTCCTTCGTGATATCCACATATGATTGTGCTATGTTACATTGCACAGCTTTCATATTTTCAAGTAATGCAATATATGTATTTCTTCCAATAAATGTGTTTTTTTTACTTTGTTTTTGTTTTTTGTTTTTTTAGAAGGCAAGTGGTAGATGTGACCATAAAATGTCTTTTCGTATGTGCTTACTGAGTGGTGACCACAAAATCTACAATAACACATGTACAAACACACACACACACACACACACACACGATGTAATGTAGATTAATTGTGACAACTTTCTATTCTCATTACTGCTAAAACACGACAAAAGTGGTCATATCGATACTACAAAATACACCTTTAAGTAGTCAGCAATACTATCAAATACATACACACACACACACACACACACACACTCATGTAGAAGATGTCATACAGACTGCCTAGCTAATGATCTCATTAATCTTGTTTGGTATCCATTTAGAGTAGCCTGCATTCAACAGAAATACACACTCACACAAACACACATATTTAGATACACACACACACACACACACACACACACATATGGTAGATACACACTAGATGCACACACTAGACGCACTACATGCACATGCTCCCTAGACAAACACTACAATGTACCTCACACACATTTATCATAGAGTAGTAGCAATGAACTTTTTCTTGTGTCTACCACCAACAATCCCCCTGAACCCACCCGGAAGGAACCCACGGATATCCCCTCGTTCTGCTGGTCAAGTTAAATGGAGGCTAGAGAATGCAAAGGTACCCAGAGGGGTGGGCAAAGGTATTTCAGAAATATCTTGACTGTACCTGTTAGCTTCGCAGGTAAAAAGAAAAAAAAAATATACGAAATCTCCTGATGTTTCGCAAAAAAAAAAAAAAAAAAAAAAAATCAACAGATAATCACATAAATCTTTAAAGTGATATTTGTCAGCATGAGAGCTGTAGGGAAAATCAACAATCAGGTATTTTTTAAAAGCAGAAGTACTACAGGCCATCCTACGATGTATTTCACACCTGAAATATGAATGCCTTGAATCACCTCCAGCGATGCATTTTAAAGACAGGTGAGTTGTTGAATACAATTTATTAATCAAACTTAAATTCACTTCCACAATCAAGGTGCATGATAACATAGGGGACCCCCTACTTTAAAGTACAACAGTAGTAGTCCTATTAGATAGAAAAGATTGTTACAAGGGCCTCTCTCATTGGCAAAATACAATGTACAGCTGTAGCTTCACAAATTTTTAGAGCCAAGAACCCATTACCCCCACCCCACCCCCACACTTAAGAGTAACACTTATCGCAATGTTGTTCTCACCAGCTTCTAAGAAAGAGGGCTGACCCTACCAATAGTCCAGGACTGTCATGTACATTTGTACAAGAACCACAATTTGACGGGGCTACCATTGCAATTGACAGGGCTGAGCATGCCAGGGCTAGTAGAAAACTAGAGAAGCACTCTGAGAGCGCAGACCTCCACCAAGCATGCAGCCCATTTCCACCCGCACTGATCTTGTTCTTCCACAGAGATCAGTGATTTCTACCCATACGTACTTATAGCATTGTGTGCTGAAAGCCGCCCGATTTCCCAATATAGAAGCCTTTGTTACGTCATAAACCCTCAGCTGCACCGCGCGCCTCGCCCTAGCAGAAACTAGAGCACGCACTTTAGTGCGCGCATGCAAACCTCAAATCCGCGCAGCCTGAACTCCCAAGTTCATTGACCCTACCTGCCAAAATATCAAAAATCCTTCATAAATTCCCCAAAAATTCTCAGATCACTACCAAAAGTTAATCGTTTGTTACTTGTGTCTAAACCTTTCCTGCAAGTTTCATCTCAATCCGTTCACTACTTTTTGAGTTATTTTGCACACGGACAAACGAACGGACGAACGAACGAACAAACAAACGAACGAACTAACTAACTAACTAACAAACAAACCAACGGTAACGAAAACATAACCTCCCCCCTTGGCGGAGGTAACAAGGCCCAGTTTGAAAGGGGACGAAAGACCAAGCTGTTTCTATGAATATTTGTTTTCTCTCTTTCTTATTCCACAATGTGGGTGGGTACTTGATTTTTTTTTTTTTTTTTTTTTTTTAATCCTGCATCACCTCTCCTGTGCAGAGTGGCTGACTCATGAATATTCATTACACTTGAGAGAGTCTGTGCCAAGGTCAAGATTTCGCAAGTGAAAACAGCCAACCATTTAACATATGTTTGTATGTAGGCCTCAGATTCAGAGAGAGTACCAGTACAAACTATGAATAAAAGTTAGAAATGTGGCTGGGGAAAAATCACTGGCTAAGAATAGGAGTACTAGGCTAAGAAAAATTAACAGTTAGAAGGGGCTTTAAGAAGAAACACGCTGACACTTGATGGAGGATTTTTAACTCTTTGAACTTCGGCCAGAGAGACTCGGGAGGCACCTTACCAAAACACAAGTCATGAGTCATTCAGCATGCTGTGCCAAGGAGCCTGATGGCATGCCAACACACTGGGATATTGACTGGCACCCCCAAGTATTTATATCAGAGATCCGGCTACAAAGAAATGGGTAAAGCCAGGTTAACTCACTTTTCCACTTAAATTTCCACTTGCCGCAGCTACATTGGATATGTGTGTGTATGTACATGTATGCCACAGGCGAGGTAGTGCTATGCATGTTTCTTGATGAAAGTCCATGGCTGGAGTACATGGAAAAATGTATATCTTGCCCACATTCTTCCCTTTCTTCAGGAAACAGGAGGCTATCAAGAGCAACTGCTACTACATTTCTCTTTCACAATGCTACAAGAGTCTCCAGGTCTGTTCTCAGGTAAGACAATACCGACAGTCACACAAATCTTTTATTGACTCCACTGCGCTCCCCCCCCCCAAAAAAAAAGCCACACACACAAAAAAAAAGGATGGATTAATGAATTTATGGCAAGAATGTCCCAGCATGTAACATGTAATAAAGAATGTATAACACTTGGCTATTTCTTTCTTATTTCTATCTTTTGCCTGCTCTTCACATGTTGCTTCTATGGTAACGACTATTCTCAGTTCATTCGAAAAATCTAAGAGATTAAGATTCACTGCATTTCCTCTTTGCAATAGACTGTTTAACAAAAATTAATGGCAATATTTGAATGAAAATCCTTGCTTATACAAAGCAAAAGAGATATACACCATGCTCTCAGAGTTTTGTCATGAGGTTGCAATCATAGGGAAACCAAGGAAGGGGATTGAATCCCTAATGCTGGGGGTAGTGGGGGGGGGGGGGTGGGTCCCCTTTTCTGATCAGACTGCTGCAGAGGAAGACGAGGGTGACAGTCTGAAACCAAGGCTAATATCTAATAAGGAAGAAGAGAATTCATGCAAACTGCAGTGTGTCGGCCAAGGATAGGTTTAAAGAAATCATCTGAAGCTAGCTCAGGTGTCTATAAACACGTCAAGTTATTTTAAAGTGACTCACTAACCTGCTTTTCAAATTTTGCTGCAGTGGGCTACTAATACAAACACCGGTCATCATAAATCTACTCATACTCCAAAAAGATAAAGTCCACTGATAACATGAACGGTAATCATACAAATTTGTCTCATATGGAATGTGGCATGGAAATAATATAAACACACTTGTTATAGAAACCAGTCACACAATCCAAAACCCTTTACCATTGTGCTTTCATAGCTTTGCCATTCCAATATGCACCTCACCCTGTTTGGACTAAAATGCAGACACAACATTGCTTGGCTCATTTCCCAAGAATCCAGTCTACAGCCTCATACAGCAACGGAAGGGTTAACCCGTTACTAAATGTCTCGCTGGCTAATAGCTGCTGCAAATCCTCCTTTTCCCCCCAGACGAAGTACACACACAGCACACACCTGGGCCAGGCTATGACATCATTCCTGGGGGAAATACCTAATATGATTGGGGGGGGGGGGGGGGTAGGGAGAGAACTACGGCAAAATCTCTCTAGGTAGCTGCTAGGCAGGGCCGCAGCCTACCTGTGCATACACTCATCACTCCCCCCCCCCCCCCCCATCCCACTTTGTTAACAAAATCTCGCATTACAGCTAATGTTGTCTAAACAGCACATGGATGAGGGCTCATCGTGACACTGCTTATAAATGCATGGCGTCATGAAACTACACATACACCGTAGCATGAACCATTCCATCACAGGTGTTATGTTCATCATCCTGCCCTGCTAGTGAGAGAGATAACAATATTATATATTTCTCTTTCTTATAATGAAGGACATTTTTGCATGAAGATAAATCATTGCAGGGGTACAAGTGCACATTCCATATCCATCACAGTCTAAAAAGCTGGCAAAATCATCTATCCTCCCCATTCCATTTCCTGTTTTATCAGACACACAGTTTATAGTCCTGTCTGTGTGTATGTAATACATTGCACCACATGATACATGTATTTCTCTACTTGGAACACAAAACTGCAGCAAACCATATTGGCTTGAAATAAGGTTCGCTCATCTTGAACCATGGCCCACATTTCCTACCATAAATAATATTTACTTTGTTTGATGCTCATGTGTGCGATTCAACATCTGGTTTCTAGGCAGCTAATAACAGCCCGTTTGCCAAACGACTATGTACACCCATGAATCTATTAATGTCGTGGGGGATGATACCCCCGACATACTTATCTCGAAGGAATGATGAGATAAGACCTACTTCTCTCGATTTCTCTCTCACATATACACACATGCACGCACACACACACATAAGACAGGCACAAGAAGAAAGATAAGCAGGTTACTTTATCTTCTCCGGCTTGGCCAGATGGTTTTCTGCCCTACATCTACATGTGATATCTGAAGACATAAAGCACTTTGCTGGAGAAAATGCTGAAGAAAGATAGAAAGCAGATTGCTGTATCACCCACTTTTGGCTTGGTAATCTTCACTTTTTTTTTCTTCTTCTTTCTTTCTTTCTTTTTTTTTTGGGGGGGGGGAGTGGTTGCAGATCAATAGCTTTGGAGATGTGCACAGAATTTGGTGATAGACAAAAAAACTGTGTTTGTTGTTGTTGATCAGTCTGGCAACTTTTAAGCTATCATTTCTTTGGCAATATTCGGTAACATGAAACGCACCTCCGATCTACGGTTATGGCAAATAAATGCAGATTGTTACCATGTGTGAGCAAGCGACATTCGCACACATGCTGCCAAATGTACCAGCAGGGCGTAGCTTGTGGTCTGGTGCAGTGTCTTTGCCCTGTGTAAGTACTAGTATTGCAAATATGAATTATGTGAAGTGCATACTGCAGTTGTAGCACACCTGCATATTGTATTACATCTTTATAAAGGGGAACAACAGTCTCAACTGTAGTTGATTTTGAATGACAGCAATACAGTTCAACAAATTGATCAGTACAGGTTTGACATTTTAATAGTTATAATCTATACTGTGGAGATTCCTAGTGTGTATAAACTACTGTACATGGAGTTTCATTGTTTTTATCTATAGATACAGTAGGTCACCTAGCATTTGACACTATCCACATAAATTTGCACGGATTCTCTTGATTCAAGTGAAATTGACTCTACTCCAGATACCTATTACACAATGCATTCTGTCTTTACCCCCAAATCCAGCACTGTATATGTTAACTACCATATATTTCAATACCTTGTGATTTTGACCACTGAAAAAGATGTCTCTTCATTACTCAAGACAACCGAAAAAAAAGAATTGAGTTGTCACCAAAAGGCTTGCCACCTCTTCCACAAAGGGCACGACTTCCTCCAATCCCCTCATGTAAAATGCATAACTGCCACGGCAGATGGGTAAAACAATAGATCACATCAGAAAACAATACCCAGCACTGAAAAAAGCAAAAGAGAAGAGCTACAACTGTAGGTGGCCGCGCCTGGTTTCACTGCAATTAATGCAAGTCCTAAAGCCATAAATGCTTGTTTTTTCACAATGGCCCTACACCAGGCTGATGGATTGGACATTAAAGACATTATTTACCATCTGCAGATGAAATAAAAACCCAGCAATATAGCTTCAAAATAGTTCTAAAATGTGAGTTAGGGATAGAAACAACCAATGTAAAAATTTGAATGAGTATAATCAATGTTAAGTATTGTTAAATATACAAAATGTGAACAATTCTTATAATATAAAATGTTTCCAGACTAAACAGTTTACAGTTATGGTTTATTTAGAAAAATAGTGATATCTCCTTATATGTTAGGTTTTATTGCAAAATTCTTAGATGTAGGAAGTTTTGTTGTATAAATGCTGAGCTACACAAATACATCAAATGTGACATGTGATATCATGGAACATTTTTTTTTTATATTACTGCTCCCAATGGTAAACACGACATTTAACCCCTGAACTGCACTGATAAATTTGGCTGAATACATAATTGTAAGGTGCATTCACATTCATCTCTGTCTTTCGAATGAGCTGTCCCTTTTTTTCTCTTCTTCTTCTTCTTCTTCTTCTTCTTCTTCTTCTTCTTCTTCTTCTTCTTGTTTTTCATTCCAGTTCATTCAGCAGTGGGAAGAGGCAGCAAGCTAGCTATTTCTGCATACCAGTAGCAGTTTGACATTTATGGACCAGCGTATGGATTAGACTTAATCAGACATGAGCACTGTATTCCGTCCGGGAGTGAGCGAACAACCATTACAACATACAATTATAATATATTTAAACTGGAGCGTGGCAATGAAGTAAACTGTATTCTACTCATAAGATCAATATCCTTTGTTATAGGTCCTATGTTCTCTCTTGTGAGGTAAAATCTATAAAGACATTCCCCTTAATAAAAACTGGAGCATCATGCATACAAATGTATTTGACATTAATTTGAATACAGATATTACTTTGCATGCTCTCTCTCTCTCTCTCTCTCTCTCTCTCTTCTCTATTGTTGTCACATGATTTATCCTTCATCTGTCTAATCTTTTTTAGTGTTTCAGTATTTATGTCAGGGCTGCACACTAACCCATTTTTTCTGCCGGACCAACCTGTCTCTGTCGGACCGGTAAATGCCCCGTTTTACCATTTTTTGCCGGTCCGAACAGAAAATTTGCCGGTCAACAACAACAACCTAAAAAAGCGTTAAATGACTTGCAAACTTATTTTCTTGTTTTTTATGGACGTACCCCCCCCCCACCCATGTACATTTTACAGATTAATATTTTTTTTAAAACTTGCATTATTTATTGCACAATAAAATATAAAAATAAGTTGGGAAAAAATAGAATGTTTGTTTGTGATTTACAGTGTAAAATGATAATGAACAAAATCAGATTGTATCAAATGCGTTTGTGACTTTTTCTAAACATCGGCACACGAACTTGCTGCGTAACCTGCTCTTGGTGGTCAGTTGGATTGCGACGATTTAATGAATTATTTTAGCTGTGATATTTTCTGATGCACGCGCTACAAGGGGTTCTTTATTTTTCTCCCGATAATCTATTCGCATTTGTGCATGCGTTCTTGAAAGGTACACGACATGCAGGGCCGAATTCGCGATCCTTTTTGCGCCCATTTCCACCTCAAATATTAGCGGGATTGTGACGATTTCATAAATTACTTCGGCTGTAATATTTTCTGATGCAAGCGCCAAAAGAGGTTGAAAATGTGTCCTTTATGTTTTCCCGACAAACTCTTCGAATTTCGTAAGTGCGTTCTTAAAAAGATGCACCACATGGCCGAATTCATGATACTTTTTTCGCCTATTTCTACCTCAAATATCAGCGGGAGTGTGACGATTTCATAAATTATTTTGGCTGTAATCTTTTATTATGCACGCGCCAAAAGGGGTTGAAAATGTGCCCTTTATTTTTTCCCAATAAACTCTTCGAATTTCGTAAGTGCGTTCTTACAGATGTTCCACACAGCCGAATTCATGATACTTTTTGCGCCTATTTCTACCTCAAATATCAGCGGAATTGTGGCGATTTCACGTATTACTTCGGATGTAACTTTTTGTGATGCACGCATCGGCAAGAATGGTTGAAAATGCGTTCTTTATTTTTCTCCCCATATTCTCTTCGCATTCCGTACATGCGTTCTACGACACGGCCGAATTCACGATCATTTTTGCGCGTATTTCTACTTCAAATATCAGCGGGATTGCGATGATTTCATGAATAACTTCGGCAGTAATTTTTTATGATAAACGCGCCAAAACGGGTTGAAAATGTGTTCTTTATTTTTCCCGGATAAACTCTTCGCATTTCGTAATGCGTTCTAAACAGATATACGACACGGCCAAAAATCATGATTCTTTTTGCGCCTATTGTTTCCTCAAACTTCAACGGGATTGCGATGATTTCATGAATTATTATTCGGCCGTAATCTTTGTGATGCACGGGCCAAAAGGGGTTGAAAATGTGTCCTGTATTTTTCTCCCAATAATCTCTTCGCATTTCGTACATGCGTATACGACACGGCCGAATTCACGATCCTTTTATCGCCTATTTCTACATTAAATATCAGACGAATTGTGACAATTTCATGAATTACTTCAGATGTAATCTTTTGTGATGCACGCACCGCAGCTAGAATGGTTGAAAATGCGTTCTTTATTTTTCTCCCCATAATCTCTTCGCATTCCGTACATGCGTTCTTGAAAGGTATACGACATGGCCGAATTCACGATCCTTTTTGCGCCTATTTCTACCTCAAATATCAGCGGGATTGCGATGAGTTCATGTATGACTTCGGATGCAATATTTTATGATACACGCGCGAAAAGGGGTTAAAAATGTGTCCTTTATTTTTCCCCGATAAACTCTTCGCATTTTGTAAATGCGTTCTTAAAAGATACACGACACGGCCAAAAATCATGATTCTTTTGCGCCTATCGTTTCCTCAAACTTCAACGGGATTGAGATGATTTTATGAATTATCACTCGGCTCTATAATCTTTATGATGCACGGGCCAAAAGGGGTTGAAAATGTGTGCTGCATTTTTCACCCAATAATCACTTCGCATTGCGTACATGCCTATACGTCACGGCCGAATTCACGGTCCTTTTGGCGCCTATTTCTACATCAAATATCAGCGGGATTGCGATATGTCATTAATTATTTCGGCTGTAATCTTTTGTGATACATTCACCAGAAGGGTTGAAAATGCGTTCTTTATTTTTCTCCCGATAATTTCTTCGTATTTGGCGTTTTCAAAATTATACATTGCATGCAGGGCCGAATTCAATATTCTTTTTGCGTCTATTATTGTTTACTCAAATTCCAACGGGATTGCGAAATTTTCATGAATTACTTACTATTCGGTTGTAATTTATATGATGCAAGCGCCAAAAGGGGTTAAAATGTGTCCTTTATTTTTCTCCCGCTAATCTTTTCCCATTTCGTACATGCGTTCTTATCTACAAGGTATACGACATGGCCGAATTCACGATCCTTTTTGCGCCTATTTCTACCTCAAATATCAGCGGGAATGTGGCGATTTCATGAATTACTTCGGATGTAATCTTTTGTAATACACGCACCAGAAGGGTAGAAATGTCTTTTTTATTTTTCTCCCGATAATCTCGTCGCATTTGTGTATGCGTTTTTGATAACCAAGACGGCATGCAGGACTGAATTCAAGATCTTTTTTTTTGCGCCTATTATTTCCTCAAATTTCAACGGGATTGCGTTGATTTCATGAATTGTTATTCGGCTGTTATCGTTTATGATGCACTCACCAAAATGTGCCCTTTATTTTTTTTTCTATTTCTCCTCTATAATCTCTTCGCATTTCGTACATTATCTTTTGGAAGATACGACGCGGCCGGTCGAATTCATGATCCTTTTTGGGACGATTTCTACCTGAAATAATATGTAAGCGGGACTGCCATGATTTCATGATTTTTTTTTTCTCCCTAGTATTATCTCTTCACATTTTGTGCATGCGTTCTTAAAAAGTACACGGAAGGGCCGATTTCGTGATCCTTTTTGCGCCTATCTTCGTTATGAGAACATTCTGAGCGAATGAAAATATCAATTTGTGAAATGACTGTGCAAAATAAAAATAAACGCAATCAGACCCATTTACTGTATCGCTGAATATCGAATGTGTTTTTACTTTTTCTAAAAATCGACACAAGTAAATTAGTTCTAACATAACTGCTACGCTGCTGCGAAACCTGGATCGGATCGATCTTGCGTTAAGAAATCATAAGTAAAATGACCCAGAAATGCGTGCGCTTCTTTCAATGCTTCTTGTCTGGCATGACCGCCGATCGCAAGCAAACGAGAAGCAGTTACACTGTACATGCTTTGCATCGTTTGCTTTGCATGTATTGCATTGCATGGCAGTGCGTGAGCAGCGCCAAATGCGCAAGCGAACGCGAATGTAACTGGTCGACTGCTAGTATAGTGCTCAAAACTATGTTTACTGTACAAATTGCACCGGTAGACATAAACGAAAACTTGCGTAAAACTTGTTGAACAGTGCGATATCTTGCATTCTGTTTTTCCCTGATCGGGGCTGCTCTTTTCTTTTCTACTGACCCCACCAATGCTTTTTTTTTTACTGGTCATGTCGGACCGGTAACTTGTGGATTTCCTGAAAAGTTACCGGTCCGACAGTGACTTTTACCGGTCTTTGACCGTCGGACCGGCGCCAGTGTGCAGCCCTGTTTATGTTTTGTTTTGCTTTTTGCACCCTTCTATCTGCAAGGTTGAGGTTACTGCCAGTGAGCTACCTTGTGAAAGCCTTCACATTGTAAATTTCCTATTGAAAAGCAAAACAAAACAAAACAAAACAAAACACTGATCAGGGGAAGTATAAATTCAATGCTATACACTTGTTCAGCTGGTTCCACACAAAAACAAGAATAAAAAAGCTAGCAAATTAAAGGAGAAAGTGATGCATAAGGCATGTACGATGCATGTCGTACAGCCTGACCTGTGTCGAGCTTACAGACAAAACTGCGCGTGACTGTGAGCGCACTCATCTCTCACTACCCGGCTCTGATGAACGGAAGAGGAAGTGCCCTTGAAGTGCGCCGCTTGCTGGAACAATAGCCTCCCCCTGGTAACCATGGCAACTGAATCATGGCAATGGACATGCACTCTCCATATTAGTGATGCAGAAAAATGATTGAAATAGAAAAATAAATAAAATAAAATATAATGCAGTAAAGTTAAGCTTTCAGGCAGCATGGGAACAACTGCTCCATTTATTATTCAACTGATTGTTCCAGTGCTTTCTAATTGGTCCTCAGCGCATCATGTGATTAGGTGCAGATTCGCTGAACTGCATGCTATCAGAAACTACTACAAACTTGAATTTGTTCGGAAAGCCTGTAAAAGGTGAAATACTGAGGCCAAGGTCCATAATAACCACAGGTATGTTGCATAAAGGAGAGTAATTTATGTATATCAAGCAGAAGCTTTAAATATTTTTCTGTATTGGCACAAGAATTTTGTCTTTTTTGTGTGGTTAATTGCTCTAGTTACCATGGCAATGCTTCACTGAATTATATCTTAGCTTTTGAATTTTTCTACACATCTTCCCACCATTTCAAGGGAAGTGGTTATGGTTCCCTGTTTACACCTGAAAGAACACAAATTCTCCATTTGTCACGGTCGCTTCCACGCTGGACAATTCATCCATTATGCATTTGACCATGATTATTCTAAATGCCAAATGGTCGGGTTGATCCGAGTAGAATCCTCCTCTCCTCTGAGAACTGGAGGACTTGAGGATGTGCAATTTTTCACCAAGAGTTTTCCCAATGATTAACTGGATAGTTCAAATCTCATACAGTTTAACTGGGTTCTGCAAACTACTAAAAAGCACACAAAGAGATTGGACAGACATTTTCATCTATAGCAAATATGCTGCCTCACAAACACATCTGATCTGTTTTCTTCTCTCTTGTTTGTTTGTTTGTTTGTTTGTTTGTTTATTTGTTTTTGTTCTTCTTACAAGTGCTTTTACTGAAAGGAACATTTCTCAGTCAAATTTAGGTCATAAATGGCTGCATATTGTGTACTACAATTGCATTCAACATAATATATTGCTAAGGGGTGGGAGCAGGTGATTGTTTGTTGTTGTGGGGGGGGGGGGGGGTTATCAGAGGGTGGCATGGTACATATTTTAGAGTGAGATATATGTACTTTGCAATACTCTTTGACCTGTCTTCAAAAACAGACGCATTGTTTTTCGTTTACTCAGGGACTTTGCCCTTACAACAGACTTCCTGTGCGATTCGATGTTGGCCTTGAGTATACCATGTAATTCCAACCCGGGAGTTATTTTGGGTCTTCCTCCCTGTGTGGGGTTATACATGGCGCACCACGACCCTTAGGTAACAAAGAAGATTAAAAACGAAACCAAATTTTAGGACTACACTGTAAATTCACCAACTCTTCAACAGCATCCAGGAAGAACGGAAAGAACAAGATATGACACTGATTTCTGCATAGATTTAACCACAAATCATAAAATCATAAGAGTCTTTATGTGTGCATTTTTTGCAGACTCATCAATCTGATCAACGCATGTGGGGCAAGCTATACAAAAGGTTCTCCAGCTTTATCTCAACATTTCTTCTTACACTTTGTATGATCATGTACAGACCATCACTTTGGTAGATTTAAAGGACAAGTTCACCTTCATATACATGTAGAATATGTGAATGCAGCAATATTATTAGAACACGTTAGTGAAAGTTTGGGGAAAATCGGACAATCCGTTCAAAAGTTATGAATTTCTAAATTATCTGTGCAGTCACTGCTGGATGAGAAGACTACTACAGTGTATGATGTCACATGTGTACAACGATATAAGGAAAATATAAAGAGAATTTGACAAAATTTAATTTTTTGAAAAAAGTGCACGTTTCCTCAACCCGTCAATGATAAAAGGGTAATATTATTCCCCCTGCCTTCTGAAAGAGGCAAATCAAGTGTTCTTTTATTATGCGAGAAAAGTGAAAATATGTTGAATTTTCTTTATGTTTTCTTCATATCATTGTACACATATGACATCACAAGCTATAGTAGTCTTCTGATCCAGCAGTGACTGAGTAGAAACTTTAAAAATTCATAACTTTTGAACAGGTTGTCCAATTTTCCTCAAATTCTCACAGATGTGTTCTTCTAATATTGCTGCATTCACTCAATCCACATGTCTATGAAGGTGAACTTGTCCTTTAAAATCCAAATATCAATCAACTCTGTTTACTGTATAATGTTATTGCAACATACATACACATACACATACACACGCACACAAACATATACATACATTACATACATACATTGTACATGAATGTGTACAACCTCACCCCTGCATGCACACAATATACTCAGACAATGTTATTCATGATCATAGTCACTCATCCATGTTGACTGTTACAGTACTGTAGGTTCTATGTTTGCTTTCTATTGCTATATTACAGTCACGTGCACACACACACAAGTTTCTAAAATAAACCAATGACACTTCGGACATACCCTACTGGGTAGACCCAGACAAATTGTTACCAGGCATCTCTAGTACGAATTATAAAGTTGTTGTTTTCCACACTAGTAGCCACACAATAAGTGCTCAGCATATGGCAGTCAGATCTTTGGAGGCATGATTTACCACTTGCAGATGAAACAAAAACCCAGCTTTAGTGCTTCAAAATGAGTTAGGGATAGAAACCAATGTAAAAATTTGACTCAGTACAATCAATATTGAATAGCCCATTTCATACTGAATTCTGAAACCCCTATTGATTTTGTAATACACACGCCACCAGGTTCCCGTATGGAACAGTTTAAGTCTGTGCAAAATGTAAACAATAGTTATGATAAAAATGTTTCTACTCTAAACTGTCTACAGTTATGGCTTAGTGGGCAAAATAGTGATATCTCCATGTATTTTAGGCTTTATTACAAATATTGTGTACATATGGTAGGATGTTTTATGACACAACTGACCTACACACATGCGTCAAATGTGATATCTCAAACATTTTTTAAATCACTGCTCCCAATGGTAAATAGTACCTTTACGAGTAGAATGATTTTTAACAAAATGTGTTCAAAGAGAAACTGCATAATCACTATGTGAAGTTACATGACATACAATGCAGGCACTCCCATTAGTGGCATAAAAAGTAGACAAGCATGTTTATACCACAGCATAGCATGTGTCCCATATATTAATATCAAAATTGTAACATTATGTCATGTTTTCAAGGTGCAAGTACCCACTGGCAATGAAACAAAATTATAACATGTCAATTTCATATGCACGACTTCATATCAGTTTTTGGGTATACCTCCAGATATATCAAGACAAAATTAACAGACATATAGTTTGGACTGCAGACATATTTTTGCAGACATAACACAGATTTAAAAATAGGCCTATACTGTAACCTTACAATTCAGTGTCAATATGGATAATTACTAACATGCAGTCAATTGCATTACATTACAAAGCTTTAAAATATATATTGCTCACATACAAATGCACATGACAAAATCTTGAATTGAAACCAAAACCAAAACAGCATATACAAGCAAAAATCACATGTTTGTCATGAAACTATCACACTAACAGAATTCTATGGTATTAATGGCAAAGATGAAATAAAATGGTTTACAGCAATTTCATATGAATGCACACACATACACACACTAAGGCTGTCTAAAGAATGGCCCAGTGATCACAACAAAACCTTTCCGTACAGTAAACATCATATTTTCCCTTTAACGACCAGATCTAGGCAACCCCTTCTATTTACTTGTTATGCTTTTTTGGCCTGGCAGTGCAAGAGGGGAACTTGCTCTTGTTACTGCGGTTTGGCTCGCTGCCAGGTCGAGAAGGTGAACTCCTCGGCATCCAGCCGCTATTCAGGTCTGTAATCTATTTATCTGTCTCTGACAGAAGGTTCCCTGGTGAGGCTGGGGCAGGAGTCTAGAGCTTTAAAGGGAAAGATCCTGAACAGTCTTCCGCTGGCTAATTTGTTGTTGTTTTGGTTTTGGTTAGTTTTTGGCCTTTTTTTAAAATGAATTTCCAATGCAAAACTTTTTATGATTTATGAAGAAATGTGTGCATCATTCATCAACATTATTTTTCTTTGTCATTTATTTCCTCTTTGCCACAAGGACCTTGGCAGGAAATCAGGCATGCTTCAGGCATAATTCATAGTAAACATTGTTTATAATACAAAGGGGATTTGTGTGTCTGGATTTGTGTTTTAAGTGTTTGTGTGTGTCTGTGCTATGTGAGAAGAGAGCATTTGTACAGTATTATGACAACACACAGTATAAGAAGTGAAATTCTTTGAGACATACAGTGATAATGTAGACAACATGTGCTACCTTGCATCACACATTTTAATAAAACTAAGCAAACATCACCCTTTGCAGGTTAGTGTGTGGAGGTTTGTATACAAGTAGCAGCTGATGGTATATTATTGTCTGGGCCGCATATTCTGACAAAGATGTGTAGCACTCCCAAATTCTTGTCGTTGTTGCTCATTGAGCTGGTACGTTTGTCTGTTAACCAGTACTAAAAGCAGCAAGCCATGGTGCACTCTGCTTTTTCGTTACTGCTCTTTCTAAAAACAACAAAATGTTTACTCTCATTTCGTAACCCACAATACAATACTGTCCTGGGTAAGATTTGTTTATCCTTTACTTCCATCATTATGCCAGTTACTGGTACTCTGACCCATTGCACTTCATAAAGCAAGTCTCTTCCCTGCTTCTTTGATATGAATGAAATTCTTGTGACTAAATTTTACAGACACTGATCTAAATATACAGGGCACTCCCGTTATAATGAACATGGTTATCACCAAAATTTCTGATACAACAAAGTTTAACGAAATTTCGATACTTCCGGTCCAGAGGATCTCATTATAACGGGAGTCGCCTGTATTTCCAACTCCTCTCCGACTCTAAAATACTTGGCATTGAGATTGCACCCAAATGCAAACAGTTGTTTCCACAGCCTGGGAAAATGATAACAAACCCTCGGTATTTCAAAATAATGGCATATTGTGCTGGTAGCATGCAATTAGTCTTGAGGGGTCATACTGTTACGCTTGTATTAGGTACCAGTAAATAGCACGTACCATTGTCTAGTTTTACATGCCCTACATTCTTAGATCATCTCGATATCTTACAAAAATTGTTTTGTACCAGCATTTCCAATAGTCACAAATCCAAGTATTGCTATTTTCTCCCTTGTTTTCTTCAGGGGCTTTAGCATGATTTGGTGTTAATGAGACAGAAGGTTATGAAAAAGACCCGCTCAAGAAGAATATTGGTTTGTTCATTACAAGAGAAAGAGAGCACTGTTCCTAAACAGAGTGAACTTGACTTGGCTTTATTTCATATTTAGATACTCAATCAAAAGATAAATACATGTACATGCTGTATCTACACTGATAATGCTTGCTTTTTTGGACCATTATGTAATTGTGTAAACTTTTCCGTTGATCCCAACATTACCCACAGAGGTTCACTTTAATGAAGCATCAACAACTAGAACACAGTTCACACAAATTCTCATGGCATACTGTTTCTTCACCCGCAGTTTTGTCCACAACTTCACACTTTCACAGATTCACAAGCACTCCATCCACGCCTGCATAGGCTCACTGAGGTAGTCTCTCCAATGTGATTCTTACTGCTGGTAATTTCAGTTTGCATCACTCAAACTGACATGACCACATGGCAGATAACATTGTATGATGGAGCAACAAAATTGGGGGGAAAAAATGAAAAGCTTCAAATTCAACAGCTATCATAATCTTCATAAGAAAATACAAAATCTTTTTGCTTGCTCTTCAAGCTATTGGGAGGAGGAACGGTAGGTATACTTACCGCGACATAGCGTCCAACGCTGCGGGGATTCTGCGGGTAGATTCCAGCCACATGAGTCTGGTTCATGGTGTAGCCCTGGGTGGTGTACAACGTTGCCGACACATCGCGGTGCTGGGGGCTCATCTCGCGAGCGCGCTTGTAAGGCGATATTGCCTCGGGGAGCTGCTGCCCTCCCGGCAACCTAAAAGAGCAAAGACGAAGATAAGAAGAGACAGAGGAGAGAAATTAGAAATTGTGGGAGGTGCAGTGGTCTACCAGGCTGCATAGAGTGCTGTACTGTAAATGAGAAGGTCTAGAGTTCAAGACTCATCATGGTGTTTATTAGTATGTCTTTGGGCACATCACTCATCTGCAGCATTCCTCCCTACCCACATAAGAATAGGTACTTCATAATAAGTTAGTGTTGCAGTTTGATAGCATTAGTACATGTATGCCAGAAAGGGGAGGCCTGGTTGAAAGATACAAGTAGGCAGAGTGATGTGTGTGTATTTAATCCTTTATATGCTTTGAGTACTGCTTGGCACAGAAAACCCCATAGCATTGTACACACTGTCCAAAAGTCCCTGGCACAGAAAGGGTTAAGATGCAAACTGGGTTTTCACATACCATTGATCAGCATATTGTGATATTGTATGTTTAATGGTACAGTATCCCAGCATGGGGTAAAGGCTTATCCAGATTTCTGTAGTCATAATCAATCATTTCTTCTTTTTTTTAATTGTCATTATAAAAGCATGAGTATTAGCATCATCATCATCATCATCAAGATAATACTTTACCCTTATTATCATTACTATGATTATTATATCAAAGTTTTGCTGAAATTTGAACAATTCAGACATTGTACTCATAGCGAAACTATGTCGGCTCCAATAAGATACTGTTGTGTGAGAGATGTGATGGCTGAAGCACAATACACTTTGCTACCACAAACTGTTGCATGACTGTCATGGCTGACACCAGAACGAGTTGGAGAGAGTGTACATCTTGTCATTATCAACATATCAGTGTGACTGTCAACGACTACATCCATGTACACACACACACACACACACACACACACACACACACAAATCTATACAGATACAAATACGGAGAGTATCTGGGCCACTGCTAAATGATCCATCTAGCCCTTTTCAGCTACTGCCAATTAGTGATAATTAGTGGTAACGGTGGCATGAGAAGCCCATTTGATGAGACAATATTTGGCTTCCATTTGTCACGCATGTGTACCTGAATGGAAGCAGTACGAGGCATGGAGGTTGAGTGACTGACTGACTGACGAGGCACATTCAAAAGCCAATCAAAACAATCTGCTCGATGCGAGCGTTCAAATCAAATCTAAACTGGCATATTGATAAGGAGATTCGCATGCAATACAAGATATAAGTCATCAGAGTTCAACGTCTATGTAAGAACTCCCATATGGCCCAGACTTCAAATACATGTTCTACATCAAAAAAACAAAAAAAAGAAGATTTGACTCAACGAACTTGACTTTCATACACAGTGCGACCAAATATTTCTGCCGAATATCAAAGCATACAGACTGTAAGTTTCATAATGAACTCCTTTGTTTGTTTCTCTACAGTCTTCAATTTGATATTCGGGCAGACCAAGACATCTCTGTACAATGGAGTTAGTTAGAAAGAGGGGCAGGGCAAGGGGGGTACACAAAAGCAATTTGACGACCTCCACTCAAGAGCAGGCAGTCTTTCCTCTGGAGAAAAGAAACCAATTTGAAATACTCATCACCGCACTGCGACCAGACTCGGGTATCACATCTGAAATATGTACACATGCGATGCACAAAATACAAATTCAATTTCATCTCACATACACACACACGTAGAGAGTTAATGGTGCATTTAATATGACTTGGGTTCAGCATCTTTTGCCATGCAAAGGAGCCACATAAGGCAGACATAATCTAGAAAGGATGGCCGACACTGTTGCGACTTTCTCCATAAATCATAAAATGCATCAATCTAGAACCACATCAAGAAGGACAGGGGCAGCGTCCATTCATCTGCGGAACCAAGACCTTGAACTCGCTGTAAGAATGTCATCACCAAAAAATAAACAAAGAAACAAACAAGAGGAGGTTGCACTGTAAGTATTGCACACTTGTTACCTCCTTCATACACATAGTTAATACACATAATGCATGTCACTGCTGACAGTGCTGTGGTATGAAACACATGGAGAACTGCTGTTGAAGAAACATCTGTGAAATTTAGGGGTTTATTTTTTCCTTCATTTTTAGAAATCTTAACTTGTGAGTCTGCTGCCTAGGCCTTGGCAAGGGTAAAAAAATAAAAAATTAAAAAAAAACACCTTCCTTCTAGCCACTCTGGTGGACTTGACTTTCAGGTTGTTTGACTTTCAGGTTTCCTGACCCCCAACACACACAAACACCTGTCTGCATTTTTGTCACGATTGAGACAAATTTTGCAAATCACATTTCTCTCTTCCATCTTCCTCATTTCCTTTACCCCTCCCCTCCCCTCCAGGCTCCCCATCTCTCCCCCCCCTTTTCCCCCTCTTCCCTCCTCTCTGTTTTCTCTTTCCTCCTCCTGCCATTTTCCTTTCCCTTGTTTTTTTTTTTCGTCCTTCTCTTCCTCCTCTTTTACCTTCATCTCTTCATCCTCCATCAATATCCTCTTCCAATTCTCTCGTTCTTTCATCTCCTTTCAAAATACTCTGAGGCCCAGCAGAGGGTGTAATCAGCTGCATTAGTCTTATTCCAGACTGACTCACTGTGCATCTGGCACAGTCCAAGTAAGGATAGGATAACTGCCTAACCCACAGAACAAGGCCCCTTAATGGTAAGTCTAACACATGAGCCCTTGTTAGTTTCTACCAAGAGAAAATACCACTTGAGTATTAGAGCATGAGAAATTACAAACAAACACCATTTTATTAAAGCATACAACGAAAGTGAAATTACTTCAAATTTAATCATTGTGCAAGAGAAGGAATATCCACACTACTACAGATAGCAGATCTGCTCGCTGCATTCAAAACAAAGATCATAGTATACTGTAAATCCAAAAATATTCGCAGCATGAAATTTTCGCAAATTGTCACTGGCAGTCAATGCATAGAGTGAAGACAAGAACTTTTGCATGCATTTTAATTTTGCGAATCTTGGCTCTCCCAAAATTCACAAAAATTAAAATGCACACAAAAATTTCTGGTTTTACAGTACATTGAAACAGCTGAATTATTCACAACAGGCAAGTGCACACATACGCAGAGAAATATGATCCACAAGATTTAGGGCATGATTTACTGGCAAAGAGCTTGTTAAGAAATTGAAAGCTACCGCATCATCTGCAAAGATCAGTGATAATGCAGAACAAGGTTTATAAAATATGCAATATACATTGTACCAGACAACAAATGCATCTGCTGTAAAAGTGGAAATTTTTGCAGTGATAAAATTTTAGCGCATTTGGTGCGACGACAAACTACGAGTAGCGCGATGATAAAAGCACACAAATATTTGTGCACGTTGTATGTACCACTACATATGCCATGCCTTGATTGCACAGAATTAAAAACATGCAAAATTCATCTTACTTGGCAGAGCAAGATAAATTACACATGCAAAAAAATTAATACCCGGTATCCATTTTCAGTAATTTGGAGACCTGGATAGTAATAGACTCCAAATGCCCACTGTGGACAAATCCATGGTTACAATTACTGTGCACACATAGCTGTACACAAATACACACTTTAACACAGTACACGTAAGTGTATGCATACACTTACACACACATATATGCATAAACATACACTGCACCAGGTATTTGTATACACTACGAAAATGTCTCGCTTTAATAGATAGATAGTATGCATCATGCTTTATGAATACAGAAGCAAATCTGATATGCGATATGCTTCATATGATTAATCAGCCCAAGTCAAGGCCAACTTCACCTCATAATTTCCTCAGTGGCAGCTCAAGTATAGTACTGTCCCATCCTCCCCCCCCCCCCTCAGTCTATCTCTCTCTCCATTTCTCTCTGTCTACAAACAAATATCTCAATATATTGATCTGTATTTACCTCTCAACACATACCAGCATATCACATACATACTGACACCTATTGTTTGTATATATTTTCATTTCAAATTTATAAACTATTGTACACACAACACATCTATCCACAGACAAGATTAAGAAATAATCCTGCCTTATTTCAATAAGCAAATGGCCGCAGAGGGGTATAATTCAGTACCGTACTTAACGATATTCAATCTGACTCCCCTATACCACATAAAATTGTGAGTCCTATAAAACAAAAACAAAAACAAACAAAAAACTTTCACAGGTTCTATGTATATGTAACACAAACAAGCATCAACATATTGGCATTCTTTTCTGAATATTTCCAAGCATCAGCGTATTGACATTTTTTTTTCTCATATAATCAAATTTCTATTCTATTTTGATGGCATGCATGCACACCTGCACACACACCCACACACATATCAGGTACATGTATGTACATTGACCCCGACAAGATAATAACTTTCGTATGTACCATTCAAGTCTGATTCAGTACAATTACCACAGGCACTAAAGATTTTTATTATTCAAATGCTTTCCAAAGGTAAAGTTTCCCTTTCAACATTATTACAAAGCTGAGCTTTTGAAAGGCATGTCATGGATATCAGTCTTTAATGGACTGTAGCTACACATGTACACGTAAATGTCATCTCATCAATTCATCCTCATAAATGCGTCACGCTCCCAACAGAAGCTTGCTTGAAATATCACGTAAAACTTTCACTGCAACATTTCCAGAGCTGGGAAGGGGGGGGGGGGGGGATAAATTCACAGGGCACAGTGACTTGTTGTGTATAAATGCAAACTTCGGGGGCATAATCCGTTATTTTGATGGTATTTGGTAATTTGATTCTCCGGAGATATCTCTCTACTGCATGAGACGGATTAATGTCGGATTAATCGCCTGCAAACAAGCGCACTATCGGGTGGACACTGACCTCATTACAAGGATTTCGGGGAATTTACGGCATGAACTATTCAACCAGCCACTACTTCACTGCAAAGCTCCTGGCATTATGGACTGGCTGTCATGTTTGGCGTCATCCTATCAACATTATATGCAGTTGTCTTTAATGCGCTTTCACTGGGGCATAATACGTACTTGGAATTATATCGCAAGCCCCCCCCCCCCCCCCCCCATCCAGCTCCATGGCAACCTGATTCCAATAAATGTCATGCTGTGCAACAAATGCATCAGGTTTGAGCTTGATGACTGGGAAGTAGGTTGCTGGAAGAACAGATCTTATAAATGAATGACCTGGCAGCCCTGTCAGGTGCATTCAGTGTTTGGGTATTTTTGTGTTATTGTATTGATTGATTGTTTTGAGTTTTGTAATTGATTATGTATTGCATGTTTTCTGCCTGATAAAATAATAACAATAATAATAATAATTAATCATAGGCCTACACATAGACTAGTACCTGAATGGATGTACATACAGTAGTATTTGTATATTATCTCCCAAGGATGAAGGAAGACTATGCACAGGGTTGGATGGAAGGATTGACAGACTTGTCGATAGATTGGCACATTTCATGTGTAGATTGAATGGAAGACTCAAAGGAGGGAGGAAGGAATGAGCCATATCTGAGCCTTACAAAGCTTGATATCACTGCATTAATTGACTGTCTACAGTCACATTAATATTTACGAGCACAATGCATGCTTTAAAGGGTGTGTACAGTTCAGGGGGGTGTTTCATCAATTTAGTCAGCGCTGACAAGTTGTCAGTCTCTGACAATTTCAGCAAAATCTGTGGATTTGATTGGCTGAGAAGCTCTGGTCACTGACTGTTACCAGGGTGATTGTCAGAGACTGACAACTTGTCAGGGCCGACAACTTTCATGAAACAGTCCCCTGGTCGAGGTGAGGATTTTTTGTAGCTTTTAACGTTTTGCGAGATATTCAGAAACCACTCTATGAGATGTCAAAGAGCATGCAATTCTATTGAAGGGGTATCAAAAGTTTATTTGATGAAAATCGGTTTTGAAATGGCAGAGATATCCAAAAACAAGTTGAAACAAAGAGATCCTAATAAAAGGTGTGGCCGGTTGCCTTTTATTATCATCACTTTTTTGGATATCTCAGCCATTTCAAAACCAATTTTCATCAAATAGGCCTAAACATTGAATCCTCCTTAAAATTACATGCTTTTTCATATTTCATAAGAGGTTTCTCATTATCTCACTTAGCAATGTTCAAAACATGAATCCCCACCTCAACCAGTACTATACAGTCCTTTTAAACAAAATGGGCAAAACACATTACGCTGTTATGAAAGGATACATCAAATATACAATTTGTATGCTGGTCGTGCACTGAATCATTATGCATACTATATGCCTCCTGTCACCCTAGGACACAAGCTCTAATAATAACTTCAATATAGCTCTTTACAGACAGGATCTAGGGAACATTACACAGCACGAGAAAAGTTGGAAGGTTGGGGCAAGGTCTGCCTACGTATCCTGGGGGTAAAAAGAACCAAGGAGAGGAAGAGGGGAACTGCACTAAAAACAGAAACTAGTTTGTACACGGAAAGGGGGGGGGGGGTTGAGAGGAAGGAAGTGGAATAATCCTTTCAGGCCCAGCTGGAGTCTCTCTAGATTACCAAGAACATATTTTTGTAACATAATACACCTTTTTTCCACAAATCTACAGATATGAAAAAACAACTGCAAATATGCGGAGGAAAGCATGCACATTGATTTAATTGATTTCACTTGTACATGTCATGATCTAATTTGGGGAGAAATTTTCAGTGATAAAATGTCAGGCATTTTCTGACCGAGACATGTAAAACACCTTGGTCCCACATACTTGCATCTGTGCGGGCATCCTCAAGCGTGCACTCTCTCCTGCAATCTGAGGTACATGTAGGCCTACATGTACATGTACGTGTAGGTCCCATCTGTTATGGTTGTAATTCTTCTGGTTCACAAAATACTTAATGTTTTAATAATAGGCACTCTACTCATGTAGAAAGAGTTTAATACAAAACAAACATCAAACAAATTTGTCATTTGCTCCTGAGAAGGGAGAAGGCAAAATGCTGCAACGCTTAAAAGCTCTCTCCACGGTCTGTAAAAGGTCAAAGCATCTATAGAGGATAACTAATACCTGTGGAAAATTTGGGATCACTGCCACCCCCCCCCCCATATAAAAAAAAAAAAAAAATCAGAGTCTATTTTAGGAACACAGGTGACCGTAACTGTGCATTATGATTTAAAAAAAAAAAAGACTAGGCCTACTGTTTAAAGACCAACATTTTACATGCACACCCAGAGAAAACCATATTATATGAACTTTTTCTATTTCTAACAAATCATCAGACCATGCAATAAAATCTACAAGCCCACACAAACGTCAGTAGCTTCCAGAATACACGGCCTTCAGTGATTTGTAGTTTTGTTGACATACGGCTGGCCCGCAGAGTTCCACTGGGAATAATATTTCAGCATGATCAACCATTCAGAATACAGTCGGCCTACATCCCAGGCAATTGCTCTTGATACATTTTCATAGCCGAAATTTTCTGGGACATACCTGTTCATAAATCATTCTAGTTTTGCTGTAGTTGCCTACAAAGAACACATTGTATGTTAGCATCCAGATTCCTGTGCAAATGCTTTGAGTGAGAATTTGATTTACTTGGTGATTGAAGGTACATATGAGGCTGTATCATCATCATCATGATTGTGATAACCTTGGCGTCCTAACTTCAGAAACACCATCAATTTTTCATTGGCACAGCATACAGTAATTGTAGTAATGAGGCAACCATACAAGTATGATCACTGTAATGGTGGCTTCCCTCAATATGCTTTACAGACAGGATGTTTAGTAGCACTCAGCAGCAGCCAATGTTCACTGAACATAGTTGTTTAAAAAATGAATTTTCAATCTATTAAAGTGCATCATGACGCACACACAGTTTGTAATGTCCCTTGATGAATAATATTTTCATAAATTTAACATTTATCACTCTGTGCAATAAGAACAAAATGAGATGCATAAACCACAACTATAAAACTCCTGCAGTTTGTGGCAATCAATCAGTTTCATACTAGTATTGAATTCACACAATCCACTGGGCCTATATTAGCATACATTGCAAATGATAGCACAGCTGTATCAGTTTGATTGCCTAAGAATATGCGCTGTATAGATTAGTTGAAAGCAATGCTGTTGCAGAATATGTGTCGTTGAGTTCTAGAGGAGGGAATGAACAGCACACATCACATTCAATCAAACTCACTGGAGAAAATGCCGCATAATAAGAAAAATTATATGCTCGCTGACATTTATTTGCCCAGGAAGACTACCAGGGTACATTGTCGCGACTGATTAAGCCCGCTATTGCAGATTCCAAAGTCAGCTGGAATCACTTTCTTTTATCAAATCTGCAATATCTCCACAACGTGCACATACTGTATTTGACCTACAACTGTATACGTTGGTTTAATAAAGCATGTGTTTCCATGAAGATAAATAAAATACACTTTTGCTACAGGCGTGTTTATTCCCATCCCGGAATGAGAAACCTGCAGTATGAGATATCTCAATAGATAAAAGCGCCCTCCTTTCTCTCTGTTATCTTTTTTATCTTTTTTTTTTTTGGTTGACCTCTTTTTGTCTCACAAGCACACACACACACATACACACACAAAACAAAACAAAAAACCATGCACACACAAACTCCTGCCATTTTACATTCTTCTATATGTAGGACAATACATACATGTATCACAGCCTTTCCTTTTTAATCTTGTTGTTTTCAAAGGTCACAAGATAAAGAGAATATACTGACTTGTTGACTACAGAAATGTTTGGTTCCACTCACAACAAAAAACAAATACCCGTACCAACAGAGTGCATTTTACAACTCGGTAGCATTCAGCCCAATGTGTAATACTGACAGTTTTAATGCACAGGCCTGCCTGCCAGTGGCTGATCAAAATTACGACAGGGTAGTTGAAATCGCAAATGATATCTGCCAATCTTTTGCATAAATTCTGCTTCTGTCATTCATGATGACTTTCTATTTGCACAAGTACAGCAGATGAATGTTTAGATACATTGTTTTGTTTTTAGTCAATAGGGCCTACTTTGTAAGAGTGCTAACAAAGCAATCGTTTGACACCAGAACTTTTTTCCCTATTTTTTCATACTCACTTTCAAGTCAGTATTTTTCAATAGCTGGCATGTATTTATTCCTATTATAGTTACTGTTATATTGGAAACTTCAGATAAACTGGATGTCTCAACTATGCAGACACAGTAACATATTCATGCACCTGCAATGTATGCACACAAAACAAGGACCTATACATTTTCATTACATCAAACACGAATTGTCCATTCAAAAGCTTCACATATAATGCTTTCATATGATGTAAAGACTACAGTAATGAATGCCATGTGGTAAGCGAGGCTTTTAAACTGTGAATCACCACCAGCAGTGCACACATAATTATTGAAAATTTGCAGGAAACCGGGTGAAATCTAAAATAATGTGGAGGCCATATGCCATCCATGTACAGCTCAATAATCCATATGGTGCACCTGGATTCATACGGTCGTCTTTACTCCAAAACGTTGGGAAGCATGCATGTAAGCCTTCCGTACTTATACAGTACCAGTATACGCAAACAATCATACCCCCCGATCTGATTAAACATGGCTGAAAGAATTGTACAACAGAAGATATCTAACTCGATTTTACATTCAACAAGTATGGCGGTCTCAAAAAGAAAGAAGGTATCCACTCTGAAATGATCTGATTTGAATTGACATGGCGCTCTTTGCGCCTTTAAGCTTCGAGGTAAATACAGTGTATCTCACAATTAGGCAGAAAACAAATGTAAAGCCATCATAAACAAATACAAGCTGTTGTACCTATGTAGGTACCTACATGCAGCATGTCAGCCTAATGGTGTGTACAATGTACTGTACATGTCAGAGCAATCACATTAACATTTTCAAAAACATCGGCACATTACACTTGTACGTTGGATTGCCACTGTCTTTATTACAATGGAAATTATTCATGTCATACCATTATCCATCAATTCTTTCTTCTGCTAATAATCTATGCATGTGAAGTAGGCCTACCTTCTTATCACAAACTCGTAGACATATTTGTACTGTAGCACTCTAATCATCTGAAATCTAATGAATGGTACAATATGCAGTATAAAGCATCTATAAAAATGTGTGCATGAACTTTTGGAGTTATCAATAAAAATGTGCTACATGTAAATTGCCTAAATTATAGAATTACACAGACCCACTGTTTTAATGCTTTAAAATTATATCACAGTTGTACAGATCTTTTGAGTTACTGCTGCAAAAAAAAAATCACGTATATGAAAATCATCTGAAATTGCTTCCAAACTAAGTACTGTGGATGTTTCATGAAGAAACAACAGGCATAAATCAAAAAATATTAGATCAAGTGTTTGAGGTTACCAAAAATACACCAAACAAATCTGTCACACACTCACAGATGCTGCAATAAAAAAGATTTTTGATGAACCATAAAGTCCTTTAGATAAACACTGAGGATTGCTGGTATTAGGATGGGAGGATTCCTCAACCACAAACTGTCACGGTCGGATGACCCAGTACTTCATCCTTCATCCAGTCTGCCCCCAAGGAGATGCTAGTAGTCTACTGCAATACTCAAAATAAATTGGGCTAAATTGAGAGGGACTGCTGTGGACAAACCTCAAAATAAGCCTTACAAGAACCCTCCATGTGTATTCACATTGAGTTTCAAATGTTAGCATCAGTGCAAAGATTATTGACCGTATCATTTCATAATTTCGCAGTTGACAACGGCACAGAATACATCACCAGGTACAGGGCCTACTTGTACTCAGTGCACATACAAATGTACCATACTGGTACTGTACACGCGTACAACGTTGTACATACCCTAGTATGTTTAGGTCACTATGCATAGGGAGCTACATTGTATGTAATATCAAAGAGCAGCTCTTCTCTTCCCACCTCTCTGGTAATACCTATACAGTTGTGTATGCATCACTAGGATGGGGGAGCTAGAGAATACTTTTAAAAAGGTTTGAAATCGGTTTTCCCATCTGACTGCCCTCTTGGGGATAGGGCAAAACAGAAAGAGACAACAAGTAACAAAGACATGGTAGCAGCCTCCTGCATACCCGTATTACATATTCAGGTGACACCCCAAAAAGGGTGGTCTACAGTTGTACATGATGATATTGTTGTCTATGATCTTCTTATTGCTTGATGCACGTTTTATACACTGATCTGTGATGCCGCAGTTCAAGTATGCTGTGCTGATTATGCACACAATGCACTGAAAGGTACAATTGTAGCAATTCATTTCTGCTCATGTGCAACATGTAGAAATGTGCTGACAAAATATATTGCCCTGCACTTAGTGTACACACTGTGCATGAAAACAGTGCATTGATAACACAGTGTAGCTACAGGCTGTGCACACATCTACACGTGACATCTTACCATTTTGTATGCTGCATCATTTTATATAGAAAACTTAAATAAGGCTTTGCATTCCATCTGTTTCAACAGACTATTTTGACCATTTCATCTTGTACAATGTATATTGATAATCTCATGAAACACAAATGTAAACACTCTATCAATACAGTTGTAAGCACATACATGTACAGTTGAACCTCTCGTATCCGGACAAGTCGGGACCGGGGCTCATCCGGATAAGGGATTTGGCCGGATACGGGAGACTCAATGCTTTATACGTGTACATTATACATACACATGTACTGATGTAGCCCATTGTAGTACCACATGAAGTAATGTGTATACTGCAACCTTTTCATTGTTACATTTGGGGATGTTTCGGGATGTTGAAATGTCTGAAGGTAAGCAATTTGGAAGGAAATTTGATGCAATGTATGTTAATCATATTGGAAGTAATATGTAATTCATGTGTGTTTGGGTAGGAGTTCTCAAGGAGTTCGGAATCCCCCTTTCTTCCCGTAATTATTTTTTAAAAAATCACGGCGAGATTGCGTCCGGATAATAGAGAGATCCGGATAAAGGGAGGCCGGATAATAGAGGCTCAACTGTACTTGAAGAACCTAGTACACATGCTTATAGATTCAAGTGAGACAGGCATTGGTATACTGTTGAGTGGTACTTTGTGCCTGGTGTTCAACAAATACAAAATAATACAATGGACCACTTTTCACTCAATATCTTGCCAACACATCAAATATTCATATAAAACAAAGAGCACTCTCCTACTACTGTTTATTTCAAGTGTACCTCAGCCCGATACAACGAAGAGCTGATATTTTTTCTCTGCCAGCAGGAGAAAGTCAGCAAAAGAGATTCGCTATGAAATCTCATACTCTAGTGACATTTCTGTCGGACCCTCCTTTTCATTTCTTCTCTTCTTTTTCTTTTCCTTTCATTTTGTGTCAAGGGCTTCAAACCCTCCCTCTCCCCCACCACCCCCCCCCCACCCACCCACCCACTCCCACCCTACATAGTTCTGATGCCCAGGCATGTCCCCTGGAATTATAATCCAAGGAATCCAATCAAATCACATTCACATAATCCCCTATCCTTGTAGTCTCCAGCTGCAGCTTGTCATGCCCAGTATGTCTGTGGCATACATGTATCTGCACTAGGTTTTAAAACACTGGCCAGAAAGAGCACTGCATCAGCTATACAGTTGTGGCTTCCTCACAGGTAAAAAATAAAAATAAAAATAAAAAAAATGCCTGGAAAAAAAAAACAAATAAAAAATAAATAAAATGAAATAATAAAAAAATGAAATGAAATAAAATGAAATAAAATAAAATAAATTAATTCTTTAAGAAATCCTTGTTTGAGCTTCTTGCATGACAAACACAAAATGTACTGGTATCCAACATGCAAAAAATAAAACCTGCAGAATGAAAACTTGCCCCTTTAAAAACAAACAAACACACACACACACACACACACACACACACACACAGAAAAACCTTGGTTTGGTGTTAAATTTATATTACCCTGGGAGTCATACTGATATAATGCACCATCTACAGAACAGCAAGTGTACTCTTTGTGATAGGAAATACAAGCTGAAGCCCTGACCTGCGTATTACAGGTATATTAGATACAGTTTGTAATTTACGTCACTGATCACTGGTGGCCTTATTCTCTGATACTCAGTTTTCTCTAATATAGTTTGCATTATCATAATCTTAATTCACCCTTCACAAAGTGAGTACTGTATGCATGAAATATTTTGCAGGTAGGGGTTTTTCTGCAAATTTTGCGATTTAAACAGTATTTCAGAAATAAACAACTCGCAAAAATAGATAGTGGGGTAGCTTAGTGAAATTATCGTGACACAGTGGACAAAAGCATGATTTTTTCACCTAAGCTACTTCATGATATGCCTTCTCAAAAAATAGGGTGCTCCAAGAAAATTGATGCTGGGAAGGAAGTCAGAGGTCAAAGGTCAATGACCTTTGTCTGTGAAATAGGTTTTTTGGCTATTTCTCAACTCAGGAATATCCAATCTGGATAAAAATTGGCAGGAAGAATATTGAGAACAAATAAAATATTTTGATTGCATTTGGAGTGAATTTTCCAAAGGTCAAAGGTCAAAGGTCAATGAACTTTTTCTAAAAATCATGTTTTTTTCTATTTTCCCAGGTAGGAAGATTCAATTTTCACAAAATTTTATATGGAAGTTATATAGAAGGTACCAAGAGTATAAAGTAGGGGTCAAATATAATTGTTGATTTGTACGTTGCCATGGCAACCAAAAACTAAGGTTTTTAGTTGAAGTTAGTTACAGGAGGCTATTTTCCAGTTTGGAAGAGATTCCATTTGAATAGATAAAACTGATCGACGGGATGTATAGAGGTTTAAAATACTTTTGATTAATGTTAAGTGGTATGTTGCCATGGCAACGACATATTTAGATTTTGGGTTAAACTTTAAAGGAGACATTAGAACTTCCATGAATTTGAAGAGATTTCCATCAGGGTTGGTATGGTTGATCAACAAAAAGTCGCCAGGCATAGATTTTTCACCTTCATAGACATGTGGGTTGAGTGAATGCAGCAACAATAGTAGAACACATCAATGAGAGTTTGAGGAAAATTTGACAATCCGTTCTAAAGTTATGAATTTTTCAAGTTTCTGCTCAGTCACGGCAGGATGAGAAGACTACTATACCTTGTGATGTCACATGTGTACAACGATTTTAAAGAAAGAATAAATAAAATTCAACATATTTCACTTTTCTCGCATAACAAAAGGATACTCGACTTCTCTCTTTCAGAAGGCAGGGGGAATGATATTACCCTTAACATCTGTATAATCAATGTTAAGTATTGTTAATAACACAAAATGTGTGTTAACAAAAATATTTTTATTATAAAAATGTTTCCAGACTAAACCATCCGCAGTTATGCTTTAATGAGAAAAATGCTGATATCTCCTTATATTATGTTTGCCTTGATTGCGATAACTGTATATGGTAGGATGTCTTGTGATACAACAGACCTACACATATGCATGAAATGTGATATCCTGAACATTTTTTTTTTCAAATCACTCTCTCAAAAGTATATATAAGACTTTAAGCTTTTCTTGTGTTTGTTCCGGGCAGATTACACAAATGCTCCTATCCATGGTGACCTAACGGGAATTAAGGAAATCAAAATGAATATACTGAAAATCAAAACTACAGATACCGATAACTTCCTTCATTCTTCTCTCTCCACCCCTTCTTTTTGGTTTCTCGTTATAGATCTAGCTGACTTTAATTATTGTCATTATGTAACATCATCTTCAATTGACAAGGCGATAAAACTTAACAATCATTTCATTATGCTGCTGGACTAATGGGGTTAGTTGAACTATTGTTGTTTTTAATGTACTATACTTTTTCCTCCTATCAATCTCATACATTGGGTGGAATGTATTCTGACATAAGGCATCATAAATATTTGAATCAACCGCCTTTGGGGTCGGGAATTTAGTCATAATTATTATAGGATTCTGCTCTATGCCAATTTTATCCTATTTCTATCGCCTTTGTAAACTTCCCTGACTTTATACACCCGCAAACTACATCCCACTCCCTTTGGATAATGTGAACCAATCAAACATTGCTTTTACTTTTGAATAACATGTCTATATATAGATATCAGACCCAAAATATTCAAACCACTTGGAGTCTTTATGAGTGAAATTATAAATATAAATATATTTTTAATAATATTCAGACTGTCTAAATTTCACTTCATCTGTGAAAACAAACTTTTACCCTTTTTAAAAATTTGAATAACCTCCATAAGAAATAAGAAACACATAGAGAGCGGAAGTGAGAACTATAAAAATTGCTTACGGGAACCGGGTGGTCCCTGTGCTAAACCTATGGAATTTACACAATCTTGGAGGAAACGGGTTGAATTTGTTTGGAAATATGTAGGGCAATACCCAAAACCTTAAGTTCTCAATGCAATATGCAGCTCTTCTAAACTAGTGGTACTGGGAGAAAAATGAGCTGTGACATACGTCCTACACCTGGTTCAGTCACATTGCCCAAGATTCACAGTATCTGAGCCAGAGTCACACGTCACTCTTTGCCATTTCTCTACAGGAGGTAGACAGTAGTAAAAATCCTTTACCAGTAATAATATCAAATCATTTAATGAAAAGGTGCCTAAGAAAATTGGACTGTTCCAACAAAACCCCATCAGGTCTGCAACACAGACTAATAATCTGTTACCTTAGGAAAACCAGTAAAAAAATGTGTATTATTGTAAACATGTACATAATAATATGTCGTGTTATGGGTCTGAATTTTAAGACTAGCAACCTTGAACATTGAATTGCATTATACAGAAACCCAGCTAATGCCCTGTGTGTAGTCTTTGAATTCAGACATTATTGTTATGTATAAATGAAGGGTATTTTCTCATTTTTTCTGTTGCCGGATTTCTTGGAGCACCCCCTAATTTTGATCCTCATATACATACAAAGGTCTGAGGAAAAAATTACACTTTTGTCCGGCGTGTCACGATTATCAGTATATTTATCACTAAGCTACCCCACTAAGAGAGAGAGAGAGAGAAAAAAAAAAGCATGCTTCCTGTAACACAAGGTTGGAATTGTTTATTGCATCTCAGGTGGGTCTTGAGATTCGATAGTACTGTATGTATCAAAAGTTCTTTCCTATTCCATGATTCTTGCTCGTGAAGTCAACCACTCAGGAAATTTTCTTGCTAGAATCACAATTTGTGACATACAATATACATGCAAAATACATAAAGTATACAGTCTGCTGGTCCTAAGCTTTATAATGCTCACTTGCCTGCCCTTCGTCAAAGCTCTTTTATTCAAATGTAAACAGTAGAAGTGATACTGGTAAATAACAGCATATTGGTATTACCAATAGACACTAAAAATGGTTTTAATACTGTAGTTCACTGTTGTAGAAGTAGTAATACTGATGATAATCATTTTACAGTAGGCCTACATCACCATTTATGACCATTTTGTAATCATATAATCTGCTTTATTTATTTCACATAAAACAGGACTTTGATCTGCACAGAACTTTTCATGCTTTGATGACTTACATTCTCAGATATGCTAATAACAATTTATGCAAAGCTCATTGAGCATGTGATGCCATTAACAGGTCCCTGTGCAAAGGAAAAAATAATACATGGTTCATTTACAACTGTGTACATTGTACACTTCTACTAGTTGAGTATTGAATGTAAATAAAGTTTTAAAAAAACATAAAAACAAGCCAATATCTCCATGTAATTCTGAAATAAGATTTGTCAGTGTTATTTGTTGGAACTGAACCTGAACAGGTATTGCAGCAGCATCACTATGGTGTGCATCCCAGTGATGAACAGCAAGGGGCGATGACACAGCAGTATCTTATGGCGGAGAATTTCATCAAAATCTGTCAAATAACCACTTGAACATTAGTGAATCAGCTTTAAGTGACATGGCAACGTAATTGGGGGAGGGTGGGGGGGGGGGGGGGGGAGGGGGGCATTAATACAAAAGCTGCCCTGGCCGTGTGGCTGAGATGCCACTAGTGCAAGTCTCAACTTATGTACGGTAACTGTGAAGTTCCTGGAATCATACGTAAAGCAAACCATTAGCCTTCAGCAAGTTATTGGGTGACAACGTTAATGCCTGCAGAAATTTTTGTCACTGTCACTATTGTCTACGTGATATCACACGTTCATGCTTGGGTAGGCAATGAATGCTACATTACAGTACTTGTCTTGAATGCTGAGCAATGTACTTGTGATTATGCTCGCTAAAAGACAAGGAAAACAATAAGAAAATATGTAATTTTGTAAAACCATAACTTCATGAATATTCCTTGTCAAGCACGGGTGTATGCAAGGGGGGGGGGGGGGTCAGGAGGGTAGTATGACCCCCCAAATTTTCAAAAGGTCCACTTTTTGTAAAAAACATTTTTGTTTTTCGAGGGCTTTTTACCCTAAATACAACAGGAAAAAAAAAGTGACCAGGTGGTGTTCCAGCAAATTGGCAAAAACCTCGTAAATTTCATAACTTAGTCTTAATATGCCATACAAAATGTACCTTATTTCTTAGCCGCACTGCCATGCCGAAAAAGTCACGTTTGTATGCACCAAATGGCCCCATTTTAAGATATAAAATTCAAAAACTCCCTACCGTGGGAGGGAGGACACCCCCATCCGACACCGTCCACCCTCCCCCCGCTCAGTAAAGGTAAAGGTCCAAAAATTTTGATTACAACCCCTCAGAAAAAAATCCTGGATACACCCAGGCTGTCAAGCAACAAGTGAGGCATCACTGGAAAGGTTGGTAGCTTGCTTTATCTGATGGTGGACTTACGTTCAAATGTTGGAAAATCAAAGTCTTCAAATGTTCTCAAGAGCCTGGACCTCTAAGACTACTAGACCTAGAGAAGTTTGGCAAGGGGTCGGCATGTGACAAGAAGACAATGTTGCCATGTAAATGAGTCACATATTTCAATTTGGCTGCCTGCTCTAGCACCATCCCCACAGTCTATGCACACATGTCCAGGGAGGACAGGAGACAGCGAAATACGGTAGCCGGATGTTAAGACGTACGATATCGTGAGGGGAGGTCCCTGTGCGTGTGCACCTTTGCTCCCATGCCAACAGCTGTCGATGTTGACTGCTTGGCGCGAAAAGGCAACCTTCCGGCACCTGCCATTTGGGTCACAAACCTAGTTTACTGGCATTTGCCAATTATCTTATTAGCCCTGCAAATTAAATGTAGCCCATCATTGCAGGTGGAGAAGAGGTATGATTATGAGCAGGGTTGTCACAAGGGCATTTGCCCAGTGGTCCCTGGCAAGTTGTTGCTTTCAGGCAAGATACACACACACACACACACACACACACGCATAAATACATAAAGGGAAACAAATCTCAGATCTGGCATACTTCAGCTATTAAAACAAGAAGTCCACTCTGAAAATGACTTTGAAGGCACATTGACTTGTGTTGAATCATAATAGTTTTTACCCTCAAGATCACTGTACACTGTAGGGCCTACAGTATGTGGCCAAATAAATACCTAATGTACACATGATAAACACTGTATAAAAAATTTCTACTGTACTTCTCTTTACATTACTTGGATATGCCCACAAACCCCCCCCCCCCAAAAAAAAAAAAAAAAAAAAACTTCCAAACCAAGATTATGTCAATGACACCACCTGTCAATCATTGCTACACTGTTAAAGATGATGATTAAATAAAGTGATTAAAAGACATCTGAATGCTCTTTTCCCTGGACCAAGCATGACTTGCATGTTCCCAGGTTACATGTGTTGCGTATGATTAAGAAAGGATCACTTTTCTCCTACTCTTCAAACAGAGTGCATTCATGAGTCAATCCCCCTTCCGCTAGCTTTGTACATATCGTAGCATATCACGGATTCTTCCACCACTTAGCACGATAATGTACAGTGCATGTGCTATGTTTGCTCTAGGCTGCGTTCACATAGAAGTATACTATTTGGGTATTCGGGCTCGTTTTTCGAGGGCACGCGAATAGCTTGAATCGAAAGATAGGATTTCCTCACACCAGTTCACATACGTAGGAGGGCACTATTCGAAAGTACCGAATAGCTGCGAAAAGTATAGCAAAGTGGGAATCGAGCTTGTTCGATTTTCTTGCAGCGTATACCGTCTCTCGTTTATGAAATAATGACACTTTTGGTCTGGATTTGCCCTTTAGCAAAAATAAGCATGTAGACTGACATTCTGATGCAGTTTAGAAATCATTAATAAGATTTGCTGGGATGTAGGAGGAAGAAATCCTCACTGCATGGGATGGTGAATTGACAGTGCGGGTGATGGCGTACTCGGTGCCCGAATACCGAATACCGAATACCGAATACTTCTATGTGAACGCAGCCTTACCCTTATCTCTCATAATTTTTTAAGTTCTTTGTTTGGGAGGGGATGGATGTGAAGATCTCAGTCTTTAGGAAATTTGCCTTTGAGAATTAGTTTGAAACAAAAACTCACAATCAACTACATGTGGGAATAGAAGAGCAGATGAATACTGCACTGCTAATTTCTGGTTGGCCAAGATACACATTGTATGCAGTAAGGTAGTCACTGCACTGTTCATGTACTATAAATCCCTTGGGTCACACCAGCTCATGCACCATTTACTATTGTACATGTATGACCAGTCCATCATGTTGGTACAACCTCCACCAATTACAGAACCTAATGATGCATGCTGTCTCACAGACATTACCATCACACATTTACCAGAGAGACTTCTATAGTGTACTGGTACTGCTAATGAGCACTATTGTAAAAACTCAGGTCTACAATGTTTCAAACCCCATTCATTATTCAAGCAAGGATAAACAAGGTTTTTATAATAGGCTCCTGAATTTCGCGAGACGGGTGCTACTCGCGAATTACAAAACATGCCAATAATTGCCAAATGATTGTGACGTGCACACATAGGAGATGTACAATCATTTCCATTCAGTACCCTATTTCACAATCGTGAATCTAACCACTCGCAAAATTGTAGGGAAGTCCTGATTCACAAAAAATTTGACTCGCTAAATATATGGCATCATATACAGTACAGTATTGCTTGACCACATGGATGTCATGTACAGCGTGTAGGCCTACACTGTACAAATGTACTTCAATATCTGGACAGCTAAAGTTTACATCTTAAATTACAAATTATTCATGCAATGTCGTTATTGTTGCAAACTCTATGAATTTTAAAGAAAGGATGACACATGTCAACAGGTTGCTGGTAATAAGAATTCCAACATCTATCCTTATGACTGACATTTTCAATAATATTCCCTTTCTCCTGGATTGAAATTAACAAATCATAAAAAAAAAAACATTCAGTATCACACATGCAGTACCTAGTATTCTTTACTCATCAATATCTGATAAAGAAGAGTAAGCTGTTCAAACCTACTCTCCTTTTTATTCAGTAACATAATGTCCAAGCAGAAATACAGAAGGGCGCCGAGTATTGAAACAACGCATTCTTCTTTTAAAGTGTAAACCAACGCATGATAAAGTTTCCATGAGTCACTGTCACATGACCACAATCTAAATATAGACATACCCCTTATGAGACTGCATTTCGCCATTTGAGCTTTCTGAATGCCTACTCATGAACAACACATGAAAACACACGCACATACACGCACACACATACACACGTACAATTGGACATACATCCAATGATCCACACTACATGCATTTTGCTTTTAATTGGTACAGTCATGGTTTGGTGGCTGTGATTACTGTACTCTTCAGTACATACAATTGTAGACTGATAAAATGGGGGCCCCATCAATACCAATGGGACTTGCTCCTTTCCACTATGCACAAAAACAATCATATCTGATCCCAGATCTAATTCGGGGGGCCCCTATCAAATGGAAGCGGTGGCAAAAAGGGTCTTGCAAGAACGCACTCCGCTGCAATTTTCGTCTAGCACGGGATGAGCACACATTACCACTTGACAAGGCAAATAAAATTCAATGTCAAGCAAGCGCAAAACATGTCAGGACACTTGCCCAGCTGGAAACCATTATTTCCTTAATAAAGAATGTGTGGAAAAAATAGAACACGTAGAGATCACCCAACCATCCAGACAAAGGAAATACAAGTTTCATATTCTTTCATCCACGATGAGAGCCATTTACAAAACATTTTAGGCAAATGAAAAGTAAAGTACAGTTGTATTTTGTCGTCCCCTTCTTTTTTTAAACAAAATTTGTTGATTCCCTCAGCAAATGACTTCTACAATGTACATGTGGCGAAGAATTTCCCTTTCATTCCCTCGCCTGAGTAAGCAAGTGGGCAGGGTATTCTTCAGAGTTCGAAGCAATCTTTACATGCAGCATACATTTGTAGTTGTACCAACCTCATGCATTTGACTCTATAATCGAATGTAAAAGAATGCGCAATGTGAATATAAACTACACAAATAATTAGAGTACAGTTGTACACAGGACTTGGCAGGTCAGCTGACTCGTTGTACATGTACATGTACAGTATTATTAAAGTCTGCTCCAGCACTTAATTACATTTTACCAGGAAATTAAAATATGCACAAGACTGCAATCACTAGAAATAAAAAAATCATCATTTCTGAAGCTTATCTGCCTACACTCTGCAACAAGGCAATTCAAAAAACAAAATCCTACATATATGCCCCAAAAGTGTCTCCTTTCCAATCATGACAACAACAATAACATATTTTTAACAATGAGAAAGCTTTTTAACATGTTTTAATATGTGGCATCCTAATAATCTACTAAATAGTATTGTAGCTTGACTTAAAATACTATAAATTGTCACATTTGGTACCATACACATTGCACAGTGGTAGCCTGCAGACTGTACAAGTACTGCATCCCATATTATACCTGTTACAACACATACAATTGTACATCACACAAACATACTGATGACTGCACTTTTAACTTACAAAGTAGGCTGAATCATATGGACAACAGTCATGGATACCAATCCATCTTCAATAGTCCAGATATGCAGTTGTTCTTATTTTGTAAGCTCCACAGTAAATATTGCCTCAGGCTCAACCCGGCTCTGGTCCCCCATTCTACACCACTGAATCACACTCAGCATGCCTGTTATGCAGACAATGAACTATAGTGACCTCACAGATCAATGGAGCCTAGCCTGTGTGCAGGGTTTTATTGAACAGTCCCATAATGTATGCATCCCTGCTGGGGTGGGAAAACATACACCTTTAGTCTACAATTCAAAGACCCTAATTCATGACCTTCATAAATGAGTATGTCCTGCTTATCAATTGAACTCAACTTCAAATACTCATTTATTCATTGTCAAAGGGACATGATACAGACATGTTTGATACCTAATCACACTGTTTCTGTTTGTTTGTTTTTTTCCGTGAAGATTTGACGTATATGAGAATTCCTTTTAGAAATGCTCATTTGACGACAAGCACAAATGTACTGTAAATAATTTTAGCAGTAGTGCCAGCACGTACGTAACGTTCTAGATATCCAGTCATTATTTCTTTAGTCGCACATATTCCTCACATTTATTGGAATTCTATGAATGGGTAATGAGTTGTTTATAGTCTTGAATACTGACTGATGATAATAATCTCAGACTACAATGCTAGCAAATTTAAAAAAAAATACTGTTAATACAGTACATTCCTTTGCAAGAAATGCAGCAGAGCACATGCTATTTCCATGCTATACACATTCAACACATACCTGTCAAACTATGCACTACAATGTGTATACTGTAATGACAAAATCTTATGAATAACACAAGTTCTTACTAAATCTTCAACACACTCACAAACTCGCCTGCAAGTAACTGCATGTATCTGAGCATGCAGATGATATCCACAACTCAAGGGCATTGCAGAAAGAACATTTGCCAATTCCTGGCAATGTTAGCCGACACAAAAACAGCTCCTCTGTCATATTCTTTATGATAGAAGCACAGCCTGTTGATCATGTGATGTGTTCACCTCTCTTTTGCTCAGTGATAGGAAAGATTGGCTTTTCAATAATTTGCCTACATTGCACATAGGTTTAGATGACATAAAGCTCCACTTTAACATAATACAATTTGTACATCGATGCAAGCAGCACTTATTTAGCCCCGCCCTGGCAGCCATTGTTTGTCGGCCACAGTGCCAGAGCTGCCAAGCTGCAACAGGCATGGCAGCTACCGCTAGCTCCCTAAGCTTTACAAAAGCAAGGCTGAATATTTTATTCACATATATTGGAGCTGCCTTTCACGTCAGGGGCTTACGCAGTCCGCTTGCATACTGCATCTGCACTGCACTCCTTCCATACATGCTGTGCATGGCAACATGTACGAGACGGGCCATTTCCAGCTTTTTCCTTCATACAAAAAGAACATCTATAACTCACAGCAATGTTGTACAAAAATGGGCGATTCTGTTATATAGTCATACCAGAATGCTTGATGGAAAACAATTTTGGCTATAGACTGTACTTCTGTTTGAATACAAGGCTTTGCATTATATACAGCTGTGCACTGTAATTTCAATATTTCGATCACATGCTGCAGCATCTGAACAACGGGAGCAAAAAAAACTGTTCAGCACTTTTAAAGAAAGGATTCCTGCGGTTCCAATGCTTTTAGAATACTTACTACTGTACCTTGTCTAGTCTGATGGATACACAAAATTGTAATAACATTGTAATTATTAAATCATTGTTTCAAAATATTATCTTAATTGAGGCATCCATCTGACCAAAATTCAGACAGAGGTCTACTTGAGATACATAAAGATTTTTTTTTTTTTTTTTTTTTTTGGCATGCATACAATGTAAACACAGACTGTACCTTTAAAGCAAAATTGTTCGTTTTGTTTTCCCAGACAGTTGGAGAATAGAAACAGAGAGAAAAAAATTGTCTGCTCAGAGCCATTCATCACTCGTACACTATTTCTTGTTCAAAAGATCTCTGAAACAGTCTGGCTCTTTCATATCCTGTTCGTCCCTGGCACTCTAAGTAATTGATTTCACCATTCTGGGAATAAAGTAACCCATACTGCCTATGAAAATAGTGCTGCACATTGCATGACCCACAGGTATCACTTTTTCGAGAAGCATCTCCAGTTTTACTCCCTGTCTAGCCAACCAGATCCTGTTTAGATATCAAATATACATTGTAGTTGTACTATGATACAAAAAGTACATGTGCCAATGCACTCAATTTCCAATATTTACTTTTGAATACATTTTGTCCTATATTTACTGATGTATGTGAAATATTTACCATTACAGCACCAAATCATCATTCCATGTTCTGCACTGTAGTTTTAGAGATGAGAAAGCTGCCTTCAAACACCAACACTGCCTGACTTTTTTTTTTCTTTTCTTTTCTTTCTCTTTTTTTTTTTTTTTTTTTTTGAGGGGGGATGGGGGTGGGGAGGAATGATATAGTGTTCATATTAACACTGGACATAGCCTCTGGATAAAATTCAAAATGGCATTGCCTAACAAGAAAAACAACAACAACAACAAAATCTGAAGGATTTCATCTTGTACTTCTCCAATATGCGATGCTGATATACTGCACACTTTACACTGCCATGCAACAATCCTTTGGTCTCTTCTTGTCTTTGTTACTACTAGACAGGTCCTGTAGAATGATGACGACATGTTCGGCCTGTTGAACAATTATGCGCAACCAACAACAAGTCATAGATTTTGAGTGAATGTCACGCTGAGGGCATACATTATGCATGTCAACCAGGGAATAACTAAATTTGCCATGGTCATGCCAGACATTGGATAATGTCAAATGGAATTTCCAGGAACACGAGTACATGTGGGTGAGTAAAGCCCGATGACACTTAGGGCATGTAGAACATGCATTAAGACCAGGCAGCTCACGCGCCTCGCATACATAATAAATCATACCATTACCATCTGACTTTGAGGGCAGGCAATGCTAGTACCTGAAGTGATACAAATAGTAATGTTTATTTAAACTTGTTACATTGTTGTGGTAATTCAAGTGTACATATGGACACACATAACTCTCTCTCTCTCTCTCTCTCTCTCTCTCTCTCTCTCACACACACACACACACACACACAAACACATACACACACACAAATGCTCCACGATGAGAATACCTATGCTGTATGTGTCATGTACATCTGCATTACATTTGTACATTTTGTTTGCACAGTGTACATGTACCATGAAATTGACCCTGTATCTACTGTACAGTATTCAAAGCAGGTCTAAAACTGACAACTCATGCAATGTACACTTCTGCATACACTTTATTCTCTCCATCCATCTCCATACACATGTAGTATATTAGAAGCAAACAAAGAAAATTCTTGTAACTCTTGACCTTGCTTTCTAAATGATTGAAGATAAAACATCTTACCCTACACCTGTACATGTACAGTATTTCACCTACACATAGCATGTGATAATCATGCGTAGTGTATTCAATACAATACATGAGAGTTGGTTACAAACTTCTTGTAAGTAAAATATTTGAAGAAAATAATAAACCGTTTATTCGAATGAAATCATTACAGGGTGACTAGGAAGCAGCTTATAGGCTCTTTGTAGCTCTTAAAACCAACACACCTCTGTACATTTGTAAACACATGTGAACACATTTACATACATGTATAACACAACTAGAATCTAAAGGTGATCTAAAGATAACATTTTACAGATATAAAGCACTGAAATGAATGAACTGTAGCCTGGATACTTTGCAAGTTCTTTGATCAAAACTCCTGTATCAATAATATTACACTGTAGATGTTAAATTTAGCTGCCATTTTACATGTTAATCCATACACAAGTGGACAATACTATTTTCCCGGAATGCATACAACTGTACACTCAACCTTACAGAAAAAAGGAGTAAAAAAAAAAAAAAAGTTACAGAGGATGTTATGGTTAAACACATCCCATGGTATATCAATGAACTGACGTTCAGTGTTTCTGGGTGGTATCTTTTGCACACAAAGTCTGAGTGTTTTGGGGTTGGATTTGGTTGGCAAGGTTGATTTCGTTACATGCACATCATGATCACAGAATTTGAAAAATCCAAAAATACATTGTATATTGCTATGTTTTGAGAAACTTACGTCAAAAGGAGACACGCCCATACACACAACTTCACTGTCATAAGTTTAATGTAAGCCAAAGCTCCCGTGGAGTGCAACACTAATACAATTCAGAGGTCAGCAATACAATGGTACAAGGCATGGACGAGACATGTACGCGTATACGATTCAATTGTAAAACTTTGCACAGCACAAGAGTGAAGAGAAGGAAGGCGCGTCTGCACAGCAAAACGCGCCTTCCGCGTAGCGTGCACAAATTATGCAGATAAGCCACATAATTTATGCACGCCGTGTGGGTGGGCGTGTCTCCCAGACTACAGATACTGGGCCAGAATGCAACCCCCCCCCCCCCCCCCCCCCCCCCCGCTACCATGGGGCTAGAATGGGGCTAGAATGTGACAGGGCGCAACGCATGTTCAACGTCAATACGTGTACAAGGCTGCTGAAAAGCAGCGCAGCATAACTTTTTTGAGACTGTTCATCCAGGACATTGCAGCGCCCGTTGGTGGTCGAATTATGGCAAGTCGGTATTTGCATTTAACCCCTGCACATTTTTAGCCTGTGCATCGACATGTACAGATGTTTTGGGTCATTCTTCGCTAAGTGTATACATATTTCTGTGTCCTGCTAGATTAAAGGTAATATGTACGAAAATAAAAGGTCATTTCATTACTTTCTGTTCTGTTTACAATGACTTACATTCATATAATTAGGATAACATACAAAAAAGGGATGAATTGTTCATCCAAACCTATTATTTTAATTTTCCCGCATCTGTACCACTGAAAACCCCCATGTCCAGGTGATACTACAAATAAATATCCTTACATGTATGTCGCATTTCAAGATGGGAGCATGTTGAAACGTTTTTAAATGCTTATCTATTTCATTTCAGAGCATACTATTTAATCATTAGCATAAGATATACCAATATCAAACAATTAAAAAAAATGAAATAATTCAAAATTGTGTGTCCCGCCATTTTGCGTCATCTCCGTCACAAACATTTAGGGCGCCATCGAAGAAATATAACGGGTACCCTAAGTATCGATTTTAGTGCTACATGACAGTTACATTATACATGCTGAAGTTGGAGAACTCACCTGGTTTTTCCCCTATTTTAATCAATAAAGTTATAATTTTTTGGAAATTTGTGACAAAAGCCAGGTCGTACCTTTATTCAGCATCATTTCCGAACGCTTAAGATTACACATCAAATCAAATCAATTTATAATTTTGGTAGCATAACGGGAGAGAAGATCATACCCTCTACCAGTACACACGGTTCTTACCGTGGGTGAGTGGATTAGGAAGATGATACGAGGCCATTAATTGTTGGACCCGTCATCTCCGTCACAAAAAGTGACGGAGATGACGTTGAGGGAGTTTTTTCTTTAGTACAAAATAACAATAAAGTGATATAAAAAATGTATGGTGTTAATCATATTGGAAGTCCTTTAACCATTGCTATTTTTGGGGGGTTCAGTTGCATTAAATATCTACCGGTATCCTTAAATTTGTTTGTGCCAAATTAGATTACAAAATATCATCTCCGTCACATCATCTCCGTCACGTCACATTTTGCATTTATTCATCACTGCAACACTAAAAATTGAAAGGTATTTTAAATGAGGAAACACCCCATAAAGATTGCACCCGTATTAAATGAAGTCAACATTCATTGTGATTTTCCCATTTTATGAAAGATTTTCCATTTCTGAGACACTCTTTCTCTCAATAATTTGTAAGGCCAAAAATATACCCTTAGCGAAGAATGACCCTTTTGCGTTTTTGCCAATACCATCATACTCGGAGCTTGCAATAAACAAACCAAAAAAAAACTTCTGACAGAACGGCATATTTCTCAATTTTTAGGAAACCCCGATTCTTAACACTGGACTCAAGTCCCGCATGCTTTGGAAACATGGCACTGATTTTGCATTTTTGATTTCTGTTGAATTTTTGAAGGTGACTAAGGGACTTTCCTGAGGTGAATGACAATGCGAGTGTGTGAAATGATGTGATTTGCATGTGTTGTGACAACAGAATTTGCTAGCTTGTGATGTAGTATAACTAGTAATACAAGCAGCAGCTACATAGCTACATTATGGCAGGCAGTCTGATTTTTTTTGGAAGCTCACTCTGCCTTGTTCCTTGATGTTGAGCATATGATAGAGAACTTATTTGCTCCTCTGCATCCTCTTGGAAAAAAAAAGAATAGATCTAGAAATCTAGCTCGCAGCTTTGCACGCTTCTATTTAGTTCTAAATCAAACTGTACAAATTGTAAAATTTATTGGAGTTCTACATTCAAGCTCCTATCTGGCAATTGTACACTCTATGGCCCTATATCATCGGTGCGAAATTTTACCCTAATCGAGCAGTGCATGTGAATTCAAGTACCTATCGGGCACTGCGGGTTCAACAGTGCGTCTTCCGGCACTGTACTGTGTGCATGTGTGTGAGATTTCGCGTTGGGATGCAGTGTGTGTGTGTGATGAAAGCATTTACAGTACGCCACATGGTTGCTGTAACGCCCTTAATTGCCCGGCGTGGCGTGATCGAGCGCGAGCATACCCTAAACAAACAGGGTGCTGTGCATTGGCACACAACAGAACGTAAAGAGTGGTAAACTTCCGTGCTTCAATCACGATTTCCAATGAATGAATTCTGTGTTATATCTTAAGTAGGGGATTCCTGGCCTTGGCGAAATTATTCTGTGAAATAATAATTTTTAAAAAACCAAAAAAACTTATTCCCGATTCGTCAGTCTGTTGGTGTTTATTTCGTCTGCACAGTTACCATTTAATGAGCCTGACCAGACACTGTGCGAAGTGTGCATTTATTTTACGGGCAGCCACTACATGGACACACACACACACACACACACACACACAAGCCCCACCCGCGTGGTTGGTTTGCGCAATTTGTGATGGGGTCAGATCGGGGTGGATGAAGGAGGCATAAAAATAGTTCAAAAATGGATTCTATTGTATCGCAGACTAATGCCAACTTTCTCACACACTGCGCCATGATCATGGCAATTTTCTGCGATGCAACATTATATGGTTGGGCCTACTACTCATCGACCGCCTAATTTCTATTTGCTTGGTAAGAATATTCAACACTGAAATTCACGTAAAAACTTGACCTACATGAATGATTGAGAAAATCCAACACTATCAAATGCCATTGTTCCCTTTTCAATTCGAAGTTTCAGTACAAAAATATCGCCGTCGAACTTGCATGGCCTCGTTTCAGCTCCCCACGATGCCGCTCCTTTATTGAGATCGACCGCTGTTTTTGCATTGACAATGCACGCAAACCGAGTTGTATTGAACACCGTGTTGTACGAAGCTTTTTAGAAACTTCCATAGACATTACATCACGATTCGGTTAAAATGTTCATTCGAAATTTTGTCCTTGATTTAAACCATTTATGAACAGTGGATTTTCGCGTTTTCCCACACATCCTCATCAATGGTCAAAGTCAATCCATTTTTATGTGCTCTGCGCGCAGTGAAGTGCATACCAAGTACTAAGCGTTCTGTGCACCAATACTACGCGGTCGGTTTTAAAAAGGGTGGTCGATATGTAGTAGGGTTACCATATACAAAAAAGATCTAGATAATCCTGCAGCGGAGAGCAAAAGAAGGCACACGAAATCGTGATCGCACAGTATTTGATGTGTCCGCTCCGCAGAAGTGCAGTGAGGCGGGCTTTTAGTGACCTTGTATAATTTGTCAAACGGCATTCCATACAGCAAGAGAAGCTCGCCAGCTGCTCATTTTGTGGTGGTTCATGGGATATCACCTTGGCATACAGCGAATGAGGTACCGATATGGCCGTAAAGTGCGCAATTGCCTAACATTTCAGGAACTTGCCTGTTCATTGCTTGGAATACTACCCAGCTAGGGGTGTTGAGTGTTAGCTGCGAAGCCAATTCAGATTGATCGTATTAATGATGGGTAAAATTAAGTCAAAACTTTAAATATTTAAATACATCCCCCCCCCCCCCCAAAAAAAAAAAAAAAAAAAAAGAAGACCACTTGACTTGGCTTAATTAGTTTTTACTCTTACAAGTGCAAGTTACACTGTATGACCAAGCGTTGTGGGACCGGACGCGTATTGCAAGTGCGTCTGTAATGAAAATGACGCACCCAGGAATTCTCACGCCATTTTCAGAGTATGTTGTCTAGTAATATGAGGAGTCTCATACAGTATCAAGTCTTTGAGGTAAAGAAGGGTGCATATTCTGTGTAAAATAGGCAAGTTTCCATGCGCACAGCCATGTGCTTCAACATAGCAATCTGGTCAAAGCAACTGGAGACTACTGATGGTATTGACTCTAGGTTTTTCAATACAGCATCGTCAGCACATCAAGACTATATCCATGGGAAAACATCATCGTTATACATAATCCAAACATACCAAAGTCTAACTAATGTGGGTAAGGTAGCCCTCTCACTCAGCTCACTCCCTTGCATCTTTATTATCCTGGCATCAAGGGGGGAAAAAATCACGCACTACGAACGCAAAACGAAAGACCAGGACTCCATTATAATTCCTTATTATTTCGAAGCGAAAGGATGAATCACATCATACGACACACCACCGAATTCTTCAGTTTTCGAGGAATTGATATTTATCAAATTCAACACTGTGCAAGTTCGATACGAGGGTGTAATTTCTTACCGTTCTGTCGGATGTCTACTAGCCATGGCTTATCCTTTCTACCGCCATCTTGTAAAATCGATGACGTCATAGGCAGCTATGAAATTTCATTCAACGAGTTTAGACGGACAACCTTTGCGGTTCACTATTTGTTTCCTCTTAGATGTGCTGAATAATCTTATCTTTCGTGTGTTCTATCCCCTTACAGTTGAGAGTGGTTTGTTTTAAATCTTCTGTCATGTCATTCAGTAAAGCTCATCTTCATACATCGTTAATATTTGAGGTTTATTCCATAAAGACATGCTGGTACAGTTCCCCCAGTTTCAGTGGCGGGCGGGCAGCCATAGTCTTTTACGTAGAAACATTCCCTGCGTACGTACGTACGTGCGTGTAGACTACTGTGTAATAGTATGTGAATGCGTTATTTTGTTATCCGCGATCGCCATATCGTCATCATGCGTACGTACGGCCGACGTACGTGACAGGTATTGCATGCGCGCTGCGTTGTGCCTTGTGTGCAGCAGCAGCATGCATCGCTGCAGCTCGCAGTACAGAGAGTTGCGCTCGCGCTCGCTCACGTACTGCTCACATCAAGTTCTACACTCCTAGTACAATATGTATGTGTCATCTTGAAACAAACGCGTGTTTGACTGACTGTTGCACTGTTTCATCTTTTCTATGATAATAATTATAAAACTAGAGAAGCACTCTGAGAGGGCACGTCAAGCAGCTATTTCCACCACTGTTCTTGTTCTTCGATCTGTTGAGATCAGCTGTGATTTCCACCTACAGGGCCTACAGTGGGGCAGATAAAAGTGAAAAAGATGCTCACCGTGAATCACATGCATCATCCGGCGGCGAGTATGACATTTTGGATAAACATGGATATTTTCAATTTAAATTCAATTCAATTTATTTGTTCAATTCCACCAAGAAAACAAAGTACAGAAATTGTAGTACCTCGGTATTGGGTGAAGACAAGAAATCAATGATTACACAAACATGACAGATAGCTAAAAAGAGTTAACATATACTAGTACATGAGGTGGAAAAGATAGGAGTCCTGCTGAGAAGCAAAGCTTGTAAATTGCAGAAACTCCTATTTACAGATACAAAAAAAAAAAAAAAACACCAGATACACAAGACTGGAAAATTCAGCCTGAAAACTGTGTACAATATATACATACAATATGCGAAAATGAAATGATAATTGTGGGGGGGGGGGAGAAAGTACACTAACGGATGTTAAAAGAAAAAAATGTATTTAAAACAGAATACGGGATTGAATAATGGGAAGAAAAAAATAACTTGGACTTGGACACACAGTTACAGGGACAAGAGTAAAGAGGGTGAAATAAAGGCAATGACTTACAAGATATCCAGTGCTAAGATGTAGCTCAGCATTAATTAATGAAAAAAAATGTAAAACCAATAAAGCAGATTATATCAAAAAGCCTACATATATCTAATTATTCATAAAGATGTGAATTTAACACTCAGCCCTATTTAAAGATTACAATTTATGGAACTTTATCAGCAGTGGAAACACATGTATGTATTCCCTCTGACAAATTTCAGAGTGTAAAAAATAAAAAAAATATACAGGTTCAAATTTCAATACACAGAAGGTCAAAATATTTGACACAAGTTGTATGTCACACAAATCTTTTGTACAGTAGGACCTCAGTAAACAACAATTTGAAAAGGGTCCCAATTGCTATTCATAAAACAGACTCACATTATGCACAAAAATGTATATTTATAACTATGCAAGTTATTTCATCTGAAGTACAGTAATACAAAAAAAAAAAACACATCAGGATTCATTGTATCTGTCAAGAAGATAAGATTTCATCTTACGTTTAAATCCAGATATAGGCTAATGGCCTGTCTAAAAGAGGATTGCAGAGAGTTCCAGTATTTTGGGCCTGCCAATGCGACAGTATTATTTCTGAGTTGGGTTCTGACTGATGTGAAATGATATAAAGCAGCCTGTCTTGTACAATAATTGTGTATTCTATCATTCTTAACAAACATGGACGCTATTGCGTGGGGCACATTACCATTATTGATCTGATACATGAGGGATGCCAAATACAATAGATAAATATCTTGTATTAATCTTGTATTTTTAAAACATTATTCCCACAAAACAGCCTATCAGTATGAGCATGTGCATTTGCTGCTGACATAATCCTAACAGCTCTCTTTTTGAAGAAGCAAAATTTTTTCTAAGCGAGTTTTGGTTGTAGCACCCCAAGCTAATACACTATAGTTTAAGTAAGGCAAAATCAAAGATGAATATAGCATGGCCAAAATGCTATTTGGAAGAAAAGACTTTAGTTTGTTCATCGTACCTACATTTCTAGAGAGAAGATTACAAAGGTGAGTTGTATGCATTTTCCAATTCAACTTGTCATCAATATCATGGATGCCAAGAAATTTGGTTGATATAACTCTTTCAATCTGAACATTATCAAAAATTACAGGACCAGGCATTAAGGTGTCTCTATTACTGAATAATATGTATTTTGTTTTAAGCAGATTCAAGGATAACTTATTGGCATGAATCCAATTAGTTAATCCATGTAATTCCATATTTACTGTCTCCAACAGGACACGCAGATCTTTGTTAGAGCAAAAAAATACTAGTGTCATCTGCAAATAACAAGAAAGAAAAGACATTTGATGATTTTGGAAAGTCATTTACATAGAGAATAAATAACAGCGGTCCTCATATAGAGAGACCCTTGGGGTACTCCACAGGTGACAGACTGCATTCTAGAACCAATACCATTTAGTTGTACAAACTGTTGTCTGTTTCTAAGATAACTTTTAAACCATTCAGGTGCTGATCCTCTTAGAGCTTATGCAACAAGATATCATGATTGACAGTGTCAAACGCTTTGGAATAGTCTAAATATATACCAATAGTATGAAGATGATTATCTAGGGCAGATGCTATTTTCTCTACTAAACACAAGATAGCATGAGATGTTGTGTGCCTTTCACGAAAACCAAATTGAGAAGTAGAAAAAATATTACATGATTTAAGAAATGCAATAAGTCTAGAGTATACAAGTTTTTCAAGAATTTAAGAAAAAACTGTAAGTAAAGATATAGGTCGATAGTTACCTATTTCTGTACGATTTCCTTTTTTAAAAATAGGAACAACTTTTGCGATTTTCATTTTATCGGGCACAATACCATAAACGATGGACAAATTATAAATGTGAGTAAGGGGTCTTACTATATATTGTATAATTTCTTTTAACAAATCATTGCTAATTCCATCATACCCAGGACTCTTTTTCCTCTTTAGGCTACTTACAATATCAAGCACATCTGTTTCTACTACAGGAATTAAGAACAATGTTTTGGGGTTTGGATTATCCAGAAAATCTTTGTATGTGTCCTGCATGTCTGGAATGGCATGTGATAAATTAACACCTATATTAGAAAAATATTCATTAAAAGCTTCGCATATACCTTTTTGTCTTCAATTTCTTCTTCATTCACTACAAGCTTTGGAATACCCGAAGTTTTGGGGTTTACATTCAAAACATTCCGAATAACTTTCCATGTTCCCTTTACATTATTGCACACAGAATTGAATTGAAAAAGATAGTAATCTTTCTTTGCCCTGCGCAGTAGTGATGTCAGTATATTTCTATAAAACAATATATTTTTGTTTAGATTCAAAAGTCTGATTTGTTTTATACTTATAAAACAACCGATTTTTCCTATTTATTGACCTCAATGATGATTTTGTAATCCATGGCAAACGGGGTTTTGTTTTATAATTTTGTTTTATAATTTTGTTGGGGCGCTGATTTCAAAAATTGCCGGATCCAAGAGATCTGACCACTGGGTCGGCCACCGTTATGACTTCAAATTCAAATTTCATACTCTCTGCCGGATGCTGATGAGTATGAGCATCTCGACCATTTTTTTTTTTTTTTGTTACTCAGTATTATATTTTGCCCCACTATAGGCGCGGTCAGACTGGCAAAAGATCGAGAAGATAAGTTCGCGATCTATAAGATCTCGAAGTTTAGCCTGTATAACTTAATTCCCGCGAAACTTCTCGCAAAACTTCTCGCGATACTTCCCACTCCAGCGAACTAGGTATATTTCCCTCACCCCCGCCAAACTTCTCGATCTGGGCCTCGTCTTATAAAGCCTTCAAATCAATCGCAAGTCCCCAAATCAATCGCAACTTGCATTGCAGGTCACAAGAAACTTGTGATTGATTTAAAGGACAAGTTCACCTTCATAAACTAACTATCACAAGTCTTTATAAGACAGGCCCCTGCTTGCGGGCGGTGTCTCCGAAGCGCCATTGTCATGTACAGATGCGCATTGTTACGTCACAATCACTAGCCATCGGACGGCGTGTTCTTTCTTCTTTCTTGCGCGCGCGTACCAATAACCAGAAACTTCTTGATCCAAGTTTGGCTGCTAGTGTGACCGCACGACAAAAGATCGCGAAGAATTCGCTAATTAAGTGCTAACCAAACGCTAATGCCCTCAGAATACGGCCCCAGGTATGCCCGTTAACACTATGATTAATAAAATAGGGCCTAATGTGTAATTAGCAAATGTAGTTCAACTCTTGCTGGAATGACAATTGTCATACATGACAAAAATCCAGCTTCCTGATTGGCTGTTGCCATTGGAAGTTGCCATTCCAGCGAGAGATGCCATCCTAACATCTTTTATGAAATGGGGCCCTGGGTATCCCTTGGGGGGGGGGGGGGGGGGGGGGGGGGGAATAGGCATCCAATGCAGTTTTCACATCTTCATCTTTTCCTTGAGAAAACTTATTCAACTTGAATCCAAAGAAAATAAAGAAAAAGAGGCTCAGTTATACCTCCGCCAAGGGAGGAGGTTATGTTTTCGTTATATCGTTTGTTTGTGTGTCCGTGTGCAAAATAACTCAAAAAGTAGTAAACGGATTTGAATGAAACTTACAGGAAAGGTTGAGAATTACACAAGTAACGAATGATTAAATTGATTAAATTTTGGGAGTGATTCGATTTTTTTTTGAATTTATGAAGGATTTTTTGATATTTTGACAGGTAGGGTCAATGAACTTGGGAGTTCAAGCTGCGCATTTTTGAGGTTATCAATCACAAACAGAAAGTGCGTGCTCTAAAGTTTCTGCTAGGGCGAGGCGCAGCTAAGGGTTTATGACGTAACAAAAGCTTCTATATTGGGAAATCGGGCAATTTTTCAGCATGTATATTATATCTATGGGTGGAAATCACTGATCTCTATCATGGAAGAGCCCAAAGAACTTTTCCCCGGTGGTGGAGAGAAGAAAAATCTCTTTGGGAAGAGCAAGATCATCGGTGGAAAGTAGCTGCTTGGCGGAGGTCTGCGCTCTCAGAGTGCTTTATAGTTAGTTAGTTTGTCCGTGTGCAAAATAACTCACTAAAGTAGTTAACGGATTTGGATGAAACTTGCAGGAAAGGTTTAGAATGGTATACAAGTAACAGATGATTAAATTTTGGAAGTGATCCGAGAATTTTTGGGGAATTTATGAAGGACTTTTTAAATATATAATTGAGTGAGTTTCAGTCTGTCGCTGTTAATGAGATAGAAAAGCTTATAAAGAACTCACCAAACAAATCATGTGAACTTGATCCAATCCCAACAGATTTGTTTAAGAAGTCATGTGGCAGAGTTTTAGCACCCGTTATCACAAGAATCATAAAATGCTAGCCTGAGATTAGGTGTAGTTCCACAGGTGTGTAAAAAAGCAGTTATTCATCCAACTTTGAAAAAAGCAGGCTTAGATCAGGAGTATCTAAAAAATAATCGCCCAATTTCAAATTTACCTTATTTGAGTAAATTGCCTGAGAAGGTTGTTTTCTCACAACTGACAACATATCTGCAAGATAATGAATTGTTTGATTCATTTCAATCTGCGTATCATACAAGCCTGGTCATAGTGTAGAAACACTGTTAGTCAACTTAACAGATATTGTGTTCAGTGAATTAGATAGTGGTAACATCACTGCTCTTATCATGCTTGATATGAGCTCAGCTTTTGACGCAGTCGATCATGCTATTCTGATTCAAAGATTGAGATATTTGGGCATCAAAGGAACTGTTCTAGATTGATTTATATCCTACTTATGTGATCGATCTCATTATTTCAGAATTGGTGATTCTACCTCTTGTAAAACTATGACAAAGTTTGGTGTACCTCAAGGTTCTGTTGGAGGCCCGCTGTTTGTTTGTTTTTTCTCGGTATATGCAACCAATTAGTGAAGTATTTCGCAAGCATTGTATTAGTTATCATTGTTATGCGGATGATATACAACTAAATGTTCGATATCAGTTGCGTAATTTAAGTTTCATATTAAGGAAATATTTGTCTAAATCTGCAGCTGAGGTACTTATTCGTGCTTTGATTTCTTCTCGGTTGGATTATTTGAATTCATTGTTGTGAAATCTTCCCAACAAAGATGTCACAAAACTTCAACGGTTGCAAAATTCTGCTGCCCGATTGTTAACTTTTACTAATAAGTTTGATTCCATGTCACCAGTTCTCCGTTCCTTACATTGGTTACCTGTAGAAAAAGGATTACTTTCAAGATTCTATTATTAGTACATCATTCAGTTCACTCTTTTTCCCCTGTATACATAAGTAATTCTGTTCAAAAATACAATCCGACACGAAGGCCACGTTCATCATCAGATACATTCTTACTCCAAACATCCAGAGTAAATCATGGGTATGGTGATCGTGCTTTTTCCGTTATGGGACCAAAATTATGGAATCAGTTACCTCTTCAGTTAAGGGAACTGTCATCTACAGAGTCATTCAAATCAAAACTTAAAACTTATCCGTTGCTTTCATACTGAGGACTGTAATTGCTGTTTGTCATTAATGTTGGATCAATATTGTATTTCTAATTGGTATATGTTGTATTCTTTATTTGGTATATATTTGTTTTTGTTTACCATTTTTTTCTTTGTTGAAATGTTTGAGTATATGCATGTAAATATGTGATATCTTTTCATTTTTGAAGCGCCATGAGCACTGAAAAGTGGACCTGTGTGCTATACAAGTAGCCACTATTATTATTATTATTATTATTATTATCATTATTATTATTATTATTTTGGCAGGTAGGGTCAATGAACTTGGGAGTCAGGCTGCGCGTAGAGGTTTGCATGCGCGCACTAAAGTGCGTGCTCTAGTTTCTGCTAGAGCGAGGCGCGCCGTGCAGCTGAAGGTTTATGACGTAACAAAGGCTTCTATATTGGGAAATCGGGCGACTTTCAGCACACAATGCTATAAGTACGTATGGGTGGAAATCACTGATACATGTATCTCTATGGAAGAACAAGATCAGTGGTGGAAATGAGCTGCATGCTTGGCACGTGCTTGGCGGAGGTCTGTGCTCTCTGTTCGATCATAAAACACAACGCACATACACCACAAAAAAAAAAAAAACACACACACACAAAAGAAAACAAAGGCAGAAACATGCAAACTATGAATAAAAAACACACGACTTTGCAAAAATACATGTCCCTCACTGGCCTACATGTAATCTATTCTTCCACAGCAGGGCACTATTCAAACTGAATTATTTGGGATTCATTTATCTGAGTTAATTGAGTTGAGTTGAGTTTACCAGTTTCCACTTTCTATCTTTTTTTTTTTCAAATCAATATACAGAAACAATGAAACTATATGTCAAGGATACAAAAGACAGTGGCGGATCCAGGGAGGACCGCAACCGGCGCACGCCCCTCCCCCCCCCCCCTTTATTTTTTGTTGAAACAAAAGAAATAAAAAGAAAAAAATGGGGAGGGGTGTGTGCGCCCCCCCTCCCCCCTTTAATTTTGTAAACGCGCCCCTTCTTTACGGAATTCCTGGATCCGCCCCTGAAAGAGATGCAAAACTTTGGTTTTCAGCTTCAAATAATATTGCAAAGTTTCGGTAGTAAAATTGTAGGCCCTACTAAAATATTTTGGACATATAAAACCGAAAAAGGCTGAGATATCCAAAAACAAGGTGAAACAAAGCGATACTAATAAAGTTGGGGCAACGCGAGGTCAAACCCAATTAAAAGTGAAAAGGTACCCTAGACCTCCCCCTCCCCCCCCCCCCCCCAAAAAAAAAGAAGAAGGAGAAATCGACAAAGCATAATGAATCAAAAGAACAATCAAACATAACGAAATCATAGAATGAAAAAAGAGGATCATTATGATTGTCATTATGCTGTTATACAATGAAGTTTATCGCATTTAGCTGTTTTATTTAAGTAATCAAGAATGTTTAAATATTCTATCAATGGCATGTTCCTCTTCTTTTTTCTTTCGTGTCTATTAAATATATGTTGTCCCTCACCAAACAGAATGATACTGCTAGATTAACACGGTTATTAAAAGCGCCATCTACACAAGATGACAAAGTGTAACCCGATATGTGCAGTATGAGACAGTTATCATTTTGTAGCTCGCGCGAATCGATCGCGATCGCTAGGTATCGATCGATCGCGCTCTTTGCATGGTATCGATAGCCCTTCGATCCATCGTTATCTCTTATACTTCCATGATCCAAAACAAACAGCGATTTCGCCGATAACGAACAGCTAGAATGACTTTCTGCCCCGAAACGCCCGACGAAAAATTCGAACAGTCGTAGAGGTATGAATGTATTTTTCATATCCATATTAATAGTTTGACATTTTTATGACGGTTGAGCCTTGAGGCCCTCGTATTTCAAAATGTAAACACAGGTGTTCAGCGTGGGTTGGCGTCGGACTTTGTTGTGCGGTCCCACATACTAAGACTCATGATGGATTCACCATCTCACAAGCGTCCATTGATTTGTTATGAATGTTAATCAAATTGTGTATTGTAGACCTAATTACTCATAACTACGTTACGCTATGTAGTTTACAGCTCTTCTGTGCGTGTGTATATGTGCAGTTCAGTGTGGTGTGCAGGTGTGTGTGTGTGTGTGTGCATAGTGTAATTACGTGTGCATGTTTCTGTATGGAGTAAATTTGATGACCAAGCACATAAGGGTCCAAGTGCAGTGTTGTGGGCCGGTGGGTGCGGACATTCGACAGGTTGTGGGACTGGACGCGTATTATTGTAAGTGCGTCTGTAATGAAAATGATGCACCCAGGAATTCTCACGCCATTTTCAGAGTATGTTGTCTAGTAAAGTATATGAGGAGTCTATATCAAGTCTTTGTGAGGTAAAAAAGGGTGCATATTCTATGTAAAATAGGGAAATTTTAAGTTTTCGCGCGTGAACTTATTTAAGACGTTACGTGTCCGGAAACACAACCCCCCATCATACCGGTATGCCTGCCTTTTTTTGGTTTGCTTTGTTTGTCTGTCTGTCTGTCTGTGCTTGGAATTGAATTGTAGCTGACAACTCTAGTTAGTCTGTAGACAGAAATTGGGCTAGATCTCACCGCATGCACCAGCGACCCCAACATGTACTGGGCAATTATGCACTTTATGGTCGTATATTATCGGTACCTCATTCCCCGCATGCCATGAACCACCACTAGCCCACTCTCACTAGCTAGAGCTAGGATCACTGAGCAACTGGGTAGCTGCTCTTGTTACATTGTATGGAACGCCGTCTTACAAGTGATAACGTCACTAAGTAAAATATTAAAAAGCCCTCCTCACCCTCCGATTTTGACACATTGAACACTGCGCAATATCGCATGTCTGCTGTCCACTGCAGGATTATCGCGCTTTTACATTTTATACATTGACATAGTTGCATCGCAGAAAATTGCCATGGACCCATGGTCATGGCGCAAAGTGTGAAGAAGTCTGCGATACATTGTCAGTAGCTTTCATTTTTGAACATCCTACTACAATATACTGTACTAGCTAGCCACATCAATGAGATACGCAAATATATTTTAATATATCCTTCATCTTCGCCACCACAATTCACGCAAGCCACCCATCAGGAGAAACTTGTGTGTGTGTGTGTGTGTGTGTGTGTGTGTGTGTGTATGTATGCGTTTATTGGCTGCCCGTAAATCGTTAACTGTACAGAGAGTAACAGACTGGCGGATTGGTATAAGATTTTTGTGGATTTGTTGTTGTTGTTCATTATTTCACAGAATAATTTCTCCAAGGACAGTGGACATATATGCCCTCTGCAATAGGTTAAAGGCATAATTTACCATTTGCAGATGAAAAAAAAAACAGCATTAGTGCTTCAAAATAGTTCTAAAATGTGAGTTAGGGATAGAAACAACCAATGTAAAAACTTGAACCAGGGTTACATAATCGATGTTAAGTATTATTAACCTGTTAAGGGCAGTTTGATTTTGCTACAACACGCATTTCCCATAGACGGGGCTCACGCTTGCCCAAGTATACTCGGGACTCGTCCTCAACAGGTTGATTAGATATATATACAAAATGTGAACAATAGTTATAATAAAAAATGTTTCCAGACTAAACCGTCTGCAGTTATGGTTTAATGAGAAAAAAAGTGATATCTCCTTAAATTATGGGCTCTATTGCAAACATTTTATATGGTAGGATGTTTTGTGATAGAAATGACCTACAGTGTACACATATGCATCAAAAGTGATATTTTGAACATTTTTTAAACCACTGCTCCCAAAGGTAAACAGGACAAGATCCCCTGCTTGAAATATAACACAGTATCCATTCATTTAAAATCATGAATGAAGGGCGAAAGTTTACAAGTGACTAGTTGCGTTGCGTGCCATGCATGCACAGCACCCTGTCTCTGCTCGATCATGCTGCGCAGGGGGAAGGGCATTAGAGCAATGGTGTGGCGTACTGTAAGTACTTTCATTAAGCACAGATCCCACACACCCAAAGATCTTATAACGAGTGGGTACTAGAGTGCGGAGTATGCATGCACCCTGTGCAATTGCTTTGTGTCTGCACTGGGAGCACAGGGAGAAGTGAGGCGGTGGGCTCGCCCCTCGTGCTAACATGCTAGCATACGAGCAACCAAGGAGCAGCCAAATCAAGAGGTGCGTACTCGCGTAATAAAAGTTCAAAAATTCAAATACACGCTGTGAAAATGTTACCTGAGTGCGCAAAGTCCGCCATTACTATTACTAAGTGGGTAATTGCAGCCTCCATGAAATCTCAGACACCATCAGAGACTTTAACCCAAAGCACCCTCTGATCTGGAGATTCTCCCGCCTGAAACCCCTAGCAAACGGGAGACTCCAATATTATGTGCGCGAAGCGCACATCACGAGCGCGAAGTGCGAATTCCTTGCGGCCGGGGTCCAGGGCCCGCTTAAGGGCCCTGGAAGCCAGTGTTCCAGATGCTCTTTCGTGCTATCTCATGGTTATTTTTCGACATATGATGACACTAAGTAAGAGATCATTTCAAGCGGGAGACACAGAGCCAGGGCGGGAGAACGGGAAATTTTGCAAAAATGGGCTTTCGGCGGGTTCCTGTCGAAAGCGGGAGAGTTGGAGTCTCTGCATCATTGTACACTGCAGTTCGCCCTCTAGTGGTGGTGAGGAGGAGGAGGAGGAGGAGAAATCTCTTTGCACACAACTCACAGTACCAGAACACATGTTGTCAACAGGCGGTGCCTGATAGGTACCTGAATTTGCATACACTGCTCGATTAGGGTAGAATCTTGCACCGATAATATAGGGCCGTAAAGTGCATGATTGCCCATGTACTGGTTACAGCACCCCTAATTGCGACCAGCCCGAACGCGAAGCAGTATAACTGTGTGAAGGAGCACCCTGGGGTTGCAGCTCCTAATGGTGAGGCTACAGTAGATCTAGACCCTATTTGTGAAATTGTATACATGTCTGTTTCCTGTAATTTTGGTGGAATTGGTTCTGCAGGATTTGACTTAACAAAGATAGACAACATGGATATGAAAGTACATTGAGTGCCTAGAATCTAATGCAAGTGATATCTAACAAGCTGCAAGGTTAGTCACCAGTCTAACGTTATCAGCAGAAAAATCCATCTGTGTGGTTTGGAGGAGTTTTATTACTTTTTTACTGTGATAGTTCTTCTAAACAGTTGGATACCTCCCATGGGCCTACACAAAAGTAGGGGGATCTCGAGCAAAGTGTAACCACTGTCTCTATATTATGGGTATTGACGTACAGGGCGAGGTGCCTTATTCTCTTCATTTACATTTCATTTACAATCACAGTCCTAGATCGACCAATTGTAATGTTCATAGTGAGAGAAATACAAATGTATATGAGATACTCAGTAAAGAGCGCTCACTAGTTAATTTTTTTTAAATGTCCAAGATTTGGATGGAAGTTTTATAGAAAAATACACAGCTACCAGCTTGTCGACCCGCTAACAACTGATGCTTGGCAAATGAATACATTAGTCAATCACATTTGTTTCTGTGGGCAGAGCACCCCTGCAGGATTGGATAGGGAAGACTTTGGTCTATATGAGAGGGGGATTCGATGAAGCCAGACATACATACGTGTAATTTCCATGGAACATATCCCCCCACCCCAAACAATGCAGACTGATCAATCACTTGTCTAGACATCAATTAGTACATGTACTATGATGATTTAACTCATCATTTGAACTGCCATTACTATCTAACACAAGCATGCAAAAACAGCTGCAGAAAACTGCTTCTCCAATAATAGTGAGCCGGTGGAGTAATTAAATTTATATGCATTTTTATTTCACTGGCTGGCACTAGCACTGTCTGTGTACGTTCTACTGAACTGGCAGTAGGTATTGCTATTTTATAAGTAGTAGTGTGTCAATGTCTTGACTTTGTATTCATACCCGAATTTTGTCCATATGTATGTTTCATTAGATATTTCCTAATTTTCATATGGTATTGTACTTTGTCTTTTACTTACAATATTCTGTTTCAAAGTTCATCAGTATATTATATGAATGTTTGTGTTTTTTCATTTATGTATTTATTTTCTGTGTTAGCTGTGGCTTGTGCAGGATGGGTGACAGTTCTGGAGGAGACTTTGGAACAGCCTACTACCGGTCGTTGGATCCAATCAAGAACCTCAGAATCAGGTGGGGATATTACCCACATGTTGCCGATTAATTGGGCAAAAACTGAGCACTAGAACAGAAATTTCAACAGACATTGCCATCTTTTGCAGTATATCAGGACTAGCATAAACAGGAATGCTGCTTGAATAGGACAGAGCCAAGGCAACATTTCACAGAGATGTATTTTACTATTTAGGTAGGGCATTCTTTTTCATCAAATAGTCATACAAAAGAGAAACTGTCAAAATGATTCAACTCAATGAGGAAGAAATTCAATAAGTGTACTGGCAAGATGTAGCCACGGATTTTACTTCACTTCACCAGTTATGGGCATTTTCAATGGACAGTGTATTATTAAAGTGTGTTCAGGTTACTTTGTGTTTTATAATCCTGTGTACTGAACTTTTTGTAGTATACAGGTAACTGGATATCTTATTGGGACATTTTTTTTTTTCTTAATCAGAGCAATGGTCTTTTTCAAGAGTCATCTTGATTAAGCAGTGATTGCTAAACATTAAGCTCCTTTAACATAATTTTTCAGTGTGATACAAAGAGTCATGGTTGGAATTACCAGCAAGTTATGTGCTGAGATTCTTGACATCACCTCTGAAATAATGAAGAAAAAGTGGTGGCAAAAGGAAAAGAAGAAGAAATTGTTCTGATCACTCTCCAGGCGGTCATGAGGAGAACTAATCAAATCTTTGCTCTTCATGTTTACTGATAAGCATACTCATAAGAGATTTTTACTGATAAGCATACTCATAAGAGGAGGATTGCAATATTATGTTCACCAGTCACAATTGTTTAATCCTTTTTGTTGATTTTTTGGTTTTGTCTCACAGAGTACACCTGAAGCGAGTGACGGGGTCCAGTCTTGTGCCAACTGCAATCAGTGGAGATAAAAATGACGGCGACGAAGCCGACGTGAATGATGGAGAGGGTATGGCCCTGAAACCTCTTCGTGGCAAGCGGAAGGGCAAAGACACTGCCGAGAGTTCAACATCTGGTGAGATTTGCGACAAGATCACTTGAAAGTGCAAAGGAACTTACAGTTTTCCAAAGCTGTTGTCCAGATCAAAGATCACACTTCTCGTGATTTAATTTGATATGATTTGATTTGAATTTATTTCCATTTTGTGTTCACAAAAACAAGAAACAACACAGCAGAGTAACAATAATTTTTACTATACAATAACAGTTTGTCTAATTTTTTTTTTGTTACAAACAAAAATCAACAAAAAAAATTTATTCTAATAACATATTCATTTGCAACAAATGATAGATAAGTAGTAGTCATAAAAACAGAAGTAGGGGAGCCTAAATCAAAAGCACAGCTTGTAGTACTTAGTCTCCCAAAAGTTAAATCAAATCATAGTGAGACATTTGAACATTTTTACAAGGTAAATACCAGAATGGTATGAAGTACAACAAGAACTACTAAAACTGGAGCTCTCTATTATGAGAGAGAAATGGGAAGAGAGGATATGAAATATCTAGAGTGATTATGACTCTCTAAATAATTCAAATTAACAGGCCAGGTTCTTTGTGTAATTCAAATCTGGGGATATATTTTCCCTCCAGACCCAGTAAGAGGCCATTCAATATGCCTCATTCTGTCAAATATATTTTCAAACTTGAAAAGCAGTTTGCAAGCAATAGTTGTTGCTCCATTCAGGCAAGCTCTTGGTTTTCAGGAATATCTGTCATTGGTTAGGCATGCCTAAGCATTGGAATGGATATCATAAAGATATTTCTAGGTTTATTATTGTAAGGAAAGATCTGAATTACCTACCTCTGCAATATACGAGCTTATGAAAGAAATCTACTTTTCAGGGTTGCAAAAGCAACATGGAGACTTTAAGCCTCTTCCCTCTTCCCTCTTTTGTTTGGTTTACAGGCAAGGTGAAGACCAACACAGACAACGAGGAGGAGCATGTCTTCGGTTGGCAGGCCAAGGTCTTCAGCCGCCGAGAGGTGCAGCTCTACTCCAGCGAGGCATCCTGTGAGGGCCCTCTGGAGCAGAAGTACCACCGGGACGTCACGGAGATGAAGGCACAGGGCGGCCGCACCACAAAGCGACTCTTCTCCTACACAGACCACGACAACTTTACCCACAGAGAGGACGTGAGGAAAAATACCTTTTTTTTTTCATTTGATTGAAAAGAAATGACTCTTTTTTCGATATGATATAAACTGGGCAGAATTTATGAGGCCTCCTTTTACAAATGATAGCTACTGAAACCTCAACATCTGTCCTATGCTTTATAGCAATGCTATATGTAGAACTTTTTTCGGTGTGCCAGTTTATCTATGCAGTTGTGGGCAAATCTCTCTACTTTTTGACTTTTGCAAACATAATGAAATGAAAAATAAATGAAGTAAAGACGAAAAGAGAATAGAAATATCTGGGGGGTTTTTCCGGTCCTTTCAGTTAAAATAAAAAAAGAGAATTATAAAGATACCATATCACCCAAGGCCTTTATCCCATCAATCAAACTGCTTATTAATGGCGGTCTCCTCCACGTGTACTTTGAAATACAATACGTGTTATTTCATACATTGTATGTATTTTTGTAAATACTCCTATTCATATTTGATGAAAATGTTACTGTCTATTTGTCATATGCTTATTTTGTACAAGTAGAGAAATAAGACAAACTGACACTAAAAAACTGAAAATTGCAGATAGACTTCTGTAGTATTAGTGTTTGTCATGAGTAATGGAAGAATATAATAATGTTTTGTCATGTTCAGTCCTTTGTTGATAAGCCATTAGCTAGTAGCTACAGTGGAAGTCTTAATCTTTGTGTGTATTTTGCATTAAAAGAGTACCATACTTTCATTCTCATTGTCTTAACAGCAAAGTCTTGCCACCACAGCACCAGATGAAAGCCCCTCGTTTCTGGCCAAGAAGATGGGCAACGCACGGAGGCGAAAAAAGATCGAGCGAAAGACCAGAGACGGGTACTGTGTTATCAAACCCTGATACCCTTGAATGTGGTTATGTGTAATACGAGAGAGTACATTCGAGAGAAGATGATATAGATAATATGCAGGGCTCGACACTAACGGTGGCCCGGTGGCCCCCAGGGCCACCAAAAACGCACGTCGGGCCACCAAAATTTCAGAAATGAAGTATTTGGTGGCCTGATCGGGCCACCAAAGAAGGACGGATGTTTACCTTTGGGCCACCAAAAATAAGAGTTAGTGTGGAGCCCTGTAATATGTATTAAGTGATGCTTGTTACATTGCAATGCAGTTGTTGCTAGCAGTTGTGGGAAGATAAAGATGCCAGAAGAAATAATATTTTGAAAAGAGACTCCCATTTTGAGTAGAATTTATTGTAAAATTCCCTGAAATTAGCTACATGCATATATGACACACATAAGGAATGTTGCTCAAGTGATATTAGTGTCATATTTTGAATTATACTGCTTTTCCCAAAATCATGCTGCAAGAACAGCTATGCATCTTTTCACCCATTTTCACTCCCATATAATTTGTCCATCTCTTTTTGAGTATCTCTAATTCCTTGCATTATTTCATCTATAGCACCTTTAAAAAACAAATGGCACTTATAACTCAATGTGCTTGCCAGTCAGGATAACATACTCTGTGAAAAATAATGTAGTAATCTGGACAACTCTCCTTTGTACCCTGTACTCAGGCCGGGCGACTCACTCTTGCTTCAGAGGCGAGCCAATCTCATAGTTGAGAGGCCGTCGGAGGAACACCAGAAAAGCTCCCATGTCATTGACACGCCTGTCACCACCATGTACATCATGGCTGACCTCGGGATCATGGACGGGTGAGTGAGCAGCTGTGTGATACTGTAAAACACAATATTTTCGCGAATTGGAGCCGACGGGCTTTTTCGCGGCATGAAAGTTTCGAGAGTTGCCTCTAACATTCAATGCGTATAGTGTAGACAAGAACTTTCACGTGCATTTTAATTTTGCAAATCTTGGCTCTCGCGAAATTCGCGAAATTAGAATGCATGCGAACATTCCTTGTTATACAGTAGTGGTTAAAGTTTATGTGTCCCTTTTGCAACCCTAACTTTTAGATTACTTTCATAGAAAGCTGGTATATTATAGAGATAAGTAATTCTGACATTTCCATAGAATAATAAAACTGGAGACTACTTCATGATGGAAGAGAGATAAATACTATAGATTTCTAGTGATTTTATTCGGGCCCAGAAAAAAACTGCAACTGTTATTCTCGGTACAAAAGGGGAGCATATGGGTTAGTTTTTCAGTTTAAAAAATATATATTAATAACTCATGAGTTACATTACTGTAAGATTTCATACATGATGTTGGATGTTGGGGGATATTATTATTCAACCATTCAAAATTTTGTGATATTTGCAAAATTTTCTGTGTATTGTTTTATTACTAGTACATCATATATTGTTGTACAATTCTCATCTAGAAAGGGCTGTACACAGAACGATCCTACACTTTTAAAATTCATAACTTTGGAAGAGATTATGTGATTTCCCCTGTTTTTTGGGTGCTTCTCCTCTAAAGAGGGCCAGTTTATCTGGAATCTGTCATCTTATTTCTTTACAGAGAGCCCAAAGAAGAAGATGAATGTGTCTTGTGTACCATCAAGGTAAAGTTATGCAGGTCTTCTTATTTTTCTGTTTAGCAGTTTAAGAGCTGTGTCCGTAAGCTTTCTTTGTAGCAGAAGTGACTTCCCTTCTGTATATACCTTTCTGTATATGGTAGTTGTATGCATCGATACTTCAATTTTAGAGCTCAAAGTGATAGTGATTTTAAGAACATTATGCCATCCTTCTAGAATCTGTGAAAAAAGTAAATAAGTTCATGTTACATGCATATTCCTGTCATGCTCAACTTACACCTTGCAGTGAAATGTGTACTTGACAATCGATTTTTGAATGTGCTACACGATATCTGCACAAAGTGCATATGACACAAATTACAACTTAAGTGCATAATCGCATGACCCTAATGCACATATATGCCATTTCCTACACTTTTGATCCAGTCTCACTGGCTACACCGTAAAAAGGATAAAGTTGTGTCAGCTATTAGAGTGCTTCTGATGATGACAAATAATTTGATGATTCTTTGTTTGCCATGCTTTCTAAACTAAAAAACAGGTCTCCATGGGCGGAGTCATCAGCATATCGCCCGATTTCACCCACCACCGCGAGCCATACACCCTGGTGACGGACACAGGGGGGCGGGACACCTTCCAGTACACCCTGACCCTGGCCTCGCAGGGCATGAACGCCTCGGAGCAGGTGCGGGAGAACCGCATGTACAAGGAGCTGCTCCAACGCCACACCGATATCATCAACTCCTATGTGGGCCAGGACTTTGAGCAGGTGTGTATAGACCGATTCGGGTTCATTGAGGGCAGCAGACAATTTGTGGCACTGGGCGCAGCCATGAGCTCATTTTGCGGTGTCTTAGCCGACCCCCCCTCCTCTCCCCCACCCCCGGGCAACATGTTTATCGCGCACTTGTAACAAAGGTTCGCGCTCTAAGCAAGCGTTCGTGCACTCAGTACGAGACGCCTATTGGCTAAAACAACCATGCGTCAGTTTTTCATTCCGTACACGGAAGGGGGTGGGGGAGAGGGGGGGGGGGTCGGCTAAGACACCGCGTAATGGCGCTGCCCATGCCAAAAATGCACATAGCGCGTCACAGAATCGGTCTGTAACTTTCAGCCCTTATTGCTGAGATTAAAAATAATGAGAAAAATATAATGTATGCACAATTGGCATTCCATACATTGTACCATCCTATCACTCTACCATTTCCTTATACCTGCCCATGTGTTCTCTGTGCATGCTTTCACAGTGTACACTCACTGCAATACACTATCTGCATAGTACACTACAATTAAGGGCACTTAACCAAACATCACAAATGTGACCTTATATATTGTGCTCCCTTAGCAATCAAACACCACATTACAGAGGGAAGACATGGTTACATAATCTCATTTGACACCAAATAAGCACGTAATGGCGCTGCCCATGCCAAAAATACACATAGCGCGTCACAGAATCAGTCTATAACTTTCAGCCCTTATTGCTGAGATTAAAAAAAATATAATGTATGCACAATTGGCATTCCATACATAGTACCATCCTATCACTCTACCATTTCCCTATACCCGCCCATTTACTCTCTGTGCGTGCTTTCACTGTGTACACTACAATAAAGGGCACTTTAACCAAACATCACAAATGTGACCTAAAGTATTGTGCTCCCTTAGCAATCAAACACCACATTACAGATTGAAGACATGGTTACATAATCTCATTTGACACCAAATAAGCACAGCAACAGCAAGGAAGCATTTTCTCAAATTCATTTTCTTGATTATACATCCAACTTTCTGTATGATTTCACTCATCTTCCATTCCTCGTTGTTCTTTACTGAAATATATTCGAACAAAAATGTCTAAACATATTTTTGATTTCGTGATGAGGATCTGTATTCATCTGCAATGATTTATATTCACATGTAGTACCATTAAAATTTATTGTGACTCTTAGGAAAAGAAATATGTTGATATACTTTTCAACTCTCCATGTCTGTTTCAACATATACCGGTAAGAGTTTTGTTTTTTTTTTTTGTTTCTACCTTTATCACATATGACCAGTGAAATGAAAAAGGCTGATTGTATTCCGAGGGAAAATGTTTAATTACTGTAAAAGTGGAAATTTTCGCGGTGTTGAAATTTTCACGCATTTCGCGCAACCAGAAACTACCCCGAAAATAAAAGCACGCGAATATTTTTGCTTGCCATATGTTCCAGTAGTTGATTTCTTGATTTGGCGCAATTAAAAACATGCAAAACTCTTCTTACCCGGCTGAGCGTGAAAAATTAGTCACGCGAAAATATCCACTTTTACAGTAGATATAAATTTCTTACAATAGCAAGACAGTTTAGATTATAAGATTATGCAGTAATCCCAACTGACAATCCTTTTTCTCTTCTCAGATTCCACCAGGAACCCTTCGCCTCTGCATTCTTGGGGAGATTTTGTCGGCCAAGAACTTTGAGTATGATGGACTGTATGTCCACTACTTTGTGGAGCTGCCAAAAGGTAAGCTCTTCAGGTGTGGTAGACTGTATTCTACCCCTTTTTTAGAGCTGCCAAAATGGGAGTTGAATGTCTGTGGCTCCTATAGGCCATATGCCTCTTATTCCTGAAGTGAACATTGCTGGGAATCTTGGACAGGCATTAATTTAATTTTATTAAGGCGATGACTACCAAAATAAACAAGGGTGTAGCCATAGATATGGAAGCATCTAGCAGTCACATTACTTTGTGATTAACAATACATGCCATATGATGTGGTTGAAATTGCTACATGTATTCCTTACTGATTGCTCTTGTTCTCTTTTGGCCCTTATGCACTAGATGAAAGCTACACAGTAACAATCATAGGAACTAATGTGGCAACAAACGGTAGTCCTAGGGGCATTTAATCCAGCGTTTTTTCAGATTTTTTTTCACTGTCATATTTGCTCTAAGTCCTGAGATTACACCAGCTTAAAACACTTGTCAGTGACTGACTGTATTATGAAATGTTGCCCTGACAACAAATTGGCTGTCACTTTGGTAGCTGCCATCCGTCTAAAAACCTTTCATGCCACAAGTCTCAGATGTCACATTCTATCATGTTATACAGTGGAAACTCGATGAGAAAGGTTGGCCGTAACAAAACCTCTTTTAACCCATTGAGGACGGGCTGATTTTGCTGTATCAATTGTTTCCTATAGACACTTGCCTCAGGACTAGTCTTTAAAGGGTTAACAAGGTGATTGTGCAGGTCCTAAATCTTTATATGTCTTTGTTTTTGTACTCTGATATAGTAAGAAACCTGATATAACAAAGCAAATGACATGGTTTGTAGGTCCTCGTTATAAGAAGGTTCTCCTGGGGGTGTTTCATAAAGCTGTTCTTAAAGTTACAAACGACTTAAGAACGACTGGTGATCAGTTTTGATGTACTATACTTATCAGAATTTCAATAATTCAGCACAAGAACTGATCACCAGTCATTCTTAAGTTGTCTGTAACTTTAAGAACAGCTTTATGAAACAACCCCTGTACTACAATCCTTTTCATTCTTTTAGATTGGAGTGCCGATAGGACGCAGATGATGTCTGGACTGACACACACGTGCTACACCAAGGAGATCGAACGAGTGAGTCTCACATTGTCCACCATGTGTAAGCTACCCAATTACTCTATGCGAGTACAAGTCCTTCTGTTATTGGAAAGTCTAGTGATAGTCATTGCAGGCAGAAAAAATACCAAGAAAATTTTGATCAGGGAGATGGAATTCCCTCACATTCCTGTGGGATAGCCTCCTGCAGCACAAACATACTGTGTACCATCTCCAAGGTGGAAACTCACTTACTTTTCTCCCGAAAAGAGACAATACTTATTTCTCATTACATCACTGTGTTTCATGATTACCTAATTCAAACACAAAGTCCCAACTCACATAGCATTATACTCATGAAGTGAATGGCATATACAGTATCTTAATCTTGTGGGGTTGTGGGGTCACTGCAGATTCTCTTTGGTTAACAGGCAAGGTCCAAAAAGTCAAAGTATGTATAATGATGATGAATAAAAAAACAAGTTTATCAAAGTGAATTAAGTCAAGAATATGGTGTTACATGTATATTTGTTTGGGTAACTTGGTATTCTGTATACCATGCGGTATACAAGCCGTTAGGACAATTCTCTTTGATGTGATGAACCACTAGCTCAGATACCGGTATTGAAGTTTCATTTTTAGCACATTGTTTATATTTTTCATTAGGCCTCACATATTTGTAATAGTGAGAGTCAATGTTTGGTTTGGTGAGTAAACTTCTGAGAAGTTGTGCACATTGTTGGAAGGGGAATAGGAAGCATTCACATTTGTGCTATCTTCTGGAAATGTTTGTCATTGTGCCTCCCAACCGCTATATCAGGAGTACACGGCCTATTTCAGTCACCCCTTTGAGCTGGAGGCCTACTACCAGAGGGAGGAGACCACCGAAGATGATCGGGACCTGCTTCCGGTCTGGCCCCAGCTCTTCCTGGAGGTCCTGTCGCTGGACTCGTGGCAGCGGTACAGGACCGAGGGCTACGGTTACGTCACCATTCCATCCACTCCAGGTGAGTGACTCACTAAGGAGCTGAGGGATTTGAAGATCCAAATGATGATGATGATGATGATGATGATGATGATGAATGTGATAATCGTGTTAGAAAGATTATGATAATCATTTTCATTGTAATCATCTTTTAACAAAAAGGAAAGTAATCAAATCCTACTGTTCTAGAATGATCTTAAGCTTTTATGGATGGATGTAAGTTTAAAAAGGGATCGTATAGTTTTGGTTGAGACCTAATTTCAGGTTTCTAACATTTTTTGGTGAGATAATGAGAAACCTCTCATGAAATATGAAAGAGCATGTAATTCTATGAGGAATTCAACATTTATTTGATGAAAATTGGTTTTGAAATGGCTGAGATATCCAAAAAAGAGCAATTCTAATAAAGTGTGGGACCCACACTTTATTACGATCGCTTTGTTTTACTTTGTTTTTGGATGTTTCAGTCATTCCAAACCCGATTTTCATCAAATAAACTTTGAATTCCTCTTAAAATGGTATGCTCTGTACTATATCATAAGTGTTTTCTTGGTATATCACAAAAAAGTTACAAGCCCAATTCTCATCTCCACCAATACTGTACTATCCCTTTAAAGATCATCATTCTTTAGGAACAAAGCTACAGACATTTTGCTGTTTTTATGAAGTTCTTTTGTTATTTTTTGTTTGCATAATTATGTGTCCATTTATTTCATTCTATGTGTGTTTAAATGTTGCTTTCCGATCTGCAGGAACCCACACATTTGAGGTTCAGATGTGGAGACCGCTGGGCCAATCCTCCTACGACGACATGCGGCGTTTCTTCATCGGTGGCTCCCCAGAGCTCGAGGAGCCCAGCTACGTCTCCGTGCCAACGACCCACGACAGCAAGGTCCTGAGCCGCTTCGGTCTCAAAACGGAGGCGACCGGTAGTGTGACGGTTCGCCTCAATCTCATGCACCAGAGCAGGTAGGTATATTGAGCTGGATGCTCTTCTTGTGCTTGCCCTCCTTAGAAGAACAGGATATTGGCTTGCTAAGTACTTAAAGGGGAATTTACACCAAATGTAAGCATGGTTGTAGTAAAGGAGAAATGTCATTAAAACACATCTATTGAAGTTTGAGGGAAATTCCTTGATTTGTTCAAAAGCTATACGTTTTTAAACTATTTTCATTCATATGCTGTCATTGCTAAATAAAAGGACTAAACAGTTTATGATGTCAAAGTAGGGGAGTGATAAAAACAAACTATTAGATATGTATATTTGTAATGAAAAGTATACTTTTCTTTGCCTTGATATTGAAATATGGTAAGGATAGTATTATTCTCCCAGCCTTCTGAAGGATGTATGTTAAAGTGCTCTTCCATTATGCTAGAGAAACTATTACAGATATGTGGAATTCCCTCTATATTTTCAGAAGTGTAGGGTATCCCATTTGGTTTATAATAGGCACCATAGATATTGCTATGAAACATCATGTCACAGAAGATGAAAGGAAAATTTATTTGTCGAGCCTATAGCTGTTGTGAACTATATTGCCATAAATAGAAAGGGCCAATTGATGCAACTCTAAATTCTCCATTTGCAATACCCACGATGTACTTGAAGTATCATCCACAGGACAGTTGTTTTTATATTTTAAGATTGAATTCTGCTGTATGATGTATAATTTTGTTTTACTCTGCCACATCCAAACAGGTCTCTCATGGATGCAGCCACGTCTAGGAAGCAAGTTGGCACCTTGATAGACAGACTAGGGTGAGCTACAACTCTCTTCCAAGAAATGCATTCCAATGACTGCAGACATAATTTTATGATATATTACTGTATACGTCATATATTTAGCAAGTCTAAGTTTTTGTGAACCAGGACTTCCAGACATTTTTGCAAGTGGTTAAATTCGCAATGATGGAGTACAGCCATGGACAGAGAAATCGGTATCATTCACTCACTTTCAGGAAGCAGAATTAGCAAATCTGCTTTGAAAAAAAAAAAATCCAATAAACGTCCAAAAAAAGCATTGAGAATTTACTACTAACTATTTATTTCGATATATTCCAAAAGTATTCCCAAGATCATTCAAACGAAGCAGACATTTGCAGTGCTTGTGTTAGTTACAATGTTCTAATACACACACAAACATGATTTAGGTAGTTCCATGACATTTGTTCCTGCAACAATTGCTCCCATTAAATACAATGTATCTGCACACTAAGTCAAACATATATGCTACCAACAAATATAACTCTTAAAGTAATCTTAATCCTCACATCAACCTAAACCTAAAACCCTATCCCAACCCTAACCCTAACCCTAAGTCCTTGGAGAAAATAAGACCGGAGCAATTGTCGCAGGACCAAATGTTGTATCACCATTTTAGATGCATGCACAATCATGTTCATGCACTAAGCATGTATACTTACACTGTTGTGCAAACATATCGGCAAAAGAGTTGACATTTTCATATGTTGTCAAATTTGCAAATCAACAGCACCCAGCTCGCCAAATTGGCTAAAAACTTTGCAAAATATATGGCATATACGGTACATATTATATATCCTTTGTGTGTGTGTGTGTCATGTTGAAAGAAAGACAAAATTCTGAAATCCTCACAGGTGATTTCCCCAAACAGTACCCTGCCTCTAACATTCAGCACTATTTCCACTCCTCAGGGAATACCCAATTTTCATCTCTCAATATCAGTTAAATTTCTGTACTTTTGAAATTAAACCAGAGCAGATATTTCAGTCAGTTACTAGTATCTGGCAATACCTTACGGAGTATTCACATTTGTGTGATTTCTTGGCATATTTGGTTGTTTCATTGTGATGTAATGATTTATCCTTTAGTCATCTGAAAGACAAATTCACCTGCTTATTTCATTTTGAGAACCAAGTTTTATTTCTTTTTAAAGTTAATCCACTCTTAAGAATACTATCGTAATCATACCACTACTGATATTTAGATAGGGATTAAGTAGATGTACTTGTCCAACAACATAAAATCATCTTGAAGATTTGGGTGTGATCAAAGGAAGGTCTCTGTACCAGAAACATAATCATATGTCAGAATACTTGAAATCATGAAAAATTGTGATGTGCAATTGTGTGCAGTAAATTCATACGTATTGTGATATGCAGTGAAATTGACAGCAGTGTGAAAATTCATTCATATATCTTATTCTTCCTTACAGTGGTATGACAATGCAAGCAGCTGTTATGAACGTGTTAGGTAAGTACTTTTTAAAGGTCAAACATAGTTCTCATACGCATGCAGAAAATGTCAATTTTGCTCTAAAATGGACAGATATACATAAGAAATGTGTAAAATAATCTTGTGATAGCACAATTTCAGTGGGTAACAACGAAACTGAAATATTACCCCCAAAAGGCATGCCAACAGTATTGCAACCAGAAAACATATGGTTGCTACATAATGTTTGTAGTTGATAAGCAGTAATGTAAAAATTTGGCCATAGCAGTATTCATCGATCTTTTGTGTGAGAGGAAAAAGGAGGGTGCTTTTAAATGAATGCTATTTCTTTGAACTTATTATTACAACATTAAATTGGGTGATTTAAGTTCAGTGCAAGTGCTAGTGCTAGTGCTATCTCAGCACTAACCCTGGTGATAAAACTGAACTTGAAATCAGTTGGTGTTGGGAGTTGACCTCAAAATTTTGACGTTTTCCCGGTTGCTGGTGCTGGGCTCGGTGTTGAATGTCGTCTGCTGAACCGAGCTCCGCCGTTTGTGTTAGCGATTTACGTGCTTTTTCCCCATTGACTAACGCTAGCCCCTAGGGATTATCATTTTCGTCATTTCAAGTTTGGTGCTGGTGTTAGCGTTGCTGTGCGAGACCCATATTCACTTCCATGATAGTTGCACGTTTTACATGCAAATTCTATGCTTATGCAATGGTCGTTCACGTAACAGACAGGAACACTCTAGATATGGCTACATAAATCTGAACCTGGGAGCAATAATTGTGTTTTAAAGAAGGGATGAAATTTGCAGCATTTTAATCAGTCCTCATTATGTATCGAAAACCAAGCAGTCATTGCTACATCATTTTATATTTGACTTTAACTCTGCGCCATTATCTTTTTCATCGCCCAATTCCCGTGGACTTTGCGGTGGTGCGATGCTAGTGTTGGGATCGACAATTTTGGTCGGTATCGCCTCGTTAATCTGACCATCCGTGTAGGAGCTCGATTTGAGGGTGTTATTTGGGAGCTAGCACTAGCACTAGCACCGAACTTGAAATCACCCATTGTGTGATGCGACTACCCTTTGTATGCTGATGTCCAAGACCACGTAATTCTATGACAGTTTACCTCTCTCTCTTCCCCCTCACCCAGACGCCTTCCAGAGGGCCAGGAAACGGATGCAAGCTGCCAAGGACACGCTGTCATCTGTCTGATGTTACTCACCCATCTCATTTGTATTCTACTGACCATCGTCCAAATATATTTGCTACCGTCCCTGTCTCGTCTGACCTTGCCTGTGTTAAAGGCAGCTGCCTTCGTTTGCCAGTCCTCCACAGAGTAGAAGGAAGACCCACCAGGAGACAGCCACCAAGAGAGGAATGACACATATCAACTTTTACATCACGATGCCTTCAATTCACTGGTGGAAATGCTAACTCTTTGCATGCCTGTTGCCCGACTCGGTCGACAGCACGCCAACTTTGCTTATTGTGCTCAAACACACAACGGTGCACATGCTCATTGATAAATTGCGATATGCCACACTACATTGAAAGCGTCATGGTGATAGCTCTGTCATGAATTTTACATCACAGCCAACACTGGCACTTTTCTGTACAACTTTGCTGTACTGCATTTCTAGCATTGCTCTGTGAAAACGAAAATGCTTTCCCAAAACCTCTCATGCATTGTTGTCTCAGAACAATGTGGCGCAGAGAGTGTTTACACTGCGACACGCAAAGAGTTAAGCATTTTCCAGTCATGTTGAGATGAAAGCCTCTGCCTTCTCACGTGTTTCTCCTTCTTGGAAATATGACATTCTCTTCATTGTTGTTGTCTTATCTGCATTTGCATTTGAATGGATAGATGTTGTGACATGCATTTTTATTTCAACATTTTTCCCTCTTGATAACACACAGTGTTAAGAATTATAATTTTGCAACTTACAGTAACCTACACGCATGATTTTGTAATTTGTTCATTTTCTTGAATTGCCTGACGCTGCTGCCTTGCACAAGCAAGGATATATTATAATCCAGTAACCCAGACCTGCCAACTTCTGGAATACAGAAACAGTATTCTTCAAACCCAAAAGTTGTACTTTAGTGACAAAAATTGTTTTTTAAAACTTGAACTGATATGCAGAGCAATGCTGTTTGTGATCAGGTAGTGCTTAAAAAGGACCATTAATCACACATCTGGTAATATCAGCCAGTGCTCATGACAAGGAATTCCACCTGCTTGCCTGTACAATGTACACTCTATAGCATGGTAGAGCAGTCCAGTGCTCTTACGGGAACGAAATTGTGGTGCGTTTTTGCAAACTACAACGGTATCTTCATGTGCGCTGCGGCATAGGCAAGTGCAGCGAGTTCATCTTTTCGCCCAGTCCTTTTGAGTCCCTTGTCCGCTAAATAGGCTTTTAGAGCATCCACTTTCCATCATTGGAAATCATCCAACTGTATTTCGTCGTCATTTTGATCAGCCACGGTCAAAATCAAGCGCAAAGTGTACGATAGCCAACCAGGCCCTAGGTGAATACGGTGACATGAATCTCCACAGCACTAGACTATGTACTGCGTGCGTGTATATATGCTGCCTTGTGACATTTAGTGAAATAATGTAACGCTATTGTTTATCCCGAATGACCTTTGACAAATACCATAATCCGTTGCGCGCGAGGGATTCCGAACTCGCTTATTGTAGCAACAAGATGGTGGTCGATCACGAGCTTGCTGCCCCCTCTGCTGTCTTACTGATCTATCTGGATTATCTTTTGGGGGCTGCTGAAATACTTGGGTTGATGGATGTAATGCGTCGCCTTAACTCGGCATATTTCTCATTACTCACCGCGTCCTCTGACATCACCAATCAAATTTGTGGAGCTACTCGGCCAGATTCCTCTTGGAGATGGTGAAATAACTCAGCAATCTCCTGAGCTTCTTGCAGAGTCGTGGGCTCCTGCATCCCTATTGCCATAGCCATAGACCTATAGACCTAGAATACAAACTACTTTCGCTTTCATAAACTAGCAATGCTGCAAATACAAATTGATTTGTAACATGAAAAGCAGAATCAAAATCCACTGGAAAATAGTCTTTTTTTTTGAATGATTTGATTCAATTTTGAATGGATGGGCACACAAAAGTACAGCAGTAAGGTCTTCCCGATGGACAACTTCAAAAGGTAGTTGTGACCATCAGCTCTTGCCTCATTGATAGAACACATAATACAGCGAAGTTGTTGACTTTAAATTTTCAAATCCTCCAAATATTGTATATATAAATGATATCCCCAATTCAATGAAACATGCACCTTATACACTTACACATATTGAACCCTCAAGTACACACACACACACACACGCACACACATGCATTCATTAAATGTATATCTACTACACTTGTATATTGTCTTTGTTTTCTTTGTATTATTATCACACTAAAGTGCACTGATTTTATTGCTAACTGATGAAAAGACAAGTAGACTAACTATTGGTAAAACCAACAGTACACATTCTACTTTAAGAAGTCCCTTTTCTTATATTTCAAGAAGACATCTTTAAGAAGTCCCTTTTCTTATATTTCAATACACCACTTATAAGAGTCCTTATTATTGGGAGGGAAATTATCTGCTGTGTTCTGCACAGAACTACGTGCTAAGATTTAGCTTAAGTGTTCTAACAGGGCATCACAAATCGTCATCGCATGTGTAGCTGGTTGTGGGCCGTTGTGTCCATTTCCAGGTTGAGGTTGCAGATATTGATAGTCTTCAGCAACACCTCTCCAGTCATCATCTGGCTCGTCTGACTGTATCTCACACATGTTGTGCAGGACACAATATGCTGCTACCACGATGTTGACATTCTCAAAACTGCTATCACATCTTTTCAACAAACACCTAAACCGGCCCTTCAATCGTCCAAAGGTGCCTTCGATCACCATTCTTGCAGAACTCAATGGATAGTTGAAAGTCTGCTGTGTGTGGGTCAAACGGCCATTGTCTGAAAATCCTTTCATAAGCCATGGTTGTAAGGGGTATGCCGGATCTCCCAAAATCATAACAGGTATGTCAACGCCATTAATGTTCCTTGTAATCTGAAAAATAAAAAGCAAAGTGATTAATGATAATAACATAATGACAAATGTAATGTACATTGTATATTGGACAAGCTAGAAGTTTGCTAAAGTTTATGACCAAAAAAGAAAAGATTGAAATATTTTTATTGAGCTATTCTTTTTTTTTTTATTGTGGAACAGTAATTGGTAACTACTTTATTTTGTTCTCCTTTTCATTATTCCAAAAGCAAAGTTGTCGTATTGCCATAAAATGATTAGAGCTTGCTAATGACACATCTGGATACAGAAAAAACTATGGTTGAACATAATAATGCAAATATTGCCGACAACTCCATATTTAATTCACAATGCAAAACAGACTGATAAAATTGCTGGACCCTTTTCCCTCGTTTACTTTGCTATCTCATCGGTATGAACAGTGAGTTAAAAAAAAAAGAAGGAAACAATGAACGGGCCTGACAATACATCATTGCATGCATCTGGATATTTTGTTGCTTTGAACATCCATCTACTTATATATTGCATTGACATCTCTTCTTTTCCTGGTTATGAATTAAGACAACAAAAAACAATGCACGCCCAGGCCTACCTGTAGTTGTGGTCACAAACTGCTTGCAGTATAACAGAATGCCATCCTTTACAATTGTAATAATCAGCCCTAAAGTCAGGTGGGCCAATAATTGGGACATGTGTCCCATCGATGACACCACCGACTTGTGGGAATCCCTTAGGAATCCCTTATCTTCAAAACCTTGGATGGTCGAGAGCAGTCGTTCCCCTTCTGGAAAGTAGATGTATCTCCCTAGCAGTTCATCAACAATGGCCTTGCATGTGTCGTTGACGATGATGCACACAGTACATTTCGCGACATCAAACAAGTGTCCGATTGTCCGATATTCACAGTTTGTAGAAAGACGCCACAAAGTCATAGCCACATGCTTCCTCACAAAGACACTCTGGCAAAAGTTTGTGTCTCTTCTTTTAATTACTGGCTCAAGTTCTTCACATAAGTATTCAAATGTGGAATGATTAACACAGAAACTCTCCCTAAAATCGTATGCTGTAAATTCCTCGTTTACCACACGCTCCCCAAAATGTCCCGATCGATACTTCGTCCAAATGTTCCTCTCGCCAGTCCAGGCATAGGCGATGGCATACAGCAAGAAAAGAGCATTCCGGAGGCGACATTCTTGATCCATATTCAAATTCTTCTCCCTCTTCGTTCACGGTTGTACTGTCGAATTATGCGACTCAGCTCTTCCATGTCATCCATTGCGATCGTTAAATGAACAAAATTGAAAAATAATCTTCACAATTTGCTAAGTCGATTGAGGAATGATTATAAATTGTAGCAAGATAACCACATACCTCAAGTATTTCAACCCGCGTGGTGGGACGTACAGAGTCGAGATTACAATATCGGTACGATGACGTACGTGATATACTGAGCTATGAGAGCCATATTTTGCGTGCATGCGCTCAAAAACAAATAGTTGTTTACCATTAGAGCGCCGCAAACGACGAAAAGGAAACATGCGGGAGGGGATTTCCCTCCGAGGCCACTGCTCGACAAGGCAGTATAAAAGCACCAAAATGCGAGTCTGAGGCCCTACAATACTGGTACAAGGACATCAATTGAAAAGATGTGACGGTAGGACCAAATTGGCGAGTAAAATCATGAACCCTACCACAAGGTATTACGTCATGACGTCCTATGACATTCACCCTTGAAATCAGACTAGATCTTATCGCTGATTCCCGGAATGTATACATCTAATCGCCTATAGCTATCACAACGGTCAATGGGGGTCTAACTTAGACCTAGACTCTAGACCCATGTGAAACATGTTAATGGGCGAGGGCCCTCGTATCCAGTCATTGATTATGAATAATCAATGGCTACAATGCAGTAATTTCATAGCAATAATCTGCTATCAGTAAGTCAGCACGGCCAGGAGGTGGTACATAAGGTACTTTCTTTTTCCATTCTGTGTTTTCTGTAATTACCAATTTCGTCATGGAAGTGTGCTAACAGCTTCTGTTGCTCACTCCTGAGAGCAACCACCTTGCGTGGCTGCAAGTGGATGGGTTTGCGGTAAGGTCCTTGCTCAAAAGCTGTCGTTGAATCACGTCCAACTGGGCCGACATATTATAAATTCTCACCTTCCTCTCCATCCACACACAGTAAACAAAACCTCTTCGCTTTCCTCTTTATCGTTTTGGACCCTCCATTTCCTCTAAGGCAACTCATCAAGAGCTGCACTTCTGTGTCAAACGAAGCCGCCATTGCATTGCTTCCAGTATAGGAAGACGAAGAAGAAGAATACCATCCTTTATGATTGTAATAATCAGCCCTGAAGTCAGGTGGGCCAAGGATATGTGTCCCATCGATGACACCACCAACTTGTGGGAATCCCTTATCTTCAAACCTTGGATGGTCGAGAGCAGTCGTTCCCCTTCTGGAAAGTAGATGTATCTCCCTAGTAGTCCATCAACAATGGCCTTGCATGTGTCGTTTACGATGATGCACACAGTACATCTCGCGACATCAAACAAGTGTCCGATTGTCCGATATTCACAGTTTGTAGGAAGACGCCACAAAGTCATAGCCACATGCTTCCTCACAAAGACACTCTGGCAAAAGTTTGTGTCTCTTCTTTTAATTACTGGCTCAAGTTCTTCACATAAGTATTCAAATGTGGAATGATTAACACAGAAACTCTCCCTAAAATCGTATGCTGTAAATTCCTCGTTTACCACACGCTCCCAAAGATGTCGCGATCAATACTTCGTCCAAATATTCCTCTCGCCAGTCCAGGCATACGCGATGGCATACAGCAAGAAAAGAGCATTCCGGCGGCGACGTTCTCGATCCATTCTAATTCTTCTCCCTCTTCGTTCACGGTTGTACTGTCGAATTATGTGACTCAGCTCTTCCATGTCATCCATTGCGATTGTTAAACGAACAAAATTGAAAAATAATCTTCACAGTTTGCTAAGTCGATTGAGGAACGTTTATATATTGTAGCAAGATAACCACGTACCTCGAGTATTTCAACCCGTGTGGTGGGATGTACAGTCGAGATTACAATATCGGTACGGTTACGTACGTGATATACTGAGCTATGAGAGCCATATTTTGCGTGCACGCGCTCGAAAACAAAAATAGTTGTTTACCATTATAGCGCCACAAACGACGAAAAGGAAACATGCGGGAGGGGATTTCTCTCCGAGGCCACTGCTCGACAAGGCAGTATAAACGCATGAAAATGCGAGTCTGAGGCCCTACAATACTGGTACAAGGACATCAATTGAAAAGATCTAACGGTAGGACCAAATCGGCGACTAAAATCATGAACCCTACCACAAGGTATTACGTCATGACTTCCTATGACATTCAACCTTGAAATCAGACTAGATCTTATCGCTGATTCCCGAAATGTATACATTTAATCGCCTATAGCTATCACAACGGTCAATGGGGGTCTAACTTAGACCTAGATTCTAGACCCATGTGAAACACGTTAATGGGCGAGGGCCCTCGTATCCAGTCATTGCTTATGAATAATCAATGGCTACAATGCAGTAATTTCATAGCAATATACTGCTATCAGTTAGTCAGCACGGCCAGGAGGTGGTACATAAGGTACTTTCTTTTTCCATTCTGTGTTTTCTATAATTACCAATTTCGTCATGGAAGTGTGCTAACAGCTTCTGTTGCTTACTCCTGAGAGCAACCACCTTGCGTGGCTGCAAGTGGATGGGGTGGCGGTAAGGTTCAAAAGCTGTCGTTGACGTTGAATCCCGTCCAACTGGGCCAATGTAGTACAATTTCTCACCCCCTTCCTCTCCATCCATACACAGTAAACAAAACCTTTTCGCTTTCCTCTTTATCGCTTTGGACCCTCCGTTTCCTCTAAGGCAACTCATCAAGAGCTGCACTTCTGTGTCAAACGAAGCCGCCATTGCATTGCTTCCAGTATAGGAAGACGAAGAAGAAGAATACCATCCTTTATGATTGTAATAATCAGCCCTGAAGTCAGGTGGGCCAAGGATATGTGTCCCATCGATGACACCACCAACTTGTGGTAATCCCTTATCTTCAAAACCTTGGATGGTCGAGAGCAGTCGTTCCCCTTCTGGAAAGTAGATGTATCTCCCTTGCATACCATCAACAATGGCCTTGCATGTGTCGTTTACGATGATGCACACAGTACATTTCGCGACACCAAACAAGTGTCCGATTATCTGATATTCACAGTTTGTAGAAAGACGCCACAAAGTCATAGACACACGCCTCATCACACAGACACTCTGGAGAAAGTTTGTGTCTCTTCTCTTAATTACTGGCTCAGGTTCTTCACAAAGTATTCAAATGTGGAATGATTAACACAGAAACTCTCCCTACAATCGTATGCTGTAAATTCCTCGTTTACCACACGCTCCCAAAAATGTCCTGATCGATACTTCGTCCAAATGTTCCTCTTGATCTGGACAGTGTAGGCATACGCGATGGCATACAGCAAGAAAAGAGCATTCCGGCGGCGATGTTCTCGATCCATTCTAATTCTTCTCCCTCTTCGTTCACGGTTGTACTGTCGAATTATGTGACTCAGCTCTTTCATGTCATCCATTGCGATTGTTAAATGAACAAAATTGAAAAATAATCTTCACAATTTGCTAAGTCGATTGAGGAATGCTTATATATTGTAGCAAGATAACCACGTACCTCGAGTATTTCAACCCGTGTGGTGGGACGTACAGTCGAGATTACAATATCGGTACGGTGACGTACGTGATGTACTGAGCTATGAGAGCCATATTTTGCTTGCATACACTCGAAAACAAAAATTTTTGTTTACCACTAGCGCCACAAACAACGAAAAGGAAACATGCAGGAGGGGATTTCTCTCCGAGGCCACTGCTCGACAAGGCAGTATAAACGCATGAAAATGCGAGTCTGAGGCCCTACAATACTGGTACAAGGACATCAATTGAAAAGATGTGACGGTAGGACCAAATTGGCGAGTAAAATCATGAACCCTACCACAAGATATTACGTCATGACGTCCTATGACATTCAACCTTGAAATCAGACTAGATCTTATCGCTGATTCCCGGAATGTATACATCTAATCGCCTATAGCTATCACAACGGTCAATGGGGGTCTAACTTAGACTTAGATTCTAGACCCATGTGAAACACGTTAATGGGCGAGGGCCCTCGTATCAAGTCATTGATTATGAATAATCAATGGCTACAATGCAGTAATTTCATAGCAATAATCTGCTATCAGTAAGTCAGCACGGCCAGGAGGTGGTACATAAGGTACTTTCTTTTTCCATTCTGTGTTTTCTGTAATTACCAATTTCGTCATGGAAGTGTGCTAACAGCTTCAGTTGCTTACTCCTGAGAGCAACCACCTTGCGTGGCTGCAAGTGGATGGGGTGGCGGTAAGGTTCAAAAGCTGTCGTTGACGTTGAATCCCGTCCAACTGGGCCAATGTAGTACAATTTCTCACCCCCTTCCTCTCCATCCATACACAGTAAACAAAACCTTTTCGCTTTCCTCTTTATCGCTTTGGACCCTCCGTTTCCTCTAAGGCAACTCATCAAGAGCTGCACTTCTGTGTCAAACGAAGCCGCCATTGCATTGCTTCCAGTATAGGAAGACGAAGAAGAAGAATACCATCCTTTATGATTGTAATAATCAGCCCTGAAGTCAGGTGGGCCAAGGATATGTGTCCCATCGATGACACCACCAACTTGTGGTAATCCCTTATCTTCAAAACCTTGGATGGTCGAGAGCAGTCGTTCCCCTTCTGGAAAGTAGATGTATCTCCCTTGCATACCATCAACAATGGCCTTGCATGTGTCGTTTACGATGATGCACACAGTACATTTCGCGACACCAAACAAGTGTCCGATTATCTGATATTCACAGTTTGTAGAAAGATGCCACAAAGTCATAGACACACGCCTCATCACACAGACACTCTGGAGAAAGTTTGTGTCTCTTCTCTTAATTACTGGCTCAGGTTCTTCACAAAGTATTCAAATGTGGAATGATTAACACAGAAACTCTCCCTACAATCGTATGCTGTAAATTCCTCGTTTACCACACGCTCCCAAAAATGTCCTGATCGATACTTCGTCCAAATGTTCCTCTTGATCTGGACAGTGTAGGCATACGCGATGGCATACAGCAAGAAAAGAGCATTCCGGCGGCGATGTTCTCGATCCATTCTAATTCTTCTCCCTCTTCGTTCACGGTTGTACTGTCGAATTATGTGACTCAGCTCTTTCATGTCATCCATTGCGATTGTTAAATGAACAAAATTGAAAAATAATCTTCACAATTTGCTAAGTCGATTGAGGAATGTTTATATATTGTAGCAAGATAACCACGTACCTCGAGTATTTCAACCCGTGTGGTGGGACGTACAGTCGAGATTACAATATCGGTACGGTGACGTACGTGATGTACTGAGCTATGAGAGCCATATTTTGCTTGCATACACTCGAAAACAAAAATTTTTGTTTACCACTAGAGCGCCACAAACGACGAAAAGGAAACATGCAGGAGGGGATTTCTCTCCGAGGCCACTGCTCGACAAGGCAGTATAAACGCATGAAAATGCGAGTCTGAGGCCCTACAATACTGGTACAAGGACATCAATTGAAAAGATGTGACGGTAGGACCAAATTGGCGAGTAAAATCATGAACCCTACCACAAGATATTACGTCATGACGTCCTATGACATTCAACCTTGAAATCAGACTAGATCTTATCGCTGATTCCCGGAATGTATACATCTAATCGCCTATAGCTATCACAACGGTCAATGGGGGTCTAACTTAGACTTAGATTCTAGACCCATGTGAAACACGTTAATGGGCGAGGGCCCTCGTATCAAGTCATTCATTATGAATAATCAATGGCTACAATGCAGTAATTTCATAGCAATAATCTGCTATCAGTAAGTCAGCACGGCCAGGAGGTGGTACATAAGGTACTTTCTTTTTCCATTCTGTGTTTTCTGTAATTACCAATTTCGTCATGGAAGTGTGCGAACAGCTTCTGTTGCTCGCTCCTGATCTGAGAGCAACCACCTTGCGTGGCTGCAAGTGGATGGGGTGGCGGTAAGGTCCAAAAGCTGTCGTTGACGTTGAATCCCGTCCAACCGGGCCAATGTAGTACAATTTCTCACCCCCTTCCTCTCCATCCATACACAGCAAACAAAACTTTGTCGCCTTCCCCTTTGTCGCTTTCGTACCTCCATTTCCTCTAAGGCAACTCATCAAGAGCTGCACTTCTGTGTCAAACGAAGCGGCCATTGCATTGCTTCCGATCACGTGCCCTGGTCTCCTGATCTGAGAGCAACCACCTTGCGTGGCTGCAAGTGGATGGGGTGGCGGTAAGGTCCAAAAGCTGTCGTTGACGTTGAATCCCGTCCAACCGGGCCAATGTAGTACAATTTCTCACCCCCTTCCTCTCCATCCATACACAGCAAACGAAACTTTGTCGCCTTCCTCTTTGTTGCTTTCGTACCTCCATTACCTCTAAGGCAACTCATCAAGAGCTGCACTTCTGTGTCAAACGTTACCGCCATTGCATTGCTTCTGATCACGTGCCCTGGGATGGGATCAAGAAGCCACGTACGCATGCACGGATCCCGCCTTTTTTTTTTTCGTAGTTAGGCGAGGATTATGTTATGAATATTTATTACTCAGATGGGGGGGTGAAGTCTCTAATCTCTAGCAGAGTGAATGGGGATTATCAGTAGTGCAACTAGACATGTACATGTATATGTTCAATACATTGTGCCCGTGAATAATTTTGCTATATGATATTTTCTTTGGCTCTTGTATCATAAATCAATGAAGGCGTAAAACATATGCATTTTTGTGTTCATGGCATACAGTCTATATGACTTGTGCATTTTATGTTCAGCAAAATCAAAGTACATCAAGCAGAGATCGCTGGTTGTGAGTTTGGAAGTTGATAATGTAGTAGCAGGAACATGGAATGAGATGCTTTCCACCTCCATGGGGGGAAAGCATGTGAGTGGATACAAATATATAGATGATGGGGGGGGGGGGGGAGGGTGTGGGAGGGGGGTGTACCCCCCCCCCCCCCTCCCCACGGTAGGGAGCTTTGCAGTTTTTTAACTTGAAATCGTGCAATTTGGTGCATACCAAGAGAGGAAATTCAGGCTTAGGATTAATTGTATCTGGGTAGGTGTGTTATAATTTGATAGATAATGAATTATAATAATTACATTTTGTATATTTTTCTTGAAAAACACAAATAATTGACACACCCATAAATTTTCACCCCAACACAAATACACACAAATATTTTTGTATTAAGTATCGAACATTCATGCTCATAGTTCCAATTTAATTCAGTTCTTAATTTTCGTACTCACAGACTACTTGCCCCTCTTGCTTTTCTTGTCAACTAATCTCTTTAACACCTTCTTGTTGTGTTTCTCCTTCAACTTTGTTGCAGCTTTAAGCAGTTTTTTCTTGGACTGGATCTTTGAAGTTGGGGCACATGCAGAGGGTCTGGCAATCCCAACAAGTTTTCTTCTTTTTTTCCATTGCTTCCTTTTCCCTGTCCTTCTCCTGTTGATATTCCTTGTAAGCATGCTTCATATTTTTACACAGTCTTTGATGAACAGGGTCATGCAGATGATCTTTCCTGTTGAAGTAGCTGCAAGCTGTTTTCTCCTCACTTTTCAGGTGGTATTTTATTGTTTGTACAGAGGAGAATGTTGATACATACATCTGTCCCTTAGTCTTGTCAAGGACTATTCCCATTTATACACTGAATGAACTTTCCACTTCTGGGCCATGGAAACACGACAGGAGAGCTCGTGCCATCTTGCTTAGGTTGGGATAGTCCCCTCCTTTTCTGAGGTTTGCCCAGAATGTATCTGCCCTTATTTCCTCCTTTGGAATAAGCTGAGCTTGACGTTGGATTTTGCGAACCTCGTTTTCATACTGTGTGATCTGGTCCTCATCAACAAACACATTGTTCACTAGTTCTGGCAATCGCATAAGGTGTTGCAGTGTTATTGTGTGACCGATAGACATGGGGTCAATAGCAGAGATACACTTTAGCAGCCTATTGTTAACTGGCATTTTGGTTTGCAACTTTTTCCCACATTTTATGTATGCTTCCTTGAGCTGACCTATTAGTCTATTTGCTAGATCAGATGGTAATCCTTTTGTTATGCTGCTTACCAGATGAACATTCTTGTCAGGCAAGTGATTACTTGTGTCATCCAAGTTCAGAGTAACTAGTGAAGCACTGGTAATATCCTTGAGAACTTCAGGTCTTAGGAAGTATGAAAGGAAATCAAGTAACAATTCTTGTTGCTTGTCATTCAGTTTATGGATCAACAGCTGGCTTGTTTGGAAGAGCATAACATACTTTTTCAGCATTGGTAGGACTGATCCATAAATCTTCATCATTATTCGGGTCTTCTCCCTGAAGAAGAATAGTTTCTGATATATCCTCTTCTTTTGGTTTTTTCCATCTGTGGTCATGTTTTTGACTGCCATTTGTTTCTGTAGTTTTTTTATTCCATATCTTGATGCACTGTCAGTTTCATATTGCTGGTATATCTCATCGACTACATTCTTGTATGTGTCTTTTTCTGAAGTTAGTAGAAAGAAATAGTAAAATAACAGTAAAGCATCCCACATACGAATAATGTCACAGGTTACATTGTAGATAGATAACCATCTGTGGCTCACATACCTCTCTGGCTTGGTTTGTTTGATATCTAATGCCTGGCATATCCACTGTAAGTTTTCACACAGATCTGCTGACCATTTAAGGTTTGTAAACAAATCTGTTGCCATCTGTTCCAGATAGTTATCAAAATGCGCACAGAATTCCTTGGCTGAGTTGTGTGCATGGTGACTGCTGTCTCCATCCACATCCAAGAGATGTGGGGCTTTGTTTTGCCGGATACGTGTTTCCGACTGACTTTTCGATCCCCTTAATGACATTGCATGAATCCATCAGAATTGAAAGGAGATTTTCCCAAGGAATTTGGAATTTTTCAAACAGATCAACAATTTCATCATACAATGTTTCACTATTCACTTTGATAACCGAGAATGATGCAAGGTGCCTCACAACTATTTCCTCTATAGCCTGGGATTGAAATAGCACACTAAAACCGAAACAACCCTTTTGTTCGTTTGACTGGTGGCTTCATCGATGTTCAGCGAGAAGTGCGTTGATTGAAGATCTTCAACCAATTCCTCCATAAATGTTTTAGCTACACCGTAATTTGTTTTGTAGGAAGCCGAGGTGCGATCCACAGATAATGCATCTAGTGCTGCTCTATCTTTTGACAATTACTTGGACAATTCCACAATTGAAGGGAGTTTTCAGCAGCAAATCCCAAAACTGTTGCTTCAGCTGTTGAAACTCTGTCTGAAACAGAAACTAATGGGTCAGGGATAGAACTTTTTGGTGCCGATTCCTCTTGTACTTTTGCCTGAAAAAAGGGATGTACAATTCCGTATGTGGTATTCTGGCTTGACAATGGAGGCTTTGCACCTGAAAGAGAAAAAGAAAGAAAGAAAATCAAACTCAACTCCCTGTAAAAAAAAACAAACATACATGCGCTAATGAGCATTTGGAAATCTCTGATCTCTGTAGACTATGTCAGTTGAGAATGCCCAGATGTTAATGGGGATATAGCCTACCCTAAGCAGACCTGCCAACCTCTAGTCTAGGATTTAAAAACTGTATTTTGTATACCTGAAAATTGTATTTTCTTCCTTCAAGTTGTATTTTTACCAGAGACGTGGACTTAAGAAAAAAAAGTTTTCAAATGTTACTTTAAGGTACACAGGCACACAGGCACACACACACACACATCCACACACACCCATGTGCGTCTTTATTAAATAAAGATTTGGGCAGCATAGCCCCCCTCTCGGCGCTGGCCAGCAAAATCACTGAGGACATTCACATGACATGTAAAACATATCATTTGAATGTACATCAGTTCAAGTCTTACTAGGCTGGCCTGTACTTGAAATTTGCAATTGATCCAAACGTAGCGTAAAAAGCCACATCACAGAGTACACACAAAAAATTTTAAGTACAGGGGCAGGCCTAAATGTTACTAGTAAGTAGTATTGTGAGGCTTGTAATATTAATTATTATAAGCCGACACAAACATATGTGTACATGCTGATTATTCTAAATTTTGTTTTGCTTGATTTTAAGTATAAATTAATTCCGCTAAACTTACTTGGGAACAATGTGTTCGATTTTCTCAGCTTCAGAATATCTGTGTGTGAGCAATGTCCAACATGATCCCCTAGTGCGACACGACCCCGTGCTGCATATTTTATTTCCTTGTCACACAATATACAGACACAAAAGCCAGGTTTCTTAATCACTCTGATACCATCCGACAATTTTTGTCCAGTTTCCTTGTGAACAAAGTCGAGCCATTCCCACTTCCAGGAGTTTTTCACGAGAGGGTCTTTCTTATCAATTGATGCCTTATCGTCACGCGATGCCTGCTCCACATAATTTGTATCCTTGGAAGTAGAAGCCATGATTCAACTTAAGTTCCTCTTGTGAAGTTCACATCAGTAAAGAAACAATTCATAACCGTGTTGGAAATGCGGAAAAAATAAGTTATATCCAAACGAACTCGGAGTCGAAGACACAGAGCTGAGCTGAGGTAACTTAAACAACGCCGCGCGATACATTCGAACAACAACCGGCTAGCTAGCCAGCGCTATCGCCCCCAGAACAGAGCTTCCCCGCGCCACTGGATTGCTAGCCCGCTGGGCCGCTACGCACTGCAGCCCCACCACGTTGCACTGCGCTGCAGTGTGACGTAAAACCAGATCATACCGGATCGGATAGTCTCTATTGCCAGACGTTTGTAAACATCGCCAGACGTTTTTACACATGAGTAATAATCGTGCACACAATGAGCAGCTCAAAAAGCATGGCACGAGACTAGACTGTGTTTTTCATTTCCAAGAGAGTAAAAAACGTGGAAAGTGAAAAAAACGCGAGAAAATGATTTAAAAATTGCGGAAAATCACGAAAACGCGGAAATTTCACATGCCTGTGGTAGGTCGGTGCCCAAGAGGATGGGGATGCTTGTAACGTTCACAGGTGGGTGCACTCCATGGGCGGTCAGTTCAGTCTAGGGCGTAGCTTCTCTCTGTTGGGATGGGTCCAGCCTCCGCCCCACGACACCTCAGGCCTGCTCGTCCGTGTCGTCCAGACAATACATACATTAGTTATGTATGGGCGCGTACGCGTCTAGCGATGTCACGATTTTAACGACTGTCAAACACTTATTCAATGCAACACCAACACTCATATGGAAGAAAGTCTGTTTATATTCCAATACACAATCTGTGTCTCACCAAATAATGTGTGGCGACAAAGCCGTATATTTCTGCAGTAAAAGTAGCGGCAACAGAAGAAACTGTCTGCCATTTTCTGCTCGCGGTAAGCTGCCAGCAGGTGAGTCGAGTGGTGACTCGCTGTGCGTGCTCAACATGTGTAGAGCACAGTGCATGATTCAGATCAAAATAGAACAAATCAATAACGTGCACTTAAAGAACTTTTAACATCATATACATAGATAGAGAACAGTCTGCGAAGGAGGCTTCGTTTAGGTACACCACACGTGACTTAAACCATAGATCAATCATATCTACCAATGGTAACAAATTGCTTTCTTCCAGAAAGGTAACTCTTAACAATTCTAGGGCCTTACCTTTAATGGACCTTCTCCTCAAGCCTGGCGACTGCTTGCGAGAGGCTGGAAATATTGCACCGAAGCAATGCGATGTCCGCTTTAAGTGTTTGCTCCATCACTGATATGGCCCGTATGATGCGGTCCGTTTCAGAGAGGGGAGTCTTAGGCCGGGTCTCACCGTCTTCGCCAAGAGTGCAGTATTTCCTTTTACGTGGGGGCTGGGTCTTCCTTTGAGGCAGGGGGTTCGGTTGAAAAGCCACCGGTGCTGTGTTCTTTTGTGGAAGGGAAGGGCCTGGTCTAGTAGATGTAGATTCGGTTCCGATGTCACCTCTCGACATCGCCACCGGTGATCGGTGGGGAGTAGCTCGGGTTTTCCTCGTCTAGCAAGGGCGTGGTGGGGGTATTTAGTGGAATATAACCTTGTCCAGCGCCAGAGTTGGACGGGAGAAAGTAATTAAACGCCATGATAATATCAAATTAACAGAGAGAAAAAAAATCATATGGTATTAGACAATGTTCGCAATACCAGGGTTTCATGTCAAATGACGAAACATCAGGGAGGGAACATGAATTTAGTGAAGAAATTTTATTGCCTCCATCAATCCGAGAAAACACAGTCTTCAGCAATTCTTAGCGTCAGCACTTATCCCTCGTCGTTTCTTCTTTTTTTTTTGGGGGGGGGGGTTACAATTTGAGACGATTTGGCATCCTTGAGGTGCGAGCTGATTGGCGAGGGGGAAGAGCGTCCTTGATGCTAGTTTGTGTCCCAGCTCTATCTGGTCTTGTTGCTGAATCTGACCCAAATCCCATGTCCTTGTCTTGTCTCCACAGACATGCAACATTATTGATAGAAATCCTAGTGAATCTAAGAATTGCTGCCCGATATTACTACTGGCTTTGGCATATTTGTCTTATTCTCAGGGTGTCATACTAGTATCCCTGGAGTTCTTGTCAGACAACGCATTTCTTCTTCTGGCTGCCTGTCTTTGTGTTACTACAGGCCTCACGAAATAAGTAACTAATGGTTTGTTTTGAAATAGCCGAAATGCCCACTCACCTCACGTACTACCCGTCAACTTGGTCACTTGGCGGTATCCTGGTAGGTTGGTGCCCAAGAGGATGGGGATGCTTGTAACGTTCACAGGTGGTTGCACTCCGTGGGCGGTCAGTTCATTCTCAGGCGTAGCTTCTCTCTGTTGGGATGGGTCCAGTCTCCGCCCCACGACACCTCGGGTCTGCTCATCCGTGTCGTCCAGACAATACATACATTAGTTATGTATGGGCGCGTACGCGTCTAGCGATGTCACGATTTCAACAACTGTCAAACACTTACTCAATGCAACACCAACATTCATATGGAAGAAAGTCTGTTTATATTCCAATACACAACCTGTGTCTCGCCAAATAATGTGTGGCGACAAAGCCGTATATTTCTGCAGTAAAAGTAGCGGCAACAGAAGAAACTGTCTGCCATTTTCTGCTCGCTGTAAGCTGCCAGCAGGTGAGTCGAGTGGTGACTCGCTGTGCGTGCTCAACATGTGTAGAGCACAGTGCATGATTCAGATCAAAATAGAACAAATCAATAACGTGCACTCAAAGAACTTTTAACGTCATATACATAGATAGAGAACAGTCTGCGAAGGAGGCTTCGTTTAGGTACACCACACGTGACTTAAACCATAGATCAATCATATCTACCAATGGTAACAAATTGCTTTCTTCCAGAAAGGTAACTCTTAACAATTCTGGGGCCTTACCTTTAATCGACCTTCTCCTCAAGCCTGGCGACCGCTTGCGAGAGGCTTGCAATATCGCACTGAAGCGATGCGATGTCCGCTTTAAGTGTTTGCTCCATCACTGATATGGCCCGTATGATGCGGTCCGTTTCAGAGAGGGGAGTTTTAGGCCGGGTCTCACCGTCTTCGCCAAGAGTGCAGTATTTCCTTTTACATGGGGGCTGGGTCTTCCTTTGAGGCAGGGGGTTCAGTTGAAAAGCCACCGGTGCTGTGTTCTTTTGTGGAAGGGAAGGGCCTGGTCTAGTAGATGTAGATTCGGTTCCAATGTCACCTCACGACATCGCCACCGGTGATCGGTGGGGAGCAGCCCAGGTTTTCCTCGTCTAGCAAGGGCGTGGTGGGGGTATTTAGTGGAATATAACCTTGTCCAGCACCAGAGTTGGATGGGAGAAAGTAATTAAACGCCATGATAATATCAAATTAACAGAGAGAAAAAAAATCATATGGTATTAGACAATGTTCGCAATACCAGGGTTTCATGTCAAATGAAGAAACATCAGGGAGGGAATATGAATTTAGTGAAGAAATTTTATTGCCCCCATCAATCTGAGAAAACACAGTCTTCAGCAATTCTTAGCGTCAGCACTTATCCCTCGTCTTTTTCTTTTTTTTTGGGGGGGGGTTACAATTTGAGACGATTTGGCATCCTCGAAGTGCGAGCTGATTGGCGAGGGGGAAGAGCGTCCTTGATGCTAGTTTGTGTCCCAGCTCTATCTGGTCTTGTTGCTGAATCTGACCCAAGTCCCATGTCCTTGTCTTGTCTCCACAGAGATGCAACATTATTGATAGAAATCCTAGTGAATCTAAGAATTGCTGCCCGATATTACTACTGGCTTTGGCATATTTGTCTTATTCTCAGGGTGTCTTACAAGTATCCCTGGAGTTCTCGCCAGACAACACATTTCTTCTTCTGGCTGCCTGTCTTTGTGTTACTACAGGCCTCATGAAATAAGTAACTAATGGTTTGTGTCAAATAGCCCAAATGCCCACTCACCTCACGTACTGCCCGTCAAGTTGGTCACTTGGCGGTATCCTGGTAGGTCAGTGCCCAAGAGGATGGCGATGCTTGTAACGTTCACAGGTGGGTGCACTCCGTGGGCGGTCAGTTCAGTCTAGGGCGTAGTTTCTCTCTGTTGGGATGGGTCCAGCCTCCGCCCCACGACACCTTGGGCCTGCTCGTCCGTGTCGTCCAGACAATACATACATTACTAATGTACAGGCGCGTACGCTGTCTAGCGATGTTACGATTTCAACGACTGTCAAACACTTACTCAATGCAACACCAACATTCATATGGAAGAAAGTCTGTTTATATTCCAATACACAACCTGTGTCTCGCCGAATAATGTGTGGTGACAAAGCCGAGTATTTCGGCAGTAAAAGTAGCGGCAATAGAAGAAACTGCCCTTTTCTGCTCGCTGTAAGCTGCCAGCAGGTGAGTCGAGTGGTGACTTGCTGTGTGTGCTCCACATGTGTAGAGCACAGTGCATGATTCAGATCAAAATAGAACAAATCAATAACGTACAGTCGGTGGTCAAGAGTGAACACCAAGTTCACCCAGGAAAAAGAAAAATCCCACAATGCCAAAGTGCCAGACTTGGGGAATGGGGAGAGGTGAAGAGAGAGAGCGACCATTCAACAGAAGAAACCGCGCGTACTGGTGCATTCTTGGAGGTCATGATTAGTCTGGGGTCTTGGAGATGAACAGCCGGGAAAGGATGTTTGATTAAAGATAGCTCAAGTCGAAGCCCCAGGGCGAAGACCCAGGATTATAAGCGTAATTTATTTAACACGCCTTCACATTTAAAATTGGTTGAGCTCCTTAGCTTTACTCTCCTGCAAGTTTTGAGGAGCTTAATGTAGATGTTAGAGTGTTAAATTATTCATGAAATTGTAACTACATGTAATACATGTACTATACTATACCTATGGATTTAATCATCTATAAAACACAAATTTGACTACCAGTGACAATTAAAAAAAAATTGTATTTGTTTTGTGCAAAGAGATTCAAATATCCCATCGTAAAAGTGTTAACGTCCGACGCTTCCAGCAATCACGAACAAACTGGCACGCACATACTGAACGGGTTTCTCACTTTTTGTCGTAAGGACACACACACATTGAAATGAAATTCATAATAATATGATGTTATTATAGCATGCTTCACAGCTGCCACCAATTGTTGGGTTCTCCAACAGGCTGAGTTTAATCATGAAGGGTTCTTGAGGCATGTCATGGAGATAATAATCACGCGATGTGAACACAGTTCATACAGTTGAAAAGACTAAGACTTTATTTTTTCTGGTTCTGCATGTCTGCTCTCAAGTGGAGCACCTGACGGACTCTTTTCTTTTCCAGCATGTCTTTGAATATTTTTCACAGTTTTTGCTTACATGGCATGAATATGCCTTAAGCTGCCACATGGTCAGCCTCTTTGAGGTGTGGGGATGATTTAGGTATCAGGCATGAGTTGGAGGGAGATGATGGCGGGGTCTGCTGGGTTGGGGTCGTGCTGGCTCAGGCGGCAGCAGCATCTTCTCCAAAGTCACCTGGATTGCAGGCTGACTTTCATCTGGCTTGGTGTGGAAGCGGGTGGTTTCCTGTATGAATGTCTGATGTACCTTGCCAGCTTATACAGTTTGCTCCCATGGTAGTTGCACTGTTTGCAGGCAAACTCCCGGCCTTTGTTGACACCGTGCTCCCTCCTTAGGTGAAAATCCAGCCCCCTCCTTTCAGTGTACGTCTTTTCACAGCGCCTGCAGACGTAGGGGTCCTGCCTTTGCCTATCGTATCGGCTTGAGCCTCGTCCCTCCATCTGGAATTTAGGAAAAGAAATGAAATACTACAAAACTTAATAAAAGAAATTAGGGGTTCTTCTTTTTGTTTTTGGGTACCGTCTCTCTGGTTGACTAGAAGTTAACATAGAGGGGATGGCTAGTAACTGATCAGTGGGAATCAGTTGAACCCATTTCACATGGAAAATTAAGTAGATTGTCTGGGCATAGATTATGATTTACTGATGTAAATCTTTTGACTAAATCATTCTTAAAGCTTGGTGAATCCAGCTTAACATATTCACATTTTATGGATATAAACCATGATTACATTTATCAATGTCAAGCAAAGATTCAATTGACCTACTTGATCTTTAACAGATCCTCCTCTCTGTAGATGGCAATGGGAAGAGAGTCAGCATTTTTTTCCTGACCAGGATTCTAGCATTGGAGGTCCAGAGGTATCAGTGTCCAGCACACTTCCTCTCTGTGCTAGCCTTCACCAGTAGCTGCTGCCTGGTGGTTGTCAGGTTTTCATTGATGAAGACCTTTTGGTCCTCCCGCATTCCAAGTCATGCCACGCAGGTTCCGTCTTCCCTCATACACTGCATTGCCGGCTCGACGTGTAGTATAGCGCACTCTGATAGGTCTTGGAGGTCCGCCTTTCTCTTTCTCAGAGCCTAGACGGTGTGCTGTCTTGACCCCTCTTTTCTGATCTACATGTATTTTAATACCAGCTTCGTTCCCAAAGTAGAGCAGCAAAGAGTTTCCCACAACATTTCCAGTGCTGACTCCAGTGACGGCCAACGTGTACAAACATGCTTTGAGATTGAAAGATATTCAGAGGGATGAAGGTTCAGGTGTAATTTTCTTCAGCTTGTCTCCCTCTACAAATTGAATTTGTAGAGGGAGACAAATTAAACCTGATGCTTTGAGATTCTTCGGTTGGCAGTTCCACAGAGTTTTTTTCTCGCCTTTAAGGTCCTTGTGACGATTTGAATTTTTTGAGTTTGAGGAGTGGTAGAGATTCTCCACCTACTGCATTGACATTTCACACTATCGTGCACAACTTGTTCTGCTATAGTTCTTTAGAGAGCTCTCACTACGATGTCCACTCACTGTCATGATGTCAGGGCATTGGAAGCCTGCACTGTCCAGCATGTTAACGCATGTTGCGTGGTTAATTTCGAGTTGGGTGCAGCCTGCATTTTTGGTTATTTTCTTCATTTTTTTCCTGGCAATGCCATTCACCCCAACTGGCACATTGCAATACCATGATTCTTCTTCCTAGTCCATTATTAAAGATTTCTTTAGGTCGTCGCCAAAGAAATTGACATTTTGGTTCAGTTTTGAGATCTAAAGGAGAAAGGATTTCACAGGGCACCTTTCAGAGTTATGCATTTCATACATAATCCCACTGTTTGAATATTCATCCTTATCTTCCCTGTTGTTCTTGGTCATTCATTAAACAGAAGTTTTTGCAACATCTTTTACAAAAAAAAAAGGTCGTTATGTCCACAAAAACCTAGTTCTGTAAACATTTGGATTATTACAACCCAACTGATCAGATGGTTGGATTCTCTCTATGTCAGAAGATGCAATAATGGGTTTGTGTTATACATTGTAACCTTTCCTTCTTTTTTTTTAGCTTCACTAGAACCATTCGGTAGACTTTGGTGCTCTTCAGAAATTTCTCGTTTATCGCAGATATCAAATTCACATTCATTGAGAAAATATTGTTGCTCTGCATATCGGACTGATTATATGGACTGCTTGGAAAAGTTTGAGCCGTCTTCTTTGCACACCTTGGCGTAAAAAGATGATGAGAAATTGTCCATACTTTCTTCAGAAATGTTCTCCAAATCTGTAGGACCTACCAGTAAATTCAGCAAAGCTTTCTGGCTTTGAACAATAGAATTTTGTAGTCCTCTTGGTGCTATCAAAGTCAGATCCGTCAACCAAATCTTTCAATTCCTGCTCAGAAAGCAGCTGAAACTGTGGACCGGCTTCTTTCATGGAGGCAGCCATTTTTGTTACTTGGGTTGCGATGGTCTGATAATGTTATTGAAATGAAGTCCAAAGTACAACTTAAATGTACAATCAAGCGCTGTACTATCAGCAATCGTGTGCCAGCTGTTGCATATATACCGTACACATATTGCCTGAAATGAACGTGCGAAATCACATACTAGTATCATACGGGTATTGGCCTGGGGATGCGCTGCACCAAGCGCCGGTGCTGTGGCATAAAATAATTACACGATCACATGACTTGAATATGCTTCTCCAATTGGCTACATTCTAGAACCTATCTTTTGATAGCATTTACCCAAATTTACATTGTATGTAATCTGCTCACATTTTAGCAGCGGAGGATAGTCCATATCTATGTATAAACAGCTAGAAAATGATAGAAATTTAGGTGAGACTAGAAAACAATCTTCAAATTGCTGGTGCTAGTTATGCACTGTTGCTCTGTAATAACAGCTCACCATCAAGACCATGTTGTAGGCGTATTGCACGCATTGTGTACGTACGGACCGTATGCGCAGTGGTAGGGGGTACCGAGTTCACAGATGGCACACGTTTACTAGTGTACAGTGTACAGTATACAGTACTTAGCGACTGAGCTTACAGTTGTCTCTTGATAATACACGCACGCACTGTCCTCCCAAGCATGATTGACTGTGAATGACTTTTCAAAAAGAGTGAAGCAAGGAGGATGCCCGAAAGGGTGAATTACAAAATACCAGCCGTCAATTAATCTTAAATTCATAATGAGGGATGTAAAAACAATTAAATACCAGTATACCAGGCCATTCTTCAAGGCACCTGTTGAAACTATGTGCGTTCAGTGACTTCAATAGCACTATTTTCTTCAGGGCTGTGCATCTCAGAAATAGTCCTATTGAAGTCACCTTATGCACATACATTGTAGTTTTAACCCGAGCCTCTCAGGCCTGGTATATTTTTTCATAATTTCCAGCTAAATGGTATTTTCGGGGGAGAAACCGTACGGTCATATTTTCTGCAAATTATCGTACGATATACAACCAAGTTGTACTAGTTGGCAGGTCTGGTATTCAACCCTCATAAAGGATTCATACATTAGGACCTCTTACTGCAAAGGATCACATAAAATCCTAGATGATACAATGATGTCATGGTGATTGTGTAGTTTCACCGCCAAGTTAATTCTCTTTGTGCATTTGACTAATATGTTCATTGGTATTTTGTTATTTGTGTTCAGGCTTTTACAACTGCAGCAAGAATGAATAGCATGTTTATTTTAGAGCACCATGCTATGTCAGTTTATGTGGAAAGGTGCCAGTTTGGTCCAGTTGATGAAGTAAACTCAGTGAGCATAATCTCAATGTCTTTGTGGGCAAAGGTATTTAAAGGGGATATAAAACTGGAAAGATGTAGCACATCCTCAGGGAAGCTTGTAAGCATTTAACCATTTCTCTTGTGTTTGTATGTTTGTACAGGACACTCCAGTGTACTTTCCAGTGAACGTGATTACAATGAATTTTAATGCTACAAAATAAACATTCAGATCCCAAAAAGTATTACTAGTGTGTATGATGCCAAATTCGAAATTTTGATAAAATGAAAGAAAAACTGCCTTTCGTGAGGACTTAAATACAACAGGATTCACTTGTAATTTGTACAACTACTAAATGTAGCCTCACTGCACATCTGACGATGCAATGAAATATATCCAAAAGTTATTTTGATTAGAGTGATTTTTGTCTTCATGTCAAGTAAAGCCTTAAATTGCAGAAGAGAAAATATTCACCTACATGAGAGAGAATTTGAAATATCATGACATTCGAAACCTGTAAAGAGATGCTCTAGTCATCTCCTTGAAGAGTTTCCTTTGTTATGTACAGAAGTCAAACTTTCATGGTTGATAATTGGTCCCTGAGGGAACTGTAAATTTTAGGTGTTTCTGTATATCATTGTAGACACATCACTTGTGATTTTGCTGTGCAATATTTCTGAGAGTCCACAGAGAGTCCACATATTCCAAGTGACTGCCCTTGTGGCACAGAGTAGAACATTCCACAAGAAGTGTAATTCCACAAGAAGTGTAACCAGTGTGGTCAAATTGTCAATGCCAGGGGATAAGATAGGACAGTCAACCCATTCTCTTACCCCTCCACCTGCCACAAAAACATGTGGGGGGGGGGGGGGGGGGAGGGAGAGGGGGAGGGGGAGGGGGAGGGGGAGGGAGGGGCACTTTACAAGGGTAGATGGTTCACATCTTGACTGTATTCAAAGCCTGTATTATTAATTTCATGTATTTACACCTTGAATGGAGCATGGTACTTCAATTGTAATAAATATGTATATACTGTACATGATTAAGATGAATAAATGAAATATTTCAGTACACGAAAATGAATTTTGATATTCTTCATTATTTCCACAATACTATGTAATGTGAGGGAAGTTTACGTCTTGATCCTCTGTGATATGATGTCATTTCTTTTCAATGTGTGTACTTAACTCTTTTCTTTGATGTCAGTGCTTGTTTTGTAGTACAGTTGTATTAAACTATTCACAATATTATTCAAATAGTGAATGGTCATGAGTGCGATGGTACAAGATTTCACACAAGTTGAAAGATAGAAGCACACTATTCAATGAGGCAAGCCAAGTTGAATATTGTGCTTCATCTTTCACCAAGTGCAAAATCTTGTTCCATTACACAAGGCCATACACTATTTGTTTTAAAAATCACCTCGGACATCTACTGATGTGGTCCAAACAGATTCTTGAATTTAGTACAGAAATGGCAACCACTTTCCTTGAAAGGCGACTGAGTAGTACGTATGTTTACATAAAACTGAATGACAAAATTCTGAGACTATTCAATCGTGAGCATCATGTCATTTCGTGCTGAGTACACCCAAAGATATACATGTATCATCATCATACAGATATACTACTATTCTTGACTGACAGAACAAACAAACAAGAACATAGGTGGCTTGATGTCTGTAGCGCATTTATTCTCACGCACAGATTTTCTCATTTGATTACAGAGGTATCATTGTAACCATTACAAGCAGCAAATCAAAACACTACATCATAAGGCAGCTGTTTTGACTAGGTGGTCCAAATCAAATGCTTCATGTTCTAATTCAACCATAATTTCTGAAGCCTCACACTTTGAAGCAAAATTGAGAATTCTCAACTTCTCTTACACTATGGATGCCCCACAAGTTGGACATGCATATTTGCATTCCCTCTTGATTTGTCTTTTTTTTTTTTTTCATCAACAAGTTTACTGGAGGGCATCACTTTATTGATAGATTACAAACATGCATTTGATATGACACAATAAATAAAGAGTCAAACAATTTTCAGGAGGCACCATTGACCACATATTTCCAGCTGATGAGCTAACAGGAGTCTGAGGTGCTAATGTATCAAGTACTAACTTTGGAATAAGATGTGATACTGTAAAAGTGGATTTTTATGCGCGACTAATATTTTGCGCTTGGCCGGATAAGAAGAGTTTCACAGTCATGTTGGTAATTCTGTGGGATCAAGACATCAACTACTGGAACATATAGCAAGCAAAAATATTCCCGTGCATTTATTTTTGCTCTAGTTTCTGGTTGCGCGAAACGCGCGAAAATTTCAACACTGCGAAAATGTCCACTTTTACAGTATACTTTTAAAGTGGATATTTTCGCGTGACTAATTTTTCGCGCTTGGCCAAGTCGGAAGAGTTTCGCGTGTTTTTAATTCCGCGGAATCAAGACATCACGCACGGCACATATGGCAAGCAAAAATATTCGCGTGCTTTTATATTCGCGCTACTTTCTGGTTGCGCGAAATGCGCGAAAATTTGAACACCGCGAAAATTTCCACTTTTTCAGTATATGGCATCTTCAGGGGCTCCATGGGTAATCTAATTGACTTGTTCAAAAGAAACCCAATATTTAGTCTCCTCATGCCAGCCAAGTGGAAGTATTTGTACACTCCAGTTACAGCGACATTCACATTGTTGATTCATCAACTGTTGTGAGACATGAATTAAGCCTGGTGCAGAGACTCCAACCCCAAGCACCTTCTGATCTGGATATTCTCCCGCCCGAAACCCCTAGCAAACGGGAGACTCCAAGTTGATGTGTGCGAAGTTCCTAGGATTCTAGATGTTCTCTGGTGCTATCTGAGGTTTATTTTCTCAACATACGATAGACATAAGTAAGAAATCCTTTCCACCGGGAGACACAGAGCCAGAGCGGGAGAAATCAAATCTCAAACGGGAGAACGGGAGATTGTGCAAAAATGGGCTTTCGGCGTGAGATCTCCCGTCAAAAACGGGAGAGTTGGAGTCTCTGCTGGTGGTTGAGACTATCACCTCTTCCATAAAAGTAACACTGCAATGCTTACATATAGAGAGTAGCAACAGAAAAGGACTGGAACTTCGGGATCATAATGTGACAAAAGGTGCCACTTTCTTTCACACTGCATTCTTCTGATGGACATTAACTTAAACATGTGAATGTTCCCTTTAAATCCACAGAGAAGGAAAGTTTGGGAGAACAGGCTAAGAAGAGCGAGATGGATAACAACTTTGTTGTATTCATTCAAAGCAAGCTTCTGGGGTGGTATTTCGTAAGGATCTTAGAATAATTCTCGCTCGCAAGTATACGATGCAGAACAATCAAAAGAACAAGACCTCTCGTTCGTGCAGAAGGAAAGTGGACTTCCAACTGTTCAAAGCTGGCAAGATATGCAGATGCCCAAGGAGCACGGAAGGCGCCATAAGAAATCCGCTTCTAATTAATTATACTAGTAACGGCATTGACATCATTCGGGGACACTGGGCAGATGACGTCATTAACGTCGGCACAAATAACTTTCACTCATCGGAGCTTCTTGTCCAATCAGAGCCCTGTCCGTACAAGAGTGTTATGCAGATGGATCTCTTGCATCGTTTGTTCTATGATTTAGGCTTTGGTCATCCCACGCCCACACCTTATGGGGATTGTTGGATGAAAACTAAGCAACAAAGCATGAGCATTGATTGAGTGATCACAATATTGGAAAAACAAGCAAACAAACAAACAAACTGTCGCTGGGGTGACAAGACCTTGTATCTGAAATTTTGGTGAAAATGACTTTTTTTAGTTAATGGTCAAATAATGTTAAATAAAATGTTAAATATTAAACGTACACATAACATGTTAAAACAACAACCATTACCTTTTATTACCTTTTGGCATTTACAATTTTCATAATATTTATACACATTATCAAGATTTTGTGACAAAAACAGCGAGTATAGACCAAGTTTCCACGAACATTTTCTACCCGTTTAATGGAAATGTATACACGGTTATTCAGTACATTAAAATGTGTAACATGAATCAGAACTGTTTTTTAAAAATATTATTATTTACATATACCTTGATTAAGAGGTGTGTCCGATTGAAGGGTGCCCGATAAAGGGGTACCTGATTTCGCGGGCAATACAATATAAGCCAAGGACCACGGCGCATTGTCAGATTTTGTTTTCTATTTTATTCCAAAGTGGTGGTTATACTACTTTAAATACATGAAGGTCAGGAGACATCTGCATTGCATGGTATGTACATGTATCTCTCACAGTGATTTACATAACATTGCTTTCAAAAAGATTAAGTATTGAAAATGTGCAAGTCAAAAAAAAAAAATGTGTGATTATGTGTATGTACACAAATGTGTATGTACACAAATACATTTATTTTTCCCCTCTTTGCACGTTCAACACATGACGCTATTCAGTCTCTGTCGTAATGTATGTTTAGTTCCCTGAATCTTTTGAGTATTCATTTGATGTTTCATATGTAATGTGATTTGTTATTCATCTGTTGTTAATATGTGTTATGAATGTGTGACAAAATCAAATTTCCATGTCATGCTTTTATACATAATTTGGACAATAAAGAAATGAAATGAAATGAAAAAGAGCAAGACACTAAAATATGTCAGAAGAGTGTCGTTCACATTCTTTGTTTTGTTTTGCTTTGTTGTTGTTTTTGCCCACGCATATTTCTGAAAAAGGCGTGAGCATCAAAAAGACATCTTGATACCTGTCAATCATTGGAGAAGTTGGTTTCTCTCAAATCTTAGGTCTATAAATAGTGGACACAGTGCACCTAATATGAGCCTTTCAAGATGTCAACTCCGAGCAAAATCTACATTGTTGAAAGATTTGAAGAACGAACAAGAAGGGGAGGCGATAACAAATTCTTGGTCGGTATCGTATACCTTGCAGATTGAGGAAGGGGAAAATAGTTCCTTGCTATGCGAACAATACGGGAACAGATCAGGCTACAACTCTGTTACACTCCGAGGTTGGGCAGAGGGTGATGATCACTCACGCACAAGAGAGTCCCGAGACCATAAGAGTGACAGGAAAAAGTAAGATAAGAGACCGATGTTGACCGATATACAACATAGTCCGGGGGGCATGTGACTGATCGGTAAAAGTAAGGTAAGTTAGCAATCAATGTTTCATGTCAGTACACTAGTTAAGTATAGACTGTGCAAGATGCATGATTTAAGGCATAACATACGCAACATATCGAGACCAGTGAAAATCTTGTAGAGAGCTTTGAAAAGCGGAAAAGAAGAGGGAGCGATAAGTTCATAGTCAGAACGGTATACTTTGCCAATGACGACGGTTAAGGCAGGGGGAAAATAGTTCCCTGTTACTGTAGCAATGTAGCAAGCGAACAGGCAACAACACTTCTAAACGCTGCTGTCGGTCAGACACCGATGTTGACCGATATACAACATAGTCCGGGGGGCATGTGACTGATCGGTAAAAGTAAGGTAAGTTAGCAATTGATGTTTCATGTCAGTATACTAGTAAGTATACTGCAGCTGTCACGGTCTATCCATAAGACGACCACCATGGTGAAAGGGGAATGCTTTGGCAGATTTGACATAGTATCCTGAACAGGGAATGCCAACAACAGTCGTAGAATGCATCTCTAGCCTGAACAAGGCATGTTGAGATCACCTGCCGTGTCGTGGCAGAGTGCAGTGGACGCAGACGATGGCAGTTGATGAAGTTAGCAATGACCCCCCCCCCCCCCCCCCCCCCGCCCCATTTTGGAACTAGATACCCCCCCCCCCCCCCCCCTCTTATTTCTACCACAGCTTACTGTATGGAATACAGGTCGCCATAAATGTATAATAACTAGAAACTGGTGTGGAGTCATGTTGGGCAAGATCTTTGGTTAGATAGGAACGAGTGGCAAATAAGTCAATGTGTTTGCAGCTAAAGTGAAACCTGAAGAGGTTGATACTTTTTCGTAATGGCATATGAGCTTTCGAGTTATCATGGTATTTCGACGCTCAAAGATGGACGGTATGGTTGTGGCATGACCACCAACGGACTGAGTGGTTCCATGTTTCACAGGATACCAGCTGAATGGTGCTACTTGGGTTTATGGTTTATTCTTTAATATTAAAGCCAAGAGAGGTGACAAGGAACAGTTTATTCATGGATTATTATGATAAAGGATGCCTTGGCCAGGCATGCTGGTCAGTTGACAAGAACAGGGGTCTCGCTGTGGCAGACAAGGTTGTCACGCGGACGTTGAAAGCTATTGCCTTGGAAGAGTTCGTTTGGACAGATTGTATACTGCCAAAAATAACACCAACTTGTCCTCAAAAATTTTGGAATCTGTTGTATTGAGGACATAGTAGTAGTAAAAGTGACATGAATTTAAAATAATAGGGGATAAAGTAACAGGTGTCTTAGAACAAATATCCATAGTGCAAGTATAAGGCTATTGATGATTAGCATCTGTTGAACAAGTAGAAGTTGGTATATCATTGACATTGGACTGTCAATGAGTAGTACAAATTACTACTATGCTAAGGTGGGCACATAACAACCATTTTTAGGCTTCCATTGACAGTTTGTAACTAGGTACAGCAATGGATGGGCTGGTGCTGGTACGTGAGCCTGCCAGCCAGTGATGGTTCTGCATTGTAAATACGTTTTCAGGCCATTGGATGGCCGGTGAATAAATGTATGGTGGTGTATCCCATTACGATTTTCTTTAATTTCTCCAAATGGGTAACAGTATGCATTAATTTAGCTAAAGACCTCCAAGTGGATAACTGAAATGCTGATGAGTTTAGCTGTAACGGTATTACTGTAAAACTACACGACGCATTAAACAAAATCGGTATTTCAAATAACCCTTCCACAAAAGCCGTCTCTTTTTACCGACGCAAATCGTATTGTATTATCGAACGTGCACCCTCTGTATGGGGAAATTCATGCATTGTATTTTCAGTTAATGTTATTAGTGTAGAATAATGAATATCAAAATTTTATTACTTGAAAACCACACCATGCACTAAACAAAATCCGTGGTTCAAATAACCCTTCCACAAAAGCCATCTCTTTTTACTGACGAAAATTGTATTGTATTATCGAACATGCACCCTCTATATGGGGAAATTTATGCATTGTATATTCGGTCAATGTTATGAGTGTAGCTATAACTAACATCTAAATTTTAACAATTATTACTAAAATTTGAGGTAAATTTGTACTTAAAAAACTTTTTGCTGCAGTTTAGCAATTTTCTGCACTGGCTTCCCTTGTGAGATAGCAGCGCGTAGTGCAATGAATGCATATCCGGATACGAGTCGTTTCACGGGCTTCCACTGACAATGTAGGCGTTCTGTAATAGAATACTTGACTATACAAACGTTACTCGAGGCTGAAATTTGTGTTACTTACAGTCCTACAGTACAGATACCGACGATTATAGAATGATCTTAAGATGGGGCTTGTGATATTGTGTTGGTGAAGATGGCACGAGGTGAATGACGAGTGCTAGCCAGTGACAAGTGATAAATGGCATGTCTTAGCGACATGTTGCGACTGCCATGTCTTGATTGTATGGGACAGATATAGCACATTTTAGGATCATGTGGTTAGTGTCTTGATGGCATGTGTGTGATAAGATGGTACAACTTACAAGTTACTGGCGTGCAGTGACTGACATGTCTTGATATGGCATGGGAAAGATATGGCCCATGTAAATGGCGTGTGGTGATTGGCACGTCTTGATGGCATGTGATAAACGGCAAGTGATGAGCGCGAGTGATAGACCGTGGCTGATAACGACAAGTGCTATTGCTAGTGCTATGTGTGGTTATGTAAGTACTGGATACACACACAAGTCTATACATACTATGGTTATTCATAAACAGAAAGACATGTATAACATATATGGCATGAAAATCATACCCTATCATACACAGAGATCTAATACATGTAGGATGTTAGTATAGATGTGAAGCTCAATAGAAGTCTACAGCAAAATAATCATAGAATTGCAGTGATTTCAAGTATCTAATTGAGGGCGTGTACTGTGGTAGTGAATGAACATTAAATAAGTAGGCAGTTTGATAGCTCTGCAGAGTGGATTTGGCGCTATATAAATCATATCAATTATTACTATCATTATTATAATAGTGGACCACGGACTACTTACTCAGCATCGAAGCTCGGCAGAGAAGTAAACTGTTATCACGCTACACATGAAACGAATAGGGTTACTAGTGGTGATGTGGTTGTGTGGATGAATGGAATGGACAGTTTGAAGGTTGATGTGGTCATTCAGGCTAAACAATGAGTTGCTACAGGACTTAGGAGTGACTGAAGACACTTAGGCCCTATATTCTTGCGGTCGGCTACACGTCACTTCCGGTTGACTGGAGTGAAAACAAATGGCTTGCGAGCGCTAATGCGCATACTGCTAGTGTGCATGTGCGATGCGTATAATTTATGTGCAACTCTAACATTGTTACGACATGCACATGGGGACTGTTTTTCATTTTTCATTTGTTTGTGCCATTCATGAGATAGGGTCCTACATATATCATGTCTTGCCAGCCAGCAATATTCTAAAAATCTGGATCCTGATCCTGTTGATCGGTCCCGGTATTTTGCCAAGTTGAAGGCAGCCGGACTGGACCTGTGCCCGCATGAAATCGCGGCAGGACTCTGGATCAACGACCCGACATTAAACTGGCCAGATGTGCAGTCCCTGCTAGGCCTACCGCGATACCTACGCTCACCTCATAGAAACTCCAGGTAGGTCTATAGGCCTAGTACTTTAGTACTTAAGGTAGGGCCTAATCCTGCCGCTCGCACAGCTACAGTACGACAGTAGTACAGCTTGCGCTAGCACTATGCTCATGGGGCGCCCTGGCAGCTCACGTACAGCGTTACCACTCCAGGCTCACGCGACTATTGACCGATTCTGTGAAGCGCTTTGTGTATTATCAGGAGAGGAGGGGTCGGCTGGGACACCGCAATTTGAGCTAATGGCTGCGCCCAGTGCCACAAAATGTCTGCTGCCCTCAACGAACCCGAATCGGTCAATAAGACTATGGTTTGTTTTCACTCCAACCGCTATCCATGACCCCGTGACACACAAAATACCGGGATGTCTGACCATGAGAATACTGATCAGAGGTTGCTATGGATACCTACAACTCGAACATAAAACACAGACAATCATGGTTTGGTAGCAGCTCGACCTCGGGTTGGAAGTGCAAAATGTACTAGCATGGTGCAAGGTCCTCACACAACATACTTCTGCCCACGTTATTCTTTGAATTACACATGGAAAATGAAACCATTGATATGAGGTCCTGCCCCTCTCTCGATACGTGGTGGCAGCAAGGTTTGGGGGATTTCAGTTACAGTATGATCTCTCCTGAAGGCATCACACAAGTTATTGGACAGATGTTATGCTTATTTTGCTGATTACCTGGTTTGAAATTTATTAAGTCTTGAGGAAAGACTAGTGATGTATATATGTGACTGTGCACCTCAAAAGAAACAAAAAGTCGCCAGACATGAATTTTTAGTTAAGACCATATTCTGAAAGAGAAGACTTTAAGCTTTAAAATGATGTATAACTCAAATCAAAGGGACTCTCCTAACCTATCTAAATATTGGAAAGAAAGCACAAACTCAGGAAACGTGTGAACTGAGAAAAGAGGCTCTGAAGTACAGTGTCTATTCAAGCGCTTAATCTTTACCAAACCGTGCTGGCTGTGCGATGAATGGGACAAAAAACAGGAAGTAAACCACTAGAGTAACAACAATGAAGGGATTATCAGATTAAATTAAAATTAAGCACGCCTCATTAACACATTCTGACCATAATCAATGCCAACTTTCAAAGCAGTAGCACTATCCTTTCAAAAGTTATTAGAGTTGAAAGTGAAGAGTGTGGACAAGGTTTTTCAGAAATGAAAAAGGGATTCTAAAGACACACCTAATCACACTATTCTACCAAAATGTTCGAGATAAACTGCTAAAAAAACACATTTTCCTGCCCGTTTTATGATACCAAATTTTAGCATAATGTAAAAGAAGACTCGCTCTTTCAGAAAATACGAAAAAGTCAAGTTCGGCTAGGTTGACCCATTTCACTTATTTTCAGTCCTCACGCAAAATCAGTGTGTGCGACTTTATGTTCGTTTTGAGGTGCACCGTCACATATGTTCAATACACTAGAATTTGCTGTTCCAAGCTTATTGCATAAATTATGATTAAATGGGACTTTTCTGACAACAGTCTTTAATGTTAGCGATCTTGAAAAATCACTCCGATCATTTCTGCAATATTTTCGTTACCAAAACTTGAAGGCTTCAGTTCAATAGGAATAGGTCAGGATTGATGGATAGGATATATCATTCAGAAAGTCATTATGATTTTACTACAGGTTCAATATATTGTGACAGTGGTACCCTCACCCCCATATTTTTTATCTTTACTCCATTTACAGGTTGTGCACTAATACAGTTGTATGTATGCCACATAAAAGAGGTTTGATATATCTCTGGCAAGTGCAAGAAACGCACAGAATTGCAGATTTCATTACCAAAGTGGACGTAAATTAGCCTCTTTTGTCGCAAACTGAACTTCAGAGGGATTCAAATGTCAATCCCTTCTTCAAAGTCCGAGTGGTTAACTAAGTCTCTTTTTGGCGGCATGCTACTTTACTACTAACCAATCGCTGCTCTGTCCGCAAAAACTCTCAGCCAATCACATTTAGTAGAGAAAGGATGAGTGACTTGAGGCAAGGGTGAGCAAAAGGGGTAATGATGTTGGAACATAACCCTGCCCCCGTTAGAGCTCATTTGCATAGAGCGTACCCTGGATGTTTTGCCTTGTAGGCTTATAATCATTGAGATGGCAATGTTATGGAAGATGTTTTTGTTACAAGCATCAAGAATCAAGAAATGCTTAGTGAATGTGGTGTCAAATGTGGAAATTCATATGCTAGAAATATTCTAAGAATGTCTGTTTTGAGGAGTGAAACGGCAATTGCAGGATCCACTGGATTAAATCTCCCACTTAATTACTGAACTCTTATTGGTCAGTTCTGCAGCTGAAGTGAAAGTGTGAAAAATATTAACCAATTAAAGCTCATTTAAGCGATGCATTTCAACCAATAAGCTTTCAGCATTAGTAAGGTTGACGGCAAGGAACTTGCCGTCGGGTAAGCTTGACAAAAGTGAAGGGTCAAAACTTTCACTTGCACTTTGATCTGATCTGAATCAACAGCCGTATTGCAGTTTCAGCTCCTCTACTAGCTTCTTGCCCCTACATAGTTTGACGCATCTTCTCAGAGTGAGTAGACTTTAGGGATAGAATAGATGGTTATATTTTTTGGCAATTTTCAAAAGTGTCTGTGTAGACACTGCTCTCTTTCTCTTTCTCTCTCTTTGTCGGTGTTCAGAGGCAATGTTGGTTGAGGTGAAATCTTTTTTTTTAATGTTTCGGTGAAACCCTTTTTTTTTTTTAGCTTCTGGTTCAAATAAAGACTTGGTTCAGGTCGTGTCTGTAGCATGACTGACTACTATAGATAATGCGGCAAAGTCTTCAGTCTAGCCTGCACCAATTGTCTCTCCGACCAGTAGTGATATAAGATGTGCTGATAGATTTTTTTTTTTTTTCTCTCTCTCTCTACTCATATAATTATATGTCTTTATCAACTAGTATGAAGAATTAGGAAATGCCGATGTAAACCTCTTTTTCTCTCTCTCTCAACTGCTGATAGACTAGATAAAGCTTAGAATATAGACGGAGTTTTAACTTTTATTTAATAGAAAGTTCAGGGTAATAACATTTGGAAGGATGTTAAAAACATATGAGTATTTATATCACGTTCAGACTGTTTGATGCGATATGTTGTTAAGTAGAAATTCATTATTAGAATGCTTATAGCTTTCAGAATATTTAACAGTCAGTTGAAAGTGTCATGTCATTGGTTATGATTGCATCTGGTTGTATTACAAGGAAAACGATGAAAGCACTATTTCATTTGTTTGTGTAACTTTTATCAAATACTTTACAGGCACCATGCCGCCCAGCAACAAGAAGATGACAAGCCAAAATTACATTTCGGACCCAGGGATTTCGGTGTAATACTTTCATAGGATTGACAAAAATGAGAGAAAACTGAATGACCTTTGTTTGATGATCGGCTTACGAAATCAATCTACATTACTTAAGATTCTGAGGAAAATTTTAAATTTGAACTTCGGATAGTTCACAGACTTATGGATTATTATACAGTTTGGTAAAATTTGTGGTTAAAATGTAGGCTGAAGGTACATTTTCAGGAGAACCAAGAGTGTGTCTCATAAGCAACAAAAGAGTGTGTCAAGGTTGGTCAATGGGGAAATTTTCTAAGTTGAGGAATATTGGAGCTTACTGATTGATACTTTGTAGAAATAGCCTGATTAGGCTTGGTTCCAAAGTAATATGGTGTACTCCAAGGTGATACTTTTTGGTTGTTATAGTGAATAAGGCATTTTCAAATATACAAAGTATAAGAGTGAGAATATTGGAAGTTATTATAATTCTGAATATCCAAGGATATTTTTTTGAGTCCATAACCGTTGAAGGTAGAGATGTGTTGTTAGTTGGACTTACAGACAGCAAGGGCCGAGGCTTGGGAATGTCGGCTACCCAAGACCTGAAGACAGTAACTATAAAGTTTACCTTGGTAGTGATACCTGGGAGTTTATGCTCGAGGCCAGAGTATGCACACAGACGTGGGTGAGTAGGGGCCACAGTCACCGACACAGTGAGTGATGTGAGCAGCCTGGGGTGGTTCCGTGTTTTGTTTGTTTCCCTGAGAGGAGGATGGTTTAGGAATTATTAGGAAGAAAGAGGAAAGTATCTTGGCCAGTTATTGGGTCGGTAGACATGTATTTAAGAAGAGCGAGTAGGATAGGCATAGGAGATGCCTGGTACAGGTTAAGCTTTTGTTTATTTGTTAGACAAAAAAAGGTCCATAAGCCTAGACTAGTGTGGAATAGAAGTCTAATGAAACACACAATACGTCGTTGTCCCGACAACCTACCTTATCCCAATCCCTTACCCCCCCCCCCCCCCACCCCCCGACTCATCTTGTAATTACATCTATCATACAGTGAGATTTGGATGTTACTCATGCAAGTGTGGTATGTGTTGAAGGCACTTAGGGAAAGACTTCCATATGTACCCCCCCACTCAGTGTTCGATATGTACCCCCCGCCCAAACTGCGTGATCGATATGTACCCCCCACTGAAATTGCGTGAAAACAGCTCTAGGTTGACATTCTAAAAGAGGGCGATAATTTTGATGGGGGTTGAGTAAAAAATGGGGCATGGTAATTTTTGAAGGGGTATATTCTCAAAGAAAAAAAAATGTAGCGGAAAAAAAAATGTGATTTCTATTATATTTCCTTCATTCTCTCTCTTCCACTCTCTCTCTCCTCTATCTTCCTCTCTTTCCTTCCATCTCTCTCTCCTGCAATTTCTCCTGTGTTCTCCCTTGCAATGATCTGTGACGTCCGATGCCAATCTATTCCTGTAAAGAGACAAACATGATGAAGAAGATATAAACGAAACATTTTGTCAAACATGGCAATCAACCAGTCTCTGACTCGAATCCACTATTGTGAGTATACGAGCCCAATACACTCACGATCGTGCTGCACGGAAAGTTGCCAGCTGACGGTAATTTGTGATATATATACAATCTATCTATACCACAGTTGTTCATAGAGGGCGCTGTTCAGTTTTCCACATTATAATGGTCGTATTTAGCATAATAGGCGCAGTCTCGACAGATGAAGCTTCAGCCCAGCACGGACCGACCTCGGACGTGTTCTATTTTTGGCTACATGTTAAATATGCGAGTGTTATTCACACAATAAATAGATAAATTGGGCTTATATGCGCCAAACTCTAGGACACTGCTGTCCACATCACCCTAACACACTTACCCTAGGACACCGGAGTCCGCGTCACCCTAAGACTCGACACCAGAGTCCGCATCACCCTAGGACACCGGCGTCCATAGTACCCTAACACTAACCCTGACCCTAACCCTAGGACACCTGAGTCTGCGTCACCCTAGGACACCGGCGTCCATATTACCCTAACACTAACCCTGACACTAACCCTAGGACACCGGAGTCTGCGTCACCCTAGGACACCGGTGTCCATATTACCCTAACACTAACCCTAACCCTAACCCTAGGACACCGGAGCCCACATCACCCTAGGACACCGGAGTCCGCATCACCCTAGTACCCCGGGTGGGGTGCACGTCACCCAATGACACTGTGACATATAATGGGGGCAACCAATAAGCCATCTCAAAACATTCACTTGTAATGCCTATAAACTCCTCATCGCTAACCTGTACTCTACACATCTTGGCGACGAGCCTTCCCATTCAGGTTTACTTCTATTTTAGTTACAGCCGATTTCACATAATTCGGGCGAGTTAGGTAGTAACGAGTTAGCTGTATGGATTCTTAATTGCGCGCGCCACGAGGTTTCATATCAGAAGACACGTGCGTGGAAATTTCTGTCACACGCAAACCAGCTCTCGTTCAGATCGGTCGGCTACTACAGGACACTTGTCTACTTCTTGGGAGGGTACAGTTCGATGTGATATACTTTCAATTTACTTGTATGCTGTTTTTACCATGAAAACAGCTAAAGGGCATGGCAAAGTGAAGGGAGTGAATTTTTATCGTTTATCCCTGAAGCTTCAAGACGAGGATTCCTCTAAAGTACGCCCAAGAACTTGGACTAATTGCAAGCAGCGTCAAGTGTCCCACCTGCAAGTGTGACCTTAATAACGTCTACAAGGCAGGCCCAAGAAGTAACTGTTAAAATTGAGGTCGTATTTAGACTTTCAATTCATTGTTAAAAACAATGTCGGCTATTACATGTTCTTTTCCTCAACTTGTAATGAAAGACAATGAATTTGTTGCTTGTCTTATTCTTTTTCACACTTTCAGGTTCAGCGTCGAGGAAGAAAGAAAGCTGAATCTCGGTTCCAGTGTAACAAGAGGCAGTGTAAGCAGAAGAAAAATCAGGTACCGATCAGGAAAGGTACTTGGTTCAACCATAGTAACGTCAGTCTGCGACGCAGTCTTCTACTTGTTGACTGTTTCATTCACAAATTGCTGTATACCAAAGCGGTACACGAAAGTTCCATCTCGTCTGGAGAGTCTACTGCTGACAGTCAGCACAGTGAAGCAGATGTAGACACTCCTTCAACTTCTTCTTCTTCAATTCCTTCCACGACTCCTTCTACATCCCCGTCAACTTCTTCAACTTCAAGTAGCTCCAGATCTAAAGCATCTAAAAGAGTAGTGACAACAAGCACAGAAACTGCCAGTGACTACTACAATTACTGCAGGGAGGTAAGTCAGTGGGCGGTGCTCAACAAGCTCCAGTGCAACTCCCCCATTGGAGGACCGGGCAAGGTGGTTGAAATTGACAAATCCAAATTTGGAAAGCGAAAGTACAACAGGGGCGATCAGTTGACAGGCAGTGGGTATTCGGGGGGGATTTGTAGGGACACCAAAGAACTCTTCCTTGTACATTACCGGACAACAAGAGGGATCGAGCAACACTAGAGCCTCTAATCCTCAAGTACATCAAACCAGGAACTACCATAATCAGCGACTGCTGGAAAGCATATGATCAGCTCGGAACGCAGGGATTCCAACATCTTACTGTTTACCATTCATTGCACTTCGTAGATCCAGTTTCAAAAGAACACACAAATAACATAGGACTTTGGTGGCAAATCAAACGTCAACTCTCCGAAACATACACCCGCAAGGATAAACTGGGGCTTCACCTCATCGAGTTTATGTGGAGACAGTACCACAGAGGAGAGGATCTGTTCACCACCTTTCTTGCCGATGCAGCCGAACTGTACCCTCCCAAGCAGTAAACGACCATACCTGATAAGTTCACAAGTTCATAAATTGCTAGTTTCTATCAACCAATCTACTTGTAAATACATACAAGTAGAAGTAAGTAAGTGTTCAGATTTTTTTTTTTTCAATTTTTTGTGGGGGGTACATATGGAAGTCTAGCCGCACTTCAAATTCTGAGAGGCAAGTGATACTTATGGCTGTCCAGTATAGATTGAAGGTACTCAGAGTTCTGAGAGGTTAAGACACGAATGGTACATGTTGCAAGATACTTTCTGTGACACCCACGAGTAGTACCATACATATAGAGCTGTACTTAGATATTTGAAACCTAATGCATAGTGAGGTACAAATTTCTCCAACTTAGACATTTTTCCAGAGATACGTGTATCAACACTTAGAAATTCGACACTTGATAGTGTGGTACAAATTGCACTGACTTAGACATCTTCAAGAGATGAGCGTACTGACACTTGGAAATTTGACACTTCATAGTGTGGTACAAATTCTAACAACTTAAGACTTCCTCAAGAGATGGATGTACTGATACTTTGGAATTTGATACCTGATAGTGCGGTACAAATTGCACTGACTTAGACATTTTTCAAGATGTGAGTGTACTGACACTTAGAAATTGGACACTTGATAGTGAGGTACAATTTGCACCAACTTAGACATTTTTAAGGGATATGTGAAGCGATACTTAAAAAGTTTGACACCCGATAGTCCGGTACAAATTGCACTGACTTACACCTTTTGGGGGCAGTAGTACTGAGAGATTGATATTCAACAGTATGGGACAAACTGAAACAACTTAGTTTATAAGTGACACTTAGAAATTCGCTATGTGATAGTGAGGTATGAATTGTGAGGACTTAGATATTCTATCACTCAGTATCAGATATGGTGTGGACATTGCCAACAATGATTAGTATAACATGGCAGTGCTGTATGAAGTGGTGACACTTAGTATTTTGTTGTGGGGACACACACTGTCACACACCTAGGTAATTCTTGTGTTGAGTTATGGCTTTCATGGTGATGACCAAATTGTTCTGGTTGTGTACATATTGTTCAGATCAAAGTCCAAGTTGGTACTCTGTTATTAAAGTTCCAGTTGAATGTTACATACTTGAGCAACTTAGAATTATTGTTAGTTTGTCTACACGGATAGCATGGTTGCAGGCTGATGGTTTTGCAAAGGCTAGCATGTGACTTGTGTATGTTGTTGAGTGAATGACAGCGATGTTATTGGACATGTTTGTGTCTGTGCTCACAGTGATGTTTGTGGGTGATATGATTGATCTGAAAGTATCAAAAGAGGTAATGTAGACTACGGTAACCGGTCAGCCCAGTACGTACGGTAATAATCGCGTGTGTCAACAGGCTGCGAAGGATAGTGTGCAGTTACAGTTGGTGCAACGTGTGGTGAAGGCCGGTTCAGCTGCTCCGATCATAAAAAAGACGAAAGCCAAACGCTCTGCGGAGAAATCTGGCAGTAGTGCTACCTCAAAAGGTTGCTCAACTACAGGTACAGGTACTAGTACTAGTAGTAGTACTGCTGGAGGTGCTCCAGCACAGGTCTCATTGGAGAGCAGACTCGAGAAGCTAGAGACTATGATAGAGGCATTGTGCAACAGAGACAAGCCCACCTTTCCTAAAAACCAAACAACAAAAGAAATGAAGTGACACACTCCTGATGCACCTGGAGCTCCCCAACAAGTGACAGCTTCAATTTCTGGGCCAAAGCTTCCAAACCTCTCCAAAATCCCCAGCGCTTTCACGGAAAAAGTCATAAGTGGTCATTTTTTGTAATTTAAAATTGAAAGTCATTTGTACTTTTGAAAGAAGCAGAATCAACATCTGAGAGTTACTCTGCTTCATCAGTCCACACTGACACTCGCCTGCCTCACCTGCGTCTATGAAACAGATCAGTGAAGCCATCTGAACAGGCATAACGCGAAGCAGCACCTATGAAGGAGCAAGCCAAATACAGGTTTAGTTCTGCCACCAGAGAAGTCACGAGGAGGGAGGAGAAGCGAGAAAGGCGAATCAGGACACAAGACATTGATCACAAGACAGATGGAGAGAAGAGAAGAAGGAGAGAGAAGAGATTGACAGAAAGGAGAAGGAAGACAGGGAGAGGCTAGAAAAGGATGACGTCATTGGCTTTGGTAAAGCACAGAGAGCAGGACTAGCGGAGGTAGAAACAAGAAAGTGAGTATGAAGAGCAGGTAGCTACGGGAAGCAAGAATGGGACAAGCGAAACAGAGAGTGGGGAAGGAGGCACAGACAGCCACACTATTGGTTTGTAGGAGGATCAGAATTTCACCAACTGAACCAAAAAAAATGAGCGTGACATGCTATCTGAAACAACCCACCATTGGAAGGACCAAACTCATCTGTGTAACAGTCAAAACGGAGACATTCATCATAATCATTGGACAATCCTTCCTTCAAGAGAAGAAGACATCAAAGTTTTATCCAAATACAGGGATTGAGGAGTGAACTCTGCAGAAGTGAACAGGACCAAGCAACAATATGATGCAGAGCAGCAAACACCAAGCACGCTACTCTGGGTCCAGTCCCGAAAAACCATGAAAATTGAACACGACGGTTAAAAAATCGACCGAGGCAGGCAGAGAAAGATGTCACTCGTATAAATACAGTGACGATTACAGCTGTCATTAAGGAAGATGGACGGCTGTGTAACACACAATCAATTCAGATTGAGGTAACTTTTTGTTTTAAACTGTGACAGAAAATTTGGTTATTCTGACACTTTGGCAACGACATACTATGAGAACGAAGCTTATGATTTCATGCAGATTCAAATATGGGTGTGCCTCTGCAGAACTCTGCAGAAGTGAACAGGACCAAAAATCAACATGATGCAACGCAAATGCCAAGCACTCTGTACTCTGTGTCCAGTCCCACCATAAAAAAGACATGGAAACAACAAAGGTTATTTATGTTTCAGCAGGCAGAAACAAAAGATTGGCTGAGATATCCAACAGTTGTGGGTGTTAGAGACAGCAAGGCCTTTGTTGCTCCAGATGAGCTAAAACCATATGGTCCAGATGTGTGGCTAACAGAAATTTGACTCTTGTCAATCCGTATCTGGGCAATTACCCCCTGAGGGCAAGGAGAGTAAGGATTAGTGCAATCATGCGCACAAGAAGCGTGTCTTCAAAGACTTGACAAGACCTCTTGTCAGACACAGCCAGAAGCCATGTACACTTGTAATTAAAGAGGGAAAGAGGTTTCAGTCGTGCCGACATCACATAGGTAAGCAGAAACTATTGAAACAATGTGTATGAAAATACACGACAGGCTTAGTCAGACTAATATTCATATTGGCTGTTCCTCTCCACATATTCCGTTAGTAAAGGAAACACAGATGGACCTATCACTGAAGGACATAAATGCAATGTCAATTGGCATAATGAGACACCTTGCAGACGCAATCCAGTAAGGAACAGAAATGCCAACAGACAATTTATTGGTGATTAGTGATGCAATGGCAGTCCACCATTATATTTTTTTTTTCTCTTAGATGCAACAGTGTACTATCTGGAGGGAAGACAAATCATCAATGTCAACTCTGTTGACACATCTGCAAATGATGGCAAATAGTAATTTGGCAGTTTATTTTCCCTTATTGCTTCTTTGAAAATCAAAGTTTTATTGCAAAGTGATAATTCACAGGAATCTTTAATGTAATTACCACTAGATGCAGAAATTGTGATTTTGTTGTGCATGGAATGCTGCTCTGGAAATTGTTGTAGCTCAAACAGAGAGAGATGAGTATGCACATATTGGACTGATTACACAATGTGAATGAGATTGCGAGACAAAAGCTAGCAGTAACTCACCATAAGCTGGCAGAGCAAAATGACCATTACTATTCATTACTATTATCATAATTGGATGTTTCTAAAGTCAACATGGTCAAGGGAAGAAATTTGTATGTGTGATATGATATAATATGAAGTGTTCGTTGGTTTATTTTACTTTTTGTTGTTTTATGGTATGATTCTGTATGCGTTTGTGATGTCATCTGTCATATTTTATGCCACCTCAATCGGTTATTTTCCCCGTTCATTAACCATGGGAAACACATCTTACGTCTTGAATGGTATTGAAATTTTGATATGTCAACCGGCAATAATTTTTAGATTTTCCTTTTCAATTTTATATCAAAATTTCGTCGCCTTTTTTCCACTATTTGAATATATTTCCCTTTTCTATCCTTTTTTTGAAAATAATTTACGGATTTTGTATGATAACTAATATGTATTTCCGCCTGATGTTGTGTCGATATCACAATCTTTATTTGTAGTTCTCATGCTTCGGTGCATTGAAATTTTTCACCCATTTCAACATTTTACTTCCTTGCCCGCTCGTCTCCATCTTGCCATATTTGTTATTCTCTATACAAGTACAGTACATACTGTATCTCTTTACCTGTTGTGCAATACTCTCACCTATCCCATTTTCTGATGCCCCGGTCTAATGTGTATTATGTCTTCTTCTTTTTTTTACATATTTCACACATGCTTATCCTATCAATGTCATTTCATTTTTTTTTAATGATTCTAATGTAAAGCAACCGTATCAGCCTTCGAGCTGCTGGATTGTTATTTCATTTTTTTTAATACTTGCACAATAAACCATATTGAATTGAATTGAATTGAATTATTATCATTATCATCACTATTATTTATCTATCATTATTGTTATTATTACAATTATTTTTATTTTCATTATTATTACTACTACTATTCATCAATATTACATCAAGTTCCATTCAGGAACTTTACACTTCTAGTATTTTAATAAAGATTATCACCATCCCCAGCAGTGCCACTTTTTGGAGTGTTTGTACTCGGTCAGGCACACCCACATCTATTGCACTCTTCAAGGGACCAGAAATGTCCCTCGGGCTCTGCAAATTTCATCTTGTACAAGGGTTTATACTCATCAACACATTCAAAAATTGGATTGCATTTGATGTCGAGATCACTTTCATCTTGACCTTTTTTGGTGTTGACCTCTCCAGAAGCAGAGAATAAAGCTACAATATTCCAGATGATAAAAGCGAAAAGTTTAAACACGACTAAGTTAATAATACCGGCAGTAACGAATGTGCACCATAATGCACCAGAATGGAGGAGTGAAACAAAATGGCATCAATACACAAGTCAATGCTACTCTCTTTATGTAGGTACTCTACAGTAACACAGTGATTGTGCCCTCATCAGGCAAACCTGCACTATTCAAATTCATAACATTCTTCTACAGAGACACAAAGATTTTCGAAGGCAGAATTTCATAGATTTGAATAATTACGCAGTACCCACTGCATGCTATATGGATTAGAACCAGCACTTGCTGTCAGGCGGAACCTTGATGGTCTAGCAGAGATGACGCCTATCTGGAGATCAGGAGGTCACGGGTTCGCAACCTGCTCGAGTACATACACCCACGATTTCTTTTATCATGGCTACTACTTACAACACTGATCAATTCATTGCTTATTTACGTCGATGTAGGTCAACTTGTCAATCAGCTGCGATAAAGACCTGCACCATGTCTAGGCCATCCAGCACTGTGACCCTGTACGCCTGCACCTCAGGAATGGGGTGAATCCTGACGGCACCAGGTGATGATGTCCGAATCTTCCTCTTCCTCAGAGTGGCCAAGAGGTATCCAAGGCCATGTCAGAGGGTGAAATGAAGTGAATCTCAGCCATTCACACCCTCATCTCCTATGGCTATTTGGCAAGAGGTGTTGACAGCCTGAAAAGAAAGAAAATAACATACCAAGAGAGAAGAAAATTGGTGGTGAGAGAGCAATCTTTTTTTTCCCAGAACCACTCCAGCATCAGAATTAATGTGATTATTGAGAGGTGTGATCTGTGGACATTTGTCACAGACTGTCAACCTTTTTCCGTTCACTAAAAAAGAAATGAACAAACAAACAAGGCAAGTGCCATAATGTGTCTTGCCCATTCGCGTATAAGAAATTGTACGCGAATAGGATATAACAGATAAAAAAGAGATATAACAGATAAAAAGAGATATAAAAGAGTAAAAATTTATGCCAAAAAAGAAACGTGCCATAAAAACTTATTGAGCCCTTACAGTTTGTTGACCCCTGCCTGTGACCTTTGACCTTGTGGTGACCATCCACTCCCCAAGGGACATCTACCATCAAAGTTTGGTCACAAATGGAGTTATGGATCAAAAGTTATGACCCATAATAGAAACACGCCATAAAAACTTAACATTGGGCTCTAAAAGTTCGTTGACCCCTGCCTGTGACCTTTGACCTTGTGGTGACCATCCACTCTCCAAGGGACATCTACCATCAAAGTTTGGTCACAAATGGAGTTATGGATAAAAAGTTATGACCCATAACAGAAACGCGCCATAAAAACTTAACATTGGGCTCTAAAAGTTTGTTGACCCCTGCCTGTGATCTTTGACCTAGTGGTGACTTTTATATATGGTAAAATGTGAAACTTTGTATGACCCCTATTCCCTCGAAGTTTGATTGCAATTGAAGCCCAGAGTAAAGAGTTATTGAAGTTTTTGTAGCGTTACGGACAGACGACGGACGGACGGACAGACGACGGACGGACATATGCTGCAGGCGATCCCTTAGTCTCCCCACACCTCCGGTGGGCTCGACAATAAAAACCACTGTGTCATTATCAAACGACTACATGCTCCAGCATAGAATTTCTTAAAAATGAATTTTTATTTCTCTGTAACCGGAATTTCATTTATAACCACGTTCGTTATAACTGGAGCGCACTTTATTCCATCAAACCTTGATATTGTGGAGACTAGTATTGGGTACCTCAAACAGTACAACAACAAAAACAACAAAATCTTTGTGTTAATAATCAATATGTTCAAGGTTGTGTGTGAGTGTTTGTGAAATTCTTGCACACATCAAAAGCTTCTTCAGCATCTCTGGAAACCTGCATCTTGAGTTTGTTTACCTGTCGCTGTGATTTGACCAAATAGGCAGCTCTACTGATGAAGGGGCTGGCTTGACTGGTGATCCTTTCTCTTCTCTCCACCGTGAGCAGGAGGCGGGTCTGGGGCACACTAAGCCAAGTTCTCCCCAAGGCTGGTTTGGGCACACCCTTCTCTCCTTGCACCATGTTGTTGCATTCCTAAGGAGTTCATAACAAAAAGTACCATAGCATTATACAACCATAATAGACTGTCATTTCACACTAGCCAAGTTTCACTCCAATGCACCTCATAGCTTTTTTTTCTTCTATTTCCAGTAAAATAAAGTCTATTTTACAAATAAACCATGTTGTAGTAAAAGTTAGAAAGACACACACATCCGGGTACACAAAAAACAAAAGACAAACAAACAGCAACTAACAAGATAGATAACCTTGCTTCAAGTTTACTGGGACGAGGCTAAATCATGAAATGATAAACAATCCCTACGAATATGGTATTGTCACTTATCAAACCAGCATATAAACAGAGCTTTACCAAACGAGCATTAAAATTAATTTACATGTACAAAGAACACATTTCTCTAAATGTCTAAGCATCATGTTCACACAATTTTCACAAAACAATTCTGAGTAAGCTACAGATACTGACTTGCAGAAAATGTTTGCAAAGAATGATAAACAGGCAGTGAAGCACAACTTCATACAGCTTTAACTACTTATTCGTTTATTTTTATGTAAGTCTTATCCTTGCTGAGCAATAATGGTCTAGACTTTGGCAACAAAGATCTTCTTGACAAATTTTTGCCAATTTCATACTTTAATCTCGGGTAGCTCAAACATCTTGGAAGCATGCATCAGCTCATTTGACCATGAAAACAAAATGCAATTGAATTAATACCTTGAAACTTCCCACTGTTTTCTTTTTTTTTTCTTTTTTTCTTTTTTGTTGGGCAGTGTTATCTTTAAAAAGTTTAAACAATAACTCACCACAACTGCTACAGAGTAGTCTGCCGCAAGGAATTTAAGTGACCTGGCTAGATGGACCATCATGCCTTGACCTAAGGGTATAATAGAATGATTGGCAAAGAGAGTCATTTATTTTATGTATGTAAACATGTGCCAACTCTAAAAATGTGTAAAAATGTGAGTTCGTAAAAAAAAGTGTAAGGCTCTCTTCAGCTTACCCAGCCCCTCCCCCAGTTGGAAGTCTGACAACGTTCACTTTAAAAGAAATCAGGGTCACCATTGATGTCACTGCAGATGAGAACTTAGAAGAAAATTTTGCCACTAATCCAGGATTATCCTTTACCTATCCAGCATCTTTATCTAAATCTGACACTAAAGCGAATCAAGAAAAAAGAAAGCGATACTTGTCACACATGCACATGACAGTATAACTATTCATTCATTGTTGCTCATTTCAAGGTCCAGTATGAGGGCATTTTATTTCTCTATGGTTTCCTCCATTGCTTTTATTCGCTTGGCAATCGATTCTTCTACCAAGGAGCTGAAGCTTTCGTTTTGTAGAATGTCTTTGATGACATTTTGTGTCAGCTGGGTGGAGTCAACCCAGTCAAGTGTCATTTGCGCATTCAAGTCATTTCTTGCTTGCCAAAGTGGTCTTCTTGTCATTACACAGAACTATCATTAATGAGTCAGAATACCTGGAAAGGTGTAATAACTGACTATATTACAGGGCTGCCTAATACTCACACATCAAAATATGGGGAGTTCCAAGGAGCAATCACAGACACAGTGGTGTGCTATTTATCTCTCAATAGGTCAAACTAATTCCCAAATAAGGAAAAAAAAAAACTTTCATATTCCTGTATTGAGACAGGAAGAGAGATTTTAAGTTTCCAGAAAAACTTGGCAGCTTTGGGGATACCAAATGGCTGACAGGGAGATACCTGTGTGTTGCATGCACTTATTCTAAATAGGCAATAACAATCATAAAATCAGGGAGGTTCTGATATCAACCACTTACAACTTGAGAAGGAGTTACTGTTTCAGGGAGCATCTCACAGAATCAGGCAACCTGGCAGCTATGGGGATTCCAAATAGCTTTCAAAGAAATACTCTGTGTTAATATGTCGCTTCCCTCTTCAATTCTCATCTTTCTAGGCTATTCTGCCAAGTAACGATCCCGTTAAGGACTACATACACATGGTGTCACCGCAAACCTTTCTTCCTCATACTCTTTGCGTGTTGCATGCATCTACCATTATTGGACAAGAGTAATTCTAAAATAGAGGAGGTTCTGATCTTTCTTTCTTTTTCACGTCTAAATTTAAGTTTCAGGAAGTTTCTTCCAGAATTGGTAAACTTGGCAGCTCCGAGTCACAACATTCAGACACTCTAATTCTATGACTCACCCTCACTTTGCTTGCCTCCCAAAAGAGGGGCCAGGACGGCTGTCACCGAGTCCACAATGATGAGTTTGAGGGCACCATAGAAGGCATCGGTCCCCTGATCGATGGCAGCCTTCACAGAGTCAACGAGGTCAAGAAGCTCATAGAGATCAAAGGTCTTAGCACATCGGATTTTGCAGAGGGCCACTGTTCTCTCCTGCTAGGTGACAGTGGCATACATATAAATTATGATTGATATGTGTGTGTATGTATAGATATAATCGTATAGAAAGGAAAGAGAGAGTATGATAAAAAGACAAATACATACATGCATGTACATAAATGACTTACAGACAGTTCATAGTATGGTATGTAAGCAGTAATCCTTGCAGTATTCTGAGAGCTAAAAAGCTTTATTTTTGGTGGTAAACAGTATCTTTATTAATTTTTTTTTTACCTTTCCTGAAATAGACAAGTGTAGTAATATCATTAGGGGAAAACAGTTTTATCTGTTAACCCTGCAGTATTTGTGGCAAAAGAAAGAGAAAAAAGTATCAGTCGGCACCTCTTAAAGCTTATGCACTATTCATGGGAAGGTTAATATACCTGTACTATCATGACCTGATTCTTACATGCTGAGCAATATTAGCAGCAAGGACCTTTACAACAACATGAACTTCTGTTAGGTGGAAAAACACAATCAGAATTTAGTCACATGCTATTTGAGAGAATTTCATTCATAATGGTTTGAACTTTAATGTTTTTTTTCACTGAACTTTAAAACTTTAAGAATGACAGCGCACTTTTTTGAGTTTCAAGAAACATGGCTTCATGATATTTGCTCTCATGAAATATCTGCACGCTACTTTAGCCAAACATAAATTCTACCCAGAAACATAACCCTTCCCCTAATCTTAATCCTCACATCAAACTAAACTGAAAACCTTATCACAACTGTAGCCAAGTCAGTGGAGAAAATGAGTCAGTGGAGAAAATAAGACCAGAGCAACTGTCAGAAGCGAAAATGTTGTGTCACTGCAAGAAACATGCCTTTTCTGTGAGGACCCTTCGTTCAACAATCTCCTGGAGTCTTGATGGGTCGAATGCCCCAGATGTGTCTATGTAGAGGACATTCTGCCCAGACAAGGCAACTGATGAAGCCACGGTCAAACAAAACTGTTGGCAAAAACAAGGGGGTAAAACACTGTTAATCTGCCATGCTCACCATGTATCGAATAAATTCCCCTTGGATTTTTTTCTTTCTTTTTCATGCAACTCTCATGGAAAACACATTTTAGTGCTCTTTGCAAACAAACAGTAAAAGAATATACAGAATATACAAGGCTTTACAGTAATAACTTTGGTGTCTCTTCAGACACACACAAAACTAGATATATCGCTACGGCGACTGATATGCCTCCGCCATAATGCATGGTTCTCCTAATAGGTCTATAGTACAATGTCTTGACAATGTGTGATGACAGTTTCAAACAATTGGCAAAATATTAAAATGACAGGTTTGACACAAATGTGCTGAATGTTCACTTTCCTAGAACTAGGTTCAATTGGATGAATGATTAAAATGTCAGAGTGCAGGTATTTGGGGAACTGATGATTTTTACTTGACTTTTGACCCTTTTATAAGTTTATGCATTGAGTAAGTTTTCAAGGTATTGAGAAAAAGTATAATTTCAGTATCAAATGGGAAAATAGCATTATCTAAACCTGGCCTTTGACCTTTGACCTCACAGTTCCAAAGAGAATCACTGTTAGGTTGAACATGCATAAATATGTAAGTTTCATGATGATACCTATAAGTGTGTTACTTTTGAGATATGGAGGAAAAAGTGCAATTCAGCACTTTCACTTGACCTTTGACCTTTGACCTTTTGGCAAGAAACTTCCCACAGAATATATATTGGGTAATACATGTATACATCAAATTAAAAAAAACAAAAAACCTTCATTCATTGCATAAATATAAGGAAAGTAGTGATATTTTGAGGAGTTGACCTTGACCTTTGACCCCTGACCTTTGACCCATGACCCCCAACTTCCCTAGATAATCACTGCCCATCGGTACAAGCATATATACTAAGTTCCATGAAGATACCTTGAACCATTTGCGAGATATGGAGAAAAACATGAAATTTCAATTTTTTTTTTCACAAAATAACCTGTGACCTTTGACCTTTGACCCTGTGACCCTAAAATCCACACAAAGTATTATCCCCCAAGGATATACCCTCATACCAAGTTTGATGTAAAACCACCACACGGTTCTTGAGATATCGACAAAAACAAAACGGGACGGACGGACGTACGGACGTACGGACGTACGGACGGACGGACGGACGGACGGACGACCCGAAAACATAATGCCTCCGGCCACTTCGTTGCGGAGGCATAAAAATAATGCAGTTCAGTTCAAAAGAGGTAAATTTCCATAAGGGGGTTAACAAACTCTGGAACCTGAGAATGCTTGCTATTGAGAGCTCCTACCTTTTGGACAGGAAAAATTTGACAAGAGCACAACCCACGAAGTTTGATGAAAAATTAGAACACTTCTATTTCAATTCGAGATCCACAAGTGAATCAGCAAATATAATTTGGTAGAGTTTCTATACAATAGAAAATAAAAGACAATGACCTGTAACAATCAAGAAATCTAAATATGCTGTATCATAGTTTTATGTGTTATCATCAGGTAAATTTGCAGAAAATTTGAGGGCTTGCCACAGAAAAGTATGAGCTGTAAACAGTTTTGTCTGACCTGTGTCTTTCCCGATGCTGCAGGTCCAACGATCTCTGTCAATTCTGACGTGTAGATTCCTCCATCCAACAACGCATCTAGGCTGTGAGACATTTAAACATTGAGATGTTGTGATGTACAATTATCAATATGATGTCCACCCCATTCAATGTCACTTTTGGAAGAGATTATTAGAAGTCAGCATAAACCCTTATAATACACTAATTTAGTTTGCATTCACCCATGTAATAGACAGAAGTATCAGTGTCCCGTATACTGGGCTTGCATTTTATTGATACATTCATCAATATACAACCCATAGGCATAGTATGATACATCTTAAAAAGATTGAATCTTGTGGCTGCCTTTGAATATCTGTCACAACAATGAGAGGTTTCTTGATAAGGTATGACTCCCAAATTTGCTAATCTATTGCACATGCACATTTCCTAAGATGCACAAATTTTATGCCAATCATGAGCTCTAAAAAAAAAACACACAAACAAACAAAAAAACTTCTGTGGCTCCATAAAGCTGCTCAGGAGAGGGGGGTCGAATCAAGACTACTGACATTTTTACCTTTGACATCCTGTAGCGAGGCAAGCAACAGTTGACAGCATCTCATCATAGTGGTCAGTGCCATTGATGGGGAAGGCAGCATACTGGGCCAAGAGCAACCTCCGTATGGAGAGCAGAACCTGTAGCCATAGAATGAATTTGATTTGATCTGACACTGAAGAAACCCTCTCAAGATCCACCTTCCTAAAATCACATTGACATTATACATGAATATGTAGCTAACGAGACTAAGGATAAAATTGATTTCTTCGGGTTTCCTTTGCATAAGTATGTTAGGACAGCAAAATGAAATCAATGAACAATATCAGAATAAAGCAAGACCGATAAGCATCACATGCATTGCACAGAATGCACAGAATGAAAGATTAGTCTTCATTAGTATTTGTGCAGACATCACTGTAAAATGTTGTTTACTCCAAGCTTTCACTCAACTACTGTATGAACAAAAGCATATTTTGCTTGGGATGGATGAAAGTGTCCTGAAATTGTGAGTGACTTCCATTTTTATTTTGTAATACTATGGCCATTTTCTGATTAACATGCAGAATTAACAAAGACTATGCCTCACAAGCTTGTCACACTTTGTCGGATATGGCAAACGCATTATAAATGAATGTTGATTTTTGGCATCCATTGATATCCATTAAAATGCATTTCATGTCATTTTTTTTTTCTTTGGAGGGACGTTTATCTCCCGCTGATTTCTGTCAGAGCGGCCAGAAAACTTTGTGCATGTTTTTTTTCTCGCCAAAACGGATTACGCGATCTGACCCTTGTCCGGTAGTTGTACGTTTTCTCCCGTGTCTGTACTGTACTTTGTCATTTTCCATGCGTTTCCATCTGCTAGGCCTCCTGTAGAGTCTGTTGCTGCAAGAAATGGAATGAATGGAACGGCTATATACGGCACATTAAACGCGTATGCACGGTTTTCTGACGTTCGATGTACATCTTATGCGTCACCCATTTGTTTCTCGTGCATTCTGTCCTGTGGGCATGCAGTTCTTATTCGTTTCTCATGCATTTGCGCACATTCCACTGTCCTGTACACAATCGCCCAAGGTGCGTTTTGTTCGGCTGCTAGACCGTGTATGTATGCTCCTCTAAAACGGAAATTTACACTTTGTCCACCAAATTGGCGATTTGAACAATGGATGAGCAAAATCTTGACCGCTTCTTTTACGGTGGGCCTATCCGGCAAAGTGTGACAGGGGCTAAAGGGAGAGCACTCGAGAAAATTGAGAGAAGAAATATGTTAAACTTTGTACTCTAGCTCTCACTATGTGGTTGCCTATTAAAGTTCTTACTTCTGGATTTAGGTCAGACGCTATTCCATTTTACTACTGGAAAATACATAATGTTTAAAGGAAAGCATATAATTTCCCTCACCTTGTAAGACAAGGAACATCTCTGCGACAGCAATTCAACATCAGAAGTTATGAAGTCAAGCACTGTCAAGAAAAATGAGAAGGAAAAAACATGTACAAATGTACTACATATGCAACAAATTGCAACATGATTCCGGTGTCCAAAATCATCATCAGCTGGTCACTCGGCATTCCACGAGTTGGGCAGTATTTAGTTAACCTCCAACAAACATTCAAGGCAAAAGGGAAGGGAGAGGCTGAAGAAGAGGTCCTCTCTCAGTGAGTTCCAGTGGTAGACTGTCTCTTTATTCAGAACCCACAGGGTTCTTCACCTGCATAAATCATAGAGTTCACAAACCAATCAAAATGCTATAAGGAGAAGAGTGTGACCTGAGGTCAAAGAAAGAACCAATGAAAAGTAAAGATGAGGTGATCATGAGCTGAACTTGCACGTACAAGAACAAAAGAATCATGAAGTGTAGAGGTGAGTGGAAAGTACTGGAAAGTGTATAGGCACAAGGCTAGGAAGTGGAAAAGACTTGGGATGTATGGGAGGATAAGTGTGAAAAAAAGTGATAAGGGGCATGTATGGAAAATGAACTCTATGGAAAGCAAAAAGAAAAAACAATGAATTTAATACAATATATATCTTTAGATCAATTTCATACTCTTACACAAATATCCTTCCTCTGAAAAAATGTCCTCATTTTTTTTCTCTACCATATACCTGATTTTAAATCATACTTCTAATATTAACCATGGCCATATTGCCGCTTAACAGAGCAAACTTGCTGAAATTGTTAGCGGTGACTAAAACTCTAACACATTTCTTCTTTTTTTTTTTCCTTTTACATACATACCTTATTCTTTTTTTCTTTTCACTCAATTCTTGCTATGTTTGAACAGTAAATGATAAAAACAACACTTTCTTGTGTAGGATTGCTAACATACAACAAAATTCTACTAATTCTTTCTTACTTGTACAAAACTCTGGTCCGTCCACATCTCAAATACTGCACGGTATCATGTAACACATGATCACAAAATCAAAGCTGTACAGCAGAGAGCTACTAGAATGGTACCCGGCATGAGCTTGCTACCATACTGTATTTTGAAAGGCTAGAGAAACTGAACTTATTTTCACTTCGCTAGCATTGGCGTGAGAGGGGCAACATGATTCAGGTGTAAAAAATTCTACATGGTATTGACAGATTATATACAAACGTGTAGCTGGAACACGTTTTTGTAGAACCAAAGTATCAATTTACATGTGTTCACTGAAGCTTTTCAAGACCCACTCTAAGTTAAATATTAGAAGTTGTTTCTTCAACAAACGTGTCACTGTGACTTGGAACAATTTGCCAGCATCTCTTGTCACTGCTTCCAGTACCAAAACCTTTATTAAGACTGGGGGGGGGGGGGGGGGGGGGGGTTCACGAAGTCAAACTTAATTTATTCCAACATCCAAGATCGACTAAAACTTATGGTATGCCACTGGTTTCCCTGTTCAATTTCATTAGCCTATAAACTGCTAATCACCACCTACTTCAAATTATCATTTAATGTCATAGAATAATTGTTATTCATTTTTGTTTTATAAATGGCTACATGAAAAAAAGTCTCCAGAATCTTCATTTTCATTAGAAAGTTGAGCAACATTGAAGACAGACACAATTTTCCTAGAACCTAACGCGTTAACATAGACTCCTAACGTTAGTCACGTATTCTTAGTTAGATTTTAAGTTCGACTTGAATTCTTTGTGAAACACCCTCCAGCTTAGATAACTTGGCCTCTGTGCAATCAACATTTCCATGATTTGTTAGGTTCCATCCAACACTTTCATCCACATCGCAAACCGCTTCAGCTTTTTTAGTTGGCCCTAATAATGTTACCATGGTTACATTTGTGAATGTTTAACACAGTGTGGGCGTAGAAAATCTACAAATAAATTAGTTTCTGCAACAACCAGGACAGGAGATTCCCAGCAGGACTCCCTCACTCCCATAATCACATGATGATGTAACCGCAGCAGCGACCCCAGCACCCCGCGCCGGGGTTAATGATGATGTAACGTTAGACATGTAGAAAGATCCGTCTGTCCGGAGGAGTCTTTTATTTTTATTGACGTTATCACTCTCCTCCGTAAGGGGATCCATGAAACCAGACGCAGTCTCCGCGGAACATATCTCCGACGACCAGATTTAGCGCTAGCTACCGGTAGGTCTAATTACCGTAGTTAAGGGTAAACTCGGCCTAGCGGGTAAAGTCGGCCCCCAGCGCGCACAGTACAACTATCTATAATGCGCGCGCTGGGGGCCGAGTTTACCCGCTATGCCGAGTTTACCCATAACTACGGTATACTTACTAACGTTAGAGTAGTCTAACCAGAACCTATAGTATAGGGTACAGACTGATCTTTCAGTCAAATGATGATGATGATGATGTCACTTGAATGTTGGTTAAAAGCACAGCAGGGCTGTGTAAAATAAAGCGTGTCTGGACCTTCAGTCTGTATACAAATTACAATACTGGATACTGGAGTTTCAGCTCAGCTGCCACTGGCACTGCACTGGCACTGCACTAGCACTGGTTCTAGAACCAAGTTAGAACATAAGTACTTGCTTACATGCACTGCACTGCACTAAAACAGTAACTGTATACACGTTAGATAGACTAGAGAATTTAGATTCACCACTCAGTCACTCACGGTCACGCATCACGCGGACATGGTGTCGGTGGTAAAGAAAGAAATAAGAATGGAGGAATAATCTCACCTGTTTTCACTCCTGATGACTGCAATGACTCATACACATCCTTGGTCATTGCTGGACACATTCCAACATTTAATTTCATAACTTGGCCACGATTTCTTCACATATCACGCCGGTCAATCTTACGGAAAAGGGAGCCTCCTGTCCTCTCCAGGTCCTGGGAGATGCTCGCGCTCGTCGTCTACCGCTCGCTCTTCATACGCTAGCGTATAGCCGCGCCATAGGGTACTTAGTATATGGCCGATAACGTGAACCACCGCACAACAACACTAGTACATTGTACTACGGTGCGTCCTGGCTAGCAGACGACTTCGTCGTTTGCTTTTCTACGCGTTGCCGTGCCGCATCAGTGGTGCAGTCGACACACACGATCAAGACGTGGGTACGGCGCGCGCCTTGGGAGTTTATAATCTCTTTGGTAGGATCTTATATGGCGCCCTCATTTGGGGTTACACAGACACAATAATAATTTCTTCCATAAAGTTAGTGATGTTCCCCTTTCTTAGTGTTTATTTGTGAGTTTAGGATGGGAAATAAGTCATGCTAACTAATTATGATAAGCACCCAGGGTGGTCTGAGAACCAATTACATGCGACAAACTAAAGTCAATGCAGGCCTGTTTTACGTTAAGTTATAATCGGCGTCATACAGCTCGCCTGCAGATCGGAATTAGAAGAGACAGAAAATATGAACAAACGACAATTTTGATATCATGACGGTTTATCAGGGTAGGCCTACAGCTATGTTATTATTCAAAGGTGATTTCTACAAGACTTGTCGAGGATGAATAATGCTTTCTTCATCAGTAGGCTAGCCACACTTTGATAGGGCCTTATCAAAATCTGAAGTAAATCTCACACGCAGTATATTAAATGCGTCCATTTCTTTATAATTATTAGTGATCATTGCCTATAATTGAATTATAATTCAATTATAAAAGCACTTCAACTTTAATGATGTTTAAATATTCTATCATTCATGAATCCTTTCTCGTACCAGGACCACAATTATGTTCTCTCTAAATTCAGTTAGGGTCTAGTCTTGATTCTATTATTATCTTTTAAAAAAAAATGTGTTACATTTGGGCACTTTTCTTTGTAAATACTCTCGGAACGCAAAATACACGATTAGGCCAGAATTTACACAATATATCAAACAATGATATCTTTCGCCTCTCGGTGCAAAAGTGATTGAGTCTGCAAGCATTTATCTACCGTCATTCTTTCATAATAAATCCAGGGGGGGGGGCATTTCATGAAGGAACTTGTCGGATAAAATGTAGTCAATTATATCCGACAAGTTCAGAGAAATCAGCCAATCAGATTAAAGAATTTCTCAAAACTTGTCGGATATAATTGACTTGTCAGATATTTTATCCGACAAGTTCCTTCATGAAATGCCCCCTGGATGCAGAAAAATTAACGATTTTGCCAGACAAAAAATCACGCCGCTGCAGTGGCTGAACTCTAGGTATACAACACGTTCGAGGACAGTTTTCTTTAATTATTGAGCGTAATCCATTAGTCTTATAGGCCCTTTTGCAAAAGAAAACCGGTTGCTTCATTCATGTTGTCTATAATCACCAACACGAGCACATTTCCAGTCCTCAGTGTATAGGTCTCAGGGCCAGCGGAGCGTTTTCAAATGTGTGGGGCCCACTTCCGCCAAAAAAAAAAAAAAAAAAAAAAAAAAAGGGTCCCCAGGCCATCTCTCGCCTTCCATTTCCGGGTTTCTTCAGCTGACAACCGAAAAAAAAAATCCTCAGCTCATCTCTCCCCTTCCATTTCCACCTTTTTTTTTCCGCTGACCAAAAAAAAAAAAAAAAAAAAAAAAAAAAAAGGTCTTCAGTGGAAAAACATGAACCTTACCGCGCTCACACTTCAAGATTTCCATCTATTTCTATTTAGTGCCACTTACGTACTTCTGGGTTTAAAAAAAAAGTGTGGGGGCCCAAAGTGATGACACCTTATGTATTCCTTTGTATGATGCACAAAAAGTGTGGGGGCCAGAGCCCCCACAGCCCCCATGGTTCCGCCGGCCATGGGTCTATACAACTATATAGGGGCAAGCATACCTTACCGGACGCATGGTATTACCGGACACGCACATTTTTGCGTACTAATGACATTATGTACGCGCGATACTTCGTAGATTAGCCTCACAGAACTTTGTGTGGACCGAAATCGCAAAAAACGCCACATAAAAATGTAAAAACACAAAAAAATTCACGTTTTACCTCAAATTTATAGTTGAGTGACCCGCACCTCTTCATAGTTAATATTTATGCATGTTTGAATCACATTTCACGACTAAAATTCTATGAAATCCCACTCACATACAGGAAAAATGCTGAAGATTCCAATAAAACCAAAAGTTCACTGATCGATATCGGAAATTTGTAGCTATCGTCCTCAAACGCGAACGATGCGGAATAGTTGTGCGCTGAGGGGCCCGCAGCTCATCACCCGCTTGTGCGCGTGCAGCTCCTATAGACAAAGCACGTAAACTAGAAGTATAGAGTCTAACCAGTTGTCGATTTCTCACAAGGTTTTATTGCGTGAACTGTTCGAAATGTTCAAGACAGACATTTTACCGTAATATATGAAATTTGAGCCTCATTTGCCGATTTTTTCTTTGTCATCCGCTCGGTGAGAATGTGTACGGTGATTTGTGGGATGAATTATGATTCTGGTGCAAGGACTAGGTGCGAAAGACCTCGATTATTCGATTACGAAAATCGCGTCCGGTAATACGATGCGATTTAGCACCGCGCAAAAAACAACTATTTTTAGAGGGGTATGTTTGAAGCATATTTTCTAAAAACTGGAACGAAGAATTGACACAAGTTGGCTGAATTCGTGATTTCCATGAGTCTGTGAATAAGTGGTGTTATTTTTAGCCGAAATTTCATCCACTGAGTAGTGAGTACGGAAATCAAAGCCACGAAAAAAAGCGTCCGGTAATTGGATGTCCCACCCTACAGCTAAACATCAGTTAACATTGTTTGCAAGGCGGTTGAAAGACAAATCTATCGGCATTCATGTTGAGTAGAATGCACCGTCTCTATAGTCAAAGTGTAAGTATACGGATCAGAGAATGAAAGATTTCAAAGAATAATCCTTCTGAGTGCCCTCCCTGTCTATATTATTACACATTACATCTCGTACTTTGTTGAATAATAAAGAGGCTTATTCACTTTCCAATCTTCGATATTAATAGTCAAAACTTTGCATGCATTTCTCATTTTCTATCACTTTTTCCCATGCGTTTTTTTTTCATGGCACTAGGATAGTGCGACATTTTTTCCAATCTTCGATATTAATAGTCAAAACTCTGCATGCATTTCTCATTTTCTATCACTTTTTCCCATGCGCTTTTTTTTTCATGGCACTAGGATAGTGCGACATTTTCCTCATCCATTTCTCAACTCTGGAATGATCTGCCCAACTTCAGATTTGAATTTTGGATTTGAGGTGATTTCTCGTATACGGGACAGGTTGAACAGCTTGAACAAGAGTATACTAGTAGTGAATGATCCAAGGATTCATAATATGCATGAGCAGCAACTATACATCATGCTAGAACTACGTGATCACTGCATTTTGCTATAGGAACATTGTGATGACTACTATGTTTGATAGCATGCACTGTGGTTGGAAACATGCGGAGCCAAGTTTTCAGCACCATTGTTATTTTCATTGTGCATGCCACGCAGTATGATAAATGGCGAAAAACAGTGCATTATTAATAGATAAATATGACTTAGTGTGTAAAGAAGGGTAAATAATTTTTTTTCATAAATAAATCTTTAAATGACATATTATTTTAAGTATCACTCAACACTTCGCACGTTGCGGGCAAAAATACTCGGGGGAAAAAAGTTGTTGTTGACCACATCATTATTATAAGAAGCGAGAAACCGAGCGAATAACTGGGGCGCACGAGGGCGCACGTCCCTGGCGCACGTCACGCTTTCGGCACCCGATTGCACGAGTCACTACTAGTATTCAGCCCACGAGTAGCTCAGTCATACAGCCCACGAGTCATGCAACTTGCACCGGACTCGTGGGCTGCAAGGCCCGTCAGTAAGTTCTACCCAATGAGTCCGAAACTATCTAGGCAATCAAGGCCCACGAGTTTAACACTGAAAGCAAATACCAGAGACTCCAACTCTCCCGTTTTCGACGGGAGATCTACCGCCGAAAGCCCATTTTTGCAAAATCTCCTGTTCTCCCGCTTGAGATTTGATTTCTCCCGCCCTGGCTCTGTGTCTCCCGGTGGAAAGGATTTCTTATACTTATTGCTATCGTATGTTGAAAAAATAAGCCTTAGATAGCACCAGAGAACATCTAGAACCCTAGGAACTTCGCGCTTCGCACACATCAACTTGGAGTCTCCCGTTTAGGGTTTCGGGTGGGAGAATCTCCAGATCAGAAGGTGCCTGGGGTTGGAGTCTCTGAAATACGCCCGCACGAGACAGAGTCCCGTGATCGTCGATACTACGAGGGTAGTGGGCCTCTTTTACCTGTAGTGTTGGACTCAATGGGCCAGGTTCAGTGCCTCTAAGTGTCGGACTCTTGGGCCTTGTTTGCCCGAGTGTCGACCAAAATCATGGGTTGCATGACTCGTGGGCTATACATGACTCACTGGACTGTTTTTTTTTTCATTGTCGAACTCGTGGGCATTACTCGTGAGTATCAGTCTCGTGGGATGACCCGCGTATACTGTGGGGCCTCCATTTTGAAAAAAAAGGCACACCCTCTGCATAAACATCGGCATCAATCTGATAAAACCTCGCATAAACTAAAGCATTAATGAAATTGGGCACAAATGCTGATAATGTTATATTTCAACTTAATTATAACCTTGCTCTCGCGGTCCTTATTCATAATTATAGGTTTGTATTAGCGTTGTTTTGTTTGATCCCTTGCTGGCTGCCCGGAAAATGATTCTGCTTTTTTATCACTCCGAATTTCTTTTCTTTCTTTTTTTAAGTACACTGTACAATGTATTTGGAACCTGATCTGAAAAACTACACACGTCAGTGCCCTAATTGTTCTCTCCTACCAAATAACCACACCCGACAAAAGAAGAAGAAAAAGTGAAACGTATGATCAGCAACGACAAAGTATATTGCATTTTGATGATGATTTATACAATGATAGGAGAGTAGCAGCAACAGCAGTAGTAACTCATAGTACATTTTGTATAGGCCTACATTTCTAGTAGTAGTAGTAGTAGTAGTAGTAGTAGTAGTAGTAGTAGTAGTAGTAGTACTCATAGTAGTTACGTAGCAGCAGCAGCAGCAGTAGTAGTAGTAGTAGTAGTAGACAACAACATCGTCATCATCGTCGTCATCGCCGTCATCTTCATCATCGTCAACGTCATCATCATCACCATCACCATAGCACCAGCATCATCACCCCAACCATCGTACGGTTTCTCAATACAGTATCCTGTCTGAAAAGAAGACTACCGGTGAGCGAAAGGTTGAGATACACGCCATTAAAACCAAAACAACAACAACAACAAAAGTTGAGAAGGCGGGGGGGGGGGGGGAGGGGCACTGGGGATAACATTGAGGGGAAGACAGTGGGGGCTCGCCGCTCGCCCAACGTCTGCTAGCCTTCGCGCCTGGCTTCATTGAGCCATCAACGCTTTGCGATCGCGCCTGTGTTGCTGTTGTGCATACATGTGTGTATGCATACGATGCTCTCATCATTGCATTACGATCTTTGCTCACTCTCTCATAATTGTCGTATGTTCCTTCGCTGTAGATCGTGGTGACCTTCAGTGCGTCGCAGACGGCCCCGGTTTATCAATAACAACGTGGGAAACGGAGAATAAATCACATAGAATATCGTTTTCTTATTTCACAACGGCTTCAGTGTTTGCTCAGTAGACTCGTATTCCTTGTGAATTTTGTGGTTGAAATCACATCGGCGCTTGATGTATCGGAGACAACGGAGTGATGGTGGTATTGCATTGGTAAGCATGCAAATGAATGGCAATGTAAAGTGCACTAGAATCTACACTGTAAGTGCAGTGTAACGTTACACTTCATGACTTGTGTACCACTAACGTTCGCTAGACTCAATATATTCTAACCATCATGGCCATGCTAATCGTTCTACCTCTAATACTGATACCAATAGTAGTAGTACAGTGTAGTACCGGTAGGCCTACTGTGATACTAATTAGTAATACTGTATTCAGTGACCTGTGCACTGCTAGCCCGACCAGACGCTGTACTAGCTGTAGTACGCTGCGTGTGGCGTGTAACCAAACTTATCCAAAGACACCTCTAACAAAGTTAGGCTCTAAGGATAGACGTCTATAACGTTTAATCATAGATATTAGTATTAACGTTACCTGTAAACTTTTATCCACAGCCGGTGTTTGAACTCCAACCAATGTTTTCATCTGTGTCACAGGCACAGATTAGAAATCACTTGCATTGCACTGCACTGCCTAAGCACTGTAAGTGCTATTAGAAAAAATATGTAAAGTTTACGGTAAGTATAACTATGTTAGTTGAGTGACCCATACCACGCACCTTGTCCCAACATCTATATTTTTATGCATGCAAAATGACATTTCGTCACTGAAATTCTGAAATCCCTCTCTATAGTCTTCTAAATCTAGTAGGCCTAGTGTAGATCTAACGTTAGGGGTTTTAGAGGTGGTTTCTAGGCCTACATACAGGAAAAATGCTGAAGATTCCAATAGAACCACTAAGTTCACTGATCGATAACGGAAATTTGCAGCTATTGTTGTCAAATGCGAACGATGGGGAATAGTTGTGCGCTAAGGAAGGGGCTTTCATTTTGTTCTTTTTATTCTTTATTTTCAAAAAAAAATATCTTACTCTCATCTCACCTGTTGGTCAATGTTGGCAGCCCTGCAAAGTACGTAAAAGACGTGTGCGGATGACCGTGATGCTCCCATAGACAAAGCACGAAAAAGACGTGTGCGGGTGACCGTGATGATACTAAGAGTATCTAAATTTATAACATGTAGTTTCTATTCCTAATACGAATTTAAGATTTTCACGAAAAACTGTTCGATTTTCATCACAGTTTGCTTGGCTGTGGTATTAAACCCTGCCAAGTTTCAAGCGTACTGAACACAGTCCCGCACATAATTTTTTTTTCAGTCCGCTTGTAACAATTTTAAGCAGGGTGATGGTATTATGACCCCTGACGAGGTGAGGGCACCTCACTATACATGGACTAGAGATCTAGAGTTATCTAGATAAGTAGTGTCGGAGGGCTAGGTAAGCCTATCTCTACTTGAAGATCTAGATTTCTAGAATTCTATCTATTTGTTTTGATTTAAACTAAATTTTTGTCAAAACAAGTGGATAGATTTTTTTTTCTTCTCATCATGGAGAGTGGACATGTGCATGTAACAAAAAAAAAAATCATGTGCAGGGCGAACTTGTCACCATTTATAGGACAGATGTGAGATGGATGAGAAGTGAAGAGAAGGCCTCATGAGCACTGGGGGGAGGGAGCCTCTTGAGTACCCCAGAGGTGCTCATGAGGGGGAGAGTGCCTTGTAAGATGGAGCCCCCCTCATAAGCGGATTTCCCGGACTGGTATCTCACGGACTTGGATGATGTGCTGTTGAGAACATCAGGAAATATTTCTAAAATGGACAGGTCTCCGCACACACTCTTCTTGTGCTCTTACATGTTTATGTGTGCACGTCATGAGCCTGGCTTGGTTTCAAAGATTGTGCTCGTGCACTGCTATCTTGCAAGGATATAATGAGCTGTTTTGCACCATGAATAATTTTCAAACATAGTACAAACTCACCTTAATATTTCATAATCTAAAAACACTTGCATTTGAGTCTCCAAAATCTGGTAGTACTATAGAAGACTCTTTAATAAGACAATTTTACATCTCATGGGATTTTTATAACTCGATTGCTTGAATTAAAGCTGTGTGCTGTGCATTAAGATTATACCACTTCAACATTCCCTCGCTATTCTCCATTTGAGTATAGGCATTTATTTACCTAGTGTACAGTATGCCCTGATGTTCTGCTGAAATTAGCTAGAACTGCAACTGCACTGAATTATCAGAGAATGCTGGTTGCTGAACACTCTTTCCAAAGAACTGTTGGATAAGTGAGGCAATTTTCCCTTGGTAGATGTTTATACTACAGTACTGTAAAGTTTGTTTGTTGTCCTTTTTCTTCTCTCTCTCTCTCTCTCTCTCTCTCTCTCTCTCTCCAGAGATTAAAAAACAAAAAAACAAATACAAAGCCCCACCAAGTAGATTTAGATCACCACACTTGTCCCACAGTTCAGGATTGTGTTGATACAATCTTATCCTCATCCCTATAGATGACTGGCTAACAAAAGAAATAATGATAATGTGTGCCTGCATTTTTGTACAGGGAATAGAATCTAAGAAGCAAGAAATGAATTTCAGAACTTATGACCATTGTTTGGTTGCAGTGGCATTACTGAGAAGCTGAAACATGGGACAGTGCATTTCTGTAACCTGAAATATTGAATGAGTGTCATTTTCAGGTCATGATTGTGCATCAGTGCATTGCCCCTAAACCCCTGGATTGCCCTCTTTCCCCTCTACAACAGTTGAAGTTTTCCCAGATTTTCTTTTCTTCTTTTTTAATTTAAAGTAATTTTTTTTTTTTTTCTGGCATGGGCTTGAATGGTCACATGATATACTCATGATACACTCTACTAGTACATGTTCTCATAGAGTCATTCTGTTGACAGCATTAGAATGCGTGCTGCCTGCAGTGTACTTTCACCTCAACTTTTGGTCTATTCTTGTTTATTGTTGCTAGGAGAATCTTGACCTTTTGAACCCAGAATGACGAGTTGACTGAACTGAAGGATAATGGTACAAGATATTACCTGTGACACTGAGCAAAAAACCGAACCAAAACAAAACAAAAACCAACCATTCATTACAATTTCTATATAGAAATAGACCCCTAAAATATCACTGTCACTGTGTGGTGGTAATGAAGATGTAATAAATGTATGCATGTCGATGGTAAAAAAGATACTAAGTGGTTTAGGCTCTAGACTGACAGTATAGTGCCAAGACAAGTTTTTATTATGGTATTAAAATCACTCTAACTGCAGTCTCACCTGTGCACATCTTTGCACACATTTTATTCTTTGATGTGGAGGAATGGGGGGGGGGGGGGGGTCTTGTGCCTTTGTTAAACTTTGATAAGAATATTGAAACTTTCTTTTTTAATAATGTTAAGGTGAGTCTAGACTTGGTAAGATAAAATTTCACAAGTGATTGAAGATAATGTGATCCTGAACCTCTGAATATTGCAAATATCAGTTGATATGCATGCAAAATTTGTACAAACAAACAAAATACTCAACAGGAACACAATCTGGTGTGTTCAAAATTTTGAATGTTGTAAACTGCTGTACAAAACAAGCCTGTGTTATATTAGCTACACCTTTTTGATATCAAAGTTGAAGGAATTTCTATGCAAAGTGAAAAATAATCGCAATGAAGAGCAATGAATCAAGTTACATTTAAAAGGAAAATTGTATTCTTCGTGAACTAAACTTTGTACCTGTTAGTGTTATGCAATCTGTGGTCATTCTATTTGTAGCAATGTGTGTATATCAAATTCATTTCAAGCATTTTCATTTGATTGAAGATTTTGATAGTCAGTATGTCTTTTTACCTACTGTACCTGCAAAGAAATGGGTATAACACGTAGGTGATATCATGGGCTCACTTTGTACATGTTTTGACGTATGATTTTTGTTGTTCAGTTGTTAGAAATGGTAACTAAGCTAGACTTCTTCTGTCATATGTTTATTATTATTAATTATTATCATTATTATTATTATAATTATTATTATCATTATCATTACTATTATTGTCACCATTATTGTTATTGTTGATATTGTTAGTAGCAGTAGTAATATTGATGTTATTATCATCTTCATCATGGATCATCATTAGTTATACACGTTGTACATGTACAGGATACCAGAAAATCATGCCAAAACCTTTGGAAAGACATAGAATGTATGAAGGTAGATACATTATACAACTGTATTGTAGATTTTGGCATGTCTGGAAGTGCGGAGGTCCATCCCCACACGATGCATAAATTTGGAACAGGGTTCTGACGTCACAGTGCAAACAATCATAGGGATCAGATCCATTCTGAGGCACGTCATACGAAATAGTATGTGAGAGAAGAAGAGATTGAGAGAGAGAGAGAGAGGCAGAGCTAGAAAGGGCAGTGTGCTGGTTGAGAGATAATACAACTTGTGCTGTAGGCTATGTATGTAGTGGAAATTTGTACTAGTATATGTCATGTAGTATTTACTGCATTTGCGATGTAGAGAATGAGGTACATTGAGTACAAACCTTTTGCAGTTCCTTCAACATGAATATAAAGTGTAGTTATTTCCAGTCTTGTAAGAAAGAACTTAAGTAATGAAAGTGTTCTGTAGTTTTTCATCCAAAAGCCATCATGTGAAATCCAGTGTATGTAGTGACAGAGACACAGATCATATTCCAATATGAAGTACAGCAGAGACTCCAACCTCAAATATCTTCTGATCTGGAGATTCTCCCGCATGAAACCCCTAGCAAATTTGAGACTCCAACTTGATGTGTGCGAAGTTCCTTGTGGCCAGGGTCCAGCTCTAGGGTTCTAGATGTTATCTCATGCTATCTGTTAAGGCTTATTTTTCAACATATGATGACACTAAGTTAGAAATCACTTCAAGCGAGAGAAATTAAATCTCAAGCGGGAGAACAGGAGATTTAGCAAAAACTGGCTTTCAGCGGGTGATCTCCCGTCGAAAGTGGGAGAGTTGGAGTCTCTGGTACAAATTATATGGATACATGGATTGAATAGGTAAAATCCTATGTGCAAAGGGATGCATTTTGCTATCATAGTTAATTGTATTGTATAACAGTGTACATCTATGAATGTTTCTGTGCTATCCACCAGATACAAATGAAGTGATGATTATCCCCCTTGAAAAGAGTTCCTGGAATTTCATGCTCTTGATCGTGATCTGTCGAGTAGCGAAATTCTATTGAATTCAATTCTATTCAGTTCATTTGTCATAAAAAAAAATGAGTAAGAACAGTACATGTACTTCATGCACCCGTACTCAGGGGGTGGGGGGGGGGGGGGGGGATGCACATAATACAAAGTACAAAGTAGGTGAGGGGTTGTAATCAAATACCGGAGTGTGCGCACGGAGCTCTTGGGTTGTAATTACAGGGGGCGTGGAGGAGCGCGCATTGAGGGCATATTTGCGCGTGTAATCATCATTTTGGCTTCTAACAACGCGTCTGATTGGATGGAATAACAATTAGATGGGAGGGACCTAAGATAATCACAGGGGACTTAATCATACCTTAATTACGTCCTCAGAATACCGATTTTGCCCATGATTAAGGGGTAATTAACTTCACGACTTAATCACGAAGTTAATTACAGACTTAATTACGACCTCAGAATACCACCCCAGGTATGTATGACTTAAAGCCGGAACCCCTTTGAATTAAAAATGATGTTTTTGACATGAAAGCGAACACAAAAATCTTCGATTTGAATGAAACTCGTTATAGTATTGTGGTTTTTGTATTTTATTTTCATGTTTTTTTCCTGTAATTAAGAGTTGTTGTAAATCTGGGGTTTTGGTATGTTTGTTTGTTGTTGTTTTCTCTTACCAACACAGACATTACATGATAATACAGTCTGCCCTTTGCTTAGCATAGTATGTGACTGTGACTATAGATGGCACAAAAATGTTTATACTTATGCTGCCTGATAAAATGAACCCTTTCTGATGTTTTCCATAGTTTTTGTGCTGTTTGATATACATGTACACGAGTGACAATGAATGATTTCCAAAGTATGTCAGTCTCTAGCACATACTTCTAAGGTGCTTCTCATCAAAGCCTGTTCAGTAAACTGGATGAGGGTTTTTGTGGTGATACTGTATGTATGGATTGGTCACAGGGTTTTGTTTTATGTTAACCCATTGAGGACAAGTCCTGTGTATACTTGGGCTTGGGAAATGGGTATTGTAGCAAAATCAGACCGTCCTCATTGGGTTAAAGGAGTATGGGCATGTTCTTTGTCCATTGTAGAGTTTTGTGGGGATTGCGTTTAAATTTTACTAATGAGGTGCCATTAGGTGATCTGGGCCCTATTGCATAAAAAAAAAATGCCATCAAACATAAGTATGCAAGGAAAATCAAACATAATTCAGGTATCAGGCAATCAGGATTGAGTATTCAAAGACTTGTTTTTTATTTTCTGACTGATATTTGATCTAATCTTTCATGCACCAGGGCCCTGGTTACAACTGAAGTACAGTGTACATTGTACAGTGGTACCTACTGGTGTGATCCCTGAGTCTTAATTAGAGGGACAATTATGGTAAAGAGAATCAGGGCTTGTGATTCTCTGTGTCTGCTAGATCATTTGTCTAATGAGGCTATGGCTGAGTTGCTGGTCAACAAAAAAGGAGCCCCGTGACTCCATATTTCACTGTCAAGACCCCCTTCACTACACCATCACGTGACAGCTTAGCATTTAGGAAGGATCAACTGAAAAGTTTGTTCACCTCCCGTGGGGGGTGTGTGAGAAAAGTAGTCTGAAGTACCAGACCTGTTGTTAGATACAGGAATGACTGTCCAGTATTTCATGCATGAGTATAGATAGACACACAGTGCACGTATACATTGTATGATTTCATAAATTAATAATCAAGATTGTCTGATGTCCAGCGCTACATACGTTGTTGTGCAGTCTAATGAGATGAGTACAAGTAGTATCACGTGCAGCAGGGCCGCATACTGTACAAATACTGATGACAGGAGCTTGGCTTCACAAACAAAGCCTTTCCTCTTTGGTTGAACTATTGAACTATTTTAATGTGGCACTACCATGTTCATCACGTGCCATGTTACTCTGTGGTGTGTAGCACTATTGATTAGCCTTTGTCTGCAGACCCAGAGTCTGTCCCACACTGGCGTGGTGTTTTGATATGATTCAGTTTCGTCACGTGCGTGGGGTACATGTGATAACTGTAATGTAAAGGACGTGTGCACTCACAATGGTCTTGTTGATGCACCGGTTTGGTGTAGTGATATTCAGTTCCATTGTGGGGTGCATGAGTTCAACCGTGCAATGGAAGGAAGGCGTAAGAGGAGAAGTTTGCCTCCCACATGGCCAGCAAATCCTTGTTTTTAACTATGCTCTACTGGGATGGTGTTGAGATATGATTCAGATCCATTACGTGCAGCTGCACACTTGAGCAAAGAGTAGGCGGTGACATTTAGCCTTTTCCATGGAAGGCTGCTCAGGATTTGCACAGGCTTTATTAAGCTTCTACATGATATCTATTAAAAAACAACAAACACAACAACAAAGTCCTATGTTTATGTTATTGAATATGTTTTAGTATGAGGAAAAATGCCAGATGAATCGTACATTAATTTAGAATACTTATGTCTGGTGTTCAGTAGACCTACTGTATGCCTTCTCAATATTTTACACTGGGTAGGGTTAGGGTTGCAGCACGTGGAATCCATTCAAATGCTGCCATTTACAGTTTCCTGAAGTTTGCGTGATATTCCAGTTGAGAGCAGTTCTGTTTGCTTTGATAGGTTGAGCAGAACCATTATATGCTAGGAGGGAAAGCCCTTAGTGAACAGAAGGTTTGTATGGCACTATTCTTATCAATTCATATACAGTATAATGACCTTTGCTTCATAGCCCATGATAGCCTTTCAATGACGGGCTATTTGTGTGATTGATATGCTGTGAATACATGGGAACTGGTGTGCATGATTTGCAGCTTGAAGATTCCCAATTTTATGTACCGGTAACCCACTCCATGCTGAATTCTGAAATGCCCATAGACTTAATATGCAGGCCACCAGGTTCCCGTACGGAACAGGTTGAAAGGTTGTAAAGCAAAAAGATACCGCGCAAATTTACATAATTTTAGCAGTGTTACAGTATGATTGTGGCCTTGATAGCATGAAATGTGCGTGTGTGTGTGTGTGTGTGTGTGTGTGTGTGTGTGTGTGTGTGATATAGATATATTAGGTGTGTCAAAGGAATAGCCGACAATGGTTTACTATCAATCTTGACATGTACCAGCACATTTTCCTGTCTGCCAATATTTTTCATCAATTTTGTCAATCACTATACAGATTGGTGATGTTTATATCGCACCTTGGCTGAATTATATGCAGTCCTCTGTTGTTCATGTACATACCCTATAGATTGTTGTTGTTTTTTTGTTACTTTATAATCAAAAGAATAAAAACTGGTGTCTATCCCATTCATGAAGCATGCCTCTTGAATTGAAGTAATCTAAATCTGCATCTACCACATCTACCTTTATCTACTGCAGTACATTGTTCGACTGTCATCTGTGTATGACTGTCGTCTGTGTATAGAGCACCGTCATTGTTTGTGTCGATGAATATGGAAAAAAGAAAGTTAAGTCTGTGGCTGAGACTAGCAGGATAGCATTTGACCTTAGACTGGAATGTCCTCTGTGACTCTACTGTCTCCTCCCAGTGACTTCTGTTTGCATCAGTGAAATGAATTACCAAAACAAAAAACAAAAAAAAAATGTCTGAAATTACCAAAACAGAAAACAAAATGCTTAAAATTACCAAAACAGAAAACAAAAACAAAGGTAGCTAACAGTGAGTGTTAGTTCAATTTGTCATTTCTACCTCTATAAAGTACCTTAGCAATTTGATTTTTTTTCTCCATTTTTTGTTGTTGCTGTATTTGATTTTGTTTTAGTTTGTTTTCTGTTTGTGCATGCATGCCTGTGGGGGGGGGGGGGGGGGGGAATACATTGGTGGTCTCGCATACTGTATGTATTAGACTGTGCAATTACTTTTCAAATCTTCAGAAAATAGTGAACTACACATGCTGTCTCCTAATAACTACAGCTGTATGTCATGCTAGTTGTGATCGCTACCAAGGTTTCGAAAACAAACCAACAAACAAATGAACAGAATTTTGATAGAATGAGATTTTCCCCTACCTTTGGTTATTAAACAATGGAAGCAGTTTTGTACATATTTGGACATACAACATTTAGTATTGTAAGATTGATATGATTTTTGTCAAGAGTTCAGACACTTTGCAGCAAAATATGTGTTCAAAAATACCAGCAATAATTTCCTCTTTTTTTTTTCCTTTTTTTTTTTTTTTTTTTTTGCTATAGCAGGAGTGGTATTACAAAAGTGATCATTTCCTTGTTTAGATCGCTCCACCTTTTGTTCATAGACTGTGATGCTAGTATTTTCTTGTCTTTAATTTGTAAGATCTTCACACATGCAGTTCAGTGTCGTCTTCATATTTGGATGAATCAGTATTTAAAAGGCTCCAGTCAATTTCCGTCTACTCTATACTGGTATATGTATTCATCTACCGGTATTTCATGTTTATACCCCCGCCAAACGAAGTTTGAAGGGGGTATATAGGAATCAGCGGACGGTCGGTCGGGCGGTCGGTCGGGCGGTCGGGCGGTCGGGCGGTCGGTCGGGCGGTCGGTCGGGCGGTCGGTCCGTTGCAAATCTTGCGTCGCGAACTACTTCCTCAGTTTTCAACCGATTCCCATAAAACTTGGCACAGATGTGTGCCTTGGGTTGTAGATGTGCAAGACGTATTTTTTGACAGTACCCAAAAGTACGTTGCCATGGTAACGGCATATTATGGGCAAAAATGGGTACAAATCTTGCGTCGCGAACTCCTCCCACAGTTTTTGATCAATTTTTATGAAATTAGGTACAGATGTTCATCTGAATATGTTAATGTGCAAGACACATATTTCCGCAGTGGCAAAAAGTGCGTTGCCATGGTAACGGCATGTTATTGGTAAAATATAGGGCAAAATGCTTCATGGCAAAACTGCTTCATCAGTGTTCTTCCAATTCTCATGGAATTCATATTGAATGGTTGTCTTAGGATATAGGTCAGCATGACACATTTCTTGACAGTGACAAAAAGTATGTTGCCATGGTAACAGCTCACATATTATGAGCCAAAATGATGGAAAATTTTGTGTTGCAAACTACTTCCTCAGTTTTTGCCCAATTTCCATGAAACTTGGTACAGATGTGTGCCTTTGGTTGTAGATGTGCAAGACGCATTTTTCGACAGTACCCGAAAGTACGTTGCCATGGTAACGGCATATTAATGGCAGAAGATCAAGGAAAGATCTTGCGGATTTAACTACTTCCTCAGTTTTTTGACCAAAGCTTATGAAATGTTGTTTTGACCAAAGCTTATGAAATGTTGTTTGGCGGGGGTATAACCAGTCGCTGTAGCGACATTTCTAGTTAGAAATTGTCTTCCCTGTTTCTGTTTGTTCTTTCTTCCTGCACGATCACGGAAAGGTACTTCCTAAAATCAACCCCCATATTTGTTACGATGTATTTAAATCTTTGTTGATTTCCAACCAGCTGAGAGAAGAGAACTGAATCTTTCTGTGAATGATGAATATCATCAATTTATGATTATCTATTTCAAGAGTGTGATTTTCATGAGAGATTGTTGCAATATATTGCATTTGTTTCATAATCAGCTAAATCTCAGTGCAAAGTTTGTACGGTATGATTAGACCAACATAATGCAATGCTGTAACTAATAGTGTAGTACAAATGGTGTACATTGCTTTCATATTGGAGAGATGTTTTTGTATGTGAAATGTAGAAATATTTAATATACTTGTGGGCTAACCGTTCTGCTGCTTGTTTATTTTTTATTTTTTGTTGTTGTTGGTTTGTTTGTTTGTTTGTTTGTTTTTTAACTACAATATATCATGGTTCCCTGTCAAAGAATAGCTTCATTGTAGTCTAGACAGTGAGTGCTTCTTGACTTGAAAATTGATTTGATGGTTCTCTTCCTGTTTCCATAATGAGTGGCTTGCTTACACAGTTACAGTTATATTACCCTGTCAGATTTGCCCGGGTATCTGGAGATAGAGTAGACGTAGGATTTAGGAAGTCCATCATTAATGTAGTGGTTTTCTTGCAACTGCGATGTAATTGGTTTTAATCCCTACCCCCAAGGATATAACCATAGCTTTTCAGAGGTTATTTGAGTGGGAAGAATGTCAAGTTTCAGTCAGCTTGTCCATGCGTGACATTGAGTCACGTGCAGTATTTCTTAACATTTGAATATTTACTGAAAGTTCTTCTGAACTTTGCAGAAATTTTTGTATGTGTGTGTGTGTGTGGGGGGGGGGAGGGTGTCAGATTTTCTGTTTGATGGTTCATTGTGTAGTGCATTAATGTAATATCCCCAAATAGAATATGATTTGTAAGGAAGATCAAGCCATATGGAGGTGGGTGTAAACTTGCAATGCAGCTGTCAAAACTTTCAAAAGACCCTATGTGTATCAGAAAAGCTACTGATTTGGGTTTTACACTTGTACTGAGTGATATTAATGTTTCATCTCTGATTCTCTGAATGATAATAATGTTTTTAAAAGTTATGTGTCATTCTAGTGAACTCTTCAGAGGCACAAAAGGATTCATATCTGGTATTAGTAAACTGTACACCACATACAGGCTCTCGTGATGTCATGTTGAATTTTTGGTCAAATTGAACTTTACACTTTTACCTGTATGTGTTTCATGGTGTCTTCTTGATGCCAGAGCATAGGTTTAGAAAATTAATCTTGGCACACACCCACAAAAAAAAGAGAACATGCCATTTTCCCTGCTCAGTTGACAAGGGTTCCCAATAGGGTACTGTATACGCCATATATTTCGCCAGTCTAAATTTTTGTGAGTCGAGAATTCCTGACGATTTTGCGAGTGGTTAAATTCGCGATCGTGTAGTCCTGTACTGAACAGAGAAGAGTACATGCGTACGTCACATTCACGTCGGGGATCAGTGTCAATATTTTCGTGTGTCTTTAATTTCGTGAATAGCACCTGACTCGCGAAATACGCGAAAATAAAAACCTCATGTAATATTTGGCGTATACAGTATACTATTGCATTATTAACAGATTTGTAGATCTCTATGCAAATTAAAGGGACTTTTTTGTTTGTGAATATGCACTCAAGCTAGATTTTACTGATCATGTGATTGAACTTTCATATAGTCTATTAAAGTGAAAGTGTGTTGTCCCTTATGTGCAAAAGTACAATATAAGTGGCTTTAAAGCATACATTTACAAAGGAATACAACTGTAGTGTTGGTGGCATAGTGTACACATTTTGTCTTTCAAATATGAAGTTGATTTTATGAAGAGTTACAAGTATAAGTGATTATGATAGTTGATTTCTATGGTAAGTCTGTGGCAGCCTGTGTGATGAGGAAATTTATAAAACAGGGCTCTGGTAATCATTCAGGAGACATTTTTACTCTTTCTCTTTCTTTCTTTTTCTCAGAAGGAAAAGACACACAGCCAAATACAATTTCCGTACATGGTTGGTGTATAAAACTTGATCAACACTGTGATAATATGCAACACTGTCTTTTACTTTGAAGGTACATTCTCATTATTATGCTGGATCTTAAAACTCAAGACTGGGAGATTAGTGGATATGGTGGACAAGATGTCGGACAGACTCATATTTTCCTTTTCTTTACAATGTAGGCCTATTCTAAAAGCAAGTGAAGAAACGACCCATGTACAGTGTATTATTCAGGTGTACTTTATTTCTCAAGATGAATAACAGCATAATGTGTGGTAGGATCACTGGACTGGGAAATTCACAGTGAATACAACAATCAGCACCATGGGTTGTAGAAGCCAGTTTCTAAGAGTCTCAGTGTATAGTGTATTACACTCTACAATGCCTCTATAGGTATTGTGGCTGAGCATGGGCTGGTTTGTACCAGGGAGGTGTCTTCCCACCTCCCTGTTTGTACAGTGTGGGTCAAGTCCATTGTGTGAGAGACACACCCCCACCCAACCTTCCTTTTGCCCTTCACAAAAGACTGTCAGGTGTGTTATGTAACCTTGCATCACCACTGACCCTGCCTTGGTTGCTAGTCTTGTCACTGCAGACACTTTTGCTCTGGGGATCTGGCAGTGGAGTGATGTAGTGGAGCTACAGTAAGTAGGCCATTTTTACTGTGTTGCATTATGGAATGAATAGATAATGTATGTGTTATCTTTAGAGTAGTGGTAATCACACAGTTGTTATCAAACTATTTCCCCATACAGTGTATGTCACATCAGTCATACTGTTGAAATTTGTTTGTTTATTTTCAGGGTTTTGGATTTGAGGAAACTTGGTGTATCCTGCACTTTTTAACAACCAGATTATCATGCAATCTACATCACAATATGTTGTTTTTCATGAGAATAGTAGTATTTGTTAAAGGACAGTGCTCACTCGTTAATCGGAAATTGCTTTAATGGGAACCCAAAACTTGATGTCCATAACAAATTTGTCATCTATTATTTCTACCTCATAATCAGAACCAAAAACTGCTTTATCGGGACAAATTCTGACTGAAACACGTCCATTGCCTGTCATTTAGTGTCTAAACACAATAAGTAAATCCTTGGAAATTAAAGGATTTCATTTCCTTATCAGAAGGAATTGTTTTAACCAATTCTGGACAAGATTATGCCAGTTGCACAGTCTAGATATTTGCTATTATGCAGTAGGATGTAGTGCATGCAGTCACATCGAGGAGCATCGTCAGCGTCTACTCCTGTACTTACACACCTTACCACCCCTTCAGTGCCATGCGGAGGGTCACCTTTCCCACGTGCAGCACATACTCTCCCTGTTTGTGCAGAGTATGCATGAAGTGTGTGTGTTTGTTCATGACAGACAGCGTAAGAAGGAGGCATGAATATGAGAAAAAAGTGTTCATTGCAATCAGTGTCATCGTATAAATGTGCATATTGTGAACATGTTCAAGTTAGCAGTGCAGCCTCATTCTCTGCATTGATAAGGTCAGGTATCGTGACTTGAGATTTATTGTGAACTCTAAAAAGGGTTATTTTGTGGATCAAATCGTCTGTTGAGAATGAGAAGGGCGTTAAGTTGTCTTGAACACTGGGTTTAGTGGCAACTTAACGCCCTTATCATTCACAACCATTGAAATGTACAAAGGTTTGTTTTGATGGTGCATTTGCACAATTATGGGACTTACATTACGTTATTTCTTTGTGTTTTCTTTTTTTTTTTTACAGGTTGATGGTGTGACACTGACTGGGGGAAAAAAAGTGCTGAGCTCAAAGGATTTCTGATTGCTGTGGTGTGCTGTCAACTCAAGTTTGGAAATCAAGTTTGGAAATTTGTCATAGAAACATCATTCATAGATTGAGCAAAAGCTGTACCAGAAGTACCATCATCCATCAATTTCGGATTGGAAGCCAAATACAGAATAGGTGTCCGTGCTGTCCAGTTGCAAAATGATAGATATTTGAAGATATGTACGGTGGAAATCAGGTGACTTTTGCTTGACATGCAAAATTGCTCTATTCCTGAGGAAGCGTGACATATGTCAACTGCGTGCGAGTTCATTGATCTGACAAAGATCTGTTGTTTCAAGTTGATGTGATGATGTTTTACTCATAACTGTAAAGGATGATCAAGGTTGCAACAACAAGAACAAAGCATCCTTTCAACCTCATCTCTGCCCATTGACCAGTGCATTGTTTGATTCAGCGCATGACTGGAGTCGCAGGAAGTCGGAGAAGGTGACACATAGGATTGGGGATTGATTGCATATATTCACAGAGAACCTCTTGGAACATTTTAAAGGCGTGTGGAAGAGCTCAAGTACAATGTCAGCTCTGATAAGCTGCTGTCATTGCCTCGGAGTAGTTACGGATTCCAATCTGCTGTTAACTATGGAAATACCTGGTTAGCTTTAGGATTTTTCACGCGCAAACTTTTGCAGACAAGATATCTAGTCTCTCTGTGTTGAGTCACAGTAGTTTGCTCTTGACATAGTTGATGAAAATCATAGCCATCCAATCATTGGTCCTTTGTGTCTGAAATTATCGTGAGGGATTGAAATTGACGTCCATAATCATCAACGGAACTACAGTTTGCTGATGTGTGCTGTGAAGATCGTGATATCGGCAAAACGTCAATTATCAGTGGAGAATTAGTTGTCAAGTTCTAACGTTAGTGACTGCAAGCGACCACAGGGTCGACACCGCTCCCATCAGGGTTTGCTGACGGAACAATGACAGTGGAAGGAAGTGCTGATCCGCAGGATGAAACAGACTTTGGCATCGAGTACGATGATGCGTTCTCAAGCAAGTACATAGCCAAGCATGTCCTGGGAAGGTAAGAAAAAAAAATCAAACTTACGTCCTAATTTCTGAGTATATGTATGTATCTCTGAAAGAGTTATCTGTCTGATTGTTCAACACTTTTTCCGGTCTTGAATATGAAGTGCACTCCCATTAAAGTAAGCATGGTTACAACGATGTAAAAATTAATGTCCCAAAATTATTATCTACACTGTAGCAGTATACAAGTATATTTTAACTGTTTGGCTCCATCAAAATTTTGATATACAGCATGAGACAGGAAAACTGCCAGTCCTGAGGATTTTTTATGATGAGAGTTGACCTGTACACTATTTTTTCCTCTCCCTGTTTAAACCATCTTTACCTTCTCCCTAACTCTCTTTCTTTTGTCTGTCTGGATTCATCAATCCCAAAATCTCATTCTTTCTGAGTTAGACTTCACTCCTTTGTTTCCTAGTTCTATTTATTTCTCTTTCCTGCTTCGTATTGGCTGCCATCAGTCCAGGTATCTGCCTTCAAGAAAAGTAATGCCTGTAGTGCAGACCGATGGTCACAGCAGATTTTGCTCTGTATCAAATATCCAAACTTTCTGATTCCTTTTCGTAACCTTTACCTGTATTTTGTAAAGCGTGCTGGTTCATTATCAAAAGCATACTGTGTAGACAGCCTGGAATGATGATATTGAACGTGTCATTCAACTGCAGTAAAACCAAATATGCCAATGCAAATATTGTAGTGCGTTCACTAAAAGATATTTGGTAACAAAGTTTATCTGGATAATTATATTTGTTTTGTAGGGGAGTCAGCAGCACGGTGCGCTTGTGCGCTGATCGCCAGACGCATGAAGAGTACGCTGTCAAAATCATTGACATCACCAACCAGTACCATGGCGACGATAATCGAGCGGAAGCGATCAAGGAGGAATACCACAATGAGGTGATGATCATCAACACGCTCTCGGAGGGTGACGGACATCCAAACATCAGTGAGACATTTTTTCTTCTTTCATTTGAATTCAGCATTTTTGGATAGGAGATCACATAAAGCAGCCTGTAGAGATTCTCAGATTTTGAAGAAAAATGAAATTGAAAGTTGTTCTTGTGTATAGTTTCACATATAATTCACCGAAGTCCTTTTCTGTTGTGTGTGTGTGTGTGTGTGTGTGTGTGTGTGTGTCTTTGAGAAAGCATTATTTGTGCAAGAAAGGTAATAGTACCTCCTGGTAGAACAATTTGTCAATTGCATTTTTAAAAAAAGGTGTGATTTTTCTGTTTGTACAGCGGCATCCACTGATATTATATTTGCATTGATTTGAATGTCAATAAATAAAGATTATTGGAAAAAAGTGTGTGTGTGTGTGTGTGTGTGTGTGTGTGTGTATGTGTGGTGTTTGTGTGTATGTAGCAAGTGCTGTGTTTGTGATGTGTGTGGTATATTATGATATGAATCCTTTGTAAGCCAGTGATACTGATAGTTGTGGTTGAGCGTCTACCCTCACAATTTTATGTGTCAGATTTCTCTGCCAGGGTTTCGTATAAACCAAATTGAGACCTACATTTTACACAACAGTGTCTCTACCCCTTGTACATTATAGCATTGAATATTCAGAGATTACCACTAAGTTTAGAAAATGCTGATTACTTACTCTGGAAATAGGATCATCATGTTTGGGAGTTTAAGTTGCAGTTATTGTAGTCACTTCAGCATGAATTTTGATAGTCCCAACTGATGGGTTGTTACAATTGGTTGCTGCCAATGCAAAAGCAATTATTGTATAACTTGCAAGACTTGGCAATATCTTCAAAGATGACACAGGAAAGCCAAAATCACCATGTTTGCTGTCTTGTGTCATTTTGCAATTGAGAGCACACATCCTAAATTCCTCATTTTGTTTTACTTTTTTTTTTTTTAATGAAGCGATGTTGCTTTCAGCATCATTTCAGGACTCTTGACAGTTGCGTAATTGTCACACGTGGCAATTTTATGTTACTTACCCAATGCTGAGATATTTAATTAGTGAGTTTCTGAGAATCTCGTGATGTCATTGACAGCAGAGCTCAGAAAATTGATTTTCATGGGTGAATAGCAAGAATGCAAACAGAAAAGTTTCTCTGTTGCTTTCATTGTTTCAAAGTGGATATTACCAGTAGCTAGGTGGAGAAAAGAGAAAGATCAGCAAAGAGAGTGCTGGAAAAGAAGGAAAGAGAATGAAGGGAAAGAGAGGAAGAGATAATGCAGTCATAAAAGTGAATATAATGAAGGCAGTTATGGCTGGAGAGGGAAGAGATAAATGACAGCAAACAAGGGCTGGAAGATGGCAGATGTATGGCTTGTGTAGTTTAGATGTCAGTTGTAGAACTAACATTCATGTGTAGTAATTTTGAAATACTGCACCTTATCTTACTCTGCCATAGCCCAGAGTTACCTGTTCTTTCATTGAGCAATCAGCCAGACAAGAAGGGCTACACACATTGTAGGCTCAAAATTTGTCGTAGTCTGATCGTGTAGTATTTGAAACTGAAATTCTCTGCAAAAAGAGAATTTTCTCACTTGACATTGGAAAAAGGAAAGAATTTTTGTAACACTGCATATCACACACACATCGCAACGCCCAGGGATAGGTCCATTTAGATACACAAGCTGGGTGCTGTATTACATTGTATGATTGCGCTTTACTTTTGTATTGCGACATTCATCGCTGCACACAAATATCTGCACACTGACCATAGGACCAACGGTAGGCTCCAAATCATGTTACAATGTATGTGACCCTGAGATACACATAGTACACATCAGCTGTATGTTGCCTGCTCACTGGTTACTGTATTTAGGGAGGTCGGAACACCTCCCTGCTGTATTCATGTTGACAATGCCAGAGCTGCCAATTTTGGATCTAAGAGCTATAGGCCTGTGTATATAGAGGGAGGCATAACAAGGAAACAAAATGACCAGGAGTGAGGGGAGGGGGTGAGCAAAATGGATCGAGTTACACCTTTCATTGGAGTCAGTGTAGTTCGCTGTTGTAAGTGCTAGCCAGTACAATACGCATTGAGGAAGAAGAAAACACTCTTGATGTGTTATTACAACTGTACCTTTAATAGGGCAACTACATGTAATTTGTGTTCCTGATACATGATACATGTAGCTGAAGGTGCTTGATTGGACACCCAGTAGAATGAATCAATGCTCATGAAGTAGAATCACTCTCTGAGTTGCCACTGTAGTAGGTTGAGTTTTAAATCTCTACAAGTGGAATACAATGAATCCTTGTGGAGTATTGAGCATGTTTTTATACAACTGCATGTCTCACCTCTATCCCCTGTGTATACAGTGTACATCACATGAATAAACACTTGAGATAACAGGCTTCTATTGGAGTACCGGTATATTCCTTCCTTGAAATGTACAACAATAAGGGGTTGCTGCTTTGGGGTTGCTGTCAGTTACGTGACATCTATTATGCAAGATATAGAAAAAGAAATACATATTATTTCGCCATCTCTCTTTCTGCAGTGGTACTTGTAGAGCGAGAAATGTCCATCTTCCCTAGGTCTTCTTCTTCTAGCATATATGGCACAATATGCCTAGTTGATACTCTTTGCTGACTATTAGTAGTCACCTGGGGCGCAGCATGAGGGGTCAGCATCATTTGCTCATTTTCTTACATGGATGAGTAGGGGACCACTTCATCGGGTTGGCACCCTGCTCTGCAATGAATGAATGAAGGGGATCTTTTACATGCTTGAGTTGTGGCTAACTCATACACACGGGACCTCCATTTAATATCTGAGGGATAGAGTGTTTTGTCTCTTTATACTAGAGGAGACACAATGCTTACACTCAACATTGCTCAGTGAGACCTGTGAATCGAACCCAGTATCCTTGGATCTGAAGGCATAGGCCTACTGTAAAAGTGGTTTCTTTTGCATACAGAAACTTTCGCGGTTTCCATCCGTGCCGACTTTTTCGTGTGTGTTTAAATTCACGGTCGGTAATGATAGCGTTGTAACAAGCGACGAGTTCAAAACATTTTCGTGTGATGTTAAATTCGCGGTTCAACCTCAAAGCGCGAAAAGTGCGAAAATAAAACCACCGCGAAAGAAACCACTTTTACAGTATTTGATGCGCTACCAACTGAGCAGTATCGCCGCCCTAGGTGATTTGTAGGATCCCTGCAATGCAGAATGCCCTCTGACCCATTGATCTTTCATGATATATAGGCAATGATCATTTCCTGACTTTTCTCACTGTTCATCATTTACTTGGAGCACTTACAGCAGTAGGCCCTAATGTTATGAGATGATACTGCTTTACATAACTCACCTGTAAGTCAAGTATCTCCATTAATGTCGTATGATACTGCAGGGCCGTGAGTTAAAGCAAATAGTACAGTGTCTGGTACATTGAGCGTAAAGAGTACCATCGTAAGTGTTGCCAGGTTTTTATCTTCAAAAATAGGGACATTATTATCATCTGTGTAGTGATCATGATATGGTGGGAAAAAGAAACAGCATATTGGAACATTCTGTGACAAGGAATATTCTTTACTTAGTCTTGTTGCTGTTTTGAAAAACAAATTAAATTTGAATATCTAATCATGTGGCTTTACACTTTCAGCATACAAGTACAAGCAGTGAGTGTGTAAAAGAGATGTTTTGTTTTGGTTTGGTTTTTTTCTCAGCCAAAGTCATACACAGTATCCATAGTGAAATATGATATTTTAGCCCTGCTTTTAAAACCAGAACGTGCAGTGTTTCAAAACCAGTCTCAAGTGGAAGGAAGAGAAAAGCAAACACATGGAAGATAAAGGTAGAACTGCAGGAAAAACAGGGAAGAGAAGAGAAAATTAAATTCCAGATTTACAGTGATTGACATTCAGCATTACAACATGAACTAACTCATGGTTTAATTAAGTCTTGTGTTAATCCTGATATTGGTAGCAGAAAGATGTGTGAGTGAGTGAGTTTTCCTTGTGGGTGTAGCAAGAGAAAATATCAACATGTTCTCAGGAGTATTTAATAGTCCCAAGCCAAAATTAAAGTCATACAATTGTGTGCAAGATCAAGTAAATTAATTCTCACAAGGCACGATTTTGCTGAAAGAATTAATGAGAATCTGCCTATATACCCCAAAATAAAATGGATGAATTTGTAAGAAAACGAGGTGCCACTTTTTTTATTTTATTAGGAAGTTATTATAATGCAGCAATCAATTAAGTGCTAACGTGTGATGTCTTTTCCTTGTAGGAAAAGGTGCTGGCATGTTATTATGTCATACAAGCTTATTTTCTGCCCCCTTTCAAAAACGAGGTCAGCGCTTGTGTAGGGTTGCATTGTTTGCATTTTCCCATCCCCTGGAATAATCCCATTTGTTTGTTCATTGGTCAATAATCTCAGAAGTGGGCGTGTGGAGGGCGGGGCGCTCTTGTTTATGGGTCATGAGGAGGTCAGCACTGTTTGAAGAGTCAAAGAGGGCTTGCATAACAGGTACTGCAGTAGTCCCAAGTTATGTAAGGACGGAACTCTGGCTGGAAATTCACGTGGCTGCCAACATGGTTTCTAGGCGGTTAGCTCCCTTGTCCACATCATTAGCCTTGCCCCCCTCACTATTTCCGTTATCATTGGTATGTCCATAGTCTAGACATCAAAAGCAATGGGGCTAGGGAAGCCTAGATGTCAGTGTGAACTCTTTAATAGTGGTGAAGGGTAATATCCCAGTTAGTTTGGACTAAGACTGATGTTGGAGGAAGTTGTTCCCTTGGTATAGGAGCTTCATTCTTTAACTCCATCATCAGGGAAAAACTGCGACCAAATAGGGCACAATGTCGCTGGATTCCCCGATTTCTCTGTACTTCTGGGCAAGACGTGAGCCATGATCTCATCAAGAATTCGAATCTGAAGATCCCTGATTATAAAAGGATTGGTCCCATTTCTTTGTGATCGAGGATCTAGTTTCAGTGTCCAATATGCCAGAGACTCACTGTTGCCATGGCGATTTCATCCAGTGGGAGCAAGTGCCAAAGCCAAAGACATCTCATCTGTGCCATAGGGGAAGAGCAGGGAGGGAGACATTGGGTACGGAATTGAGCTTTTGTTCAGTGAGCATTGTTTCTGGACGTTCAATAGAAGCATTGCAATACTCAATAGGGCCAAGACAGGAGATAAGAATGGGCATATGTACAATGCATATTGTGTATACCGATATGTGTGTGTAGGTGCATATGGTGTGAGAGAGAGAAAAATGAATATGATGACAGGAGAGGATTTGAGTCACTTCCTCACCTGGACATTTGGGAATATGGAGTCATTTTGAAGTATCTCCCATCTTGAATATTTTATTGTAAGGAAGTTGATGTTGTTATTGGATGTAAAGTGTGTTAACTTATATGTAGGTATTCCTGACACACTGGTGTTATGCTCTTTGATGCAGTGTAAATTTGTGGATATATGTGTACCAGGTACATTTTACTCAATACTCATGCTGCATGATTTCCCTTTTGTTCTCTTTCCCTGACAGTCAAGCTGATCGATTTCATCGAATCTCCCACCTACTTCTTCCTCGTCTTTGAATTGTAAGTACTTTGGCACACTCATCACTATTTTATGATAGTGGGTTAAGTAATTTCCAAGTCGGGCATTCTGAAAACAGCATGTTAATTTTGTGCTTCCACAAGATATTTGTGCAGAAAGGTATTAGCTCTTGATCTTTCCTTCTGACTTTAATTCTTTGTATTTCATCTGGTAGTACATAACTTTAGAAAAACCTGCTGGCGTCTCGATGAAATTTGGTTTACCAGCTATGTACTGTAAAAGTGGAAATGTCTGCGGTGTTGAAATTTTCGCGTATTTTGCGCAACCAGAAACTAGCGCAAAAATTAAAGCACAAGAATATTTTTGCTTGCCATATGTTCCCGTACTTACTGTCTTGATTCAGCGAAATTAAAAACACACGAAACTCTTCTTACCTGGCCGAGCGTGAAAAATTAGTCGCGCGAAAATATCCACTTTTACAGTATTACATGTAGGTCTGCATAACCATATCAAGCTGAATCTATGAGAATGTGAAATCCAAAGGTTCCAGTATTGTTGCAGTAGATGTATAGGTCCTATAGGATGTACACAACTCATTTTGACATCAGGCTGTTTCCTCCGCTCATTTGTTTTCTGGTGTCCATGTCATCGTTTGTTTACTTGTTTTATTGCATGTAGTATTTTGCTTCACAGAGACCATTCATTTTTCTCCTCCTCCAGATGTCCCTCAGGGGAACTTTTTGACTACCTCACTGATGTAGTCACATTATCAGAGAAGAAAACAAGGTGAGACAAGTCTTTATTTTCATCTTTGTCATTTCCTTCTCTTTTCCTTTTTCTATTACTCTCTCCTCTACTTCTCATTCAACTTGTGTCTATCAATCATCATTATCAGTAGAATCATTGTTATCATCATCATTGTAATGATAACATTTGTGATGATTATATGCTGCTGATGATAATGATTTCTTTAGGCCAGTTTTTCTCATTTTTCACTTGTTCCAAGTTGCAAATTGTGTGTACTGTGTTGGTAATGATATGCAGCTGATACAATGGGTGTGTGTGTGTGTGTGTTTTGTTTTGTTTTGTTTTTTTGTTGTTGTTTTTTTTGGGGGGTTGGTTGTTTTTTGTTTTGTTTGTTTTTTGGGTTTTGTTTCCGGGGGAGGGGGAGACAGCTTAAATTAAGCCGTCTCCCTCCTCCCTCCCCCCTCCCCCCCCCCCCCACCCCGGAAAAATAAAAAAAACACAAAAAAACACACATACACACATTGTATCAGCTGCATATCATTACCAAAGCAGTATGCACAATTTCAACGTGGAGCAAGTGACTTGAACATAGACTATTCACTGTTACTCATGGGGGGGGGGGGGGGGGGGGGGGGAAAGGCAGAAAAAGATACTTATTGATCATGTTAGTGAAATATTCAAAAGATTTATCATGTCACAATTGCTTGACAATACAGTACTAGCCAGGATATTCATATGCATTTATGCATATATATCTCAAATATTCAGTGGATTCATTATAATCATCATTCTTCAAATATGTATTTAAATTTCTTTTCCATGTTACAAGATATTTACATTCTAAAGACAAACCCAAGTTTCTTGAGGCAGCGAGTGTGTTGGTTGACCACTTTTTCCCCAGCAAAGTCTTAGAATTGTGAAGTTGATGAATGGCTAATCTGCACATACTTCCATATTTGTGTTCATGTGTTTCTCTTTCAGGGCAATAATGCGGAGTGTGATCAGCGCAGTTGCATACATTCACAGCAATAACATTGTACATAGAGACTTAAAGGTAAACTTTTGCTTTTTATATGCTGTTTTTCGTACACATGAAAGTTGTATGTATTTTATAGGTTTCTTTCCTCACCTACCGTGTGTAGATGTATGCTGCTTTGTGTCTCAGAATAGTCTTACGTTTGTAATCAATAATAGTGTCTTGTTATACTTTGGATCAAAAATTTTCCTTTCGAGATTGGGTGAAAGAGCATGTGGTTGTAAGTATTTTCAGCTATGTCAGAAAATGTTGGCATGTTTGACACTACATGACATACTGTTTGCAAAATGATGTCATTTTAATGATGACATTTTGCAAACGCTCTGTATTTGCAAAATGATGTCACAAAGCAATTCTGACGTTTTGCACTGTTTCATACCACCACTCTGTGAAATTCAACTATTTCTAGCAAAATAATTGTGACATCACAAAGCAATTCTGACATTGTGCTCTGCTTTGTATGGTCTGTGTAGGATCCCTCGACGACATCACATCCATGACACAACTTCTCACCTCACATTTTCCCATTCTTTTGTTTAGATTTTTTATCCAGAGTATAAAGCAAATATACTCTGCCTGATTCCAAGTTCCTGGTTAAAACTATAGGCCTCGGTGCCTCGAAAGATACTATTCACCTTCTGGGCTGTGTGCCCCCTCAGTGAATAGCGCTATTTTGGAGTCACCTCCGCCCATAGTTTTAACAAGACACTCTCTCAAGACAAAGTATATATGTGTAATATCTTGGTTGTCTTTATCAGCATCACTAGGTATAGAGTAGTAACAAAGTATGGTAGGAGTTTGAAGCTTACATCTCGGGCCAGAGCCAGAATCTATATAGTGTAAAATCCTGAGACTGAAGCGAGGCAGTCTATCCGAGGAAGGATGGGGGAATCTCAATATCAAATCATGAGACTCATATTGAAAGTGTATCTGTACTCAGAAAGTTAATATTTTTTTGTTTCATGTTGTAGTTTATTGTATTGGTAATATCTCTGAGAGATCTGAGAGTGTGAGGTAGCTCCTGAACAGAGATACCAAATTGCAAAGATCAGTCCCCAAATGCCAGAAAATACAGGTGCCTTGATCTTAGACTAGTTGTGTAGGGTTATTGTTTGCATTCAATTGCATAGTCCGATAACTTTCTGTACAAACTTTGATGTTTAGTGTCGCTCTTCCAACTCGCAGACGCACGTATAACGTACAACGTACGCAGCTGGATGCAGACAGGCAACAGCACAGTCCTATCAGCGACGTGGCAGCTTGCGTTGTCATGCGGATGCAGCGTAGCAGCAGCGACTCGAGAGAGCTAGCGTGCCAGGCGCGGCTGGCCGGGCATCCATACATGCAATCAGATTCCTGTACTATCCCTGGTTTGGCCACCCTCAAAATCGCAAGGCACGATACTGCGCCTGGGTGGAGAAAGCTTTGCTTACTTTCCATTTCACTTTTAAAAAAAGTCATTTTTCATACCTCTTTAGGTGCAACCTCTCCCTTTTAATGTCACTCTATCCCTTTAAATTTCAAAGTAAAGTAGTTTTTTCATGTTGTTGTGTGTATCTTTATATTAATTAGTGATTTGTTAGATCACAACAATTTAGACCTAAACTTTCTGCTTTGTCATGCTCAGCAGAACTGCTTGCTTATATGTTGAAATTTGTCGGAACTTTTTCAACTCTGAACTGTGAAGTTCCTCTGAATACTACTTTGTATGCTATGAGAATTTAGCAATCAACAGTCATTCATTTTCTCCTTGTAAAAGACGCAACGATTTCTATAATTTCGAGCATAAGTCACCATTCTGCTTGTAGTTAGACTTGCGAGCCGATCCTGCCCACGTACTTGTAACCATAGCTAGAACCGCACTGTGTGCATTGCGTGAGGTTCTATACTCTTTGCAAGTACAAGTGTAGATCTACATTGAAACTGCCAAACCAGCGGAGCAGAGTGGAAGGCCGTTGACTGAAGTTTTTAAATCAATTTTTCTCAGGAAGAGTAAATGTCAAAAATTGGGGGGTTGTATTGGTACAATACGGTACAATATTAATGCCCCTGATAGGCATCCTTATGATGGTTGTTGTCTATCTTTTCCTTGAGTTTTTGGTCGAAACTTCGCCAAATTTATGGGTGTGTACAGGTAACTGTGTATAAAAGCTATGTGCGTGTATGCGTGTTTCACCATGCTTGCTTTACATGCATTCATATAATGTATAACATACATGTATTGTAGACACACACAAGGATATGACTTGCTGCAGTTGCATCCCAGCATCGGAATGTCTCACGTATGTGCTGTACATGTAGGTGTATCAAGAAGTGAGGCAATAGCGATAGAAAGTATTCAGTTTTAGAATGTTTGCACACACTGGGCAAGCAAAGGAAACATACACACACCAAAGGACTATTTAAAGTACAGATACTATTTTGTGAAATGCCTACTACTGCAGCACGCATGGTCTTGCGCGGCTATACAAAAATAATATTTCTCAGTTATGGAAGCTTTTTGTGACGAGCAGCAGCTTTCGCTAAGGTACTAATGACATGTTTTTAACACCTCTTGAATCTAAATTTTAGGGTACAGATACACTTTTTAACCCATTGAGAACTGCCTGATTTTGCTACAACAGGCATTTCCCATATTGCCCGGGCATACTCGGGACTCATCCTCTATAGGTTAATCTTGTTGACGACTATGTTTCATTCTGTATCTTTATCATAGAATATATAATTCAATATAATATACAATGTATGAATAAAAATATAGATATGATTCAAAGTTAGGTCCACCTCAATTTTTACTCTGCTGACCTACCCACTGAACTCTGATTCTTCTTCTCTAATCTTCTAAAATGACAGTACACTGTTCTGTAAATGAGTTGTGCTTGTTTCCACTTTACCTTAGTATATCCATATCACACGTCATTAAATGCCAAGTTTGAGGCAGGAGAATTTTCAGCTTCATTTTCATAACATTTTGCCTCATTGATGGTCTGGATTTGAAACATGGCTCAAGCATCCCGTTTGTGATGATGATGATGATGATGATAAAACAGCATTTATATAGGACCATTTACCTGGAGAAACATTTAAAGGCGGCCGGGCTCCCACAATGTGTCACACATCATTCACATCATGGCATGAATTATGGCATGAATTTCTACCATCATAGATACTTGCTCAAATAATTGGCCAAGAGAGTTCAAAAGAATACTTTAAATTGACATTGTAGATAACGGCAACCAACATCTTGAATGGCAGACACATTTGATACAGTATGAGCCTTTGTTGTATCGAAAATTTATAAATGCATATTTTCTTTCTATTTTTCTTAATCTCTGCAGCCTGAAAACATTCTCCTAGACAGCGACATGCGAGTCAAGATCTCAGACTTTGGCATGGCAGCTGAACTCTCCGGGGGCGTGCTTCTACGAGGTGATTGATTCAGATAATTTCAAGTGACTGGCAAATTGCCTTTCATTGATTGATATCATTAGTAATTTCCCTTCATTAATTAATCTTTTTATGATCCAACCATACACTACTGAAGGGAAATTTGTTTTGTCAGGAATATTGTTCTCTCTGGGGTGTCTTTTTCTTGGCTGTGCAGCTATTAAGTCGTTAGTTCCGTTTGGTATGATTTTTGCAAATTTATTCATCTGTTAATGTATGCATATAATGGTGCAAAAATATACCAATCAAACTAAAGATCATGAAATCAAAATTCTCAGAGGGAAAGTCAAAGGCCAAGCTTCACAATTGCAAGCAACAAATGTCAAGACACCCCATTTCTGTGATCACTTCTTTGGTGTGCAACATTGGCCCAATATTCAACCAAGTCATCCCTAAGACTTTCATGAAATTGAAATTGTCTTTTGAAAGGATCTGGATTTATTTTAATTAATTTATTGGTATTTATTATTTTTTTTTTACTTAAATCCTTCAGAGCTTTGTGGAACACCAGGATACATGGCACCCGAGATGTTGAAGTGCAGCATGGGACTGGAGAACATCACCAGCTACGGTCAGAAGATTGACCTCTGGGCCTGTGGAGTCATTATGTTCACACTGTGAGTTTGCACAACTTGCTTGAAACTGTCAAATTCAAGAGTGTGGCATATTTCCTAGTTTGTCATTGTGTTTCCCTGTTGTGTTATATTTGATGGAATGCTAGACAGACAGACCTGTAGACAGACTGATAAATGGATGTATTGTCTGTCCAGAAGCTTTTCAATATTTAAAGGGATCTCATAGTTTCGGTTGGGACCTAACTTCAGGTTTCAAGCGTTTTTTTGGTGAGGTAATGAGAAACCAAATGCAATATGAAAGAGTATATTAAATTCCAACAGGAATTCAATAGTTATTTGAAGAAAATTGGTTTTAAAATGGCTGAGATACCCAAAACAGAGCAATCTTAATATTAAAAAGGTGGGTCTCACATTTTATTATGATCACTTTGTTTTACTTTGTTTGTGGATGTCTCGGCCATTCTAAAACCGATATTTGTCAAATAAACTTTGAATACTTCTGAGAATGGTATGCTCGGTACTATTTCACAAGTGGTTTCTTGACATCTCTCAAAAAGTGAAAAGCCTAATCCTCATCTCCACCAGTACTATGATACTGACTCTTTAACTGACTTGACTAACTCAAGGACTGACCAACATACTTTCTGCCAATTTACTGACTAAAAGACTCATGATTGACTTCACACTGATTCTTATCTATAGACTGAATGACGAGCATGCCTTCAGACCAACTCCTTGACTGAAGACACCCTGTAACCAATGATTAAATTGCCATCTAAACTTTCTGCCTAATTATGAGTGACTTTCTCAATGACTAACACATCACTATCCAAAAGTAAATTGACTACTCTACAAACCCTTTCATTCAATTGACTAACTGAGTGTTGGGCTAAATAAATGACTGACTTGCTAATGGATAGACAAAGTAGTGCTAGGATTGTAAATTCCATGCTGTCACCTTGATTTGGGGATTCCCCTTGTTTGTGAGAAATGTGTGTGTGTGTGTGTGTGTGTGTGTGTGTGTGTGTGTGTGTGTGTGTGTCTTGGCAACTCTGTATGATTGTCATTAGACATAGAATAGTACAGATACTACAGTACATGTGCAAATAGAATCTCATGACTGAAGTCTAGCAGGTTGTGTTAAAATCGTGTCTAGCTTCAGTGGATTGTGTCAAATATGTGCAGTGCCAAGGCAGATCAGGTATTAGGCATGTGGCACAGGTATTGCTTCTGATAACAGTGCTGCCTAGCAACCAATGGAAACAGTCTGATAACATCACATCCAACTGAAGGAAGGATATGTCGTAAACCATGTCTCTCTGATGAGCTTTGTCCCGCACACTTACTATTTTGGTCGCACGAGCCAGAAAACCACAATACAGGAACACTGTAGCTATCTTACTCAGGGTTCACTTCATGAAATTCCCAATAATGATTTATCTCTTGCTATTAGTAATTCTTGCACAGCGTGTGTCAGCACAAGATATTTGTGGTAATGACTCCAACACTTTTTGTCAAATCATGTGCAGGGATGAGATAATTCCATTGATGATCTATGTCCACAAGAATTAATTGTGCCATGTGCACTGATGACGTGTGTTTTATTCATGACTATTAAGAAGAAGTCGTGGAAGTATTGTAGAATGTTGGTAGAGTTGCAGTTGTCTACAGTACAACTGTGTAGTAATGAACTTTTGTCTGGACAAAGTGAGGAACAGAAAGAGAGAAGAAATAGAAGAAATATTACGAATGTGCAGAAAGTTCATTGAAAGTTATTAATAAACAGTCTCTTTTATTTAGGAGAAATTACTGCATGATGCTAGGGTTTGAGAGAAACTGACATAGAAACATCTCTGCATGTTTCACATGAGGCAAGATAAATGTTACAAACATTATGGTTAACGCTACGAGTGCTAATTTGACCAAAAAGCCCCATAGGGTTGTACACACTGTCTAAAAATCCCCGCCACAGAAAGGGTCAAAGCACTGTGGTTGCACATCTTGTCAATGCCCATTCACCATAGAATTCCTGGGTAAGATATATTTCAACTACAGTGAACAATTCATGAAGAAAATTATGGGTCTTTCGGAGTGTAGATATAATTGAGAATGTGACATTGGGGATGAACTGCCAGTGATCATTCACTCCCGACACGTCACAAAAGTCACAAATGTCTCACGCTGGGAAGGGAAGTTGGACACCATGACTGGTTTCCTGATTGCGATGCGTGACTTGGAAGCAAAATTTTGGCTTTCGTGTTCCTCTGTCCTGTGCCAACCAGCTTAATATAAACAAGGAGGAAAAATCCAGTTTATCACATTAGGTCATCATTCACTAGGCAGCCAGATAAGATTTAACACTTCTCTCCTACGGACGTGTTTTACGTGAATGTTGTGGAACTCGTCACACTTTGAAGCAACAAACTTAAGCAGGCCAGGATAGCATCTCATTTCAAACATTAATTGTGATCATCTGTGCCTTGGATTTTATCGTGGAATAAAGATGAACCGGAAAGGTATTCTATCGGTTGATATTGGATAATTTTCTATGCTGGTGCATTGTAATTTGGCAACTATCCTGGCAGTTTTTTGATACTTTGTTGCACATACCGGCAATCTGTTCTTGTATAGATGAAATGAATACACAGTACTGTAAAAGTGGAAATTTTCGCGCATTTCGCGCAACCAGAAACTAGCGCGAATATAAAAGCACGCAAATATTTTTGCTTGCCATATGTTCCAGGAGTTGACGTCTTGATTCCGCGGAATTAAAAACACTCGAAACTCTTCTTACCCCGCCGAGCGCGAAAAATTAGTCGCGCGAAAATATCCACTTTTACAGTACCAGAGTTAAGTGCTATGGCATATATGGAGGAGAGGGAAGAGGAAATTGTTTAATTTTATGGTATGGAGTGCTGCAGGAAGGCTGAAAGATCATGAGTGAAATTTGGGACCAATGCCCCTTGGAGATTGCTTTCATCAGTTCAGTATAGTGTGTACGTCTTCTTTTCTGCAGAGATTTATTCCCTAGTAGGTGTGTGTGTGTGTGTGTGTGTGTGTCTATTTAAGTGTGGAATTCACTGACCTCATTGACTTTATGATTGTTGGTCTTCATTTGAATGTGCACTATGTACCATTGATGCCCAGTGGGAAGTGCATGAGAGGACATTTCTGGCTCTAGTCAGTGTTGGAAGATTAGCATGCGTGAACCATATGTGAATACGTTTTAGATGAATTTGCCTCAGGTCACTAGCAACTGATTCAACTGATACGTGAAATAGTCCATGCATGCAATATTCAGTCCATTAGTGTCCACTTTAACCCTAACTAGGCCGGGGGGGGGGGCCTCCGAGGCCCCCCCTCGACGTTCCGCGCGATGTATCGCAATCGCAAAAAGCTATCGCCGCGACCTTTCATGACTTTTTTCTTTCGAGTCTTCCGCATCTTTTGACACCAAATTTGCGACGCCCGGGCGCGCGGTTCCGAAGTTACGCATAAATATGTAAAAGAATGCATGTCAAACCAAAAATTGCTCAAAAACGTTAATTCGTGTACAATTTCAATGCAAACTGTGCTTACTGGCAAATTTCATAAAAGCATGATTAATTTGGTGTTTTATTGATTGAAATCAATGAATAACATATTTTCTTGTTCGGAGCGATGTCGTGGACAAATTTCATCGAAAAAATAATGGAAAACATAAAGTCGAAAAAACAAAGAAATACATAAGAAATTCAAAAAAACAATAAAATACTTAAGAATTTTTTCTGATATCACAATTTTTTTTACTACATTTGCTAAGGACACTAAAAAGAATATTTACACAAAAAATGTGCCTGTTTTGAGCTTTATTTTGTGATTTATACCAAATAGTCTGATTTTATGCATCATCATGCATAGATTAGCATAATTTAGCATAAATGATGATTTTTTGAAAAATTAACTTCATGGTATATCAGATTACATCATAGGCAATGTGTGTGCCAATTTTCGTCGCGATCGCGCGGTCGACGGCCGAGATCTGGAGGGGGGGCCTGGGAGGCCCCCCCCCCCCCCCCCGGCTCTATCAACTACCTAAATAGCCCAGCCTAGTTAGGGTTAATGGATGAGAAGATTCTTCTAAGTAAAAGTACACTGACCCTTTATAAAAACTAAAACAACTAGACTGTAGAAAGCACTGTGTTCATTCAATTATCTTGGATGTTCGGTCACTGAGACCTGTCCGGCAAGACGTCATTGTGATGGGTGGTATTATACACTAACACACTGCATGGAGGTGACTTGTAATTCCTGTTTTATTGCAGTTTTGCACGTGGTCCTCACGGGATGTGAAGTCTAACAATGCTTCATGGCAATTAAGATAATCACTTCATACTTGATCGGCCATGATTGAACCGCCCAGAACAGAAAGATTCTCATTAAGGACATCAAAAGGAGTTCTCTGACCCTTGTGTATTTTTCAATCTCTACTCTGGATTTGCCTGAAATTCTTTTATGTGTTTACTCTTCTTCTCACGCTTGTCTGTGCTCTGTTGTTGCCAGAGTGAGATTTTGTTCAGGGAACATACGGGTACACATTATATTCCTTTGTGCCTGCCCCTAAATTTAAAAAAAAAAGGTCCACATGGAATAGAATCCTGTTGTTTCTATTAGATTATATGTGTATTTTGACGGTTTAAAATGTCTCATGCTAACAGTGCCATTTGAATTTGAGTTTCAGTATGAGTTTGATGGTGATATTTAATTCGTATTAAGATTTAAAAGTGAATTTGAATTCATATTTGGATTTAGAAGTGAATTTGAGTTCATATTGAGATTTAGAAGTGAATTTGAAATCCAATATAAACACGAATTTGGCTTTAAATGTGAATATGAAGTTGAATGAATCGAAATACTTTGCTTATGGATTCCTATGCCACAGACTCGTCGGCAGGCCTCCTTTCTGGCATCGGAAGAAGATGCTGATGCTGAGGGCCATTATGGAGGGACGATACCGATTCGGCAGTCCTGAGTGGGACGACATCACTGACACGCCCAAGGATCTTGTGAGTGTGCCTTTTGATATGCATCAGTTAACCCTACTTTATACCCCTTTGTTTTCATCTGTTATGCTTAAAGGACAAGTCCACCTTTATATACATAAGGATTGGGGTAATGCAGCAATATTAGTAGAAACATCATTGAAAGTTTGAGGAAAATTGGACAATCCATTCAAAAGTTATGAATTTTTTTAGTATCTGCGCAGTCACTGCTGGAAGAGAAGACTACTAACGTGTATGATGTCACGTATGCGTACAACTATATAAGGAAAATAAAAAGAGAATTTCACAAAACTTTGCTTTTTGAATAAAATGCACATTTCTTCGACTTGTTACTGACGTATGTTAGGGTAATATTATTCCCCCTGCCTTCTGAAAGAGAGAAGTCGAGTGTTCTTTTGCTGCACGAGAAAAATGGAAATATGTTGAATTTTCTTTATTCTTTCCTTATATCGTTGTACACATGTGACATCACAAGCTATAGTAATCTTTTCATCCATCCGTGACTGAGCAGAAACTTCAAAAATTCATAACTTTTTAATGGATTGTCCGATTTTCCTCAAACTCTCATTGATGTGTTCTACTAATATTGCTGCATTCACTCAACCCACATGTCTATGAAGGTGAACTTGTCCTTTAATCTAGTCAGACCCTGCTTTGCTTTCAATGGTTATAACTGGCATGGATACCAAATCAGTAGGGTGCAGTCATGTTGTGGAAATGAAATTGGCATACTACTAGTATTGTTTCGCAAAAAGTGACATGCTTATGATATATCAAAAGAGCAAATGCTTTTCTGAAGAAAGAGGACATTAAAAGTTCCATGAATTAAACTACCATTTATTCTCCCGATCAATTTGTTATTCTCAATTTGAGAATTTTGATGATTTTTGCGTGCCTCATGGAAATCAATGATATGCAGTCATTCAAACCTTTACTCATGAAAGCGACATAGAATATAATTTACTATGGGCATCTGTGTAGCATAGAAGGGGGTTCTTGTATTTCTGCCCATTTACTTTAAAACCAGGAACATTCATGCCATGAAACTTTAGCAAATCACAGCCTATGGCCGTCTTTGTGCCCAAAACTTTCCCGGATTGCCACTGGCATTCAATGCATTGTGTAGACAAACACTTTCGTGTGCATTTTACTTTTGCAAATCTTGCCTCACGAAATTCACAAAAGTTTGATGCACACAAAAAATGTTTTTTTTTTTTTTCAGTATGCAAATGGCAATCAACAACCATTCAGCAGGCAGTGTAATTGAGTTGAAATGTCAGATTTGTCATAGGATTCTTTTGTTGTAATGTAGTCTGAACTCAGATTATGCCAGGGATTAGTTTGCAGTAATATCATCTTTTTGCAGATTTTGTCCCGTGGGGATGGTTTTCTCTTGCTGTAATACTAACTTGACTCAGATTTTCTTCAGGGGATTGTATTGCTGAAATGTTATCTTGACTCAGACTCTGTCACAGGATTGTTTTGGTATAATGACGCATGGTCCAAACCTTTTCACGCACACAGACACACAGGCACACCGCACTATTGTTATGTCACAGGTATATAAAGTTAACATCACTCACTTTATCTCATTCTGTGTAGATATCAAAGTTACTGGTAGTAGACCCAAAGTTGAGGCTGACAGCCAAAGAGGCCTTGGAGCATCCCTTCTTTCAGCAGTCTGAGGTGCCTGCAGCTTCGACATTCAATGCCAGGAGAAAATTTAAGGTTTGTTTGTAATCTGCACTCGTTTCATCAAAAATATAGTTCTATCTAAAACCACCAATTTTGTAGGTATGTGTGTGTATGTACCAGGTAATTTCATATTCAGAGCGACCAAATAGTGTGCGTTTCTAGTACAGTGGACTCCCGTTATAACGAAGTCCCTGAGACTTGAAGTTTTCTTTCGTTATATTGAAATTTTGTTATAACCGAACAAATAAACAATGAAAATACATAGAAGGGATAATGTTGTGGCCTGAATTTTTTTCTGCTTTGTAACCGGCATTTCGTTATAATCGTGTTCGTTATAATGGGAGTGCACTGTAGTTCTGTTGTTTTTTTGTCATCCAAGAGAAGAGATTATGCTTCTCAAATGTAAATAAGCTATAATTTTTCCCTTGAAAGTGCATGACAGTCACGTGCAGCAGAGCTGCCCATTTAGATACATACAACACACAAGTAGCTCCCTGTATTGCTTTTTTGAATCTTCCTGATTCATGTAGTCCTACATATGCTTTTTGATGGAGTGTTTACTACTCCTACAGCTTGCTGAAATATTAGCCATGATGAGTGCTGCAAACATAATTTGTAATACTGAATGATTCAGGGGTTTAACTGACACTATGGATCTCTCTAAAAAAGCTGAAGTTTACGATGTTTGCATGTTTTTTTTTTACTCCAAACTATAAGAGAGATGTGATTGCGATGCATGTCAGTCTTATTACCAGGTTTATTTACATCACTTCATTTGTGAATTTACTCATTTTCTTATTACCAGTCTCTGTCAAGTGTGGATAACTTGCCTGTAACTTTTACCAACATTCTGAACCAGAAGTCTGTTTCATATGGTGTTGTACGCAGGCTGCAGGCTTGGTAGTTTACGGGGTTTGCCGGATGCGACGCCACAGCGGTCATCGTCCAGTCTCGCCCAGGACAATCCAGGAGAACCCATACGCCATCAAGGCCATCCGCAAGGCGCTGGACGGCTGTGCCTTCGACATCTACCGGCATTGGGTCAAGAAGGGGCAGGGGCAGGACCGGGCCGCCCTCTTCGCCACCAGCCCCAAGATGGACATCAAGAACACCCTCGGCAACAGCTCGAGCCCGTCCAGCCGGCAGGAGACCCCCACCATGAGCCCGTCGTCGTCCTGGAACCCCAACGTCACATGACGACGGGATCGCCGTCCTGAATATCTCTTTCATATTTAGTCCACCAGCATTGCAGCTTTGCGAACACAGTCCACTGTCCTGCACTGTGTAGCTCTCCGTCAGTGGTCCTGGTGTTTAGATAGGATGTATAGGCCTTGTGAGGCCAGCGTTAATGGGGCACACGCATCTGCTCCCCCTCGCTGTTGCTTAGCAGTAACGTACATTAGGAGAAATCGTTAGAATTTTCAGCTCACGCTGTCGTACGGGTTGCAGTTCAGGACGTCTGGAGTGTATACCACATCACTTGGTCAGTTTGTTGTGATGTATTCAAATTGTTACACAGGGAGTAATTATGCTATTATCACTGATGTGACCTGTATCAAGTTTGGGTAATGCTGTGGCAAAAAAAAAATAGATAAAGAAGAAAGAAAGAAAGATGTGTTTTATCAAACTTGCGTGCAGTATCAAATATTTATGATAGGAATGTGCATTCGCTCAGCTTACGGGAATTTCACACGAACCAGATTCTTATGTAAAACTTTTAACAAATATAACATGAGAGGAACTGCATGTGTGTGAGAATATAGATATAAAGCTCACTGTGCAGAGTTGGTGAAATTGAACCTCATGGTGCTAGTGAATTTGTGCACATGTCAAGCATTTTTCATTACATTTATGGGGTGTTTCAGTAAATACCAGTGGTAAATATTTGTTTTAGGATGTCACTTTTATTCAGGTACTACTTTCCCCTCATATACCAGACCACTTTACAATTTTGGAATATTATGGAGATTTGGAGATTTTATTTCATATTATTTGGTTGTTATTTCACATTGCCTTAAATCCAAAAGGTAAAGCTGGCTCATAATCTTCTTTTAATCCAATTAAGTTTGATTTTATGCAGACAGACATTGTGCACCATGGGAGCATTTGAATTCTGACATATCTACATGTATTCTCTATAGGTATATCTATTTTTTTATTATTATTATTTTTTTTTTTTTTGGCATTTCAGTACATTGATTGGTACTGCATTTTAAGGAATATATGGATCTTTAACAATAAGTTTTAAGTCTCTATTCTTGGGAAGTTAGGCAGGCAGGCTTAATACAAAATGGAAAACAAGAATCACATAAACATATTTGAATTGTATACCTTAGATGTAAATTATGCACTTTATATATGTTGGTAATTCAGAGTTGGTTATTTTGCAGTGCAATAATTAAATGGAAGGTACATTTTGCTGATTATATTTTCTTTCATTTCATGAAACGTAAAATTGCCTTTATTCTTTTGTGTTCTCAGTAGGAGATTCACCTGTTCATGAAAACATATTTGAATCTGATATACAGTGTAGGCATGGTTTGTTTATGATTCAACAACACTTTAATTAGAATTTGAAGGGTATTTCTATGTATGGTATTTATCAACTGTTTGATTTTCTGCAAGCATGCTAATTTTCCTCATAATTTAAGTAGTACTTTTTATACTTTCAAGCCCTCTGTGAGTCTGCGTTCACACGCTTACGTTAACGAAACTCACGTGATATTCAGTCTAGGTAATTGACTTATCAAGTTTGCTCTTTGAAAAATGTCCGCCTGTGTGAGTTCTCCGGGTAGAGGAGTCTTGATTAACATTTTTGCAGCTTTGTAACTCATTTGTGAGGTCTAACTTCAACTCTCACTTACATATAAAATATGGGTTAGAAACCACCTGTCTGTGGTGGGCTAAACATCATGCAACAGTAGAATAGTTTGTTGTGTTTACCCTTAGGCAAAATGTTCTCTACTGTTTTCCGATGGGAGAACGTGTTTGGGGAGGGGGTGGACAAGATGGCAAAGAGTGCAAAATGTTAAGAGTATTGATATTTCTAGTGCAATCAACAAAATTAGTTCTCATATTCTATGCAACCCATAAAAAGAAAAGCAACAGAAGGACAAACAACTAATGATTTACAGAAATATATTCTAAGGAACTGCATACGTAATCATAGCTGAAGACTTTTGGTGCCTGGAGACAATGTTTACTACAAGTTAAAAGTATTATGATTTCATTGCACTTTATATAGCCCATATCATATAACAGATAGTGACTTGCATTGCCAGTACTGAGTATTCAGCAAAATGCTTCATACTCACAAGATTGAAATGCTGTACAGTATTTGGAAAGATTTGAGCCTCTGATTCGTAAGTGCTGCAGAGCGAGTACTGTGTATGTTCCCTCCCTTCACCAGGCACCATAATTTATGTACATTGTTCCCCCCAGTGAATAGGAAAGACATGATGGGGGCATACAACCAGGCTCTTAGATAACCTGCTTACAAGGGAGCCCTCTCTTTTACATTTCTCTCTGGTGTGGTTTTGTCTGCAAACTGGCTGTAGAACACTTCTGTCATGACTAATCATGGCCAGATAATCAAAACTAGAAATGCTAGCGTGCATTTTAATTTTGCAAGAGTCGAGATTCGCGAAATTAAAATGCACGCAAAATTTCTTGTCTTCACTGTATGCATTGAATGCCAGTGACAGTTCGCAAAAATTTCATGCCGCAAAAAAGGCTGTTGGCTCCAATTCCGAAAATTTCATGTGGCAAAACTATCTTGCTTTACAGTAGTCTTTTTACAAGACTGAGTGAATCTTAGTCACATAAGCTGTATTTTGAATCTAAAATCTTAGATCCACGCTCATATCTTTTATTCTGCTGTCTACAGAAAGTTAATAAATTTCGCTTGGACTCGGGTATTCAAGAGTAATGCTAGGATGATGTAGCCCTCAGAGCAGCTGTTTGATTAACACGCAAGCACAAAACAAAAATTCGCAGTTGTTTTCTCAAAGTAGATTAGATTTTTAGAAGACATTGTTGCTTGTGATATCAGCATCTTTCGTTACATCATAAAATAATGGCATAGGTTGTCAGTGGGACATCTGGGGACCGTTTCATGAAACTTTTTGTCAGTGATTTACACTGACAACTGTTAAGAGCTACTGAAATCCTTGCGTCTGATTGGCTGATAGCAAATTTGTCAGTAAAAACCTCTGACGAACTTGTTGATGAAACGCCCCCCTGATCAAAGGACTAATTGCCCAAATTGAAGGGGGGGGGGGGGGGGTGTTGCACCTCGCACATCATAGTGATAAAAGAAGAAGTATGGAAGAAGCAAAGTTGGATTGTTGATTTCATATAATTTATGTATATGCCTCAGATGACTGAGGAAGGGCGGTAATTCTATATGAGTAACTGAAGCTTACTGCACAATCAGTTCAAAGCTTAACAAATGTCATGAATTTGAATTAACAAGTGTTTGCCAAAAAGATGTATAGTCAAGTAGAACTGAGTAAGAGCAATATTTTACTACTAACCTGCCGAAGACATCAACTCGTGTCCGAACGCCAAGAATATTCAAGCATTAAAGTAAAGTTTATCTTGCCAGTCGAAGCCCTAGTATACTGAAGAGTTGAAGATACTATTTGGGGAAGGAAAACCCTGTATTATGTCCAGTTTTGAGCAATCTGTGTAGTTCCTTCAAGCATTACTACCAGCGGGATTGATTCTGTTTTACTAAAAGCTGTTCTGTAAACAATGCAATGAAGAGGAATTTGGGTATATGGGCCCAGTGTATGTGTGGTTCATTTTTGTCCCCCCAAAAATTTAATGTCATAAAACTGATTTCATCAATTAGATATTTGGCCACTCAGTTATATATTCTTTACTATGATTAATTAACTCTCATATCATGACTTGTGTTTTTTAGTCAATTTCCAAAAGTATACTGGGGCTTTGATATAACTATGTTAAAGTTTTACATATCATGTATATCATATAATACAAAATAAGAGTACAACTTTGTGTCTCAATATCAATTTCTAGGAAATTATCAGTATCACAGTACTTATCTTGATTTTTCTGTTTATTTGTGAGATACTTATTTGTTATATATTTCACTTTCTCGGTTTAAAAAAAAATGATAATTGCATTGTACTACAACTACTTGTCTTTACAGGTGAATCCAAGTAGGATGACATTGTTACTGCACACCAAATTGATTCATCTGAGCAAAGCTTATCCTAGGCACTAGTTTTCTTCCCTTTTTGTCAGACTGCGAGCCCAAGAATTTCACCTGCTGCATTGTGATCATTGCTCGTCCATTCTCGTCCAAACAGGACATGTCTGTAACTCGTGTTTCCTGTTTTGACTGGACAGTCCATCCAATATCGCTCTTTTTTGATACTACACCGAGACTGTCTTTTCCAAGGAGTAAAATATTGGCAATGGTGGATCCAGGTGGGAGCACACCTGGCGCGCACCCCCTTTAATTTTTCTAAAAAATAAAAAAAAATACAACTACAAATAAAATGAAAGGGGGCATGTGCGTCCCCTTTGTTTTGTTTTTTATTGTAGTGACACCAGAAAATTGCGCTTCAACCTTTTATTTTGCTTGTCAGCTGATTAAACCAGGAAGTGGCACCAACAATTGTTTTTGTGCCCCCCCCCCCCCCCCCCCCGCCCCCTTTACAGAATTCCTGGATCCGCCCCTGATTGGGGATTCCTCAGCCATTTTTAATGAGCATCATCACTGAATATGGTTGTGAGTCTGAGAACATTCTGTCTAGTAAACGGTCATTGTTGAGAAAGGCAGAGGGCTTCCAACAAGGGAAAACATGCCAACATATAAAGAGAGAGAAAAAAAAAACCAACTTTTTGTCTAAATTGAGGCTTTCCAAAGATGAGTCCATTTTGAATATTCTTTTTTTTCCTGGAAGGCTGAATTTCACATTTAGCTGCAAGCAATAGATGCTGCACTGGATTCACACGTTCTAGTGTGAAAGGGAAGGTAGAGAAGCAAGCTCAAGAACTTTTGACTGAAACAATTAAGCAGTGTGTATTAGTGTGCCTGACATGCCCTCCTACTATTTGTGACATTCTTGTTCCTGTGTTAGGATTGTATGCAGCTGAAATGTTTAACCATATCAAGCATATCTCAAGACTGTGTGTCATTCTGTATGCAAACCTACACATGTCCCCAGATGATGCACACACCCCAGTGTACCGAGATAATTTTTGTCTTTCACAAACCACTGCATAGTATGCATTTTATCTACCAGACCAGGCGGGAAAGCTGTCATCACCCAGTATTTTAAATGCCACCGAGTTTCCAGCCAGCTGATAAGCAAAGGGCAGTAAGTCCATATGAGTAGCGCTGGATTTGTGCTCCTCTTGCTCTCAAATGATGATTTGAGCTGTATCAGACTCTAAAAACGTACAAAATTCTGGCCTGCCACTCTGCATGTCTCTTTCATGTGGCTAGTTAACAGCTGTACACCAAGTTGGATACAGCTAGCTGTGTCACCAGAGATCACAGTGGCAGTTAGAAGTAGTGTAAGAAAGTGAGCTTGGGCACTTTGTAGTTGAATACGATGATCTTGCCCAATATCATGTAATCAGCATCCCAAGTATGTTTACTCAAAATGCTCAGGTCTCGGATTGGCTGGTTTATCTGTGGAGTTTAATATGTGAAATGGTATGGGTTTAAAGCCGTGCCTTGTTCGCATGTTAAAACTCATCTGGTTTTGAGCCTTTTGACCGCGATAGGTATACAGAGACTCCAACTCTCCCGTTTTCGACGGGAGATCTCCCGCCGAAAACCCATTTTTGCAAAATCTCCCGTTCTCCCGTTTGAGATTGAATTTCTCCCGCCCTGGCTCTTTGTCTCCCGTTGGAAAGGATTTCTTACATATTTCTATCGTATGTTGAAAAAATAAGCCTTAGATAGCACCAAAGAGCATCTAGAACCCTGGAAATTTCACGCTCCGCACACATCATCTTTGAGTCTCCCGTTTGCTAGGGGTTTCAGGCGGGAGAATCTTCAGATCAGAAGGTACTTTGGGTTGGAGTCTCTGGGTATATATGTAAATGCAGTATTCTGAATCCATCTCTTTGTACTCAATGGCAATATACATTGTATGTGTTGGTGCACAGCTTGGTGTGCTGGATGTGCCATTGTGTATGCCAAATGAAGAACTTGATGTGTGTCTGTACTATGTTCAAACTGACACCACAGCATTTGTTTGGAGTAAAGTTCTGATTTGTAAACAGCATGAGAAACAGCTGCTATACCTAGCAGTCTGCAGCTCTGCAAATGCGAACTGCTCTAAGCCAAGGTACAGTCAGTACATATTACAATTCATTGTATTTCGACATTCAGATACTCGATATTCTCTTGTGGTTGTGTAGGCTGTGTTTTGAAGTTTTTACCCAAGCCAAATGGTGCTATGCTAACTTTGGTGTGTGCATCATGTTTCTTATTACAGTATGTGGTAACCTATGGTGTACTGATACCCTGAAAAACAGAATATTCGGTAGCCTGTGGGTTAATGCTACAGCACAACTGCAGAGAGCTTTGTCTGAATACCAGTGTGTACAATTCATAAGATTCCAGCACAGTGCCTTTTTAGCTCACCTGAGCCAAAGGCTCAAGTGAGCTATTGCGATCGCCCTTCGTCCGGCGTCCGTCGTGCGTCGTGCGTCGTGCGTCGTGCGTCGTCCGTCGTCCGTCGTCCGTCGTCCGTCGTCCGTCGTCCGTCGTCCGTCGTGCGTCGTGCGTAAACTTTTTACATTTTCATCTTCTTCTTGAAAACCCCAAGACCGATTTTCATCAAACTTGGCAGGTAGCATCCCTAGGGGGTTAGGAACTCAATTTGTTAAAATGGGCACCATGCCCCACCCAGGGGGCCCCCAGGGGGGCCCAAACCCCCCAAAATTAAGGAATCTGTAAAAATCTTCTTCTCTAGAACCAGAAGTGATAGAGCTAAGTTAATACTATGAGTTAGTACATTGATGACTGTAGTTTCAAGTTTGTTCATGGCAGAATCAGGGGTGCCCCCCTTGGGACCCAGGGGAGGGGGGTGGGGAAGGGTTCTAATGGGGCCTAAATTGTACATTTTCATCTTCTTCTTGAGAACCCCATGACCCATTTTCACCAAACTTGGCAGGTAGCATCCCTAGGGGGTTAGGAACTCAATTTGTTAAAATGGGCACCATGCCCCACCTAGGGGGCCCCCAGGGGGCCCAAACCCCCCAAAATTAAGGAATCCGCAAAAATCTTCTTCTCTAGAACCAGAAGTGATAGAGCTAAGTTAATACTATGAGTAAGTACATTGATGACTGTAGTTTCAAGTTTGTTCATGGCAGAATCAGGGGTGCCCCCCTTGGGACCCAGGGGAGGGGGTGAGGAGGGGTCCTAATGGGGCCTAAATTGTACATTTTTATCTTATTCTTGAAAACCCCATGACCCATTTTCACCAAACTTGGCAGGTAGCATCCCTAGGGGGTTAGGATCTCAATTTGTTAAAATGGGCACCATGCCCAACCCAGGGGGCCCCCAGGGGTCCCAAACCCCCCAAATGAAGGAATCTTTATAAATCTTCTCTAGAATCAGAAGTTATAGAGCTGAGATAATATTATGAGTGAGTACATTAATGACTGTAGTTTGAAGTTTGTTCATAGGAGATCCAGGGGTGCCCCTCTTGGGTAGGGGGGGGGGGGGGGGTGGTTGGAAGGGTCCAAATGGGGGCCTGAATTGTACATTTTCATCTTCTTCCTGAAAACCTCATGATGGATTTTTGTCAAACTTGGCAGGTAGCATCCCTAGGGGGTCAGGATCTCAATTTATCAAAATGGGCACCATGCCCCACCCAGAGGGCCCCAGGGGGCCCCAATCCTCCCAAATTAAGGAATCTTTAAAAAATTGGGCCCTTATTGTACATTTTCATCTTCTACTTGAGAATGCCTGGTCAAATTTTAATTTAGATTAGTGACTGCGTGAAAGGTGAACTTGCGATACTCAGGTGAGCGCTAGACCCGCGGGTCTCTTGTTTTTTTTTCCAGCAGTAGTGATTAGTTAACTCCTGTTTTACCACAGCTCATTCCACACTGCCCAACTGGACTAGCCCAATCTCTCTTTAGGCTCTATGAGTCAAGAGACCAGAGATACATATTGCTCCCCCCGCCCCCAGAGTAGACACTCGCTTTGAGCCGTTATCATTGTGAACATTTCTGACCTGTTCCCTTGGTGACGAGTTTTCCATTCCACATACAAGGTACTCCTTTCAATTCCCTTTTGCCCACACAACTTGCCCATAGAAGTTGGTGAAAGGACGAGCAAGCATCAACCAAGATTCAGCCAACCATTGGGCTGGTCATCACTGATGATGTGTGCACAGGGGTCATGCCCCAAAATTTAGTACACAAAGTAATCTCCGAACTGATGCATTTGCAAGGCACTGTTCACCTTTGCTTTTCCTTCCAGAAAATCATGATAGAAATTGTCACAATTCATAGTGATGTGATGAATTGTGATTGGTACCCGGTATGTGTTGTGCGCCAGTTTAAAACAGCTGTGGTGGCTTGAGTGCACTTCCCAGTAAAGGTCATGTGACTACCAAACTTGACCCAAAGTTGTGCAGTGTGCAGTGGGCTGTAAAGAAAAAGTTTCTTGACCTCGCAGTTTGTGTGTGTTTACTTGTACCGTATACCTCACTGGAGATGTTGGTGAATTCATGGTCAGAATTATTTTAAAAGAATACATCAGCTATGCAGGGTGGTAGTTATCATTTTTGTGTATATTTGCTCATTTCAACACACTTCTTTATGTTATCCGAGCTGAGTTGTAAGAAGTGAATATCAGAATTATATCATTCTAGGTATTAAGAGAAAAATGCAACCATCCTGCTCAAGATATGCCAGCATGGAAGTAATATCCTGTTGTCTAGCAATGCAAGTGAAGCTGACATTACTGTTTTGTAGTTGTAATTTAGTGGGAAAATTGGAAATTTCACTGAATTTCTGTGCCACAGCCTGACACCGATTCTACATGATTGCAGATGTAATACAATGTATTGCCTCAAACACAAGCATCATTAACCCCAAGAATAAGTCATGAAAGTTTAAAAAAGTCTTCAGGTTGGCTCGGAAGCTTTGGATTACTGGTGTCAGTCTGTGGTGACAAGCCGTGACGGAATAGATGCTGCTTTTTATCCTTGCTTTCAATTGGTGTTAAATGCTCTAGTGTAATGGATGTAAAACACTGTGGGCATTCATGGCAATGTGGAGTAAGTTGATCAGATGGGAGTACATGTACTATGGGATGAGCATGAAAGACAAGACTGATGAGCAATGTGTGATTTTTATTTAACACTATGTATTTATATGTAAATATATATCATATTGCCAGAACACGAAAAGGAATGTGCGTGACAAGTGCTTTATTTCCCCAACTGTGATCTCGTTCCGCAAAGGATCCGAGATGTACAATGTGTATGTCTTCTGCACACGTCAACACATACAGTCAACCTAACCCATGTTGATTCCAAAGGACCTGGTAAAAAAAAAAACACCTTTCACTAACATGAAATTTGACGTACACAATAGAACTAACACCTTTTTGGTTTTTATATTCATCCAGGATAAAATTTTTCCTTGACATAGCCATTTTTTTTTTCTTTTTTTACTTGTGCGAGGTCGACTTGGGTGAGGTTGACTGTAGTACCACACATGACACATACAAAACACCAATACCGGTACTTTCGCCCATGCTCAAAATACCAAAATACAGATACACTGTATGCTCTAACAGACGGACAGATAGACACACACACACATACTACACGCTATTCCTATAAATCTGCACAAATTTTAGAGATACAGAAATGAAAATATTCACATGTTCTAAATCTCAGTGAAACTTCTTGTCTTTGTGTAAGGTGCTGTACATTAAAACCATGCCACATGTATGCCTATTGAGATGTGTGTGTGTGTGTGTGTGTGTGTGTGTGTGTGTGTGTGTGTGTGTGTGTGTGTGTGCGTGCGTGCGTGCGTGTGTGTCCATTTTAAGTGGAGTGTTGGGTATGCGTATGAGCGTAGTTACAATGAGAATAAGTTCTATCTCTCCGTTCCTCCCAGTTTTCACTAAATTTCACGCCAAATGGCTTTCCAGATGAATACAGCACACCGGTACTTATATTCAATAATTGAAATGCATAATATATGAGGACAAATGATATTTGAGATAACCTCAAATTTCTGTATGAAAACATGTGACACGTGTACATGAACTTTCACAATTTTTCATCAATTGCAAATTGTGATATATATGTATGAGAAATAATCTGCAGTCTGGAGACATTTCAGTTCACATAAAATGAAATTTGGCAGGTATATATATTTAACTACAAAATTGTCTTTATTTTCCATACTTGCTTTGCTGATTACAAAATTAAAGAATTGGTCTAACGAAAGAATCCTTCTGCAGTTTGCCAGGAGTTTCTTGAAATATATTGCACTGGATGTGAAACAAATCAGACTTCCTTCAAGAAGATAGCCAATCTTGATACTCTACCCTCAGCTTTCAAAATGCATGCTATCATTACATTTCAATTCAGGGAATATCTAAACCATGGGTGTGTTCAACCACTCTCCTGAAGCATGCCATACCTATGCCAGAGGAGTGCTTGAACACTCATAAAGTGCACAGTACTATATCCTACAATGCTAAAAGTGGACCACTCCTTGATGAACTAAAAAAGCGTACAGTGCCGCATCGTATTGTACTGTAACAAAGAGCACTCAAAAGCAAAGTGGTACAAAAGCATACCGTATCAAGATGATGACGTCAGAAAAATGAACGTAACACACACTACATTACATCATAGAGTTTATTTTCTTTAATTGGGACATCTATATCCTGTATGTGGTAGTGTGTTACGTGCACAACCCTGTCGCTACAAAATGTGACCACCCCCCCCTTACATTTATATTTACTTACATTTTCACCATGATTTTAAGCCACCCAGATGAAAAGGTTCTGCTTCAAATGCAGCCCAAAAAGCCCATGTCCTGCATAATCAAGTCGTCACAACATATCTTATTTTGAAAACAGAATACAACAAAAACTATTCTTTAAAAAAAATCTCTTTTAGTACATCCATCACAATTTTTAAGAGGCAATGGGGAACACATCCCCTTTCTGCAGCACTTTTCAACAATGACTCGTACGCAGAGTCCAAGGGAAGTGAGACCACCGCAACGTTTTACGGCTTGTGTCATCTCCGACTTGAGTCCAGAATGATTTCCACACTGTCCATGTGGTCGTAGCATGGCTCACGGCAGTCCGTCCAAAGGTTGGCTGGAGCTGGGGCCAGCGCATCAGGGGGAAAGGCATGGATGGCCAGGTCATTGAAGATGTCTGTGTACTGGAAGGAGTTTTTGACTGAGACCTCCTGGTGGTAAGGAAGAATCTGAGGCGGGAAGAGAGTAGGGAGGAGGAGGAGGAAGAGGAGGAGGAGGAGGAGGAGGAGGAAGAGGAAGATAAGGAGAAGGAGGAGTTGGAGGAGGAAGATGAGGAGGAGGAGGAAGCAGAAGAGGAGGAGGAGGGAGAGGGGAAGGGAGGAGGAGAAGGAGGAGGAGGAAGAGGAGAAAGAGGAGGAGGAGGAGAAGAGATGGTTTAGGTTTCCATGTGAGACATCACATCTGTGCATTCTTCCTATAGAGATTTTGATAGTGACACAAGGAATAGATGATTAAATTTTGGTAGTGATCCGCATCACCATCTGGCTCCAGGATTCCCCTCCCCCCCCCCCCCCCCCCCCACCATTTTAGGGTTTAGGGTTAGAGTTTGGGTAAGGGTTAGGGTTAGGATTAGGTTCAGATTTAGGATTAGGATTAGGGCCAGGGGAAGGGTTCCGGGTAATTACCCAGGGGGTAATTGCCCTAGACGCTCCATCATGAATACTAGATGGCGGGTTTGCTTTTGCAAGTCTCACAGCCATTGCACTGTTGGCCAGAAAGTACGGCCACGGCAGCTACAGCTGATGAGTAAGGGTATGTTATGGAAGTCAAGGAATCTAATTTACCTTTATAATGCACTTGATATGAAGGACTAAAATATAGGGTGGAAATCACTCTATGGGTGGAAATAAGCTGCTTGGCAGAGGTCTGAGCTCTCCAAGTGCTTTTCTAGTTAACAAACTGTTTGTGTATAACCTGGTGGCCAAGATTGCTGCTAGTGAAATTGCAAAAGAAAAGAAAAAACTCTATATGTTCATTACAGTACCATCTGATATCATAATAATAACAACACATGATAGCAACAACATTACCATTACCAACACTGATATGACACTACTACTGTTAATGCTAACAATAACTATAATGACGATAGTGACAATACGTACAATCATAATAACAATGAGAAAATAAAAACAAAAAATAAAATCATGAGTTACCTTTTGTATGTAAGGCACTTCTTCATGAAGTTGTTTTGAGGTAAATCTGCAGAAAAAGAGGTAAATTAGTGGGTATAAATAAAATCGCTTGGAAATTTGTGATACAACAGCATTCAGCAAAAAAAAAAAAAATAAAAATAAACTAGATATATCGCTACGGCGACTGATATGCCTCCGCCATAATGCATGGTTCTCCTAATAGGTCTATAGTACAAAGTCTGACAATGTGTGATGGCAGTTTCACACAATTGGCAAAATATTAAAATGACAGGTTTGACACAAATGTGCTGAATGTTCACTTTCCTATGACTAGGTTCAATTGAATGAATGATTAAAATGTCAGAGTGCAGGTATTTGGGGAAGTGATGATTTTTACTTGACTTTTGACCCTTTTATAAGTTTATGCATTGAGTAATTTTCAAGGTATTGAGAAAAAGTATAATTTCAGTATCAAATGGGAAAATAGCATTATCTAAACCTGGCCTTTGACCTTTGACCTCACAGTTCCAAAGAGAATCACTGTTAGGTTGAACATGCATAAATATGTAAGTTTCATGATGATACCTTGAGTTACTTTTGAGATATAGAGGAAAAAGTGATATTCAGCACTTTCACTTGACCTTTGACCTTTTGACCTTTGACCTTCTGGCAAGAAATTTCCCACAGAATATATATTGGGTAATACATGTATACATCAAGTTAAAAAAAAAAAAAAACCTTCAGGCATTGCATAAATATAAGGAAAGTAGTGATATTTTGAGGAGTTGACCTTGACCTTTGACCCCTGACCTTTGAACCATGACCCCAACTTCCTTAGATAATCACTGCCCATTGGAACAAGCATATATACTATGTTCCATGAAGATACCTTGAACCATTTGCGAGATATGGAGAAAAACATGAATTTTCAACCTTTTTTTCACAAAATGACCTGTGACCTTTGACCTTCAACCCCATGACCCTAAAATCCAAACAAAGTATTATCCCCCCAGGATATACCCTCATACCAAGTTTGATGTAAAACCACCACACGGTTCTTGAGATATCGACAAAAACAAAACGGGACGGACGTACGGACGGACGGACAGACGGACGACCCGAAAACATAATGCCTCCGGCCACTTCGTTGGCGGAGGCATAAAAATTAAACACTCAACATGTAGTTAAGTCTTTTGTGATCTAATATTTGCTGCCAAATGCTTCATATCACTATCAATTAAGGAAATGCAATCCTGTCCCAATACATTCAGGAACTCTTTGATATTGTCCCAGTGAAAGGAGTCTGTGAAGAATTAATGACAAACTCCAATGTTTGAACATTCAAGTGGTACATAATGTCCTCTGCAGAAACTTTCAAAATCAAAATGAGTGTGGCACAAAGTCTGGAGTTTCCCCCAACACTGCATAAGGTACCCAAGTGGTTCTATCTTGATTCACACAACAAAATCATACTTGACACTTGGAGATGTAGATAACAATGTTATGACCGAGTCGCCATGTTTTACAAGAAGCCTTCAACTCAAGATGGCGCTCTGCAACATGTGTGCATGATGATATATATTCAGCATATAATTGTGCAGTTACCACACTGCATGTCTTGGGTTTCACATGGAGATGATTACAAAAATCTTTGTGTTTGGAAATATCTACCGGTATATCTCAAGACCTTTATCACTGTATCATAATTAATGCCATATGGATATTTTGTCGTGAATTTTTCCTGCTCTGTAAATACTGCAAAGCATACTAACATTAAAAGAAAATATGTTTGTCTCATTTGAATGTTTTGAATACCCATTAGTCTCTTTCAAAGGCAGTAAATACAAAAGGTTACTCACCTGTCTGCAAAATTGTTGAAGCTGTTGCCGAGTATGATGAGTGACGCTAACCTCAAACCCCAGTTGGCCCACAAGAGGTTGTTGTAGAGCGGCTTACCACAATGTGGCATGTAAAAGAGAGTCGGTACCACCACTTGGCGTTTTCCCTCCTGAAACCAAAGGAGAACAAAAGTTTCTCAACTACAGGGCTTATTTCCCCAACTCCATCCCTTGGAAAATTCGAAACATTTTTAAGACTTCACCCCACAAATATGTGTATGTATCAAACACACAAACAAAATAACAGTGTCACCTTATCCTCTCCCATTTGCAATACCTCATCAAACTGATTCTACCCCAAACCCATGGTATTTTGACCTTTTTTTATATATATACCCTTTTATTGGATATGTTGTAAGCCGGGTTAATGATGACGCTGACGATGACAGTCTCCATGAGTTGAAATTGCAATGATTTATTGAGCAAATCAAATAGACAGTCTAAACTCCGCACTATCCTCAGCTACATGTCGAATACAGAGTGAATAACAGATACAGGCCTATTAACTATTCAACATAGCAGAGCTCGTAGAGAATACATTTGTATGTCCATTCTCTCTCAAGTGAAAGTGAAGAATTCAGAATCAATCAAATCTGCGTCATTATATTCACATGAAAAATAAAAGTTGCGTTGTGCCCATGCCAACCACACGCACACTGCGCCATTGGCATGGACACAACGCGCCTCAACGCATTGACGCAACAATAACAGACCGCATATTTCCATTTACCACAAACTTCCCCGCGATTATATAACACAACCATGGGTTATATAATCCCAATTACATCATATCATTTTCATAACATTATACATAATAGTACATAACAAAAAATTCCCCGCTCTTCATGTCAAATCATTACACTTTACAGCAATTCCATATAAGAGCGGATTAACAGCACATATACAAAAATATACTTCAGGAAAGCGTGTTCCCCGCTTTTCCGGTCAAATATACAAACGTCGAAATACTAAAAGATTGAACTTTATACATGAAATCTGCCAAGAGCCGAAACTCTTGAATCTTCCAAATTTACAGTAAATCATACAAACTCATATTTGATACATGACATGAATGTTCCGCGCCAAGAGAATAACACATCAATATGTTACAATTTTCTTCAGTTCCGTTTCGATGTAAAGCACAGTCGTCCCACATTGTCAGTTATGTACAGATTCTTCGAGACAACGATGCATAAAAGAACAGAAAAATCATGTCAACCGTGCCGTAACACAACATTTACTGCGTCGCATACGACCATACATTAATGCCTGTAGTAAGTACATACAACAACACAACAACTTCCCCGCGATTATATCATACGACCCGTATGATAATAATCGATTTTCTAAAAGTAATGCATTTCTCAATGAATCAATATAACACATATCACGAAATTCACAGTTGAAACAAAGAGAAGTCACAGAATGTTAGAATTCACTACTAACAAAAATAAAGCTTCTCCGCTTTGACATACGGTAACTTCCCCGCTTTATGTGTCATCTTCGTCACAGTCAGCGATTTGCTCATTTACAAAACTTCACACAAATTAAGGGATCATTCAAAGCATGAATTCTCGACCAACTATATATCATTATCAAACGTTCCTGAATCACTGAACAACCACTAAATATTGTCAGAATGCCATGTTGTTCAGCTTCCAACAAAACAATGAAAACAATAGTTTAGTTCCTTCATTTTTCCACGTAGTAGTGATTTCAAATACTTTCGTATCACTATTCCAATATCTCATTAAAAACTTCTTATCAATCACATATCAATTAAAACAACCATATTATATTGATAATCATTTCTCGCATTGATATTGCATCTCTAAATGCGCATAGTTCCTAATTCCATTGCTACTTGAGATGGTACACAAGTTTCAGCTGCAGTCATGAACATATACACTGTAAGCGAATCAACTCACAACAAATTCCATGAACGGACGACGAATTTCTAACCTGCAGCAACCAAGCTTTCATGAAAATTCGGTCTCCAGTTGGACTCCCAGGGCCCCCATACCGTTCCTTGAACATGACATCCATGCTTCCACATGTTACAGTTAGATATGCATGCCTCCCTTGTTGTTACATTATTGACAACAATGTCACCATGAGAAATATTCTCCCCTTTTGGAATTGACCGCTCCTTTGGCGCTAAGTGAGTGCTCAGTGGCTGCACTTTTGCAAGCTTTTGAACATCCTGACCTTCATGTGATAATTCGGGACCCCTCTCGGTACCCTCTCCCACAGGTTTTGCAATTAGAAGCACCCCAGCATCTAAATCCTTTGCATCAACCTGTTCATCACATGACTCACGTCCATGTCCCCCAGCATCAATTTCTGCACCACCCTCATCTACATCAACGCAACCCAGAATCTGCGATCCCCCATCCAAAAGAGTAGATATGACATCCTCCTTCTCCTGTCCACCTGTATCTGACATGTCTGAGGAAAGATCTAGCTGCTGAGCAACCGGGTCAGTGAACACTCCTTGTGTTCCAGTATCAGCACTCCCAGTTTTCAGCCCATCTCCCTCAAGCATACAGTCTTCACGGAGAACTAACAATGCTTCTCTCCTAAGCACTTCAAATCGGTCTCCCCTATTTCTCATGTGCAAACGCCTTAACAAAATTCGTTCTCTCTCATCCCGTGTTCCACTGACAAACTGGCTTGACAGAGCTTCGTCTCTAAGTTGCCTCAAAGCCGCAGCTTCCTTCTCATCGTCTGCAGCATCGACCAATTTTGCATAAAGACGCATGAGAGCCCTACTGAAGTCTGCCAAGTTTTCATCATCACGTTGAACACGATTATAAAACAAGCATCGCAAATAGTGAGAATTCTCTCGACTAAAACACAGACGGAGAGCTTTTACAACCTCTGTAAAACTCATCCTCTTCTCTTCAGACAGACAATAAAGAATCTCCTCTCTTGCTGGCCCCGTAAGGTTGCTCACCAAAACCCAAGCCTTCTCCTCATCACTGAAATGGAAAGGTTCAATAATAAAATTGAATCCTTCCATCCAGTTAGAAAAAGGAGTTTCAGTGCCATCTTCACAATACCCACTAAACTTTTCAATCTGAGCATGGCCTAGAGCGAGATTTACACACAACTCTATTGCCTGTCGATATGATGACGAAGAGCAATTATCACCTTGCACATCCTTATAAACAAACTGTTCACACATGACTAATTACGCAGTTAAACTGACCAATTAAGACACATCATTTTCAAACATGAAACGTAATGCCCAAATGGCATCATAGGTCCAAAATCTGCATGAAGTCCAATCGGTTAAACGAAAGTTCAGCATCATCCATTATTTCAGTTACCAAATACTTGCTCAGTGCGTGAGATGCTATATCGCAGCTCTGTAACCGTCGATTTCGCATCCCGATTGATGTTCAGCCGCCCCCGACGCACGCCAGCGCACTCCGACGTCCACAGCAAAACTCCCGACGCACCATCAGCTCCAGTCTCCAGCCCGCCATCGACGAGCCTGATCATCTTGAAGCTGCCTCACAGAGTAGTGCTGCTCTACCAGGGCTGATCAACGTACACCATCAAGATCAAGATCAAGATTACCCAGCGCTCCTCCATACTCCTGTCCGCTACCAAAGTGTAGTCAAAACAGCAGGTCTCCTCGGAGCGAAACGTGGACCATTATTCCGTCATACTCGAGGCTGTTATTCGTCGATCAGGGTTCTTCAACTGGATGAAGTGGATCACTCCGTCAGGCTGTCATCATCCCACTCCTGACACCATTTGTTGTAAGCCGGGTTAATGATGACGCTGACGATGACAGTCTCCATGAGTTGAAATTGCAATGATTTATTGAGCAAATCAAATACAGTGGACTCCCGTTATAACGAAGTCCTCGGGACCAGCAGTTTTCTTTCGTTATATCGGAATTTCGTTATAACCGAACAAATAAACAATAGAAATACATAGAGTGGATGGCATTGCAGCCAAAATTTTTACTTCGTTATAACCGGAATTTCGTTATAACCGTGTTCGTTATAACGGGAGTGCACTGTAGTCTAAACTCCGCACTATCCTCAGCTACATGTCGAATACAGAGTGAATAACAGATACAGGCCTATTAACTATTCAACATAGCAGAGCTCGTAGAGAATACATTTGTATGTCCATTCTCTCTCAAGTGAAAGTGAAGAATTCAGAATCAATCAAATCTGCGTCATTATATTCACATGAAAAATAAAAGTTGCGTTGTGCCCATGCCAACCACACGCACACTGCGCCATTGGCATGGACACAACGCGCCTCAACGCATTGACGCAACAATAACAGACCGCATATTTCCATTTACCACAGACATACAACATCATTTCAGCATCATGTATTTCTTCATGTAGAGTGGCAGGTTGGCTTCTTCAGCAACATGTCTGCCCTGCCTTGCAGCCAAACAGTTTAAATTTCAGTCAAGATAAATAATCTTGCGTGTCAAGATGACATGCTCTATAGTTTAAGACAAGACACTCTGTCCCACATGCAGGATATACAGTAGAGGTCCAGTGAGGGGGATGGTCTTGATTCATGCACATTTAAGTTCCTATCTTCACTGGCTTCACCTTTCACTTCAACGAGCAGGTTGAAGAAAAAAAAAGTGACTAGGCTAGGCCCTTAATTGGTCAGTAAACAGCATCAACACGGTATAGACAACAACAATTGATGAATGAGTTTGTTTGTTTCTAATTTGGCATTTCCCATGAACTGAATACTGGATTTACATATCTACCACAATGAAACAACAACAACATCAATCTATGAATAAAATAAAGTCTTTAAATACCTCATTACGGTCAATACATGTAAAGCCAAGATCTCGAATAACCTCCTTTTCCACCTCTGTAAAGTTGGGGTCATACAAGCTGCATTTTGCGCCAGGTATCTGCAAAATGATGGTACAAGAAATGCTGACTTTAGGAGACACATTGTTTAATTTGAGAATTACATTCATCTCAAGCTCCTGAACTTCCCTTTATTTAAATTATCATCTGTGCTGAGCTAACTTCAATCACTCAATGCTCTCGAGTCGGAATCCGTAGAGCTCTATGCGCAGCTTCACACCGAGGAAAAGAGACTATGTGCATGTGCCCTCAAGTAAACAAACGGAACGACGCGACGGCTGATAGCGCAGTGCGATCACAGAACTCCACGCACACACGACGTGCATACAGGTCTGCAAATGTGCAATGAACCCCCATGATTACGCAATATTCCCTCGCCGCGCCGTCTCTCTCCCAAATTCACGGAGGTGAAAAGGTCAACCTCCAAGACCAAGCCGTGCGGTACACATCGCTCGCGTGTGCGGAAGATAACGGTTGAAAAAGCCCCAAGCCCAATGTAGTCAAATTCAAACGGTAGAGGGAGGTAAGGTCGTATCACGGGGGAAAGTGTGGGTCCCACACTTTTATCGGACGACGTATTTTTGCATTTCTCAGCCATTTCTAGACCAATTTTTGTCAAACAAACTTTGAATTCCCCATAAATTTCAATGCTCTTTCATATTTCATAAGTAGTTTGTCATTATCTTGCCAAAAAATTTCATCCCGACGTGCCATCATCAACCAAAACAGGACCTTCCCTTTAAAATTGAACAAACATAATGGTTAAAGTTGGAAATGAACAAATAAAGTTTCCATGTGATTTTACAGCTTCCTCATGAAAACAGCAATACAGTGGACTCCTGTTATAACGAAGTCCTCGGGATCAGAAATTTTCTTTCACTGTATCAAATATTTGTTATAAAAATAAATAAAGTGGATAATGTTGCAGACTGAATTTTTACTTCGTTGTAACCAGAATATCGTTTAACCGTGTTCGTTGAATAATCGGAGTGCACTGTATTAGTTGCAACCACATATGAACATCAGATGAGATGATTAAGACTAAAATTCACTTGAGCTGAACAAGGAATGACTGGTATGTTAGATGACAGCACTTCTATGTTTCAGAGTGCTAACTGAAAGAGGAAAACCACATTAACATCATGGTCACAAATTGGATGTTTTGACTTTGTAGGTGAGCACACTTTGTCAAATTGATCTATAGTTAAACCTGTACATACAGAGTACTCACGGTTATAACGAAATTCTTGTAACAACAAAGTAAAATTTCAGGTCCCTAAATGTATGTATCTTTACATACAGTTTACTGTTCGGCTGTACAGAAAGTAAGCATCTTACTGTTCAGTTATAATGGTAGTACACTGCTAGTTAACACATGTACTTTTTAGAGGTGGGGGGAGAAAATTTTGAAATACATGCTTTTCACTACAATGCATTGGATCATCTTACCATAGACTCCATCAGTATGAGGAGGGACAGCTGATATCTAGCCGTGACACAGGACGAAAAGTTGCCCAGTCCATAGCAAATGATGCCCTCGATTCTTCTCGAGGACCTGCTCCCTCCCGCAACTGATCCTGATTCACTGCCGCTCCTTTCCACGGCGTTCGACCCTGCAGTGACATCTGGGGTCTGCTTTGACTGACAGTCTGGTGTTTCCAAAGCTGTGTGAATGTTTTGGTGACAGGAGGCAGCAGCACCTTCTTCTGATTGGTCAAAAGTCTGCAGGTGCACAAGACTTTTCCAGCACTCTATCAACAGAAAAAAAAACAACAACAAATAAGTAACTGATAATACTTATGCCCCAGTCACATAGACATCCCGGATCGCCCCGGACCACCCCGGATCTGATCCGGGGAAAGATCCGTGTTGACGCCGGGAGGCAAACACGGCAACTTTTGGCGGTCAAAAACATCCGGCGTCATCCGGGGATTGCCGTGTTGGCAGAGCAATCCGGAGTGGTCTGTGTGGCTGCCATGTAGCCGCCATGTTGATCCGTGTAGACGCCGCGCTCTTCCGGCCTTATCTGTGTAGCTGCCGTGTTGATACCGTGTGTACAATCATACCAAAATCCCGGATCTCCCCGGACGTCCCCGGATCTTCCCGGATCACCGTGTAGGTCCTTGAGCATCCGTGTTTATATGTGACTGGGGCATTGCTGTAATGTGCTTTTACATAACCACTTAAATACAATATTCCTAAGTCATAAGAGTCATAACTTGAGTGGCAGATCGTACCTTTTTTCATTTGGTTTGAGAGAGGTCCTTTTTTAAACTAATCATTGTCCAGTGTAATTTACTCCAAGTTCATTATGAAATATATGGAGTAACAAGAGATAGATCTAATACAAAGTAAGGAGGTTATGGAACTTTCATGCGTTTAAAAAAGTACAACCACATACAGTGTACATCAAAGAACTGTTAGATTGTTTGAAAGATTGTAGACTTCCAACTATGCACTCCTGGATGCCTGTTAAGGAAGATCTTACACTACTTGGCTTTCTGCAAGTTTATATTATGTCCTTGATGATTGAAATACATTGTCTTGACAAATATTTCTTAAAATCTATCTACTCAACAGGATTACAACTTGTAGGTGTAGAATATTCCATGTGAATATATAAGGGCTTCAGCTACAAAAATGAAATGACATAACTACATACCTTGTGGAAGGCTTGATTCATCAAAATACATGCATTAGAATAGATTCCACGGGCTGATCTGCAGAAATACCATGTGATCAATATAATTTCCACTGAGGGCGAATACAAACTACCGTAAAAACTTCTCACCTTGGAAGTCCCTGAAGAAACTGCTAATCTGGAGATCATTCCTGGAAAGTCAACGATGAAACACAAAACCACCAAAATTAGCCAAGAATTAGTCTTCTTATTCTTTATTCATATTCAAATGCAGATCTTGTGTTAAAATCAGTCCGGGAAATCCACTCATGAGGGGGGCTCCGCCTCACAAGGCACTCTCCCCCTCATGAGCACCTCTTGGGTACTCAAGAGGCTCCCTCCCCGCAGTGCTCACGAGGTCTCCTCTTCACCTCTCATCCATCTAACACCTGATATTTCATGGTCACAAGTTCGCACAGTGATTTTTTTGTTACATACACATGTCCACTCTCCATGGTGAGAAAAAGTAAAAATCTGTTTTGATTCAAACTCAATTTTTGTCAAAACAAATGGAAAGAATTTTTTTTCTCATCATGGAGAGTGGACATGTGTGTGTACCAAAAAAATCACAGTGAGAACTTTAATATGACCATTTATATCAGATGTGAGATGGATGAGAAGTGGAGGCTTCATGAGCACTGCGGGGAGGGAGCCTCATAAGTATTCCAGCTCAAAGGTGCTCATGAGGGGGAGAGCGCCTTGTGAGACGGAGTCCCCATCATGAGCAGATTTCCCAGACTGAAACAGCTTGGGCCTAGGTGTAGAACGCAACGGTAGAGTCTACACAGTTCTGGTTGAGGTGAGGATTTAGCTTTTAACGTTTTGTGAGATATTCAGAAACCACTCTATGAGATGTCAAAGAGCATGCAATTCTATGGGGTATCAAAAGTTTATTTGATGAAAATCGGTTTTGAAATGGCTGAGATATCCAAAAACAAGGTGAAACAAAAAGAGATCTAAAAAGGCGTAGCCTGTCGCTTTTTATTATCACTTCTTTGGATATCTCAGCCATTTAAAAACCAATTTTCATCAAATAAACGTTGAATCCTCATTGAAATTACATGCTCTTTCATATTTCATAAGAGGTTTCTCATAAGCAAATATCTCACTTTTTAATCCCCACCTCAACCAGTAGATGAGTACTTTTTACATTGAGTAGGCCCTACTTGGCTACTGTACAGTCCTAAGCTCTCTTACGTTACGCTCTTAATTTAAGCTTTCTTCAATTATTTTCATTGAAATGATAGCTATGAAAAAGAAATAATAGTACGACTATGAAAATGCCTTGCAGGAAATGCTCACACACAACTCTTGATTTTATACGACAGAGTGCCTGCATCAACGTTGTCAATGTCTCCATGCTGACCATGGCGGACACTTGCTGCTTGCAACGGATCGACTCTCGGATAGGCAGCGCCGCGAGGATACCTATTTCGCCTCTTGTTTTTCTTGGAAACCACACGAAACCCGTCGTCCATGTTCTACGCAGTTCTCCAGGACTGGAGGAAGTCAACAAAAGAAGAAGGTAGAACTTAAATGGAGTAAAATGCCCAAATAACCAGAGATGTTGTGCTTCGAAATTGAATCATAATGTTCCCTGCTCAACTCGACAGCTCAGGTACAGATGCAGTGCAGTGGCTATGCCTTCAGCCTTCAAGCACTGCATGTTCAAAATGCGTGCATATTCACCCAACACGTACACTGACTGGTATTGTACTTGTACACGCACTACATGTGCATCTAGGGGGAAAAAAATCGCCGTAAACATGTGCGCACATGCTCAGCTTTATTTGCCACTCCGTAGCCGTTTTATCAGGCTATACTGCTGATGCACTACCAACTACTAATTTCAAAGATAACATAATTGTATAATTTTAAAATATCATTCTTACTCTATAAATAAACAAATATTCAATTTCATATTTAGTGGATTTTTTTTTCTTTTTACGTTTGTGATTGCACTCTTGAAAGTTATTCATGAGCCCACTTCAAATGGTAAATATAATTTGGTCTGAAGAAAGACTATACCAGAGATCCAGCGCGGGAGTTACGCAAGCTTTTTTACTCACCTGCCACTGGTTGCGAAACGCTGCGCCAGCAACGAGCTATAATAGTGCGGTCCAGTCGTTGTGGTTGTTGACAGACTGTGGAACTTTAATATTCTACGGTAAAATATTATATACTACACTAGAAAAAGTGTTTATGAAGAAAAGAGGAAATGTCGCAGGTAAGTGAACCACCTACGGAAACTCCCGTTATTCTCCTGTCAACCGAGATCGCGAGGGTGAGCTGCAGAAGAATAGAGCCAACATCAGATTCAGAACAAGAAAGGTGTGCACAAATGGAAACCACGGCCACGGAAAACTCGACCAGTGAGGAGGCTGCCGCGGCCGCGGTCGGCCAGGCGTCTGATAACGGTGCAGCTCTCAACCCCGCTGTTGTAGCTAACTCTGTTCAAAGAAACGCCCATAGCCATGCAGCCGGGAACACCTCCAGTGCCCAAGGAGACGAAAGTTTTGGCAATGACTGGCATGACTGCGACGACGAGGAACCGTACCTCCACCAGCTAATGGACAATCTTGAAAATACAGAGCATGGCGAAAAGCTGGCCAATGAATCATCTCTTGCGCCAGGAAGAAACAGGACAGACCAGCATCCACCAGAATCGGATGCTGATGTGGGGGTAGTCGATGACTTTTCGTTCTTATGGAAGGGGGATCCAGACAAGACTCCGCTCCAGTTGCTGAAGGGAACTTACCTGTCTGTAACCGATCTAACTTCTCAGGCTTGGTGTGAAAGAAAGATGGTCTACGATAGCTCTCCAGAAGGCCAACTAGTTCTGGCACTTCTCGAGACTGCAGATCGCCAAGAAGCAATGAAAATGGAAGCCATTAAAGTTGAGACCATGAAAGTTGGATCAAATATTCATCTGAAGAGAGGTTGTGTCCAGTGCAAATTATTTCTCAACTGACTTTATACTACATCATGTGCAATTGCCAAATTGATATTTTTTATTTTTTAAAAAAGAGTGAGTTGTTTGTTTTGTTTCATAACATACGATTTAAAAGAAAAAAAAACATCACTTTTCACCTTTCTGTTTAGCAAGCCTACGTGTAATCAACTAATTTCATTTCCTCACCTGTATTAATTACAACAAGATGTCTGTAGCACTGAATAACCAACACCACCTATACAGCTACAGTAGGTGTGGAATACTGTCGATGTTACAACTAAATGTCTGTAGCACTGAATATACCAACACTCCAGGTGTGGAATACTGTGAATATGAGATCATGAGAGGAGTAAGGTGATGCATTATAGATTACTTCAGCTCCAAGTATTAAAATGTGTGAAATACTGTTACAGTCTTGTAGTTACCAACTGGAAATTTAGCAACATATTGTATCCATTCAAAAAGATACAAGAGTAGACAGGTGAATGCATTTATTGTCAGTGATAATTAATTTAAAGATTTTGGTCTGAGCCATAGAGGTTCACAATTTGAAAATTCACACATTTTATTAGTGGAAAATGAGCAAAGAAAATGGGATTCTATTGGGATGTGAATGCACATATTCCAATTCACTTACATATACCACACAAGTGTCAATGTGATTGATATTCATACGACATATATGTCATTTAAGTGGACAGTCTATGGATAGCCTTATTTGGCCATGCGCTAAGCTGTCACTCCCATCCAAAGCCCTCTTGATCAGTGCACAGCTATATATTGACAATTAATAGTGTAAGGATGTAATTGTGCTGAGCAGCATAGAAAACAAACCAGCAACTGTCTTAGCAAAATAAATTGCCACGATGAATTGAGATTACAAGGAGGAGTTTCTATCATTGATTTTATTATTTCACACACAGAGCTGGAGGTTCACACAATCAAGAAAGTCAAGGCCAAGACCAGAGAGGACAAGTGGGCCATCAAGTTTCTCAATCTCTTCATCTCTGTGAATCAGTTGCTGCGAGGAGGAGGAGGTGAAGGGGGCGTGGCATCCAGATGCATCGTCAGGGAGATCCCCATCTGTGGCAGACCTTTCCAGAATGGACCATTTGTGGTGAGATTTTGCAACAATTATTAATATATATATATATATATATATATATATATATACACATGTATATATGTGTGTGTGTATTACATTTATATATATATTCATATACACTGTATATACTAAAAACATACCCTATCCAATTTTGTTTTCTTCTGTTTCAAAAACATTTCATTTACAGTATAGTTTCCTTATATGATGAAACTCTTGGAAACTTTATGAATACTGTAAAGTGGATATTTTTGTGCAACTAATTTTTCGTGATTGGCCAGGTAAGGAGGGTTTCGCGTGCTTACAATTCCGCGGAATCAATGCATCACGCACAGGAACATACGGGAAGCAGAAATATTCATGTGTTTTTATTTTTGCAGTACTTTTCTGGTTGCGCAAAAAGTGCAAAACTTTCAACTTTTACAGTACTTGCCATAGAAAGAGATGAAATGTATCCATGTGTTGTTATTACGCTCATTTAGATGGTTTATCTTTAATGATTTCTAAATCCAGTATAGGCCATAATGATGCCCACTGCCCGCCATCCATTTCTGCCCAGTGTTTTTAAACCTCCATTTAACATTGCCCCATTCCCGTCTTTATGTTCATGAAATGCCAAGGTGGGTGTGATAGACGAGGTGAGATACAATAGCCACGGCCAGCTGGAGATTGTGGAGTTCAAAACAAGAGCAAATACCAGGAGTATTCCCTCGTTAGCACAGAGAAACAAGGACAAACTACAGGTGAGTTGTTTCTTACATTCCACACCATGACCACCAAGTTATTGATTGTAGCACCCTGTTTCAACAGACCTTACACCAACAATTTTGGGACAACGTCCAGAGAACAAAGTTGCTCACCTTGGGCAATAAAACCACAGGAGAGAGTGAGGGGTACCTTCTTTACAGAGATGTAATAAAATCATTCGCCATGAAGGTTTCCATAACAACCTACCTGTTAATGCATGAAGGGGGTGTCGTGACAATCTATGCACGTGATTGGCGCAGATTGTGTCATTTTGTGTGTATGAGACTATTGCATCATCAGAATGTTACTGCAAGAGCATCTTAAAAGAAGGGTTGTTGCGGTGATAATAAGGGTAATGCAAGGGTCATGAGCTAATTATTACCTTCGCTGGCTAGAGTAGAATTTGGCAAAAGTTACTGCAACAACATCCGAGCAAAATTTTGCATAGACCATCTTAACAGGCAGGGTAGAAAAAAAGATTGCCTGGACATTGTCGCATTATCTCTGGTTTCAAAGGCTCTGTTAAAACGGGACTTTAGTAAGAGTTAGAGTTGCAAGAGTGGATATACAAAATGATAGAGTAGTAAGTAGAGAGAGAGAAAATAGAGAGAGAAAAGATGAAATAAAACCCATCCTGTTTCTTAGGTCCCTCCAAGGCTATTCAACTTTTCTCTTTTTTTTTCCCTCTCAGTCAAAACCTGAACTTTGCTAGGCCCAATGATGGCGCTCTTAGATAATTCAATCAATAATGAATTGACAGATACTCTTCGTATCATGATAATATGAAATTACTGATGTGGATGAAATAATGTTGCAGTTTGATGTTCCATCGTCAACAATGACACCAGTTTCTAATCCTGCGAAATCCCAGGTCATGGTGTACAAGGAGCTCTTTGACGAGGCGGTATGCGGCTTGCTAATGAAAGACAGCATTATGGAGGCACTCAGACTGGACCCTGATAAACCTCTCCACGACGACATCATTGCTCACTCGCTCACTGTGCACCTTGACGCAACCACCGTCGGTGACATCGTAACCGCAGTCTTGGAGCGATTCCCGTTCCTGGCCAAAATTGACTCCGTCTCTGTGGAGTACTCATCGCAAAAGGACGAGGCGCCGTTTTTCGTCAGCGAGTACGAGTTTGATCCTGTGTGGCTGAAAGATCGGTTGGACCACTTCAGCGAATTCTGGGATGGTCGAAGGGAGCCAGTAGGTGTGGATGTGGAGGAGGCATGGAAGTGCAACTTTTGTCAATACAAGGAGGGCTGTGATTGGAGGGAAAAGATGCACAAAAAGTGTCTTAGCAGGAAACTGGCCAATCACGTTCAAGTTGAGCTCACAGAATAAGGTCTGTCTTGCCTTTTTAAAGGCCAGAGGTGTATGCGCAATACATGTACTTTATGTACTAGAATATTGGCCAATTGTAACCAAGTACGGTTTTATGAAATAGGTTTTGAAGAAACATGAAAATCTTTGGCAAGATCTAGGTCTGGAGATATTTGTCCTAAAACTGGTATTTGCCGCAAAACCAAATGCAAATTCTGTGCAATGAGCTTTGACTGCCAGAGTACAATTTGTACATTGTAGAATTCAATATATTTTGGTAGTATGTTAAGAAGATGCATTTTGTATCTTAAGTTTTTTAAATGTGTATATTTATGACTGTGTCCACCTGATGACCTACTCTATCATGAAATTCTATATTTATCTTTTATATTTGTATCAAAAACTGAAATAAACTTTTTTAAATATTTCATTGGAGCATTTTGATGAGAAGTCTGTTGGAACTCAATAGGATTCTCAAACATGTTTGTAATAGTCAATGTTCTCCTCTGGTTTTATGGTACAGTGCTTTTCCCAGTGAACACACAGTGATGTGACGCGTTCGCCCATGCAGAGACGCTATAAATGCTTGTTCCGCTACGTATTTTTGAAAGCGATCCTCAGTTTGTTATAACGGAGTACATTTCTTTTGTTTTTCTTTGTCAGTGGTGCTCAGAAAAGACTTCATTATAACGAAATTTGGTTATAACCGTGTTCGTTGTAACGGGAGTGCACTGTATGGCAGGGTTAATTTGGGAGGGGAATGCTGACCAGTGAAACAATTCAAAAGGCAGGGTTTCCAGTATGTATTACAATATATTATGATGCAACAGTTGTCAGCTGAAGAATACAAAAATTAGCTTAATGATATTGGTGATTACATGAGCGCATGTAGCATGTATCCAGGTCGTGGATTTAGTGGTTGTGATACCAGTAAAAGGCAATGCTTCATGGTACGATATTTAAAATGTTAGTGATGTGCATGCTTATACTATATGAATACTCTTTACCATTGACCAATGTCCAGTTTTATCAAGGAAATGAACAGCTAAATCAATGGAAAATGTTTGTCACTGATACTTTCATTTTGCACAGGGATTTCACTCCCCATGTTCATAGTGAAATCCCATTAACACACTCTAAACTGATAATGCACCCATTGGGTGATTTCAAGTTCGGTGCTAGTGCTAGTGCTATCTCAGCACTAGCACCAGCGATAAAACCGAACTTGAAATCACGTTGGTGTTGGGATTTGACCTCAAAATTATGACGTATTTCCGGTTGCTGGTGCTGGGCTCAGTGTTGAATGTCGTCTGCTGAACCGAGCTCTGCCGTTTGTGTTAGCGATTTACGTGCTTTTTCGCCATTGACTAACACTAGCCCCTAGGGATTATCATTTTCTTCATTTCAAGTTCGGTGCTGGTGTTAGCGTTGCCAGTGCGAGACTCTTATTCACGTCCGTAATAGATGCACGTTTTACGTGCAAAGTCTATGCTAATGCAGTGGTCGCCCACGTAACGTACACGAACACTCTCGACATGGCTCTATAAATCTGAGCCTAGGAGCAAAATAAGGATACAGTGCACTCCCGTTATAACGAAATGCTCGGGACCGGCAGTTTTCTTTCGTTATAACGAAATTTCGTTATAACCGAACAAAAACAATATATAAAGAAAACAAGGAACCACGTATATATATCATAAAAATGTTTGCTGAATACTCATCATACACTGGAACGCTACGTGAAATGTGATGGGATAACTGTACTACAATAATAAACACAAGTTCCCCTCAGAAACTGTGCGTGACACAATTAGCGAACACCCATGCAGAGACGCTATAATGTTTGTTCCGCTACGTATTTTCGAAAGCGATTCGCATTTCGTTATAACGGAGCACATTTCTTTTGTTTTTCTTTGTCTGTGGCGCTCGGAAAAGACTTCGTTATAACGGAAATTTCGCTATAACCGTGTTCGTTGTAAGCAAATTTTGTACCATAGACTTTAATGGTGATAATTTTGGGACCAGAAGATTTACTTCGTTATAACGAAATTTCGTTATAACCGTGTTCGTTGTAACGGGAGTGCACTGTAATTGTGTTTTGAAGAAGTGATGAAATTTGTGGCATTTTAATCCATATTCCTCATTATATGTCTAAAACTAAGCAATTTTAGCTACATTTTTTAGTATTTGACTGTAATGAAACGCCATCACTTTTTTCGTCACGCAATTCCCGCGGAGCTCGCGGTGCTGTGATTCCAACACCTAGTGCTGGTGATCGATAATTTTGATCGGTATTGCCTCGTTAATCTGACCGTCGGTGTTGGAGCTCAATTTAACGCTGTTATTTGGGGGCTAGCACTAGCACTAGCACTAGGACCGAACTTGAAATCACCCATTGTCTTGAATAACTTGATGCATGGAAATGCTGTGGTATGTGAAAAAGTTCGTAAAAGAGTTTTCTTTGCAATTGTTTCTGGTTTGACAGCAAAATGTATCAGATGTATGTACAAAAGCTGTGATGCAGATGAACATATCACAAATTACTCCAAAAAATCTGAAGGAAACATTCCAACATCCGAGTACGGTACATTATGAAATTTGTCATCAATGTGCTTCTAGTTCAGATGAACTTTATATGTGTTTACTTCCATGGACTCAAAACATGCAATTAGCATTTGATATATGCCAAGCAAACAGGTGTAATGTGCTAAAAAGAAGTAATGATAATAGTAATAATAACTACCACTTTTACAGTTTATTATGTACATTGTATTTACAGATGTATACTCAAAACTACCTTTATACTGAGTAGAAAATTATTTTGTATTATACAGACATGGTAGTAACGGACACCATGGTAATTCAAGACATGTCTATCTCTGTGTAATAAGGACATTCTCTAGGCATTGTACCTTGCAGACATATCCTACTGAGCCTTTTGTGGACTTAAATCACCAAAATGTGACACAAAAATGTAGAAATGCTAAAAAATTCACGTTTTGCCTCAGATTAAGAATAGATAGTTAGATTTTACTGTGTACGTGTATATTGTTTGAAATTTTCATGTTTGACCCTTTACAGTACAAGTGTACTAGGATACCCAATTTGAGCTCCCTTTGCCATTTTTCTCTTTGTCATCATCTTGGTATGAATGTGTACATTAAATCATGGGTATGAAAAGTGATTCTGGTGCTGTACAAGATGTGAAAGACATTGATTATTCCATTACAAAAATTGTGTTCGGGATTTTTATGCAACTTTGCACTGCGCTAAAAGATGACTTTTTGTAAATGGGTTAGCTTGAAGTATGTTTTTAAAAAATCAGAGAAGGTGATAATTTTGCAAAATTCATAATTTTCAGGACTTTAGAATAAATGGTGTTATTTTTGCCTGAAATTTCATCCTCTCATGATGGAATTCAGAGCAATGACAAATAAGTGTCGGGTTATTTGATACACTTTCAGTCTCCTACAAAACACTAAATCACGAGCAAACTCTGGGTACCGGTACTTAATTTTTAATAACAAGATGATGTTATATAATCTGAAATCTAATTTATGACATCACACAACTCTTCTGTGTGGGAATGCTGTGCAATGTAAGTACATATGAAGAGTTTGAATACAAAAACAAATTAACTCCATGTTCAAATTTTGTGAAGTTAAGTCATCATCAAATAGAGAAAAATGAAATCTTTTTAAATTATGTGATACCCTTTTTATAACAAACTAAATGTATGTTTCTGTTTTTGCCTTTACTGTAAAAGTGGATATTTTTGCGTGACTAATTTTAGTGCTGGGCCGCATAAGAAATGTTTTGCATGTTTTTATTTCCAGGGTATCAAGACATCAACTACAGGGCATACATTGCAAGCAAAAATATTTTCGTGCTTTTATTTTTCGCGCTAGTTTCTGATTGCGCAAAATGCACGAAAAATTTAAACACTGCAAAAATTTCCACTTTTACAGTATGTTACCACATAGTTGAATGTGGTTGGATTTCTGTGTGCTAAGTCTTCAAAGAAATTATGAAAATACTATAATTGTAAAACCTATCAGTTCTCATATACTTACACAATGTTAGTACAACATGTATTAGCATGTACAACGTAGTTGAAAATGGGCAACTTTTCATATGGAATGTACTGTAGTTGTGAAGTGTGCTGATTTTCAATAAACTTAAGCAAAATGCTGACACCTGTCAAGTTGCATGGCCCTGCCAAGAAGTGTGTAGATGAGTCACTACGATATGAGAACTGTTCTCACGACAGATTTCATTTTCAGTCAAACTGGTACATGTTCTGTGTGAAAAGATGGTGCCCTCAGGTTGCTGATGACATGCTGCTGTCACATGTACAATGCAGTGGTAGAACAGGGAGGCAGCTTGAAGTAACGTGTGATCTAAGCCATTTTGATACCACTGCATGACCATGTACAAAGGACTACATTATAAGATTCCATGACAGTTTGCCCACCATCTAGTGTAAGTGCTTCAAAATTTTGTCTAGCTTTGTATATTATCTCAAATGTACAGGAAGATAAAACTATCTTTTTTATGCCTCCGCCACGAAGTGGTACCGGAGGCATTGTTTTCGGGTTGTCCGTCCGCATTCATTTACGTGATAACTTGAGGATTATTGACTAAAATTTTACCAAACTTGGTCCAAGTATAAAGTATTATGGGGCAATTACTTGATTAAATTTTGGGTGAAATTGGCCAAAGGTCAAAGGTCAAGGTCAAATCATGAAATTGTATCTGTATACACAATAACTCAAGACTGGATCAAGCAAATTTCACCAAACTTTGTCAGAGGATGATGTATGACGGGACAATTACTTGATTAGTTTTTGAGTGAAATTGGACAGAGGTCAAAGATCAAGGTCAAATCCTAAAATTTAACTGTTTACGTGATCTCAGAACTGGATGAAGCAGCTTTCACCAAATTTGGTCCAAGGATGATGTATGATGGGGCAATTAGTTGAGTAGATTTTAGTGACATTGGCAAGAGGTCAAAGGTCAAAAGGTCATGGTCAAATGCTAGATATGTTGCTATTTCCCCCATATCCATGCAATGTCTGAAGGTATTTTCTTGAAACTTAGTGTAGACATGTACTACTGCGTATAGATTCTCCAGAGAGAGTTTAATGTCATAAGGTCAAAGGTTAGGTGAGAATGTTACAATTTCACTTTCTTGCAAATGGTTCAATGTATCTCATAAAAGGGTCAGTCAGAAGTCAAGTACAAATCCTCACTTCCCCAAATACGTGTACCTGCACTCTTAGACAGTTATAGCAAACATAGTTCAAGGAATGTGAACATTCAAGATGTTTCTGACAAACATGTCATTTCAATATTTTGTCAGTCATCACACATTGTGAAGGCATTGTACCATACACCTATTGGGCGAATCATGCATTATGGCGGAGGCATCAGTCGCCATAGCGACATTTCTAGTTTTAGTTTGCAGTGCAGTGTAGGAGACCCCTACTCATCTGTCATGAGCTATCACTGTACTTAGAAATCTTGCTAATAATGCCAGAATTAAAATATTGTTTGATTTAACACATATTTCTCTTTGTCACAGATACATGTAGAGCTTTGATATGTACTTTGTATCTTTCAAGATTGGAAACAAAAAGTGAAAATAAATGCTACCAAGATCAGATGTGATACCAATTCCAATAAAGCTTCACTATGCGCTTCATTCAATCGTAGTGGATTGATACAAATATACTGTATTAATACCAAGAACTTCAATAGTACTTAGATACAGTGCAAGTTCTTTTCTTTCAAGAGAAGAGATAATGCACGTGTATATTCTTGCATGTTGCTTCTTTTTCTTTGCGATGTGCAAGACCAACATGTTTTTATTTTGTTCCTTTCCTTTGGCACAGATTAGATAATTTGGTCAAAAGGCCTACCTGTACAGTAAGCAGGGTGTGATTTAGAAATAAGAACAAAATCATATACTAGTATATGAATATATATATAATATATATATATGTATATATATACATATATATATATATATATATATACATATACATATACATATGTACATATGCATATACAATATATGGTATATGCATACAAAGGTACTCCTGTAAGAACAAGGTCCTTGGGACTATCATATTTTCCTCACTATACTCTGATCCTTGCTTTCATATTATACATGTATTGAAAGTAAAGTTTTGTCACTTCACAGACTGTGAATAAAAGAGAAAAAAGAGCCTTTCATGGTGGATTCAGATAGCAGCCAATGTCATGTAAAGATAACACAATCACTGCATCCCAAAATAAAAGCATACTACTCAATATGTAATCACCACTAGTCACAATACATGTGGTTAAGAAAACATAGAAATGACAGTGCTATTGGGACTCTGATGCAACTATATGTTACAATCTTTTGGATAGTGATATAAACAAGAATACCATTCGGCAAGATTGGAAGTTTACATAATGTATTTTTCCAGTCCTACCGAATGACATTTTTGTTCACACTGATTATGCGTTGGCTCCTCACTTTGGGGATATGTTTGCCCCCAACATTTCATGGCCCGTACACAAAGAGAAATAAATGAAAGGATAACACGTAACATAACAGAATTGGAGGAAATTAACAGATTTAGGTAAAGAAAAACAATGAGTGACAGAGAGAGGATAGAAGGGGAAGAAAGATGGAAGATGAGATGAAAGAAAACAAGGAAAAGTAGAAATTACGCGGTGCATAATATATGTCCCGGCGGAAGTAGCATTTTGTAGCAAAATGTACAATACAGGTCAAAAATCAAGGTCAAAGGTCAAAGAAGTCAAAGGTCAAAATTCTGTGTAGAAGTTTTGAAGCCCTCACCTGGTGCCATCACAAAAAGCAAACGGAATCGAAATCGGGTTAGAAATGGCGAAGGAGTAGCATTTTGTAGCCATTGTACAATATAGGTCAAAAATCAAGGGCAAAGGTCAAAGGTCAAAATTCTGTGTAGAAGTTTTGAAGCCCTCACCTAGTGCCATCACATAAAGCAAATGGAATCGAAATCAGGTTAGAAATGGCGAAGGAGCAGCATTTTGTAGCTAAATGTACAATACAGGTCAAAAATCAAGGTCAAAGGTCAAAGAAGTCAAAGGTCAAAATTCTGTGTAGAAGTTTTGAAGCCCTTACCTAGTGCCATCACATAAAGCAAACGGAATCGAAATCGGGTTAGAAATGGCGAAGGAGTAGCATTTTGTAGCCAATGTACAATATAGGTCAAAAATCAAGGTCAAAGAAGTCAAAGGTCAAAATTCTGTGTAGAAGTTTTGAAGCCCTCACCTAGTGCCATCACATAAAGCAAACGGAATCGAAATCGGGTTAGAAATGGCGAAGGAGTAGCATTTTGTAGCAAAATGTACAATACAGGTCAAAAAATCAAGGTCAAAGGTCAAAGAAGTCAAAGGTCAAAATTCTGTGTAGAAGTTTTGAAGCCCTCAACTAGTGCCATCACATAAAGCAAACGGAATCGAAATCGGGTTAGAAATGGCGAAGGAGTAGCATTTTGTAGCAAAATGTACAATATAGGTCAAAGGTCAAGGTCAAAGGTCACAACTGAAATTCTGTGTACAAGTTTCAAAGCTCCCACGTAGTGCTATCATATAAAGCAAACAGAATCAAAATCGGCTCATAAATGACAGAGGAGTAGCAAATTGACGATTTTGATCACACACGGACGCACACACGGACACACACACACGTACGGAGCCCGTTTCATAGTCCCCTGCTCGAACTCGTTCGGCGGGGACAACAAGGAATAACATAAGGGGAGGAAAAGTGGGAAAATATGACAAGATCAAAATGAAAAGTAATGAGAGACAGACATGGTTAAAAGGATAGAGATTAACAATAGCACAACTCTTTGCAGATCTCTGTGTATCCCACTTGTCAGCTTTACAAGATGAAAATAGAATAAAATCTCAATAAAATGGAGGAATATTTATCTGGTATTTTGAAGAATTCTGCTAAAAATGGTTGTATCATTGATGACTCACAATTCTGTAAAGAAATTCTTCAGTTCACCAACTAGCCCCATCAAACTGAAATCAGAGTCAAAATCAGATAAGAATGACAAAGAATAACAGCAAGAAAAGAAAGAGAAATATACCCACAAATCATGCTAACAGCCAAAACATAATTAGGCCTACAAAGAAGGGTTTTAAAATTTATATGGTTAACATTTATCACAGTCATTCAATATTGGTGATTTCCAAAGACATGAAATGTTGTACAAAATTGCACTCCGTGTGCTTCATGGACTGGAGGTAATGCATAAATATGCTGAACTATAGGCCTACTGCTAAGTTCAATATAGTATTAAAAAAAAATTGAGTTGCAATAAAACCTTAATGAATGCAGAGACCGACATTATAAATATCGAGTACCAAAGATTACAAATATTTGAACAGCAGGATGGTATTAAAGTAAAAAGAGAGTTTAAGGCATCTATATAGTTAGATATACAATATGTGAACACTAGCTACAATAAAAGTTTTTCTAGACTAAACCATCAAAAGTTAATGTTTATTGAGAAAATTATTGAGATTCCAATATATTTTAAGATTTATTGCAAAATTTGTATATTAGGCCATGGGGTGAAGCTGAAAAAGAGGCTTAGAAAATGGGTTTCGTTCCAGCAACACTGGCACTACTTTCTGAATGCGGAAATGTGATGTTTTGTACATCCTAAATATACTGTAAAAAGTTCTCCTCGAAATATCCTGCAGTTTTTGCGAAAATCCATATTTTATAAACTGCGACCAGCAGCCCAATACACATATCGTAATGGGGCTGCGGATTGTAGCATTTAGGATCATGACAGGAAGTATCGCGGACAAATGTCAACCTTAAATCGAACAAAAATTCTTCAATTTGAAGACTTACAAGTAAGGTTGAAGTATTGACAACAGGGTTCGTGCAAGGTTTGGTTCTACATATAGTCATTTTCTGTTCGATTTGATGACTTAATATGACTAGGTCGAGAGGAATCTGGGAGAGCTACGCTGAATTGACGGTCAGCGCAGGCGCACACATCACTGCGCACAAATTTCGTATCCATTGACTGGATATTAGATGTCTGTGTGTGCATGCGCTGGCCGTCAATTCAGTGTAGCTCTCCCAGTTTCCTCTCGACCGAGTCACATTTAGTCATCAATTTGAACAGAAAGGAACTATTTGCAGAAGCAAACCTTGCACGAACTCTGTTATCAATACTTCAAATTTATTAATAAGTCTTCAAATTGAAGATTTTTTCCCGATTTGAAGTTGATATTTGTCCGCCATAAAATATTCGTCATGATCCTGTATGCTACAGTTCACAGCCCCATGACGCTATGCGTATGGGGCTGCTGGCCGCAGTTATGCGTATGGGGCTGCTAGCCGCAGTATAGTTCCCATATTGTTTCTAAGCTGAAATGCATATACACATTTGTAAAGCACTGCTTTTAGCCATATACCTAGAAAAAAAAAGTGAAGTTTTGGTTTAATAGTTGCATTATATCTCATGTTTCAGCTTTTCCTGATGCTGGCTATGCAAAGGAGGACAAGAGCAAAGTGGTTCAAGACCATATGAGAGAGAGCACTGACTGACCGTCAGAGGTCAAGGCAAATGCCTTATATTCTGTTCAAAGACATGTTATTAATCAAATGACTAATCATTCAAGGCAAAAAAAAGAAAAAAAAATCAGTGTGTTTGTTTGTGTGTGTGTCCGCGTGCATGTGGGAGAATCTTATTGTACACACACACACACACACACACACCCTCACATGCACACACACATACGCACACACATAGTTATGAAGATTCAATATACCCAAGTGTATTAAAATATTATTCTTCATGCCTTGGCCATTTATCACATCAGCATCATAAAAAAGATTATCATAAACATGAACACACACAATTATATAATACATGTACTGATCAGTGCATTACACATAAACAGGTGCATAAAAACGCTGACAAATTATATACACTCACACGCACACATACAAACTCATTTACTCACATGAGACATTACTATTAAACAGATCATATTGTTTATCAGTAAACATGTTTTTCTTTTCTTCTTCTTCTTCTTCTTAAGAAGCTTTAATATACTTAGATCACATAGCAATCACGTTGTTCATGAAATATTATACATTACTTTAGCACTAGAAAATTTAATCGTCATAAAATTTCCTGAAGTTTTCATTGCTATCATTAGGTTACAACATGGTGGGACACTACCTCCTTTCATGTAAGATAGCTCAAAATGATAATCAGTCAAATTTTCTAGTTTTAATAAATTTCCTGGAACATTCCATGGTCCAAATATCCTTGAAAGGGTGTAAAAGTTTTGAAAAATGCCAATATATAAAATAAAGGCAAAATTATAGTTTACCCATTCATGAGTGAAAACTGTTGGATTCTGCATTGGAGGCAATGTGTACCTGAAAATCTTGGAGAGAATAAACCAGGTTTGGCATTAAAAATTATGATAACATTGCAATTAACATTCAATATCAGAGGATCTGTGCAAACCTGACTCAACTTATGCACAATTTTCATTTGGCTGGTGTGTATTAGTTTTAGCAAACTGATTTTGTACTCACACCTACATTGTACTGACCTTTCTACACGAACATTCTGTTTCAGTATTAATAATAGTTACATATTTTTTTCCCCAGAGTGGGAGAAACAAATTTTAATCATAGTCATTCAGTTTTGTGAAAAAAAAACACACTTAGGAAAACATCTTTGTTCTTAGAATAATTCAATCCTAATCAAATCATAATAGTGGGCAGAAATGTTTGCTAAAGGGCGAACAATCACATACTGAGGCAAGGAGTCAAAACATGTTGCATAAACATTGGCATTCAAAATACAGGAAGCAATCTGTATTACAAAGACATTTTATCATGCACAACTTTGGTAAGATGTCAATTCTTGAATATCAATCACATTGACCAAAGCATTGGTGCATATACAGTACATTCTGTTGTTTCTGAACTTTGCACTGAAGTTCTTTGTGTATGTGTGTGAATGTTTCAGTGGTGTATAGGCCTATATATTGCTCCATTTTATCAAGGACAACTTATAGTAACATGACAATTTTTTCATGCTTCAATATCAATCATATTAACCTATTTCCCTTGGCAAGTAATGAGCAGGTTGACTCTGTTGCAAATGATGCATTTCACAGGCAACACAGCAGAACCTGAAGAGCTTCCAGAAGAAAATCTTGATCTTGATGTGAGCGTCTTAGGGGAGGAAACAGATGCTCCTGCTGACGGACCAGGCTCCTCCTTCAGCTTTCGTTTCCTAGCGAGATTCAGGCATTTGCTATCTATAAACCTCTTGTAGCACGTTTCATGGAATCCTATTTAATACAATGGAGAAATGAACAGCAATGATTAGCCGTTGGATTTTGTTAGGGGGAAAAAAGGCTAAATGCTAGAGGGAAGGGTTGAACATTACACTCAATATATCATTAAATGTACGGTAGACTATTGACTGCCAATATTTGAATCTTGTAATTACCAATACACAGGCCCTAGTACTATGCCAGGTAATCATTAACACCTCATGATCATTGTCATCATCAACTACTTCAACTTGTACTTGCAGTGCAATTACTGATTTTAAATTACATCTACAGCTTTCAGCACCTGATCACATGCAATATCAATTATCATAATTATGAATACAACTGCCTTATCATCATTAATACTAGTAATCCTTGGCCTTTCACTATCACCACCACCCACTGCTTTATAGTTTGGCACAACATAATGGTAATCATATGTTTTAGGGAGTTTAATTGTTGCAATTATGTTATTGTCATTGTTGGTCTTTTAGATCTATTTATATCAAATATTAATAAGTTAATTTAATGAGATGCTAAATGTGTGTTTTGAGGGAGGATTCGCCAATTTCGGGGTGAGAGAAACAGGATGGATTTTTAATATTAATACTCCATGGCCATGATTATGAAAATATAAATTTACACGCAGTTTAGACCTTTTTCAATCCAGTCCTGTGTGTCAAGACTTTTACAAAACAATATCACCGATCAGCTACATCAACCTAACCTGGGCTGTACATAGAACAACATGTAAAATTACATCTAGAGTGTAGGCGACATTATAACGGCGCTCTGCCATGCCAAGGTGAAATTCAAGATAATTTATCTAAGTAACAGACACGCTAACGGCTAAGCTATGCGCTACTGCATTAGCGCCCATTATAACATACACAAGCAACGTTCATAACGAGTCTAGCTATTAACGTTGTACAATTGTACTTGTAGTCATCATGGTCATTAACATTATGAGTGAGACTGCACTGCAGTGTCGACTGCTACGACTCGACTGTACGCACGTAAACTAACCTGTAAATTAACCTAACTACGTAGGTTGCAGTTAGTCCCCCTGAGCAGCTGAATCACTTCGTTCTGGTCTGCGATTTCACGGTCTCCCCCACTCAATTTGATCCACTCTTTGGCACACAAAATAGGTTTCGTCTATCTTAGGTTTGTCATAGCCGTGAAATTTTCAAACTTCATCGATGTTACATGCATAATAACGCATAATAAGTTTCGGCTGAGCAGACGACGTAGACGCGTCGACAGCACAGAACTCTTACACATGTGGTCGACAGCGGCCATTTTCACTCGTAAACAATAAAATTCTCGATTCGGATTGGATAACATACATCACATGATCGTTCGCGAATGAATATCGTACACGGCAAAGTGTACATATTCAGCTCCAGTGACAAAAAAGTTCACTGTTTCCCCCTAAATTACCAAAATACTGCAGGAGGGTTTGTGTCGAACTTTCTCATCTCAACCAAAACTGTACTATCCCTTTAAGCTTATGAGATCCCATGTAGTTTCGCCCACGTGTACTCATCTCCAGACTTAAAGACACTCAGTCGTGGCGAGTGGTTTGTGCGGCACGGAGACGAACGCAACACGCTGCCTCCCCCATTCTGTATCAAATGTAGTGACCCCCGAATGAGAATAGCGATGGCTCAATGGGTCAGCGAAAGTACGATAGGCTACAAGAGGGCTCCCTGTGCTTATCTCCCAACCCAAAATGGCGGTCAAAGCGAGCCACGAGAGCTTCCGAATGGACGCACACTCTCAGTGCGCATGCACATGAAGAGAGGCCGAAAGAGCCACGCGTCTTCTGGCCTCTCTCCTCCAATCACCGCAGCTCGCGGTGACAATATTTGTGTATGATGCGTACACGCACACACACACACACACACACACACACACACGCCGCAGCGTCTTCTGGCCTCTCTCCTCCAATCACCGTAGCTCGCGGTGACAATCAGCGTGTTTCTACAGAGAATCCGATAGACCTAGCATTTGCAAGCGCGTAATCAAACAGTGCGCTAACGCGGAACCGGGTTGTTTCTACAGAAAGCGCATAATCGGATTGAATCCGATTCTCCACCTGAATGCAGGTGTGACCGGATGTCTGGAAAGTTGGCTGGTGCATTGTGGGCCTGGGTCAAGGTCAAGCATCTACTGATGATGCGGATGCGATCACCGATTGAACGAAACTGAGCACAGGGCCTGCCCACGGCCTGCCTAGCTAGCCTAGCCCTGGGCCGGCCGGCCCGGCCTAGTGTGGGTACAAGTTACGACCGTTACCCTTTATATGGATTAGAAACTAGTTTTGTTTTCTACCAATTCTTTGGTTCGTCAATTTTTCACGGATCTTAAGGTTGGATTTTTATAACTGGATTATCACATGTGACGAGACAACAGCAATTCACAGAGACACAGCTTCTGTCGCGTCTGACTGAGTTCTGTAAGTTCTATCATCAATTCTAACTAGTTTCTAGAGTAGAAGTAGAACCTCCTACTCAACTGTTGGGCTAGGCCCAACGTTAGGCATATTTCTAGTCTAACATTTAACGCTAACAAGTTAAGATTTTAAAAAAAATGATTACTCTAGATTGGGGCCTAGCAATTACACGTTTTTTAGGCGTAAACTAAAGAGTCGTTGGGCCTACTGCGACTGGTTTCTACTACTTACTAGTTGCTAGGCCTACTACAAGTTAGCTCTAATGTTGATTGTTAGACTATTCATGTTAGTGATTTCCACATTTCTACTTGTCATTACTGACATTAGGCCTAACGTTAGATTCTAACGTTACTATGAATATAGGCCTACTTTTACTAACGTTCTTAAAGGGGCCCTGAAATCCAATTTTATTTGAAAACATCACTTTTGGGAATATAGGGTCCTAAGGGTGGTTCTAAGAAACATTCCATATTATAGGCTCTATTTTGATTATATTGATTAGAAATGTCTCAAAGTCAATCTAGAACTAGTTTGGAAGGTGTTTTTTTTTATAGTTTTGTTAAATATTTCAGTAGACGTACTTTACTACTGCATTACATACTGTCTTTACCAATGACTGACAGATGAGGAATAATATTGATTAGATGTCTTAAGTAGATCTAACGTTAGAATTTGTAACGTGTTAGTTTGGAAGGTGGTTTCTTTTTTTTTTTGTGGGCGTTCCCAAGTATTAAACGCTAGAGTCTAACGTTAATCTGGACAATAAAAAGAAAAAGTCGTTAGAATAGATAAAATGTTTCTAACGTTAATCGTGTTAGATATCCGTTTCACCACAAAAGTGGTATTGAGAACTTGAGGGTATTTTAAATCAACACAAATCAACATGCATTTGAATTTCAGGGCCCCTTGAAATTAGGCCCTAGACCTAGAGAACCACTCTAACTTAACAAGTTAAAACGTTCAGTATAGTCTAACTGTCAGAGTCTTAAACACAAACGGCCTAACGTTACAACTAAAACTAGGATCGACTGTGTGTCATTGGATTTATAAGTAACGTTAGAACAAAGGCCTATTAAACGTGAGGGCTAACGTTGACTGTTTGTGTTAACTGTGTTACTGTTAGACCTCTTTCTTCGGGCAGGTAGGATTTAATTCGGGTAGAAACTCGGGTTTATGGAACATTAAAGAACTGTTAGTTATATTCCAAGTCAAGGTTAGATTTTAGAACAGAAGCAGCTGTTAGGATGCCTAACAAAACACTTAACGGTTAACGTTAGATAGCGTTAATTCTAACGTACGGTAGGGCCTAAAGTTTGTTTAATAGGTAGGCACCTTGCCTCTAAAATCTAACGTTAACTAGGTCTAGACATATTCTAACGTTAAATGAATGTTTGAATTTCCTTTCATTTTCGGACTAACGAAACGTCGTATTTTTATAGGCCCTACCAAGATCCATATTTCTATTTGATTCTTTGTCGGATTAACAAACTAGACCCTAGTAACGAACCTTTAGAATAACGACAAAAAGTTCGTAAAACAAACCCTAACACTACTTGTAGTTTGCTAATGCTAGACTTTAGAGTTTGTCTTTTCCGAACTAAAAAGTATTAAGCCTAGAGAATATCTAGTTTTAATAGACCCCTACCGCGGTACTAGATTCTATGTGCATCTCACACGTATTGTTAGCGCTAGTTAGTATAAGTATTGTCAATTAGAATGTAACAAGTTAGTCGTACTCGTAGAACTATAGGTTCTAGTCGCTCGAATCTAACGTTAACAAGTATTACTATTAGGCCTAACTATATGAGAACGGTTTACTATTAATACTAGATCTAGTGTTCTGTTAGTTGCCTTGGTTTTAAAATTACAGCGCAACTGTGTAAAAATAACACCCCTGCCCCTGTTCGTGTGTCTTTTCTTTATTTTAAAATTCAGAGTATTTTCTTTACAAGTTTGTCAAATCTGAGGCAAATTGTGACTAGTAACGTTAGAACCTGATACTCGGACGTTTTGGAGACACCCAACTACTGTAAAAGTGATTATTCAACGTTAGATAAAATAGCTGCAACATGCATGCACATAAAAGTCATGGCCACATTACCTTACACATGTTTTCTATGTCAAACTGGTGATTGTCTTCCGGGTCAGTATCGGATTATTGAACCTGTTTGTCAAATCTGAGGCAAATTGTGACTAGTAACGTTAGAACCTGATACTCGGACGTTTTGGAGACACCCAACTACTGTAAAAGTGATTATTCAACGTTAGATAAAATAGCTGCAACATGCATGCACATAAAAGTCATGGCCACATTACCGTACACATGTATGTCAAACTGGTGATTGTCTTCCGGGTCAGTATCGGATTATTGAACCTGCATGACGACTCGGTTTTTGGCTTATGTGTTTTGAAGCCTGTGATTGGTCAAAAGCTGGTCCCGTGATCTACAGGCGCCATGTCGTTACCAAAGTCAATCACGCGGGCGCGAGCAAAGCTCATACGCAGTGCCCATTGTTCATTACGCGCAGCTACGCGCTAATTTAGTTTGCCTTTGGGAAATCCCCAATATCAGTCACGGTGCAGCGGGGATGATGAATTGTCATTGCCGTTGTCTGCTTTATTGAAGTAGAAGGTATATAATATATTATTTTAAAGTTATTTTGATATGTTTCTGCGAAAAACTGAAGATTTGTCATGCCTAAATTCCTGCCCAGCATGGTGTTGCTTGAACCACCTGACTCATGTGTAATGATGCACCGCTTTCCGACAGAGCCAAAACGAAGGGAACAAAAAGTGAGAAATCAGTGTGCGACGGGAAAACTGTATGATATGTTTTCTTTGGATTCCTCACGGTGTCTTTCAGACTATCCAAGTTTTTATTTACATTTGTATGCCACCGCCATAACGTACGAAGTGTAGCCTGAGGCATTTGTTTTGGTCGTCCGTCCGTCCTTCTGTCTGTCCTTCATTCCGTAATCATTTTTGGACACCGTTTGTAATGAAACTGTTTGACATTAAGGTGCATGTGTGAGTGGACGAAGTTTTGTCTTTGATAGCTTATAAACTTTTGTGTAAACACGCTCAAAGTGAAAGGTCAAAATCATGTACATAATGGTTCAATTCTTAAAACAATGTTACTATTTCCCATATATCTACATGCAATTTTTGAAGGTGAGTATATATATTTCCAGACAAAACTTACTGCGGCGACTATGAATCTCTTGTGGTTTATTTATTTATCTATTCATTTATTGGGGTGGGGTGGGGGGGGGGTCATGGGAGGGGGCCAAAGGTCAAGGATCAATGTCAGGTAAAATGTTAAAATTCTAGTATCTATTGTTAAAATATTATTACCCAGTTCCTCCGTACCTTGAAGATTACCTAATGCAAAAACTTAAAACCAAACACGGTATTTGCATGCCACCATTACTATTCAGTTACGCGTATATATAGGGAAATATTTTGGCCATGATGGTCAAAGGTCAAGCGAAAATAGTAAAATGACAAGATTTTCCACATATTTTCAAAATAACCACTCAAGGTATTGCCATGATGTATAGATAGGTCAACTGATGAGTAAAAAATGGTCAAATACCTTAATACTTGCTCTCTTAAACAATAAAAGTTATCCATTCACACCTAGTTCAAGGAAAGTAAACACTCGACGTATTATATCTTACGACAAACATGGCATTTTTTTCTGTCAATTATATGAAACTGACGTGTAACATTGTCAAGACGTACTCTACCGTATATACCCCCCCCCCCAAACGAGACTCTCCGCATTGATATCTTTGAAAATAGTCAATCAATCTAAATACAAATTCAGGGTATGAAACTATAACTCATTGGCCACATTATTTACAGAAAACCCCATTCGATTTGCTTCAGTGGTCAAAGAGAAATTAGGGGTTTTGTAGAGGATGTCAGAAATCTCTTCCCTCCAAGTTCTGTGTATTGTATTCTTACACAAGAGCATCGTCGAAGTGCTTAACTTGGAAGAATCAGACTCATGACATGCTTTACAACAATCCACTTTTCTCTGTGACCGCTTTACCAAATTGAGAGCTAAGATATTGTATTTTAAGACTCTGAAGTAGCGTTTAAACAGTTTAATCCTATTGGGTGTTATCAATGCGAAAATCTGATTGTATTTTTTTTATTTTTTTATTTTTTTTTATTTATTTATTTATTTTTTTTTTTTTTTTTTGGGGGGGGACATACTGTACACCTGCTAAGAGAACAATGAAATATGGCTGAGATATATGCCGGTAGCCATTTGGACGATTTTATTTGTTTTTCCACTTATTTCATATCTATATATTAAATGGTCCTGATCGTATAGTTTATATTTGGTACGGATGTCACTGAGGATATCCCTAATCATCATATCCAGGTATTTGTGCTTTCGTTCAATTACAGGTCTTTTTAAAAACTATTTCTAAGCAATTTGAGATCATTTTACATACCTTAATACGCACTTGCCGATGACGTTTCATGTTGTACATTGTACATTAGGCGTATTCCTTTCGGATTACATACTATAGTAAGCCTTCATGTCTGTTTCATACATAACTATATGGTACTATAAATAGGATGGTAATTGATGGTTATTTACGTGCAAAACAGTAATAACTGTGGAATTCGTCTATTGCCTGTGCACTGCTAGAATTGTAAATTTATTTATCATTTTGTTGTACAATATTCTTGTTCCCTGGACAGCTTGATAAATATAATACAGCATACAGTCTAGTGAAAGTGTATGACACGGCATACTGTGAATTCTTCTTTTATTTTTACAGCAAAAAAAAAATTATCATATTTATATTCAAGAATTATGTCCTTTAGACGGCTTCCCTATACCTGGGTGCTTGTGTCCACAATGGTCTATTTAAATGTGTAAAAATGATTGGCGATTGTTGGCTTTGTTCAACATGGATGGAATGAAAGAATGTCCCTCCCCCAACCTACACCCTTTCTCTCTCTGTGTCTCTCCCTCTCTCTCTATGAAAAACAAAAAGTCAAGCAACACAGTGCCTTGCGCCTTTGGGACGCCTGCGCGTAACGCTAACCCCCAAGCGCACACGCTAAAACCTTAAGCGCACTGTACGCTGGGTAACGACATGGCGTCCAATTTATGAGTTGGCCAGACTCTCTTAATATACGGCACTGACTGGTGTGTTTCTACAGCCCCCTCTATCGGATACAATCCGATAGACCCGGAATTTGGGGTTCTGTAGAAACACGCTGAATGTTTGTGTATGATGCTTACACACACACGCACACACACACACACATGTCTCAGTGGTAGCATTGCGCAATTGCATGCACAAACTTCGGTCGTTCGGAGTTTACGTACCATTAGGGATGGCGATCGGCTGCCTTTAAGACGTGCAATGCATGCACTGTGCGATTATCAAAGAGTAGAACTTAGAAGCTACATCGAGCTACAAGTTACAACTGGTACCAGACCTCTCTAGATTTTATTCATATTCCAGCCAAGCCGTTTCTTATTTGACATTTATTAGTTTCTAACGTTACACTCCAGTCCAAGTATAGGGTAAGCGATTGAATTTATAAAATATACTTCGCGTTGTTGCCGTTGAGGCGTTGCCGTTGTTTGGGCTGGTCCCAGCAGTCACACTTGCACTCTGCAGAGTGCAGTGCAGTTGTAAACTACGTTGAGCTGAGTTGGAACGAACAGTTGTACCCCGGGTGAAAGCATGCAGTCATTCGCTCTTCTTCAGTTTGACATGCTTGATGTTTGCATCTCTGTACTGGTCTTTTGGGCTCTTAACACAAAAGGTAAGTTTAAGTCATGCAATAGTCAATAAATTACTTGGAAATAAAGGTGTTTCAGTTCGGGAAACCCACTCACAAGGGGGGCCCCTCCTTAAGTAACCCGTCCCCCTTATAAGTAACCCCGTCCCCCTTATAAGTAACCTCCGGGGCACCCCTTATAAGGAGTCTCCACGCTTTTTTGCAATGCAACGCGAAAATGAAAGGACTGCGGCAATTCGCTTGATTATGTCCATAAAGCTTCATAAGTTTCCTAGTTACGAAATTTGAGCAAAATCGGTTTGAGGCATCATATCTAAAATCATGGATTTAAATGCGATGTCAAACGACCCATGCGAATGCTGAAATGCGAGCGATTACTGGCGTGAGTCTGAGTGTCGCCAGGCGCGGCGGCGCGGCAATGCTTGAGTGCAGACGTGGCGACTGAGTACGGAGACTTTCGTTCATTCAGGTGGACTGTGAGTGTTGCCAGGCGCGGCGGCGCGGCAATGCTTGAGTGCAGACGTGGCGACTGAGTACGGAGACTTTCGTTCATTCAGGTGGCTTTATCCACCTGAATGAACGAAAGTCTCCGTACTCAGTCGCCACGTCTGCACTCAAGCATTGCCGCGCCTGGCGACACTCACGCCAGTAATTGCTCGCATTTCAGCATTCGCATGGGTCGTTTGACATCGCATTTAAATCCATGATTTTAGATATGATGCCTCGAACCGATTTTGCTCAAATTTCGTGAGTAACTAGGAAACTTGTGAAGCTTTATGGACATAATCAAGCGAATTGCCGCAGTCCTTTCATTTTCGCGTTGCATTGCAAAAAAGCGTGGAGACTCCTTATAAGGGGTGCCCCGGGGGTTACTTATAAGGGGGACGGGGTTACTTATAAGGGGGACGGGTTACTTATAAGGAGGGGCCCCCCTTGTGAGTGGGTTTCCCGAACTGAATTTAGACTCTGTCTCTAGCCGTTAGACTGCATGCAGTGCTCGAGACGCCGTGCAAACACTTGTGTACAGAGAGAGGGCAGTGTATGGTTTGTGCACAGTTAGACAGAAAGATCCGTTTGTCCGGAGGAGTGTTTTATTTTTTTGATATTATCGCTCTCTTCCGTGGACAAGGGATTCCGTGAAGCCAGACGCAGTCTCTGCGGAACATATCCCCGACGACCAGATACAGACCGATCTTTCGGTCAAGTGCACAGTATGCTTGTGGAAGTTTAACTAATAGTATAAGTTAAAGATAATAAAAAGTTTTGGTACCTCAAAAGCTTCCCTGAATTTCCTTGTCTTGGTTTGTGTTTCGGGTTAAAGTACGTTGTCTGTGAGAATTACTCGCCCCAAAGTGCTCTCATGTCTTAGTAATCATGCAATAATGGTTTCGTACCACTCGAGCCGACGCTGACCAGCGTCGATAAATATTGTACGAAACCAACTGACTGCGACCAGCAGCATGCAGCCCATTGTACGCATAGCTAACTGCGACCAGCAGCCCCATACGCAGAGCGTAATGTGGCTTCGCATTGTAGCATTCAGGATCATGACAGATTTAGTATCGCGGGTAAATGTCAACTTAAAATCCAAAAATTTCTTCGATTTGAAGACTTACCAATTAAGTTGAAGTATTGAAAACAGGCTTCGAACAACGTTTGGTTCTGCCAATAGTCCCTTTCTGTTCGAATTGATGACTGAGTGTGACTCCGTCGAGAGGACCTTGGGAGAGCTACATACACTGGATACTATGGCCAGCGCATGCGCACACAAACATCTTATCCGTTCATGGATTTGAAATTTGTGTGCGGACTGCATATGATGTGTTCGCAGGCACTGGCTGTAGTATTCAGTGTACTGTATGTAGCTCTCCTAAGGTCCTGTCGACCGAGTCACATTCAGTCATCAATTCGAACAGAAAGGGACTATAGGCAGAACCAAACGTTGCCCGAATACTGTTTTCAATACTTCAACTTAATTGGTAAGTCTTCAAATTGAAGAATTTATGGGATTTGAAGTTGACATTTACCCTGCGATACTAAATCTGTCATGATCCTGAATGCTACAATGCGAAGCCCGATTACCCTATGCGTATGGGACTGCTGGTCGCTATGCGTATGGGGCTGCTGGTCGCAGTTAATTGCATGATTACTAAGACATGAGAGCACTTTGGGGCGAGTAAGTCTCACAGTGTTAGTTATATGAAAGGTACTTTGACCTGAAACACAAACTAAGGCAAGGAAATTCAAGGACACTTTTGAGGTACCAAAACTTTTTATTATCTTTAACAGTGACCTCAACACGTACGTGTATCACTCAGTGCCCTAGCCCCGGAGACCCGCCGCTCTGCGGCGGGGTCCTGGCGGCTACCTCGCAGTTTCGTTCAAGTGAGAATCACGAACAACTCCCTATTGCCACATATACGGCAACTTCACAAATAAACCATGGCTAAATTTCTGTCATAAACACAGTGGCAATAAAAAATGAAATATACACTACCCCATTGTCTTGTTTCTTCTCACCAATTTATCTGGAAACTGCAAAATTTTCCACATTTTTTAGGAGTAAGCGGCCTGCCCTAGTGGCGAGCTTTGCTGCTATTTTGAACGTGTATATCCATTTGTACGCATCTACGCATGCGTGAACAGTGACGTCACCGTTACGGATGCTCAAGGATATGAATAATGCATCATCGCACGGTGCATATAAGGTGAAATGAATATGCATCATGTAGCGAGCGATACAGCTGTCAATGGACCGACATGCGCATGTGCAAGTGATTGTGAGTTTTAGTGAGCATCGGTGAGCTGAAGATATTTGCCTTATAAGACAGCATTTTCTGCATCATAAGCAATGAAATGCTTCAAACAGTCGCCGATGTGAATCATTTAGGTTTAATCGACCCATGTAAGTATTCCTAGTAGTTTTTGTTGAAAAATTAAGGAAATACAGCGCCGGAACGGCACCCGTTTGGTACAACATTAAAATCTCAGTGCCAAAACGGCGCAGCCCCAACACTGTACGTTGTACGTTGGGGCTGCTGGTCGCAGTTATCAGTGCCCCACATGGCCGCACTAGGGTTAGTGGAAGTTGTGTGTGTGGCAGACAGCGATGTAAACAAAAGAGGGAGGTGTGAATGATGTGAGAAAAATGTGTTTTGTCGCAAGCGTGCAATCAGTGCCATCGGCATCGCGTAATATATGCATGTTAACATGTGAAAGGACAAGTTCACCTTCATGTACATGTGGATTGAGTGAATGCAACAATATTAGTAGAACACATCAGTGGAAGTTTGAGGAAAATCTGACAATCCGTTCAAAAGTTATGAATTTTTTAAGTATCTGCGCAATTACTGCTGGATGAGAAGACTACTACAGTGTGTGATGTCACATGCATACAACGATATAATGAAAATGAAAAGAAATTATCACAAAATTTTACTTTTTGAATAAAGTGCACATTTCTTGGACTTGCTACTGATGTATGTTAAGGATAATATTATTCCCCTTGCCTTCTGAAAGAGAGAAGTTGAGTGTTCTTTTGTCATGCGAGAAAAGTGAAAATAAGGTGAATTTTCTTTATACTTTATACCTTTGTACTCCTGTGACATCACAAGCTATAGTAGTCTTTTCATCCAGCCGTTACTGAACAGAAACTTAAAAATTCATAACTTTTTAACGGATTGTCCGATTTTGCTCAAACTCTCACTGATGTGTTCTGCTGATATTGCTGCATTCACACAACCCACATGTCTATGAAGGTGAACTTGTCCTTTAACCCATCCCCGTCACATCCCACATAATTCGTGGGTTTTATTATTTATGACCAAAAGAGGGCGTCCTATGACCTGAGACTTGGCCAGGAGCTGTAGAATGATTTTAGCCAATCACAGAGATCGTTACTGGGACTCTGAAAAATAATCTATGCATAGAAATCTATTTTAGAATGTCTCTTATTGGCCAAAACACCTACCAGGGGTTCGAGCCTGCTGAGAAACTAATCAATATTCATGTTTACAGCGCGCATGCATCTTTGTTGCTCCAGCAACGGCAGTGATTTCCTACGCGCGGTATCGTGTTATCGATAGCAGTTGAGACTTGTTGCCCGATACCTGTTTACTCACTGTGGTTACGAAGGTATTGCTGTGTCGCATTACGTTAGTGTGACATAAGTTCTGTAGGGTTTCGTCCATTTCTCTCATTTTTCTCTCTTTTGCTTTCATTTCACTCTATCCCTTTATTTTCAGAGTACAGCCGTACATCTGATCGTGTTGTGTTCCATTTTTTGTTGCGTGATTATTTCGTTTGCAGCAATTTGGAGGTGAGTTTTTGTTCGAATGTCGGTTGATTGATTGAACGTCGTTGTGTGTGTGTGACCATCGTACTTTTCATGTAGCCTACTGTACTCGTTTCTACCTACCGTAAGTGTCTCCGCAGCAGCTCCGTCCTTCGTCATCAAGCTTCGTGTTTTCATTGTAGTATTTCTCATTGTAGTTTTTCTTCTCCTTTTTAGATTTCGGTGCAAGATATTCTGTATATTTTTTTCTACGGTAATTTCCCTTCGTTGTCGATCGTATTCGTGTTTTATTATTTTTCCACCTCCATTTCATTTTTGTGCTGCAATATGTCTGCGAGGTATGAATCGTATGCTGATGTGTTTGGTTTGAGTGACGAAGATGAGAGTGATTTTGAGGGTTTTGCGGTGGATGAGATCGGTGGGAATGACTCTAATGATGACAGTGATGTTGGTGAAAGTTCGAGTGATGATGGTGATGGTGTCATTGGTGATGATGATGAGAGTGACACTGACAGTGACACACAAGCTGACGCTCAGGAGTGGTCTAGAGACCTGCATTCTTTTTTGGCAAGGTCCTTTTCAGGACCTCCACCTGGACCGACAACAAAACTGAATGAAACGTCTACAGTGCTGGATTTTTTCTTCTTGTTGTTTCCTTTGACTTTGATCCAGCACTTGGTCCAGGAGACAAATCGGTATGCTGCACAAAAGCGGCAAGCCAACCCAAATCTCCCTAGGTGGCAGCCTGTGTCGGTGGAAGAAATGAAGTGTTACCTTGGTATTCGGCTGTACCTCAGCATAATGCCTCTCCCAGAAATGCGCTGGATGTGGAGCTCCGATGATGTTTTTGGCCATCTCCGTATCGCTAAGTTCATGTCTCGGAAACGTTTTGAAGGAATTAGCGTGAATTTTCATGCTAATGATCGAACTCAACACCGACCAAAAGAACATCCAAATCATGACAAGCTGCACTTGGTTAGACCGGTGTTGAATGAAGTTTTGGCAAACTGTGTGCAGCAATACAATCCTCACCAAAATTGTTCAGTTGATGAGGCCATGATTGCTTTCCGTGGCCGTCTCGGATTCCGCCAGTACATTCCAAGCAAGCCGACGAAGTATGGGATAAAGGTGTGGATGAGAGCTGACCCTGTGAATGGATACTGCAATGAGTTTCAGGTGTATGTTGGGAAAGAGAAGAGAAGAGGGCGTGAGAGAGGGTTGTCAGCACGTGTAGTGACTGAGATGACTGAACGGCTTCGGGGGAGGCATCATGTGGTGAACATGGACAACTTTTTCACCACGGTTGACCTGTTTGAGAGCCTCCAGCAGAAGGGCACCCTTGCTCGAGGGACGGTTCGTCGCAACCGTCGAGGTTTGCCACATGCTGAACTTGCCGAGCCTAGGCTGAAAGTACAGGGTGAGTTCAATGTGCTCCAGCGTGGCCAGCTTTCAGCCTATGCTTGGCAGGACAAGCATCTTGTGAACCTGCTCTCTTCAGCCGATGATCCTACAGCACAGACAACTGTTGATCGAAAGCAGCGAGATGGGACTAAGAGGGTGGTCCCATGCCCTGTCGCTCTCCGTGAGTATAACAACTTCATGAGAGGAGTCGACCGAGCTGACCAGCTGAGGACGGAGTATCCAACCTTCCGTGCGAGTCGGCGGTGGTGGGTGTATGTCTTCTGGTTTCTCTTTGATGTGGCCGTAGCTAATGCATTCATTCTCATGAATGAATCTGAGGCCCATCAGAGGGAAACCAGAAGTGGACGCCCAAAACCGCTGACTCAGCTTGAGTTCCGGAAGCGTTTGGCAAAACTTCTCCTCAGCTGCCATGGTGATGACAGTCGTGATGACCAGAATCATGGTGGTCATGCTCTTGGGAAGGGACCATCTCGGCGAGCGTGCCAGGCGTGCAAGAGAGAGAGGCGGCGTTGTGAGACCCGAACGTTCTGTGTGAGGTGTGAAGTGGTGATGTGCAGCAAATCCTTTGCTGCATATCATGGATGGTAGATGGTGCAGGAGAGAGCAGCGAGAGCATGAGGTGTAAGTGGTGATGTGTTTGCAGCATATGGGTGGTAGATAGTGTTTTAGTGTTCTGTTTTGGTTGAGAGTGGCATCTCATTGTGATCGATTTTCAGTTGTCAGTGCTGTCAGGATTCCAAATAGCTTCATTTCTGTTTGTAAATTTTTTATGGTAATTCATTGTAAAAGCAATGTAACATTTCAAACTGGACTTCCTTGAGGAAAAATTTATCAGACTGCTAACATGAAAACAAAAACTTCACATTACTCTGTTTTGTAATGTCCTTTCTAATTCACATATGAGCAATCACTGCAGGAATTTAACTTCCTATTTTCTTTTACCTTGTTCAGTTATTCAGGTTCACTTCAAAAATTAATTCAACTAAAAGCTAGACAATAAATTTGTATTAGGTCCAGTTTGAAATGTTAGCTTGTTTACTTGTTTATTGTATTCACAATTGTACATGTATAGTTATGTTGTATGGAATGCTACAATAAAGAGAGCCTGCAGAGCAGGTGTTTTCCATGCTGTCCCTTTCATTTCCTTCTCTCTTTTTTCTTTGCCCTTGGATGAAAAAAAAAAATCCTACTTTGCCATGTAAAGACAGAACACACAGCAACATCAAATATCATGACATTTGTAAATATTAGAACCTAATAAGCAAATGATAATGATTATGATAATTATAATAATAGTAATAATACTGTAATAATAATAGGTATAATAATAATAATAGTTATTTATAGTGCAAACATGAATTCTAATAGTTGACTTATATTTGTCCATATTATTATTAGCTCATTCAAATGTACAAGTAGTACAACATAGTTTGATAATGATCAAGAGAAACCTGAAAACTATCGTGGTAAAAAGTGATATGACAGGTACTTCTGACAAAGACTGCTTCATCTGATAATGCCTGAATTTCTGTAAAAGAAAAACAGAGAAGATAAGATTGTAAAATCAGTAATGCCACTGATAAAATCACATTGGCATACATTTACATCTCACAGGAACTGCAGTAGTTGTACAACTACATAACAGCTGATTACTTATGCATCGTTGCCATGATCGCGCGACGTAACTGCAAAAAGGAGCGTTGAATTTAGACTCGAATCAAGAACTCTTCATATTATTATTATATTTGTTATTCGAAAAGAGAGAAATTTTGGGAATGAAAACCCTCAAAAATATTTGCATTATGTTTCAAAAGTGTACAATAAATATATAACGTATTCATATTTACGATTCTATAAAAAACTGGAATTACCACCCAAATATGAAATAAAGGGAGGGCTTCTATCAAGGCAAATTTCGCCCCAAGAATCTGTAGCACACCGTATCTGGTGCATTCCTCGCGTTCTTTGCCACATGACAAAAAGCACCTTCACTTCATGCAGTACGTGTTCTACAGTACAGTACACACGCTGTTGTATTGGTAGCTGTATGAAGTTCACCGATCTCATTCTTGATCTCGTCGTGCGAGGAAAACTCAGAAATACTATTCTCAAACTCAGCCAAACGTGAACTGGGAATCTACATTAGAGTGTTAAGACCGTTTGCCGATCGTTTTAGTGGATTTTGATTTCGCTTTTCGTTTTAGCTTTCGAAAGTGTGGCTTTTTTACATCGGATTCCTTTGTACCATGCCACGTTTTCGTTTTTCCGAAGCAGCATAACCCACGTGTTTACAACTGCGTCATACACATGTACGGTCTTTGTTTTCCCACGCTATCGCGATCGAAGATTGAGAGAGAGCGATAACTCGTGTGGTGGGAGACATGCGGATTTCTGCACAGGGTGAATGAATAGTCAAACGTATCGTGATTGTATTACAAATCTTTTTTTTGTGTGTCTCTAAAAATTTGAAATATGTTATCTAAGCATAAATATATTGTGATTCATTCATAAAATAGATTAGCAATCACAAAAAATCTCTTTTATTAGAGTTACTTCATGATGTTGCAAAACAAAACCCCCGTGACTGAATGGAATGTCCCACAGTTGTCTCCGAGGGAGTCGAGGACATTGTGGACACTTCGATTTACGTATGGGTAATGTGTGATAACAACGGGGTTGAAATGAAGAGGAAATACGAAAAAATACACACAAACGTAACATTTCTTTCAGAATTCATACATTTTATTATTTTCTTTCACATAATTCACACAAACTAGCGCTGTATTGAGTCAACTAAGTGCACATTCGCTCGAGTGTACACGCATCAACCCTCCTGCCTAGTGGGAATGACACAGGCATTTTTTCAATGACGTATGAATGCCCTTCGCGTGTAGCTCGCGCTGTAGGGAAGATTGCGCCCAAGTTCACTGCCGACTTACTAGACAGGCACAAACTTACAGATTACACGGAGGCCCATACGTGGATGGGAGTTAGCAATATTGCCTCTTTTTCTGCATATAGATGGAGTCCTAGGCATCGTGACTTGATATGTACTGTGAAGTCTAAAAATAGGGTTATTTTGTGGATCAAATGGAAGAAGTTTTGTTCCGATGATGTACCGGTATTTGCGCAATTACGAATATGAGACTTTAATAGATCATGAAATTCTGCTCGATCGCTTATACAACACCTTTGGTGTCAAAGGTTCAGCTATACAGTGGATGGCTTCTTACCTCACAAATCATAGGAGTCGTGTCTGCGTGTCTGGTCACTTGTCTAGGGAGTGTACTTCAGTGGTTGGTATTCCACAGAGATCTGTGATTGGGCCCCTATTGTTCACCATGTACAATGTATACCAGTCCTCTTGGAAATCTTCTTCGTGCTGAAATGGTCACATGCAGATGACATGCAACTCTATCTTGAGTTTGACCCCAGTGACCCTTCCAGTGTTCAGATGTGTGGGTAAAGTGCAGGGATGGATGACTGTGAACAAGCTGAACTGAAACTCAATAAAGATAAAACAGAGTTTCTTGTTTTTGCCTCCCAACGCCATCTTAAGCTTGTACAGGACATCTGTGGAGGATCAGAAAATTTATTGATGCTTCTACTTGTAACACAGCAGTCCGTGCATTGGTCTTATCGCAACTCGACTACTGTAATGCTCTTCTTGGCGGAATCCGTCAGGCTGATGTGGCTCGCTTACAGAGAGTTCAGAATGCTGCCTCTAGACTTGTGTACCATGTTCGTTCACATTCTCATGCCATTCCTCTTATACGCCAACTCCACTGGCTGCCATTCAAAGCAAGAATATCCTTCAAGCTTCTCCTACTGGTCTACAAAGTAGTCAACAATAGAGCTCCAGAGTACATTGGGGAGTGTCTGGTACGACACTCTTCACTCTAGGCGCACTCATCTTTCATCATCCGTTACCTTCACTCAACCACACACGAAAAAACTAGCTGGCGATGCAGCTCTTCTTCTGCTCCTAGGCTGTGGAATAAGCTCCCTCCTCTTCTGAAATCATCACCAAGACTTTCATTTCAAACAAAACTTGAAGACTTACTTATTTTGATGTCCCTATAATGTGCACTGGACTTGTACTGTCGCTGCCTGGTATTTTGTATATATTTTATCTCCTATGGCGACCAGGGATGACATCTCATAGCGCTTTGTATCCAGTGGAAAGGCGCTTATTGTTATTATAGACCTTGTTTAGTTTTAAACATAGTCACTTGTTACAGTGTACAAACAATTCATTTTCTTCAACGACTGGGAGACTACAGGACTACCTCACACCCCTACGAGATGGGATGATGATGATGATGATTTATCGCTGTTTCGTGTCTAAATGACATTGCGTGTGTGTACTTATTGCTGTGGTTTATCAGTGGGTTGAATGACTGCATGGTTTTAGTGTAATGCCGACATACTGCACCGGGCTTCACGTTGTGTGGTTTGCACAGGCCAATACCAGCCACTGCTTAAGCAGGAGCACCGCTAAAACGTGATAAAAAAACTTGTATCCCAACCCCTCCCAATTAAGCGGTGAGCACATTATTCCTACATCATACATATAAGTGAGAAAATCAATTTGAAATATGCTTTAAAGCTCATGTGTGTTGTGAATATGCTTATTTAAAGCATTATTACTATTTTTAGATTAATGTCAAGGTCAAATATTTAATGAATTTTGATATTATTTGTAGCTCAAAATGGAACAAAAAGGGAAAATGATTTGCAATTATCAGCTATAACTCATCTCTAATATTAAAGTGACACACAATTCAAAGTTGATGTAAACACTATGATTATAAAAAAATGGAAATTTGAAAAATTATTGATTTTATGTTTGCAGAACTCTGTATTTTGAAGGTCATTGTCATGTTAGACAAAATGATTAGTACCAGATCTTCTAAATACTCATTACAGACTAGTACCAAATGCTAGAAAAATACAAACATGATCAGGCATTCTGTCTTAGAGAAAATCAACTTTGAAATATGGTGTAAATCTTGTGTATTGGGAAAATGGTAATATTAAGGAATTTACAGCTATTTTCAGATCAATGTCAAGGTCAAAAGATCTGGAGATGACTTGAAATTTTATATCGTAATTTCGTGAGAGATTACGTCATATATGAGATCCCGCTAGTGCGCGCGCCACTCAATTCGTTAGTCGCCGCCATCTTGCTAACACGCGAATTTCTGTGCTCGGAAAATTCGCCGGAATTGCACTTGAATATTCAAGTTTTCGTTCGAGTTGGATCGACGTAATAGCGAAAGTTACCTCTACGGGAGGTTTTGCCAGGTTTTTTCTGGTTTTAACGATCATTCTTCAGCTGAACAGCAACGGAATTTATGTCTTCGACCAACGTTCCAAACGTGGGCGGCGCAGCCGCACCACCGCTGCTGACAGCAGTCGCGTCCCCGGCAGCCACCGGCAGGGGTCGCGGAGACCAGCACGCACAAGAGTGCAAGCAGAAAACTGCGACAGCCAAAGGTAAAACGCCTACTAGAGCCGGCAAGGCAGGTACTAGTAATAGTACTACTACAACAAGCAGTGCTAACCCTAGCGGTAGTACCGGTGCAAACAAAACAGTGAAACCACCTGCCAAACTGGCCTCTAAAGTTTCAACTTTGGAAGATAGACTCGGCAAGCTTGAAGACCAATTAGCTGTGGTTGTTCAATTTGTGGAGGCACAGTCGGCAAAGCAGACACCAGCCCGTGAAGGCGGTGGCAATGGAAAGAGTATCAGGACTCGTTCTGAATACTCCCCTTCAGACTCGGCAGATACTGACTGCCATTATGATGATGAATATGCGGCACCATTTCTGGGCCGAGATATGGATGAAAACTCTGTGATTATCCAACCAGGTCAAGGGGATAGTCGTGATGACAAATTTGATATTGAAGAAGGCGAAGTTCCCCCTTCTGTAGTGGAGAAAGTGCCAAACATTGCAGCCAAATTTGCTGTGGCTGAGGAAGTTGGTCCCCCCATTGACCCAGAAATTGCTAAGTCTACAGCCTACCTTCTGACCCACCAGCTCGAGCCCAAAGTGGTAGATGAAACGATCACTAAATACCCCATTCCCAGCAACTGTGAGCTGGTGGATGTGCCGAAAGTCAACCAAAGAATCTGGAATGGGCTACCTGCCTTTTCAAAGACACGAGACCTCAAAATTCAGAGACTCCAAAAGAATCTCACGAGAGGCATCAATGCCTACATACATACAGTGTCGGCACAGGATATCACTGAACAGCAACAAGATGCACTAGCACTTCTGTGCAGTGCGAATTTCGAGCTAAATTCCTTGCGTAAGGAATTCATGAAACCAGACATTGGTTATCAATTCCAGCATCTCTGCAAGCCCTCTACCCCGGTCTCCAAATTCCTTTTTGGTGACGACCTGGGAAGGCAAATGAAAGACATAAGAGATGAACAAAAAGCAACTGAGGGTGTCCTCAGGAGTGAGCATAGCAGACAATACAAAAAGCAGCGTTTCAGCCCATATGACTATGGCAGGAGTGCATATGGCAAGGGCAGGAGCAAGATTACATCAGGAAGCTCAAATTTGCCCCAACAGTACCGCGACGCGGGCTGGACTACTTCTCGTGCAAGTACAAGTGATGTCACTAGGCCTACAGGTGCAAAAGGACCGTGGACTGGAGCTACCAGCCATGCTTTTTTAGGCCAGCGCCCCAAGGGGAGGGGGAAGCCGTCGGCTCCCCACACCTTCACACATCCCAGCCAGCACCAACCGCACTGCGGCAGCAAGCAGGGCTCAGGGATGAAGAGAGCACGATAACCTCCAGTTCAACTGACGAGGTAAACATGACATCTGATTCTAGTGATTATGCAAAGCTATGTCATAATAATGTAGAACCTATGGTAGGAGGTCGACTGAAGCAATTCCTCCCAAAGTGGCGCAAAATTACTTCAGACCCACATGTGCTAAATGCTGTAAGTGGCTACAGGCTTGAATTCAGTAAAGAGATGGGTGCACCATCTAGAACTAAACCCCCTTACCTTTTTCGGTGTAATAAAGCCGAAGAGGCTGATATTGATCTTGAAATTTCTAAACTCCATGACAAGGGAGTAATCGAACCGTGCCAGATGGAAACTGGAGAATTCGTGTCTAATATTTTTACACGGCCTAAAAAAGACGGGGGTACACGCGTTATCCTAGACCTGTCTGATCTCAACAAATATCTCCAGTACCAGCATTTTAAGATGGAAAATATCCATACTGCTATTGAACTCATTTCAGAAAATAGCTTCTTAGCTTCAGTCGACCTTCGGGACGCGTACTATACAGTACCTGTGCACCCAACACACAGGAAGTTCTTAAAGTTCTCCTGGAAAAATCAACTTTGGCAATTCAAAGTACTGCCTAATGGCCTGAGCACGGCGCCAAGGTTATTCACTAAACTACTGAAACCTGTATTTACATTACTGAGAGAGCAAGGGCATGTAGTAATTGGATACCTTGACGATGTACTCATTATTGGAGAAAGTGAGAATCAAACATTGCAAACGGTTTTTGAAACCACTAGCATCCTTGCACAACTTGGGTTCTTGGTACACCCAGAAAAATCAGTACTATGCCCCACTCAAGAAATACAATTTCTTGGTTTCATTCTCAATACTCAGGCCATGACAATTCGACTGCCTGATAACAAATCAGAGGAAATACAGTCCTTGTGCAATGAACTTATGCAAATGGCAAACCCCAGTATCAGGCAGGTGGCTAGAATTATCGGGAAAATGGTAGCATCATTTCCCGCAGTCCAGTATGGACAGCTCTATTACAGGGCTTTAGAAAGGGACAAAATCAAAGCACTCAAAATGAATAAGGGGCATTTTGACAGAAAAATGAGCCTATCTTTGGAAGCAAAACAAGAGCTGCAATGGTGGACAGACAATGTGCAGTCTACTTTCTCACCCTTACGACACCCTAAACCTATGCTCGAATTGTGCACGGATGCCAGTGGCAAAGGCTGGGGGGCATCTGATCATACCACCCATACAGGGGGTAGATGGAATGAAGACGAGCTGCAAAAAGCCAGGGAGAATAAGATTAATTATCTGGAGACCCTGGCTGCTGGCATGGGACTCAAGTCCTTCTGTTCTAATTCACAAAACATTCATGTTTTGTTACGGCTAGATAACAGTACTGCTGTTGCGTACATTAACAACATGGGAGGCATTAAATCCCTTGACTGTGATCGGGCAGCCCGAGAGATTTGGCAGTGGTGCGAAACTCGTAAAATTTGGGTCACTGCAGCACACTTGCCAGGAAAGCTGAATGTGGAGGCAGACCGCATGTCTAGAATTTTCAATGACCGCACAGAATGGATGCTTGACCGCACAGTTTTCCAAGAAATAACTTCACGTTTTGGGACACCAGAAATAGACCTATTTGCCTCCAGACTTAACAAGCAGGTAGAGAACTATGTCACATGGTTGCCCGACCCACATGCCAAGGCTGTTGATGCCTTTACTCTCGATTGGGGAAAGTGGTACTCTTACGCATTTCCTCCTTTCTGCTTAGTTGCTAAGTGCATTCAAAAAATCAAATCTGATAATGCAACTGGGATACTAGTAGTCCCAAAATGGCCAAGCCAGCCATGGTTTCCTCTCCTAAACAGGATGATGAATGAGGAACCACTTGTTATTCATAGGAGTGAATCCTTACTAACATTGCCAGTTTCTAACACTCCTCACCCACTAAACACTCAGATTGATCTTCTTGCTTGCAGGTTCTGTGCAAGCCCTTCAGAGATGCGGGATTGAATGCACGTATAACTGCTGTAATGGCCTCCTCTTGGAGAAAAGGGACTAAAAAACAGTATGCAGTGTACATAAACAAATGGAAAGCATTTTGTGACAAAAAATGCAGCAACTACTTGTACTCGGATGTTCAAGCTATCCTGGAATTCCTGAGTGACATTTTCTTCGATAAAGGGGCAGGTTACAGTGTCATAAACTTAGCACGGAGTGCTCTATCTTCATTTGTGATTCTTCGAGATACTATGTTACAGTTGGAAACCATCCCTTTATCCAGAGGTTTATGAAGGGAGTCTTTCAGCTACGCCCACCCAAGCCTAGATACATGGAAATGTGGGACGTTAACCTTGTTTTCAATTTTCTTCGTTCTTGGTCCCCAGCGCACATTTTGGACCTGAAAAAATTGACGCTTAAATTGTGTGTGATTATTGCATTAATCTCAGCACAAAGGATTCAATCATTACACTAAAAAGCTTGGATGGTATGGTGTTAAGAGATAATGCAGTCACCTTTCACCTTCATGATCTCCTAAAACAGAGCAAGCCTGGAAATTACTCACACAGTGTCAAGCTCCAGGCATACCCGCCAGACAGGAGACTTTGTGTAGTCAGGTACTTGCAGGAATACATCAGCAGGACCCGCAGAATCAGAGCTAGTGAACGGTACCTTTTTGTTAGCTACAAGAAACCGTATCACAGGGTATCATCTCAAACAATCGCTCGCTGGATTAAGGAGGTTTTGGAGGCTGCGGGTATTGATACAGAGATCTACAAGGCGCACTCTACTCGGGCAGCGTCTACCTCCGCAGCCAATAAGGGAAATTTCCCAGTATCTAAAATACTTGCGCAAGCCGGTTGGGCCAACGAAAGAACCTTTCGCAAGTACTACAACAAGCCCTGTCCTGCTGAGAAAACCTTTGTAGAAACAATTATCAAAAAATAGACTGTGAAGCCCTAAGATTTGGGCAGACATGTCTTGAACTGCCTGAACTTGTGAACTCTTGGAGACACAATATCTCTGCAGCATTCAACCTGAATGAGATTTGCAATGGAACCTCTTGTAAGGTATGCTTCCTACCCCTTTTCGGGGGGGTTGCCTCGAGAATGTAACCACTGGCTTTGAAATCTCATATATGACGTAATCTCTCACGAAATTACGATATAAAATGGAAGATTAAACGAGAACTTACCGTTTGAAGTTTAATATTAATTTTATGAGTAATTGGAGGGTGAGATTACGTCCCACCTCACCCTCCCCCAAATTTCAAACGGTAACTTAATCTCTCGTTATCTTCCTACATCAGTGGTCACATTCTTGCTTCTAATATTGAGTGGCGCGCGCACTAGCGGGATCTCATATATGACGTAATCTCACCCTCCCCTGTTGAGTGAAGGATTTTCCACATTCACATACACAGCTTCACGGACTCTTCTTTCAAACCATCTGGTTTCCTTGTCGATGATGTACATGTAGACCTCTTTGTCCTGAAAGTGGTGCCCCGTGTTCTTCAGGTGGATGAAGACGGCCGACTCGTTCCCAGCTGATCCGGATGTGCAATGTTGGTAGAGACGTTTGTGGAGAGGCTGTTTGGTTTCACCGATGTAATTGTCTTTACAGTCCTTTCCTTGACACTGTATCCTATATATTACATTGATCCGTTTGTGTTTCGGGATTTTGTCTCTGGGATGAACCAGTCTCTGTCGAAGAGTGTTGGCAGGTTTGAAGTACATGGGAAAGCCGGTAGGAGCTAAAAATCCGTTGGATTTTCTCTGACAGTCCTTGGCAGTATGGGACCGAAACTCCTTTGCCTCGTTGCTGGGTTGTGCTGCTGGAAGCCCTCTCTCTGACGTCACGTTTGCGACGCTATTAACTTTGACGCTTAACACCATTTTCGGTGATTTCGTATGCAATGATGGGATAGTCAGACACGTGCCATAGTATATTGTGCACGTGTGGATCATGAGGTACTTCCAATTTGCAGAAAATGAGCAGTGTAACTCATCTAATTTGGCTGCAGCAGTCAATCAAAAATAGCAAATTTTATATAAACTCAGTTGTTAGTCCACGCATTGGTTGCTAAGGTAGGCCATATCTTAGCAACCATTTGACCTTGGGGCAAAATATTTCAGAATCTGCTGTCAGACACTTGGGGAAACATTTGGTGCGAGTTGTAGTGTTGTTATAGCGCCAGCTATGTCAAGACGGGGTCATGCAGAGAAGGATTAACATGGCCGGAATAAAGTGACAGGCCGATGTGGATGTTATTCCCAAAAGATGTGTATCGTGTTCTCCTGTGACTGTGTCGCGTGAATGAGAGTGATTTGCTACAAATGGCGACGAGGTAAATTACGGAAAATGACACTGAATTCCATTTACTGTCATTCTGAACTGGTGTAACTACCGATCGTTTCGAGCGAGATATGTTGATCTGCTTCGGACGTAGGCCCTACTGTACATTGCAACTGAACTGTGCCTGACGTTGTACGTGTATTGCCGTAGGCCTACACCGCATCGCTACACGTATGGCCTACAGTACGCAACCCATAGCCATACATGTAAACAGTCTACCGTGCATTCCCGTAATCAGCGGTGTGTATAGTTTTCACTGTGAGGTGATAGACGTTCATCAGCAGCTCTACCACGATGAGTCAGCTGGGACTCCCTGCCTTCCCACCCTTTGTGGAAATCGACCAGAATCCAGGGCCACAATGGGGTAAGTGGCTTGGCCGTTTTGAGCGATTGATGGTTGCTATGGGCGTATCAGATCCTAAGAGAAAGAGAGCACTTCTTCTACACTATGCAGGTCCGAAAGTGGATGAGATTTTTGACACTTTGCAAGACGTTGGCCAAGAATCCGACTATGACAAAGCTGTAGCTGCATTGAATAAATACTTCAGCCCCAAGTCCAATTCTCTGTATGAGACATACATTTTTCGTCAGGCCAAGCAAGAAGCAAATGAATCGATAGACCATTTTGTCACACGTCTCCGCCAACTTGCCCAGAATTGCAAATTTCACAATGCTGATCGTGAAATCATGGTCCAGATAATCATGAATGGTTCATCTCCACGGTTACGGCGACAGGCCCTCTGCAAAGGAGAAGACCTAACCTTGCAACAGTTATTCGAAACCGGTCGTTCCCTTGAGGCCAGTGAGCAGCAGGCACACAGAAGGGAGTAGATCTAGGCCTACTGTCAATTCAACCTTCCATAGCAATGGGAATAATCTCGAGCAGATGCAAGCAGGTGACCATGCAGACGATGTTAATGCTGTTCGCTCTAATTTCCGAAGCAAGAAAGGGCAGAGATCTCATTCGAGGGGCCGTAGTCAGTCCAGAAATAGGGACTCGCATGCAACCTGCTACTTTTGTGGAGGCCCATACCCGCACAAGGATACTTGTCCAGCCACAGGGCAAGAATGCAGGTTATGTCACAAGTTTGGTCACTTTGAGCGAGTCTGCCACTCAAAACGGAAGCAGAACAATGCAAGGAGGACATATGGAGACAGGAAGGTGAACAAACATAAGTCTAAGAGGGTCAATCAGGTAGCGGAATCGGAATCTTCTGATGACCAGTACACGTTCACTGTTGGTGACAGACAGATGGTAGCGTATCACCTGAATCATCTACCTATGACCGAGGTTTTTGCTGGGCCAACCAAGATCAAGGCTGTAATCGACTCTGGCACGACTGTGAACATCCTAGATGAAGAAACTTATCAGAAGCTTGGAAGCAAGCAATCCTTGCCAATGTCCAGACCCACATCCCAGTTGTATGCCTACGGCTCAAACACACCCTTGCCAGTGAAAGGCGTGATTCGTGTAGAACTGCACTCGGAAACTGCGTCCTGTTTTGCAGACTTCCATGTCGTCCAGGCCAAGGGGAATCTCCTCAGCTATGCAACGGCGAATAAACTGAACCTAATCACAATTCACCAGGTTTCAGATCATCACTTGACGACCGATGACATTCAGTCACAATACCCTGACATGTTTGAGGGTATAGGGAAGGTGAAAGACAGGAAAATCAAGCTGCACATTGATGAATCTGTTCAACCCAGACAACAGAAGCACAGACGAATACCTTTTCACACACGGAAAGATGTGGAGAAGGAACTTCTTCGACTTGAACAGCTGGACATCATTGAAAAGATTGATGGACCAACTCCGTGGGTGAGCCCCATCGTGGTTGTCCCCAAATCAACAGGCCAAGTCAGGATCTGCGTCGACATGAGGGAAGCCAATAAAGCCATCAAGCGGGAACGGCATCCAATGCCTACCCTAGACGAATTGATCGAGGACATGAACGGCTCCTGCGTGTTCAGCACACTGGACCTGACTGCTGGTTATCATCAGTTTGAGCTGGACAAGTCAAGCAGGTACATCACTACCTTCAGTACACATGTGGGACTAAGAAGATACAAACGCCTCATGTTTGGTGTGAATGCAGCTTCAGAGATATTCCAATCCGCAGTTGCAGAACTCCTCTCAGGCCTGGAAGGAGTTAAGAATGTGTCTGACGACATCATTGTGTATGGCAAAACACAAGCTGACCATGACAAACACCTGAAAGCAGTCTTAGATCGTCTCCAGAAATACAATGTTCGACTGAACCCAGACAAATGCAGGTTCTCACACAGTGAAGTCAAGTTCTATGGTCACATGTTCAGTGAGAAAGGACTAAGCCCAGATCCAAAGAAGGTGGCAGCCATCGTCAATGCTGAGGCACCAACAAATGCTAAGGAGGTAAAGTCCCTACTTGGTCTTGCGGTGTACATCTCCCGATTCATACCAGACTATGCAACAATCGCTGCACCGCTGAGACAACTCACACATCAAGACACTGCCTGGAAATGGGAAGAAGAGGAATCAGAGGCATTTGACAAACTGAAGAGAGCTCTCACAAACACAAAGATAATGCCGTACTTCGACCCAAGCCAACCCACTGAACTGATCGTTGATGCAAGCGCGGTTGGGCTTGGAGCAATCTTGTGTCAGAAACAACAGCCAATCGCATATGCCAGCAGATCATTGTCTGACACAGAAAGCAGATACTCACAGACAAAACGAGAGATGCTAGCTGTTGTCTGGGGAGTAGAACACTTCCATCTCTATCTCTATGGGGCCCAATTCAAGGTGATTACAGATCACAAACCACTACTCAGAATCTTCCAGAAGCAGACGCCCATGTCAGCAAGGATAGAGAGATGGCGTTTGAGATTGATGCCCTACAACAGCACCCTGATCTACCAGAGGGGGCGAGATGACGAAAACCCCGCTGACTTCCTAAGCAGACATCCAAGGTCTGATGAATTCGCCAGGAAGACAGACGAGTACCTGAACTATGTCTGTGAAAATGCCGTGCCGAAAGCAATGACCATAGACGAAGTCAGAGAAGCAACAGCAAATGATGACACAATCCAAGCTCTGATGCATGCAGTCACTACACAGAAGCATGAGAACTGGACAAAACCAGAGCTACGACCATATGTTTCATGCAAAGATGAGTTCGCAGTGCACAATGGAGTGATGCTGAAAGGAACCAGGTTGGTGCTCCCGATGTCATTGGCATCCAAAGCCATTGCACTTGCGCATGCTTCTCACCAGGGAGTTGTCAAAACAAAAGGCCTACTTCGAGAGAAAGTGTGGTTCCCTGGTATTGACAGGATGGTGGAAGACAAAATAAAATCCTGCCTACCATGCCAAGCAGCTCAAATTGATGGAGGTGAAAGGATTGAGCCACTGAAGATGACACCGCTCCCCACAGGCCCATGGCAAGAAGTATCAGCTGACTTCCTTGGCCCTTTGCCAACAGGGGAATATTTGCTGGTTGTCATAGACGAATACAGCCGGTACCCAGAGGTTGAGGTGGTGACCTCCACATCATCGAAGGCAACCCTGCCGGCACTCGACGCCATATTTGCCAGACAAGGTATCCCAGAGATCTTAAAGACAGACAATGGCCCTCCATTTACCAGCCACGAGTTCTCGGAATTTGCCAGCCATCTTGGTTTTGCCCACAGAAAGATCACTCCATACTGGCCAAGGGCAAACAGCGTCGTGGAACGTTTCAACAAAGTGCTGGTAAAGACCATCAGAACTGCCCACACAGAACGGAAGAGCTGGAAGCAGCAACTTTTCAGATTTCTTCGCCAGTACAGGGCCACGCCACATGCAACTACCAACGTTTCACCATGTTTTGCTCTGAACAGTCGTGAGTTGAAGTGTGAGCTACCCTCATTCACCTCACACCATGCAGACAAGCAGCTCAACGACACCATGAAAACCAGAGATGATGAGCAGAAGCAGAAAATGAAACAGCATGCAGACCAACAGCTGAAATGCAAGGACAGCAGCCTGAAGAAAGGAGACGTCGTCCTGGTGAGACAACCCAAGACGTCTAAAGCAAGCTCCCCGTTTGACCCCCGCCCGTTCAGAGTAGTTCGCAAAATGGGTACTACCATTGTAGCACGGAGAGGCAACAAGGAAATAACGCGTAACGTCTCATTCTTCAAGAAGGTGGATGCTAGAGTCGCTCGCCGCTCTGAAAACGACAGCGAAGACGAGTTTGACGACGTCACAGATGCGTTCCACCCAGTCGCTGACCAGGCTGAAGCTGACCGACGACCTCACCCAATCTTGCGCGGTCCCCTTCGACGCTCCCGAAGACAAGCGCGAATGCCAGTGAGGTTCCATGATTATGTTGTCTACTGAAATTGAATTACCTGTTGGAAAGTGTGTTCGCGATTCGCTTTTCTCAACCCCACAGGAAAGTGTGTGTTCGCGTTTTACATTTTTCCTTCGTTGAAATACCTAATGGAAAGTGTGTTATTCGCGATTTGTTTTTCTCAATTGCAAAGGAAAGTGTGTGTTCGCGGTTTACATTTTTTCCTTCATTGAATTACCTCTTTGGAAAGTGTGTTCGCGATTCGCTTTTCTCAGTTGCACAGGAAAGTGTGTGTTCGCGTTTTACCTCATGGAAAGTGTGTTGTTCGCGATTTGCTTTTCTCAACTGCACAGGAAAATGTGTGTTCGCTTTACTTTTTTTCCTTCATTGAATTACATAATGGAAAGTGTGTTATTCGCGATTTGCTTTTCTCAATTGCACAGGAAAGTGTGTGTTCGCGTTTTACCTCATGGAAAGTGTGTTTTCGCGATTTGCTTTTCTCAATTGCACAGGAAAATGTGTGTTCGCGGTTTACATTTTTTTCCTTTCAATTGAATCACCACTTGGAAAATGTGTGTGCTCGCGATCTACATTGTTTCACAAGTGATGTGTTCTACCCTCGAAAAAAAAGGAAATAGTGAAAGTGTCAGTGCTCCGAATTTTATTCGGATTTCTCCTCTAATTTTCAAAAGTTGTATTCACAAGTGACGACATGAAAGAATGCTTTAGAATCATATGACAATTTGCTGCATCGGAGATCCCACACGGACACGACTTTAATTATTTTGTACCAACAGGAAGCGGTTTGGACTCCATGGATGCCTGAAAGTGATAGAAAATCCACGTTTTATTTTCAAACATATGAACACAGTACAAGTTAATGATGAGTGACAATCTTACGCAAAGGATAAATTTTGTGTGTTGGTTGGACGAAAAAAAAAAATTACAAACCAGAACTGCTGCGCAGTGAAAGCAAGAAGCGTTAATTTGTGGACTTTTTTTCGTGGACTTTTGAACTCTGAAAACTGTTGTGTTAATCGGTTTTCCATGTTTTGCATCTGCACTTCAGTTGAAGTGTACATACAGTATATGTACTTGTGTGGTTTTTTGTCATGCCTACATGACATATCTTTTCGTAGCTAACATGTTATGGTGGAACACAGGATAGTTCCCTGTATACAGTGTACCTGTATTTAATAGTTTTAAGTGTTCAAAAGAAACTTGCATTATTAGTACGTGTATACGCAAGGAAAGAAAACGAGTATACATGTGTTAGTTATAGTTTTAAAAAAAAAAAGAAAGAAAAGAAATGGGGATGGAAGAGGTAAGAAAAAAAAAATTAACAGAAAAAAATCTCTCTGAGAGTATTTGAGAAAAAAAAAAATCTGAAATGATATGGAATATCAAAGTGCATGCTTCTCAGTATTTTATGATACTTAGCACTCAAACAAGCCCAAACAGTTGTCGTGATGTTTTTTTTTTAATTAGACTTCATGAAAAAAAAAACACCTACAAACAACAACTTAAGATGCATTAATTTTGTTTTAAAGAAAACACAAGAAAGTTGTTATTCCAACAACATGTATACGTATGTTGAAAGAACACATGATGAGACTTATCTTTCAAAGGAAAGGGGTGATGTAGTGTTGTTATAGCGCCAGCTATGTCAAGACGGGGTCATGCAGAGAAGGATTAACATGGCCGGAATAAAGTGACAGGCCGATGTGGATGTTATTCCCCAAAAGATGTGTATCGTGTTCTCCTGTGACTGTGTCGCGTGAATGAGAGTGATTTGCTACAGAGTTTAAAGAAAATTGAAGGGGTTCAGGTTAACAGCATCAGTTGATTTGACATGGATTGACCCTGTAACACTATGTCTCAAATTTTCCATTCTTTTCCACCTAGGATGTGTTGCAGAAGAGATGGTAAAGGTCCAACTTGGACTGACCGCCATGCTGCCCTGTCCATATAAGCACAGTATGGAAAACGTGGCTTGGATGCAGTGGGCAAAAATCAATGAAGAAGGACATCTCAAGCTTCTTGCAGATATGGTCAGACAGGAAGTCTCAAGTCCTGAATCTACACGCTACAATATATCATCCAACTTTGATCTTACGATCAGATCTGTTTCATTTATGGACGTGGGCAGATACCGATGCTATGTGTCAAATTTTGATGTCAATATCCGCTCTTATGCCCATGGAGTGACCCTACAAGTTAATGGTAAGACTTATATAAAGATTAACGCCAGCTACCTGATCCCCTTAAGTTTCTTAAAGTCTTAAAGGGGAAGTTTCCTCAAATATACATTTGGATTGAGCGAATGCAGTGATATTAGTAGAACACATCAGTGAAAGTTTGAGGTACCGGTAAGTCAAATAATCCATTTAATTCTAGTGCCACTACAGCTGGATGAGAAGGCTACAACATGTTGTGACATCACTGCAAAACAAAGAGGGATAAAGAAACTGTGAAGAGAATTTCACAAGATTAAAGTATGCGTTCTTGAATAGTTTGACTTGTTGTTGACATATATTGAAGGCAGTATTATTTCCCCTGATTTCTAAAAGAGGTATAAAGTCAATTGCTCTTTCATTATGGTAGGAAAAGTAACTTGTATCGCATTCTATTTTATTTATGGAATTCTCTTTTATATTTCTTATACCTCTAACACAAAGTGTCGCCAGAGGCATTATGTTTTCGAGTTGTCTGTCCGTCCCTCCATCCATCCATCTGTCCGTAATCAATTTTGTGGACAGCATAACTAAAAAACTGTTTGAGGTATCGTAATGAACTTGGCATGTATAGTATTATGTATGAGTGGGTGAAGTTGTGCCTATCAACTTTTTGGTGTGCATGCTCAAGGTCAAGGTCAAATGCTCAAAATGTCCCCCCATATCTATGCAATGCCTGAAGCTATTTTTTGAAACTTAGTACTGGTATATCTGTTCATGTATTACCCAATAAAGATTCGTTAGAGAAAATTTTGTGGTCATGAGGTCAAATGTCAAGGGTCAAAAGGTCAAGTGAAAATGTTTAAATGTCACTTTTTTCTCTGTATCTCGGAAGTATAGAGTAACAGCGTCAGTAAGCGGCCATGCAGCCGTTCGCGGCAGGTACAACATAAACGGTAATATACCGCTAAACACAGCATTGCACTGTTACATGCACACTACACATATACTAACACACTAGCAATCAACAAAAACCAACCGATAAAATGGGCACGATCTCTGACGAAAGTGAAATTTTCTCACCTAAATGACAACATATCGCATCCAAAATAAAATTTTCGGTACTTCTTAACATAACAATAAGAAATAATGGTCCAAGAAACTTGATTTTTTTATCGTTTTCCCAATGCTCATGGATTTTGAAAACATATCCTCACATAAAATAGAACTTTCGCGAGCCGATGTGGGCCGCCATTTTTGTTCGGAAAGTGGATGTTACCATCGAAAAAATTCAGAAAAACACGAGAAAGACATCAACAACACCGCCAGAATTGCGATCTTGTTTGCGGCCAATGCATGTGCGCCCGCTATTTTCACGTGCTTTCGCAATGGGAATTAGTGCTTACGCAATGTTCGCGAGACATGTGAAGGCATTCAGCTAAAGATCGTGGGGCACACGCGTATTGCATAGGGATTGTACATCGTGCCGCAAGCAGAAATACTACGTCGCATATCGTCCTTATCGGCGAAAATTGTGCCGGGTTTTGCCGTGGTAAATCATTTAAACTGCGTTGGTCAGTGGTAAATTTCTTTTATGAAAACAATTGCGTTAATGAATAATCTTGTCTATGATATATGATATGGTTGAAAATAATTTGCCTAATTTGTTTACAAGTTGGAAAAACCCTTAACAATGCTTAGACTGCCACAAACGGGATATTTTACTCTAGTTCAAGGTATCTTCATGAAACTTAGTACGTGTGTATTGTATGTACTGACTAGCAGTGATTATCTTGGGAATTTTAGGGTTATGGGGTCAAGAGTCAAAGGTCAAGGTCAACTCCTCAAAATTTTACTATTTCCCTCATATCTAAGTAATGCCCGAAGGATTTTTCTTGAACCTTAGTGTATACATATATTACCCAATAAAGATTCTCGTGGACATTTTTTTTTTTTTTTTTTTGCCAAAAGGTCACAGGTAAAAAAGCCAAGTGAAAATGCTAAATTTCACTTCTTCCTCCATATCTCAAAAGTGGCTCAAGATGTCATCATGAAACTTATACCTATTTATGCATATACTGCCTGACAGTGATTCTCTTGGAAATTTTAGGGTCATGGGGTCAAAGGTCAAGGGTCAAAGGCCAGGTTAAAATGCTAAAATTTCACTATTTAATACTGAAATTACACTTTTCTCCATACCTTGGAAATTACTCAGTGCATAAACTTATAACATAAAATCTTCAAATCCCCCAGTACCTGCTCTCTTTAGTAGCCATTCATCCAATTAATGTAGTTTATTTTTTAAGGAAAGTGAACACTCAACACATTTGTTACAAACATGTAATTGTAATATTTTGCCAATTATATGAAAATGTTGTCATACATTGTTAAGACGTGCTATAGATCTATTAGGAGAAGCATGCATTATGGCAGAGGCGTACCAGTCCCCATAGCAACAATTCTAGTCTTTATAGAATTCTCTTTTGTATTTTCTTTATATCACCAACTGTTGTAGTCTTGTCATCCAGCATAGTAGCAACACTAAAACTTAACAAATTCATAACTATAGAATGGACTATCTCATTTTCCTGAAAATTTTCATTGATGTGTTCTCCTAATGGAATTGAATATTGTCTACCAAACAAATTTTACTTAATCCACATGTATGTTGAGAAGTTTCCCCTTCTAACACTTTTTCCTTTATCCTGCAATATACATGTTTTCTGTGTATATCTTTGCAAATTGTCAAGATTTTTTGAACAAAATACTCTTATGGTTGTATATACCAAGATGTCTTCTGACAATGTACATGTACCTACCAGTACAGGGGAATAATTACAATTTGTTGTCTTTCAGGATGTCAAGTGAGGGAACTTTTAAAAGTCACAGAGAGATTTCTTAGAGTGATAAATTTATTTTTACCTGAGATTTGGGATACATTATCTCAACCCTAAAAAGACTGCCCCCCCCCCCCCCCCCCGGAAATTTTGTGACAACTTCCAGAATTTATAAGATCTCACCTGGAGACTTCATGACATATTTTTTTAGAGTCTTAGGCATCTTTTGATACCTAATTTGTTTATATACCTGCAGCAGTTATGGTGTTATGTACCATTTTACGGTCACTTGTCAGTCAAAAAGTACGTATTTGTACCATACGTGTTTATGTGTAAAGTGAATGAGGTTTTGCAATATTCTAATGTGTTACTTTTGTTTTTCTTGCACAGTCTGTTTTTCAGCTATCAGAATCTGATCTGAATTTGAAATTAATTGTTCTGAATATAAGAAATAAGAAATAAAAACAATAATTAACATAAGAAATAGAAATAAAGAAAAACGTGGAAAATGATTGTTTACCATAACCAACGTTTCTGTCCTAGACAATCGGTTTTCTTACAAATACATGCTAAACAACTTCCTTTTGCATATTTCACACTTAAGGGATCGCTAGACAACCTTATTGGCACAAAAGGCGTTTTCACATCAGCCTGATTTTTCAAAATAGGGCGCTATTTTCTGACTTGGGAAATTAACCCAATTACGAAATAGCGCGCTATTTGATGATGTGGATACAAATTAGCACGCTTATTGATCGAGAAAATTTCTTGAGTCCAACTCAGGAAATTTCTGAAATAGCAGGATAATTAATATGAACTAGCACGCTATTTGATAATGTTCGGGTTGATGTTAATAGGAAATGAAATAGTGCGCTAATTTGCGATAATGAAAAATATCTTGAGCTTGGATTTTTATCGGGCTGATGTGAAAATGCCTAAAATGAAAAAAATAAAAATCCATTAAAATTAGCATATTTGCATAATTAAGTCTTTGGAATGATGATCATTTTTATAAAATTAACTATGCATTCTTGTAGGGTACATCATGAACTAGGTGCGTGCCGAATTTGGCGACAATCAGACATTCCATGGCCGTGATCAGGGGGAGGGGGACATGCCCCCCCCCCCCCCCCCCAATAAACAGATGAAAAATACTGTAGGGTATCTATGAATGCAAATTACTATATATTATCATAAGTATGATAAAATGAGCGTAATCCCTTTGCCTGAGACAAGTTCCATTGTCTGTTCACTCCCTCAGTAACCTCATTTCATATCATGTCTTCTAAGATGTGGGGAACATGCAAAATTAAGGAAAAAGCAAGGGTGTCCAGCAAGCCAATCCACACCCCTTCATAAAATTAAGATATTTGTTGTGAAGGAGATAATTATGCTTCAAGCAGTTCACTTAATCATGTTTGCAAATTTGTGCTCAGTGTGAGTAAGATATTAATGTATTATTTATCTGTATCTTAACAGCTGCATCAAACGAGACAATCAAAGGCCATGCTGGGGAGAGTGTGAGATTTGCTTGTCCATTCAGTGAACCCAGAGGTCTAACCAATAAGTACTGGAAGAAGTTTTCACACAATATGTCACAGGGCTCACCCAATGCAACCTTTCAGCATGGCACCACAACTCCTGGTTACACAGTTGATTCTAACTTTACACTTACGATTGAGAAGATATCTCCAAATGATGAAGGAGTCTACAAGTGTTTCCAGACTGGGTCTGAAACAGCAGGAGGTGTCTTACATATTGTGTATTTCCAAACCTATGGTAAGATCATATGCCTTTTTGCTCACCTGAGCCAAAGGCTCTAGTGAGCTCTTGCAATTATTCATCATCTGACAACTGGTGTCGGCACAATCATAGTAAATCGTTGTCTTATGGTGGAAGGGCCACAGGCTTGTGGGTCGAAAAAATCACATGATATGATGGTGACGTTTGAAAGAGCCTTCAAAACTGTGTAGAATTATGTCACAAACAGAATTTGATTCTGGAGGGAAATTTCATGCATAGAGTACTTCTGCCAGGCAGGCAATAATATACTACCTGTATACATCACATTTTCCTGTTCATTCTCCACATACATGTATACCGGTACTTGAAAGCCAAGAGAGGAATCAATCAGTGAAAATTGTTGGCATTTTATCTTTGTTTTAACACACATATGTGGGTATTTCTTATTAATATGGGTACCAGGAGTAATTGTGTGATGTCTAATCATGAAATTAGCTGTGCTGGCTACATGAAAATAAATTTCTAAATAATTATGGTCATGAACTGTAAATCAGTCAGAAAGCTTTCCAACGGTGATACATTTTAAATATTTTGATAAAACCAACATGTGTTTTTTAAGCATAAATGTGTAAATATTGTTACTTTTTTGGTTAAAAAAGTGTGACATCTTTGGTAGGTTTCAGAAATAGTCTAATCTATACATTTTCCAAACAATAATACTGCCCCTCAGAAATGTTCACTGACCAATTAGAACATGTTCATGCATACTGAATACACAATTCATGAGAAAATGTTACGGTCTCTTTAAGAGGTGAGTGCAAAAATAGTCGTTTCATGCGTAACATTTGGTGTTCTCAAAAATGTGTTACTCAGTGATATGTTGAAAGCTTTGTAGAAGCTAAAACAATCTGACACACAGTTGTAGCTTGCATTAAAATTATAAGACTTGCTAACATTAAATAGAATTGTAAGTCCAACTTCCATTCAAATTCAACAAAGAACAAGAAAAACATGATTTCATTTTCTGACAAACGTGTTTGGTGTTCTCAAAAAATGTTACTCTGTGAAATTTTGGGGTTGAATTACTGTCTTGTTCAAAACTCCCGTATCTTATAAAGTACCTTTTCTGTATGCATTTCCTAGGCAGATTAGAAGAGATTTTTCCTTCAGTCTACAATTTCTCAAGTATTGGCCTCATTGGTGAAATTTCATTTTGGTGTTCCCCTGAACACCGTTACTCCGTGAAATATTGAATTTCAGCCAAAATGCTAAAATATAATTAGGAATAGTGTTTTTAATTAAAATAAGGTTCATAAGACCCTGTCGTTAAGATTAAAGAAATGGGTACAGACAGTGTCAATTGTGACCAAATGTTCTGGAAAATGATTATTTGGTGTTCTGCATAAACCTGTTACACATGAAACCTCAGCCTGTGTAACAAAGTATACATCCTTACAGGAATTTCTTTGGAATAATAAAAATTTAGGCCATACCATGTCAATATATGCATTAATACTGATCTAAAACAGTTATTTTATTTGATTATGTATAGAATAAAGATACATTTATTGCAATCCTTCTCTCACATAGTAACAGAACACCATTAATATTGGTGTTCATGTTACACCGTGAATTTGTATGTTTGCAAGGTACTGCTTGCGAATATTCTATACTGGTTTATGAGTCTTAAGAACAAACATATTGGTGCATCCTGAACTTGATTTGACTCTTTCAATGAGGCTTTTTCAAACAAAACAAGTTTTAAGACCTGCCAAGAAAAAAAAAAATCATATTTTGTGGATATCTACAAAAAAGCACATTGAAATTGTACACAAACAATTTTTCCTTATACTATAATTCATCTCGTGTGTTGCAAGTATGTTCATTTGCTACACAGTAACAAATAGAAATTATGTATTTACAAATTAGAAAAATTTCAGAAAATCTACAAATTTTGGTGTTCATGTTACACATGAAACATTTATGGGGTAGTTGTGAATGAACATGTTACCAAAGAAATATTAGAGTATTTGTGAGTGTAATGTTTATTGGCTGTTATCTTAGATATAACACAGTACACAAACAGCTAAGTTTCATTACATATTAACCAATTTGAAAATTTGAGGTCATTGTCACACTTTGGTACCCATATTTATGGAAATACCCACGTAATAGACGAAATGAGATGTGTTTGTAGAAATGGGGGGAAAAATGTCCTGTTTGTGTGAATTTAGGCATAATTGTAGTTCCTGGAGTGGTCATGTCCTCATTGTGTAGAACATTACTGTCAAGCCTGCTTTAGTGGTCACCTGCTGTTTACAGCCACTAAAAATCCCTAGGGAGAAGAGCCATGTGAATGGCCCTGTGCGTAGTGGCCACCTTTCTAAGGATGCCAGTGATTACTAATTTTGTACCCTGCAGTCAAGGCAAGATAAAGAATTCATCACTTAAGACTTGTTCTTTCATTTCATTTCATTTATATACAAAGTGAAATACATGAAGTACACAAAATAATATGAACTATAAGCCTGTATTCCTTCAATGCTGAATGAGTTATTCACCCCCTTTTTACCTCTCTTTTATTATTAACAGCTTTACCAAAGACATCTCCACGTATTGATGGTTGTAGCAGTGATGGAAATGTATGTGAACATACTATCCTTCCTGAGACCAGTGCACTGATCATGTGCAGAGTGGAACGCGTTTATCCCAAGAAGTATCCTTCTTGGGGTAAACACGACAAACTCAGAGGGGGAAGCATCAACAGTGATGGAACTTGTGATACATGGTCTGCAGTCATCGTTAATGGTAATGACACCCCAGCTGAGAGAATCTGCACTTTTGTAATGGAAGGATTCAATGCATCTTCCCATGTGGTAATTAAAGGTATGTACCAATTGCGGGTGATTGACATTCCAGTATTTGACATAGATTTTGATAAAAATTCTTAACCTACAATGTATCTACCAGAATATTGGCATGCCCTGTAGAAGCTTCGCCATGCTTCAATCCTGTGGAAAATACAATTTAAAAGGCAATTTCTAAATCATTGTAATTTCTTATTTTTGTACACAGACAAAAAGTTTTGAGTTAGCATTTGATGTCATTGGTTAATATTAATTTCATCTGACTTTCCTTCTTCTTTTCTTGACTGGCAATCAAGAACCCCTGAGAATGGGGAAACATAGATGGCTCAGTTGAATCATCTTCATTCAGTACCCACCAGGGTGCATTTGGAAACCATAAATACTCATCAATAAATAATATGCAAATTCCCTTTCAACCCTGAGCATAAAGGCATGAATGTGAAAACATGCAAACACAACAATGCACACACACACAAATAAAATAAGATAACAAAATCCAGCCATGCCAGTACTGAATCGCATGTAACTAGAAATTACCGTACATTGTTCAGTAGTGGTATTCCAATGCAGAACACTGCTTACTATTTATTTACAGCACAGGGAATGCACTAAATGAAAGCATTCAGTGTGAATATAGTTACTTGTTACTATATGATTTATTTCTTGGAAGTTGAAGTAACAATTACTAGACCTTTGCAACCACAAAATTAGCAGCAAGCAAAAATGTAAGACAAATTGCAATTTGTGGACATCTGTAGTGTAATTTGTGGACATCTGTAGATGTACAAAAATTTTAATTTATTCAATTTTATGCATCAACAGTAAACTCCAGGTGAGATTCTTTGGCTGTGTGTGTAATTAATTGTCCCCGCCGAACGAGTTCGAGCAGGGGACTATGAAACGGGCTCCGTACGTGTGTGTGTCCGTGTGTCCGTCCGTCCGTCTGTCTGTCCGTCCGTCTGTCTGTCTGTGCGTCCGTGTGTGATCAAAATGTTCAATTTGCTACTTCTCTGTCATTTATGAGCCAATTTTGATTCTGTTTACTTTATATGATAGCACTACATGGGAGCTTTGAAACTTCTACACAGAATTTCAGTTGTGACCTTTGATCTTGACCTTTGACCTATATTGTACATTTTGCTTCAAAATGCTACTCCTTCGCCATTTCTAACCCGATTTCAATTCCGTTTGCTTTATGTGATGGCACTAGGTGAGGGCTTCAAAACTTCTACACAGAATTTTGACCTTTGACTTCTTTGACCCTTGACCTTGATTTTTGACCTATATTATACATTTTGCTACAAAATGCTACTCCTTCGCCATTTCTAACCCGATTTCGATTCCGTTTGCTTTATGTGATGGCACTAGGTAAGGGCTTCAAAACTTCTACACAGAATTTTGACCTTTGACTTCTTTGAACTTTGACCTTGATTTTTGACCTGCATTGTACATTTTGCTACAAAATGCTACTCCTTTGCCATTTCTAACCCAATTTTATTTCCGTTTGCTTTATGTGAGGGCACTACAGTCTGTAGGTGAGGGCTTCAAAACTTCTACACAGAATTTTGACCCTTGACTTCTTTGACCTTTGACCTTGATTTTTGACCTATATTGCACATTGGCTACAAAATGCTCCTCCTTTGCCATTTCTAACCCGATTTCGATTCCGTTTTCTTTATGTGATGGCACTAGGTGAGGGCTTCAAAACTTCCACACAGAATTTTGACCTTTGACTTCTTTGACCTTTGACCTTGATTTTTGACCTATATTGTACGTTGGCTACAAAATGCTACTCCTTCGCCATTTCTAACCCGATTTCGATTCCGTTTGCTTTTTGTGATGGCACTAGGTGAGGGCTTCAAAACTTCTACACAGAATTTTGACCTTTGACTTCTTTGACCTTTGACCTTGATTTTTGACCTATATTGTACATTGGCTACAAAATGCTACTCCTTCGCCATTTCTAACCCAATTTCGATTCCGTTTGCTTTTTGTGATGGCACTAGGTGAGGGCTTCAAAACTTCTACTCAGAATTTTGACCTTTGACTTCTTTGACCTTTGACCTTGATTTTTTACCGATATTGTACATTTTGCTACTAAATGCTACTTCCGGCAGGGACATATTTTACGCACCGCGTAATTTCTACTTTTCCTTGTTAATAAGATAAGTGATGAAGCTGTACATATGTTACAGGGATTCTCGAAAATACTGTAAAACATGATATACAATATCATGTATTTGCAGCAAGAAATTTTTCACGAATAGGAGCCGACAGCCTTTTTCGTGGCATGAATTTTTCGCAAATTACCACTGCTGTTCAATGCAAACAGCCTAGACAAGAACTTTTGCATGCATTTTATTTTCGCGAATCTTTGCACTTGCGAAGTTCGCAAAATTAAAATGCACGCGAACATTCCTCGTTTTACAGTAGCCAAACTGGGCCAGTCTGTCCACTTTTTGGTTTCCCCACTGTGGACTGCTTCAATTGCCATTGTGCATTATAATTACCAGTATGCTGGAATGATTAAAGCATTAGAGTTTTACCCTGTTCTCCGGCGATAAGGCCACACCCTGGAGTTGGCAACAAATAGAAGAAACAATGTGGAAGGATTTTTTTTTTCCTTTCAAAACTTTAACCCTTTGTTTTTTAATTTTTTCAACAAACTTTGTATGCATTTCTACCTGTTTTTGCATGTTTCCTAATTCTACTTGTGTGTGTGTGTGTGTGGGTGTTATTTTAAGTTCTGATGGCATGAAGACTGAATGATGCAGACTCCATGTCCCATGTGGAGGAAAACTGAGGGTGTGCACACAATTTTCATGTATCAAACTACGAAATAAAACTTTTATGGAAAAAGAGCATATGAAAAAAGAGGTTTGCCACCTGAGAAATGCTCCTTGAATGCAATTTATTGGCAGTAAGTATTCAATTATTCATTAACTTATCTCTTTCCTAAATCATTCTGCATTTTGTAGCTCTTCCACTTCAAGCTTCTCAAAAATCTAGAGGACTTCTGGTGCCAGCACTCGTTTCGGTCATCGTATCCGTGGTACTGTGTGCTGTTCTTGTTTACACATACCAAAAGACTTGTAGGAGGAGACCATGGAAAGGATGTATCCAGTATCACCCAAGCCCTCGGGAAGATGATGGTCAAGATTCTCATTCATGTAAGTGAAAGAGAGGAAAGACACTGAGAATGGGCTGCATTTTGCAGAAAGTGTCCAGCTGTTGCCTTGTGTGTGTGTGTGTGTTCTCGCAAACGGCTTCAGTCGGGGGTATTAGTGTTTCACTCCAGGCAACTGGGGATACATTTCACACTGGGCATATGCTTGTTTGTTTATACTTATAACAAATGAAGTCACTCTCTCTACACCCTATAGGGGTACCCTAGGGGTGTATAATGCACCTGCCCATTCTGCATATTTAGGACCCGACTGTATGCAAAAAGTTTTCACACTATTCAAATGGGGAAATTTGACATTTTTACTGTATCCTCAATTGGTATACCTGGGTATTTCCTCAGTAAAAGGGTAATATTCAGGGATATCTCTTTATTTTCTGTTTTCAGTGTGCATTACCCCACGATACAATCTGATCTTCTACAACATTTTAATGAGAGATATCTTTGCCCCAAAATTGCTTCAAACCAAGCAATCAAATCAAAATTTATGTAAAAATGAAAAATTTTGGATGAAAGTATGTAACGCTGGACAGAAATCCATGTACTATGATATGAAGGTCAAATTATGAATGCTCTTTAAAAGGGCATTGTACCGGTTTTTTATTTTTTTATATGTTGTTCTTTTAATTCTAAAAGACCCAGCGGTGCAAACAGAATAAAAATTTCATAACGATTTAGTCCGTAATTTCATGTTGAAAATGGAATTTTTTGGGCGAGAATTATGCTAATGAGCTGACGAGCCCGGATGTCGTGATGTCACAGGTGCCAAATATATCACTGATTACAAGTCCTCGCATACGCGTGCGTTAAAATCGTGCCGAGTAGCAGACGACGCTTAGGCCCAATTTAGCTAGCAGGCGGCACTTGTGTACTGTCCTATCCATGCAGCTGTCTCAAATTTCGCTGAACCAAATCGCACCAAAATTACAGGATATACTTCTGAGCATATTTCAAAATACTGTATTATATTTGAACGAAATCGGTAATCGAGAAGTATCAATATTGACGCCGACTTTCAAGTTGTCACTCAAAAAAAACTCACTCTTCTCGAGAGATCTTGGTGAACGCAACATGCACAATCTAGAACTGAAGTTAGCCGACTAGTACTGTGCGAACGGGGAATTTACGCTGGAACTAAATTTAAAAATATCATGATTTTGGCGATTTGTGTTATTTACGAACTTTATTTTTCATTCAACTTAGCTCAAATAATTTGTACATTGATTTTTTGCTCCCGATTACTTGAAAGATTTGTCTCATGATAATAGATGGCTAACTTCAGTCTGTGCGTGCGCAGCAAGTAGGGCTACTACGCCGCGATCACTCTTGTTTAGTCGTTCAGAGCAGATTGTTTTTAGCAACGACAGGAAAGTCGACAACTTCACTTACGCTTCCTGACTTGCGATTTGGTTCCACTTAGCGTGAGCAAGTGGACATGAGTCATAAAATATTTCTTGTGATTTTGGTGCAATTTGGTTAAGTGAATTTTGAGATATCTACATGGATACGGAAGTCTACTCTAGCACTATGCCTACACCAGCGCTCGGATCGCGAAACGGCGGCACTGTTTGTATCTACGTGGTCAGGCCACTCTTCCGAGGTATGGGTCCTACTAAAACTAGATCTAAATTCTAAGTTAGTCCTTGGTGTTAATACGACCACCATGAGATTTATCTCGACAACAAAAACATTGAAAATCCATAAAGCAGATACCTTACCTGCAAAATTCAGCACAGAAACAACAGGGCCTGCAGCACAAGGGCCTAGATCTAGCGGCAACGCTAGACCTTGGAGTCTGGACTTTCGTCTGGACTTTCTTCAAGTTCTGGCAGCAGGGTACTGCATACTAAACGTTTACGCTGTGCATATTAGCGCTGTGCACGTACAGCTGTCGAAGGAGCGGCGAGTAGAATCTTCTCGGTCCTTGACTGCTCACTAGTCCTAGTCCTAGTTCTAGTCTAGAGTCTATATGTACTGAGTGCCGTTTTCTTCTAACTAGGCGTAAACCGTGATTGCCGTAGACTATTTTTATACCCCCGCCAAACGAAGTTTGAAGGGGGTATATAGGAATCAGCGGACGGTCGGGCGGTCGGTCGGGCGGTCGGGCGGTCGGTCCGTTGCAAATCTTGCGTCGCGAACTACTTCCTCAGTTTTCAACCGATTCCCATAAAACTTGGCACAGATGTGTGCCTTGGGTTGTAGATGTGCAAGACGTATTTTTTGACAGTACCCAAAAGTACGTTGCCATGGTAACGGCATATTATGGGCAAAAATGGGTACAAATCTTGCGTCGCGAACTCCTCCCACAGTTTTTGATCAATTTTTATGAAATTAGGTACAGATGTTCATCTGAATATGTTAATGTGCAAGACACATATTTCCGCAGTGGCAAAAAGTGCGTTGCCATGGTAACGGCATGTTATTGGTAAAATATAGGGCAAAATGCTTCATGGCAAAACTGCTTCATCAGTGTTCTTCCAATTCTCATGGAATCCATATTGAATGTTTGTCTTAGGATATAGGTCAGCATGACACATTTCTTGACAGTGACAAAAAGTATGTTGCCATTGTAACAGCTCACATATTATGAGCCAAAATGATGGAAAATTTTGTGTTGCAAACTACTTCCTCAGTTTTTGCCCAATTTCCATGAAACTTGGTACAGATGTGTGCCTTTGGTTGTAGATGTGCAAGACGCATTTTTCGACAGTACCCGAAAGTACGTTGCCATGGTAACGGCATATTAATGGCAGAAGATCAAGGAAAGATCTTGCGGATTTAACTACTTCCTCAGTTTTTTGACCAAAGCTTACGAAATGTGGCACACACCTTGATCTTGGTGGGAAGATTTGGAAGACATATTTTTCGGACGTGTCGGAAGCTGCGTTGCCATGGTAACGGCATATAAATGGCAGAAGATCAAGGAAAGATCTTGCGGATTGAACTACTTCCTCTGTATTCGACTGAAGCTCATGAAATGTGGCACACCCATTCGTCTTGGTGGGAAGATGTGCAAGACATATTTTTTGGACATGTCGGAAGCTGCGTTGCAATGGTAACGGCATATTAATGGTGGAAGATCAAGGAAAGATCTTGTGGATTGAACTACTTCCTCAGTTTTTGACAAAAGCTTATGAAATGTGGCACACACAATAGTCTTGGTGGGAAGATGTGCAAGACATATTTTTCGGACGTGTCGGAAGCTGCGTTGCCATGGTAACGGCATTTAAATGGCAGAAGATCAAGGAAAGATCATTCCTTGGGTAAGACTGTCGTCACGGGGCGGGGGTATTAATCACCTTAAGTGATATTTCTAGTTTGGATTTAGATTTTAAGAGTCACTCAGTCCTCATCTTCGTTAGATAGTTTGAACTTTGATGTCGAACCATTAATATCGCTCATCACCAATGCATAGTGAGTGCAACGTTACTTACACACAGTTTTCTATGGGCAGCACGTTCGGACAAGATGCCAATTTCATTTTGCATATCTGGAATATTCCCCACAAATTTTATCTAAATAAAAAGCTTTTGAAGAGATTCCTTTTAAAAATTAATGAATATTGTTTAAGATGTTTATTTCAGCTCCATATTGCAATTTTACTAAATAATAGTTTTTGCAGTACTTCGTGTGAGATTTCATCACTAAATTGACATGTGTAGAACCTTTCTAGTTCGTTTTGCTAAATTCGGAGGTTGGCACCTGTGACGTATGCCAAATTGTGGATCGTTCCTTGGCTTGCTCGTTTTCATTTTTTTCAAAAAATCATTACTGGCTTATCCTGGGTTGTAGAATCCTCTCTTTCCAGTTGTAGGCATCAAAAAATGTAGATTAGAATTATCAGACAAGTAGAAAATGTCAGTACAGGTTTCTTTTAAAACTTTGTTATTTTTCAATTGAAGGGCGTTATTTGATGAAGGAAGATTTAACAGCTGTGAAAGTTTAGTATTGAACATTGTGTTTTATACCATTTCTAGAGTTAGTGGTGAACGCACGTAACGTGAACAGACCAACTTGTCGCATTTTGCCCAAATATCTCCCCCTGTCTAAATAATCATTCTTTCTTGCCAGCTCTCCCTTTCCAAGTTAGATATTCCACTCTGGCTCAGCTGGGCCTCCCTCGTAACTTCTATATTGTCCTTTCTTACTGCCCCCATTTTCCACCTGGCTTGCCTAGACAAAGTAGTCTCACACATTCCACACTCACAATAATCTCAGTCACATTGTGACACCTATCAACTTTTGGGTGCACATGTTCAGGGTCAGAGGTTAAGGTCAAGTGCTCAAAAAAATTTTTTACTTCCCCATATTAATATCTTTGCAATGCCTGAAGGTATTTTCTTGAAACTTAGCATATACATGTATTACCTAATAAAGATTCTTTACAGACAATTTTTGGCCATGAGGTCAAACGTCAGTTGATTTCGTAACGAAATAGGCCAGGTCCATGTGACACTTGGCGCCCCATGCAAAACTACGGTCTTGTGCATGGTTTTAGACCATGGACAAAAATTGTACTACCTTTGTGAATATGGGCCAATGGGACACTTCATAGCACCGTCCCAGATTCCCTTTTAAAAAACCCTACGTTTCTAAGTATCAAAGTATTCATTGACACTTCAGTGAAGTTCAGTGAAGTTTTCAGTGAGTTTTGAATGACATCAAATCTCTCTTTTTTTTTCCATCAAAACCACCTCATTTTCCACATTTCTTAACCTTATTTTGAGAAACTTCACCAAAGTAACATGACGACAAGTCCTGTAATGTTGGTAGAATGCCCTTGACTAGCTCTCATTGTGTGGCTTTTTTTTTTTCGTTTTGTTTTGTTTGTTTTTTATTTGTTCTATGTATATGCTATGCTAGAAGATGAGTGAAATATGTTCTACTGGTGTTATTTAGGGAGAAGGTTAGCTCAAGATATAAAAAGTTACCTCTCCATAATTACCCTATTTAGCTCCTTATCATTCAGTGGAATGCATCCATGTTACCTTGTTCCCTGCAAGATACAAGGCAATGTGCTAAGGACTATCTTGTTGTTACAACTTGTCTGTCTCTCAGCCTTTAATTTGTGTAAAGAAATTATAACAGGCAATTGTCTTATGAACTGAGCAAATAGGCTGTTGTCTCATGTTGCTTTCAAACTTCAATGTTGAATCAAACTTTCTGTCTCTCACTGTCTTTTCCTTTCTTTCCCAATTGTCAGCAGTTCCTCCTACAGGCGCACAGCATAATGGTAGTCAAGTGTGAGAAGCTGCTCCATTGTCTTTCATCAAGTGCCTTTAGCGTCTTGGAAAACATGTACAAGACTCAACCATCTAAACCTATGGTACATGTACTTTATATCTACTTTATTATAGTTCCAACTTTAGTAATATCGTTTGATTTAGTCATGTGTATTTCCTTTCCAGAAACATTTGTGTCATTAATATTTGAAAATGAATTATAATATCTGTCATATTGCTGCAACATGCTACCCAATGCACCAAACTGGAATTCTTGGCAGTACTAATATCTAAAGCATTTAAATTTTGACGTTCCACTTTGCATATACCTTCATGAGTTGATTTTACGTGCAAAATTTGAGGATGCAATTAACTTATTAAGAATGGTAGAATTCCTAGTGCCACTTGAACATCAACAAATATTAACTAATTTCAGTATTGTGTGGGCCTGTATCACTTCTCTAAGGGCTGGGGTAAATGACCCTTGGATTTTTTTTTCCTTTCACATCTTGTGCCATTTTAAGACCCTATTTGCAAATAAAAGGGGTATTGTTTTGGAGATATAACACAAAATAATAATGATCCAATGCTGCACACTGGCACTGCTCCGAGGGTCCCTGATCAGTAACAATCACTGTCGAACCAGTAGCTTTTTCTGGAATGGACCAGTAAAAACTGAAAAAAACCGGGTACCTATAGGTCCGACCTGTCTGTCAGACCAGTAGAAAAAAAAATGGGTTAGTGTGCAGCCCTACATTATCACAAAAACTGCCAGTTTGGAATGAATTTTGTGTGTGTATATTGTAAGGGTTTAAATATCCCTCTGTGCTGTCATAGATACCCTTGAAATAAGACGTGGACAAACAAAAGATTTGAAAGATAATTGTGAAAAAAAAATTACATAAGCTATTACAGCTGAAGAAATAAATAAATAAGATTTCTGTCTTGTTGCCGTTCTTGAAATAGAATTTTGAGTAAATTAGCATTAGATGTACTTTACATAACAACAAACATGCCAAATGTGATTATATTTTGTGTATAGATATACTGAGATGATGAATTAATTCCACAGTGCAATAATATATGATATATGAATGTCAGTACTCATGAAATAATTTAATTTACTTTACTGATTGAACTCTGATAGAGTAAGACTTGTATAGCATGTGATTCAGCAACTGAGATTATGGATAAATTGTAAAAGTGCAATGATGTATTGCCATTCACACATTATAAAAAAATAAGCCAAAATAACCAAACAAATAAACAATAAAAAGAAACATATTGTCAGGGCATGTATTTTTACTTTGTTGTGACCAGAATTTCTTTATGATTGTGTTTGTTATAACAAGAGTATATTGTACCTTGAATTGTCCAGGCCCTGTTTTATGAAGAGATATAGTTGTTTATATAGTTGATTTCTATCATAAGTCTATGGCAGCCTGTGTGGTGAGGCAGTTTATAATCAATTACATTGTACACTCTGTATATCTTTTGATAAAATGGGACCCAGGATTTGTACAGAATCAATGGCAATAATTGCATTTTATGCAAAATTAAATAGAACCACAGAAGTGTATTTTCTACCTTCTAAATAATGAACATGTGACAGTGTGTGCAGGAATGTGTAATTATAATGATCAAACTATCAGTACTCATAATTGTATTACCTTGTACTTTCAATAGTCCAAGGCTTTTACAGCATAGCAATAATTGTATTTTGGACAGAGTGTAATAGTAAAGGAATGGGTTAAAAGGGAAGGCTAGTAACTGATCAGTGGGAATCAGTGGAAATGCTGGGAGATGATTGTTCCAATCCTTATGGGATTCATTCAAGAGTTCATTGTATATCTATTGTTGTGTGAAAATGATTTGCTTCAGAACGGTCTCATCCTATATCATAATCGCGTAAGGATCGCCCCCATGCCTTCCCGTGCTTTATTTTGTGCGGCTATCTCCTCTGAAGCCGCCGGCTCCGGATCCCCGAGACCGGTGCCGTCGGCAGCGGGAGGGTCTCTTCTATTTCCCGTTCGGGTTTTGTCCGCGCTCCTCCTCCATGTCGACGTCGAGAGCGGTACAAAAAAACAAAGAAAAACAAAAGACAAACAACAACATCAGCGTTTGCGCGCTGGACTCCCGCTTCAGTGGCGAAAGCTCTATCATCGTTCTTGGACGCACACACACGCACACGATGTATACGGGTTATGACAGCTCGCAGGCTCAGGTCGCACACACAAGACTGTATACAATCTGTGGTAGCTAGCACAGTGGGCATTCTCGGTCGCCCAGCTTATCGTTCGCGGAGACATGATACACGCACTATAAATGGGTACCGGGTATATATCGCAGAGAGATATGTGTATGCATTGAGCCTGTCGCTGTGTTAATTGCATGAGGTTCTCGGTACACGGGAAGCTACGAATGCCGTATTTTATTTCCAAAACTGCAGGATCCTCTGCAGCTCAGCTACGTCATTCAGTTTACTCTCAAGTCGGGTATCATTGTACTCAGACCGTTTCGCAGTGATGTCGACGGCTAAAAATGAAAACAGCGAATGCTGTTATTTTATTGTAGTTTTCACAACTACAGCAGCTCAGGTACGTCATTTAGTTTGCTCCTACCAGGGAGGTGGAAGCTCCACCTCCCTGCTCCTACGTCGGGTATCATTGCAGTCAGACTGTTGAGGACGTCGTGTTCGTGCCCTTCCATTTCAGATTACACGCACTGCTGTCCATTCGTTTATTGCATAGCTGCTGTAAACATGAATATTCATAAGACATGTGCGGACGTAGGGGAAAACCTCGATTTGCCGACCGCCTATTTTTGAAGTTACAAGTGGAAATTGAATGGGTGGTTCAAACCGAGTTCTGGTGATAAAAATAAAAAAGAGGGAGCAAATGAAGACAAAAATATTATTCTTTTTCCCATAACGTGGGAAAAGAAATATTGAAGAAAAAATACGAGGCCCTGAGACCCATGGATACCCACGGGTGGATGCCTACTTATTAAACCTATAATGACTATATTATCATCTCCCCTCCCAAAACAATATTTATTAATGATGATACAATAATAGTATTCATATAATAATGATAATGTACAGTCTGAAGCAGATAAACGGGCGAGGATATTTAAACACATTGTCGTCGTGTGGGGTTATTTTTTTAATGACGTGGTAAAATGAATATTATTCATGACATAGGTCACTTTTCAGCTTTTTCATGATGAGAAAAGATGTGTGTGCGTTGGGGCCAGATAGGGCTCATGTATTTTTTTTTCAACGGGCCTCGAGACTGAGGGCGAATGGCATGGGGAAGGGGGAGATATGCAGGGCAAAATGTCAATGGCACCTCCCCCCCCCCCCTCCCAGTGCTTCGACGGGAAGAATCTTTGGGCAAAGAAGACAATCCTCGAATTTCCACGGGTGCTGCTAAGTTGATCTGTGATAACAGCAAGCGGGGCGATTTTAAAGTCCCATTTCATGGACCGGCTCCTCAGCTCAGGTGTTAGGAGGGGATGGCCGTGGGTAGAAGAGGGTGCAAAAGAAGAAAGGAGAAAATAGTAAAGTTCTTTCTTTTTGACTTCTAAAAACGCGGCGAAAATGACATGAATAATTTTTTTTTTTAAATGAGGCCCTCAGACCCGTGGATTTCCACGGGTGCTGCTAGTATTCAAGTAATGTGCAGATTAATGCTCCGTCACTGACCAGGGACGCTAACCTGGAAGCATTAAACTGCACATTACTTGAATACGAGACCATTCTGAAGCAAATCATTTTCACACAACAATAGATATGCAATGAACTCTTGAATGAATCCCATAAGGATTGGAACAATCATCTCCCAGCATTTCCACTGATTCCCACCGATCAGTTACTAGCCTTCCCCTTTAAAAACCACAAAATATACAATAAAGAGACAGTACAACTGGAATAACAGGAATATCTGTGTATGAGGATGCTTCACTTATCGGCAGATACTCCTTATTTGTATTCATATTGTTATTATGATTATCATGTTTTATGAATTGATGATGCAGTATTTTTTGTGTCTCCTGTAAGGAGTCAAAGTGCTTTCTTGTTACTCTAAAAAAAAAATGAAAAAAAATGGAAGAATATGTATAGTTGCAGATTGTATAGCACAATGTATAAATGACAAGTGTTCATGAAGTTCATGAAGTCAGAGATAATATTTGTACAGTATATGGTGTGTAAATATTGTATGTATACATTAAGGCTATCTTTGAAAAAGTATCTACAGATGGTACACTATAGTGGTGGCTTTAATCCATCCCTTTATTTTTTTTTGAAACACTATGTACTCTGATAAATTTCTGTTGTAGCTACTCTTTTTATGTCTGTCTCCTCTTGTCATAACTTTGTTTTAAACCACTTTCCCTTCCGTACAGAAATATCTTCCCCTTACCTGCTTTATCTGTTTTACATAGGAATTGAATTATACAATATATACTGTGTAAAGTGAGCCCAGTTTAGCATTCTTGGTTATTTTTCTGATCTCACAAAGAGTAATTCTTGTTGTGGTTTGATATGTCTTCCTTCTAATACAGTGGCAGGATTTGATTACAACTATGATTGTTTGGTTGTGCCTCAAACTTATTACATGATAAAGCAAATAAAGGGATATTGTACATCCCTTTGATACTGCTGTGTTCTATCATAGCATTAAAGGGGAAAGGAAACCAAATATCTGTGGTTTGCATTGAGGCAGCAATATTAGTAGAACACGTCAGTGAAACTGTTGAAACTCAGACCATCCGTTCAGAAGTTAATAATTTTTAGGTTCGGTACCACTATTGCTGGATGAAAAGACTACATGTACCAGGTACCACAGATTGTGACATATCATATGGAGAACGATGCTAAGGAAGGATAAAGGAAATCCCACTAAATTGATTTTTCTATTAAACTCACACATTTCCTCGACTCCTCAATGACATACAGTAAATGTGATATTTTTCCCCCTGCTTTCTGAAAGAGGCAAGTCAAGCACACTTTCATTATGTTAGAAAAGTGAAAATACAATGAATGTTTATTTTTTCTATACAGTATATTTCCCTTACATTGTTTTCCATATGTGACATGCATAATGAGCTGTAGTAGTCTCCTTGTGCAACGCTGGCAGCATCAAAACTGTGACCATTCATACTTCCCTTGAATGGATTGCCCAGTTTTCCTCAAGCGTCTGCTGATGTGTTGTAATGATATTGCTGCATTCACTCAGTCCACATGTTGATTTGGGTTACATTCCCCTTTGAGATACTTGATATTGTCAGAGTGATAACACGGAAAAACCAATATTGTCACATACCTTGCTAAGCTTGCATTATACACACACTCATAAACATTGCAAGTCCTGGGGGTGTTTCATCAACGTTTGTCAGCGCTGACAATTTCAGCAAAATCCTTGGTTTTGATTGGACGAGATGCTCTGGTCACTGTTACTATGGCGATTGTCAGCGATGACAACTTTTTGCGCTGACAAACGTTGATGAAACACACCCCTGTTTACTGATTAATGTAGAAATATAGAACAATATTTTACGTTAATCCAGTTGTAAATCTGTAATGAAAAGTGTGTTAATGACTACTCATACATGTATGTATATAAATATATAAGGACTTCTATGTATATAATAACTGAGAAAGCAAACCTGGTGTTTGTTGCATGTATGTCATATTAATCTTTCAAGTTGTCGCCGAGGAAATATTTGTTAATACCTAATGCTGAATTTATTCATGTACTCAAGAAAGTATTGTTAATGTATTTACAAGTTATTCCTCTGAAATAAATATGTTACTTCTGCATTTTTGAAGTGCACAGATACTTGAGCTTTGCTGGAGCTTGCATGAGATGTGTCCTGTGGTGCATGTACAGCTTTTGACAAGTGATTTTGTTGTGTACGCTAATTTAAAGGACAAGTTCACCTTCATAAACATAAGGATTGAAAGAATGTAGCAATATTAGTAGAACACATCATTGAAAGTTTGAGGAAAATCAGACAATCCGTTCAAAAGTTATGAATTTTTGAAGTTTTTGTGCAGTACCCGCTGGATGAGAAGACTACTGCAGTGTATGAATAACTTAGATGTCACATGCGTACAACAATATAAGGAAAATATAAAGAGAATTTCACAAAATTCCATCTTTTGAAAAAAGTACACATTCCCCTGACTTGTTACCGATAAATGTTATGGGTAATATTATTCCCCCTGCCTTTAGAAAGAGGCAAGTCAATTGCTCTTTTATTATGCGAAAAAAGTGAAAATATGTTGATTTTTCTTTTACATTTTCTTTATACTGTTGTACGCATATGACTCACAAGCTGTAGTAGTCTCCTCATCCAGCGGTTCCAACACAAAAATTTTAAAAATTCATAACTTTTGCATCGATTGTCCCATTTTCCTCAAACTTTCACTGATGTATTCTACTAATATTGTTGCATTTTCTCAATCCTTATGTTTATGAAGGTGAACTTGTCCTTAAAAGAGGAAGATATAGTGCAACAGAAAGATGCTAAGGAAGCCTGTTTTGCGTTTCATCTGTGTGCTGAATGAGTGTGTTGTATGAATTACATCTTTAATTGATCAAATGTCATTCAAACCTTCATGTAAAAGAACACCGTTCGCATTATTCTGGCTCAATTTTTCAGTTTTTGTAATGATGTTCAATTCAAGAAAAAAAAAAAAAAAACATTGAAAACTATCAAACAGTCACCATGCATCATGCTCTCTATAAGCAAATACATGTATTTGTAATGCCAGTTCATCATTTCCAAAAGGGTAATACTTACAATGTGTATGGAGAAAATTAGGTATGATATACACTCAGCAAAAAGAAAAAGAAAGTAAACACATTTTCAAGCCCATATTTCTCATAGAATATTTGACTAAATATTGATGTTGTACAAATGTATATACCATGTTAAAGGTAATTATAACTGGCTATCCACCTGATAGGTTATTAAAAAGTGAAACTTTACACATAAGTGAACATTGGCATTTTCTCTTCCAAGGCACAAAAGTAAAAATTGCAAAAATGGACAAGTTCTTATTCATACGTATGTGCTCTTCCATATAACAATGAAAACGAAAGTTGAATATAACGCATTAAGAAACTCAAATTAATTTGCAAAAATCACCCACTGATCTCTATAATGTCTTAATTGTAGCCCAAAAGATAAAGAAAGACAAAAAAAAAATCAAGGAGAAAATAGAAGTATCTTCCATCAACTCCAAATTCAAATGACATTAGAGAAGGGGCAATATTAACAAAATGGTGCAAATTTGAGATGTTATTTCAAATTAAAATTGAAATGATATTTAGTCCATGAATTCATCTCATGAACTTAGTTTCAAAATTCCTAAAATGAAAGAATGAAGGGCAGAAATTCTTTCCATTTTATTCAATACCTTTGCATTTTACTCCCTATGTCATTTGAATTTGAATTGCAAAAAAAAAAACCCACCTTATTTTCCCCTTTAAGTTTCCCACTTGTTTTTGTTTGAGGATATAAGAAGATACAAGGGAACAAAAACTTATTTTTGTATTCATTCATGTCTCTCTTTTGTTATCAGTGCTATTGTGAACAGCATTTGCAAATGAATGCCAAAATGTCAATTTCTGCAATTTTTACTTTTGTGCCTTGGAATGCAAAAAATGTGTTCACTCATGCATAAAACTTTCCTTTGTACTAATCAAATGGAATGATGGCCAATTAAATAACCTTTAATATAGTATATGACGCAAAGATTTTTACCAAAATCTTCTATGAAAAATATATAATGGAAAAGTGTTTACTTTTTTTTTTGCCGAGTGTATTTTGTCATACACAGAAAAAATCTTTGACAAAAGACACACAGAAACAAAACTAATGGTGAGTGCCAAAATGTATATTGCATATGTGCATGTGTGTGTGCATATATATAATTATCAATATCACTACTGTTATTATCATCATCATCACCATCATCATCATTATTACCCCCGCCAAGGGGGGAGGTTATGTTTTTGTTGCAGTTGGTTTGTTTGTTTGTTCGTTAGTTAGTTTGTCTGTGTGCAAAATAACTCAAAAAGTAGTTAAACGGATTTGGATGAAACTGCAGGAAAGGTTTAAAATGATACAAGTAACAGATGATTAAATTTTGGTGGTGATCCGAGAATTTTTTGGGAAGTTATCAAGGATTTTTTATATTTTGGCAGGTAGGGTCAATGAACTTGGAAGTTCAGGCTGCGCATATTTGAGGTTTGCATGCGCGCACTAAAGCGCGTGCTCTAGTTTCTGCTAGGGCGAGGCGCGCTGTGCAGCTGAGGGGTTTATGACGTAAAAAAGGCTTCTATATTGGGAAATCGGGCGGCTATCAGCACACAATGCAGTACGTATGGGTGGAAATCACTGATCTCTGTGGGAGAACAAGATCAGTGCGGGTGGAAATGGGCTGCATGCTTGGCGGAGGTCTGTACTCTCAGGCCCGAATTCACAAAGGTGGTACAAATGAAACCATGGTTTAAACCATGGACAAAAACCATGGAGCGCCAAGTGTCGCACGGAATATTTCATTACGACATTGGTCATTTCGTCGACAAAGTGACCGTTTCGTTAACGAAATTATCATTTCGTGGACGAAATGTTCAGTTAAGTACAAAATGTTGTAATTTCATTACAAAATAATCATTTCATCAACGAAATGACTGATTTCGATATGAAATATTCCATGTGACAATTGGCGCTCCATGGTTTTTGTCCATGGTTTAAACCATGGTTTCATTTGTACCACCTTCGTGAATTTGGGCCTCAGAGTGCTTCTCTGGTTGTTATTGTTGTCATTGTAATTACTTTGGACTCACTGATCAGGATGACTCAAGCATTTGCCATGATTCCAGGTTGATATAACATTGCTAACTCTACAAGCTCAAGGGTCATGGTGTACAAGGAGCTCTGTAATGAACCAGTGTGTGGCCTGCTGATGAAAGTCAGCATTATGAAGACTCTAGAATGGACCCCAGTAAACCCCTTGACGATCACACCAAACCCAATTCCTGGACCAATTCGGGTTCATCCCCCTCCCCAACCCCCCAACCCCCACCAAAAAAGAAAAAAGAAAAAAAAAGAATGAACGAATGGATGGATGAATGAATGAATGAATGAATGAATGAATGAATGAATGAATGAATGAATGAAAGAAAGACAAAATGCATGGTCCTGTGAATATGCCTTAGTGGGGATCAGAATTAAGGTACTACGTAGGATTTCTATACACATCTTAGCTGCCAGGATGGAGGGGGGGGGGGAGGAGGGGGGAGGGATTGGTCATAAAGACATATCATCAGCTTCTTTGCATGGTGTTGACAATAATGTGAGACCAGGCAGCATATTTACCATCAAGATTAGAAGGTCCATTCCTATATATTCACGGCATGAAATTTTGGGGAATTGGAACCGACGACCTTTTTCGGGACATGAATTTTTCACAAATTCCCATTGGCATTTAATGCATAATGCAGACAAGAACTTTTGCGAATCTTGGGGCGAATCTTGGCGCTCACGAAATTCATGAAAGTAACATTCCTCGTTTTACGCTAATTGCTCATTCTCCCCCCCCCCCCCCCCCCCCCACACACACACACACATACGCTCACACATACACACTGAAAATGTTACTGTTCAAGCCGTTATATTCACAAGGGTTTAATTTTTGCAAATTTCACAAATCACAGTTAGGCTGCAAATTCAACAACACGCAAAAATGTTGCCATGCGCTAGGCTGATAGTGCACTCACAATGGGCTCAGCATCAATTCGCAAAAACAACATCCCATGAAAATACCTGTGACATGCTCATTCGCGAAAATATCAGTGTGAGAAAAATAACGGCGTATAATTAGTACCAGTAATCTCTTTATCTTCTTTGGTAAAGCCACATGATGCAACATCTTCGTCACTGCCATCTTCTTATTTGAAACACCCATAAAAGAAAACAAGAGGGAGAAATAATCTGACTTTCTTCATTAATTTATTGTCACATCTGCTTTGAGAAACATGCACTTTTCCTATATGTCACAAGCTTGCTACACCTGCTGCTACATCTTGCTGAAAATTTAGTCTCTGTCAGAATCAGAGAAAAGAATGAAACTATTTGTGATTGCAGAATCGGACAATGAAAGTTTCTACATAAACTCTCTTTTCTCAGCAGAACTTAATTTTGGAAAACAAACTACAAGTATCTGTTCAGTGAATAAATTACCATACAGTGCACTCCCGTTACAACGAACACGGTTATAACGAAATTTCGTTATAACGAAGTAAATCTTCCCAAAATTATCACCATTAAAGTCTATGGTACAAAATTCGCTTATCACGAACACGGTAATAGCGAAATTTCCGTTATAACGAAGTCTTTTCCGAGAACAACAGACAAAGAAAAACAAAAGAAATGTGCTCCGTTACAACGAAATGCGAATTGCTTTCGAAAATACGTAGCGGAACAAGCATTTATAGCGTCTCTGCATGGGTGAACGCTTCACACCACTCTGTGTTCGCTCCTTGTGTCACGCACAGTTTCTGAGGGGAACTTGCGTTTATTATTGTAATACAGTTATCCCATCACATTTCACATAGCTTTCCAGTGTATACTATGATGAGTACTCAGGAAAAATAATATGATATATATACGTGGTTCCTTGTTTTCGTTGTACAGTATATTGTATTTTTTCGGTTATAACGAAATTTCGTTATAACGAAAGAAAACTGCCGGTCCCGAGCATTTCGTTATAACGGGAGTGCACTGTACCAGGAAATTTTGGCCAGTCACATTGATTTTCCTCATCATTATGTTTTTTCCTTTTTGAGGCCACCCACTTGGGTTTTTGGCAAGTTTGAATTTGCAAATCACTTTGCCTGCAATATACGGCTTACAGTAATAACTGACAATCTCTCTATCAAATACTGTACAACATGATATATTCATGGCATGAAATTTTCACAAATTGCCACTGACGTTCAATGCACATACTGTAGACAAAAACTTTCCTGTGCATTTTAATTTTGCGAATCTTGGCGCTCGCAAAATTAAAATGCACAGGAACATTCGTTTTACAGTACATGTATCATCAGTCGCATGATCATTTTATGCCGACCTGTCGCCAGAGGTTTATATGAAATGGTCTACATAAATACAAGTCAGTGAATGGTTATACACAGTCATGTGACTAATGCAGTGAAGATTGAAATCATATTGCAAGCAGTGACGTCAATTCAAATACCAATGAATTTGTATAATTCCAGAATTTAACTGGCTGCCAATGGGACATATAACATGCACCTTTGCAACCATTCAGACTGGTGTGACTCCACACTATACAATTATATAACGTGTAGAGTATTTATGTAGACCATATAGTATGACAAATATTGTTTTGTCAGTTGTAATGTAACACTTGACAGTCCCTTGGGATCTATGGTTTCCCCTGAAGAAGAAATTTTCTCCAATGCTTTGGGAAAATATAACCTCTCAGAGAAAATATAACTCCTGTGGGGATGTCAAGTGTTATATTACACCTCTACTAAATAAATATCTGCTTCATATTCCATTGCAAAGAGACATCCTACCATCAGACTGATTGAGAAACCCACACAGCGGGTGCATTCCATTTCTGTGTGCGAGTCAAACCCCACTCTAAAAGGGTTATTCACACAGACTTTGATTCTCTAGTTTGGCATCACAAATGATTGTTTAAATATCTATTTTGAGAGAAAGGAGGAACATATCATGAGCCATTGAATAAGCATATGTCCAGTCCATCACTGCTCTCCCCCACGAGCTGGACATCTTGGTATGTGTCAGTCCGAAATCCAGACATACCACTAGGCCAGCTCTGTTCACACTCGAGATTTCTTACCCATCACTTTGCACACTATCTTATTTCTTGAAGGGGAATCCTCTCCCACATGGGATGACCAAGAAAAAAGAGTTGATGCATCATTCCTCCACATCATCCTCACAGGAAGGATGTGACAAATCCATCCGGTGGTAGAAGAAAACTTGAATATCTGCGCTTGATATATATGTAAACATATATCTGTACATATTGTTTAGTCTGTATTCATCTTGTAATTGTCTTTCCATGTACATCGGGAGGTTTCAGTCGTCGTCTGAGCCGGAGCTGTCATCGTCCTCAATGTCTGGCATCGGGAATCGTAATATTGCCGCCAGTCCCGTCAGCTGGTCGAGTTCTACAGGAATGATAGGTAGAAATTCAGGCAGCTGTGATATGATTCTACACATCGGGACATCAATCATTTACACCGCTTTAGACTGCTGTACATGTTACTTCTACTTGAGCCAGCAGTGTTGTCATTTCAATACATATTTCAACATCTTAATCATATTTTGGTATTGAAGCTTCAGACTAGCTGCTCTTAATTTTCACTTTTTATTTCACAAAAGCAGTTGAAATAAGAATAAGAGTATGACATCTGCATACTATTAGATGTACAAACATATAGGCAAACATCAAAAACAATAAAATGAAGTAAGACAAATGAATATACAGATGTGAACAAGCATGCAATCTAAGAGACAATGTCTTCACAACTACCACAAATGACAGACAAAAATTAACATATCCAGACATTCAAAATTCTTTGAACCCACATTCTCACAGAGACAGTGACTTTAGGTGGGTTGGTTGTATGCAGTGGACTCCCATTATAACGAAGTCCTCAGGACGGGCTGTTTACTTTCGTTATATCAAAATTTCTTTATAACCGAACAAATAAACGACACAAAACAAAGAGAGGATAAATTTGCGGCCTGAAGTTTTATTTCATTGTAACCTGAATTTCATTGTAGCAGTGTTTGTTATAACAGGAGTGCACTGTTTACAGCATCACATTTTTCAGCAACTCCACACAGAGCCAAAGCACTGAATGACAAAATACACAATTCTCAGCATGTCCAAGTGTCCTAGTTTGTCCTACATTTTCCCAAATGGTCTTACATGCAACCTTCATTACAAAAAAGCTCTGAGAATCAGACCAGCCAGGTTCCCCGCCTGGTAACTGGATGAAAGAGTTAATTTGTTGTAGTAGTCCCACTCAATGTTATTTGTGGGTTCAACACTTAACTCGCCAAGTCCCAGAAACCAAACTCCTGTGGTCTGACGCTGTATCTAGTTGTGATTATTTGACCATACATTGTCAGCATTTCATGGGGCAGTGTAAAACAAAACAAAATAAACCAAACGAGCCAAGAAAACAAAACCAAGAAAAATCTATCCTTTGAGCTATTAGCTGTTCACTTCTAATTGTTGTTTTTTTCTCGTTGCAGAATTTTATAAAAACCTAACTGCTAAAATTTGTAACTGATTTTTAAACTGGACAATTGTTGATTAGTTTTCTACTAATTTACTGCATATAACAAATTCTATCTAATCTTTCTCAAATATGAGATATTCAGAAAAAATCAGTGTTGCCAATTTAAAGATGACATGGTAATAATTTCTGCAATAAACTTTCCCAAGGATTTGAATTTTACATAATATAACAGCCAAGAGAAATGGCTGCTTCAGACAGGACTCCCAGGGAAATACCAACTTACGTTCTCCCGATACGTGCAGTGTTGAGAAGACTTTGACCTCTCCTCCGTTCTCTCTGACACTTTCAACCAGATCAACGTAGACTTTCCTCTTGACAATATCAGATGATCTGAAACAACATGAAAGAAACAATTTTTTTGTGTATGAATGTACAGATAGGTTGATAGATTGGCTTATAAGAGTAACTATTGCAGTGAATCTGCAAGGTTTCATCCTATGTTGTTACCATGGCAATGAGCTTTCTGCTTCTTTAAAAAACTAGATATATCGCTACAGCTACTGATATGCCTCCGCCATAATGCATGGTTCTCCCAATAGGTCTATAGTACAATGTCTTGACAATGTGTGATGACAGTTTTACACAAGTGGCAAAATATTAAAATGACAGGTTTGACACAAATGTGCTGAATGTTCACTTTCCTAGAACTAGGTTCAATTGGATGAATGATTAAAATGTCAGAGTGCAGGTATTTGGGGAACTGATGATTTTTACTTGACTTTTGACCCTTTTATAAGTTTATGCATTGAGTAATTTTCAAGGTATTGAGAAAAAGTATAATTTCAGTATCAAATGGGAAAATAGCATTACCTAGACCTGGCCTTTGACCTTTGACCTCACAGTTCCAAAGAGAATCACTGTTAGGTTGAACATGCATAAATATGTAAGTTTCATGATGATACCTTGAGTTACTTTCGAGATATGGAGGAAAAAAGTGCAATTTAGCACTTTCACTTGACCTTTTACCTTTTGACCTTTGACCTTTTGGCTTCCCCAAAAATATATATTGGGTAATACATGCCATACATCAAGTTAAAAAAAAACAACCTTCAGGCATATTGCATTTTAAGGAAAGTAGTGATATTTTGAGGAGTTGACCTTGACCTTTGACCCATGACCTTTGACCCATGACCCCCAACTTCCCTAGATAATCACTGCCCATCGGTACAAGCATATATACTAAGTTCCATGAAGATACCTTGAACCATTTGCGAGATATGGAGAAAAACATGAAATTTCAATTTTTTTTTCACAAAATAACCTGTGACCTTTGACCTTTGACCCAGTGACCCTAAAATCCACACAAAGTATTATCCCCCAAGGATATACCCTCATACCAAGTTTGATGTAAAACCACCACACGGTTCTTGAGATATCGACAAAAACAAAACGGGACGGACGGACGGACGGACGGACGACCCGAAAACATAATGCCTCTGGCCACTTCGTTGCGGAGGCATAAAAATGAATCTTACACAGCAACACCTTAAAATTCAATATATGTGACAACCCAATTTAAAACCCACAAAGTAGGGCCAAATGAATTCAATTTTTTTTGCATACTTTTCAAGAGGAAGCTCTCAGCTTTAATATGATATATGACTTGTTAAAATTGGACCATCCTAACCCATTCAAAAGGTGATTGAAATTAAAGAGGTCAGAAGTGCAGTTTAACAGAAAAGGGAGAACAGACAATTTAAAGACAATGGGAGCTGTAAAGAGGGCTGAAACATGGTGTGGGTGTGCAAACTCACCTGAATAGTTTGTCACTGATTAGGAGAGTTTCAATGGCGAGGCCTTCATTGGCTGTCTGGATCTGCTTCAGTCTAGAAAGATGGGGAAAACAAGCAAGGATATATAAAATGATACATGTATAATCAAGTGGTTGTAGTTACCTGCACCAACATTACTGACTCAACAAAATGCCAAAGGCCTCAGCCTCCCTCGGAAGCTGTGGCTCATCCTGAACCGTATCAGCGACCCCAATGCATGGACAGGTCACTGCACTATAAATGGGGATGTGTGGATTGTTCGGCATGTGACTGCGGCCATCCGGACCCAACCCTGCATCACATTGTGAAAAACTGCCACCTTTGGAAGTTATAAGGAAAGCTTACAGAATTTGTCAAACCAAGTGATGCTACCCTGGACTGAATCTGCAGCTTGGACCTTAACCTATGAGGCTATGACCTCCCCTTTGTATTGCATCATACAACAGCAAAAGAAGCAGAGTGTGGTGGCAATCATAAAGTAGCAGATTGTCATTTCAATTCATTCTCAATGGTAGGCCCTACCATTCCCTTGAATTGGACTAGCATTTTTCTGGTGTACAATCTACATTTTGTACTTTTTATACTCCTGTCAAAGCACTCTTATTGTAGTAAAACATTTTCAACATCTCATCCAGAGCTGAGCAGCTACCAATATGGTAGTAAAGTTTTGTCAAACCTGAATCACAAAATGAAGACCCCCACTGGATTAATCAAAGGCACAACATTCAAGGCTCATTTCATAGGAAGTTTCTATGATAGCAAACTCTTACTGCAGTGGCAAGTGTTATGGTTGTGACAAGAATCCTGCTTCATGACTGGCTGTTGCTACAGGAACTTGTCATTCTAGCAAGAATTGCCATCATACAATCTTTTCATAAAATGTGACCCAGATGTTGCCGGAGTGTTCCGACTCACCCGTAGAACGCCCTGTCGGGCTCTGTCTGAAGCATGGCGTAGAACTGGTCCAGTGCCTTGACCTCGCCGGACGCCTTGGTGTCTGCAAGCTTGGCTGATATGGCAGGGTCTGACAGGATTTCTAGGACAAAGTGAAAGAAATATACTGTAAAAGTGGAAATTTTCGCGGTGTTGAAATTTTCGTGCATTTCGCGCAACCAGAAACTACCGCGAAAATAAAAGCACGCAAATATTTTTGCTAGCCATATGTTCCTGTGCTTGATGTTTTGATTCCGCGGAATTAAACACACGTGAAACTCTTCTTACCCACCCAAGCGCCAAAAATTAGTCGCGCGAAAATATCCATTTTTACAGTATCTCCACATAAAGAGGAACTGGAATTCTGGATGGAAAATATGCCGAATGTGCATTGTTATAAAGAAGATCTAAAAAATACTAGTAAATCAAGTGATCCTGCCACAGACAGCACATTGAATTCTGTTTAACTCTCCGAGTGCCACATTCATTTACCGTCCATAGACTTTGTGTGTGAAATCTGTGCATAGTAGACTCATTGGCAAAGAAGGGTTAAAATCCCACCAACCTTTCAAGGCGTGCTTGTGTCCCGAGGAGGCGTGAACCTGGACAAACTTTGACTTGTTCTCCAGCAGAATCTTCAGGTCTTGCTTGATCGCCTGCTGGAACATGTACTCACAGAACTGGTCCTGGAGGTAAAGAAATGAGAAGTAGGAGATTCAGTGCTGATTTAGTGGTGCAGAACAGACTGAAAGTATCAGATAATCTTTTCTCTTGTGTATTTGACAGAGTATGACATACTCAAAGATTGCAGGGGGAACTTGAGATTTTGTATACCGGTACACTTTCTATGTAAAGAACTCAAAAACAAGTTCGGTATATGATGCAGTGTATCTTGGACCTACTGTCATAGCTGTGCATTCTAATATATGGGTAATGAAGTGGCAAACTAATTAAAGTAAGGAAAATTCAAGAAAATTAGATTGTCTATCCCATACAACCACTCAAAACATTCCATACATCAAGAGCTGAAGGACAGATTGTATTTGGTGTTGTCAGTTATAGCAAAATTGCAAATCGTCGCTGGGGTGACATGACCTTGTATCTCAAAGTTCAGTAAAAATGACTTTTGAGGGACTAATGGTCAGACAATCAGTTCAGTGATGTCTTGTCCAAATCCTAGCTGTCTTACTGCAAAAATAAAGCCACCATGGCATTTCAAAGGAAAGGCTATCCCATTTTGCAATAATAGAGTGCTTTAGCTGCCATGATTCATTTTATTTTATTTTTTTTAATTTTTTTTTTTTTGGCTCTCCTGAACATTTGACATTGTTGAGATACAAGGTCTTGTCACCCCAGCAACGATATACATCCCAGATCCAACAGTCTTGTCATGACAAAAACAATCTATTGATTCATCAGTTTTTCTCTTTTAGTTTCAGCCAATATATTCTGGGTGTGACAATGAGATAAAATTCTACAGAACAAAAAATTCTCATTGGTCCAAATAAGCTTGTCATTAAGGATTCTAAAACCATGACATTACAAGTATATTCAAAGTTCTTTCACGCATGATTGTACCTTCACAAATCCAGGACTCCCAACCAGTACACATTTGACAACTGAAAAGAGAAAGAAATACAAGTGCCAGCCCATTACCCTGAAAGATGCCATCATAGCATTTAGTGAAGATAACACAGCTGATGTACGTTAGAATACTCTGCACACACACTTGTGTCAAGTAGTGTTTGTTTCCTATAGAGTTGGTTTGTTTTTGGGGGTATCCAAAGGAATGCTATCGAAAATTGCTTGAGAAAGCTTTCAGGATTGCACTTTCATGATTTAATCTGCTCAAGTCAGTACTGATACCATTAACATTTCACTGCATATAACGGTCTATAAAGGTTTTATGATCTAAAAATGCACTCTGGAAAACTACTTGCACATGAACATTCTACGATGCAAACCAATATTTCTTTTGCAATTTCTTCAGAATTTGTAACCACAGAACGTATGGTGAAAGATGCATACTTGGATTAATCACTTGGCCCACAGAAAATCTTTTCAATTTACTTCCAGTTTCTTTAGCAGACAGTAAATGGTGAGAACACCATTCATTGATTTTCAGATGGAACTCTGCTCTCTGACTGAGCAATTAAAAGGTGAAATACTTCCTTGACAATCCCTTCACAATTTTTCCCCATCTCATGGTTACTTTCATGTCCCTTTAATGTTTCCAGTCTCATAGTAACCATGAATCATAGCAAGAATGACAATGTTTTGCTAAATTACGATTACATGAGTGGACGTTTTACACTATAATGGCGACATTCATTCATCAATGCACAATTCATTTAATATCTATAGGTATCATTTATTCATTCATTTATTAATGTAAGAATTCAGTCACTATGTAAAGAATTGTCCTTGTAATACATGACAGCAGAGTAATCTGTCTTAACGTGCAGAAACTCACATTAAAATCTTATGGGGGTGGAGGTTACTGTTGTACTCACTATCAAAGTTGATATGCCTAAGGATTCCCTGCATGACTGCGTCATAGAATCTGATGAGTCCCTTGTCGTGCTGCTGGCAGAAGCCCTTTCGCTTGCGAGGGATGTTGTGCTCCAGTTTGGCCCGGATGAGAGTCATGCTGGGTGTGACCAGACAGATGTGGGCGAGGCCCTCCTGCATGATGACCGCGCCCACGTCGGCAGTCTGGGTGGGGTCGCATGCCATGTCTACCAGAATCAAGTGGAGGTTAAGTGATGAGGGGGATGGGATGGAGGAGAGACAAAGAAGAGGAAGAGGAGGAGGAGGAAGAGGAGGAGGATGAGGAAGAGAAGGAGGAGGAAGAGGAGAGAGAAGGAGGGGAAGAGGATGAGGGATTGATGAGGAGAAAGAAGTAGTTGAGGAAGAGAGAAGAGAAAGAGGTGAAGGATGAAAAGGAAAAGGACATTACATTTTTCTTTTTAAAATGATTGAACCTCACAACTCATTCTGAAAGACAACAACAGTCGATTCCTACATTTAAGTTTGAGAAAAACATCATGTGTACAAAAGAGGTTAGGATTTCTACACCAGGAGAGTCAGTGCCAAATGATCATGACAGCTTCATGATTTACTGACAGCAGATTTACTATTCTCTACACACTTGCCAAATTTGACTCCAATTCTCACTCCACTATTGCCCAGATACAGTGCACTCCCATTACAACAAACAGGGTTATAACAAAACTCCTTGTTTCAATGAAATAAAAATTCAGGTCCCAAAATTATCACCTATTTACATTATACTGTTTAGTTATAATCAAATTTCAATTAAAAAAAAATATAAGAAAAGAAAACAGCCAGTCCCGAGGACTTCATTATTACAGGAGTGCACTGTATTCAGCTGACTTTAGGACAACTTTTCTCTTTTTCCAGTATATTTCTGTCCTAAAATCCAGGGATAGAGGGCAAGCTGTCATAATGATACATACAATGTATATATATGAGAGCCAGAGCTCACATTACTGTAGCACCAGACACTTACCTATCCTCTCCAGGGCAACAATGTCCCAAGACTGTTTGGCCAAAGTGAACTTTCTGTTCATCTCCAGATCCAATGTGTGATATGCACCCATCTGGAAAAAAGGAAACATTGTGAAATAAATATAGGTTTGTGTTAAACATGCAAATTTACAGACATACGTATTTTCAGAACATACACAACAGCCAAAATAACTAACCGAGATTTCTTTTCATCATAGTTTGAATTCATAGACAGCAAAGGGTTATTACTTTTCTGAAAAAAAAAATATACGGGAATCGAAATTAAATCTATGTAGCATGCTGCATGCTAAAAACACAACTTCAAATGACCAGCTGAGGAAACAACAATAAGATACATCTGGGCAGAATCTGGATCCAGGAATTCCGTAAAGGTGTGGGGTGGGGGCCAAAGATGGTTTCTTTGGGGGCACCCGCACCCCCTTTCCTTTTCTTTTTATTTCTTTTGTTTTAACAAAATATAAAGGGGGCGCCCAGGGCGCCCTCTCTGGATCCACTACTCTGAAACAAGTATGTCATAAATTGTGGTGACATTTTTGTTCTTTCTCCAATTTATCCTTTACTATTTAGCAGCATTGCTCAAAACATTACTTTTTACAATATTGGGAGCAAACCAAATTCTAAAAATATTCTGAAACAACCAACAATGGACTTGCAATTGAAACATATAAGTGCCATACTTGTGGCATCAAGTAAATAACACGGTGTGTTATTATTGATAAAACTTGACCATTGTTGACATGGAGTTTAATTGATACACTGTAATCGTCTTAAAGGGATGCATGAAGACAATTCGGGTAGTAGAAAATAAGTTGTGTCGTCTTTTCTCACTCACCTTCACATACTGGTTCTCCTGAATGTTGCGACCTTTGACCCTGAGCATGCAGGCCTGGTTATCAAAGTCGATGTCTTCCACCGAGATGGTGAGCACCGTCCTGACACGATTGCTGCTGCTGCTGCCGGTCGACGACTCCGTGGTCACTTTGCGCACCGTCGTGGATCGGAGGCTGTCGCCAGGGGCAACCAGATTGTAGGCATGCCACATGTCTTCGGAATCTTCAGGGATAAGGGTGACTTGCCTGAGAAAGGGCAAAGGAGGAGACTAAGTAAGGGACATAATCATACAGACAAAGGTTTGACACTATCTATCAAAAATGAAGACAAAAATGATTCTGGCAAAATCCTAAAATGGGCCCCTATGCCATGCGCATGCATTTGTGTCATCGAAAAACGTTAGGTTAGGGTTAGGGTTAGGTTAGGGTTGTATCTATGGTTAAATTTGTCAAGGGACACAGGAAGTCTTTCCGAGAATAAAAGGGAGAAAGATAAAAGAACAAAGGAAAACAGGAGAAAAGGAAGGATGAAAGACGCTATACTGCAGAAATCGGCCATGCCGCTGTATCATTCACATGTAGGTCTAAATGCCGTTTAGTGGGGCCGCATTCCACAGTTGACCATATACCTCTGAACATTTGGCTCTGTGGAAGAAAGCCCCACCACCACTGTGCTCAAGTTATGACTTCTGTTGTAGGCCTACTGTTGCATGCCAAACAGTGGGGCTGAATTCACGTGTATAGCAGGAAAGTCGCCGGCCACCATACTGGTGGAGCCTATTTCATTTCACAAGTATGCCACGATTCCAAAATTCCAGAATCAGACGTATTTTCATTATTAGTTTAGAACCCCATTCCATAGATTCTATGTTACATGACTCGAGTACAAATCAGTCTGCATATAAAAATCTAACTGTGGATCTAAATTTTACCTTTCTTTATTAATCGACAACAGGATGAACATGCATCCCACCATAACTCTCATGATAAATAATGTCAAGTAGCCTAAATAATTAGATCTAGACTAGATGATTAGTAATTTACTATTTAGATTCTAGGAAGAGCATAACGATAAACACTGAAGTAAATTTATTTAGAATCTAATTTTAACCAGTTAACAGATCATGTTATACTTTTCTAGATCTAGGTCTCTCCGGTGCATCTACACTTTCAGTTTAGGATGTATATCAAGTAAAACAGTCAAAAACTGTAGTTACTTTTGGAGTTTACTCAGCAAAAGAGCTTGGTTTCGATGGCAGATGCATAGCAAACGATAAATTCTTCAAAGTAGCAATCAAGAAGATTCACAAACGCTAGTCACTGTTAGTGGGACTGAGGAAGGATGAATGAATGGCAAAGAATTGTCGCTTACCCGGCCCCATCTTTTTCAAAGTCTCTGCTTATGAGCTTCATAGTTAGATCACTGGATACGCAGATTTCATATGGAAATTTGAGTCGACACTCTAAGATTCATCCTCTCGATCGAAGTGATTTGAAAAACACAAATCATGTCTTCGTACACTGTATGACACAACTTTACCGGCAGATGTTGCAAGAAACTACCGGTATCTCGCTGACGTGTGTGATTGATGGATGCGGTGTGTGTGTGTGCGATTGACCCATTCATTTGCAAACGTGTGCAAAGAGCGCGCAAGAGCGGAAAACATACACACTGAAAACGAGAGAGGGAGCACTCCTTGCTCCTACAAAAGGGTGTCATTTTTGTTCCCTATATCTTCAAATTCACAAATTTTCGGAGATTTTATACTTTTCGTCTGTTATTATTATTTTTTTTTTGGGGGGGATGGGGGGGGGGTGTGTGTAGGAGCATTGGTGAATAATGTAAATATCACGAACAAGAACAAGGCACATGAACTTCAGAATAATGGAGCTGTTTGACTGTGCATAATTAGGCACATGACGTCAAAAAAGTGCGCAAATTTTGATACACGTATGATAATGATAATAAGCCATATTTACCTATAACGAATACCACACAAAATAATAAATTAAAGGGATGGTATAGTATTGGTACAGATGAGGATTGGGCTTTTAACTTTTTGAGAGATACCAAGAAACCACTCATGAAATAATATAAAGCGTACCATTCTAAGAGGAATTGAAACTTTATTTGATGAAATCGGTTTTGGAATGACTAAGACATCCAAAAACAAAGTAAAACAAAGCAATTGTAATAAAAGGTGGGTCCCACCTTTCATTAGGATTGCTCGGTTTTTGGATATCTCAGCCATTTCAAAACCAATTTTCATCAAGTAAATGTTGGTTTCCTCTTGGAATTACATGTTCTTTCAGATTTTAGGTTTCTCATTACCTCATCAAAAAAATGTTATGCCAAAAGGGCACTAATGGTGTACAAAGTCTATAGCGTTAAGGGTCTTTTGGCATAACAGTGGAAGTGGTTTAAGGCCCTTTCCTTTTGGCATAAGACCGACGTAATGTCTATAATATGCACATTGAAAGAAGGAAAATAAAGAAATGAAGAAAAATAAATAGGCCCATAAGAGAGAAAATAGAAAACAATGGAAGATGAAAAATGATAAACGCTTTGACATCCAGTGTAAAGGTTAGTCCATTGACACTAAAGAAATGCATTTTCAAAAACTCTGGACATTTACTATATATAGATCGGCCTGCTTTCAAATGTGTGGGTAATTTTATTCCATAACTCTACAGCTGTCAGTTTGAAAAGTTTTACGCAGCTGTAAAATATTGTTGATCTGGGGATTGACAAAACAAGTTTTGACTGAGAGCAATGGTTTCTTACCGGACGATACTGTTGTAGGATGTGGCCTATAGTTCTTGCAAACTATACCACGGTTAGAATATAGTAGTCAATTCGTCGCTTGATCAGCACAAAATACAATTGTCTTAACCCGTTTAGGACGAGTCCAGAGTATATTCGGGCAAGCGTCTATGGGAAATGCTTGTTGTATCAAAATCAAACCGTTCTCTTAAAATTTGACTTTTCTTTTAATTGTCTTTAATTGTCAAGGAACGTAAGAGATGAACACTCGGAATGTAATCTTTTAAAACCTCTGAATCAATTCCTTCACCTTTGATAACAGGTGAGATATGAGCCTTCCTTTGTCCCTGTACAGAATCATAGTTGAGGGAACAAAAGTCAAATAAAATTTCAAAAGAGAGTACACTAAAACAACGCTCTTTGTGTCCACTTATCGATTGAAGTATCGAGTTTTGTACTGTAAAGTTCCTTTGTTTCTTTTGTTTTTAGATAATTATATCAGTATTAATTGTTAATTCTTCAAGCACGGCTGTTAAAATTCGACAAATTATTTGTCATTAGTTTAAGTAATGAGAATAGAGACCATATTAAGAAAAATCATTATAATCTTACTTGGTCTCTTAATGGTTATGTAACTGAGAGCCTGGTAGGCCTATAATAGAAACAAATATTGTCAATCTCGTATCTCGATTCAGATTGACTTTAAGTAAAGTATGTGAAAATCAATAATTTCCGGGCCTAATGATAAAAGAAGTGATCTCTCAAAGTTGAATGAGGTTTGAAGCATCTTGTATGTTCGTTAAATACCTTGAGAAGACACGAATATAAAAATCTTTACGTGAAATTTCCTTTTTGGGTCATCTCCATAATAGCTAGGTTGACTAACATAATATGTTGGGCCCTATTTATCATCGTTATGCGAAATCCATACTCAGTAATTTGGTGCAATTCTCTTACAATGCTAAAATTAGATTGTAAGTTCTTTCATTCCGCAGTCTTTATTGCAAATATGCAGCTCTTCGTTACTGGAAAATTGAACATAATATGCGGAATTTCGTCTTTGTCTTATGTCTCCTCTTATGACTACTAGCTAATTTTAAAGTTCCAGTATTCATTGTTTTGCCTCCACTTTCCTGAAACAATCGTTCGCGCTAAACATATGAAGCTCCCGGTGAAATCAATAAAAAAGAATCTACAGCTTTAGTTTCGTTGTTTGTTTTTGACATTGCGTGATTCATTTTGTAATAGTGTTTATACCAAAGAGATCTTATGATAGAAACTCTTGCGGTGTACGCACAGAGAGTTCTGTGGGTATACGCAGTGGACAACTATACGAACATTTAACGTAGATGGCGCTACCGTCCTAAAAAAAGTCAGTAAGTAATTCGAGTCCAAAGGGAATCACAATACCTGTATGTCGAAATTGCAGGTGTGTGTGGCTGTGTATCACAGAGCTCCATCATATTATTACTATGTATCAGTCATGTAGCAATACGAAGAATTGCATCTCGCACATCTGAGATAAGATAAGAGTCCATATAGAGCACAAATTTTACAGTAGGCCCATACAGCACAAGTTCCAACTTTATGTATAATATTGAATGTATCATAATGCAGCGATATAGCAAATGCGGTCATAGATTTTTTTTTTCTCGCATTTCATAACTGATGTCAAATACTGCATTAAAAGATTTCGAGAAGTAGCGTTGAGCCTCCATATATTCTCTTTTTTCTTATGTTTGGATAAATGTGATTGATTATAATACTAGTATACGGAGTAGATATTTTTGACCACATTTATCACAAAATGATTCAGGTTGTTCATCATTCACATTTGCATTTTTTGTCCACTACGATGGGGATTATGATCGGATCACTAGACATTCCATAGAAATGATTTATTACACCTCTACTTCTTTATCTTTAAATCACCGTCCAATGTATTCATTAATGGGGCCATTCCACCACATAGAGCAACACCTTTGCAAGACCACTGAAAGACCGTAAAAACAAACAAACAAATAAACAAACAAACATACATACATACAAACAAACAAACAAACAAAACAAAACAAATTTACAGTTCTCTTGATTATCTTTCGGTGCGTATTTAATGATCTTCGAGGTCTTTCATTATTCCAAAGTGATCTTCTAAAGAACTTCATAGTCTTCATGGTCTTTAAAAAGTTTTGAAACGGTTCAAACTGTTTTTATTGATCTCCGAAAGATTCCAGTGAGTATACTGTATCATATCAGATGATCTTTCAGGAATCTCTCAATATAGCCTTATTGGTGTACAAGTAAAAATCCAGTAATCTTCAAGGTTCCACAGAGATCTCTCACTGAGGAATTTGCATGAAATGACGTTTTGTTTTCTCAATGATATTTCAAGGGTTTTTATAACCATTTTATTCTACATAGACACTATCTTTATCCGGTCTTGGAGACTGCTGGGGGACCTTGCCAGATTGGGTCTCGTATGTCAAGGGTCTCCGTTTTGTCAAGTTTGTGGAACAGGGGCTTGAGTGAAGGCATGACGTTCTCATTTTTAACTCAGGGCCTTTTTTTCTTCTTCTCTTCTTTCTCTTTTCACTGAGCTGGTATCAAGACATGGAAACATGACGAAGAAAAGGTGTCAGATTTCGCTGGCCTCGACGAGGAATGATATCGTATGTAGTATATGCAGTCAAGCGAAACATACTCAGTAGACCGTTGAAAGACAACACAACATGATCTCTGTATATCGGAGTAATGTCACGTAGATATCGATTTTCTCATTCTGATGACAGGGAGGTTCAATTGAGTGGATGTGTAGGTGTTCAATTTGAGGACATTGCGCGGTGCACGACCTAATTCACGACACTTTGTCACTCCCCCAGGCAAATCGATGCGTCTGTTACTATAGGCGTTGATCTACAACTTCACAAGATAAGTACAGACGACGAGTTTCATCTATACAACTCTTCAGGCACAATCTTGAGACGATAGAGGAAAGTGAGTGGAAAAAAAAGAATCTCGTGGAAGGGAAAAGGAGCCACATCTTAATTTCTTTCCCTTGAGAAGTGGCAAAATGGAGTAGCTGTAAGTACAAAACTTGTTTTCCCTTTAACAAAAAAGTTAGCATTGCTCCATCATCTTAAACAGAATTAGCTAATAAATATACGTCCTGCGGATATAGATTATGCAAGCTTGACACATGAAAGTACGAATAGATGCTAATCTAATTCATATCGTATGATTAAACGTTAACTGTCTTTTATTAGATTTAAGTAAGCAGGACAGTAGAATGATTTAGGCCTACATTAACTGATATCTTTCATCATGGGTATGAATAGTGCGCCATATTATGGTCTTTCTTAGATGGTTGTTGTTGTTATTTTTACCTGGTGCCTTTCATTAAATTTTGTTACAAAAGTAAGGCAAAACACGTCAGTACCTTGCTTAGATGGTTTGATGACAATGTCATCAATTATTTTCCCTACTCTGCTGATTAAAGTACAGATCCAATTATAAACCGGTCTAATATAGGCACCTTGATACTTTTCTCGCAGTTTCTGATAACGTTATTTTCAAAACAGTAATTGCATGCACACGCATTATCTGAGTTTACATCGTGTTGATCGCATCACGCGCCTGATTGAACTCATCACTTGTGTAGGGCCTAACCATCACTTTATGATATTACCGACATATTGACGTGTGAATTGCTAATTCACATAGTGATGATGGCCGTTATTTTCATAACATAGTTATAGTAATCAAAGGGAGAAGACGCAAAACTGGTCTATAACGGCTCGTTTATCTTTTCTCTCGAATTTTTCGCTAACTTATACAAATTCAATTAAAACTCAGAGCTAAGAAATTGTTGTCATCCAATCACAATGGAATACGGGTATACAGCTTTAGCTGGATGTTAGGCCTACAAACAAGAATATGAATCGTATTCAATTCTTTACTGTCCATTAACGTTTCTACCACTATCGTCAATTTAACCACAGTCTTTTTCATCATCATCGACAGAAGGAGCAGCATTCTTAATAACGTTTTTCTTAATTATCACCATCATAATCAATACCATTATCATCATCATCATCACCATCATCACCATCATCACCATCATCACCACCATCACCACCATCACCACCACCACCACCATCATCATCATCATCATCACCATCATCATCATCATCTATTTCATCATCGTCCATTTTATCATCATCACTATCATGATGACATCCTCATCGACATAAACAGCAGTGCCGTCATATTTTTTATACGAAACCTCGCGTCGCTGCATGTAGTCATAAATATCTGTCCTGACATAATCATTATCCTCTTTCGTCACCTCCATCGACATCATCATCATCATCATCATCATCATCATTATACCACTACAACCACTATAATCGTCGACAATTACACTGTATTTTTGTATTAATCATCATCTGTCATAATGTGAAAATAATCGTAATATTATTCAAGCACTAAATGTCTTGTTGGCTCATTGTTGACCTCAGCGGGAAATATGATTAAAATCCCTCACATGCTGATGACAGGAGGGAACATTCCACACAAACAGTCAACGTACGAACATACACACATGATTATATAAACCCATACATGCGGCACTGTTAATAATCTATCTTGCATATTTCAGGAGGTATTATAATTATGGACATATTATATAGCTTATTTGGTTTACAGAACGTCTGTTGTCTCACATTATTTCTTTATTTCCTCCCTTTACTCCTATACACATTTCTCTGTCCTGTGAGCTTTTGACGCTAGCTGTTTCTCTGTCTTTTTTCTTTAAGTTTATAGTGATGTTCTAGCTCTTGAGTGTATTTATGTGTGTACAATGTGCTTATGTTTGTGTGTCTGTTTGTGTGTATAGGTCCTATGTCTGCATTATTCCATCATTACATGTGTATACCTAAATGCAGCAGGGGATTTAATAAGAAGCACTAAATTAATTATTGCTTTCAAGAATCCTCTATACATCTTAAACTTTACAATTTTCTCTATTCCAGAGAGAAAAAGGTTGATTTTTTAAGCATTTTCTGGCATTTCATGCTGTTCTTTTCACTGAAAAAAGATGAAAAAATACAATGACTCCCGTGTATTGCCTAGATTGCAATGTAGCAATTTTATGTGAAAAAAAAATTATTATGAAAGTTATGTGCTGCTTTATGGAAATTAAGATAACTAATAAAATTATGAACTTAACTGGATTCATTTGCTTCTAACTTTGGCGGCAGTGGATGTGTGAATAGTATATGTGAAGTATTCCTGTATAATGTGGATAAAAGAATATGCTGATGACGACAAAACGAGTTCTTGACATGTCTTTGTAAAGAAGTACAACTGAAGGAGTAAAGGGAGCATTGTGTCACGTTCTTATGGGAGGTTGTATGGGGGGGGGGGGGGGGGAGTAGGGAAGGAAACTTGCGATCAAAACATCGTGACCTTTCTTCTATGAAACTTAGACACGCATCGACACATTCAAGTATATAGTCTTACAGCAAGGTTGCGATGTTCAAGATGTTCGATTGTGTGTTACGTTATGTGTGTGTGTGTGTGTGTGTGTGTGCTTGTGTATTATGAACGACTGCTCCTTTTGTTTGAAACGGACAAGGAGCATCCTATATAATTGAAAAAAAAATATGCTCCTTTTACTTCGAGGGACTGCGGAAAAGTCCCGTCTTTTTAAGTTAGTTCGTTGTTCAGTAAATTCATGTTTCAAAGCTATGTCGTTCAAGTTCGAACTGCGGGAAGCAAATCACAACCAGCTGTGTACATCCCCAAAGCTGCAGGTTGCCTGAAATAAGCACTGCTATGTTTTCCCTTTTGTACATTCATGCGCTTCTATCCAAGTGTGCCCATGATATACAGTTTCGTCAAACTTCGCTGAAAACGTCACGGACAGGTCGAGCAGGGAGCGACCGTTACCATGACAACAACACTGACAATTGACTCCACAGCAGTATATCATGTTCCTCAGAGAGGAACCGGGCCTATAATGTTGCTGAAAGAGTATACCGCGGAAATTAAAGAAGTGTTATGATTTAGGAATGATTTGTCAGAGCTATTAGCAAAGGCATGAATCAAAAAATATTGTGGACCCTGGTAGGCCTATACTGCCGTCTCTTGCCCCCTTTAGTGGGTATTGTTACTTGGTTTGTATTTTGATAAGTATCGGGGTCTGATGTTTGAATGCACAATGTGTGTATATGTGTATGTTTGTATGTTAGTGCTCATTCATTCGTTCATTATTCATTTTCTTGTCTAAACGTTCATATAATGATCATGCAATATGCATATACCCATCAGAATACCGTTTTTTAGTTTTATAGCCTTAATCTATTAATTTCTTCGCTTTCACTCATGTGAACAACTGCAAGATTGAATATTTTCATATGAGTTACGAACTTTTAGTGGCTATTAAATTGTAGGAACGTAAGTTGTTGTTGTTTTGTTCTCATCAATAATCACAAGCATCTGCATGTTTGTAATGTGAGACCGGGATGTGAGAACAGGTGATTCTATATTGCGCACTGATGCAGTTCGCTTTCAAGGGATGGTGAGATGAGAATAACGCACCTATGAAATAGTACAGAGCATGCCATTCTAAGAGGAATTCAAAGTTTATTTGATGAAAATCGGCTGAAACATCATTTCATTTCATTTCATTTCATTTATTTCATTTCCAACAACATTTTCATACACAAAATGACACAACATCAATGTAATGTAGTCACAAAGAAAAATACGTGAAGTTGACACTACTACGCATCACAAAAGCAAAGTAAACAATGAAAATTGAATTGAAACTAAAGTTGCAGGAAATGGAGGAGACATGCTAAAAAGCTAAGCTTGTATTTTGCAGTCTCCTCGTGGACAAAAAAACTAAATAACATCAAAAAGCAATTAGCTAGACATAATATAAAAGGTGTACAACACATACAGACCTATACATATAAACAAACAAACAAACAGACGGACAAACAAACACAAGCAACCTCTCTTGTAAAGAGAAAGATAGAGAGAGAAAAACAAAACACAGTAAAGGAAAAAGAGGAAAAGAGGAAATTATTTTGAAAGAAGAAACAGAAAGAGACAAGAGGACAGGGAAAGGCGAGAAAGGAGAAGAGATGAAGGGTCTATACCAGCACACGCGAGGCACATGATGCGGTGGATCACCGAGGTATATGTACATAATGTAGAAAATATAACTCATTCAACTATATAAGAATTTATGAACAACATCAAAAAACAAAGTAAAACAAAGCGATTGTAATAAAAGGTGGATCCGACCTTTTATGCGGATCGCTCTGTTTGGGATATCTCAGCCATTTCAAATCCAATTTTCATCAAATAAACTTTGGATTCATCTTGAAATTACATGTTCTTTCATATTTATTAAGTGGTTTCTCATTATCTCATCCAAAAATTTTAGAAACTCAGGGGCGTATCCAGAAATTCTGTAAAGGGGGGGGGGCGCAACTAATATTTCTGGTGCCACTTCCGGATTCCATTTCATTATTTTTTTTTTATTTCGTTTGTTTTTACGAAAAATAAAGGGGGGGAGGCGGCGTGCGCCGGTTGCGCCCCCCTCTGGATCCGCCACTGAAACCTAAAGTTAGGTGTCAACCAAAACTATACGATCCCTTTAAGAGATCGAGGCATACTATATCGCCACATGATTATATGCTCCCAAGACGGGGAAACCCCAATTTCTGTTTCGCATTAACTCTGTGAGCACCAACGTTATTTGTTTACATACAATGCCAATGACATCTTCAGGGAGTTGTCCTGAGAGGGGTTATTTCTGTCTCTTGCGTGTTGATAATGATACCTATAGGCTAAGTCAATGTCGATTTAACCACGGCTACTTACGAAACAGTAAAAAGTTAGTTTATTCCGAACAAGATACGTCTTGCACACTGCAACTGCACAACAACGCAGTCACGTTATTAACTCCTTCGCGTTTGGGCGAATATCATACCTGTCAGACTTTGACGAGTGTTGTAATTATGAATCTGAGAATTAATGACAAATAAACATTTTAATTGGCACGATTGTGGACAAGACTTGAGATTAAACATGAAAATTAAACTGCTAAGTGATACTAATTTATCACAGCGTAGCAACTCTGTAGCTGAAAGAATAATGGCTTACTCGGCTGTCTGAAGTCTGAATTGGCGATAATCCTTATTGTTTTCTTTTTATATACACGTACCTTCATTTATATATTGTAAGTTGTCCCAGGCAACATACAATTAGTCAGGTAAGGAAGAACAATGCTGGTGATAATTTATGAGAGTTCTCCGCAACGATGTATGACTTTACAACAATCGAACGTTGTTCATTCATGTGTCATTCATGATTATTGCTGGGGGCTTGATATGCAAATCTATTTTCATTTCCATTGAATAAACAGGGAAAATTATATACAATGCATTAACAGAACACATTTGCATCAATTTCAAAGAAAACGTTAGACATACATGTGATCACGAGTAACAACATAAACTCATTTTCTAAGGTACATATCGACATTGATCGATGCATAATACAAGGATTGGAATGGAAATGGAGGGTCCCACTAAAAAGCAAAGCTTGTAGGGTGTTTCCTTATTGCTACTCAAAAATTTCAACGCTTTTACTTATAATTATTGTTGCAGGCCTTTATCAAAGAATCAGTGGAACAGAGGCCATAGGAATACATGCGATCAAATCTTAATAGATTTCAAGAAAACCGGTTGAGAATTTCCATTTCCGTATTCACCAGCTACATTGTGTCAATCAAATTGAGGGCAATGTATTGGTAAAGTCTCTTTGCTTTGTATGCGCGAAGATCTATATCTCAATGATAAGGGAACATTATTGGAATTCATATAACATTATTTCATATAGTGTTTCTGCGAAAAGACGAACAAAATTAATTCATTGCCTAGCTTGATTGGTCGTGGAGCTGATGGTAAAAAAAGGAGGAATTAATACTTTACGTATACCGCAGATTTTTTTTTAAAAATTCAGTGTATACATTCGAACACAAACTTGTAGTATCATTGACCTAAATAACTTTTTTTTTTGTCTGTTATCGTTCTAGTGAATGAGGAAATTACTGGAGGCGACCTTTTTGTTCCACAAGACTATAGTGACACAAAGGCTGTTAATTGTTAACAGTTGTGTTATTGATTTTAGCGACAATTGGGAACTGTTTTTGGCATTCGTTTTTAAAAGGTCACAACGTTGATTAATAAGCAGACGATGATCAGAGCAAGACAAAGGCCAAATCGCTCTGGGCTTTTTGCTTCTGTCGATTAGGCCGAACATGAATCAATTTACAATTCAATGTGTAATGATTATAATTAATCAATGTTATGCTAGCCGGTGTTTCTAGTGTTTATAATCACTGTTAACATCAGTGTAACTTTATAGTAGTTCGTTTCAGGATGCGTTAAACGTTTTGCTCCACATGATGCAGATCAAACCGAACAGAGCGATGACGTCACAGAAGGACAGTAACAAACGCTCCGAGCCCGCCGAAGCAGACGACACAACAAACGCCTTGATCCAGCACCTGCCCGATCAAAATGGCGCAACATCAGACGCGCACGCCAGACGACCGCGCGCTCTCTCGCTCAGCTCCGCCTCGGCTGCGAACGCTACGCTCTCCTCTTCCCATCTTCTCGCATTCCTTCCGGCTCGGGACGCGGAATCGGAGCATCACCACCATTCCTCATCTTCGCAGATTTCGGACGATTCCGTCGCGCTTTCGCCGCTGACCGAGGATTTTTCCGGCCTTCCAGGCAGCAGACGACACAGCGAGCCCGTCAATAGCTTGTGGTTGGAAGACGGCAACGGCAGTTTCGGCATGGGACCCGGGCCTACGACCGACTCGGGTATGGAAAGAAGAAGCAGCCGAGGTTCATGGTGAGTGAAAATCTATATTCAGTTAATAATAGAAACGTGAAAAGAAAAGTAATTATTTCCTCTCTGTAATTAGAACCGTAAAGACTCTCCTTCAAAAGAGCTCACTAAAACTTTCAGTGATACCTCGACTAATTTCGAATCATCACAAACTTTCACAGATTGCTGTTGCCACCTTGAAAGGTAAGTTTCATAAGAAGGAAGAAAAAATAAAGAATGAAACTTGGTCTGTTAAAAGCTGAATAAAAATAGAAAAGAAAACAATCGCATTTAACGTAAAGTAGGTAAGTAGATTTGTAGATGTAGATCACACATTCATAAAAACAGACTTTGTTCTTAATGTTATTTAGAATCCAGCAAAATGTCATGAGTTCTCTCTGGAATGAACATTTTTAGCAAAATAATCTAGAGAAATAGAGAGTGAACACGAATGTGTAAATATTATGAAGTGCTCACGCAAGCATTTGGCAAGAGTGATATACTTGCGGTGAAAACGTTTTAGAAGTGTTACTATTCAACGAGTACTTCAATCAGCCTCTTAAATTCTTACTTCAATACTGACCACCGTTCTCCTTCCTTGGTCATCGGTTCGGTAATTCGTGTCGGCTGCCATTTTACAAGTTCAGGGAATACCGCCATTTTATACAAAAACCAACTCGATCCAAAGTAAAGAGTGTCTGTGCTGATTAATTGCAGGGTCTTCCCCTAAAAATACTGCTAACATAATATATTTTGGCAGAGCTTCGCTCAAGCATCTCTATGCATTTTGGGAACCTATAAATATCTCATCGTAAATCAAACTCTCATCAATCAAAATGGAAAAACCGTAACAATGATTAAAGAACAACTTCAATCGCCTCAATCTAAACACCTAATGTCAATCGATACGTATCACAATACCTCGGGCACGACTGCGTTTTGAATAATAGCCCTGTGTCAATTTGTACAAGGGACATTAAGTTTTTTGGACAATGAACATGCCGCACAATAAATCGATAGCACTCCGTTTACAATTCACAAAGCGTGAATATTCATGGCATTTCTCAGTCATGTGCAGTGAATATTACCCCGGGGGCTATCAGACACTGAGCTAAACATAGAGAACCTTTTCTCGCAATTTGTATTCCGTACACAGTGCAGTTGGGCCCTAAACTCTTATGTTGTATTTACAATGATATTGTTCAATGTATTCACACATTCACGTTTCTGGTAATCTTTCAGTCATTCAGACTTGTGTTTTCTTTACCTCTGCGAGATGCTGGAAATCATATTAAGAGTTATCAATCTTCTTCCTAAAAAACAACAACTCGCATTTCATACATTATTTCATAAAATAGTTGTCTCAAATATCAACGATACCCTTAATCGCTAACCCCCTATGCTTCTGTGTGTTTGCGGTAGCAAAATATACCATTTGATGAAAATGCTTTGCGTATAGCCCTCTCATACCTCTACTATTAGACGTTTTAAATTGAAAACCACTGACTGATATTGCACTGAAAAAACAAAAACATAGTAACAAAAATTAATGCTTATTAAGAAGACTGATGTGGAATGGATCTCATGCACACACAATACGACTCCCTGCCGAGAAAGTTCAACGAATTTCATTGTGTGTATATGCCTATTAGTGTAAAATTACACACCCAAACCCAAATCAATTAACCTAAATAATCTTCTCCGTATAGTTGGATGTATTGTAGTCGCAGAACAAGGACTCCCACTGTTAAGGCCATTGGTTAATCTCACCAATTGGTCGGACTGTGCTAATTACTATAAGTAGGCCCCTCACTTGAACGTTCCGCCAGCCCTGTATAAGTTAAAGTGAATGGATACTCGCTCCCCCCATAGTTGGAGGCATTTATACAAAGGACTTAAAGACAGATCTTGGTTTTAGTGGGATTTTCACATGAATACCCTGAATAAAACGGCCTTAGTCCAAATTTGGCTTTTACCTTTTGAGACCCTTTGCGCAAGTAAAAATGTACATAAAGATAATGAATTAAATTACTGTTTTGTATTTCGATCTGTATCATACCATACGCACAACTGAAATGTAAAAAAAAACGACTTTCGTTCTTGCTGTTATTTTGTATTTTCGAAGGATTCTCTCTAATGGACTTGGGTCTTTGTTATATTCAGATCTTCAATCTTTGTTTAAGTTTTTTTTAAAGGCAAAATTCTATGTGTGTATAGTGTGTGTTGTGTGTTTGTATAGAGGGAGAGAGGTGCACAAGCTTAACCCCCCCCCCCCCCCCCCCAAGCAAGAGGTCATTAGTATTCGAGAACTTCAGCTCTCGTCGAATATGCCGGACGAGTTGAGCAGGGCAAGAAAATCACGCACCTGCCCGCTGTAATTTAGACGAGACAGCCACAAGGCTTTCTACATTATTCTGGTTCTTCGGCTCCGTCATGCAGTAGAATTCAATTTTCGTCTACTCCCGTTATAATGTATACGTGAAAAGAACAGGGAGTTGTGTGATAATTCATTTGAACAGACTAATCGCACTGCCTTATTCATCAGTATAGTCTGCAATTCTGCTACGTCATTAATGTGAACAAATGATCTAATCGTTTCATCAAGTCTACGCTTCTTAATGTTACGCCGCATTATTAGCTTCCTCATGTATTATAGAAATGCATTTATATGGTGTTCCTGGCAATCCTCTCATTATTGCTCGCTTTCTTGTTTTCAGAAACAACATCTTATCGTATTTAAGATAATAATATGCACGTTATGTCACTAAACATCATCTATACTGTAGTGAAATCTTATAGGTTTAAGTAATGAGATTCTTTTAACAAGGCCTACATCTATTCTAATTAACCTCCTGCTGCCTCCTGCTATCTCATAGAGACGCACATACATTGTTTTTCTGCGCATGCGTGATCTTCTTATCAAGTTTAATATGGAGATTCGAAAATTGGTTCGAAAAGAACCCGAACCTTAACCCTGACTCGTCTTCTAAACTCTCATTTCCATTCTCCCGTAACTTTGAATAGTAAGCTAACCGGTAAATACGACAGGAAAACTCTTGACCTTATATAGTAATCTCAAGTAAAGTATAATGGTTCTTCATCTTATGGCCGTTGCGATCACTCTAATATGTATCAGGCATTTCGATTGCAGCATTTTCCTTTGTATTTTTCTTTCTTCTTTGTGTCAACGCTTCGTGTGACGACGTTTTCTCTCAACAAGTTAATGCCCGCCAAATCATATTGATTCAAGATGACTTCAGGATACATGACTTCAAGAAAACTGATAAAACAGCATCTCCTCACGCAGCTTACTTAGTGGGCAAGAAAATAATATTGGTGTCATGTGCCAAACAAATAAAATTGAAGAATTTACACGAATGATTTAATTATTTTAAGTCGTTTGGCTGTTATTATCAAATTTAGTGAAAAGAGCTCGCAGAAATAAACTAAGCAAGTTAGTGTTGCCGGGGAGAGTGTATAGATATCGTATTCGCGTTAAATGAAACAAACAACAAAAAGCAACGCACCCTGGAAGAACACGAGACGGCATTGGCCCAGCTCTTATTGTATGATGCTGTCCCGTTACCATGGTAACCTTATGTAACTCGGTTTGACCGGAGTTTAATGAATATGATACCCTTTATAGAGCTTCAGGAATTGCCAGCTGCCTCCAAGAAAAAAAGGTGTATAGATTACAGTATATGATTGATAATGAATTCATCTTGAAGAGAGATACAAAGACAGAGAGAAAATAGGAAACGGTAAAGCTGATAAAGTGAGGGAGAGAATCGAGAGATAGATAAGACCAATGTTTTATCTATACCTGCATAGATATTACTGAGAAATATACAGGAAGTCCGTAGAAAAAAGGGAGGACAAATCATTCATTGGTCAGTAAGCGTGCAGTCCTATTTGGAAATAGACTTTGCGCTGTGGGAGAGGAATATTTAAAACAGATGAGAGAATTAAGAGAAAATATAGAAAGGGGGAGAGAGACGACGACGAAAGAACGAGAGAGAAAGCGAGAATAGAAAGACTCGCTGAAATATTCAAAATGTAAGAGGGCATGCTTTCGTTGTGGCAGAAGGCTAAAGCTCACGTTTACCAGCACGCGAACCTTGTTTCACATCTAAGTGCGAAAGTTGGCGCTGGTATTTTTAGCCTTGGTATAGATAAAGGGGAGCTTCTCGGCTGAGGCGATCCCTTTCTCACCGAACACCTGTCGAAACGCGCTTCATTGATTGAGGTGCCGGGATGGCGGATGTTGATGTTAAAGGAGGAGAAGCACTGAAATGTGATACGAACTTAAAGGGGTAGCATATTTCTCCTTGACATGGCACACTCTCCACTCAGCATTATTCCCATGAAATGATGTTCGGTATAAGTAGGTCTATATTAACAGAGCAAGATAAGCAACAGGACAGAGTGAAATATCTTTGCTGGCAATGACACTTTATTTATGATTCAGTCGATTTGCAATCAGATTCCTTTATACCCATGAGTAAACGCTGCACATTGTTCCCCGTCCCAAATACGACACAAACAAAATGCACGACTCGTTTCCACTTCCAGAGCTCGAAAGCTTTATCTTTAGCATTGCTTAAGCATTACAAGGTAAGATGCACACGTGGGCTGTAAAGAGGGACATAGCATTGTGTTATTCAAAGACGTATACGACTCCAGGGGATTCGAATTCTGGCTCTCCTGTTTGAGAGTGCAGAGCCTAGTCCTCTAGACACATCCATTCCATTGCACTGAGTGATGTTCATCATTCCAAAGGTTAGTTAATCCGGTAATGAAAAGATTGTGCATAAAATAAAAAAAAACTGTCGGAATTTGTATACGAAACTTTTTTTTTTCAGATTAAGGAACCTTTTTTCGAAGCAACGAACATTTTTCTTTCATTTTCGAATTAACAAATACTTTGAAAGATGAAATGGCCCTCCTCGAACGTTTTGTTGGATTTACTATTTAGCTAAAGAATGAAATGATAAATCCAACACTTTGATTGTTGAATTTTACATTTGCAAAAAAAGGTTCGAGGAGTAACATCTAAAATATTGAATTTGCCATTTCATTTTTCGTAGTGAACCTTCATTCGGAATAACGAACTGTGACCTTCCCACTCATTATTACACATTCATTGCAACTGCGCGAATCATCAGGCGACAGTACAGTTAGATTTATCCACGACCGTGTATGGCACGTCGTTATGTAATTAATGGCTGATATTAATATCATTCCTTTCAAAACACTGCCTAACCGTGTTTCGCAAGCTCACCTTCTCTCCATGTATACGTCAATATAATTTTTAGTGCATGGTGCGACCGATCAAACACACGTTGGTCTCTCACTCTGAATACACAATGCTGCAATGAATAAGTCAACTCCTTTCAGAAGATAAAAAGCTTATCCGTATCATACTTTTATTGATCTGAACCATTGCATGAAGTTTATTGTGATTTTCGTCTTTAAATAGCCACGTAATCGTAAATGCTGGTATTTTGGGGGCGATTGTGTCTGTGTTTATGTTAACCTGTCTGTGTCTGTGACGAAATGTCATTATAAAGTTAAGTTTAAAGGTCCTGTTTACTTTTAAGTTTGGGAGCTGTGATTTAAATGTTCAAGATATCACATTTTGATGCATATGGTGTATAGGCATATATTGTATCACAAGACATCTTATTACCATATATATTCTTTTTCGCTATAAAGCCTAAAATTTAAGGAGATACATGTATCAGTATTTTTCTCATTAAACCGTAACTGTAGACTGTTTAGTCTGGAAACATATTCATTATCCGACTATTGTTCACATTTTGTGTATTCAACAATACTTTATATCGATTACACGGATTCAAATTTTTATGGTGGTTGTTTCTATCCCCAACTCACATTTCAGAACTATAAAAGCACTAATGCTGGCTGGGTTTTTGTTTCTTCTGCAAATGCCTACAAAGGTGCCACTTTGGAATACGATCCTCGGAAAGTGGCTTAAATCAATGAAAAAAAATAAACAAAACAAAACAAGATGGATTTGCTGTTACAATGTTTATTATTATTTCATTACCGGTATTCAAATAATTTCTTCATGGATGGTGCTTTACATTATTATGTTCAGCAGCTTTTACCGTGGATCTCCCCCCCCCCCCGTCCGTCTTTCAATCGAAAACACCGGCCTAAAAGAGAAGGTTCTGTCTACATGCATGGCATTTTATCAATAGAATTAAAGGACCTTATACCACACACTCATACTTACAAGAAGCTTTGCTTTTCCCCTGCTTTTTTCTACTACTTGCTCCAACCATTCCCCCATGAATAACACAACTTTCTTTGTGACATTATACAAAACATTACATTTCTTTAATTAAAACGCCAACTATTATACGTTTCTCTACTTACTTTCTGAGCTCTGTAACTATACTATAAATGTGGATCTATTTTTACTCATTACATCATAGTGTTATAAAGTTGTATATGTCAAGTCTTAATCATACGTGCTGTGTTGTTACTTTTATCGCTGGAAAGTCGAAGTTAACAATCAAATTTGTTACGGAGACACCAATTCTCTCATTGATTTTGTGAATTTTCAATCTCTCATATCATTTACCCCCGCTCTCCATGCACTTATAGAAAACAATGATATACACTATATCTAACCTGGGTGCTGTTCGTTATTAAGGTTCGCTATTCCGAAGGTTCGTTATTCCGAAGGTTCGTTAATCCGAAACACACAAATTCCCTATACCTAGAGGTTCGTTAATCCGAACATTTGTTTCGTTATTCCGAAGGTTCGTTATTCCTGAGATTCGTTAATCCTAAAATGAAATTCGGAATAACGAACCTTCGGAATAACGAATCTTCGGACTCAAGAGCCTTCGGAATAACGAACATTCGGAATAACGAGCTGTAATGATATATTTAACCTTGGTATACGTAAGGACTGAGTTTTGTACACCCCTATGTCTGTATACAGAATGCTGGTTTTGTGTTTTTCGCACAGTTCTGCATTGATGATGACTGCAATAATTAGCTGATCGGGAGGGCGGCCTTCTCCCCCTCCTTTGACCCCACCCCCATCGGAAATTGTAAAAAGCAACTTCAACGACACAGCTATGATAATAATACATCAAACCAAGGTCATCACATCCTATTCGCTGGCGACACACTGCATTAAGCGTGACACGCGCTGACGAACACGTTTGCAAATAATGACAGGAACCATCTAACTGTGAAGGGTTCATTCAAAATATAGACCCCCTGTGCATTCATTGACAACACTATGAAAAGTCAAGGAGGTGGAAAAAATCGATAATACACACGAATTTATATTCATTGTACAATATACTATATTCATCACGTCATGTATTCTAGTGTGAAGGCACGTGCTTCTTCATTTTCGCTGTTGGGTTTATTTTCTGATGGAAAATGGAAATAAAAAACAACTGCTGCTATTTATATCGAAACGTCATCAACATCATAATTTCACTGTACAGAATATACACTCGTATTATTTTCGTCACATTGTAATTCTTCAGTTTAAATTATGTATAACCGTTACGTTGTGCTATATCAAGTAAGTGACACCAGAATGAGCATGTTATAGATTGCAGTTAAAGTTGCAAGGAAAATCGAGAATTAGATTCGAGTGAGTATTATAAGAGGGAGAAAGAGTAATATCGTTTTTTTAGCGTGCATGTGTGTTTGACCAGGGAGGTGTCTCACCTCCCTGGTTTGACGTCTTTATGTATATTATGACTCAAAATGGGCAGAAACGGTTAAAAACAATGAGATATCTGGCTGGAAACATGACGTGATTGTGGGGGCGTATAATTACCGGAGTCAAACAAACAAACAAAACAAAAAGCCCTGAATCTAGCGTTGATTTGTACCTCAGAGACTGGCAGTTTTCTGTATTAAAAAATGGTCAAAATTTTCTGGAAACACCATCAATCACACCTAGACATCGCGTGCAATTACACAGTTTCATTAATACCCTCTGGAAATTCGACCGTCGTAGATTCAAAGCAACTGAGGTAGAAAAAAAAACACCCTGGTGCCCATCGCTTCGGCCATCAAGTATAATGATACTTTATTGGTCTGATTAAGTAAATATATACAGACATGGCCTTGATTTTATTGCACTCCCTTATTAAGATGTAATCATTGGAGAACTTGACTGAAATGTACGTCAATTCCCTCGCAATTCACGAGAAAGATGAACATGTTGTGAAAGCCTCCCCCTTCTCTGTTTCTCGATGTGTTATATTGGTCATTCTATTTCTCAGGCTGTAATTTCTGAGAGCCCACCTGTAGCGTAGCGGCCTAATTGTTAAATGGGAACAACCTCTTTTCCAGGAAGTCGTCAGTAATATTGCCCTTGTTAATAATTGGCGTTCATGCATACGTGAAGGAATAATTCCAAGGTGTAGCACTGCCTAATACCGTTTTTGACGTCACAAAGCATAACCCCCCTTTCCCAAATGTAATGCATGTACATCTGCTACTGTGTGTTTGATTGATTGATTAAAATCTATTTCCACGTTGTGTTCACAAAAAAACAAAGAAACAAAACATAGCTATATTACAATGAATATTACTATACAAAAATAATCGAAACGTATATAATACCATAACATTACCACATTTGCAACGATTGGGCAATAAGTAAATTGTACAATAAGAACCAAAGTGAGAGAACCTACTATACCAAAAGCGCAGCTGTATTACTTGATAGGCCCCCGAAAATTAAATCACGTATCTAGAATGAAACATTTAAACGCATTATATAATAATAAGAGATTATGTATCATTTTAGTAGCTGGTATAAAAGATTACAACAACTAAATCTGTGATGTTGCAAGAAGACTAAAATACTGTCAAACATGGGATTGTCTAGCATAGCGGACACCCAAGTGAGACGAAATATGACCGTTGACAGGCGGTCGCTATAGACAGGGTCTTTAAGCATGACTTTTCTGTCGAGGGGATTTTTTCTTTTGTGTTCAGTGGCCACACAAGGTAGGTGGCCGCTGTAGACAGGTGGCCGCCAGGGCAGGTTTGATTGTAATATAATTATCAGTTCGTGTGGGAGCCATGATAGTGCTGGTGCAGTAGAATTTTATATGGGAAATAGGTTCGAATCCCTATCATCTGAACGATGTCCAGTCATAACTTGCCATAGCGGCCACCTGTCTACAGGGGCCATCTGCCGTTTCGGGCACTTCAAAAAGAAATTCCCTTGAGAGAAAAAGCCATTTTAAAGACTTTGTCTATAACGGCAACCTGTCTAAAAAAAAAAAAAAAAAAAAATCATCTTTTCGTCTTCTTTGAGTGACCGCTATAGACAGGATTGACTGTATGACATCCTAGCTTGACAAGTTATTTCTCATCCTCAATGGCCCCTCTGATGACCAATAAAAGCTTTATAGATCAGATTATGCATGCTGCATTAGGCCTAGTAGCTGGGAGAGTATAATGCTTGCTGCTACACTGTAAAGACATCGGTGTTAGATTTAACACCACGGGTGTTAAATCTAACACCGATCAAACTTCAATAAAGGACCACACCCACAGGTGTTAAAAATGCACTGTGATGGTGTTGAAAAGTGTTCACCTGACACTTCGTGGTGTTAATTTGACACTGTACCTGGTGTTATTTTGACACTGTACTGGTGTGAATTCAAAAATGACACCACATGGTGTTGATTTGATATTTGTTGGTGTTAATATCAATGGTTTAACACCCGTCCAGCTTCAATAAGAGACCACACCAGCTGGTGTTACTTTGGTGTAAATTTATTTTCACATTTTTTAAAAAATCTAGTATTTTAATGTAAAATTCTTGATCGTCTTGTTTAAATTAAAAATCAACAAGAAGTGCAGTTTCAATACTAAGTAACTCTTCAAAAAACAGTTTAGAATTTGGAAATGACACCCAGAGGTGTTATTTAACACCATAAATGAGCACCGAAAATTTAACACCAGCTCGGTGTTCACTATTTAACACCGGACTTTTTGCAGTGTAATTACACTAAAAGAGGTTACATCCTTGAATTATTATAAGATCATGATTTTCAAGTACTATCATAATATTATCACTGTGAGTATCTTTTTTTTTACCATTATTTGGATTCCATGATCTAAGTGTCAACAAACATATTGCATTTTTCATCATTATGACCCAACCTTGCTGATTTATATGGTTATCATGAGATCTTGAAGATCTCTCACCTTTATGCCAATAGAAATTGACAAATCTTCTGTTTATGTTTCTTAATTTTTTGTATGTGCACGTTATATCACATCTTGACTTATTATGCGATGTTTAGTATAAGCACCTCCCCCCCCCCCCACCCCCCCCCCCCCCCAATTCATTATTGCTGCCACGTTCTCTGAGCCGGAACGGAAAACATCTTGTTTGAGCAATATAATTCAAGGTAAACCGGTACTAACGCTTTGAAGGTCAGTCTTTCATGCCAGAGAGTATAATCTGCTGATTGTGTATACGTATTTGAGTTTATTAAACAGACACATAATATTGTTTTTATAACTGTCAGCTCAGTAGGCCTATATAATAATGTACAGGCCTTCCATTCACATTTTTCCTTAAACCTCACTTATTCCGATAGCTTCTCAACAGAGTCTCCATCAAAATATAGCATAAACATTCAGCTGGAATATAAAGGCTACCTTGCTGTTCTGTACCTGACAATGAAAATAATCTTATAGCAATAGTATCTATAACCTATCCTAATTAAGAAAGTATCGTTTTGCTTTCACAGATTATATACGTTGCTTTCGCTTAACTTAACGAATTCTTGTCCTATATTACTGAAAAAACTGCAACATTTTATGATTGAAAATGTCAGTTGAACTGATTAAAAAGAAACTGATGAATGATCTTATATCTCTATGCCAAATACAAGTATAATACAATAATTGCCTTGTTCGTTTAACATCTTTATCGTATTAAACTCTAAAAAGAAAATGTATAGTTCATATCTTTTTAAAATCCTCTATCAGAACTAAAACAAACAAACAAACAAACAAACAAACAAACAAACAAACAAACAAACAAATACACAAACAAACAGAACTATACATATCATCCTGTTTACTTGCATGCATCATACTCCTATGTTCACCCAGGTGTAACTTTCATATGCCGCATTTGAACTGTAAAAGTTGAGAGTCGTATCAGTAAAGGTTATCTTGATCAAAAAGACAAGGGGAACCTGTCCAGTGTCCGTCACCGCCCACTGCTAAGTGCGTGGGGAGTAATTTGAGCAGACGTGTATTTCACGCAGGCTATAATGTAGTCTATCTAAAATGCTGAATGTCAGTTGCTGATGACATTGTATGGTTGGATAGATGCAAGGGGCTCTGTTCTCTTTAAAAGAGAAACATAAGTGTCTACTTTCTTCGTGAATGCTCAGTATAATGGCCGCTATAACTGTGTTGCGTCAATATTATTAATTGCAGTTTAAAGTAGTCTGATGAGCTCATATTAATATGATTGTAACTATACATACTTGATGAATGCGATAATAGATGAAAGATTTGGGCCTTTGCTATAATTATGAGTGTTATATCAATGGATCCTCCAGTGAGTCATCTTGGAGTGATAAGAGCTTCTATACACTATAGATTGATACATGCATCCAGTTCCATGAAAGGTGGTTTATTCATTTATCTATTTATCATCCATTCATTCATCTGTCTGTCCGTGTCTGTCTGTCTGTCTGTCTCTATCTATCTATCTATCTATCTATCTATCTATCTATCTTTCTATCTATCTATCTATTATCTATCTATCTATCTATCTATCTATCTATCTATCTATCTCTATCTATTTGGGTCTATTCATTGCTTCCAATGTCACCTCACCCGTCAGAACAGCCGTGTCACTCAGACGCAATGTCCGATATTTCTTCTCTCTCTCTCCCTCTTGGACATAAACACAGTTCATATTTGCTATGCAAGTTTTGCATCTTCTGGTTACGGTCGAGGAAATGTGCTACAATAAACATACACGTATATCGTTTGAGATCTGCATCATTTCCTTGATTTTAATGGTCGTCAATTTGTAGGCCTACGTCACAGCGTAATTCGAATTTTGTTTATTTCTCTTGAAAGGCGGTAAGAACATGCTTGCCGAAACGTTGAGAGTGGGTAAGCCCGTTTCAGTGCCACAAGAATTAAAGAATTCTTGTTACACGGTCAAGTCTTCTACCACTAATCCTTGTTTTCTGTTAAAATTAAAAAAATTTGGTGGAATGTATGATTTAAGTTAGTGTCATTATTGATATTTCATCCAATCTGGGATACTAAGCGTGCGACAAGATTCATTTAACCGGGCTTTATGACCTCAGCAGAATCTGTCACATTTAATAAATTCTCAAGAATATCAATCCCCTTAATTTTTCCATTGAATGGAACAACCGTTGCACATTTTTCAGTAGCGTCAAGTGATGAAAATAAATGAGCTGATAGCAACATTGGAATTCCTGTAATATTTTCATTTTTGTTGTTACTCAGGCGCACATAAAACATGAACTGTCTCTCAGTGATAGAGTTAATCTTTTGGCCTTTTATATGAAGTATTAGCGTGAATGCAAAGCTCTCCAATGAATAAGATGAGACAACGAGTTCATGGTTAATCCCTTATTGCCTAAAATTAAAGCGGAGCAACAGTTATTGTCTCTGTTATTGCAAGAGCGAAGAAACAGATAGCCTCCCTCAAACTCAGAGGCTCAAAACTGTTGTGCGTCAAAGCAGGAGCTTGTGTCGTTCTTATAGCGTATTACAGGTGGCGGCACCCCCTGTAAATTCTTAATCGATTTACCCATAAAAAGGGATAAGACGTCGAAGCAACAATGGCCTATTATCTTTGAAGGTTTTGGAGGGCTCATCACTATGCCAAGCGGAACATTTACATGCACACAGTCATCACCGACCGGCCCGCCGCCTTGCCCGCCGGGCCCCATGACGAAAAGTTAGTGTACTGCCGTGCGAATCTGCGGACCCCTACTTCTCCCGTAATGTGTGCAGCGCAGCGTAGACAGCGTGCATAGCAACGCGTAGATAAAAAGAGGACCCCTGCCCATCCTAGATCCTATGTTCGTGTAACGTGTGTATGTACAGTGTGTGTGAGTGATCGGAAAATATCACACAAAAAGATTCCATCGGCAGTAATATCGCGGTATCGGTACGCGGTCGGTCGGTCTCGGACGACGGCCAGCCTACGACAGTGAACGTAACAAGTGTAAATGCGATTGAGGAGGAGTTTCATGTTTGCTAATTGAAAAGTTTTGTGAATCCCAATAAGTTATGGGCACTGCACTGGCACTGGTTATCCTCTCCGCCAACTCGATGGATGTAAACTCCAACAAATACATAGCAAGACACACGGATTCTTCTCACTAGATTGAGTTGTGTTTTTGTGCGTGTGGGACATGCCAGACGACAGTGCCGCAGCGATGGATCTCAACACGTTAAATTTCGACGATTTTGATTATGACGATTCGCCGGGTTCTGATAGTAGCTTCATCACCCCTGTTGACACCCCGTCTGGAAATGAGAAGAAAGGTTCATTTAATTCGAGATATCAAAGCTTTTCGGGATTATCTCATCAATCCAGTCGGTAAGCCTCATCAAGTCAAAACAACACATCACCGGTTTCCACAAAGTCAGAAAGTAGATTTTAAATACGGATATGGTAGTAACGCGTTCTAGCTGTTAGGTCCTACGCCGGCTACGGTGTAGGTACAGGTTAGATTTGGAGAAGAAAGTTCTGAGAGTGAGAGAATAGTGAGTGGAGTATACTTTCTACTACTAGTAATGTACTAGTACCGTACTATACTATCTAGAGCACCAGGCCCAGTGCAACTTTAGTATAGAAATCCGTAAGATTATAAGAATGTGTTTTGTTGCAATGTAGAAATTTATAATGATACTCTAGACTGCATGCCTTTGTACTATTGTAGAAAATAGCACAAATCCACTGTTGTAGAACTTGCCATTTTTTTTAAAGACAGTAACAGTTAAATAAGCGTGGCTACCTACCAGGGAAGTACCATCAACTTTCCTAACATGTTACACTACTACAGTCCAGACATTTTCAAAACTACTGGAGAGCATGGGTCATGCCACAGCGAATGGAGAAAACTAAAAGCCTGTGCCTGTGACCATAGTGACAGTGTGATTTCAGAACGAGAAAAGACCCCAAAGCTTCTGGTCACCAATCCTACAATGACCGAGCTGTGTCTAGACAAAATATAATTCTATAAAACACTATCCCAGTGACAGCCATTGGGATTAGGGTTCCCTATCCCATGTCTGCTCTGATACGGGAACGTCAGTTGTAGATTTCTCCATGCTCATGGGAAACTGATCTTCCATATAGCGCAATTAAACCTCTACAGTGTAGAAACAGATCTAGGTCCTACAGACAAAAGGTCATTCTCTTAGCAGTTAGGTCAAACCCCATGAAGTACAATTTACTACAAAGCTGATTACTGGGGGATGGGGGCATTGTATTTAAATAATACAGTCCCCAGCCTGTGTGTACATAAAAACATCACTGTCCCAAAAATAGCAACATAGCTGTTAGGAAAAAAAGAAGAAGCTATGGATCCTTCTCAATACCGACCTGTGTATACAGCAGTTAATCCCACTTGGAACTCAATTTTAAAATTGCTCAATTAAACCAACCCAAGGGATGTTACAAAGCCAGAGACAACTTCGCCGACAATACATGCTCGAAAGCTGCAATCTTGATTTCCTGTAAGAAGTGCACCCAATTGAAAAATCAAGTGCTTAGCAACCTTAAATCTAATGCTGTCCATCTTCCATAAATCTGTAGTGAAATTCATTATGATACTGCTAATGTTTGTGTCATTCAATTGATTTATGTTTAGCTCAAGAAACTTGGAGAAAGCACTTAACATACAGAGTGTATGTGTACATTTGTACTTGCAGTAAAGGTATTCTATTTCAAAGGAAGAAACATAAAGGTGGTGTCTTCAATTTTGTATTTGCATCTAACATTAATGGAGAAAATAGCAACTTACAAATGTAGGCAAAAGAAAAACAAATTGTGTTCTGGTAGTTTTTCTTAATCATATGGGCAGCAAAGCTTTATAAATTGTGTAAGACTAAGAGTATGCAATGCAATGTAATGTGAATATTTTGAAGGGAGATGTACATTTCATAAGGCAATCATTTCTTTCTTTCTTTGTTTTGTATCATAGTTGTGATGAACAAATTTCAGTGGTTGTACTCAAGGGAAATATTTTCCATTACAAGGCTATTGTGTGTGTTCTGATTTAGATAACCGAAAAAAAAAATCAGATGTTTAAGTTTACAATGTGCAGTAATCTTGAGAGCATAGAATAGGGAACATATTAAAAGAGATTTACATACATGTACAAGGGGGTGTTATGGGAATGCTTTCAAGTGCCTCTTCAGGGGTTTCATCAGCTTGATCAATCCGTTTAAACAGCGTATATTTCATTAGGTGTTACCTTTGATATGGATGCGGGCAAATAGTGTGTCAATAGAACTTTGGTTGGGTTTCATCATTTACACTGTACAAGAGGAAGCCATAGTACTTTGCTCCACAAAGGAAGACTAGGAAAGGAGAGGGTTAGGAGCCTGTGAGTCTCCTAATCTAGTATGGACGAGCCAAGGCCCAACACATGGTTGTTGCAAGAAAGGCTTGTTTACCAGATTCTGCTCCACTTCATGTATAATGATACCTTCTTTTGCTGCATTGTGCTTTTTGTGAGATAGGTAGCATGATAATCGAGGCGGGTGAAATTAAAAACCACGTCTCATGTTTGCCCTGTGGCTGTAATCGACGCCTCGACAAGAAGACGTTGTATTGACTGTGCATTCTAAAGGTCAAGAGTGATAGCGCTGATTGCTCAGATAAAAATTTGGTAAAATAAAAGGAATGTAAACAATGTTACAAACACCTTTTATGAAATCAATTTTCAAGACCTTAAAATTCAGGAGGTCACTGTGCACAGTAGATTTTTTTTTATTTATCTATTTTTTATTTTTTGCTCCTTTACGTCAGGTACAGACTGGTATTGACCAGGGAGATGGGATTCCCACCTCCCTGTATCGACACTTAACTTTTGAAGAGAGCTCTTTAGATATGCAAGTGTTGCTGAAGGATCTTGTTTGCTAGTTTTATAATCTCTTCCTTGTTCAGCTGAAAGGCATGCTTGCACTCACAGTCAAAGTAGACTTTCAGTGAATTGTGATCATGCCAGTACGACCTATTAATGGTCTTTATGCTGTATGTTCAACATACATACAATATGTACGTATACAGATGTCTGAGAGGAAATTACTTTTAGGACCATCATTTCACATTCCTTCACATGCAAATGCAGTGTCATGAAAGTAGGGAATCATTAAAAGACATTTCATGTGGGCCTTATGAAAATCTAGAAATGTTTAGAGAGATGGAACATTGTAATTTGAGAAAGACAATGATGGTGGGTTTTCTTGATTGCAGAAAGCACCCTGAACATACAATGTATGGAATATTGCTTAGAATTGTTGCAGTTTATACTATTAACCTAAAGGTTAAATTTGGCTCATAAAAGTTTTATGATGAGGTATCCAGTTATGAAAAATTGTATTTGCGTAAACCAGAGAGATGGTAAATTCCCATCTCCTTGGTATAAAACGGCCCACTTCCACCGGTCCACTTTAAAACCAACAAAATGCCAGCAGTATGGTGGTTTAAACATGGTTGTGTCAGCTGTTTGACACTGTGTAATTTACTGAACAGCTTTCACCATATCAGTGATGAACAATGTCTTGTAAATTGCAAGTAAATAAAGTGTGATAAAATTAAAGCATGTAACATGTTACAAACAGTTGGGATGGAGGTACAGTCGTAGTAGAGGAAATGTGTACTTGTATACAAGTATGGTTCATATAATATTGCTAATGCTGAACAGGAATATTTGTACAGCCATGTGCTGGTTAAGGAAATAATTTCATGGCTGTAAACTTGACTGTTCATCATCCTCTCCACTCTTTCAGTGACATGCATACACAAAGAAAGCAGAATTTTATCGTCTCTCTTTATGCTTTCTCCTTGTATGTTTCAAATGCTATCTTCCACATGGACAGGAGTACACTGGTATCAGCCTCAGATTCCCAGCTGGATGATGGTGAGATTGAAGATGGAGGCAGTGCAAACGTCAACGTGGTCATCAGGTGGGTTATTGCTTTTCACTCCTCATTGCAGTGTTTGTTTGTTTGTTTGTTTGTTTGTTTTGCACAAGTACTGTGTTCCTATGTAGTCTGAATGTGGATGCAGTCTTTTCTGTTATGTTGACTTCAGGTGTTCTTGATTATGATCATGTGTGCAGTGTTATCAGAGAGATACAAGAATGAACAAAATGGTTTTAGTACAAAGAAGTACAATCATATCCCTCACTAGGTATGACCAGATAAGTAAAATTTGATACCCCAAGATAGTGTTTGAGAGAGTATTAGAAAGATTTATTTGAGGCTAAATAGATAAATAAATTAACAAAAATACATGGCAGCACCCAACGAAAGAGTTTGAGTGAAATTAGACAGGTCATTGTTAGGCTGACTGTCAGTCATTCTTTTTGTATACCTGTACAATGTACATCCTTTGGGTACCATGTGTTCAAGCTGTGCCTCTCATTCATCATGAATTACTGACAGTCTAACTGTCCTCAATTTTTCGATCTTTGTCCCATTCCTCTCTATAAACCTTCCCGATCAGTCTGTTCATTGAATTACAAGAATTTCATTCAGAGTGATGCTTGTAAAGACACATTTCCCCCAGAAAACTTTAAAGCCACAGTGGTGACCACCTATTAGGTACAGGTATTATAGATGCTCGCATTCCATCCGAGACATGCTAAAATTTTCTCACTAATAGAAATGCAGCGATCTGTGTCATTTTGTATGAGATACGGGCTCTTCTGTATTTATAGTAAACCCTGAATATAAAATATAAATCATAATCCATAAACTCTGTGTCAAGGATCTTGGCTGTTGCAAGTTTTTATGTGCTTTTTTCTTTTTACCCTGAGCATTTCTCTGTTAACGGAACTACTGCTTGCTTGCATTAAGTGCCCACTTAAGATTCCATACAGATCTGATGTAAAAGTGGAGAATGTTGCAACCCCTTCCCCATGAAAGCAATCTGTCGGTTGTCATGTTTCCTATTGCTGCCTTAAAATGGCTTCTGTATACCATATCTCCTCTGGCAATATCCTTTTCAATCTTTTCTTTTAATCAAACTGGGTATTTCTTCTCTTTTTGCCCTATATGTGCATCCTGTATGTGCATTGTGTGTGTGTGTGTTTGTGTTTGTTTGTGTGCATGTGAATATGTACATGTACATGTACATGTATGTATACACATGCCACTTACACTTGTTACGTGTGTGCATGTTTTTCTTGATCTCTATGTTTAGGTTTATTCATGTAATATTCATCTGTTTGTTTTGTAAGTGTATGATTGTCTCTGGCTACAGTCTAATGGAACAGGCATGCTTCATTCAGTCACCTGCCTCTTTATTCCATGAAGGTTGATTGATCATCTACTCTATGGTATCTGGGTACAGCTATAGAGATCCAAGTGATAGAAACCACCTGGCGCTCTTTTTAGCCAATTCTTGTGCTTCAATTTAGCCATCTTCCACGATTCGTCACGCAACTCCTAATGATCATTGCTCATATCTTTTTCCTTTAATACCCCGCCCCCCAATGCCTTGGGTGTGCGGATCTGTAAATACTTGAGCCGATTTACCTCATGAATGATATACGTACGGTCTAATGTTTGAGGAGCTCAGTCAGATTGTAGTCATTATTCTGGAGTAATGTGGATTATAATGCCTTAGTAATTGCTGCTGCAGGTCACAAATTGCCTCTTTTAATCAGGATGGACTGTTTGAGGCTTCACAGGCTCTCAAATATGCTGAGTTTTTTATTCCCCTAGCTTCATGAAAGCAGTAAATAAGACATGCAAGAAGTCCAACATGTACTTTGTGTGCAGTTTGCTATCATGTCTGCCAGTTTTCACTCAGACATGTACTACATGAATAAGCACATCCAAGAAAAAAACAAAAAAACAAAACATAAAACTGTGAGCATTCAAAATATGTGTGTGATACATGTACTTTGAAACCTGTCAATAATGTGTATGCACAGGATTGTTTTTATGGGGCAATTGAAATGTCTAGAATGTTTACTTGTATGTTGTATTTCCATCAGTCTTTTGCATCAGGTCAGCATTCATGTAGGCATGTGTGAGACAGGCGATGATGTTATTATTAACGTGTAGTTGTACATCTTAGCTTAATGAGAATAAACCTTCTGGGTAGAAATGTACTGCTAAGTGTATGATGTGTTCTTTTGTCCTGTCCCTCCCCTCTCCCTTCCAGGGTGCGACCGCTGAGTGAGCAAGAAAACAAGCGAGGAGATCGCAATGTTGTTGTAGTTCAGAGCCCTTCAAGTCTCCTGGTAAGCCACTACTGTATACCTTAGAATTATGCAAAGCATATGTTTTTACTTCACAATAATTGTAATAAAGACATCTATTTTTTTTTTTTTTTTTGATAGGCAAGAGTTAGATGAAAATGAATTGAGACCTTAGAAACAAAATATTAGCAATAAAGAAGCCAACTGAAGTAGTTAATTCATATTACATTGTGCAATATACTCATTGAATACCAATTTTAATTTCTCATATTTCTTGTCTATTTACCTATTCATTCAATAATGTGTTTATCTTATTTCATTTTTATAGCTGGTTTTCCTGATACCATACAGTATCATCAAGTCATAAATTACCTAACTGCTGCTTTGAATACCAAATCATCCCAAAGAGGACAGTGTTTTTTGTCTTTCTTAGTGTGTTATGGAAATTTGAATTTTGAATAGCCTGTACAGTGTACTTACATTTTAATACCAATACAATACAGCATAAGTAGCAAAACTGAACTCCACTGATTATGGGAGCCTGACTTCATGCTGAGGCTAGAAAAAGAGATGAGGAAACATGATAATGGAGTATTATTGACGAATATACAGTATGATTGAAAATTAGAAGGTTATGTACTCCTACAAGAAGTTCAGATTTCTCCTCTGAATGTTCTGTAGGTACATGAAAGTGTATGATATGTACCATATCTCATTGTTATGAGCTACATTTTCCATATGTCTGTATTTCATGAAACACATCATTTCATCAATGAAGTACACCATATTATAGATGATGAAAGGATAAAGCATTTCCTTGTACACATCACAGAATGATTGACAAAATCTTGAGCTCTGCATTGAAATGTCAAAAAACACCTTTTATAAAGGATGTCCTTTTATAAAGGACAGCAAACTGAATGTAAACTTTTCTGATGATACCATACTGATGCATTCATACTTGACCTATGATTGATATTTGACAATATTTAACACTGTGTCAATATGTAGAGCAAAGACAAACCAGTTTTCAATATAAACAGGATTTAAACTTCACACTGTTGTGACAATGCATTGTTGGGTTAAATTATAGATTTGTTTATGTTTTCACACATTTTGTCTTTGATTCATTACACACCCTGGGTGCAGCATGGCGTACCAGTCTCTCACTCAACATACCTATCAAGATACAAAAAAAAAAACAAAAAACAAGACAATAGTGTGGAGTGCTTTGATAGCAATTAAAGGAAACCCATGATTATAGTTCTTAAATTGAATCAATAGATTCATTTGCTGTTCGCTGCTGTACTTATGAAAACCGTGAGTAATGCAGGCCTGTTAGAATAGAGTTGCCCATTAGCCCATATGTGCAGCAAATTGAATTCTGTTACATAACAAATCATATGCATAGACTAGGAAGTTGGCTGAGAGAAGTTGCAACTGCTCAATATTCTTCACTAAATCGGACTGCTCTCAAAAGCCTGGTGAGCATTTTTGAGCCATTACGGGGATTCCTGAATATATTCCAAGTCGGGCCAACCTTATCGATAGATGGTCTCCACACCGTACACTCTTTTGTAAAGTCAGTGGCTAAGATAGTGTTGGTCATCACTTAACCCTCTGTGTACCACATTGATTTCTTGTCCATTATGCATGCATTTAAAATTTGTGCACATTTGACTCCTTGGCACAGTTGAGGGTTAAACTTACCTTAGGAACTCTATATCTGGAACCTTTGCAGATTGAAGGAGACAAGAACAAACAGTTCACCTTCAACCATGTGTTCCCGGGCGAGGCCACGCAGCAAGATGTGCTAGAGGAGTGCGGCATCAAGAAGATGGTGGACATGGCCGTGGAGGGCTACGCCTGCACAGCTTTTGCCTACGGTCAGACGGGCTCTGGCAAGACCTACACCATCACCGGCCCACCGAGAGCGGTAAGCAATGACTTGAACAGATTTTGCCCACCTGGTTTTCAACACCAGTAATTCGCCATTCTTACACAAGACTAGAGAAAAAAAAATACCGGTACTTGTAATTAGTTTGTGAAAATATATTGATAACAAGTATGGTTTTGATACAAGGGTTTTTGATGTCAAGGCATTGGTGCATATTTTAACAAAATCATGCAGTCTTGGCAGTTAGCCTCTTCATCAGCCATTTAATGTAAGTGAGGTTTTTAAGATTCTTGTTCAGCAAAATGATACTTGCTCACGAATGTCAGACACTTCTGCAAACATTGACTTGCCCTTTTTTCACAGGTTTTTTTTTCAGTAATTAAGGAATGACATTAAAGAAAAAATATATATATTTCAAATCATCTTTCAGGAGGTGAGATCCCACTTACAGGCAGAGAGTATGTCAGGTCTTATCCAACGTTCCTTGGCCTACCTCTTTGACATGATCAGACTCAAGCCTAAGATGTCCTTCTCTCTTCGCTCATCCTACCTCGAGATCTACAATGAACAGGTAAGATGACAATCACTTCTTTCACCTGCAGGTGTTGTCTTTTATCTTATTTATATACACAGATGTTTATGTGTGTGTGTGTGTGTGTGTGTGTGTGTGTGTGTGTGTGACCATTTGAATAGTGCTTATATGCATAATTATGTCTTTTTATGGTATCACGTACACGTATCTGTGTTGGTGTATACCAGTATGTAAACCAATATCCTTTTGTTCTTTATTTGGTATTCTTTCTTGGGGGATCTTTTGATCTTTTGATACCAAGAGTGAATCATTAAAAGAAATAATAATAATAAAAATGATAAAAAAATGGAAGGCAGCAGAAAACAAACAAAACAAAGCACAACTGTGCAACATTAAAACAGTTCCAATATAAAGTGAAGGTCTATTCCTTAAGTTCAGTTGTGTTTCATCCAGTTTCACTTTCTGGCAAGTAAATGGTTGGCAGATATTTAACAGCTTTATTTACTATGGGTTTGACTTTAAAAGTAGAGGTAGAAGTAAGTCGTTGTACTCTTTGCATTGTGATGCCAGGAGTGTGTGGAACTCACAGCAAAGGCGTCAGGTGTACGCGTGCTCCAGTTTCTAAAAGAAAACCTAGAAAAAAAAAAAAGAGGCTGGGCTGGTTGCCATGGCAGCAGAGAAACAACCTTCACGCCTCCCTACCCAGGAGCATGCCGCCAAGCATGACTGCCTGACCCCTGCTTTTGTCAGGCCTAATTGGCCATGTATGCCAACAAAAGTTTGATTCAGGAAAAAATGGCAATTGAATGGTAGCTAATCCCCCAAAGTCTCCATGAATAGACTTCCCACATGCTCCAGGGGCACTATTCATGCAACGAGATTCAGACTTGGCACTGAACTTTGACGTGGAGAGTCTTTTTCTTCTTTCCTTTTATTGTGGCTTCCACTTTAGTGCAGGGCTAGGCCAGTCGTGCAGTTGTCAACAGGCAGTAAATTCTAGCTCAAAGGCCCATACCCGCCTACTGTTTGGAATCCTTTTAGAAATATGTAGATTTTACTCACTGCTTTTCACAGGAAGTGCATTTTGCATTCAAAAGAATAAAAAAAAATGATGAAGAAGCGTGTGTTGTGAAAGCAGTGAGTGATGGGTTTCAAACAATTTGATCCTGACCTTATAAAATTCATATTTGTGTAAACTAGAGTGACCAAGCATAAATCAGAAAGAGGACTTTAAAATCAGTGGGAGTGATGAATTTCACGATCACAGTTAACTAGAGGAGAGTTCATGTAATTTTCCACGAAACTTATGTAATCTGAATGGAAAAGAATATTGTAACAGCAATTGTCATGACTTCGTATTTCTTTATGATTGCAGTCTAATCGGAAGTCAGGCATGGTAATGTTTAATCAAATTGACAAAGAATGATACACGACCCTTTTCTAAAAAGTAATAATGTGTGCCTTCATTGAAAGACTGAATGTGTCAATGTTTGTCGAACATTCTTTGGGAGAGACCCTGCGTACAGGCTCTGTTTGTCGAAAGCTCCATCACTTTTTATGAGTTAGGAGGCATCTGCAAATTTGCTTGGCAAACATATCAATTACGGGATAAGAGAGCCGTGAAGTATCTGCCTATAGTTGACAGGGAGGTGGTAAGACTTTGTACAACCTTGGTGTAGCAGCACTCCGGCAATAGCTATTATTTGTCTGCAGGCTAGTTTACTTGAGGGAAACTTAAATCTGGTGGGACAATATTTACTCTCCTATTGTCCTTAGCCCCACAGTACTGCACATGGTATGCTACACTCTATAAATCTCTACTTTGCTCCAGTTTATCAGCTGGTAGACTCAACAGGGGAAAACCTCTTTAGCAAATGTGCATTATAGAGGATATATAGAAGTGTTTGACCTTAACGAACCGAAGTGAAGAGTAATAAAACTGCTGAAATGCACAAGACGACACCAACCAGGATGTTGTTTCAGCAATGTGTAGAAACCTACAGTGCAATATTCCATGTTATGTTCCAGGTGACTTTAAAAGTGAAATCGGGCAAATAGAATGGTAGAAGTGTTGTGCATACACACACACTGATTCTTTTTTAAATTTTGAATTGTTTAAACTTGAATTATTTAAATTGAATTGATATCAGGAATTAAACTGTGCTTATGGTACAAATGTACTTTTTTTTTTTTTTTTCTAGGGCTATTAGTGAGACAATGTAGTAGGTATTAAATCTCTCTTTTCTTTTTCTACCCTCTCCAGAGGTTGTTGTGACATAACTTTGTGGATGATGATAAGATCTCATCTACAGAAATGGACATTTAAGTTAGATTGCCCGTATATCTTGAGCTGATGTTATATCATCAATCGAAAAAGAAAGCCTGGAAGAAATGTAGGGCAAATGTGTTGGTATTTTTCCACTTAAGTCTAGAGGTTAAATACTGTAGTATGCTGTTTTTCTGATGATGGATATGGATGTATGTGGATTCGATATATGGATATGATATGATTTATGCCAACAGTCCAGTGTGTTTGCACACAAAGTGCATGCGTTGGGTATTTCTTGTGACCTTGCAAATTCATGAGTTTACCCTAGTCAATTAAGTGATGTATGGCAAGAATTCCATGTGATGAGCTAGCAGATGAAATGCCAGGATGTCATGCTCAGTCATGTCACCATGAAATTTTGATTTAATTGTGCAGGCACATCTGACTGTGTACGCTCCAAATGAGAAAAGCCTGTATTCATTCATGCGCCGTAATTCCACTGAATTGAGTGACGCTACAACCTGTCATATCCCATTTATCACATGTAGTGTCGTTTGGTGCCGTGTCTTTTTATCATGATATTCACTGTATATGCCATTAATTTTATGATAAAGTGGAGGAAAAACATTCTTATTTTAGGCTTCAGTTTTCTATGTAATTGTTTAAGCTGCAGAGTTGTGAAAAGCCCCTTTATTTAATAACCAAGCCTAAAGAGAGTTTTGAATTAGCAACGCGGTTGATGAAGTTCATGTTTTTCTCGCTCAAACTGGCATTAAATTATGATGTATTTTTCTCTGATTTTTAGCAGATTTAATGAAGTGGACCATTTCCATCAACTTTTTTTCTCCAATATAAGCAATGGAGTGAAATTTGAAGGTTCTCCTGCAGGTGATAGTATGGAGCTTTAAAATAATAAAAAAACTTAAAAGAGTGAAATTGTATGAAATGTGTATATTTTCAATTCAAACTCAAGTGATACCCACATACGTGATTGTAGTGGAAGTGGCCACTATCAAGAAATACTGTAAGTATACCTGTATATTACTGTTCATCATTTGAGTAAGGGGAGTCCCTCATTCAAAAGCAAACAATCTTCTGTTATGGCTTCATGTTGTACTTCCAGGTCAAAGTTCTTCTAACTTGGCTTCATGTTGTACTTCCAGGTCAAAGACCTTCTAAACTTGGCTTTATTTTTACTTCCAGGTCAAAGATCTTCTAAACTTGACGGGAAGGGACTCCCTGCAGGTGAGGTGGTCCAAGGATAAAGGTTTCTATGTGGAAAACCTGTTTGTGGTGGAGTGTGAAATACTGGATGACATGTTGGCAGTCTTAGAAGAAGGTGAGTACTATCTTGCTTGTCAAGTGGTTATACTTGTAGTGTGTGTGTGTGTGTGTGTGTGTGTGTGCGAGTATGTTTGCATAATGTGAAATGATTTGCTGTGATTGATGATCAATATTCGTCTGTATATTTGCTTGCAAATCTGTCTATCTATTCACTCTAATGTCTATTGCTTTTTCTCTGCCTATTGTATCTACCTATCAGCATTTGTATGCATGCATTCAATTTAAGTATTATCTTTATGCATACTTACTGCTTCTATGCATGTAAATGTATGTATGTATGTATGAATGTATCTATGTATGCATCTGTATATAATCTATATGTCTATGTAGGGGCTATACCATTGTTTATTCATTGGAATGTGGGTTGTTTCAATGCAATGCAATTCTGGTAATCAAACACAGGTATTCTAAAAAAAAAAATGGAATTATTGGTTTCAAACTCTGATTCTTCCATGATATTGCATGTACAACTGTAGCTTATCTGTATAGGATCTGCTGCTGCATATGGAAATATCAGCTTCCAGGGCCTTGATGTATTTATCTTTCTTTCTTTCTTTTTTTCCCTCATCTGACTTTGAATGTTTCGGTAGTCATCAGTAGTCATTAAACCGGTGTTCATATTTGTTACTGGTGTGAGAGATCACAAGAATCCTGTGAAAGGTGTGTTGTCATGTTAATAATAATCAGATACGGAAAGACATTCTGTGAACTTTGCAGTGGTTGTAAGACACTGATGTACATTTTCATTTCTCTTTCCATCTTTCTCTTCTTTGTCAGGGATGAGTCAGAAGGCGATAGCGACCAACAATGTGAATGAGCATTCCAGTCGGAGTCACACCATCATGACAATAAACATAGATACTGAGCTGGTGAGTGCATGCTGAATGTGCCTTTTTGTTTGGGGGGTTTCCTCCCTCCTCCCCCAGCATTTCTAATTTTGATGATCGTTTGTTTTGTTTTGTTTTCCATTTTCATCATGGTTTTAGTGCTCTACTTGAAACATACTGTACACAGTTTAACATCATTTGTTTTCTTTCTACTTCCAGAAGTAATGTGTTGTTGAAAGTTGATGACCTCAAATTAGCAGCTAGAAAGTAGAGAGAGTTGTTTTCAGATATCACCTCATTTTTGTAGACATCCATTATGCCATCTAACATGTGTACCTACATAAGTAAAGTGTATTGGTACTTCTTCTGATTTTTTTTTTTATAATCAGCTTAAGCTCATTATAGAAGTCTTAAAAGCTATAAATGCCATTAAACACCCAGTGAGCAAATATTTATCCATTAACGTGTCAGGGTACCACACCCCTAAAGTATCATTAAAACAACACAGTACAACCCAAAGCAAAAGCTAATAACAATTGGTGCAGTATGAAGGTACCCAGTGATCTGTTCAAACCTATATGTAGATGATCATGCGTGTACATCAGATGATAAATGCTGTGCTCAGCATGCGCACTGAACGCTGCAGAAAGACCTCCATTGAGCACTTAATGCCCCAAGTGTAATTTCCAGTGTTGCCATTAATCATCCGGTTTAATCTCTTTCTTGGTGTCATGCATGACAGCCCGACCCTGATGATGGTGATCTGTACATCACAAAGCATGGCAAGCTGAGCTTTGTGGACCTCGCTGGGAGCGAAAAGGTTAAAGAGCTGGGGTCCACCGCAGAGCTCCTCTCTGAGACGACAAACATCAACAAAAGCCTACTCACACTGGGTAAGGCTGTTTTAGCCTTTCTATATATCATAAGTAGTCATTAGTATCCGTAATTCCATTTCACTTGAATTCATATCCAGTCAGAAGCATTTCTTGTAAACTGCCCTGACTGATTATCATTTTTTAAAAGTTATTTGCAGTATAAGTAAAATGATGTTTTATGCTTGTTCATGTTGTTATGAGCATTTTATAGCTGCATTCTATGTCACTTATTGTGTGGTGCATCTTTATTGTATTGTAGTATATAGTATTATCAAGTTCATTGTAGTTAAGTAAATATGTGTATAGGCATATTTCATAAACCACTTAGAATCTTTTGTATTAAGCACTATATCCCAAGTGCTACATATGTAATTTACTATTATTATCATTGCCCCTTGCAAATATGTGCTGTACTTGTTTGTATCTTAAGGATGTAGCTTTTGTAGGCATGCATGTTTTTAGCACCCTCCTAGCATCCTGTGTTGTTTTTTCCTTTGCAGACATATCAGTTAGGGGAGGGGAGGGTTAGGGGATTGGATTCAGCTGGTTAGGTAGAGGGGACATAAATTTCATCCACCAAGGTACATGAATGCATCGGTTGAGAATGATAAGGGCGTTAAGTTGCCACTAAACCCATAGTGTTCGAGACAACTTAAAGCCCTTCTCATTCTCAACAGATGAATGTAGTACAGTGTACGATAAGACAAGTCACCAAATATTTTGGGCTCTGTTGCTCTGTCACTGTTGTCACTGTGTTTTGGAACAGTACATCAGGTTCAGAGAGATCTTTGCACATATACTGTAAAAGTGGATATTTTCGCGCGAGTAATTTTTCGTGCTCGGCTGGGTAAGATGGATTTTGCGTGTTTTTAATTCCGCAGAATCAGGACATTAACTACTGGAACATATGACATGCAAAAATATTTGCTTGCTTTTATTTTCGCGCTAGCGTCTGGTTGCGCGAAATACGCAAAAATTTCCACACCGCCAAAATTTCCACTTTTACAGTACTTGGATTCCCATATTCCATCCAACTACTCTGTGAGGTGTTCTAGAAGAGAGCAGCAAGCATTAACAATAGGCCACTTGTGTATACTTATGTTTGTGATGCAAACAAGTTTCTTTCTTGAGTTCTATTCTGTCTGCCTTGATGCCACTCATTCTCTTCCTTCTTCCCTTCTTGCCTTCATTACCTTCATGCCAACAAATTCACCTACCCAGGCTTTGATGCTTTCCACATTCTACAGAGACTTTTTTTTCCAAATACATCTACGCTGATAGGTTGTTCTTTTTTACGATATTATATCTTGCCTTATATGTCTCGATTTTGAAAAGTAAAGAACAGTGATTTAATTGGTTTTGTTGTGGTTTTTTTCTGACCGATTAGGTAATTGCATATCTTCACTAAGTGATCTCAGGAAACGATCCGGTCACATCCCGTATCGAGACAGTAAACTCACCAAGCTCCTAGCCGACAGTCTGGGTGGCTCAGGGATCACATTAATGGTAGGAATTTTTAAGGAGGGCAATGCCGTACTCGTCACTTGTGCCACAATGTCTATTCTGTCACTCATAGTGTGCCATATCATTTGGAAGTCCAGGTTGACATAACTTGTGTTTATGTTGCTAAAAGCAAATGATTGTTTAGGTGATCAGTGAATTTCTCTGTGTGTTGGGCATTTCATCGCATGTGTGGAGCATTACATTGAATGAGAGCCATGCCCAAAGTAGGGGAAGAGCCTTCCATGATTGTAAATTGATTTGAATTTTAAGTTGTTTAAAACGTGATTTCTTGTACAAAGAACATCTGGTGAAAAGCAGATATGTTTCAGTGATATGTGCATTGTATTCAGTATTCCACTGAGTCAACACTGGTGTCATCATAATAACATACCTGGGTCCCGTTTCGTAAAACTTCTTATCAGTGACAACTGCCACATTTCTATAACAAATTTTCTCTCAGCTAATCAGATGCACGGATTTCAGTAGCTTATGACAACTATTACAACTTGTCACTGATAACAAGTTTTATGAAACTGGTCTCTGTTTTCTTTTAAAGTGTGATTAGTTTCCAAAACACAATGCTAATATGAGGGAATAGGTGTCTGGTACACTCACACATCCTAGTAACTAAATCGCTGAATGAAAAATCTTGAAGTGATAATAACCAAAGGAGTATCAGGTCATCTTTGTAGAGAGGGGGAAAGTTTATTGAACCTGGAGGTGTTTCATTAAGCTGTTCTTAAAGTTACGAATGACTTACAAACGACTGGTGATCAGTTCTGATGTACTATACTTATCAGAATTTCACTAATTCAGCTCGAGAACTGATCACCAGTCATTCTTAAGTCGTTCATAACTTCAAGAACAGCTTTATGAAATACCCCTTTGACTTTAAACTTTCTAGGTGTGTGTATGTTTCATTTTTCTGTATCTGTACTTCATTTCATTACCCAGATTGCGTGTATCTCACCCTCATCATACTGCCTCTCGGAGTCCCTCAACACCCTGAGATATGCCAACAGAGCAAGGAGAATCAAGAACAAGCCTGTTGTCAGGATGGTAAGATAGGCCACAAATACATAAAAGACAACAGATACATTACTATCCCAACATTTCAGTATGAGAGGAGTGCATACCCTAAATGGTGCTTTTCACAGAAAAGGCACATTTTTAGCTTTATTGAATGCAGGTTGAAGATAGATTGTACCATATTGGCATAATGCCATTTTCTTACTTGTAGAATTTTTGTTGAACAAACATTTGTTTTTTCAAATGTGTCATGGAAGTCAAGAACTGTCACCCATGACAGAAACATACCAAGCAAACCGTGTATTGTAACTCTTCATAGCTAAAAGAGAAAGAATCCTTTGGGATAGGATTCTTGCCCATTGCTGGTCAATCTTCAGCTGTAGCCAATATCAAGTCACAAGTATATGTACCATAACAAAATGGAATGAAATATAGACCTGCTGATATGTATCCCAATGGAAATCCTATCACAGGACCCGCGTGAGAAGCTGATCTCCAGCCTGAAGCGTGAGGTGCGCCTCTTGAGGTCGGAGAACCAGTACCTGCGACAGCGGCTGGAGTTTCCTGGCACCGCCCAGCCATCCCTGCGGCCCCCCATCGCCAATGGCAACGACTTGGGCGAGGCTGGTTTTGGTCCCGGGGAGCCCCCGCCTGATGGAGAGCTGACCCCAGTGCCTAACGGAAGGACATTGGTGGAGGAGCCGAGGATTGAGAGGAGGGAAGCTCCCCTGGAAGGCTCCCATGGAGGAGGAGGAAAGGGGAACTATCACCAGCAGCAAGACCAAGTTCCAAGCCAGAATAAGTGAGTAGTTGTGTCCATAATCTACTTAGAAGCATGTTTAGAGATAGAGAGCATATTCCTCACTTCAAAATTAAGTCATTCCAGACAGAAGTGTGTCTCACTTAGATGTGACTAGTCCTCATTACAGATCAATGTCTTTATGAACCGGTGTTATCACTTTTGATATGAATTATGTGACAGATATTACACCTTGCCCTTTTGCATTACCAATTTCCTATACATTTTGACACATACAGTGCTCAGTCAATTCATTAAATTGCACTAAATATCTATCTTTATTGTAAGCTGGTCTCATCCAGCTTTTGATGGAAAACAGTGTAATTTACCTCTCAAAAATTTGCAAATCTGCGCTTGCTTATATGTGAGAGCTCATTGAGATGGTTTCAAATAGATGTACTAAAGCCATTTTATCATCTCCAGACACTGTTTGTAGCTGTTAAACTGAGTTTGACAACGTGTACAAGAAAATGTCAATGTACAGCAGAAGTTTCTTCCCCCTGCAAACATTATTTGTGTCCTATGAACTGAGACTAACAGATGATTAAAAAAAAATCCTAGCACATGTTTTGCTTCTCAGGCATGAACATCAAATGACAAATCAGTGTCAAAAACTGTAATACGTAATCCTGACAGGTAGATCAATGGTTTTTGTTTGGCTTGTGTGTTGAAGTGTGTGTGCTGCATATTTGTGTATGCTTATGTGCATTTGTTTTATGATCAATGAGTTTCCTGATGCGACAGAACCCATGACATTACTCCACACTCTCATGATTCTTGCTTGGTTGCCCCATGTTTGCCAGCCCTACTGTGTCGGCCAAGTCTGCTGCGGACAACAGTCTCTACGAGATGCTTCAGGAGTATATGGTGGAGAACGAGACGCTGCGATCGGAGAACTCTGACCTGCACTCCGTCAAGGAGAAGGCCAGGAGAGACCACGATGTGGTGGCGAGAGAGAACGACAGACTCTTGAAGAAGCTTGAAGACCTGGAAAGGTACAGTGAAACTGAGCACTCGCAAACACAAACAAACAAAGAGAGGAAAAATAGATAAATCCACAAGATCTCACATGAACCATTTGAACAGATGTACCTGCATGGGCGGATCCAGGAATTCTGTAAAGGGGAGGGGGGGGGGGGGCGTAACTAATAATTCTGGTGCCACTTCCGGGTTTCATTTCATTTTTTTCTTTTTATAAACTGTTGTTTTGTTTTTAACGATAAATAAAGGGGGGGGGCGTGCACCTCTTGCGCCCCCCTCTGGATCCGCCACTGTATCTAACATGACAGTGTCTGGGTGATAAGGGTAACAGTGGTAAAAGTTGTGAAGTGGAAGCCACAAATACTTGCTGAAGATTTGAGTGAATTGGGCAAATGATAAGAAAGCCATGGTAGTAGCAGCTGACAATAAAGCAACAAAGTGTCATCCATCTACATCTTCCTACAGCTGTCTTATTCATGTGGTTTGGAATGCTTGTTGTTGAACTTTTCCTCACTTGCCTCAGGTGCATGTTATTACCACAATTAGAATTTTTCTTTACTGGGTGATGTATAGCAGTGATATTTGTGCATATAAAGACATTTATGAAGAAAAGGATGTATTGTTTTATACATGATTATTGAAATTGAAATCCAGATGCCTGAATTATTGTTTTATCTCTCACTTGTGATATTTGTTGCTACAGGGTGTTCACAGCATCACCATACTCACTGCCGAGTAGCTTCAACTCCCGCACATCCTCCGGCCAGTCTACCTCTTTGAGGGTGCTCAACAACAACCAGCCCCTTCCTCTGGGCCAAGCCCATCCCCTGGGCCCACCTCAGCACCAACCTCACCCCCAACCCAAACCCCATGCCCAGCCCCAACCACACCCACACAATCACCACTCCCAACCCCAGTCCCACCCAGCACACCACTCCCCGCCTACCAAGTCCCAACAACCTTCCCAGGGCCGCAGTCCGCCCGGGAGCCTGCAGAACTCACTCGACAAGCGGCATTCGCACGGGGGCAGTTCATGGAGACAGGTAATGCAGTCCTTTGTGTTTTTCACTTTTCAGCTTTCATCTTTTCTTTTCCAATCATTTATCTTAGAATAATTGTGTTCCCATATTGAAGTTATCATTTATGTTATGTGTATAACATTTATGTCCATTGATTTTGATTGTGAGAAAAGTTTATGAAGAAAAAGTAAACTTGTTTTCCTGGATAAGATCAAATGCTGCCTTTAAACAAACTTATATCCAAGTCAATTGAACTGTTTGAATTTATGGAGGGATAATGTGCTGAATCAAACTATGAAAAGAGATGTGCCTTTTTTATTGACTGATTGTTTAGAGATGTTGAGAACAGCTACATGTATTTTCCTTTGACCCAATGATTCTCAACTGACAATTCTGTATGTGAGCGATAAATATAATAGAAATGTAGCAAGATTGATTTTTTTCCTTTTCCTCTGCCAGTTATATCACTTTTTCTTGAATCCCCTAAATCTGATTTGGCACATTGCATGACTTACAAATTGTATGTCCTACTCATAACATGCATTAGATTTAGATAGTATTGGCAGTGATACATAACATCACCCTGGTTTTCTTTCCCATTGAAAAACAGTCTGGTGAACTCCCACCAGTGGACAGTGTAAAAGGCATCCCTGATGGCTACCGGTCATCCCAGCAGCGCCCAACCCCACCCGGTCAGAGGGACATTTCCCCCTCCCAGCGTTCCTTCCCGAGCATTTCCACCCAGCCCCCCTTCAACCCTCCACCCACCAACCACAGCTTCCCCCGCACCCAGAGCAAGCAGTCGGAGCTGGCCGGCACCTACCCAGGGGCGGGCCACAGCTACCCTCCCACACAGAGGGGTCCAAAGAAGGGAATGTAAGTAGCACTGATTCTTTGCCATAAGTATATGAAAGTGTGGTGAATGGCACTTGTATAGGTTATAAAAATAAGTTTAACAATTTCATAATCCATTTATTTGATACTTTTATAGCGAACAGTGTACAAATACAGCGTGAAGCACAAGGTCCATTGTGGCTGGGGTCCAGTGCAATCTCGTGCCATCTAACCTTATTTTTGAACATATTTGACAAACTACAGTTTGGTGGAAAAAAGCTTACTTTCAAGCAGGAGAAAATATACCATAAGTGAGAGACACACCGCTGAAAAAGGAGAAATTCATACTCAAGCAGAAGAGAGAGATTTTGAAAAAAAAAAGCTGTCTAAAAGTGGGAGATCTCTCGCTGGAAGCAGGAAACTTGGATTCTCTGCGGCATCTGCTGAAGATCTAAGCCTCATCTCACTGTCTCTTGCTCCCTCTTCTGTTCTCCAATCTGGAACACTACTGCAGGATATGAAAAACTTTTTATAAAGTTTAGGTGAACTTGAGTTTTTGAAGATGCCAACCAATGTCCTCATAGTCTCACCAGCAACTCTCTTACATCTCTTGTTCCTCAGTGACAGCCAACGCCTGTCCAACACCAGCCAGAGTTTCCCTCCCCCGACTGGTCTCCAGGCGTCCTTCTCCGGCTCCATGGGGACGGTCCATGAAGATCTCCAGCAATCCGGCCCTCCACCACCTGTTGCTGCTGCTGGTCCTCCTGCCCCCAGCAAATGGGACTCCTCCGTATCAGTCCGCTCCAGCCTGAGTAACCCCAGCCTGCCGGGAGGAAAGCATCATCAGCCCAAGGCAGACATCTACATTCCATCTGTCCCCTCCACTGGTCTTACCAAAGGTACAAGAAACCATTTGCTGTTAATTGAATTGAATTAAATGGAATGTTTTGTTGTCCATAAATACAAATGTGGAATGTGCCTTCCATTGGCATTACATACAAGAGAGATACACAATAAATAACCCAAATAGGCTACAATAGCCACTTTTTTTTTTCTTTCTCGCAACTTTTTGTATCTGCCTTGTTAAGTTGTCTTTTACTTACATCATGTGTCTGGTCTGCTCCACTATCTTTATCTCTCCAAATGCACATCATGATTGATATATCCAATTCAAATCTGTGAGCCCAAATTAACCCTATCTCTGTCACGGGCCGATTAAATCGGCCCAAAAACTGCAATAGAAATGCTTCGGCCGATATTACCGGCCCTATTTTGATTGACAGATTACTTCAAAGGCTATGACACTACCGCTCTTCAAACTCATTTGTGATTGGCTGACAGTGTAAGGAAACGATTTCCAGCCTGAAAAAAGCTGCCCCACCTTTAACCAATCAGGAAAGCTTTCTCAAAGTCCAAGAAATTGTGGTGGCCCCGCCCATGTTCATTTGCATTCAGACTGCAATGTATTGTGTACAGTTTTGCCATGTGTGGAGAACTTACACGAATCTATATATGTGGGACTGTTATAGAGATCGCCGCGAGCGGTGGAAAGATCGTATACGTGGGTCAATTTTCATCTATTTTATCTAAGTCAAAATAGTAAAACATGAAGTGAAAACATTCAGATTAGGGATTTCAACATCTCTGAATTCTGTGAAGGGGTATAGTTTCAGTAATATCGGCCTCATAAATGATCTGAAAAATAGATGAACACTGCACATTCGGTGCAGCAGTTGCAACTGTTTATTCAGCATTAACAGCAGTGCAATGGGTCTCTAGTTAGCCGGGGCCAGCGGGGCAGGTGTAAGGAGCAATAGGGTTACAGTAGCTTCCTGCTGGCGGCCTGAAGCTATACAGTCTTGATATTGGGGTATGTTTGACTGTTTATTATTATTACATGATGAAACCGTCACTATGCGAAACTTCAGTTCAATGCAGGTTTATCATAAAGAAAATGACTGCTGTGATAGTTCATTCTGTTTCAATAAGGGAAGTGCAGAAAGTCGTAGACTAGCATAGAGATGATGATCAACTGGAATGCATGGACACTCCAACGTCGATATTTTCAATAACATTTTTTATCCTTAGATTATCTTATCATTATGGCATTATCATAGGACAAGATTAATATAAATTTGAAAGAAAGAAGCACAATTCAATTTATATTTTCAGCTTGACAAGATACAAACACGCTTTCTACGGTTTGTCTACTTTCAGGCCAACATCACTCACAAAATCAGAAATTACACAAAATGTGTGAAATCTAGGTTGTAATTGCCACAGACTTTTGTTCATAAAATGAAAAGTACTGATGCTATTGATGAAAAAATCATACCATCTGAAAGCTGAATAAATTCTCTACAACATCTATGAGACCTTTTTGTGATGCAAGCTCATGTTGTGTGGAAAAATGAGGTGGTAACATGTAGAAATAAGTCTGCATTGATAATTATGTGACATAAGAGGGCGTCCTACTTAAAATTGAAGTGCGCCCTCACTCAGATTATTATGGAAAATGAAAGTTTAGATCATAAGCTTTCAAATGATGTATAACATGACACATTAGTGTCAATAATAATAATCAGAAATGGCCATCAACAATCTTGTGTCTGTGCACTGCAAAATGTCTGAGCAGTCTGGCTATGGCGTATGTGACAGATATAGGGTTAAGCAACTAGACTACATTATGAGATTGATTTTTATTCTAAATCGTTTTTATTTGTGGCATCTGTGGTGAATGAGTGTTTGGAAACAGTCTGGTATAAGCCTTGTGGTTTTTTAATTTGGATGTTATTTTTTGTCATGTGATTGTTGACAGACTCGAGTCCTCGGCGAGATACGTCCAACCGTCATGATCTCCAGACTATCCATGAGACGGGGAGCGGGAATCCCGCCGCTGCAGCCCCAGCGTCATTACGCCACCACCCTTCCACCACCAGCGAGGCTACGATCGGTGCCAGCCACAGCCAGGGTGCCCTGCGAGGCAGGCCCCCCAAGGGCCTCTCCACCGCCAACACCACCAGCACGGGCTACAGCACCAAGAGTAAGAAGACAGCGTGGTCTGGAGCTGGAGGCAGTGGTACAGGGGGAGGAGGTGGGACTGGTGGGGCAGGGTCATCTCAGCAGCCAAGCAAAACTTTAACAGGTAATGACTGAGGGCATGTAGAATGCTCTTCTGTAGATATGAAGTCCTCTTCTTTGCTCTGATTTTCATGCGGGGTTTTACTCACTATTTATGGTCTGTATTTTATTTTATTGGTATCTTGCATAATCAATTGCTTCAATCAGCAGAGGAATTATGATATATGTTTTTCATATTTTTAGACCTAAGTAGTAGTCATTCAGCAACCAAGTTGATGAGCTCGTATAGCTGGATATAGTAAACCCTACACATATTCTAAAACATTTTTATATTCATTCATATGTTTGTTGTTGTGTTTTGTTTTGTTTTGTTTTGTTTTTGTTTTGTTTTGTTTTGTTTTTTTTTTTTGGGGGGGGGGGGGTGTTGTCTTGATGTTTATAAAGGGTGAACAGTCTCTTGATCATCGTTTTGTGCAATTTTGTCCTGAATGCTAGGACTTCCTCAAAGGGTGAATATGTCACTTGTTTCTCTCATGTAAAGTGTGCCTACAAAATGACATTGGAAGTTGGAACTTTTTAGATTAGATTATGATTTAAAGGGATCATGCAGTAATATTTTTCCTGATATCACATGTGAAATGTGTGATTCTCACTGTGGCAGTCATTTTGTGTGTTTGCATTTTTGCCTGTTCAAGCTTTATTTTGAAATTCCTTTATTGTTGGATGTTTCTGTTGCTTTATGCCTCTCATCTTGCCAGCTTCCAACGGCGTTCCCCTGAACACCATCCCAAAGACGCCTGTGGTCACACCACCACCTGTAAAGTACAAGCCACAGGGCAGCAACAAGATGCTAGCAGCAGCAACCAACAACCTGGACATCAACTACAAAGGCCCCAACTCAGGTATGTGTTCATGAGCCAGGCATAACAACTGTCATCATAAAAAAAAAGAACAAAGGCGATTAATTTCTCTTTTCCTATTAACCCAATCAGAACCACCATCCAAAAGCTCCATAAACTTTGTATACAAAAAGGTTTCAAATAGTATCATAGGCTATCAGATTATTTTTCCAAGGAGAAAGGAGAATGGTATTAGTTATTAGTGTCTGTATGGTTGTCATGCCATCATAACATTCTTTTACCAGGTAATTGTGTGGCCAAAATAATGTGTATTTCCCTCCTACTCCTGGCTGTAGTCTTTGCCAAATTTGTTTAAATCATCTTAATTGCTAACTGTAACTGTTTCTTTAAGTGGTGACATGCTTTAGCAGATTGAAGTTTTGTGTTTCTCTCTCAAATTGGCAATTTCCTATTTAAAAAAAAAGAAGAAGAAGAAGAAAAAAACTCTTTCAGTTTTGATGCAGATGTAATGAATATGACCAGAGCCATCTAATCATTTTCCTGTGTAAGATATGCAGTGAAATTCAAAGGTGCCAATTTGATGATGTAGAGATTACTCTAGAGATGTTAATCTCTGCTTCAAAATTTCCTCTAGGGCTTGATTGGTTAAATGCTGTGTCTCTTTTTGATCTTCAGATTCCTTGAATGACCTGAACAAGAAGCTAAGAGAAGAACTCCAGGCCCTGGACGGAGAGATTGAATACATGAAGTATGTGAACAAATCAAAGGCGGGCGTCACTGGAGGCAAGGGCAAGCGGAGGTAGCGAAGGAGCTTGCTCCTCGGAGGCGAGGAAGGGGAATGTATGCCTTCGCAGAAAGAGAGGAGAGGTACACTGTACTTCAAGACATGTGTCTTGAGCCAAAAGCTCTTTGACGACAGGTGTGCGATGGACGTCCTAACTGGACTTCGGTCAATACTGCTTCTGGGAAGGTATCGCCCATCAAGATGAGGGAAAGGCCGCTTGTAGAGAGGACAAAGTTAGATGCAGGTGAAAGCTTTATTCGCTGCTGCAAGATCGGCAGTGCAGTGGAGGTCCTACCACACGAAGGTAAAATGTGGCTGCAGATGCAGGGAACAGGTTTCAACTCTCCAGAGGTGAGGAGGAGACTATGTTCCGCTACAGGAAGAGAGCAGAGGGTGTGTCAGATGCAGGTTACATAGTCTTGCTCTCACCTGCTGCAAGATCTAGAAGTGCAATGCTGTCCTGTCCCACCAAAATGTTGGCAAATATTGATGCAGGAAAAAAATGCCAGCAGCTCCAGACAGAAAAGGGCTCTACTCCCCCAAGAGAGGAGGGGGAAGAGTATTGTGTAGAATGTGTAGGAAGTGATGGTATGGCACACCAACATACATAGAAAAACCAAGCTTTATTCAGCAGTTACCCTGTATAACTTACAGGATCATGTGTGCAATTGAGTCTAATTTCAGACTGTGCAGAACCAGGAGAGGTGGTGATGGCACTGACGAAAGAGCAAAAAACAGACTTTCGTCATCTTGAGGAGAACTGCACTGTGTCGATCAGAAATCTAAGGAAAAGTTTACGGAGGGCAAGGAAAATTTTCTTCATAGAGTAGACCATGGAAAATGTCAAAAACCAAGATCGCGGAGAGTGTTGGATTTTATTAATACACATTCTTCATGGGGTCTGTGCAGCTTTTCATGGCTGTCCATGATTATATACTTCTCTTTTAAGCCATCTCTGGTGATATGTAAGATGGCTGCAATGTTGTCAGGGTTAACATTTAACCCTAATCAGGCTGGGGGGGGGGCGGAATCCGCCCCCCCTCGACGTTTCGCGCAATATCTTCGCAGCGTGATAAGCTCCCGCCGCAATGTTTCATGACTTTTTTCTTTCAAGTATCGCGCAACTTTTGAGACCAAAATTGTTGCGCCCACGCTTACCGTTTTGACGCGACGCCCGTTCGAAAAAAATTTGTCAACCCCAAAATTGCTCCAAAACGTGATTTTGTGTACAAATCCAATGCAAATTGTGTTTTTTCAATTAATTCACATAAAAATTCATATCTTGACTTAGAATGGAGAAAATTCATTTATTTTAGTATAATAAAGCTTCGAAAAATGTCTGTGACAAATTTTGGCCAAAAAACCAAACAAAAACAAAAGGTCGAAAAACAAAGAAATACACAAGAAATTAAAAAACAATCAAATACATAAGAAATTAATTTCGATACAGATTTTTTTTTTATCCTATGTCTCAGGAGAATGATACAAGAAACATTTTAAAAAAGAAATTAGCTTAATTAGAGCATTAATAGGTGATTTAGAGCCCAAAACTGATTTTATGCATAAATTATAATTAATTAATATAAAATATAAGAAAAAATTTTCGGAGAAAGCAACCATACATTTTGATAGTATATGTCGCGTGTGCCGATTTTCGGCGCGATCACACGTTCCATAGGCGAGATCTGAAGGGGGGGCGGAATCTGCCCCCCCAGATATAGCATAGCCAAAAAAGCCCAGCCTGATTAGGGTTAAGCTGGCTGGAGAAGTAAGAGATATTGAAAGGGATAAGTGATTTACGTAAACGTTGAAACCTTGTTGGAGGGCATACCTCTAGAAATGAACAGGGGTCATTCATATGGACAGAGAATGTCCTGTGTAGAAGTAACAGCTAGTTATTCTTCCCGTCAGGTGGCAGGGATGTTCAGGAATTGTTACTTTGGATCAGAATTTTATGTAAAATACCGTTGGAGAGTATGTCAGGACCTCTACAATGCAAGTTATTCTCGAGTGCCAGGCAGGACTTTGAAATGTACTGATTGGAGACACATTCTCAGTGTCTACCAGTCATCAATGTATCATCACATATGAATCAGAATATTTGAGATGGTAGTCAGGATTCAGGATCTGTTCAGATGTACGTGTACCCAGTATTACATGCAGGACTATAGTGCTATATGTTACAGGGTCCATATGGTCATTTGCACCACGTAGAAAGCTTGTTCTCAGAATAACATTTACACGATAGGTTTCAAAAGAAAAAGAAGGAAGAAGAAAAATGTAAACACCCTTGCAGACTACATTGTAGTTGCTTAACTACGCAAATTATACACCAAGCTTACCAGAGCGACATTCCAGCTTGCCTTGGGGCTGCCTGAGACTTGCCTGGCATAGGGGGAGTGTGGTTATGTGATGATTAAAAGCACATGGTCCCGGTGGTTTAGTCAAATGCGTACGCGGGCACACGGTGCAAGTTTCCTATAGAGACCTACACTATTGACTCCTCTTTCGCGCTTACGCTTTGACCCATTTCCCCAGAGTCCAAAGAAGTCCGATCCACTGTAGTCAGTGGTCCGATCACAGTTTGGCTCATGATTTGGAAGAGGGGGATGACAGCTTTAGCAAACTTTTTTTGTGGTGTCGTACTAAGAAGCACATATGCACACACCCTGGCATTACTACAGACTGTCTGATGCGCAGAGAAGACAACAAAGGCAACGTTACCTAGCAACACCTACGCGCTTTACTCTTGATGACAGCTCAACTTTGGCAATCTTCGTATCAATGGTAACGGTGATCGGCAGTATCATCAACAGCGCCCACGCACCCATCGGGACTATGCGCCTTTAAGACTTGGTTTAGAAATCACAGAATCCGCAGGGAAAAAAAAAAGCAAGATAATGATATTACATGTACTCGTTACTAGGCTTTCCAACCAGCAGTCATGCATCTGCATTCACGTTGAAAATGCCCAGATAATTGGCGATACTTAGATACTTAGATACTTAGATGCTTAGTCAAAGTGTAGAATATTTATTTTGTTTTGGTCATCATTACAACTGTTGTCATGCCTCAGTTTTGCTGTTAAAGAAAGAATGTGTGATTAGTGGCTACCAAAAATCTGCCAATGTATTTATTTGAACATTCCTCATGATATTTTTCATCTCTTTACTTACGATTTGTAGAGTAACTTGCAACGGTATAATATGCATCATAATGGCTAACTAAGGTCTGTGAATAGCAATCTACCAGCAGTAGCTTGCCTTGTGATCCATGCAGTAAGATTTACCATATCTGCACTGAAATGGCAATTTCATCAGGATGATAGAGTTCAAATTAAAGATTGTCTCCACACTAGCAAAATCCTATGTCAATCTTTCTAACCTTTACCATGTCAATTATAAAAACAAGGAAATAGATCAAAACTTTTAATGATCCTGACAGTTTTCTGCCAGGCATTTGTTGTCTCAGATGTTGCAATGTGGTATAGAGCCATTTGAATACTAGTATTGGGTTAATTTGCCACATTATTCCCCCCCCCCCCCCCCCATATTGCAAATTTTAACTTTATGTAGAATTGGTAATTTTATGATATTCCTGAATGCTCCATAATGAGGCTTAGCTACTCAAGTGACAGAAGTGATAATATGCATTATAAGTTAAACAGAAAAAAAAAAGAAATTGTGCAGACATACATGTAATAATGTAGTGCCTCTACATATATTGGTGTTGCACATATTACTGATTGTGGTCTCCAGTGGGTTTGGGGATCAGAATGTTTTTACAGTATAAGGAGAATGTAGGGAAAATGTAGGGGATTTGCTTTATTTCTAAGAAAACTGTTCTTCAGTGATACCTGTGTTTGTGCAATGTTTTTTTACACACAGTCTAACAAAGCCGTCCGTATGTTGTTGTGTGCAAGATAACTAAAGATATATATTATTTTTGTTCTTGCTGTTTGTGAACTGAAATGAAAAAATGTATGATTTCCAGAATACCGTGCCAGCCACATGAAATTTTGTGTGAAGAACTGTTTTTGTTTTGTGTTTCTAATTGGCTTATAGATATTTGGTTTGTGATGGACTTGTACCTGTTTGCCAAATAATGTGATTTTTTTGTGTGTGTGCAAGGTTATTTGAGTGAACTGAAAACTTGAAGTGTTGCAGATGTAAGATGCATCATAAAGCGCTTATAGCTTGTTCAATGTTGTGAAGCTCATAGTCTTTCACGAGCGAATCACTCAGATTTGTGGCATGGCTTGGGTCAAAGCAACCATTTTGACGATCAATGCATGAATTGATGACACAACTTACCTCAGTAGAAAGCACATGTACACATTCATATGTGAATACCATCCACCAATGAATTTTTGTCATCAGTTTTTGAGTTTCTTACATCTGTCCACTCTTTATGTCAGAATAAGAGTTTTCCCCCATTTAAATCATAGCTGTGCTGAACTTATTGGAAAACAGCCAGTTTGCCTCAGTGTAAAGCAAACATATATGAATACCATGCACTATTGAATTTCTGTCGACTGTTGGTTCTTGAGTTTCTTACATCCGTCCATTTATGCCAAGAGCTTTATCTGCTTCATTCGTAGCCATCCAACTTGTCAGTAGGAACAAAACCCAACTAAGTACCTCAGTGAAAAGCACACATATGTAAATGCCATGTACTGATGAACTTCTGTCAATCGTCAGTTTTTTAGTTCCTTACACCCATCCGCTCTTTTATGCCAAAATAAGTTTTTTTTCCCCCCTGTTTCTGTGGTAGCAGTGCTGAACTAACCATAAGAAAATCCCAGCTTGCCTCAGTAGAGAGCACCCATTTGTGAATACCATGTACTGTTGAATTTCTGCACACTGTCGATTCTTGAATTTGTTATATCCGTCCACTCTTGCTGAAAGCCTGAAAGTACACTGATAGTCTTTCATGTCGATGTTTATTCATTTCAAAGGGAAATACACTTCACATTGTATTACATATTACACACATTACAATGTATTCATTTTTTCCCCAGGTGTTAATATGCATGATAATCAGGTAGAAAATGGTATTGGCAGATAAATTGCACACTTTTTTTTCCCCCTCCGGGAACAAACTCAGTAGAAACAAATTCATTGTCATGTAAAGATGACCATCGTATTGTGTGGTCAAATACAGAGCTACTTACTACCACCTATTTTTCTTTTTTCTCCATCTTTACAATCCATTTTAATTAATGTCTCTATAGTCATGTTGGTGACTGTTTATCTGTATTCTGTAGGTATGTTTCTTTTACTGTTCATTCTCGATCCAAAATTGTTTGAGTTTGATACTCAGAGGAGGAAAGAGGATTCTATGAAATATATTTCTGTGTGATTTTTTTTTTCTGCGAAGAAATCAGCACTATGAAACCTACACATGCAATTTTGTTACTAAATGACTACTGTAAAAGTGGAAATTTTCGTGGTGTTTTAATTTTCGCGCATTTCGCGCAACCTGAAACTAGTGCAAAAATAAAAGCACGCGAATATTTTTGCTTGCCATATGTTCTTGTACTTACTGTCTTGATTCCGCGGAATTAAAAACACGCGAAACTCTTCTCACCGGGCCAAGCGCGAAAAATTAGTCACGCGAAAATATTCACTTCTACAGTATTGTTGTCTTATGTAGTTGTATTGTTAAAAGCTGAAAATCAAAAGTTCTTTACATGATCTCCATACCCATGGGAATGAACAAAGATGTAATTTAGAAAAGCTGTGGAATGCTATTCTTCTGAGTTGTTTCTGAACAATACAAATTTGGGAGTATGTCTCTAATGATACAAAGTTGAGTACAATGAATTAATTCAGCCATCTACTCTGGTTTCAAGACATGATTATGTCACCACTACACCGGTACTTGAAATTTGGTGGCCTATTTCTGTGAGCCCATTCAATTTCAACCAAATCTCATGTAATATGAATTGCGTTGTATGTCAGACTTATGGGTAAAGTTCCATCTAAAATATTGCTGACGGACTGAGATGTGTGAAAGTTCTAGGTATTACCCAGGTATCTGTTGTTTTCTCAAAATGCTCGCTGGTTATCCAATGCTTTTCAATGAACAAAGGCATTTTTAAACATTATTGACACATAGTGTCCACGCATAGTATCACCGGATTACTTTGAGTTTTCTGCAGCGTTTTACCTCATGAGTCATCAATGAAAGCTACAACTCTGACACAAGAACACTGTATTATCAAGTTTAGGAACTTACAAGAAAAACTACCCTGGAAGAATTGCTTGAGGGTGAAAGTAAGCACAGCGAGCCGCAATTGACGAGGAATCAATGCCATCTTAAAAATGTGGTCAGAGGGCAACTTGGTTGAACAAATGTGTGGCGTACAGTGCATGATCATACAATCAAATAGCGAGAACAGAGAGAGATGAACTCGAGTGATGATTTTTTAATGATGTTTGTAATTTGAAGACTAAATGCTGCCAGTAGATACAGTATATGCCAAAGATGTGATATGATCCTAATAAAGATTCAGTTATATATTTTCTTAAACAAAAAGATATTTTGATATAAATATGTCTGTGCAAGGATTAGCGTACATTCTCCCTACGGTATACAGTCAACCTTGTCTTAGTTGACCTGGCATAAGTTGAAACTTGGCTATAAAATAAAAGTGGAAGCAAAATTCTGCTCTGAATAGTTATAAACACACATCAATTCTATTGTATAAATGAAAATTTACAGAAGTCAAAGGATAAACTGCAGTCCCTTTAATTCAACTTGGACAAGGTTGACTGTATTTCTCCTGCTCTAACAGATTATCAGTTTTCTTTTTCTTTTCTTTTTTAGCTGTATGAATTGTGTTACAAATAAAAATGATGATAAGTTATATGGGGCAGTAATGAAGCAACTAGTCTGTAATATTGGCAAACTATTCTTATTTCATTCATAATGTGTCAGAAATTCTTGCATTTTATGGCTGTACAAAGTATTTAAATGCAGTGTATATGTGTACATCTGTGTTATGAAAGGTTATTAACTCTGTAAATATGGATATAAGAGCTATGTTTTGAAATTTATTTTCTGTTTTTTATTGTGTAAGAGCAAGTTGTACAAAGTTTATTTAAGCATTGTATATTTCTAGGAAAGATTTAATAATTCATTGCAAATAAAAGTACTTGCCAGGAAGGGTTACGTTTGATTTTAACGACTTTGTATTTGCTCTCTCATTTTGTTCCAAGCAGGTGGAGATGGTTGGGGATTTAATTCGGAGGTCAGTCTCCGAGTGCATTAGCATAGTAAGTCGTATGAGTAATGGTAGAATGGCAGTATCTCACTAACATTGCACAAACATTTCAAGACAGATTGCCTCATATTCAGGGCTGTACTTTCAATGGTAATACTGCGTACAATGATGATGATAATTGTTATCATAAAACATGAACCGATAGAGATTTCTACAATGCGAAACAAAGTCACCAAGGCATTTGCTGGAAAAAGTCTAGGGGAAAAAAAAAAAATGTTTGACTATTTGAGTGGGTAAATCATTCACGATGACATTCAGTGGGAATATTGAATCTGCAGTCATAATGAAACTTTTTTTCCCAGTACATCATAAACAGAGTAGCCCTCAAACAGCTGTCCTCAGTGTGCGATGTGAAATGGCCACAATGTACTTTCAAGTTCTTTTGCTGGCATTAATAGTCATAGCTTTACAAACTATTTGCTCCAACAATCATGCATAATGTACATTGTGTACATGTATCATCTGACACTAACACCGTCAAAGAGAGAAACAAATGGTGATCTGGGACAGCTGAAACAAGGAAGTCACAAAGTACAGTCGACCTTGCCTATTGAAAGTTGAATTTATTTGGACTGAAGAAATAGCTTCAACTTAGAGAAAATTCGACTTAAAATGGCTTTAATTGGGATTACAGAATGAGTTTCAATAACTTGAACTTAGTTCAGCTTGAAACCCCATAAAAACAATATTGTTGGTCTGTTCAGTGAAAAATTATGGAAAATTTCACATTACCACATTTGCTTAAGGTCAAAGGTCACAAAATAAAGAAAAACAAAAGGAACTGGATTTACATCATAACTTTATGTAGGATAGTTCAATTTGTCTCATATTTTGGGAATATAAATATGAGATGTTCTACACTTTTTACTATCCATTTGTTGATACCTTGATAAATATTTTTAATCCATTTTTAATATACGAATTAATATCGCTTATTGTTTTCTTTGTTTCAAAATGTGTTAACTTGAAAAGGAAATGTAACTGTCAACTTTTTGTAGTTTCCATGATTCCCTATTATATGAGCTACATGTATTCACAGTCCAAATTTCAAGCAATTTGGACATAAAATAAGTCTTTAATATAATCATAATGCATTGTATGGAAAATGTGATTCTGAGAAAAGGCCATTGAAGTTCAGCGACCCTTTTCATACTGATGTACACATTCAACAGTCACATATGCCATACACATAAAAATATGTATAATCATTATGATGCTATTCTAGAACCATAAATCACAAGAAAGTTGTGTAAGTTGTAGCTTGAATGTTATCAAACTAATTAACCATGCATAAAATGAAGTAAAAACAACAAATATACCACCTGTTTATGTCCATTAAAAGCCTCCAGATGTGTACGTCTCGCCTTCATTTTCAGCGTGCCTTTCCTCGGTTGCCACTGCTTGGTATCGTTTCTCTTTCCTGATTCTCTTCACTTCTGGTTGCTGGGCATGCTTTGCTGCTTTGATCCTCTTCTTGTCCAGCTTCCTGAAAAATTTAGAAGCATGCTCACCTGCTGGATAATTGAGTCTCCTGAAGATCGCTTACGCTCCCCTGTGTTGTAGACGATCACTGCGTCAAAAATTGCCACTTCGAGCCTCTTCCTTCCTACAAATGTTGGTTTTGGGCAACGTTGCCAAATTAAGTTATGGAAACTTTCGTTTGTGTTTTGTGTTCCCCCATGAGCACAGGCTTCAAGCAACTTGTCTTTGTGAGAGTTTCATAGACTGACTTGATCGTTTCACTGACATATGGGGCCAGTCTATTTTTGTTTGCTTCTTCTTCTGACTTACCTTTTTGGGTGGGACACCAGCTTCCGCAGTCCTGATGGTCACCTGAGTGATGTTTGAATGTGGCCCAGATGTCTTTCTTCATTTTTTGCACGTTGTTTGGATTCTTCCTGATGGCTGCTCCGTAGTGACCTTGAAGTTTTTTTATTTTTACCTTAGTGAGCCTTCCCTTCCCAGCACCTAAGATTCCCTTCACATTGCGACCCTCATGATGGAACTTCTTGTCTTTTACCTGTTTGCATTTGTCCATAAGTTGCTTGCCCATCCTCTTCTGCACATGTCCACAGCGCTCCAACTTTTTGATTTCCTTACCTGGATATATTGGTGGGTTTGCTGACGATACTCGATGATACGACTTGGAGTCTCCGTCTCCTAGATATCCTGTATACTGTACACTGTACCTGGTAGTTCTTTTCTGAACATTTGAACATTCTCTCCATGGCAGCAGGTTCCATAGCTCCAGCAGACCCTGAGTGATTCCTGTCACATACCTTTTCATGCGATGTCTTCCAGTCTTTCAGTTTGTCCTCAGGAAGCCTCGTGGCTGCTAATTTACAAGCAGCGCAGTGGTTGCTCAGGACCTCGACATCTAGGACTCGAGACTTGCTGCCTGCAACTGAAATAATAGTGCCGACACCATTCTTACTACAAGAACCCCTACGTTGCCAGGTTCCATCACATGAGACTGTCATTTCATCTCCTTTTGTTACCTTTTCCTGATATGCTGCTATCTATACGCTCATTGATTCCTGTGCGCATTTTTTGGTGATATTGTGAATTTTCTTGAGATGTGATGACCATGTACCTGTGCCCATTTCATTGGGGATGTTCATGTTTCCACAAAATCTTTCACAGTCTGCCCGATGCCCACCATATGCCATTGTAGAAAGTACAACTACTCGATTATTGACTTCAAAAAATTTGACCTACCTTTTTGGAACTCTTCAGTACTGTTTCATGGTGGCAAGCTTGACAAGAAATAGTGACGATTGCTGCTAATCCTATCTGCCTCTCACTTACATTACGTGACCCGACTTCATAACATTCTGGACATGGAAATTAATTTATGAGTTCTATCATATTCTCAACGTCCATGAATCTAAATCCTGTTGGATGAGCGAATTCCTTGATGTCCTCCTCTTTCTGATGTTATCTGTATCTGTATCTGTACGGTTTAGTCAGCAAAATGTCCTGGAAGACACATCCACGCTAACTTGTAGAGAAGCACTACGTGTGGATAGAGCGCGACTATTGAAATTGCATCAAATTTTGCTTGAACAGGGACAATGATGGGCATTGAACCACTGCGTTGGGGAGTTGGTTCCAGTCTTTAACAGTCGTTATGAAGAAGGAATCCCGGAAAACTGTAGCTCTGTGTCGTTGTTGAATAAATTTTTGATTATTGCCTCTGGTGTCACGTGCGTTGGGTTGAACATAATTATATAGGGGGACGTTGACTAAACCGTTTTTCATTTTGTACAACATGCAAAGCCTCTGATGCTTTCTCCTTGTCTGGAGCGATTCCCAGCCCAACTCGGATAATGCCCTTGTAACAGATCCCTCTTCCCTGGTATAGGTGTTCGTGCAGAATCTGGCTGCCTGTCGTTGGATTCGCTCGAGAGAATTAATGGAGTGTTTAGTGGTAGGGTCCCAGACGGAGGATGCGTATTCGAGTATGGGTCTCACTAGGGCCAGATATGTAGCGGATTTCACTTTCGTATCACAGTTCCATAGGTTTCTGCGGATGACATTCTGCACATTTTGGGCTTTCTTAAGAACTTGCTGAACATGGGGGTTCCAGTTTAAGGTGTTGGATAAGGTGATGCCCAGATAGGGGTGGGACGAAACACTCTTCAATTCGGAATTACAAAATTGATATATGTTGTGGGGTGGATTTCTCTTGCCAAAAGTAATAGTACAACATTTAGATGGGTTGAAGTTCATAAGCCAGGTGTCCTGCCAGTTTTCCAGTGATTTTAGGTCATCCTGAAGAATACCGACATCTTGGGAAGGTGAGATGGATGAGTAAAGCAGACAATCGTCAGCAAATAGTCTGGCTTTAGAAGAAACAGCATTTGGTAAGTCGTTTATATATAACAGGAACCATAGAGGACCAGTGACTGTGCCTTGAGGTACACCTGAGGTGACGCTCGCAGATGAAGAGGAATGACCGTTCAGGACAACACGTTGGGTGCAATTGGTGAGAAAATTCCGGACCCACGTGGATATCTCACCGTCAAGTCCATAATATTTCAATTTAGAGATGAGTCGGCGGTGTGGAATCTTATCAAAGGCTTTGGTGAAGTCTAACAGTGCCGCATCAACCAAATTGTTTTTATTCAATTCATGGCTGATATCATGTATGGTTAAAATGAGTTGGGTTTCAGTTGATCTCTTGGCCCTGAAGCCATGTTGGTCGTCCGAGAGGATATTATGGGATTCAAGGTGTTTCATCACGTGACTATGGATAATGTGTTCCATAACTTTGCACACTACCGATGTAAGTGAGATGGGACGGTAATTAGCAGGACATCTTCTGTTGCCCTTTTTAAAGACAGCAACGATATTGGCCTCCTTCCATCCCTGTGGGACAATGCCGGAGTTGATCGATGACTGGAAGAGGTCTTGTAGTGGCATAGCTAACTGTTGGGCGCCAATTTTCAGGAACCATGAAGGTATGCCGTCTGGGCCAGGAGATTTGTTAGAGTTCAGACCTTTGAGTAATTCAAGTACTCCATCTTCAGTAATAGTAAGATGATCAATCTGTTTGTGTGGACTGTCGCCAAACAAGGGGACGTTACCGTCCGGTTCAACCGTGAAAACACTTTGAAATTGATCACTAAGTATATTGGCTTTTAGGTGATCTTCGCTGACTATCTTTCCCTCAAAATCAAGATCAGCGACCCCAAAGCTTTCTTGATTAAGGCGTTTGATAAAAGACCAAAAACGTTTGGGTTCTTCAAGCAGGGCAGACCCTAAGGTGTTCCTGATGTAGGAAGACCGCGATTTCCTAATGAGTTTGTGGGTGGATTTCCTAAAAGATCTGAAAATTTCCCAATCGGCAGGTTTTTCCGATTTTCTAGCTTTATTGTACAAACGTTGTTTTTTCTTGACCATACGACGCAGGGTTCTGTCGAACCAAAGTAGGTTGAAGCGGGATGAAGACAATTTATGTGGCACATGGCGTTCCATTATTGAGAGAATGTTTGATTTAATCTCTTCCCATTTTCTGTTCACATCATAATCAAAACAGTTGTTACGATAATATTCAGCAAATTCATGGAGTGATTGCTTGATACCCTCTACATCAGCCTTGTTTCGTAGAAATATTTTCCTTTTGGTTGGACGTTTTCTGAAGGGAGTGATTCTGACATCGATTACAACAGCATCGTGGTCGGAAATTCCTTCCCTACATGTGACCTTCTGTACAATTTCAGGATTGTTTGTGAAGACCAAATCAAGTATACTCTCAGTTTTTCCATATCTTCTCGTGGCAGAACTAACATGTTGATACAATCCAAATTCCTCAGCTAGGGAGATCAGTTTACCGGCAACTCCAGTTTTACTGCCACTCTCAACACTGTGATCAGACCATGAGATATTTGGCAAGTTGAAGTCCCCAGTGAGTATAACATTATGTGAGTTAATTTTTTGCCCTATCCTGGTGAGTGATTCCACAAGGTGCTCAATTGCTTCACCTAAATTTATCGTTGGGTGGACGGTAAAAAACTCCAACGAGCAGTGGCCTACAGCCTTTAATTTTGGTTTCAGTCCAGAGAATCTCACAATCTGAGTTATATTCACTGCAATGAGAAGTAGCCAGGTCCAGTTTGACAGCCTGGAAACCCCCCCCCCCCCCCCTCCAATTTTCGGTGGGGTCCTGTCTTTCCTGTGTACATCGAAATGATCAGGAAAAATCTCACTACTATTGATGCTGGGGTTTAACCATGACTCGGTTCCACACAGGATATCGGGTTTGACAGAGTCTACGAGCACCTCAATGTCTCCGGCTTTAGATCTGACACTTTGACAATTTGTAAGAAGTATCTTGAAGTCGTCCTTCTTATTCATTGGGCGCTTCGTCTTAATAGAATTAGTGAAATTTCGATTTGACATTTTAGATGAGACATCTTTTGGCGAAGTCGGCTGAGAAGTATCTATGGAGTTCAAAACATCAAAGGGATTTTCAGACGAGATGTTTAGATCTACGCTGAAGAATGAGCCAGAAAAGGACAGATTTTCACATTGGGGACAAATCCAGTTGCAAGAGCTATTCATAAGTGAAAAATACGTATCGGAGTCAATGTTACAGCATGCTGTGTGTAGCCACTTATCACAGCTGTCGCATTGAACTGCATGATGATCTCTCAAGACGTCACCATCACACACACTGCAAGGTGCACAGCAACTAGAACAATACCATGGTGTAGAATTTGCAGCTAAGGTTTGGACCTGTTTGAGGGTTTTTCCGGCACAGCTGAGGTGAAAAGATCCTTGACAATCTTCACATTTGAGTTTATTTTTGCTGAATACTAATTTGCTACAAAGGGGACATGGTTCAGTGCGCCTGGGTTTGTGGACAGGGCCAGGATTCATTTGAACATCACCTGAACACATGATCAGGCCCATTACAACGGTTCGATTTGGTTGGAGGTGATGTAGGAAATATGTCCTTTCTCTCTTGCGGGTGAATGATATAGTGTTACAATGTTGTCCAGGAATTTGTTTCTGTTAGACAACCTCGAATTCCAGATTGGGTCATACATGTACCTTGCAAACAAAGAGCTTGTATCGACTCTGGGTACATACAGGGCATAATTTACGAAAACAGAGCCGGTGCCGGTAAATTGATCAGTAGGATCGCAGTATGCTCCAATAGCAACAGAGCCATTCAGGCACGATGATTTGTCTCTCAAAAAGGAAGTATGAGGAATGGATGTACTTACAGTTTGCAATCCCTCATTCCCAGGATGGGTATTCAACAGTCCCCCTAGTACTCTGGCAAGTACAAAAAGTGTGACAGCTGCGTTGAAATTGGTGCGCTGTTGGAACTCAGACTTGTGCATAGTTTCCCATGTTAGTTGTATAAGGAAATCAGTGGCCAAAACACATCAGAGGTGGGTTCAAGGTGATAACCCGAAGTGTCGATATGAGCTTGAGGAGTACCGCAATGGAAACAGGAGGTAGAGTGACCCCACCGTTGACAAAATGGTGGTCAAAGATGGCGGAAATACACGCTAACAAAATGGCGATCCAAAATGGCGGAGCACAAATCAAAACGATCCAAAATGGTGATGATGATGGGCCAGAACATTAAAATACATCAAAAGTAGAACGCAAAAGACACAGGTATCTGGTGAATAAGCTAAAAATACACACAAAGTGGCGTGGAGTGAAGGCAAGAACTATAATTCACGCTGAGAAGATCTTCTGGCTTCGTGGGCGAAGTATGTACAGAGTATGTACAGAGCATCAATCTGGGCTAACTTTGATGGGCAAGTATCGGCGACTCAGCGGTGGCGCAACACGATGCTCCGTATGGGATTTGTGTTACTGACCAGGCGGGCCAGAGCAAAAATTGAGGATAAAAATTCAGCCAGATCACACGTTGAACAACGAAAATAAATACGCAGTAATGCTAAAAAAGCTTTAAAAAGCAGAAATCACTTGATGGAAATATGCGATGACAATTCTAAAAACTAAATTTTAACAGATTTGAAAGTTAAAATCCTGCGACAAGGCAGTAGAAGTCCATCCACACGAAGCGCCCTCTATCAGAATAGTTCATAGTTCCTCTATCAGAAATGTTCAGTCAGCTTGGCTTCACTTCCTTCAGATGGAACATTTTTACTTACCTGAGCTGATGCCGATGGTCCTTCCTCCTGCTCCTTACCTGTATGTGATACTTCACCATCACTCCATCTTTTCTCAATGGGTGGGACTGCAGCTGCTGGTTCCCTCTTGGCCTCCTGTGTACTGTATATCTATTGCCATGGAACCTTCTCTTCTTGGATCTGTAAGATGAAGGAGGTTTGCCTTTTCCCATTTCAAAAGTGATGATTTTGACACTTAGGATGTGAAAAAAAAGGCAAAATAGCACCAAATTCACAGTAACATCCACACAAAGCCACTGCAAAATACAGACTGCAGCCTGGTTACAGCGTCCCCACGCCAAAAGGCAAGCGAAGCCAAGCCAGCGTTACCGTACGTGAAATCGAACACCTGTTTGTTGTGGCTTGACATTCCTGCGAGACGCAATTGCTACTCACATCACATGATCTTGCCAATTCATACAGGAAGAAGAAGCAAGTTGATATGATCATGTTAGATTTCTCAAAGGCCTTTGACAAGGTTCCACACAAACGCCTCCCAGACATTACTAGGAATCCAAAACCAAAACCTCCTGTGGATACAAGACTTCCTCTCCAGCCGTCAGCAGTCCGTAGTCATTGAAGGTACGTGCGACACCCAGGGCCTCTTCCGTCAACACCTCAGATGTTCCCCAGGGTACCGTTTTGGGCCCTACACTTTTCCTTCTCTTCATAAATGACCTGCCTGAAGTAACCTCATCCACAACCAGACTTTTCGCAGATGACTGCATGTTATACCGGGAAGTCAGCAGTAGCACAGACTCCCGGAAGCTACAGAAAGATCTTGATGCACTGTGGTACAGCAGTGGGAAAACACCTGGCTGATGTCATTCAACCCCAGCAAGTGTTTCGTAGTGAGGTTTTGCCCCTCCCGATCCACAATGAATTGCAGCTACTACATCCATAACACTGCTCTTCAAAAGTGTGAGTCTGTTAAATATCTTGGTGTCACGTTATCTAATGACTTCAAGTGGTCATCACATATCTCAGCAATCTCCATGAAAGCTAATCAACGTGAGCTTGGTTTCATCCGGCGCAACACAAGGTTCTTCCCTCAGTCATTCAGGGAGGCAGCTTATAAGTCCCTTGTACGACCCCATCTAGAATATTGCTGTAGTGTCTGGGATCCACATATGGCCTCGGACATTCAAAAACTGGAAAGGATTCAACGCCAGGCAGCTCGCTTTGTCACAGCTGATTATAGAAGAACGAGCAGTGTGACCAATATGATTAATAAGTTGAAATGGCCCAGCCTATCTTCACGACGTACTGTGAGCAGACTAACTATGGTGTACAGAATCATGAACGACTCTGTTGCAATTCATCCAGATACATTCTTCACAATCAACTCGTCTAAAACCAGGAAAAATCACGACATGTGCTTCCAAACATACCGCCCCAGGGGCAACATCGACAAATTTGCATTTGCCCAGAGATCCATACCTGAGTGGAACAAACTTCCAAGCTCTGTAGTTTGTGCAGTCTCACCTGAGCAGTTCAAGGAGCTCTTAAAGGACAAGTTCACCTTCATAAACATAAGGATTTAGAGAATGTAGCAATATTAGTAGAACACATCATTGAAAGTTTGAGGAAAATCAGACAATCCGTTCAAAAGTTATGAATTTTTGAAGTTTTTGTGCAGTACCCGCTGGATGAGAAGACTACTGCAGTGTATGAATAACTTAGATGTCACATGCGTACAACAATATAAGGAAAATATGAAGAAAATTTCACAAAATTCCATCTTTTGAAAAAAGTACACATTCCCCTGACTCGTTACCGACAAATGTTATGGGTAATATCATTCCCCCTGCCTTTAGAAAGAGGCAAGTCAAGTGCTCTTTAATTATGCGAAAAAAGTGAAAATATGTTGAATTTTCTTTTACATTTTCTTTATACTGTTGTACGCATATGACTCACAAGCTGTAGTAGTCTCCTCATCCAGCGGTTCCAACACAAAACTTTAAAAAATGCATAACTTTTGCATCGATTGTCGAATTTTCCTCAAACTTTCACTGATATGTTCTACTAATATTGTTGCATTTTCTCAATCCTTATGTTTATGAAGGTGAACTTGTCCTTTAATGACCCACCTCAAAATCACATCCTGTGATTAAGCCCACACCCCTCCTCTCATCGTGCACACAAGTTGTATTCATCTTCGTGATAGGCTGCATTTTATAGCCCTTTGAAGACTATATAAGAAGAAGAAGAAAAAGGTTCTACCTGACCCCCTCTCTCACTTTGCTGGCTCTTGGAATGTTTATTGCAGGCCAGTGACCTTTATAGATGCCGTGCATGTAACCTGGCTTCTGATTGGCTATCCTGGCCAATCACAAAGGCTTTTTTTATACTCAACCATTCCCCCCCCCCCCCCCCCTGGCCTGTAGAGCAATTTTCATTGCTGTAGCACATGTTTGAATAGTGAAGATATGGGGGTTTGAAGTTATGCGCATAGCAAGCCCCTGGGAGCCGGGGGTGCTGGGGGTGCTGCAGCACCCCTGACTTTTTGAGCAGGGGGGCATAGCACCCCTGTAAAAAATAAAAGTTGGGGGTGCTTCCCCCAACTTATATCTTTTTACAGGGAAAATTGCTTGTTTTTTCTATAGAAAATTGTCCAAATATCCCACCCAAAGTGTTTGATTGCTGAATTTCACTTCTGAAAATGCGAAATTTTAATCTCCATAGCGTGTGAGGGGTATCCCCCTCCAACGCAAAACAGGCTTATAAGTGCAGACAGCACTATTAAAGCATTTTCATTGTCCCTGGATATTTTGCTTTTCCTACTTTTCTATTGTGTGTTTTTTTTTTAAATAACGCTACCTGAAGGGCTCACTTGATTGCTGAATTTCAAATCTAAAAATGCAGAAGTTCCCTTATTTAGGGGAAGGATCCCTTCAGGAAAGCGTCGATGGAGGGGGCAGCATATCATTTTGCCCCCCTCCCCAGTAATTTCCAAGATGTGGATTTTTTTTTATTCGACACTGTCCCAATCTTCACACAAAGTGTGCAGCAGTCAATTCTGATGCGAAATCTCCCTCGTATTAAAGGGAAATACCCCCTCCCACGATATTTTCCTTTCTATTCTAGAATAATGCAAAAGCTTCCTCGGCAGGGGTGCGGGGCAGTTGCCATGATATTACCCCCCTCCCAATGATTTTCGGGATGTCGGAGATTTTCTTGCTTTTTGTGATGGAAACTGTCCAAATATTTTACCGAAACTGTGCAAGGCATTGTTGCAGTTCAATTCTGAAAATATAATGGATTTATACCCCCTTCCACATCCTCCACCTTTGGTCCTTTCCCATAAGATTGACATATCTCCGGATGATTCTTTCATCAATAGATCTGTCATTTCTGTTCAAAAAATGCAAAAGTTTCTTCGTGTGGGAATATAATATCCTCCTTTCATTTAGGCCCTAACCATTTCCCCGCTTAGTTCCCCTCCATACGTTCCATAGACGCAGTAGTATAACAGTACACTTTGTGGATTGATAATTTCCCTAATTCCACCAAAATGTGTTTGGGAGATAATGTCAATTGGATTCTAAAAGTGCCACAGTTTCCTCGTATTAAATAGCACCAATCCTGGAATAAAAATATTGGGTGGGAGCTATGCAAACACATCACTTTGACCCCCCCCCCCCCCCATCCCAATTCCCCCCCCCCCCCCCCCCCCCACGATGCGGAATCCCCACGATGCGGAAAATTTTCTTGCTTTTTTTAATAGAAACTGTCAAGATATTTCACCAAAAGTACACAAGATCGTTTAATTTCAATTCTGAAAATGGAAAATGCCCCTAGTGTGGGAGTGATACCCCGTCCCACACCCTTCCCCGTTAGGCCAACTTCCATCCACATAGACTTTTGAGATCGACACTTTCTAAATATTTCATCAAAAAGTGCGCACCAGATCTGTCACTTTGATTTAAACAAATCCAAACGTGCCAAAATGTGGGAAGGGGATATTCTCTTTCAGTTTACCTTTATTCCCCTACTACATTTAGTATGCTTATGCTTCTTTGACAGTTTTTCAAATACTCCATCATAAATGACTATATTGTGTAGAACCAACATATTTTCTTTTCAATCCTTAAAATACAAAGGCTCTCTCAAATGGGAGGGGTTAGAGGACACCCCCTTCTAAAACCCTCCCCCTTGCTGTATTAGCCTCCACCCCTTGTATTGATTACGGCTACATTACATAACATATTAAGTCAAAAGTGTGCGCCAGAAATTCCACAACTTTGAATCACAATCATAAAGATGCGAAAGCTTTCTCATGTAGGAAGGGGATACATCCTCCCACATCCTTCCCCCGCTTGGTCGCCCTCCATAGATGACTTACTACACTTGTCTGAAACAAATTCCAGGATATTCCACCTAGATTTTGCATCAGATCATTGTACATTGTATTTCAATTCTAAAAAATGCAAAAGCTCCGTCGTGTGAGAGGGGTCTACCCCTCCCAACCCCGCCTCCTCAACTTCCATACATTTATTACACAGTGATGCTGCACACGCAGAACAAGAGCTGATTATACCCCGATTTAATGGTCATTCACATTTCTGTGAATATCTATTTTTAATACTTTTTTTTTAAATTTCACCAAAAGTGTGCACCAGATCGCTGAATTTGAGGTCTGAAATCTCAAAATCTCCTTCGTGTGGGAGGGGGGGGGGGGATACCCCCTCCCACACCCTCCCCCTTTATGTACCCTTCCATGAACTTATACAAAGTGAAGATCCACACACACGAACACTGATACAACTTTCGAAATATTCCACCAAGAATGTGCATCAGATCATTGTATTTCAATTCTAAAAATGCAAAAGTTCAATCGTGTTGAAGGGGCCTGGCTACCCCTCCCATCCTCGCCTCATCAACTTCCATACAGTTATTACATAGTGATGACGCACATCCAGAACAAGAGCTGATCATACCCTGATTTAATGGACATTCACATTTCTGTGAATATTTACCTTTCATACTTTTTTTTAATAAAATTTCACCAAAAGTGTGCACCAGATCGCGGAATTTCAGGTCTGAAAATCCAAAATCTCCCTTGTGTGGGAGGGTATATGCCCTCCCACACCCTTCCACCCTTAGGTCCCCTTCCATGGACTTATACAAAGTAAAGACCAACAAACGATTCTCTGATACAAATATGGGGATAGTCCACCAAGATTGTGCATCATATCGTTGTAATTAAATTCTACAAATGCAAAAGCTCCGTCGCATGGTAGCCACCTCCCATCCCCGCCTCATCAACTTCCATGCAGTTATTTCACAGTAAGGATGACGCACACACGGAACAAGAGTTGATTGTAACCCAATGTATTGGTCATTCACATTTCTGTGAATATTTTATTTTCATACTTTTAAAAAAATTCACCGAAAGTGTGTGCCAGATCACTGAATTTCAGGAATGAAAATTCAAAATTTCACTGGGGTGGGAGGGGATACCTAATCACAGTGATGACGCACACACGGAACAAGAGTTGATTGTAATCTGATTTAATGGTCATTCACATTTCTGTTAATGATTTATTTTACTTGTTAAGAAATTTCACCAAAAGTGTGCACCAGATCGCTGAATTTCATGTGTGAAAATTCAAAATGTCTCCAGTGTGGGAGGGGGATACCCCCTCCCACACCCTCCCCCGTAGGTCCCCTTCCATGGACTTATACAAAGTGAAGACACACACGCATGAATCAAGAGATAACAGATACCTCATTCAACAATTCATCCATGAACATAGTCCACGAGTATTCACTTTTTTTTTTGATTGAAGAATTTCAAAATTTACCACATAAAGTGTGTTGAATTTCACTAAGAGTGGAAAAGTTCCTTGTGTGGTGGAGGGCTTTCTCACCTCGTTTCGATGTCCCCATCCCGTCCCTTCATAAATATTTCCCAATTGCAGCTTCTGCTCTTTTTATCATAAGTCTGATATGTAGCGATGCCATATCAATGGCCAACACTGCTTATAAAATCAATCTGTATTACTGTTCTGGTGCCTGTTTCATAAGGAGTAGTGATTGATCTTCTTCTCAGTCTTTATGAAACAGGTCCCCGATACAAATGCATATTATACACAAAAAACACAACACAATCGTACATTTCCACAATTATTTTTTGGAAATCTTTGATGAACAATCAAGTCCTCTTGAGACTTCCCCCTATTCAAGACGAACCTAAATACAATATGATATTGAAGTTAATCAAGCACATACTTACTTCATATCTTTATCTCCAAACGTGCGAAAAGGCATTAATGCACACTTATGCGTCATTACTCTGCAGGTGTCATAAAGGTCAAGGTAAACAAAATGGCTAATACCACTGCCATAATTATGTACACAAGAAATTGCACAACACAACCAATGATACTGATCAAAAATGTACCAGAGCTTACTATGAGTACATACAGCAGATATACCTTAAAGGGACTGTCTGGTTGAGGTGAGGATTCAGCTTGTAACATTTTGCGAGATATTTAGAAACCACTCTTTGAAATTCTAAGGTGAATCAAAAGTTTATTTGATGAAAATCAGTTTTGAAATGACTGAGATATCTAAAAGCAATGTAAAACAAAAATTCCAATAAAAGTTGTGGCCCGTCAATTTCATTAGGATTGCTTTTTTTGATATCTCAGCCATTTCAAGGCCAATTTTCATCATTTTAATAAACATTGAATCCTTCTTGAAATTACATGCTCTTTCATATCATTTCATAGGTTTCTCACTATCTCACAAAAAAAATTATAAACATGAATCCCCTGTACTGTACTGTACTGTACAGTCCCTTTAAAAACAATATGCTTGATGTAGTTGAAAAAAAGATATTAAAGCTCTTTACTAGTTCTTCAAAGGAAGAAAGAATATAAATTTGAATACATTAGTAAACCACCCTATTTTTGCAGTGCCGATAGAGCATACAGCTGAAACAGCAGGCCTCTTTGTCTGGAGGCAACCCAGAAGTTGCTTGTGGCTTTGGGAAAAACAAGCAGATGAAGTTCATGGAATGTTTTCATGTTTTCACTGCTATACTGCTATACTGCTATACTGCTATACTGCTATATACAAAATGAAATTAAAATGAAATGTTGTAAGGGAATGGTTTATATGGAAACTTCAAATTTATGCATTGTGCGTTAACTGCGTGTATTTGTAAGTGAGTCAGGTTATCTGTAGCCATTCAAGAGTTGACAAACATAATATATGTGCAATGTATCTAATATTCTTTCTTAGTTTTGTTATGTAGAAAATGGCCTCTGATATTTGAATGGAATAAGAAAGATTTTAGGTAGTTACACATTATCTTAATTGACTCTTACAAAGAAACGGTTGTTTTGTTTTTGTTAGGAAATATGGTTTATATGGAAACTTCAAATTTATGCATTGCTGGTTGAGCTGGCTCCCTGAGTGTTGCGTTGGGTTGGGTACGTTGAGTTAGATATTTAGTTATTTATGATGTTTTTTTCTTTTTATCTTCTTCTCTTTCTCTCTCTCTCTCTCTCTCTCTCTTTTGCAGTTCTGTTTTGTTAATTGTCCAAATATAATGAAATTAAAATGAAATGTTGTAAGGGAATATATATGGTTTACATGGAAACTTCAAATTTATGCATTGTGCGTTAACTGCGTGTATTTGTAAGTGAGTCAGGTTTTGATATCTGTAGCCATTCAAGAGTTGACAAACATATGTGCAAGTATCTAATATTCTTTCTTAGTTTTGTTATGTAGAAAATGGCCTCTGATATTTGAATGGAATAAGAAAGATAGGTAGTTACACATATCTTAATTGACACTTACAAAGAAACGGTTGTTTTGTTTTTGTTTTTGTTTAAATGTATGCCTGTTAATGAAATTTGTATCTTTTTATATTGTAAGCTGACTGTTTTGGGTGCACCAGGTGGGTTGGGGAGGATGGCCTGAGGGCCCAAGTCATTTAGTTGGCTCTTTCCAGACCCGGGCTGCCCAACCTGGTGCACCCTTACCACTCCAGGGCCCCGTTGCTAGAAACTTTGCGTTTAAACGCAACTTGCAAGTGATTGTCACTGGCCAATCAAAATCATTGTTGCATGCATGTCTTCTTAATAGGGCAGACCCTGAGCCAATCAGAATGGTTGTTTCAAAATTAGCAATTATTTGCAATTGATTGCAACTTTCTTGCAACGGGGCCCAGTGTATGTTCTGATTTCGAAATGTACTATGAAATTTGTGAATGAAAGCCGAATAAATAATAATGATAATAATAATACTTTGCTATTAACATTATTTGGTGACATGTTTGTGAAACAATGCCAATGTCGGTAATTCCTGAGAGATCTAACAGCTTCATAGCTTGAGAGATGAACATCTTTAACATGACCAGTATTACAATCAACTGTCACCTGTGTCCTTCATAATAATCATGAATATTTGGTGGGAATTAAAAGGCAATGCTAGGTGGGTACAGTAAAGTGCACTCCCGTTATAACAAACACAGTTATAACACAATTTCAATGTAACAACACAAAACTGCTGGTCCCAAGGATTCAATTATAATGGGAGCCGCCTTTTAAAACTGCTTTTAGTTACACTGTCAAATTCCAATATTTGTAGCTCTTTGGACAATAATATTGCTAGTCACTGTGTCTCTAAACTGCAGACAAAAAGGATTGCAGCAATATATGGACCCCAATCAATGTGCACACCTTTAACCTGTTGAGGACGGGCTGATTTTGCTACAACACGCATTTCCCATAGACACCTGCCCGAGTATACTCGAGACTCATTCTCAACGGGTTAATATTGAAAACAAGAAAATTAACAAAGTTTAGCACCTGATGCTCGTCGAGTGAACACGCATTTTTTTGAGCTCTCTCCCGTTACCCCGCAACCCAAGTACATTGTATTCTACAAGCATGAGTAACCCAAGAAATAGCGGGAAAGGGGCAGCGAAGCGTCAACGACCAGATACTGGAACGCCGCCGAGCCCGGAGGCGAGCCTGCTACCTAGCATCCGGCAGCTGATGGACAGGCAGCTAGATAAAATTGAGGAACGTTTCGAAGTCCTGGAACTGAAATTGGAAAAACAAGTTAAGCGAATGGACATAAAGGTCACTGAGCTTAAGGAAGCCATTACGTTCCAAGTGAAAGAAACAGAGGAGCTGAAAACAAAAGTAAAAACGTTAGGCGAAACTGAGAGAAAAGGAAACAAGCCTTCAGGAAGAGATAGACAGACTTTCGGCACGGAAGGAAGGCAAGATGGCGTACTTCTCCTACAGCGAACCCGGTAAGCTTTTCGTGGACAAGGTGTGGATGCCTATCGCGGAGCAGTCAAAGTTCGTGGAAAATCTCCGGGATGAGGTCAACGGTAGAGATGCAACCTCGAGACCCAAGTAGCCTGCACCTAATGTATGTCTATGGAGCCTGTTGGAAAAAGGAAAGGAGCGACTATAGTTTTTGAGAGAACAATTTACTGAAGGAACCCGAGAAACAAGGTGCGTAACATGAATACTGGCCTCCTGTGTTTCAAGCCATGTCAAGCTGTTCATTATTGGTGGAAAGAACCTAGTCTTCGATTTTGTATAATATAATTGTATTCTGCTACGGCGGAGAGCTTATTTTGCGTATTTTGGAGTGATGATTTAGGTTGTTTCGTGGCATAATGGAACGACAGCATATTTTTTTTGTATCATTAAAATGTATGATAAAAAATGAAATTAAGGTTTGGGGGAGACAGAAATGTGAACGCGATGTATAATGACCTTTGACGGACTGTCAAATGATTATTTTTCTCTTTTTCGAAACTAAAGATTTAATAAATCTATTTTGTTTTGTATAATTCTGATGAATGATGAGATTGTACATATTGCCAGGTCTCCAAAACCCTGGCATGTCTGTTTCTCTCAAATGAATTATATTTGTTGAAAGTTGAAATCATTAGGCAGAATAACTGAATTACAAGGGAAAGATATGAGCATTGTGTATGTATTTCATTTCATACAAACCATAAGGAAATGCCCTGCTTTTGCTGTGCACCATTTGGCATTGATAGTTTTGTATAATCAAAAGTAGAAAATGAAATTAAGATTCAACGTTAATGTGAATGTGATGTACAATGACCCCTGACAGACTGTCAAATGACCTTTGTTTCAACAAAAGATCCGCAAAATGTATCTGTTTTATATAATTTTGACTGATGGTGAGGTGATATATTAATTATTGCCAGGTCTTCAAAACCTCGGCATGTTTTCCCTCACATGAAAATGTCTGAATGCAGAATCTCATAGGTAGAATAATTACACGGAAATGAAGTGAGCATTGTATGTGCATTTCATTTCATATAAACTCTAGAAAATGATATGTGTTTGCAGTGCACCATCTTCCTGGGTTTTTTTTTTCCTCTTTTTTGTGTCTGCAATTCTGAACAATTTGACTTTGATAGTAAAAAGTTACAACCGGTAACACAGAATTCTAACCTGAACAACTGCATAAAACAACCCCTGATAGATTAAAATGATTTTTTCCCCCTCAACAAATGACCCGTTGAATTCATATACTTTATATAACTCTGACAGATGACAAGAATTTAAAGTACATAATATTGTCAGATCTCCAAAACCTCGGTGTGTATGTATGTTGTTTTTTTTTTTTTTACGAACCCTGTCCGTTCGAATGTAGAATGGTTAGATCGAATGTAAATGGTTAGATATGATGATTACATGAGATGAGCGCTGCAGGGCACATATCGATTCAGACAAACCCTGTAAGTAAATGCCATGCTTTGCAGTGCACCATTTTTGTTTTGTGTGTGTGTGTGTGTGTGTGTGTGGGTATGTGTCAGTAGTTTAGAACAATTTGATGCTACGTATCATATGGTAACTTAGAATTTTAATTGGATTAATTAGTATTGAAAGTTTTGTATTACGTAAACCGACAGGAATACATGAAAGGAAGCTTCACTGGGAATGCAAATGTGACGTATAATGACCCCTGACAGATTGTCCAATGATTTTTTTTTTTCCTTAACGAAAGGTCCACCAAATTAAACTGTTTTGTAAATAACTCTGACGGATGATAAGACCGTACATAATGCCAGGTCTCTAAAACCTCGGCATGACAATTGTTTCCTCTCAAAAGAACCGTATCTGTCTGAATGTAGAATTGCTAGGCAGAATGATTACGCGAAATGAGCACTGCACGACGCATATCACTTCATTCAAACCTTAAGGAAATGTCATGCAGTGTACCATTTTATTTATCTATTTTTTATTTTTTGCATAAGTACTGTTGAACAATTTGATTTTTGATAGTTGTATGGAGTTATAAGTGGTAATATAGAATTTTCATTTGAATAACTGGCATCAAACATTTTTATTATTCAAACGCATGATTATAAAAGAAACCAAAATTCAACGGATATGTGAATGTGACGTATAATGACCCCTGGCAGATTATCTAATGATATATATTTTTATGTGTGTGTGTGTGTGTCCTAGCAAAAGGTCTGCCAAATTTGTCTGTTCTTGTCCTTCCATTTTATCCTCCTGGTTGGGACAAACCTTGATTTTGTCCTCCCGTAGGACATAGTAACGTCATGTTTGATTATTTTTGTATGAGTACGTTTTCTATGCAAATCCTGAATTGGATGAATACCACAACTCAGTTATATGTTATGTTTTGTAGTTGTTACCGATAATCCTGACAAGGATTAACCAATGCGTGTGCATGATCCCGTTTTTTTTTTTTTTTTTTTGCGACGAATTTAATCGGCATTAACGCGAACTATTATTTTGTTGACTCGTTGATAGAGGCGATGCACTTTCAAATAGCTTACCGAACCTTACTTAACTTTGAAAATCTGGTTTGGTATGAATTGACAGTAATAAGTACATGACGCTTGACATCACTACATGTTTTTTTTAATGTTTTTTTTTTATGGGCTTTTAATTTGTTTAGTCTTCCGAACTGGATGGAGTCGAATGACCCCGTGCTCTTGCAATTAACTCCTTTACTTTTTCCATTTTCTTCAATCTTTTACACGAACGTACCCGCAACTAAACTCTTACATCTTCATTGTAGATGATAAAACCAGGGAGGTGCACCACGGAGTTGATCTTGTATAAACATACGAAGTTCTGCATTTTGGATTTGAATGATTTTACGTGTAAAGCAATGCGTCACTTCTCCACACCATGTATAGTAATGAGGTACATGATGAAGCATGCTCCTGCACCTGCTTATTACTTGGGTCTTTCTTTTGCTTGTTCGCTTTTCTTCATTGTTTTCTTTTATTTTTTTTCTCTCTCTCTCTTTCATTGTAACCATTCGTAATTTGTACAATCACAACAGGTGATTCTATTTGGTCATTACCCCCAGGGAGGCACGCTTTACATTATTTGGGGTGAGGAAGTAGACAACTCTATAGGTTTGACTCAATCAGCACGTTATGTAATCCCGAGCCTGATGGAGCGGGGTATCGCTCTGACTGATCCTGTTTTGCTTTGTCTGTTGCTAGGTGTTACTTTCACTCCCAGCACAACGTATCTGATTAGCATGGCATTATTTGTTGTTAGAATGTGTTAATTCTACTTGGAAGCACGTCGTATATTTGACAGATGATCTACAGTTCTCTTAGTTTGATGGGTCAATAACACTAGGACCTTATTTTCGTCTTTTGCCCAGCAATGTGTCATGCATGATAACCCAAATACATCTGTTTGTTCATTTCGTTGCCTTTTTTTCAAGACGATATTCACAATGTAGCGTGCTATGTTCGTGCTTTCTTTCTCTCGTTCTCCCTCTCTTCCTTTTCATGAAGAAATAGCTGACAATCTGAATGGTTCTTTCGCACCTTGTCATAACCATGATCTTCGTAACGATTACTTGTGACATGAGATAGGATTTTTTTTTCTTTGTTCATCCTCTGAATAGGTGGCGTGACATCGCCTGTCAGTTCAGTGAACTGTGAATGTAGTGTAGCTATGTCACGTATATTGTAATACGAATCTTGGAGAATGGAAGTAGCAGTGTTGCGTATTGTAATCCCGAGTTCAATTGGAAAGGTGTCATGTCTTTTATACTTATTATTATTACTTATTATTTATTACTTATTATTTATACTTACATTGTTAGGCCTACTTATTTTCCCTCTTTCCTCTCAACAAATTGAATTTGAATTGCATTGACTTAATGCTTTTGTTTAAGATGCAATGGCACGCCACGAATTCGGTTTAACTTTCATTTTCCTTTTGAAATTAGGGTAACCAAACTGCAGGCCTTGTTTCATTTAAGATGAGGTGCTTCCAGATTCTATATGTAATGGATGTTTGACTGCTATTTTGTTGCGTTTTTTTTTTTCCGAGGATTGGTTTAATTCGTCCCTTCTCCTTAGTTAGGAGAATTCTTGTTCAACTCTGAGTTGGCGAATAATTTGATTTTTATTATGCCTCCGCCAACGAAGTGGCCGGAGGCATTATGTTTTCGAGTCGTCCGTCCGTCCGTACGTCCGTACCGTTTTGTTTTTGTCGATATCTCAAGAACCGTGAGGTGGTTTTGCATCAAACTTGGTATGAGGGTATATCCTGGGGGATAATACTTTGTTTGGATTTTAGGGTCACGGGGTCAAAGGTCAAAGGTCACAGGTTATTTTGTGAAAAAAAGGTTGAAATTTCATGTTTTTCTTCATATCTCGCAAATGGTTCAAGGTATCTTCATGGAACTTAGTATATATGCATGTACCGATGGGCAGTGATTATCTAGGGAAGTTGGGGGTCATGGGTCAAAGGTCAGGGTCAAAGGTCAAGGTCAACTCCTCAAAATATATACTTTCCTTATATTTATGCAATGCCTGAAGGATTTTTTTTAAACTTGATGTATGCATGTATAACCCAATATATATTCTGTGGGAAGTTTCTTGCCAAAAGGTCAAAGGTCAAGTGAAAGTGCTAAATTGCACTTCTTCCTCCATATCTCAAAAGTAACTCAAGGTATTATCACGAAACTTACATATTTATGCATGTTCTACCTAACAGTGATTCTCTTTGGAACTGTGAGGTCAAAAGTCAAAGGCCAGGTTTAGATAATACTACATGTATTTTACCATTTGATACTGAAATTATACTTTTTCTCAATACCTTGAAAATTACTCAATGCATAAACTTATAAAAGGGTCAAAAGTCAAGTAAAAATCATCAGTTCCCCCAAATACCTGCACTCTGACGTTTTAATCATTCATCCAATTGAACCTAGTTCTAGGAAAGTGAACATTCAGCACATTTGTGGCTAACCTGTCATTTTAATATTTTGCCAATTGTGTGAAACTGTCATCACACATTGTCAAGACATTGTACTATAGACCTATTAGGAGAACCATGCATTATGGCGGAGGCATACACCAGTCGCCGTAGCGACATCTCTAGTTGAATTTATAGTTTGGGTTCGGCAAACCTTGATGGGGTGGGAAGGGCTCTCTTTTTTTGCATGTTGTTCACTGCTCATGAATATGAGCTATAGAATTATGTGTAATAAGCTGTATTTTTTTTCTTGTCTTTGTGTTGTCCTTGTTTATCGTCGGTACTCTGCTCTCTTAACCCTTGCACCTTGTCTTCTCCTGCTTCCCTCTCCCCCTTCTACTATTCCATTCTTTTCGCAGCGTTGCTGGCATTCTTCCGTTATCCCTTTTCTTCTGTTCCTTGGGTCATTGCCTTGTGCACTCGAACACACTCTGCATGATTCTCGCTGAAACTCGAGTTCGGTCTTGCCATTCATCCTTTATATTTTAGATGATGCGAATTGAAAACTTCGCTTTCAGTTCACTAAATAACGACGAATTTTTTGAAATGTTTCATCAAGATCCAGTATCATACATAATGACTCCCAAAATGATGAGTATCCTGCTGTTTATGATTTCGATTTCTGTGAAACAGATGTCGAATTTAATGAGGATAATGATGAACAATATATAAGCTCCAAGTGTTATACTGTGAATCAATTCAAATCTTTAAAGGTAGGGAATCCCATTTGCATGCCTTAAATGAAGAATTGCATAAATACAGTGGTATGTTGAAGAGAGTATCATTTTAGAAACTCCCATAAAGTATTGAAAGTGGAAGGTAACATTTAGTACATTTTTATTGACCGTTAGATTTTGAATTGAATTCTTTTCGGGGCTCAGCGTAAATTCCAGTACATTACTAGGCTACCTTTGCAGACCCATGCACTGCATGTGTGTCCATCATGTATATTTTGTGAAGAAAGTTTAGCAAAACTTACAAACATTTCTATATACATTCTTGCCACACACTCTATATGTTATTACATCAGCTCTTATACTTTTAGATTTGTGTTTATAGATAAAAAAATACAGAAGACTGCAACAAAAAGGCGTAAGTGTGGCTGACACACAGAACTACTGAGTAGTTGAGTTTTGTGCATTATTCAAATTGTAGATAACTGTTGACTTCCAAATTTCTCAGCAGTGGCCTAAACAAGTCCCCTGAGGTTCATATTTAATGTTTTGCTGCATTTTGGGAGGTCTGTATAAGGTATCCCCTACCTTTAACCGGACTCACCGATTGTTTTTCATTATTGCATTTGAACATAAGGAGTTTGAACAAGAATTTTGACAAATTCTGTTGTTTTCTGGACAATACTCCTGACATATCTTTTTCTATAATAGGTCTTACTGAAACATGGATTGCTCAGGATTCTGCTTCCACATGTTCTCTTCCAGGCTATGATTTTATAGAAAATAGTAGACGCGATAGAATGGGCGGAGGTGTTGGTTTATACGTTAAACAAAACCTTGATTACGTTATACACAAAGATTTAATTTGTCATTATGTGTTGAAATTAAGGTCACCCACGCCAAAAACATACTTGTATTTATAATGTATAGACCTCCTAATTCTAACACCCAAGATTTTTTGGATTATTTGCAATTTCTATTCCATAATCCAATATTTAATAATAAAGACTGTTATATTATGGAAGATTTCAATATACTCAGTAGATTTCAAACAATGAATACTGCTCAATCTTTTCTATAATGTCCACATCTTTTTTACCCCTTATAACCAAACCAGCTCGAGTAACCAATCACTCGGCAACTCTTATTGATAATATATTTTGTAATATTAACCCCTTACCGGTCTCTGGTATAATTCTTTCAGATTTATCAGATCATTACCCTATTTTCACTCACATACCCCTTCAGAAAAAAATCACCATAAACGACCCGGTGTCAACTTTCCGGAAGGTGACACCTGGAAATATAGAGAGGTTGCAAAATGCAAAGACCTCGGTAATGTGGATTGGTCTTTTATATGATAATACCGAAAATACAAATGAGGCTTATGACTTGTTTATGAGTACTTTAATTTCGGTTATGGATAAGCATGTTCCTAATGTTAAAAAGAAATCCAGAAATTATAAAAGATCCCCTAGACTTCATTGGGTATCTAAGTCCTTACTGCGATCAATCAATCGAAAGAATAATTTGTATTATGCAGACAAAATTAAACGTACCCAGCAATCTCATAATAAATACACTTCATATAAAAACGTCCTCACACAAATATTACGTTATGAGAAACGGAAATATTTCACTACTCAGATAAGTTTGTTTAAACATGATATTCAAAATACTTGGAAAGTTATCAATATGGCTATCAACAAAAATAAAGACAAACCCCGTATTACATCAATCAAACATGGTGATGTATTTTTTGATGATGTTTCCTCAATAGTTGATATTTTCAACCAGTATTTTTCACAAATAGGAAGTAATCTTGCCCAAAATATTCCACATAGTCATCTGAATTTTCAAGATTATTTAGAAGTCCCCAATCCAAGCTCATTGTTTTTCGTGCCTTTGCATAGAAATGAATTATTAGATATAGTTCAGAATTTGAAAAATAAAAAAAGCTCTGGATATGACGGCATTGATAATGTCCTTTTAAAAAGTATTATTGATTATATTGTTGATCCACTTGTATATGTATTTAATTTGTCTATAAGTAATGGTGTTGTCCCTGAGGCTATGAAAGTCTCCAAAGTAATTCCCGTCCATAAAAAAAGGGGAAAGGGAAGATGTCTCCAATTATAGACCAATATCCCTGCTAACCTCTGTTTCGAAAATATTAGAAAGGGTTGTTTACACCAGGCTTTTGACGTTCTTAGACACCCATAAAATTATTTCTGATCACCAATTCGGATTTCGGCAAAAGCATTGCACATCTCATGCAATCCTTACCTTCCTTGATAGGGTTTCAAAAGCGATAGATACATTTCATCATACTATTGGAGTCTTCCTGGACCTCTCCAAGGCCTTTGACACCATAGACCACAGCATACTACTTCACAAATTATCACATTATGGTATCAGAGGAAAGGCCTTGGAGTGGTTCAGGAGTTACCTTACTAATCGAAAACAATTTGTATTTATCAACGGACATGCATCGACTACACAAAATGTTAACTGTGATGTTCCTCAAGGAAGCTTACTAGGTCCCCTTTTATTTATTCTCTATGTTAATGATATGTCAAATTCTTCAAGCATCCTCTCTTTCTTATTATTTGCGGATGATACTAATGTGTTTTTATCTGATTCTGATTCTGATCGATTAATTGCTATTCTAAATAGTGAATTAATGAAGTTACTTCAGTGAATAAGAGTGAACAAATTATCAATAAATTTGCAAAAAAAAACAAAAAAAAACTAAATGCATATTGTTCAGTAATTCGCTGGAAAATTTACCGAGAAATATTTTCCTGGAAGACACGGTCATAGAAGAAATTTCCTCCATCAAATTCTTAGGTTTGTGGATGGACAATAAACTAACCTGGGGTTCGCATATTGATTCTGTATGTCGTGTTATTTCAAGGAATATAGGTGTTATAAACAAAGTTAAATTTCATCTTCCCCAAAATGTACTTTTTACCTTATATTCTACTTTGATACTACCTTACCTAAATTATGGGATACTCGCATGGGGGAAACACTTTTTCTACTTATACAGAAAGAATATTATTATTACAGAAAAAAACTCTTCGTATCATTTGTCACGAATCGTGGAGAAGTCATACTAATAATTTATTCCACGAAAATAATATTTTGAAAATTTATGACATTTATCGTTTGCAATTAGGACAATTCATGTAAAAACTCACCAACCATTCTCTCCCCCTTGTGTTTGATTCCATGTTTTTAAAGAATGAAACTGTTCATGCATATCCAACCCGTCAATCCCATGAATATCATTTGCCTTTGACTAGGACGGTTTTTGCACAATCTTTATTCTCCTTTTCTGGACCAAAATTCTGGAATTCTCTGGATAATGATATAAAAGAAGCTTTAAGTTTTTGTACATTTTCTTTAAAGTTAAAGAATCATTTAAAAACTTCGTATGCAGCATAATAATTCATTCTTCTTTTTTTACTTTTGATTTTCAAAGTTGTTGTTGCTTCGTTATTTTTACTACTCTTTCTTCATCAGCGAGCCCGTGCTTCTGTGCCTCCAGTGCCCTGGTTATGACCCACCATTTCCTTCTCCTCTCCCCTCCTCCCCCCCCCCCCCTTGTCCACCTCGGACTTACTACCTTCTTCACTACTATATCTTTCTATCCTCTCATCAATTTTTTTTTTCCTTACAAGAGAGCCGCCATGTGTTTGTTAATGTGCGTCCGTATGTGTGCATGTATGTGTGTATTACTATGTCTGTCTTTTTTTCTTCTTTTTTTTGCTACCGCTTAGGGAAATTTGTTGTTGTTGTTTTTTGCAATTATTTTTTTTCTCTATATCTATATGAGGGGACTGCATTCTACAAGCTCTGCTTTTTAGCAGTACCCTCCATTTCCAGCAATATTGTTTATGCATTTACCACAGTGACGTAACAGTTATTTGTATCTTTGTTGATAATTTATCTGTATCTCTTTTACAATGTTATTCTGTTCATCGCATTATGGTACTGATTTCATGACGTCTGTGTATATGAGCGTTTCTTTGTATTCTTATTATTTGTTTGTTGGAAGTGAAATAAATCAACTTGAACTTGAACTTGAACTTGAACAACAAAATTTGCAAACAGCTACTGCACACAACACACTGCACTCAAATAAATACAATGTTGGACCACACACATTGAAGGGAGGAAAAAACAAATTCATTTGAAATTTCAGGCACATCAAAGATTACAGGACATTTTCAGCCACCAAAGAGAAAAAGATTAATAAATTCATAACAGCTTTTACCATCATTTGCACAATATCATGGGAATCAACTAATGTTCACCCATACCGATAACTGGTCAATTACTGCATCAGATGCACGTTTATTATTCAACGTCAATGGATGATGCCCTCAAAATTCAGAAAGAAAAGCAAAACAAAATGGGCAGAAAGATTCAAGCAATGCTTTCACAGTGTACAGATGGCCATGTGGACAGATACAAGTAAAATGTGACTCACTATACTTTGAAACCACTTATCGGTTGAATAAGAAATTCTTATGAAGCACAGAAGTCTTGCATGACTGGTCTAACAATTCAAGAAAGCCTCATACATCGTAATTGCAGAATACATGTCAGAGTGCATTTTGAGAGACATATTTGTAATGCCTATGGAACTGGATTTTGTGATTCAAATTTGCAAGAAATCACACACATAAATAATAATTTCACTCAGAAAATGTTTATGAATCACTTGTATTCAATTTCAACATAAAAAGGTCAGGTATCAATTTTTTGAAACAGGACTTTCAATCACATATTCATCCAATTTCTATGCTCACAACCTACTAGTATATCACCATTAAAGATATGCAACTGGCAGATCCATGGCAAGCAGTTATCGACACACTTCCTACTTTGGTTGAAATAAATATCTCAGTGGCTAAGACACATCACCAATCACAGATACAGGTTTAAATAAAGCATGCACAGGTCAGCTAAGCCAGATGCCAAACCTAATCCTAATAATCCTAATCCTATGGTTACCACTAATCCTTGGCCTTTGCAGCTGCCTGCTCTGCCATGTTGATGACTACTGCCATATTCTTCAATGTGACATCTGAATAAATGCACAGTCTTCAGAACACTGTTATGCCTGAATAAACAAAACTGGTTACATTGCCTAACACAACTGCTTCCACAAGAATTAAACAAACAAGCATGACTTCCATGAATTATCTTTCACTACATAAACATATGATTACATATATTTACACATGCATGTACACGTATATCATACAGCCTTAAGCCCCTATTCCACTATGTCGTTCTCGCTACGATTTGACAATTTTCTCAGATTGGGAAGGATCGGGTAAAACCTGAGCCGATCTGGACACAGTACAATGTTAAAACGCTCTAAGAACTCTGCAGTTACGACTACCACGTGCTTGCTACGCTGTTACTACGATGATCGGGAATGAGACATTACAATTTCTGCCGCTGCAGTTACGCTTTAGACTGTCGATCCACAGTCAGTCAACTTATTAGCATGCAGAACCAAAGAAATATTCTGTGGACCTTGAAGAGGCTACTCAACTCACGGTTTTTTTCCAGCAATGCATTTTTATAATCAAAGATGTGCTGATCTTTCCAAGGCTTGCTCTTGATGTCCTTGCTTTTATAGTCCTTCTTCCTCAAGTTGTAGATGATTTCATATTCTTCAAAATTCTACTATAGTCCTCACTCCTCCTCTTTCAGCATCACGTGCAGTCTCTCTTTCTTCGCCTTTTGGGTAGCTGCTTCGCTGCTTTCTTCTCTTCTTCTTCTTTGAAAATTAGAGCTAAAATTACTTCTCGTTCTTGTGCCGATGTTACTACGCTCAGAAAGACTGTGTTAAGCTCATCCCGCTGCGTTTACGCTGTCACTACGCTCTCCCCGCTTACCGTATGATAAAAATAGGTCAATTTAGATCAGGAAGAAATTTTGAAGGGGTTCAAAATTACTTCCTGATCTGAAAAAATGCCCGTTCCAACCCCGACCTCCACATACTGCTGCTACGATGCTTCCGATCCCCGTACACTTTTGCCGCTCTCTCCCGATCTGCTATAGATCGGGACAGATCGGGGTCCAGATCGTGATAGTGGAACGGGGGCTTTAGCAGCCACCTGTCTATAGCGGCCACATGCCATATACAGCCACACAAAAAAAAATCCTTCCAAGAGAAACATATCCTACAAATCTCATGTAACAGTTATGCAGATATAACATCACCTTGCTATGTTTCTCTCACCAAATGGCAAACAATTATGTGCCTAGACAAATACATCCGTCACTCCCTACCTATGTCTGTTTAAAATACACACCTAAAGAATGAAAATAAAGGTTCCTATACTGTTACAGGAGTGCTGTCAGAACCATGATATGCCCATATCACCATGATAGACACAGAGACATAATAGATACAGATTTGTGAATCTTCTTTAGAGGTCAGCCAAGCCAACTGCTAATTCTAATCCCCTGGTCATCACTGACCTTTGGCCCTGGCTGCTTCCCTCTCGGCGACGTCAATAACTGCCATGTTCTTGGACGCGACGATCAGATGGAGGACGCAGATCCCGGCTTTGACGAAGGCGATGGGAGTTGAGATGTACAAAATCAGACGGATAATCCCAACGGAAAACAATACTATGACGAGGTGTGACAAACAGAGAAAAGAGAAATAGCATGCAGTCAAGATTGCCATGGAAAAAAAAACATCCATTCATTCATTCATTCATTCATTCATTCATTCCTTCATTCATTCATTCATATATTATTCTCATATACTTTTATCTAGTCTAGTATTAAGTTTCTTCAATTATAATGTATTCAAAACCACATCTTATGCTTTCCAAGTTAGTCCTTCACTCTAAAAAAGTCCGAGTCAGAACTGACCTGGAACTGGGTCCGTTGGGGTCACACACCGTTCCGGGTAAAAAATGACTTAGAATTTGGTCATCAAGACCCCGAATGGGGTCACCCTGACCCAATTCATGACTCTGAATGGGTCATATCTGACCCCATTCCTTTCATTTCTGACCCGGAACGGTGTGTTACCCCAACGGACCCAGTTCCGGGTCAGTACTGACTCTGATGTTTTAAGAGTGTTGTGTGCCGATATTCACCACAGTCATTCAAAATACATTTGTAATACTTCACAAAATACATAGTCTCTACATCACGATTTAAGTACAGTAACTGCCTTTCAGGTGACATTCATGGGATATATGGTACGACTAAAGCACACCTAATACATGAAACATGAGACTTCTGAAAACTCTGTGTTGTTCTAGCATATCTAACTGTTCTGGTGTGTAAAACAATAAGAGAGTATATGGTAACATTCTGGATGTGTGGATTTACACCAAGGAACACTTATCTCATAATCTCATAATTCCACAATATTACTGACATGAAAGTTTGTGATGGCAACCTCATTGTGTACCTTCCTACCCCTATGTTTCCATCTTGATCACCATATTTGATATTCTCACCATAAGAACATTCCTCAAAATCACATTTTCTAATCAAACTGCCTCCTAGTTTGGCAACTGAAAACTAGATATACTAAAGAACTTCTAAAATTGCTTTTGAGTTTTCCTACAAGCAATTTTCATGTCTCCCAGATGCTCAAACAATGCAAAACAGAAAGTTTTTATATTCACACTCTGGGGAAAAGCAAAACAAAACAACAACAACCAAAAAAAAAAAAAACACAAAATGAATGGCAGCTATTGAATACTGATTTAGTCTGTAATTACATAAATATGTGCAATTACTTAATACTATATTTATGAATTGCACATAACTTAAGTATTATTCTAATCATGGTCTTCAGTTCATACAGTATTCGGTAATGCATTAAGTGAATGTCATCAAAATATCATGTTATGAGTAACTTTGTCTGTGTTTGACAAATATGGGAATAAGATAAGATACCGGTAGACAAACAATGAAACAGACAAATCCCCATAATTCTTTTAAAAAGGGGAACTGTAACATGAAATGACAGAGTAATACTTACGGGCTGGTCCTTCTGTGAAGTAAAGGAGGTAGAGCATGGAATAGAAGAGCTCATTACCAACACACATCACAAAGAAGAAGGGCTGTGGACAGAGTGAGACGAAGAAATGGTCAATAAGCATGAACAGCAGGAGACAATATATACAGCATACAGTGACTTTTTGTACAAGCATACCGTCTTATCTGGAGTCAAAGTGACGAATATACGTTTTTTCGCCATCATGGACACACTGAATATGTACAAAACTGGCAAATTTTCATACATAGTTAAGATTCTTCTTAGTGAACACTGGGTTTCCATCTATTTCGGCTATTTCCCCTTTTCACAGCTCACCGATATTGAACAACATTGCGGGGGGGGGGGGTGGGGGAGTAGGGGGTGCAAACCATTTCCCTTCAATCTCACATACACACACATGTGTACATAAGCCTTCAGTAAAAATGTGCTGGTAATATTTTCTCAATATTGTGCATTCAGCAAGATTCTTTGATATTTTTTGCATTACATTAGTCAGCCTGATAAGTAATTTGAAACTATGGACAGAAAACCATTTCAAAATCATTTCAAAACCATACCTGGTCAGAGTTTCAAGCACGGCTGTTACTTGACTACACCATGTGCACTTCCACACATCCACTGTTACAGCTATGAAAATTTGCAACAACAAAAAAAGTCAACATGTGATTTACAGTCTTTATTTACTGCTAGATTTCTACTCAAGACACATTCACACACACAAATACAGTCAACCTTGCCTACATCGTAAGTCGAATCTATTTGGACGAAAGAAGTAGCTTCGATTTCGATAAAATTCGACTTATGAGGGTTTAAAATCAATAGAATATAAAGCGAAGAGAACTTCAAAAGGCCTTTGACTTTGGCGATTATTTGACCTATGCAAGGATGACTTAAGCAAAGTTGATTGTATCAGGAATGACACAAAGGTTTCAGAAGTCATCTACACTGCGTTCTCACCTCGGATGTGTAGTAGAAGGAGATAATGGGATTCTCCGACGGATCTATCAACTTGTGACTCGTCTTGCCTCCAAGCAAAGAGCTGAATATGGGTGAGAAACATGACGGGAACAAGGAGGTGAATCATAAGGCAAAACACTGCTCCAAAATGGTGGTCATTTAGATTGCAACACAGTTTGAGCAAAGTTAAAGATGATAGAATAATGAGTAGATAAGGAAGCAGTCAAATTGTAACAATAAAACTGTTCAAAATACAGCATACACTACCTCTGACACAGAATTTCCTGGGTAAGGACAGAATACAGCATCTATGAGACATTTGAAACTAAAACTATCACTCATTGTGATTAATATACTCCCACCCACAAATGACGGAATTAGCTCAACCAGGATTAATTTTTTGATTTTTAATGGAAAAAATATTACCATTGCAATGCACTCTTCAACAGTGAATAAATGTATTGCTCACTGTTAGTCAAATGTCCCACATCTCAAGTTAAGTGCTCAAAAACTGCGTACGCAAGATAGATACACTGACACTTTCTATGGCTTTCATTAAAAATTGTGTTACCATGGCAACACAATGTTGGTCATTAAGAAAAAATGAAGTTTGCACAACTATATATACACCATAGCCGTAACATATGCCAAATTTCAAGCCAAATGCTAAAAGGCTGAGAGGCTTAGTTGAATTCACAATATACGTGCATCATTTTCATTGAAAATATACTGTTACCATGACAACACATGTTCAACACTGATTAAAGATTTTTTGCACATCTACGTAATGTATAGGTAACATATGCCAAATTTGAAGCCAAAATGCTCTAAAACAGAGAGTTAGGAGAATTTAAATGTTTGTATATTCATTCAAAATACACTGTTACCATGGCAACACAATGTTCAACAATGATGAAATATGAAGTTTGCATATCTCTGTACGATAGTGGTTGCATGTGCCAAAGTTCAAGCCAAATGCTGAATGACTGAGGGAGTTACCTGAATCAACAATATTTTTGTGTGATTTTCATTCAAAACATGCTGTTTTCATGGAAACGCATTGATCAACAAAAACAAAAGATTAAGTTTGCACATCTGCGTACCATAGTGGTCAGGTGTGCCAAATTTCAAGCTAAATGCTCAAAGACTGAGGGAGCTAGTTGAATCCACAATATTTTTATATGCTTTTTGGTGAAAAAATGCTGTTACCATGGCAACGCATTGTTCAACACTATATAACAGATTAAGTTTGCACATCTATATGCTATAGTGGTCACATGTGCCAAATTTCAAGCCAAATGCTCAAAGACTGAGGGAGATAACTGAATCCACAATATTTTTACATGATTTTCATTCAAAATATGCTGTTACCATGGCAACATAGTGATCAACAATGACGAAAGATTACGTGTGCACATCTACATACTATAGTGATCACATGTGCCAAATTCATGCTAAATGCTCAAAAACTGAGGTAGTTACCTGAATCCACAATATTTTGTATGCATTTTAGTGAAAAGATGCTGTAACCATGGCAACGCATTGTTCACCACTGACGAAAGATCAAGTTTGCACATCTATACGCTATAGTGGTCACATGTAAATTTCAAGCCAAATACTCAAAGACTGACTGAGGGAGTTAACTGAATCCACAATATTTTTGTATGATTTTTATTCAAAATATGTTGCTACCATGGCAACACATTGATCACCACTGACGAAAGATTACGTGTACACATCTACATACCACAGTGATCATGTGTGCCAAGTTTCAAGTTAAATGCTTACAGACTAAGGGAGTTAGCTGAATCCGCAGTATTGTATGCTTTTTGGTAAAAAAAAGCGGTTACCATGGCAACGCATTGTTTACCACTGACAAAAGATTAAGTTTGCACATCTATGTACTATAGTGGTCACGTGTGCCAAATTTCAAGTCAAATGCTCTAAGACTGAGGGAGTTAACTGAATCCACAATATTTCTGTATGATTTTTATTCAAACTATGCTGTTACCATGGCAACGCATTGATCGACAATGACGAAGCAGAAAGTATGCACATCTGCGTACCATAGTGGTCACATGTGCCAATTTTCAAGCGAAATGCTTAAAAACTGAAGGAGTTAGGTTAATCCACACATTTTTGTATGATTAGTAAAAAAAAAGCCGCTGTTGCCATGGCAACAGATTTATTAACACACACATCAAATGTATTTTGCACAACCAACTATACATTACATTGATCGCATATTCCAAATTCAAATGGAATTGCTACAAAACTGAGAGAGTAGTTTGATCCACATTTTGTAGGATTTTTATGAAAATCTGCCGTTGCTATGGCAACGCATTATGAAATACTCATGAAAAAGGTGCCTTTGCACATCTGCCTGTGATAGCAGTCACACATGCCAAATTTGAAGTTAATTGCTCAAAAAATGAGAAAGTAGTTCGATCCACAAGATTTTATGAAAATATGCTGTTGCCATGGCAACGCATTAAGTGATTTAACAAAAAGGTGTCTTGCACATCTACCTTTGATAGTAGTCACACATTTGGGGTCAACTGCTCAAAAAATGAGAGAGGAGTTCGATCCACAACATTTTGTAAGATTTTTGTAAAATTTGCCGTTGCCATGGCAACTCATTATGCAATACTAACGAAAAAGGTGTCTTGCACGTCTTTCATTGATAGTGGCCACACATGCTAGATTTGGGGTTAATTGCTCTAAAAATGAGAGAGTAGTTCGATCCACAAGTTTTTAAGAAAATATGCCGTTGCCATGGCAACGCATTATGCGATACTTACGAAAAAGGTGTCTTGTCCATCTACCTTTGATAGCGGTCACACATGCCAAAGTTGGGGTCAATTGCTCAAAAAATGAGAAAGGAGTTCGATCTACAAGATTTTGCAACGGACCGACCGACCGACCGCCCGACCGACCGGCCACCCGACCTCAGAGTGATTCCTATATACCCCCCCCCCCCCTACACACTATGTGTGGGTGGGGGTATAATAATAATAACTGGAAACCATCACGCTGTGGCTGTCAGCCGTGCAATTTTGTTGGAGCAAAAATGGATAGTGCATGGCTGACGTCACAAATTTCCATTGACTCCCATGTTAAACTCATGATTGACTTTTTTTGTGCGCAGTTTTTGTGCGAATCAGCTCTGATGTCACAAGTGATTATGTTTGTGATATGATTTGATAAAACATGCAATAAAAAAAAGAAACATCTGCCGTGTGGACTCTACAATTAAAAGTGCACTTACAAGCGCATATTCTGTCTCTTAGTTTTGTAAACAATTTCAGCCTGTCGGTTTTGCATGCTTATGTACATGTACATGGCTAACTGTGACTGTGCTACTTAGTTGCCTTCCAAGGAAAATAGTTTCCATTTCTGTGCTAAATTCCAGGATCTGTGTGGACTACATCTGTTGATGTCTGAGGTATTGTATAAAACAAATAGTGTATAATCCCCTGCTCGAAAAAAAATATCACAAAAATATTATAAAATATTTCAAAAATCACCCAAAAATAAATTTTTACGATATTTTTGTATTCAAAAATATACTAAAAATATAAGAAAATACCTCGAAAATAGATTTTTGAAAATATATCTTTTCGTACAGTTTTGGAACGCCGAATACTGTATATTAAAAATATATTTTTTTAATATTTTTAGTCACGTCGTGCTGCTACTGCAAAAAAAATATTGTAAAAATGTTTTCTAGCTATCTTTAATGTCTTATGATTTGGGGCTACAAAACTACTGCAAAAATATATTTTTCAAATATTTCTGTTTTACATGTTCGAGTTTGGACAAAATGAATATTACTTTCTTGAGCTATGTTGATATTTGAGCGTTTCCCAGAAAACATATTATGTATATGTGAAGACATTTATCAATATCCAAATTAACCTTGCACAATCATACCCCTACAGCTGCTAGTCTTAGAGCTTAGGTTTTGTAAACCTATGTATCTACACGCTATACCTAGTTGGTACTAGACACATCACACTCATCACTTATATAGGGCGATATTTGTTATGATGTTTCAAGGCGTGGTTACCAAGTACATTACACTTTTGATATTGAAAAATGAAAATGCCTCCTCATAACACAAGTTGAAATTGTGAATATTCAACACAAGTTGAAATTATGAACATTATGTAAACTTTTTAACACAGTTCAAAGCTTATTGCAATCATAATAACAATATGAACTATATTTTTCTTTTTCCATTCCAAGAGAATTTGACTAGCTTATGATGCATGACCAGTAGAAACCAATAAAAACCAACTGGAATCAACTGGCATTATGGTTAATGGGTTTTAATCTGGAATGAACTGGTAAGCAAGCCCAGTGAGGTACATAGCTTTCAAGTGTCAACATATACTGTTTACACACAAATTAACACACAAACGCACACACACACACACACACACTCATATTATATATATATATATATATATATATATATATATATATATGTTTGTATACAGACACACAAGAGCGTTACATATACCTGGTCTACATAATAGTTTGCTAGTTGAAATGTCATCTCTTCAATTTGTACCAACTGAATTCACTTTTACCACAATTTTACCACATTTTTAATTTAAAACATATTTTAATGCTTCTTTATTAATTTGTTTAATTAAGCTGAAAAATACAGAAAAAAATATAAATTGTATTTCAAATTTGACAAAAATATCCCCAAAATATCCTATTTTCAGAGTATTTTTACAAACTGACAAGAACGTTTATAGGGAAGATGAAAAAATACAGAAAAAAAAATTTATCTCATCTGAAGACTCGAAAAAATACCCCAAAAATATGCTATTTTCAGAGCATTTTTTTAAGATATGAATAAAAATATGCTATTTTTAGAGTATTTTTCCAAAAGATATCACAAAAATATGCATTTTTAAAGAAAATACTCAAAAATATGCGAAAAATACCTAAAAAATATATTTTTTCAGTTGGGAAAAACGACACGGTCTTTACTCATGCTATGGAACAAGATTTCACACTCCATGAAATATGAGGTGCACTAATTAACTCGGCTTCGCCACATTGAATAGAGCACCTCTATCTTTTACCAAGCACGAAATCTTTTACAATCACAGTTGTGACCATCACATTTGTGACCATTCACCATTTTTATATCATCATACAGCTTGGAGGCACAGAGGAAGTAATTATTTGTTGACTCCTACAGTATCAACAAATAAGATTGCAAGTGAAATATGTGTGTGTGTTTGTATTTGAGAATGTGTGAGTGCGTGTGTGTTTAATATGGGTTCCATGTCAATTGCTCCTGCGACAATTGCTCCAATGAAATATCTGCACGCTAAAACAAACATACATTCTACCCACAAAAATAACCCCAGCCAAAATCCTACACCTCACATCAAACTACATCTAAAACCCTATCACAACCCCAAGCCCTGAGAAAATAAGACTACAGCAACTGTCACCGTGTGTAATGTCCTACCTGTGCAAATAAAGCCAGTGGCTGGCGATATCAAGCGCCGCGCTGAGCTGCAGAGGGACCATGTAGTCTGGGTACAGCACGCACAGCGCCATCATCAGGCACATGGTTGCACAGCGGTCCGTCAGCTGGTCCAGCATGGCCCCAAAGTTTGTCACTGCACGGGCGACAAATTTGGAATTCCACTCGGAGACATTTCTACAAATCAGCACAAGTTATGACGGTATGCATACTGGTACTCGATATATGCAATTTGATGATTATGGAGTGTTATACTGAGATGCAGATATCATCCAAATTACAATCAATTTCTTGGGACTTCAGTTCCAGAGCTAGACTCCAACCCCAAGACTATAGACATTAACCCTCTCCCGTCTGAATCCACTGGCACGCTGGAGACTGATTGTGCAAACATCATGGGCACAAAATTGTGTCAGCATAGCACACATCATGAGAGTGAAAGCATGATGCCCCTTGCGGCTGGGGTCTGAAAGCTCTTGGCTTGTAGAAGCTCTCTGGTACTGGTGCTATAACCTTTGCCAAATATAAAACATTGACGATATTATGACAAACGTCTGGTTGGCTGGAGAATGCTAAATCGTAAGTGGGACACCAGCTGGAGCAGAAGGGAGGGTGGGAGATTTTGAGGAAATGGCCTCAAAGCAGGAGAGCTCTGGAGTTTTCACATTTGCATGGCACATGAAATAACTGTATTGATCGAGGTAATAAGAAGGTCCTTCAACACTGAAAGCATGATGATTGCATGATGACAATAAAGTTGACCTGCACTATGATAATTCCATCTAATATCAGTCTTACTCGTCAGTATAGTTTTCAATAACAAGGCAAGTGCCAAATTGTGTCTCGCCCATTCGCGTACAAGAAATTAATATTTTTCTAACTCCCAGAAGTTCATTGACCCGTCTATGACCTTTGACCTTGTGGTGACCTTCAACTCCCCAAGGGACATTTTCCATCCAAGTTTGGTCACAAACGGACAAAGGGATCAAAAGTTATGAGCCATAATCGAAACACGCCATAAAAACTTAACAATGGGCCTTAAAAATTCGTTGACCCCTTTCTGTGACCTTTGACCTTGTGATGACCTTTAATTCCCCAAGGGACATCTACCGTCCAAGTTTGGTCATGTACAAACGGACTTAGGGATATCAAAAGTTATGAGCCACAATCGAAACGCGCCATAAAAACTTAACATTGGGCCCTAAAAGTTTGTTGACCCCTTTCTGTGACCTTTGACCTTGTGATGACCTTCACCTCCCCAAGGGACATCTACCATCCAAGTTTGGTCACAAACGGACAAAGGGATCAAAAGTTATGAGCCACAATCGAAATGCGCCATAAAAACTGAACATTGGGCCCTAAAAGTTCGTTGACCCCTGTCTGTGACTTTTGACCTTCTGATGACCTTCACCTCCCCAAGGGACATCTACCATCCAAGTTCGGTCACAAACGGACAAAGGGATCAAAAGTTATGAGCCATAATCAAAACGTTGACCCCTGTCTGTGACCTTTGACCTTGTGGTAACCTTCAACTTCCCAAGGGACATCTACCATCTAAGTTTGGTCACAAACAGACAGATACATCAACAGTTACAAGCCATAAACGAAACGCGCCCTGAAAACTTAACATTGGGCCCTAAAGTTCATTGACCTCTGCCTGTGACCTTTGACCTTGAGGTGCCCTTCATGTTTGGTAATAGGGAGCTTTAGATTTAGACGCGCGGACGTTCAAAGGGAAAAAACATGGTCTGAGCGTGCGCAGTAGCGCACGTCAACTTACTGCGCAAGCTCAGACCATGTTTTTTTCCCTTTGAACGTCCGCGCGTCTAAAATCTAAAGCTCCCTAATAATTTATGTGTAACTTTGTATAACCACTCTTCCCTCCAAGTTTGATTGAAATTGAAATCCTCAGTAGAGAGTTATTCAAGTTTTTGTAGCGTTAGTGCGCTAACGCTATTGTATGCTGTAACCCAGAAACAGGAGGAGGACTTCAATTGGTCGATTTGCTTTCAAAATGCTTATCTCTCCGCTTATCGTGGATTAAGAAGTATTTTTCTGGGGAACAAATGTCATGGAAGATTTTGTTTCAATATTGGACCCAGAAAATTGGCGGAATGCCTTTGTGTTGGAAATTTAATTGCAAGAAAAATGATATACTAAGAATATGCAGAAAGAGACAAACACCTGAGTTTTACATTGACCTTTTCTGTTCATGGTCTGAGTTAAAATACATAGATATGTTTAATGTTAATGATATAGAGAAAGAAGTTGTTTGGAATAACAGTCATATTAGATATGAAAATGAAATGTTATGTTTCCAGAGTTGGATAAAAGAAGATATTATCACAGTGAAACAGATTATAAAAGATGGGGAGTGGAAAGACGTTACAGCCATAAATGAAACCTTCCGAGATAGGCAGCTGCTCACCTCATTTGAATTGTCCAAGTTAAAAAAAGCATTCCCCAGGTTTTGGTTGGACAAGTTACGTAATAACATACAGACTCCTGTATTGCCGCACACAGAAGAATTTGATGTTATTGAGTTGTCAACAGGTGATAAAATCAGTGTACAGAAAACATCAGCTAAACATTATTACAGATTATTTTTGCGTAAGAAAAAACAAGAACCTTCATGTATATACTTCTGGCAAGATTATTTGAACTTACCATGTGATTTTGACTGGAAAAAGGTCTTGCAATACAAGTTTCTTCAGATTAATGATAACAAAATAAAACAATTTAATTTCAAGCTTTTTCATCGTATACTACCCAGTAAAGATAATTTGTTTAAATGGAAAATTTCGGATGATAATTTGTGTACCATATGTAATTGTAAGGAAACCACTTGTCATTTTTTGCTGAAATGCAAAAAAATCAAAATGTATTGGAAAGTGGTTTCGGTTTTAATTCGAAATATTTTCGATTTTGTGATAGATATCAATGTAAACGTCATAATTCTTGGATATGATATAGGCAACAAAAAGATGAAATTAGTAAATCTTTTTTTTTAAATTATGCCCAATTTATTGTTTATAGGAATTATATAAGAAAACGCAATGAAGGAAACAAATTTTTGTTCAATATACACCATTTAGTAGAAGATTTGAAAGCGGAATTTAGTTTTTATATTAGTTTGAAGTGCAACCAAATAAGTTTCGATGAAATTGGATTAAGAAAAATACGCAATTATTTTGATTGGTATCGTTGATGCAGCCTTTAATTATTTTTGTCCTGTCAAAATGATATGTTGAATACCTTCGGATACTTGTAGATAAAGCGACTGTAAAATGTGAAGTTATGTGGGAAAATAAAGTACCTCGGATGAGGAAGAGAGAAAAAAAAAGTTTTTGTAGCGTTACGGACAGACGACGGACGGACGGACGGACGGACGACGGACGGACGACGGACGGACAGACGCCGCAGGCGATCCCTTAGTCTCCCCACACCTCCGGTGGGCTCGACAAAAACTGGTTGGTACACTTTATGACGCTGAGCACTGCAGTTGATTACCTTGACCAAGTTTCCTTGCATAGTAGCCGTCGAAGTTATCTAGGAAGGAGCCGAGAAGGTACAGGAATGTGGCCAGCCTGAAGCAGCTCCGCATGAAAAATAATGACAGGATGGTGAACAGAATTCTTCCAAACCCTGGTGTAGAGAGAGAAGGAGAGAGACAGAGGGAGAGGGAACATACTTCATAATAATTACTAGATGCATGATTTCCGGGCTTTCGTCTATAGCAAACCAAAAGGAAATGCATCCAGTAAATTTGCCATGGGGTAACATGATCGAAAAGTAGATTTTCGGCAAGAAACTGTCGCCATTCTGTAACACAGATGACGCACATGTCTAATTCTGACTACTAACGCACTCAGACCTGCTCATTATTTGTAGTTAATTGTACGAAGAGAATGCCATATCTGCGTTACAATTCTAGATCTAGTCTATAGTGCATCTAATAGAAATGTCATGCTAAAAACAGAACAAGCTGAGGATTTCATCGTAACTAATGCCATTAAATTGCAACTTACTTTCCATTTAGGTGATAAGCACAATCAGGGTGTGCAATTATGGTTTCCTCACTGTGTTTAACTTTTAAAATGATGCACCAACTGACTTCAAAATTCACATGCAGCATGTTAGTTATCACACACATGTGGACAGAAAATTGATGATTTTCTCTCATTTACTATTAATTACTGAAGGGTAATTACCAAAACGTCTCCAAAAACCCATGTAATGCATCAAAAAACTGTTTTACGACTTATATAAAATCAAGATTTGAGGTCTGAATTTTAAGACTTCCCCTACGTGTTTGGTATCAAATGAATGGATTTTTCCCCTAGCATTCCTTAAATGCAATAGAAAACAGTGCGCCTTTTGGCTGGAGAAAGTTATGAGGGTTAAAGTATTTTCATGGTAGGAGTGTAATGCTGGCTAATTTACATGATCTTCTGACCTTTTAACCCATGCTGTGCAGCTATACATGGAGAAACAACTTATATTTCTACTTTTTCTGAAAGTACTGAAGACACATTACAAGTTGGTGTGTTGTTTGCCAATAAAAGTTCAGCCGGTTTTGAGTTTTGAGCCATATTCAAATGCTGAGGAAAATAAGTGCGGCCATTTCGGAGTATTTTCAGTGAGATACATCCTTATTTGACAACATGAAAGAATCTGTTTCTTTTATTCAATATCCATTGCATTTTAGCCATGGATTGTACATAATGTAGTAGCGTATTGTGTGAAAATTTTAGCGAGTTTAAACAATGAGAACTTATATCTTTATATACTTATAAATTGCTGAGAAAAAGAACGACCCACTAAAAGGCCAAAGGTCATATGATGAGGGTGTAGTGTTCTTATTTCAATGCTTATTCACTCTTTAAATATGTTATTAGCAAAAACACATTATTTGGGCTTAATATCCAATTTTTCTATTGTCACTGCTTGGATATCAACTAAAAGGCCATTCTCCCCCAAAGTGTGCAAAACTGTGATTTTCGTGTCGCCAGCATGTTTATACAGTTTAAATTGATATTTTGTTCCTGAGAAATCAATCTTTTTAGTTAAATTCATCCGAGAGGTTAGACCTGTAGAATACATATCAATAAAGCTATTGGGACATCGGGGATAATATTAGAAAAACGATCCGAAGTTTTATGTAACCATAAAAACCCCATGTCGCCGGACAAGGAAGTGCTCATACAACAAGTTGTTACTGGTTAACATATCACTCAAATCAAATCATTTGTACCTCATTTTATTGCCCCTCGAGTGCCTGAATGAAAAATGATATTACATAAGAATATGATGTTTTGGTATTTCTCTAAGGGATATCATTTATATCATGTCGCCAAATCGCAGTAAGATACGTTACCCTTTTTTAGACTCTTGAGAGAAGATCAAAGAATTGCCGCATGGCAGTGTAATCTCATGTGTTAAACAAAGTCAACCTAACGCATACATGGAACCATGATTTATTCATTGAATCTCTTGTTACAAAAAAAATATATACTTATCCGAAGCCGCGGAAGCCTAATGCTACGATGAGCTGATATCAGATACGTTACTTAAACTCTGCTTCATTTAGAAAAAAAGTGTGCTGTAAATAAAAACAAAGCTCATACTTTTTAATACTTAAGGTAACGATTAATCACACAACAGAAACTGTAGGAGAAACTGAATATTTTTGTAGATAATAGTGTGAGAACGGTAACGGCGCAACAGATACGTTACCATCCAACATGTCAGATACGTTACCAATAAAATGTATCGTGCAGCAAGGTTAACCGCGATGCGCTTTTGCGCGCGGGCTTAACCGGTTGACAACGTGCTCTATATGACTTGCCAAGAGGTAATTGATCATAGTTCTAAGGCGAATTAGAAGTTTATTTGATGAAAATCGGTTTTGAAATGGCTGATATATCGAAAATAAAGTAAAAGAAAGAGATCCTAACAAAAGGTGATAGCTCATCTACTTTTATTTGGACATCTTTCTTGTACTTCATTTTGGATATCTCAGTCATTTCAAAACCGATTTCATGAAACAAATACTTAATTCTTCTTAGAATTGTATGCTCTAAAGTATTTCGTATGAGTGGATTCCGATTATCTTGCAAAAAGTTAAAAACTAAATAATCATCTAAACCAGAACCGTATACTATCCCTTATTGTGGCATTTACAAAAACTGCTGTCAGATATTATGTTACATATTCATTTTATTTCTGCTTTTTTGTGTTTGTGTGTGTATGTGTGTGTGTGTGCTTGTTTCACGAGAACATAGAAAGACTTTAAGGGCTTAAATGTGGTGCCAACCTTTTATTTTCAACTTCACAGCAAAGGCAACTATACGGTCTACCTTTGTTCATTATTATTTTGCATCATAAATATACATAAAATGGGGTTAGTATTATGGTTAAAGTCAAGAACACTTCCTTTGTTGCAGGTTTATGTTGTTTTCGTATCTTCTATCTACGACGAGAAAATTCTTTACGTTTAGAAGTGTGGTGTTTTAATAATCGAAATAATCATATTGCGATGTTCTTACAAGTTAAAATGAATACATTGACATGATTGGTGTTGGGTTTAGAATTGTATACTAACCGAACGGAATCTGATCATGCGTCAGATACGTTACCACACACCGTTCTTCTTTCGATCCGAAATGTATTTAATCTGGCAGAGATGTTACCTGGCATTTGCTATTTATGAGAAGTATAATTATACTTGTTCATAAAGTTTATACATAATCAATGAGATTATTGATATAGTTCAAATGCAGGAAAAAAGTAAGATTAGGGTAACATATTTAAAGCCGAAATATTGATATGTTCTTGATTTTTATTTAGCCTTTATTTTTATTTTATTTTTTTTTACATCAAGGCTGACTCCAAAATGTTTCCATGATGTTTGTAGATGTTTAAGCTTGTAGTTTTAAGAAGATATACTAGTCTTTATAGACAGAGGTGTTAATTAGTCACACCTCCTAATTAGCGCTAATGAACTAATTAACGTCCTCCTTCCGTTGCTTCCGGAAGTCTAGTGTTTTAAGGATGAACTAATTAATTAGTCATCCTCTTTCGTCACCCCCCTAATTAGCGAACTTCCCTCCATCGTTTCCGAAAGAGATGTGTATATTAATGTTTATGAAAATGAACTCATGAATATGCATCGGTACTTTGTTGGTGAATATTGCTGCACTATAGTTGTGCAGTGCAGTTTTGCTTGATGAGGAATGCAGTACTATAACGGTCCATGCAATATGGTCACTTACACATTGTGTCCAGCCACGATAAATGGAAATGCACAGGGTGGGTATCCAAACAGCGATCAAGAGTGTATCCAAGCACAAGCTCTCATTCTCGGTGTATATTCCACACATGGGTATGCAGAATGCGAGTGTACATCATGTACATCATGGCATAAAGAGAGATCAAGTTCACATAGCGATAACTTACATGAGAATGGTGAGGCGATCAGAGTTTCACTTTACCTCGCTGTGCACAATGTATAGGGAGAACAAGCCTGGTTCAAGAAGGAAACCAAGAAACAATATCCCAGTAGCCACGGTGGGGGAAGTTCTTTGTGAGAGTTTAAAACAAAGAGTCCAAGACAGGAAGGTAGGTATAATCAAGACCAGGGGAATACAATGTAGGTATACAGGGCCAAGGGATGCATGATTTAAGCAACTGTAGAGACTGAGGATGCAGGGGAGATGGGAAAACAATGGGAGTACGGCAGAACTATTCTTTACAAAGAGGACGTGGTCAAGTTTTCTGTATGAAGGGGGACAAAAGCAGGGGAGCATGGGTGGGGGAGGTTGGCAGGAAGACTGGTTAAAGAGACCGAGTGAGACAAGGAAGAAGTGGCTGAAGGGGACAAAGGGCTACGGTCAATTCCAATGACCACTTGGGGTAGGGGGTGTGGAAATGAGGATGTTACCTGGTTGGCAGGAAGTATCCCCAAGAGCTGACCAATGGGAATGAAGACAAGGTCTACTCCAGCATATCGTTACAAAATGCCACGCTGTGTTTGGTCAAGAAGGGGTGACAGTGGTCAGTTCTCCGGGTATCTCTTTACAAAAAGCCATGATGTGATTGGTTAAGGAGGATGACAGTGGTCAGCCCTCTGGGATCTCGGTGAGTTGTTATTGTTGAATGTGAGTAAGATGCAAGGCGGGCAACACAAACTTGTGGAGAAGATCGAGTGCGTAATAAACGGGACAAGAGGAAGCTACAAACAGACTTTAACTTCTAGGCGTTCTCAGCTGCATTCGATGAACTCCATTCTTTATTGCGTCAATGTTACATCGATGGAAAGGCATGAAAGGGATGTCGCCGAGTTACCATGATTTGCTGAGTTACCATGATCACATGCATCATTATTGTAAATGCCTCGCTGCATGACGTGTTTGCTCTGAGCGAGGAACTCTTCGAAGAGTTGGAACCAGAACTCCACTGATTGATACAGTTTTGTTTGACAGGGAATGCAGCATAGCGGTCAGCGGTCACTTACACAATTTTTTTCAGCCATGATAAATGGAAATGCACAGCGGGTATGCGAACAGCGATCTTATAGTGTGCTGGTATATATCAAAGAACACGCTTGCACTGTATGTTCCCAGAGCTACCAAGTCTCACGCATTCTGCGTGAGACTCAAGCATTTAGGGGCCATCTCACGACCTCACGCATGACACCCATTTTTCACACGCATCGGGCGAAGTCTGCAACTTGGGCCTATTATAATGAGCATAGCTCAAAAGATTTAAGTGATAGTTGCAATTGAAGGTATATTTCCCTTTTGTCTTTCAAAATAAGTAAAAAATAGCCACTTAAGTATGCACCTGATCGCACCATTAAGAGCTCAAAATTGAAAAAGCTCCCCCACCGTGGGAGGCCACAGGGGGAAAAAAACCCTCCCACACCCTCGCTCGCGCGCACATTCGCATGCCGAGATGCCGAGTCATGAAAATCTCACTCATAAAATCTTTTTGAACTTGGCATCCCTGTGTTCCACACATGATGGGCAGAATGCAAGTGTGAACCAAAACTCCAGTGATTGATGTACATGAGGACAATGTCAAGGAGATGCCCTCGCAGAATTTCCACATTCACCCTAGTACAGGTATGTTACCACATTTCTTTCTTTTTTTATGTTCTGTCGTTTGTTTCAATTTTGTATCTGGTACATGTAAAATACGCCGTTGAAAGTGATTTCGCATGTAGGACTATAGGCCATACGTTAAAAAGGTTCACAGCGAGAGTACAAGGTTGCAATGCGCAAATGGTGTGTATGCTAGATGCGACTTTTCTCTTTATAAGTATTTCTTAGTGTTGATGCTAATACGCTCTTCGATATATTTCATTTCATAGATGACCACAGCTGGAGGAAGAGTCCCCAACCTGGTAGATGAGTCATATCGGAGGAGCGTGATCAACGGGTGCCGGGTCAACTCATCCAAGCGAGGAGGAACATCCAACGACAGTGCCAGCAGCAACGACACGTAGAGCTGAGAGGCCTCAAACATCCAGAGAGAGAGAGAGAGAGCAGGGAGGGCCTCCCTGGAGAGAGGGAGCACGTCATCCATCGCAGACAGGAAGCGGCAAGCACAAGAACACACTCTCCTTCAACTACAAAGTCAACCGTTAATGTACAATGTGAGAAAATTGGTTAAGGTCAGTCAAAGACATTGTAACAAACATAATGTCGCCATGACCGATACATCATGTGTTTTGTTTGTTTGTTTGTTTGTTTGTTTTTGTTTTTGATCTGGTCTAGAGAAAGAGACCCATGATTGGCATGCTGCCCCTTGTCATTGGGTTGTTCAACTTATGTAGATGACGTGGTTGAGGATGCCCGGGACAGAGATTTCGTAAGAATTTTCTTTAATACTTCTAAACTGGAGAAGCCGATCAGTATGCCTTACGTTTTGAAGGACCAGTTGAAGCTCGATACAGTCAGCATCACCAGAAATTACAATCAATGCTCTAATCACACGAGGAACTGTCACTCGATGAATTTGGACGTTAAATGCTGAGGGGAAGAATAAAATCAAAGGGTTCTAAACCTCAACAAAAACCTGTTGAAAATATGTAGCATCATCCAATCAAATATCGGGTAGTGGATGAGATGTGGTTACTGGGATATTGTTTCTTGGTTTCCTGTCTTGAACCAGGCTCGTTCTCCCTATACATTGTGCACAGCGAGGTAAAGTGAAACTCTGATCGCCTCACCATTCTCATGTAAGTTATCGCTATGTGAACTTGATCTCTCTTTATGCCATGATGTACATGATGTACACTCGCATTCTGCATACCCATGTGTGAAATATACACCGAGAACGAGAGCTTGTGCTTGGATACACTCTTGATCGCTGTTTGGATGCCCACCCTGTGCATTTCCATTTATCGTGGCTGGACACAATGTGTAAGTGACCATGGACCGTTTATAGTACTGCATTCCTCATCAAGCAAAACTGCACTGCACAACTATAGTGCAATATTCATCAAAAAAGTACCGATGCATATTCATGAGTTCATTTTCATAAACATTAATATACGCATCCCTTCATGAAGATGGAGGGAAGTTCGCTAATTAGGGGGTGATGAAAGAGGATGACTAATTAATTAGTTCATCCTTAAAACACTAGACTTCCGAAAGCAACTGAAGGAGGACGTTAACTAGTTCATTAGCGCTAATTAGGAGGTTCTCGGCTTCATGCGAAAATCAGCAAACTCCTTTTTTGCTGTTATGCGTTGCCTCTTCCAGAGGTCTTTCATTTGAGTTCTGTGGAGTACTGTATACCATTACAGTCACACACACGCACACACACACACACACACACACACATAGGTCAATGCACAAACTGCTGAACTCTGTAGCCTGGGCAAGTTCGGACTCTCCGAAATTTTCCGAACGCTCTTCTGACAGTGGGCGGAGCCATGGGTCAAGATTCGGTCAAACTTCGATACGCTCTGTCACACAGCAGTGGAGGTCGCGCGATCAGCCAATAGGGAGCTTTAGATTTTAGACGCGCGGACGTTCAGAGGAAAAAAAAAAAACATGTTCTGAGCGTGCGCAGAATCGTGCGTCAACTTGACCCGCGCTTCTGCGCACGCTCAGAACATGTTTTTTTTTTCCCTTTGAACGTCCGCGCGTCTAAAATCTAAAGCTCCCTATTGAAAGCCAGAGAACTTTCTGTACAGCAACGGGCGGGGCTAGTAAGTCGAACGTGACAGCCACCATCTGGCCATAGTCCTACATATCGTACATTTTTAATGCTGCCACACCACTTTTCTTTTTTTTTTTTGTATAGCGACGCAGTCACATAGGCACAGTACAAGCACATAAAACATAAATACAAGTTAAAGGACAAGTTCACATTCACAGACATGTGGGTTGAGTTGAATGCAGCAATATCAGTAAAACACATCAGTGAAAGTTTGAGGAAAATCAGACAATCCGTTCTAGAGTTGTGCACTTTTGAAGTTTCTGCTCACTGAAGGCTGGATGAGAAGACTACTATAGCTTGTGATGTCACATGAGTACAACAATATAAAGAAAATATTAAGAAAATTCAACATATTTTCACTTTCCTCGCTTAATAAAAGGTCTTTTGACTTCCCTCTTTCAGAAGGCAAGTGGAATAATATTACCCTTAACATACGTCCGTGACAAGTTGAGGAAATGTACACTTTTTTCAAAAAGTAAAATTTTGTGAAATTCTCTTTTTATTTTCTTTAAGTCGTTGTACGCATATGACATCATACACTGCAGTAGTGTATTCATCCAGCAGTAACTGTGCATATACTTTAAAATTCATAACTTTTGAACGGATTGTGCGATTTTCCCCAAATTTTCACTGATGTGTTCTACTGATATTGTTGCATTCACTCAGCCCACATGTATATGAAGGCGAACTTGTCCTTTAACTAAGTAGCTGTACAACTCACCGATGATGTTTGGAACGAAAAGGAATATGTTTTCAGCCATTATAAGCTGTATATCTGCTTTTGACCCGCTCCGTATTCTTGTCAGGGACGATTACCGGATTCCTTCGCCGTGAATGTACACAGTACCTTGTGACTTTTCGCAGTAGACGCCGCCGTAGTTAAGAGCTTTCAAATTAACCTTCAGGCCGCCTCTCGCTCCTTTTCACATTGAATGGTACTGTGTCGTTTTTGTGATGGTGGTGGTGGCCAAATAGAGGCGCATGGACGGGCTAGATACGACAGAATTCGACACAACAATACAACTATACAGCCATGGAATGGATGTCAGGTTTTAGCCAATCAGAACGCAAGAAACCGTCCAACTATGCAAATGTGCAACTATGCAAAAGCCCTACATCTTAGAAAAAAAGGTTCTTTTGAGCACCATTTTAAATGGTTCTCAGCACTGTCACAATCTATGGGAAATTGTTTACCCGCGTGAGCCCTATAGAGAATGCACGTAATGCACACAAGTCAATGTGAAGTATTCACCCAACACAAGCTGTTCTGGTTTATGTTGATCTATTGTGTCAGATCCCCCTAACAAACAAGTCCTGTGGTACTCCTTCCATGTGGTACTTGTCGGTACCACACAATGTACCACACACTTGCAATGTTACCACAGGAACTGTGTGGTACTGTACCACAGGCTTGTACTCCCTGTAGTACTTGTCAGTACCACACAATGTACCACATAAATATATGTTACCACAGGAACTGTGTGGTACTCTATTACAGGCTCATGTGGTACTCCCTGTGGTACTGGTCGGTACCACACGATGTACCAATTAAACAAATATATGTTACCACAGAAACTGTGTGGTAGTGTGTCACAGGCTTGTGTGGTACTCGATGTGGTACTTGTCAGTACCACACATATACAACACAAGCATATGTCAGCACAGGGACTGATGTGTGGTAAAGGAAAGTACCACAGGACAGTACCACACGAATTGTCCTGTGGTATTTTGGGACGTACCACAGGACAGTAACACAGGAATTCTTGTGGTAATTTTGGACGTATACCTCAGGACAGTACCACATGAATTGTCCTGCGGTATATTGGGACGCACCACAGGGCAGTACCCACAGGACAGTACCATAGGAAAGTACCACAGGACAGTACCACAAGACAGTACCACAGGAAAGTACCACACGAATTGTCCTGTGGTATTTTGTGATGTTCCACAGGTCAGTACCACAGGACAGTACCACAGGAAAGTACCACAGGGCAGTACCACAGGGCAGTACCACAGGGCAGTACCACAGGACAGTACCACACGAATTGTCCTGTGGTATTTTGGGATGTACCACAGGACAGTACCACATGAATTCCTGTGGTAATTTGGGACGTATACCACAGGACAGTACCACAGGACAGTACCACATGAATTGTTCTGTGGTATTTTGGGACGTACCACAGGGCAGTACCACAGGAATTGTCCTGTGGTAATTTGGGACGTACCACAGGACAGTACCACACGAATTGTCCTGTGGTATTTTGGGGCGTACCACAGGACAGTACCACATGAATTCCTGTGGTAATTTGGGACGTATACCACAGGACAGTACCAGAGGACAGTTCCACATGAATTGTCCTGTGGTATTTTGGGACGTACCACACTGCAGTACCACAGGACAGTACCACAGGAATTATCCTGGGGTAATTTGGGACGTACCACAGGGCAGTACCACAGGACATTACCACACGAATTGTCCTGTGGTATTTTGGGATGTACTACAGGACAGTACCACATGAATTCCTGTGGTAATTTGGGACATAAAAATTTATACCACAGGACAGTACCAGGGTCAGTACCACATGAATTGTCCTGTGGTAATTTGGGACGTACCACATGGCAGTACCACAGGAATTATCCTGTGGTAATTTGGGACGTACCACAGGGCAGTACCACAGGACATTACCACAGGAAAGTACCACAGGGCAGTACCACACGAATTGTCCTGTGGTAATTTGGGACGTACCACAGGGCAGTACCACAGGACATTACCACAGGAAAGTACCACAGGGCAGTACCACACGAATTGTCCTGTGGTATTTTGGGACGTACCACAGGACAGTACCACATGAATTCCTGTGGTAATTTGGGACGTATACCACAGGACAGTACTGCATGAATTGTCCTGTGGTATATTGGGACGTACCACAGGGCAGTACCACAGGACAGTACCACAGGAAAGTACCACAGGATAGTACCACAGGACAGTACCACACGAATTGTCCTGTAGTATTTTGGGACATACCACAGAACAGTGCCACAGGAATTGTCCTGTAGTATTTTGGGACGTACCACAGGACAGTACCACACGAATTGTCCTGTGGTATTTTGGAACGTACCACAGGGCAGTACCACTGGACAGTACCACAGGATAGTACCACAGGATAGTACCTCAGGACAGTACCACATGAATTGTCCTGTGGTATTTTGGGACATACCACAGGACATTACCACAGGAAGTACCACAGGACAGTAACACAGGACAGTAACACAGGAGAGTACCACAAGACATTACCACAGGAACTGTCCTGTGTTATTTTGAGACATTACCATAGGACAGTGCCACAGGAACTATATCCTGTGATATTCCTGTTGTATGTGTCCCGAAATACCACAGGAAGATCCTATGGTACTGTTCCACACAGAAGTACCACACAGCTAGCAAATTAAATGCATAGTATCACACAGTCGTGCCACATAGCAATACCACACAACAATACCACGAGGCAAAATCACACATATACAATAGAAAGTACCACAGAAAAATGTCACAGGATATTCTTTTTTTTTTTTTTTTGGTTAACATTTTATACCACAGGACTATCACATCAGGAGAATATCACACAGCAGTACCACACAGAAGTACCACACAGAAAAATTGTAAGGCAGAACCAACTGAAATAACAAATATATAAACAAAAAAACACATAGTCCTCAATTGATAGATGAGTTATGTTGTGAATTATAGCAATTGATTTGCCATTACTTAACCTGTCCTATACTCCTACAGTATTACCTATTTAGTGAAAGTGCTGATGCAAAGCATGAGACATTTCATGTGGTACTTCTGTGGTACTCCTGTGGTACTCCTGTGGTACTCCTGTGGTACAAATTTTTGCATAGCTCATAAATATTAATAAAAAGCACTCTAGATTTTAGAAAATACATTAATGACTTAAAAAGTCAAAGTATTAATGGTGGGACTTACTTTGAACTTTATTAAAGATTGTCTAATTATGTTATATTATTCCCAACATCATATATATTGTTATGGAAGTGTAATTTTATATCTTGATAATAAAGTATAATCTAGTTAGTAACCATGCCTTAATGCATTACGGATAGACGGCCATACATATATATGTACTGATACAACCGATGACTAACTAGGAATAGAATGACTATATAGATCTATTATAGAACTAAAATGGCACTTGGCCATATTAGACTCTCGTTTGAGGTTATATGTTAGGAGTAGGACAGGTTATTAAGTAGGGCCGTGTTTGTCCTGAAATCCATCACTCGCCTATCAGGAATATTCCTTGATATGTGGCTAAAATTCTCCCAGATTTTTTTTTCTCGATATATCCTGTGTGGTACTCTCCTGTGGTACCATGGTAATGCTGTGTGGAGGTACTGCCCTGTGGTAATGTTGTGTGGTAATGACCTGTGGTACTGTCCCAAAATACCACAGGACAGTTCCTGTGGTAATGTTCTGTGGTACTGGTCCTGTGGTACTGTCCTGTGGTACTGCCCTGTGGTACGTCCCAAAATACCACAGGAAAATTCCTGTGGTACTGTTCTGTGGTACTGGTCCTGTGGTACTTTCCTGTGGTACTGCCCTGTGGTACTGTCCTGTGGTATGTCCCAAAATACCACAGGACAATTCCTGTGATACTGTCCTGTAGTACTTTCCTGTGGTACTGTCCTGTGGTACTTTCCTGTGGTACTGTCCTGTGGTACCGTCCTGTGGTAATTACCACAGGAGTACCACAGGACTTTTTCGTAAGGGCCCTTCCTCCCCCCCCCCCCCATCTACCCACCCCCAACTCTGCTCAACTACAATTTGTTTTCTTATTATGTTCTTGCGGTACTAGATCTTGGTAGAATCTAGACATCAGTATCACACAACTTTGAATAATTGTGTCATTTTAATGTAATTTTGTTTGTTTGGGCTACCACTGAAACTGCTCAAAACACATCAAGTTAATCTGTTTGATAAATAAAAGTGTTTTACAGGACTTTGTAGGCAATAAGGTGATGATGACACCTCCTTAATCAAGGATAACTACCTGCATCTATGTATTCATCTTATGAAAAACTAATCAAAACTGCAAGATTTTTTTTTTGTGTGTAAAAACTCCAAAGGGCATCATTTTCAAAAGTCTCTCTTTGAGAAGCTTTATAACCCTTGAATGTACAATTTCACATATGATGTAGGGGCAAATATCATCAAAAACACATTGATGATGTTAAAAAATCAAATAAGAAATATGACCTCCACTATAGGGCTCACACCTGTAAATAAAATGGAATGTCCCAGACCCCTTCACAAATTCGTACCAAAGATACCAAAATAAATGAAGAGAAAAATGAATAAAAAATCAGTGATGCAGTTTGGCAAAAAAAAAACTGAATAGCTGTAGATATTGAGTACGAATTCCTCTACAAACTGCATTTTGGTTGGAAGATGAAAGCTTTTCTGATGGAATTTGAGGGGACTATATTTCATTGGCTGCTGCATGTACCGAAAATAGGTGATTTTTTTGAGAGACAAGAACTCGTAGTCTGGCTTTGCGAACCCTTGTACAGAGTTTGAGCAAAAGAACCTGCTTTGAAAATTTGATGGATGAAAGGGTATATCTCACTTATTCAGGTTAGTGAATATGAGACACCTCATTTCTCCCAGCTATTTTACAGAATTTTTTGAAATTTGAATTCTAACACACGTCTCTATGTGGAATTATATAACAGGCATTTATGGAACGCCATATGTAGCAAAAGTCGGGGAAACCACTGATCAGAGGTTTAATTTTCTTTGCTCGTGCAAAGTAAAAACTACTGATCAGAAGTTTCTAACTCTGCACGAGCAAAGCAAAACCCCTGATCAGCGCCAGTATTAAGAAGGAAAAGCCGGACGACCTCAGATACGATGTGGAGAGACTTTATTCACCGAGCCCCAGAGAACTCAAACTTGTTAACACCAGAGGGCGTTAATCATGCGACATACAAATGTACATCGTACATGTACAGGTATTCAACATAACCATAACATATGGCGCAGTAGTTTTAACTCTGCACGCACAGCTCGAAACCTCTGATCAGTAGTTTTAACTCTGCACACACAGCCCAAAACCCCTGATCAGTAGTTATAATAACTCTGTAGTCATTCTACACTCTAAGAAAAAAAGGTTCTCAAATGGTTCTCGTCGGCTCCAAAATGGTTCTCATCAGATGGTTCTCGCAAAATGGTTCCGATGAGCACCTTTACTAGTAAATGGTTCCCAATCGAAATGGTTCCGTTCGTCACCATTTGCTAGTATGCGACCCAGTCCCCGAGTGTAATTTGTGGTACTCCTGCAAGTCAAACAATATCTTTAGGTCCACTTTCATTTTTCCCCTTGCTGTATATTCGAATGCCAGATGTAAGAATCACCAAAAATGTGGTATTGGTACAAAAATATTGTATGTGTTTCTACTGCTGTGATAATAAAAAGTACATGTACATAATTATTGTTTTTATCATAGACTAATGATTTCTCCTGGCTGCGTGCCAACTGACAGCTTCCCGATCAGATATGCGTACGTGTAAACGTACACATAGGCCCTACTAGTACTGCACTGTTGCACCACCGCATGGAAATCTTGTGTATGTAACCGCCGCGGCACGCGCCGCGGCTATGTAGCCCTGTGCTGCCTGCCTGCCTATGCAAACCTACCACCACAGCGGGCAGAGTGCCAATGCAATACCATGCATGCAGCAGCAGAAGGCTAGTATTATAAAATGGGTTCAAGAATGTAGCCAATTGGAAGCGCTGAAATGAGTCACGTGTGCGTGTATTAATTTCTTCAGGTATGCACTAAGAAGAGTCTCTCTTCCACCTCCCTGGCCTGACGTACGTCACAATGTTTACACTAGCAGTGCGCACTCAATCAGTTGTTACAAGTGCGTCACGCGCTACTATACGCGCTGTCAATCCTGTAAACAACTTCTAGTTCGGGCCGCGGGCTGCCACAACGACAGCCGGCGGCCTTTCTTGTGCATAACACGTGGCGTACGTATACTCTTATACGTACGTACGTACAGTACTTATGTGCGGGATTTCCGAGTGCGACGTGCGTAAATGTTTGGGACGAACATCTTCGGACATCTTGACTTTTGAGCGAGTGCTACATGTAGCTGACTGGTATTGACCCACAAAGGTACGTGAATAATGCTGTCAGTTTTCGACCCATTTTATAATACAAATGATGCACAGGATTATTTCGTGGCGTTAGTGAAGGTGCGGCTCACTCTCGAGTATTGTTAACGGCTGCAAACATGCACTCGGCTGCGCCTCGTGCATGTCGCACCATTGTCAATACTCTCGAGCGCGCCGCACCTTCACTAACACACTCTATCCTGTGCATCATTTGTATACTTCTATATACAGTAATCGAGAGAGCTGTTTTTTGTAACGCTATCTCCTCCGAAGCCGTCGGCTCCGGGCCGCCCAGACCGGTGCCGTCGGCAGCGGGAGGGTCTCTTCTATTGGGTAGGCCGGGTTTCGGCCGCGCTCCTCCTCCGTGTCGACGTCGAGAGCGGCACAAAAAACAAAGAAACACATAAGACAAACAACAACAAGTACAAGTAATTTTGTCAAAGTGGACTGGAAACGTGTCACTGTAAATTCCTTTTTCGCCATGGCAGTCATCACAATTTAGGAGAATAGGTAAGATTTTTAGTTTTAATGTGGTTTTATCTCATTTTTAGATGACATTCGTTGGTACGAAATCAAGTTAGTTATAGATATTGGCCTTCATCACTCAGTTTTCGTTTTCAGTCAGTGATTAACCTTTAACGGTTAGATCCTAAATGTTAGATCTAATTTGATCGAAGCTGCTATCTTGTGTAATGTTTACCAGGTTGAGGTACAGTAGATCCAGATCTAACAATAACATGTTAGGCCTAACACTTTACAATTAACAGTTAGAAATTGGCATAGCAATGGGCTAGCCCGAACAGACGCCGTGCGGAGCATGGCTGTCACGTTTTACAGCGACTGGGCCGGGCTAAGTTACTTAGCTAGGCCTGCATATGTAACGTTTATGCCTATTAGAAATAGAGTCTACTAACTCTGAAACACAGCCCGAACGCCGAACGCAAAGATATAACTGTGTACAAGGAGCGCCCCGGGGTAAGGCCTATACCGGTACATGCAATAATGAGGAAATTTTTTTCTAGGCCCTGTAAGTTATAACTGTTACAAGTGTTAACGTTAGAGCCAATAGAGGTCTGTCTACAGCCCAGTAGGCCTAGGTCAAAATCTCTTATGTTTTCAGGCTTGCTCTAAGTAAGGAGTCACGTCATGTACTGCCGTGTTCTGTTTATCGAATTATAGCAATGACTTTGTTTTATTAACGCGGTTAAGGTCTATTGTATCTTTCAATTCATATGTCAGGGAAGTGGACACACCAACATGCACAGAAACCAGGGAACAAGTAACTCCGGCCGGGACGATACTAGTAACCAGTACGTACGTGTTTGGGTCGCTGGTGCTGTTTGGGAACAAGGTAGACTCTACATTGATCAGGAGAGACAGCCCGTGACAGACCGTTGACAACATCGACCAGAACCGTAGGCTTAACACTAGCCAAGAATGAGCTGGGCGGCCACAAGAATTCATCGATCAGAATAAGAGCCCGGGATAGCCCATTTACAGCATCAGCCAGATCCCTGGGCTAGTCGAGAATGAGCTGTGTGGCTAAGACAATACATCGATCAGAATGACAGCCCGTGATAGCCCGTTAACAGCATCAGACAGAACCCTGGGCTAGTCAAGAATGAGCTGGGTGACCAAAAGAATACATCGATCAGAGAATGACAATTTTAGTCCGAATAGCCCGTTGACAGCATCGACCAGAAACCTAGCTAGCCAAGAATGAGCTGAGTCAAAAAGAAAACACTGATGATGCCAGAGAAAACCTTTGAGAAATATGTACTTAAGTCCGTTTGCGTTGACTTATAGTAGTCCGGCAGCCAAAAGCCATTTTTTGGCGGAAGTACTTTTTCTCTGATATAGTTTTTTTCTCTGTTGATTATTCATCTTTGGGGTCTCTTCAATGATATTCAGGTGGGTGTGGAGCTCTCACCCTTGGGCAATTTTAATTATTCAAAATGGCGTCCAACATGGCCGCCACACAGCCCTCAAACTAGGAAAATGTATGTAATCCTGTGTTTTAAGTGCTACTATACCAATGTTTGGATTGGAGCATTTGTCCAAAGGTCCAACAACTTGAATAAGATATTTTTGACATTTGTTGCAAGACAATTGCTATGGTAAACATTGAATAATTTGCTTAAAATCCCTAAAATGCACAATATACAGTGTAAATACAAAATGATATGGAATCGGGTTTGCGTGTGTGATGAGGGACATGTTGACCTGAATGTTCGGCAGAAAATCGTTGAAACTATTTTACTTAAAGGACCTAAGTAGATGGTTGCCATGGATACTTGGTCTTTGGCTGGTTGCAGACATGATATTTAACATACTAATGTATAGTCCTGGGATGTCGCATAATGTATATGAGTAACCTGTGTATATAGGAAGCTTACAAATCTGTAAAAGAAACTGACTACATCGTTGCCTTGGGAACTTGCCTTTTCCTTGGTGTTGTACATGTTACCATGAGAGTATCATCTGAAGATAATTGCTTACAATGTCTTGAAACATCATAAAATTCTATACATTAAAGAAAATCCTATGATATCAAGTAGAGGAGATGCCGGAGAGTTGAGCCATTTTTTCTATTTTTCCTAATCAATCCTTGCTCACAACAAGTGTCTGTTACCAAATTAAAGTACAACTGTAAACCTGTCTTGTAGCTATGAAAATTTCTTCTACTGTTCTAGGTCACTGCCTAATTTTAAAAAAAGAAAAAACTTTCTTTAGAAAAATAAATGTCAACACTCTGCAGTGTAAGGAGAGTTGAGCCATGTCTTGAGGAGAGTTGGGCCACCTTTAGAAGACATGTGCTACTTGTTTGAGAGTTAAACCACGATGCCAAACCATAAAGATTAGATTAAAAAATCGGCTCACAAGTAGCCAGAAATAAATCTCAGCTAACAAACTCGGTTTTATCCTAAATTCAAGCATAGAAAGATATGAAAATCTAAGAAGTTCAAACACTCATAATGCACTTTATTCTTAAACATCCCTAATAAGAACCACTCATATCGGGGCTGGCGCTATGCTTTAAAAGTGAGGCGGCCCAGTTTATATTTCTAGTGCCACTCCTGAGTTTTACTGATAAGCAAAAAAAAAAAAAAAAAAAAAAAAAAAGAAAAAAAAAGGAGGTGGGGGAGGTGGGAAGAGGGCTTAAGTATTATTTTCTGATGCTACTTCCGGGGTTAATAGGCTGAATCAGCTGGCCAGAAAATAAAAAAGGGAGAGGGGGCCTATCCCACTTTTCTTGTGCCTCTTAAGTACAAAAAAGTGTGGGGATCCTCGTGGTGAGACCTATATATTCCTATGTATTATGCCTACCCCCCCCCCAAAAAAAAAAAGTTGAGGCGAGCCCTCACCCCTTGTTTGCAGTGAAAAGTAAAGTTTTGCTTAATGATATTTTGCAATGGAACTTCTTCAAGTTTGAGGGAGAAAGATTTGCGGTGACACCATGTGTATGTAGTCCTTAACCGCGTCGTTGCTTGGAGGAAGAGACTAGAAAGAGGAGAAGTGAAGAGGGAAGCGACATATGCACGAGGATAGTAAGGAGGGCAAAAGTGAAGAGCGGGGGATAGTAATGGGTCGGAAGTTGAAGTTGTACTAGTGGAGACGGTAGAGAAGGGAACAGAGAGAGTGGTAAGGAAGAATAGAGTGAGAATCAAGTAAGATATGTAAGATTCTTTAAGTTTGCTCATCTCCTCCCTATGTCTTAGATATTATAATCCCTCGCATAATGAAGCAAAGTAAAAATAAGCTACTCATCAGAACTGGAACCTGAAACTTAAAAACTAACATGACCTAATTTAGAAACCTACATGTACTACAGAAATGAAACAAGAAAAGTAAGTCATAATATGTTATTTTTATAACAAAATTATAACAAACACATAGTTTCTTTTTCAGAGTGTTTTTGCCTTCTACACTTGTATAATATCAAGTTCGGTTAAATTGATATGCATGACTCATGAATAAAAACTACAGGCAAGTACAGTAAGATAATTAACAAAAATCATGAAACAAACTGGATTATTTCATTCTCAAGGATTGTAGTTTATTACGAACGATGTATGTATCGATGTCAATGTCATGAATGTGAAAGTTATTTCATTATAGCCTTCACCTTGTACCACATAGGAAGTCTCATTATGAAATGTTGTTTTCACATAACCCTTAATGAACGATTTTGAGGACATTTATGCAGGTTGTAATATTGCAATGTATATTCCAATAATTTGACAAAACCATGAAATTATTTCACATTGCATGATTTTATTTATATTACAACTTGGAAACAAATGAAACCATGCACACCCCAGCTAACAGTCGGTTTATCCGCCAATAAGTATTACACAAAGATGTTAGTCTCTTGCCATCTAACTTTAATAGTGTTAAACAATTTTGTTGCAATGTTTATGTATGCATGTTATGGGACTGTCCTTGAAAGTGACATTGAGCAGTTAACATGGCAACCAGGACATCTCAACTTCATATAACAGAGACTGGTACCGGTATGTGTAACCAATATAGGCATATGTGGAATAAAGACCTGAAATATGATAATATGTCACATTTTCACATCATTGCTATACTGCAGTTCAATCCTTCGGCACTTATTTACAATTAAATTCAAGTCTAGGTTGCTATGGCAACTATCAATATAAATAAGGGCTAGACTAATGGTTACTTCATTAAGACTTTCTTTGTAAGGGGTATGCAGGTAATTGATATTTTGTGCACGTCGCACAAATAACAAGCATTTTTGTGTATATTTTCTAACTTTTTTTAGGTTTGTTCCAATTATTTGATGGTTACCATGGCAACAAGATTCTGCTCAACTAAAGACATTATACTAATATCACTGGTCTTTTAGATAAGTGTTCTAATTGAAATACTAGTGTTTTAGTGACATTTTTCTGGGTTTTAGGCTTCATGGCGACCATTTTGGACGCCATTTTGAATAATTAAAATTGCCCAAGGGTGAGAGCTCCACACCCACCTGAATATCATTGTAGAGACCCCAAAGATGAATAATCAACAAAGAAAAAAACTATATCAGAGAAAAAGTACTTAGCCCCCTCGGCTGCCGGACTATAGTGTATTTTATAGCTGCTCTTTCAGAATCTGTTGTCAACCAAAAATTCATGTCTGGCGACTTTTTCTTGGTTTGTGTGATGGACGGTCACATATGTTTTGTTATGATCCCAATACAGTATTTGCAACTTACAATGTACCAGTGATAATGTTTCACTATAATTTGCATTTAACAGCTTTGAATCAACTGCTTTTTTTTGGGGGGGGGGGGGGGGGGTAGATGTAATGAGATCAGACCAGATGCCAATCTGAGAAGTGGAGTCATTCATAGTTTTAAACTTTAAAAGCACAAACGGAAAATGCTCTTTATACTTCTCCAGTCATTGTGTGGTCGATTTCTGCACACTTTTAAAGTTTGCACCTAGACTGGTAAAACTTATTGCATTTATACCCACACAGGAATTACGTACAAAACTGTATTGTGTAGAGAATTGAAGATTATGTAATTTATTTCAAAGCACTGATGCACCTCTTGTTACCAGTTTATATTGTTTTTGCAGAAATACAAAATGTACATGTACATTGTAGTACGTGGTGGTGGTGTTTAAAAGACTGTTGCCAAATTTGGTGAACAAAATGACAAATGCTAACAACATATTATTGTCATAGGCAGGTTATAGGACAGCAAATTCAAACCTCAGCTTTAGGCCTGCATTGTATATAGTTTACTCTAATGAATTTATGGCTCTGCTGTTAAAAAAATGTAAATTTTTATCGATTCCCAATGTTATATATTTTAGATCATGGTTGAGGATTTTTTTTCATTCATGCTTGTGAAACTGTGTGGGTGTGGTATCCTTTTTCCCCTTGGGATTCTTATTATCCTTCACATTTTAAAACAATGTGTTCTTTGTGTGTGTATGTGTGTGTGTTTTTTTTTTCGTAGGACATGCTGTAAACTGTCAGAGGACATGATTAACCTGAATTGATACTCTTCTTGTAAATTTGCTCTAAGTAAGGAGTCACGTCATGTAATGCCGTGTTCTGTTTATCGAATTATAGCAATGGTTTTATTAACGCGGTTAAGGTCTATTGTATCTTTCAATTCATATGTCAGGGAAGTGGACACACCAACATGCACAGAAACCAGGGAACAAGTAACTCCGGCCGGGACGATACTAGTAACCAGTACGTACGTGTTTGGGTCGCTGGTGCGGTTTGGGAACAAGGTAGACTCTACATTGATCAGAGACAAAAACCGTGACAAATCAGAATAAGAGCTAACAACATATTATTGTCAAGACAATAGGCAGGTGATAGCCCGTAGGACAGCAAAGAATGAGCTGGGTGACAAAAGAATACATCTCAGCTTTTAGTCCGCCCGTTGCAGCATCGACCAGAAACCTAGTATATAGTTGATGACTCTAATGAATTGCTCTTTCATGGTCTCATGTCTGGCGACTTTTTGTTGGTTTGTGTGAAAAAATGATGTAAACTTACAATGTACCAGTGATCGATTCCTTTGAATCAACTGTTTTTTTTGGGGGGGGGGGGGGGGGTAGATATGAGATTTCTGAGATCATGGCACAAACGGAAAATGCTCTTTATACTTCTCCAGAGTGTGGTCGATTTTTTTTAAAGTTTGCATTGGTAAAACATGCTTGTGAAAAACTGTATTGTGTAGAGAATTGAAGATTATGTAATTTATTTCAAAGCACTGATCACCTCTTGTCAGCCAAAATGTACATGTTTGTAGTACGTGGTGGTGGTGTTTAAAAGACCCAAATTGGTGATTCTTATTATTGTCATCCAGCAAATTCACATTTTGCAAAAGTTTACAATGTGTTCTTTAAAAAAATGTAAATTTTTATCGTGTGTCATGTGTTTTTTTTTTCATTCATGCTTGTGTGTGTGGGTGTGGTTTTTTTCGTAGGTTCTTTGTGTGTGTGTGTGTGTGTGTGTGTGTGTTTTTCGTACATGCTGTAAACTGTCAGAGGACATGATTAACCTGAATTGATACTCTTCTTGTATTTGCAGTTGTATAGATGACTGTTACAAGTGTTAACGTTAGAGCCAATAGAGGTCTGTCTACAGCCCAGTAGGCCTAGGTCAAAATATCTTCAGTATGTTTTCAGGCTTGCTCTAAGTAAGGAGTCACGTCATGTAATGCCGTGTTCTGTTTATCGAATTATAGCAATGACTTTGTTTTATTAACGCGGTTAAGGTCTATTGTATCTTTCAATTCATATGTCAGGGAAGTGGACACACCAACATGCACAGAAACTAGGGAACAAGTAACTCCGGCCGGGACGATACTAGTAACCAGTACGTACGTGTTTGGGTCGCTGGTGCGGTTTGGGAACAAGGTAGACTCTACATTGATCAGAGAGACAGCCCGTGACAGACCGTTGACAACATCGACCAGAACCGTAGGCTTAACACTAGCCAAGAATGAGCTGGGCGGCCACAAGAATTCATCGATCAGAATAAGAGCCCGGGATAGCCCATTTACAGCATCAGCCAGATCCCTGGGCTAGTCGAGAATGAGCTGTGTGGCTAAGACAATACATCGATCAGAATGACAGCCCGTGATAGCCCGTTAACAGCATCAGACAGAACCCTGGGCTAGTCAAGAATGAGCTGGGTGACCAAAAGAATACATCGATCAGAGAATGACAATTTTAGTTCGAATAGCCCGTTGACAGCATCGACCAGAAACCTAGCTAGCCAAGAATGAGCTGAGTCAAAAAGAAAACACTGATGATGCCAGAGAAAACCTTTGAGAAATATGTAGATAGGGTAGGTAAGTATCCGTTTGCGTTTATATTGTTGACTCTGCTCTTTCAGAATCTGCCGTCAACCCAAAATTCATGTCTGGCGACTTTTTGTTGGTTTGTGTGACACATATGTTTTGTTATATCCCAATACAGTATTTACAACTTACAATGTATTAATGTTTCACTGTAGCATTTAACAGCTCTTTCAGAATCTGCCGTCAACCCAAAATTCATGTCTGGCGACTTTTTGTTGGTTTGTGTGATGGAGGGTCACATATGTTTTGTTATGATCCCAATACAGTATTTACAACTTACAATGTACCAGTGATAATGTTTCACTGTAATTTGCATTTAACAGCTTTGAATCAACTGCTTTTTTTGGGGGGGGGGGGGTAGATGTAATGAGATCAGACCAGATGCCAATCTGAGAAGTGGAGTCATTCATAGTTTTAAACTTTAAAAGCACAAACGGAAAATGCTCTTTATACTTCTCCAGTCATTGTGTGGTCGATTTCTGCACATTTTTAAAGTTTGCACCTAGACTGGTAAAACTTATTGCATTTATACCCACGCAGGAATTACGTACAAAACTGTGTTGTGTAGAGAATTGAAGATTATGTACTTTATTTCAAAGCACTGATGCACCTCTTGTCACCAGTTTATATTGTTTTTGCAGAAATACAAAATGTACATGTACATTGTAGTACGTGGTGGTGGTGTTTAAAAGACTGTTGCCAAATTTGGTGAACAAAATGACAAATGCTAACAACATATTATTGTCATAGGCAGGTTATAGGACAGCAAATTCAAACCTCAGCTTTAGGCCTGCATTGTATATAGTTTACTCTAATGAATTTATGGCTCTGCTGCTAAAAAAAATGTAAATTTTTATCGATTCCCAATGTTATATATTTTAGATCATGGTTGAGGATTTTTTTTTCATTCATGCTTGTGAAACTGTGTGGGTGTGGTATCCTAGCCCTTTTCCCCTTGGGATTCTTATTATCCTTCACATTTTAAAACAATGTGTTCTTTGTGTGTGATGTGTGTGTGTGTGTGTGTGTTTTCGTAGGACATGCTGTAAACTGTCAGAGGACATGATTAACCTGAATTGATACTCTTCTTGTATTTGCAGTTGTATAGATGTGTCTATGGTGCTTTCAAATTGCAGAACAAAAAAAAAAAAAGGTCACTCGTATACAAACAAAGATAAGTTAATTCAAGTACTCGACGTTATAAATGTGAAGTGAAGTAAAGTGAAAAAAGTGTAAAGCTTATCCTCTCCCAAGTATCATACCAGCAATATAATGTATGTTTTCTGTGACAATACCAAAGGTCCTGTTTAATGGAATTGTTTTCCTGCCCTTTGTAGTTGCTTTTAGGACAAATATGCTTCAAAAGAAAGAAAGAAACAAAAACACAACAACACCAAACAAACTAGCAAATACTGTATGCGGAAAAAGTTCCTCATAGAATAAGTAACGTACTTGACTTCTGCCTATCTTAAGACTGACACAATTACTGTATCTCATCCGTGCAGGAATTATTTCACAGAAAATTAGACATTTTGTTATGTATTTCAAAAGCATGATGCACCTCTTGCTATTTCATATCATCTGTACAGAGATGTGTGATGGTGTTTCAAGAACTGCTCGGTACACATATGACAAATATTGTGGACAAAAAATTAGTGAACAAATGAAAATATTTTGTTAAGAATATTTGACAGATTATAACATGATAAATACAAACCTCACCTTTAGATTGTAAAAGTTAAGGTGAATAAATACATTTCTACGAATTTGTGAAAGAGCAAATTTCTATGGTTTTTAGCTATTGAGTAATGCTTCGTGAAAAAATATTGGTGAATTTCATGTACATGTATTCATGCTTGCGAAACTGTGTGTGCATGGGTGTGTTATACTTGCTTTTTTTTTTCCGGTGTCAACGATAATGTATGACATCCCAGATAACAATTCTCCGTTGGGCCAACGTCAGCAATGGTCGCCACGGTCGCTGTCGGTTAGATGACGTTGGCTTAACGGTGGGCCAATGTTTTTATGGTCGCCATGGTCGCGGTCGGCGAGATGACGTTGGCTCAACGTTGGGCCAATGTCTTTATGGTCGCCACTTGCGGTCGGTGGATATTGTTGGGTATCCTACGTTGGGCCAACGTTGGTGATGGTCGGTAGGGTTTGTGAACTAACGTTGGCGCAACGTTTTGCCACCGTCTCACCTTGTCGGTGATGCAAGATGGACATTGGTTGGTAATCCTAAGTTGGGACAACGTTGGCAATGGTCGGCACGGTCGCAGTCGGCAAGCTAATGTTGGTACAAGGTTGGGCCATTGTTTTACTTTCGTTAGAGGGAAGGTGGAAATTATTTGGCAAACCTACGTTGGGGCGACGTTGGCAATTTTTGTTTTCGCACAGCTGGTGAGATAACGTCGGCGCAACGTTGGACCACCCGTCTCACTTTTGTCATTGATGCCAAATGGATATTGGTTGGCTATTTCTACGTTGGGCCAACATTGGAGATGGTCGGCATGATCGCAGTTGGTATGCTTACGTTGGAACAACATTGGCTCATTGTCTTACTTTTGTAACTAATCTAAGGCATCTGGCCAACATTTGCCCAACATTGAAATTCTTTTGGTCAAACGTCATGCGTGTATGTTGGCACAACATCAAAATATGCCGTTGGCTCAACGTCATTTTAGCCGTCAGACCACCACTGGTCCAACAGTGAAAGTCTGACGGAGTGACGTTGGTACAATGTCAAACCAACCATATATCCACTAAAAGGGCAGCATTTGTCCAGTGTTTATTCAACTTACAAGTGTGTATGTTGGCACAACATTAAGAAATTTGACGTCGCGCTGATGTCATTTTGGCCATCAGGCCAACATTGGCCCGACAGCGAAAGCGTAAAGTATGTATGTTGGCACAACGTTGGAAATATGGCGTCGCTCCGACGTCATTTTGACCATCTGGCCAATATTGGCCCAACAGTGAAAGCTTGCCATTTGACCGACGTTGGTTCAATGTCAGACCGACATTATACCAATCATAATACCAATTTGAATGCTGCGTTGGCCCAATGTTGGTCAAACGTCATGCAAGTGTATGTTGGCACAACATCATAATATGACGTTGGCTGAAAGTCATTTTGGTCGTCTTGCTACCACTGTTCCAACAGTTAAAGTCTGACGTTGGACTGACGTTGGCAGAATGTCAAATCAACATCATATCAACCATATTTCCACTTTGAATACTGCGTTTGTCCAATGTAAATTTAACTGTAATGTCTGTATGTTGGCCCATCGTTAGAAATATGACGTCGCTCAGACGTCATTTTGGCCATCGGGCCAACATTGGCCCAACAGTGAAAGCCTGACGTTGGACCGACGTTGGTTCAATGTCAGACCGACATTATACCAACCATGAAACCACTTTGAATGCTGCGTTGGCCCAATGTTCGTAAAACGTCATGCGTGTATGTTAGCACAAAATCAGAATATGACGGCTCAACGTCATATTGGTCGTCGGGCCAACACTGGTCTAGCAGTTAAAGTCTGACGTTGGACTGACGTTGGCACAATATCAAATCAACATCATACCAGCCATAATACTACTATGAATGTTGCGTTGGCCCAATGTTAATTCAACTTGAATGCGTGTATGTTGGCACAACGTAGAAATATGACGTCGCTCCGATGTCATTTTGGCCATCGGGCCAACATTGGCCCAACAGTGAAAGCGTAACGTTGGGCCGACGTTGGTTTAATGTCAGACCGACAATATACGGGGTACCAACCATATTACCACTTTGAATATTGCGCTAGCCAAATGTTGGTCAAACGTCATGCGTTTATGTTGGCCCAACATCATAATATGACGTTGGCTCAACGTCATTTTGGTCGTCGGGCCACCACTGGTCCAACAGTGAAAGTCTGACGGTGGACTGACGTTGTCACAATGTCAAACCAACATCATATCAACTATATTTCTACTTTGAATGCTACAATTGTTCACTTTTAATCCGACTTGAAAGTGTGTACGTTGGCACAACATTATTCGAAATATTACGTCGCTCCGATGTAATTTTGGCCATCGGGCCAACATTGGTAAAAGGTCTCAGGAATGTAAGCGGTCAATTGCTTCAGAAATGAAGCTTACGTGTCTTCAGTGATGGCAGTGACCTCAAATATGATATTCATGATTGGGTTAGTAATGCAGCGTAGCTTGCATGAAATTATGTGCAACATTATCCAATTTGCACTGGACAAAATTTGCACGCTTACACATGGAAGGTGGGGAGAGGAGTACCATATTTTTGGGTTGATGCTTAACAGTATGTGAACAGGCATATGGCAAAGTCATCCGTAGGCGCTGTGGTATAGAGCGGGATCTGAACATCTCTCACGAAGCGAGACTTCTCTTTTCTTTCCTTTTCTTTTCCCACTAACAATGTGAAACACAGTATTGTTTCTTTTCAAAGATAGCGTGCCAATTAATCTCTAAACAAGACATTCCAACCCACCTCAAGCTTAGATATGCGTAGGCGTTGCGGTGTAGACATGGTCAATAGAGCGAGACTTCTCTTTTCTTTTCTTTTCTTTTCCTCACTAACAAATAAGTTTAGCAGGAAACATAGAAGCATTCGCACATACTGTTTACATTTCCCATCACATGTATTTAACATTTCCCATCACATGTATTTAATATCGGAATTCTCATGTACAAATTTTCCCTGGAATTTTGCCAAGAATTTTTCTACACAATACATGTTCAACAGAAACCATTTGGTTCATACATAATTTGATTTAAACCGTCCACGTACTCGATCGAACAGTTTTCGCTATAAAGATACAAGTATGTTTACAAGACTGCAAACAGTAAAATGATTTGCCCCTTAACAAATCAGACTACATCTCTTGAAATGTCTTCAAACGTAGATTAAAGTCATTCATCTTAAACGATTTCTCTTATATATTTATTTATTATTTATTTATTCAGTCTTCTTTAAAAACAGGGTAGTCTTTTCAGAGCCAAAAGGCCTGCTTTTAAAAAGAGCCCTGTTAACATAAATATAAGAATTACACATCGAAACATATTTGCATAAGTGTAATGAAAAAGTAATTACATCAAAACCAAAACATACCAAGTCAAAACACAGTAACAACTAAACAGAAACAAAACAAACAAACAAACAAACGAAACAGAAACCATTAAACTGAGCTCATAACAGAACAATATGCTACATAACAAGACAGGGTATATAACCAACGTGCCACATAACAGTTGTGGCTACAGTTGGTGCGCAAAACTGTAAGAATGAATGAACCAGAATTTGCGTTAAATCTGCACTTACAAGTTGATCGATTGAATTTGGGTCTTGAAAGAGATGAGTGTTGTTGCCGTTCGAATGTGGGTTGGAAGTTTGTTATAAATACTGGGTGCTATGAAAGAAAAGGATCGCTTTTTAAATTCGGTGTTGGGCTTTGGAATGAACAGTGGATTTAGAGTAGAATGACGGGTGACATAATATATAGGACGTTTTGTGGCAAGATCATTCAGGTAATACGGTGCTAAGTCATTTAGTATCTTGAACACAGAAATACAATACTGATAGTTGATTCTACTGGCGACACTTTGCCACCCAAGTCTATTCAAAAGCGTTTCTTTGGTAGCTGAGTAGTCCGCATTTGAAACCAGTCTTGCATATCTGTTCTGGGTTCGTTGCAAGTTGACAAGGTCTGTTTTGTTACACTTCCCCCAAACCACCGAGCAATAATCTATGTGAGGTGGTATAAATGAGTAATACAGCTGTGCCAGAATTGTTTCTGTTAGGAAAAACTTTATCCTCCTGATACATGCTATTGCTCGATTAACTTTTCTAATTATACTCGATACATGTAATGACCAGTTTAAACTCTGGTCAAGAATTACACCAAGATACTTAATATTTGTAACATTTTCAAGGTAATCTTCTTCATGAGTAATTCTTAAAATCTGGTTTCTAATTTTACGTTTGGTTCCAAAAACCATAACTTTTGTTTTTGTGGCATTGATTTTCATTTGATTAACTCTGAACCATTCACACAATGTATTATATTCCTTTTGCAGGGTCATTTGAACACTAAGAATATTTTTTCCCTTGCAAAACAATGCCGTGTCATCAGCGTAAAGGGTGATTTTAATTTGATTTTCAAAAGATAAATTACACATATCATTGATAAATAAACAAAAAATTAAGGGCCCCAGAATAGAGCCTTGGGGGACACCAGAGGTAACCTTCTCAAAAGCACTCTGGGCACCTTGAAAAGAAACACATTGCTGTCTGCTAAAAAGATAAGATGAAAACCATTGTAGTTCAGTTGTTTCTATGCCATAGTAAGGCATTTTTGATAAGAGGATTTCATGCGATATAATATCGAATGCCTTTTTTAGGTCTAAAAAAATTGCACCTGTTATAAAACCAGAATCAAGGTTATTAAGCAAAAAATCAGTAATTTCAATTAAACATGTAGCCGTTGAATGCTTTGGGCGAAAACCTGATTGCCTCTGCGAGAGCAGTTCGTTTTCTTGCAAGTATTCGTAAAGTTGTATGTGGACCGCCCTTTCAAGAATTTTTGACACACAAGATAATAGGGATATCGGACGAAAGTTGCCCAGTTTACTTGTATCACCACCTTTGTGTACAGGAACAATCTTGGCCTTTTTTAAATCACTCGGGAATTGCCCAGAGTTTAAAGATTTGTTTAAAATACGTGTAAGAGGTTCCGCGATGTACGGAGCTGCGGATTTCAATAGCCTTGGATGTAAGTCATCTAAACCGGCAGCTTTTTTGGCGTCTATTTTGTGTAATTCTTTTATAACAAAGTCTATTTCAATTTCTCTGAATTTGAAAGTTGATTTCACTTGTGACAATGTATTAAGGGAGTTAAAACACTTTTCGGATTGAGTGAAACCATTTCCGACATTAACGAACATCTGATTAAACGCTTCAGCGATTTTATACTTATCTGAAATAATGTCATTGCCTATTTTGATATTTGAATTGATTGTAGCTTTTTTCTTGGGCAATAGATCTTTCAGCACTTTCCACGAGTTCTGCATATTGCTGTCGCATTGTCGTAACCTGGCATAAAAATATTCCTTCTTAAGTTTCTTATTCAAATTGTTGGCTTTGTTTCTAAGATGCTTGTACTTGTCCCAGATAACGTTCAGATGACTTACATCCTCTTGACATGGTGTTTGACCTTTCTCAGACAATCTTCTTTTCAGTTCAGTGAACTTTCTCTTATGGTAATCACGGTCTCTGGCTATTGCTAGATAGTCATTAGTAATCCATGGGGCACCTCTTAACTTCTTTCGAACAGAGACAAAGGGAGCATGTTTACGTGATATAGCAGAAAAGGTTTCTTTAAATTTTGCAAAGCTCCTTTCTACATCGTCACTCACAGTAACAAGACGATCCCATTGAACATGTGAAAGGTCATTAAGAAAATCTTCGACAAAGTATCTGAACGATCTGAATGAAAAACATTCAGGCTGGGATTTTGATGGTCTGCACCTGAGAATTGCATAGACAAGGGAGTGGTCACTAAATCCAACAGAATCTGTCCCAGATTTGTTTGTGATCTCCACCATTGAGTCTGACACACAAACTTAATAACATCGATCAATGTGGAGCTATTAGGGGGTTGTTCGCGTAGGCTCCTTGATGAGCTGCGTAAGGTTAAACACTGAACACAATTCGTTAACTTTGTTTGACAAAAAACTTTTTTGCTAACATGTTGCAATTTAAATCTCGAAGTATAAGAACGTTATCAGAGAAGGAAAAAACCTGCTCTAAATTCGATTCCAAACTACTGAAAAAAGTCGAACATGGGGAATCCGGTTTTCGATATATCACACCGAGAAAAAATGACATATGATTTTTAACTTTGATTTCTAACCACATTATTTCCAAATCATTATTTTCAAGATCTTTACGTCTAACGTATGACATATTTTCTCTTAAATAACACGCTACTCCACCGCCATGTTTATCCCGATCTCTCCTTTCCAGGATATAACCAGGAATCTCTAAAACACTTGAATGAATGGAGTCATCAATCCATGTTTCGGAAAGTGTAAACAGATCAACTGATTCTTTCTTAATGTAATTATCCACGTCCTCATTTCTATTCCGTATACTTCGAACATTAAGATGGGCAATCAGCAGACCATTATTATTTGTACTCTTAAGCTGAATAACATTTCCAGGCAACGTAACATAATTCTTGGGCTCTTTAACTTTTTCTACTTTTGGGATAGCCGTTTCAGGAGTTTTCAGATCTTGTTCGAAAAATGGTAATTCTTCAAAAATACACATGGAACACGTCCAGTTTTCAAAACATTCATTTTTGTCATCGTACTGAACTTGAGTTATACCGGCACATATAATATGAACCCACTTGTTACACACTGTACAGAGCAATGCTTTCTGATTACATTTTACTGGTGCTTTACAACACACACATGGGAACCTAACTGGCATAAATTGATATATCAAAATAGATCATCAAACATATCAAACACCAAAAGAATGAAACAAACAGATAATCACATAAATCACGAAAATGACTATTCAAAGGTATTGCACAAAATTTACTCAAGTTAGCATTACCATTCAGACGTTTATAATCAGTCTGAGTTCAGTGTTCACGTGTTTAGATTCAATCTCACCAAGTCTCTTTTTCTGACGATTGTGATCTTCTCGCCGTTTGATTTCTTGACAATAATCCTCCCGTCCTGTGTCCAAAGTTTGAAATCTCTGCTGTCTAGACCCCTCTTCACTTTCCAGTAGAGTTTCGAGCGACCTTGTGTCAAACTTTCGTTGATGTAGACGGTTTTTGACTTACTGGTTGCTTTCCGTAGGTTGAATCGTGCTTTGTACACCTCGTCTCTCGTGCGGTAGGTCGCGAATTTCACGATGACATCGCGGTGCTGCTTTTTTGCCTTGGTTGTCGCCTGACTCCTTTTCGCCCCTCCGGCCATGGGTCCCAGTCGGTGGCAACGATCGATGTCTCCCTTCTCGACGTTGATCCCAAGGTCGTCTTTGCAGATATCGATGACGGTTGCCTCCACGTCCTCGCCACTGTTTTCATCAATGCCAGCAAAAACCAAGCAGTTACGACGTGAATACTGTTCCGCCTCCTCTGAGGCCTCCTCGATCCTTTGGAGACGTTTCTCCATCGTCGACATTCTGTCGTTGACGGTATCGACGTCGAATTGTAGCGAGTCCTTTACGTCGGAGCAAATTGACTCACATAACTCGTTCAGAAGCTCTGCTTTGATTGCAGAAATCAGTTTGGAGACGAAAGTACCATCAGTGAGTAGTCGTTCGATAACAGATTTGATGGCACTGGATAATTCCGAGTCATGGTCCGAGTCGAGTGTAGAGGCACCTGTGCCACCAGTTGGGGCTGGCTTCGTCGTCGGGGAGTTGTCGGCCTGGGGTGCAGAAGTCCCCGTCGAGGTCTATCCGTACCGGGCATATTGTTGACTGCCAGGTCTATTGCACAGGGTCAATTGTAAATTCTATGCTATCTATATATATATATATATATATATATATATAAATATATATATCATATATACATATATGCATAGGCGCCGGAAGTGGGGGGTCAGGGGGGGGGGCGGCCGCCCCCCCCCCCCCCCAATCCAAAAAGTGGGGGGGGGGGGGCAAAACGCATTTTTGCCCCCCAAAAAAGCCCCCCCCCCAAAAAAAAAAGTAATAATAATAATGATAAAAATAAATGAATAAACAAAGAAAATAAAATAAATATGTATATATAATTATATGAATAAAAGGGAAAAAATATGGCTACAAACGGCAGCTTTTGGACTGTAAAATATCAAAATTTTCAAGCTCGCTCGCTTCGCTCGCTCGCATCCAGCAGTTGAGCCCGATGCGCCTCCCCCTTAATTTCTAAAGCGAAAAACATAGCTACGACGGCAGTTGTTGGACTCTAAAATGTCAAAATTTTCAGGCTCGCTCTCTTCGCTCGCTCGCATTGAATCGTTATGCCATTCTCCTAATGTTGCTGACAGTAATTGCCAGTAGTTGCGCCCGATGCCCCCACCCCTTCATTTCCAAAGCGAAAGATAAATATAGCTACAAACGGGAGTTTGGGGACTGTAAAATGTCAAAATTTTCAAGCTCGCTCGCTTCGCTCGCTCGCATTGAATCGTTATGCCACTCTCCTAATGTTGCTGCCAGTAATTGCCAGCAGTTGCGTCCGATGCCCCCCCCCCCATTAATTTCCAAAGCGAAAGATATAGCTACAAACGGGAGTTTTTGGACTGTAAAATGTCAAAATTCTCAAGCTCGCTCGCTTCGCTCGCTCGCATTGACTCGTTATGCCATTCTCCTAATGTTGCTGCCAATAATTGCCAGAAGTTGCGCCCGATGCGCCCCCATTTATTTCAAAGCGAAATATGTAGCTACAACAAAACTCCAGTTTTGGAACTGTAGAATATCAAAAATTTCAAACTCGCTCGCTTCGCTCGCTCGCATTTTATTGTTATGCCATTCACCTTATGTTGCTGACAGTATATAATTTGTCGATCGTTTCGCACCGTCATTCCATAATCCATGTAAGGAAAACTTACAATGTTCCTCAATGACTGCGTTGTTAAATGTATCACATTCCGTAATGTATTGTAGTCCCATTATTGCTCACGCACACACGCACAAGCATACAGACCGTCAAAATTACTTTATGGTTCCCCCCATGTTTCGACCCACCGTACGCCACTTTACATATATATATATATACATATATATATATAATAGATGTGTGTGCGTGCGTGCGTGTGTGTGTGTGTGTGTATGTGTATATTGTGTAACATTGCATGGTCTAATCTTGAGCCCCCTCCAATGTTTGCCCCCCCCCCCCCAATCCAAAACTGCTTCCGGCGCGCCTGCATATATGATACTTGTATTCCACGTGTTAATTCCAGTACAGAAAATATGACGAAGTAGGGTGGTAATGCATTTCAGTTCAACAGTGCTATTTATTCAGACCAAATTTTCGTCGAATAAATTCGTCTTCCTCTGGGTCGACAATGACAATTGATTGTATTGTCGACCCTGAGGAAGACGAATGTATTCGACGAAAATTTGGTCTGAATAAATGGCACTGTTGGACTGAAATGCATTACCACCCTACTTCATCATCGTTAATATATATATGTATATATATGTGCATATATATGTATATATATATATATATATATATATATATACATATATATATATATATATATATATATATATATATATATATTATGTGCGGGACCAAGCAAAATATTGCAAGTATAAAAAACCCTTTAGAGGGATAAATTCTCGCAGGAGGGCCACCTTCCAGCTCAGAAGATCATTTATGTTTGGGGATCAGAGGGTAAAAACTCGCCATCATGTCATTCCCCGTAATTTGGTGCGGGACTTTGGGGATGGAGAGCCATTGGAACTGATCACTAGCGGGGAAAGTATAGCCAATGTCTAACTCATAAATTCCTATGTCCATAGAATACCAATAGATTTTTTTTTTTTTTTTTGGTCAAAACCCCCTCTTTGGAGAGGGGGTTTTGACAACAACAACAACATAAAAAGGGAAATAGCTGGAAGGAAGATAAACGTTTTCATAACATAAGGGGAAAATACTGAGCATATTGACGTCACAGGGTGACTAGGAAAACGAATGCAGTGTTCTGTTTTCTTGTACTCTCTATCCTATTCAATTTTATTCTTTATTTTATGTGCTAGTAGCCATCTGGGCTACAATTGTGTTTGTTTTGTACATCCTCTAAAGATCACCAGAGGCCAAAGGTAGAGCATTGTCTGTGCTTTTTGGAACATCAAGACAATTTCATTGTAAAACAGATATGCTTGTTTTGTACATCTAAACTATGTTTATCATTAACTAAAGGCCGTGTCACACCATAACGCGGGCTTGTGGCGAGGAGGTAGTTTCCAGCACGTAGAAGATTTTCAGCGGGCGAACAAGAATGTTTGCAATTTTCATTCATGCATTGTCATACCGTATACGGGGGAACTTCTGCGGCTTGACTTGCGGGGAAACAAATTTACTCCAAGGAGCTCTCCGCAGTTGGTCCGCGCCTGACAGTATCTAGCACGTAGTTGCCCGGAGGTACTCACGCAAGTCCGATTTAACCGCAGCCAAGTTTTGAGCATGACCAAAACTTCTTCCGGGTGAGTTGCGGGAATGCCCGTAGAGGTCCACGCAGAACGCCAGTAGGAGACCCTTAGCGGCAGTACTTCCCAGGCAATTCCCACGCAGGTACTTCGCAGTCCCGTATGCAGTCAAGATAATGAAATTCTGTGAGATTTCAGCCATTCCATTAGAGGAATTCCTTCACTAAGTTGTCAGCCCCCACGCGACTGGTACAAAGGTCACACAGTATACTCGCAAGTATAACGCGTCCAGCAAGTAAGACACATGCGCTGACTCGCACAAATCCTTTTCCGCCCTCAGGAATGTCCGGTATGCTAGAAAATCCGTACACGTAACAAGCCCGAGTAGCTTGCCCGGAAAGGTGTGACAGGGCCTAAACACGGTTGCGGGTAAAAAAATATGCGTGCGCACCTCCGGGCGACTACTTTTGAGATACATGCTAGGTACTGTCATGTGCGGATATCTACGGGGACCTCCGGGTAGTCAAAATTGTTCTTTGCAAGTCGCACGCAAGGCTGGTGTGACACGGCCTTAATGAAACCACAGATCAATATTATGATATGTTAAGGTCATTAACCTCTAAAGGTCCCCAGAGGTCAGAGGTAAAAATCTGTCTTTGCTCTTTGGAATATCAAGACAATTTCATTGTAAAACAGATATGCTTGTTTTGCACATCTTAACCATGTTTATCATTAACTAATACAGTTGTAACATCACAGATCAATATTATGGTATTTTGAGGTTATTGACCTCTAATGGTCATCAGAGGTCAAAGGTAGAAACCTGTCAATGCCCTGTGGAATCGGAAGATTTGTAGTACAAATGCATATTTAGTGCAGTGTAACCAAGATCTAGGCCTATCATTCACAAATGCCTCCAAACATCAATATTCTGATATTTAAAGTTCATTGACCACTGGAGGTCATCAGAGGTCAAATCAGACTTACCTCGCGATCTTAAAATGAATCTTATGGTATGTACTAACACTGGTGAAAGTTTCATGCTTTAGTCAAATTTTGCGCAATTCTCAAGCTTTTGAGGCCTTAACTGCTCTACTAAATAGCTTGGTCTGAAATTGGGATAAACGTCATTTCCATTACTGTATTATCCATCATAAGAGAGTCTGTAAATTGAAAACTAGTGAAGATAGACAAAAGACATTAAATGAAAATATATTGATGCCAATTCAATTAAATTCAATTAAATTCATGGTTTATTCAATCATCTTCGCAGCTGAGTAGCTGAATTGCGATAATTGTGTATACATAGTAAAATGACATAAAAATAACATAATTTCATCAATTAAAACACATCATATAAAACATGCATTATAATTTTCAAATACTTTGTTTTAAATACAAAATCTGATGAATTCATAAAATTATTGCAAAATGTCATCATGCCTGTAATTTTAAATGATATGAGTGCGTCACGAAATTAAAACTGAATAAACTCGGTAATCCTGACATGAAAACATAATAATGAACCAAATTTTTAAAAAAATGCTATTTGATAATGCAACATTAAGCATCATAAAATATTCCTCATACAGTGTATCCAATCACCTATCTAAAATGTTCAAAATATAATCTGCAGGGAATTACTGAAATAATTTTTGCATTGTAAACAAAACGAAACGAAAAACAAACAAACAAACAAACGTACAGAAAGACAAAAAAATCTTGAGACTAACCGCCATAAATTTTGCTTTACAATATCTTTCCAATTCTACGGAGCAGACATTAGCGCAAGAATGTAATAAATAACAAATTTCATTATGAGATATAAAACAAACCCAACTCATCTAAAATATATCAAGAATACACCAATCATTAAAATTTTTTTTTATATATAACACATAAAAATCTTAATTGCAAATGGAATAAGAAATATGATGCTGCTATTGCTACACTGCATATTCTTCTACTCATTTAAAATCAAATGAATTGATAAACTCATTATAAAAATCCAAAATATGCAGAACTATCAGTGATACATATAACATAATTAACAATTGCCACATAATTTCCATACCAGCACTTACTCAAAAATCAATGTTGATAAAAAACTATATAACTATATACAGTACAAACGTAACTTTAAAAAATATTACTTAAAACATTATCAGTATATACACATATATTACTTCAAATATTAAAAGTATATATATACAGACTGTACACGTACACATGTACATGAACTTCAAACAATAGATATCATTTCCTTATGCCAAATCTTAATCATATTACTATTCTTAATTCAAAAGCTACAATGTAATTAGCCACTTCATACGCTGTTTTACACACCATCATTACACATAGTCATTGAGTAGTGTCTTACAATATATGGGATTGCACTTTTCTTATAACGTTCGGTTCGACATTTAACTTCGGTCAGTTTTTGGCTATTTCTAAGCTGGCGTCTGGAGCCTCGATTCGCTGGTAACCAGTCCCGAAAATTATCAAACAACTGCTTTGCAAATTTCCGACACAGTTCTTCACGGCGAACATACAATGTGGTTAAATCACAAATGTCCAGTGCCTGATCATATGTTTCATATTGATTTTCTAGTATTACGCGTAGGGCTCGTTTCTGTATTCGTTCGATCGAGGCATTTTGATGTTGTGTTAAGGACGAGTGCCAAATGATGCAGCAGTACTCCAATATTGGACGTTTATATGACACAAAAACAGTCACAAGATCGCTAGTTGGCATTCCGAAACGCTTTAGGGAACGAATGATGTACATCTTCCTCGATGCATTGGATGTGATGTAGGTGACGTGGTCAGTCCACTGGAGATCATTTCTGATAATGACACCAAGGAGTTTCACTTGTTTGGTTTCCGGTATAACCTGACATCCTAGGGATAGCTGGGTCTCTGGTAGCTGTCTGCGAGTAAAGGCAACCTGAAAGACCTTGCATTTGGAGGGATTCAATTTCAAACCGGAATCTGCACACCATGTTTCAAATTGGGAGAGATTTTCTTGGAGATTGCAGGGCATGTTTACTTGTCGGCTGTGAGCAATTGTAAGATCATCGACATACTTCCATCGCTTGACGTTTGCAGATGTGAGGGCATCATTGACAACACTCAAGAATACAAGAGGTCCCAACCGCGTGCCTTGTGGGACACCAGCCTTGGTACCAAGAGCAGATGAAAGCTGGCCCTGGTAGCGCACTTGCTGGGTTCTTCCGGACAGGAAGGAACAAAGCCACTGGAGGAGTGACGATCTTGCTCCCATGTTGCACATGCATGTAACAGCAACATTGTGGTCCACCAAGTCGAAAGCCTGTGTGAAATCCGTTAGTATCATAGTGGTCACATTGTTGGGTTTGTCCCCACAGGAATGGAGGTAATCCAAGAGGCTGAGTAGATAATGATTTGTTGATAATCCCTTACGGTTTCCGAATTGCATAGGGTCAATGTTTCCACCAATGTCAGCCATGAGCCATCGATATGCAAAGAGTTCTAACAGCTTAGCAAAATGATCCGTCAGCGCGATTGGACGTAACTTGCTCAAACAGGGTGGTGTTTCTTTGGGGATCGGCACAACAATTGACTTCTTCCATCTGCTAGGAACAACTTCCTGTTCAAAGGAGGCATTTATGATGTGGCATAATGGTGAGCTAAGCTCTGCTGCGAACTCCTGTATCAAGCGTGGGGGGGGGGGGGGGAGAGATTCTGTCTGGACCTCCGCTTTTTCCAACGTTGATTTTTGCCAGCTCACGGTAGATAGTCCAAGGTTGAATGGTGGGGATGGACTTTGCTGGCACTGGTCTGAAAGTTGGTAGTAGGGCCGGATCTAGAATGTGGGAGCCACTGGATATGGTGACAAAGTAGGAGTTAATTGCATTTGCTGTAGTCGACAAGTCACCTGGATCTATGTCAGGCAAGGACAGGGTCATCTCACGCTTGACATTCGATGACATGAGTTTGATGTGCTGGTGCCAAGATCTTGGATTGTCACGTTTAAGATTAGTACACGATCGCGGTAGAAGGTTTTCTTCGCATTGTTTATTAACCGCTGAACTTTGTTCCTCAACCCGGGCCACTCAGTGGATTTTTGATGGAATGCTCTCTGCCTTTGGTGGATAAGTGCTTTTACTGCAGAAGTTATCCAGTGCTTGTCTGTTGAATGCATCTTTACCGATCTTTGTGGAAAATGGAAGTCAATTGCAGCATTGAGGTCAGAATAGAATTGTTCACATTTGTCATTCACACTGTTTTTGTCGTAAACATCTGCCCAATCCTTGTGTGTGATCCATTCGCCAAAACTTCTGATGTTGGATTCTCGCAATGGCCTTATAACTCGACGTTTGACTTTGTTTTGTTGCACATGGTGCTGTTGAGGCTTCCAGGTCACTCCATTGTGATCACTCATTCCTACTGGTGCTACAATTTCAATGGGTCTGTACAATGGGTTCATGTTCGTAATGGTTTTGTCTAAAATAGCATTGTTTCTCGTAGGACGGTTAACAATCTGCGTCAGCCTATGAGCGTTCATCAGTGGTTTGACGTCAATGCGATTGAAGTCACCTGCTATGATGATGCCTGCTCCTGGATGGCTGGTTAAGATGTGATCAAGAGAGGCTATCAGGGACTGGATGAGAGTTGGGTCTTGTTGATCCTCAGGGGGCGAGTACACGGCTACTACAAATATACATGAGATGGATCTTGGGAGCCTCGCAGGTTTTAGGTTTATCCAGAGAATTTCAAGATTTTCAGGTATAGCTGGAAGTTGAGCAGGTTTGGGGTTTAGACTGGTCCTGGCATATAGGGCAACTCCACCACCCCGTTTAGCTGTCCTGTTCTTGAAAAATGATACATAGTGGGGTATATTGTGTACGGCGTTTGGAATGTCATCTTGGAACCATGTCTCAGTAACGCAGATCAGATCAGCATGTATTTCCTGGACCAGGCAGTAGAATTCATCAAATTTGTTGTTTAATGAGCGGGCATTTGCCATGTAGAAAGATGGTAACATGGTTTGAGTTCTACTCATCGTTCTTTCTATCTCGATCTTCTTGGGGCATGGGGCCCGGTAATGAATAGGCGTACGTTGCTGGCATTCTCGTTGTGATGACTCTACCACAGGAATGGGATACGTCTGTGATATGCTTTCTTTTGTCTGTTTCTGTTTCCTGGTACCACCCCGCCGACCTCTGTGAGTGGGCCTTTTAGTGGAAATCCCCAAATCTGTAATTGTCTTCCAAACATCATACTTGAGAGGTGTGTTGGTCTGGGTTCCATTACGTGGCTGCTGCAATTCATCAATTAACTGAGTACACAATTCTGGAGTTACTTGCACAGTTATTGTGTGAGATGTTTTCCCTCCGCGCTGGGCCTGGGTTTGGTTGAATGTCTCCACTCACCAAGAGCTGAATGTTAAAGAATGCATAGCCACCTGTGTTGTGGGGGACTGCAGTTTTCAGGTACCCTTTGTGTTGGAAGACAACTTTCCCTTTCAGAAGAAGGTTGGGTTTGCTGGGGTAGTATTCCTCTTCAATAGTTCCATTCAGGGTGTGGGTGTTGGCCTGGATTCCAGCAATCAAGGCACGAAGGAGGACCAACGCTAGCTTCATTATTTAGGTCCTGGAAGGCGCTATTGTGTCCATGCATCCATTGTCAACTTGTCAGGCTTCAGTGGTCTCCCCCTGCCAAGTCCAATAACATGGCTGCTTCTGTGGGTTGATACTGAGCTATGTCTGCCAAAAGCTCTGCAAGCTATGCTCCACTATCCTGAGGCGAGCTTGTTCAAAATGGGTCGTGCCGGCTCTCTGTATCATAAGTAAATCTTCGTACAACACTCTATTCGTAGTAACAACCACAGAGTCATTTAATTTCAAAATAACGCAGAGAGACAAAAACAGTGCTGGCAGCCTGTTAGGCGCTCAACCAAAAAGTATTCCGACGCCAAGATTAAGCTTTGTTTTAGATTCAACAGTTTTATTCTTATTTTCACCAAAGAAAAAAAAATTTAAGCCGTACATGCTGTCAATTTGACTTCCATTCATTGAATGATGTTTCACCGAACAGAATATAAAAATGACACGAATAATATTTTTAAAAAAATGTACACTTCGTCATGGCAACAAAAAAGATAATTTGTCATAACAACGGAAAAGAGAAACCTTAAACTGTTAAGCTATTTAAGTGTTTACTACTTGTATTATTGCAATATGTTCATGATATGATCAAGACATTTTTAATACACTGTATTTGATTTTTTTTTTTTGCCAAGTCATAATCATGTGAAAAAGCAGTTGGGACAACGTTGGCCCAACGTTTGAATAACGACATACAAGGTTCATGGATATTAATGAGAGAATTTGCAATTCAAATCTGGCGGAAAATATTGAAAACGTTAGATTTAAAAGTATTGATGCTGGGATTAACCTGTAAACTGTGTTAGAAATTGTCATCAAATTATTGCTGATTTATGCACAATTTCCACTCGCGTTTGAAAAAGTATTCCGATGTTTTGATGGAATTTCGATAGAAATGTAATGAAAGTGTCATCAAGTTAGTAACCATGTCTTGAAACATTATCATCACGCAGGGGTTTATAAAGAAAAAAGCTAGGTATAGGAATAGGTTTAGGTATAGGAATAGGTATAGGATGTAGAAGCTTAGGAATAGGGTAGATTGTAGGAATTAGAGGAATAGACTCTAATTCACGTGGCTTCTGCCCAGAAACAAGACTACTATGGCCTAACGTCAGAAACATGACGTTGGCCTAAAAAGCTTTTTTGGTCATCGGACCAACGTTGGCTCAACAGTAAAAGGATGACGTTGGAACAACGTTGGTACATCGTTGGCCGACAGCGATGAAAAGTGAATGATAAACTGTTGGTCCAGCGTTGGGACAAGTTTGGAATAACACCATAACACGTTTGAAAAATCATTGTAGATATAAAGTTGGGAATGTGTCATAGTATGGTGGAAAAGTGGTTGGTACAATGTTGCGCTAACATCGGGATAACGTCATAGCACGGTGGAAAAGTGGTTGGTACAACGTTGGTCTAGCGTTGGGGTAACGTCATTGTGGGGTGGTTGATGCAACGTTGGTCTAAGGTTGGAATAACACCATAACACCTTTGAAAAGTGGTGGGTATAACGTAGAGATAATATTAACATATGGTGGATCAACGGTGGGATAACGTCATTACAATGTGGAATAGCGGTCGATGCAGCGTTGGTTCAATGTTGGGATAGCGTCATAACAGAGTCGAAAAGTGGTTGGTTTAACGTTGGTATAACGTCATTACAAAGTCGAAAAGGGAAATGGGTTAACTGTGTGATAGTGTCATACTACAGTGGAAAAGTAGTTGGTACAACGTTTAGCTTAACGTTATAACAGGGTGGAAAAGTGCTTGATATAACTTTAGTATTACGTCAAGATTTCACTGTTGGGGCCAATGTTAGCCCGACGGCCAAACTGACATTGGATCAACGTCATGTTTCTGACGTTGTGCCAGCATACACATAAGTAGTTGGGCCAACGTTGGGCCAGTGCATCATGCAAAGTGGAAAAATGGTTGGTATAACGTTGGTCTGACATTGTACAAACATCGGCCCAACATAAGGCTATTACCGTTGGACCAACGTTGGCCCAATGGCCAAAATGACGTCGGAGCGACGTCACGTTTCTGTCGTTGGCCCGACGTACATGTATGCCGTTGGACCAACGTAGGGCCAACGCAGCATTGCTATCTGGGGAGACGCGTGTTAAAATTCAAATTTCAAAAAATTCTGTAAAATAGCTGGGAGAAATGAGGTGTTTCATATTCACTAACCTGAATAAGTGAGATATACCCTTTCATCCATCAAATTTTCAAGGCAGGTTCTTCGGCTCAAACCTTGTCCAAGGGTCCGCAAAGCCAGACTTCGAGTTCTTGTCACTCACTAAAAATCACCTATTTTCGGTACATGCAGCCAATGAAATATAGTCCCCTCAAATTCCATCAAAAAAGCTTTCATCTTCCAACCAAAATGCAATTTGTAGAGGAATTCATACTCAGTACAGCTATTCAGTTTTTTGCCAAACTGCATCACTTATTTTTTTATTTTTTTTTTTTTTTTGGTGAAGGGGTCTGGGACATTCCATTTTATTTACAGGTGTGAGCCCTTAACCGAAAAACCATACGTCCCTGCATCCATTACGGAACGCCTGACGGGTTTTAGCCAATCAGGACGCGAAAAACCCGACAGACATAGTAAATTATAAATACATGAGTGTAGGAATGGCTGTAGGGGTTTAGCCAATCAGGGGGTTGTTTGAGCAATATCGTCAGCGCTGACAAGTTGTCAGTGCTGACTATTTCAGTAAAATCCTTGGTTTTGATTGGTTGAGATGCTCTTATCACTGACTGTTACTATGTAATTGTCAGTGACTGACAACTTGTCAGCGCTGACAACTTTCGCGAAACGGTGCCCAGGACGCGAAAAAAATCGACATACATTCGTGCGTGGGTGTTTGAACGGTTGTAGGGTTTTAGCACACCAGAATGCAATAAATTCGGCAGACAAAGTTTAAAGTCGGACGATTGTCATCCCTAATGGTACGTAAGCTCCCGAACGACCGAAGTTTTAGTCCGGGAGCCAGCGGGGGTCAGCCTAGCTGAAAAAAGTTACCAATTTTTATGTATATAGCAATTTAGTACATATGCCCCTGAGTATGGAAATGCACGTCTGGCTGGTCATCGGTGGTGGGTGTGGCCAGGAGGGCCATAAAAAGGACCCTCCAAAATTAGGCTAGCCTAGCTGAAAAAGTAACCTCTTGAAACCTACGAGACATTGTCAGGCATAACCCTAGATTCAATAAAACAAAATTGCCAGACATTTTGGGTGGTGGGGCGTAGCCGTTAGACGCAAAATATTGGCATGCCAGAATTAGGCTAGCCTAGCTGAAAAAGTAACCCCATGAAAACCACTGGAACTTGTTCGTTACACTTACAGAATAAATGAATGACCATTGCCAGACGTTTAAAGTGGTGGGGGGGGGGGGTAGCCGCCAGACGCCCTTAAAGACCCGACTTTTTCCAGCTAGGCTAGCCTAGCTGAAAAAGTAACCAAATGAAACCCACTGGAACTAGTTCTTTACACTTACAGGATATATGCATGGCCGTTGCCAGACGTTTTAAGTGGTGGGGGTAGCCGCCAGACGCCCTCAAAGACCCAATTTTACCAGCTAGACTAGCCTAGCCCAGTGTTGTTACTGATTGTCAATGTTACAATTCAAGCTTGTTAAATAGCGCCACCTCGTGGTGACTGCATGGTCAGGCTCTGCATCAAACTGCTGGTTATCTGGTCTGAAGCTGTGTTCTATTAAATGCCTTCAAGGTGACTGCTTACTCGGAAACTCGATTTGTGTCTGCTCCTCATTAACGTGGTGGCAGCTCTGGAAACGTTACCTACTCCTGAGGATTTTTAATTGTTTTCACCTGCACAAGCAGACGTTAAGCTTGCTGAGCTCCAAATCGGCCAACGATCCAGAGTTGGTGTAAGTTCCTTGTTTTTCTCTTACATTACGGTCCCACCTATAGGCTTTAGTGATGGCCTCAGCTCCAAGAGCACCCAAGCAATGGTGTCTCACCAAACGTGAAACAGTCAATTCGTTCGAAAATTGGCGACAAAACTTAGTGCACACTCTCACCCTAGACTCAAATTTTGCACCGTTCCTAGATGACGATTGCTCATGGGCTCAAAAATCTAAATCTTGCCCACTCCGTGGCTTTGTTGATGACCCAGAAAGCGTCCCGACCGGGTCTCGAAAATCAGCACACCAGAAAGCCAGTATGCTTGAGCTCATGCTCGGACAGATTGCTAATTATTGTCCCGTTATCTCACGCAATTCCATAGTCAAGACCTCCACCTCCCTCAATGATATTTGGGGGAAGATCAGGCTTCACTATGGGTTTCAAAGTACCGGCGCTCACTTTCTTGATTTCAGTGACATCGAACTAGAGCCGGATGAGCGTCCTGAGGACCTCTACCAAAGGTTGGTGGCCTTTATCGAAGACAACCTGCTCACATCTGCAGGTGGCATAACTCACCATGGTAAGCGTGTTAGCGAAGATGAGGAACTTACCCCCACCTTGGAAAACTTTATCGTCCTCACTTGGCTCCAACTCATTCATTCAGATCTTCCTTGCCTGGTCATGCAGCGCTACGGGACAGAATTGCGCTCTCGTACCTTAGCTTCACTGAAACCCGAAATCTCTCAGGCATTAGTCTTTTGGATGAAATCCACACCACAGAGAGTTCTCGTGCTATGCGCACCCTGACCTCCCCTTCCCCGCGCCCTGTAGGCCTACGTCCCCAACGTGCTCCAATGCCCCGCAGTCGCCTCAATCCGCAGACTCGCACCCCCCCCCCCCCAGTGCAACAGTAAATACTGTCCTCTCTGTCGTGAAGCACGTTGGCCAGACACTCATTATTTAAGTGAGTGTACGTACTTACCCGAAGCAGACAGGCGATTCATTGCTAAGGCCCGCCAGGTTGCACATATTTTAGAGTCTGATGATGAGATTGATGATTTGTGCTAAGTTGAACAGGTCCACCTGTCTGAGCCTGTCCCTCCGAAGGATGATACGGCTACCAGTGACTCTTCATCGGCCCTCAGAGTCCAGGTCCGTCAGTCTTCATATTTTGATGCGTTTTGCGGGCACCAGGCTGTTCGCATCACTGTCGACAGTGGTGCTACTGGTAACATGATCAGAGCTTCTACTGTCCAGTCCCTCCAGGGTGTCATAAAACCCAGTTCGCAGTCTGCTCATCAAGCCGATGGGTCTTCCCCCCTTGATGTTGTTGGGGAGACCACTCTGTCCTTCACTCGTGACGGCAAGTCATTCGTGTTTGAGGGTTTGGTCATTGATAATCTTGATGTAGAAGTACTCGCAGGTACCCCATTTATGGAGCACAATGATGTGTCGGTTCGTCCTGCTAAACGCCAGGTTTGTGTGGGTGATGACATGATCATTTCATATGGTTCTCGCAGGCCTTCGGACAATGTGACACATGCAGTTCGCCGTGCTCATGTCCTTCGTGCCCCATCTCAGTCTACTGTGCATTTGCCTGGTGAATTCGTCGAGCTGTCAGTTCTTGATGAGCTATTGTCTCATATGACACACTTGCCCTTGAGCCCAGGATTGTCCCTCAAAAGGGTGTTATCCCAACTGACCCATCTTGGCCTGAACCGTGCATGGTCTCCAGTGTAGCAGGCAAAGTGCGTATCCCTAATCTTACGCCTCAACCCCGCCTGATTCGTAAACATGAACATTTCTGTCAGGTTCGTCCTGTCTACGTTCCTCAAGAGCCTCAGTCTGATGACCACCCCTCTGTTCCCAATAGGCCTGGCCGTGCCCAGTGGTGTCTCACGTGATACTGGGCATCGTTTTTCTGACCTGATATTGCTCGATCCTGATTGCATTATCCCCATTGGTACGAAACATGACTTTCAGTCTCTCCATGCGGAGTTTGATGATGTTTTTGACCCTGCCTTCACTGGGTATAATGGTGCTGTTGGTCTGTTTGAGGCTGTTGTCAACATGGGGCCGGTTCAGACTCCCCAACGCAAGGGTCGCTTGCCACTTTACTCCCGTGACTCTTTGGTTGATCTCCAAGAGAAATTCGATGAACTAGAACAGGGTGTGTTTGCTCGCCCAGAGGATGTGGGCATCTCTGTTGAGTACCTGAATCCATCCTTCCTTGTGAAGAAGGCCAACGGCGGCTTCCGCCTTGTTACAGCTTTTGCCGATGTAGGCTGTTATGCCAAGCCTCAGCCCTCCCTTATGCCTGATGTGGATTCCACCCTCAGAAAAATTGGCCAATGGAAACACATCATTGCCACAGATCTCACCAATGCTTTTTATCAAATTCCCCTGTCCAAGGCCTCGATGAAGTATTGTGGTGTTGCAACCCCCTACCGTGGAGTCCGTGTGTATACACGCTGTGCCATGGGCAAGCCAGGCTCAGAAACTGCTCTTGAAGAGCTGATGTGTCACGTGCTTGGGGATCTACTTGTGGAAGGTATTGTTGCGAAACTTGCAGACGACTTGTTCATTGGTGGTGATACCCGCGAGGAGCTCCTCCAGAATTGGTCACGTGTCCTGCATGCCCTCCGAAAGTCAGGCCTTCATCTTTCAGCCCGTAAGACTGTGATTTGCCCAAAGTCTACCATGGTCCTGGGCTGGATCTGGTCCCGTGGGACCCTACAAGCGAGCCCTCATCGTATTGTGGCGCTTGCCTCATGCCCCCTCCTACTACTGTGAAAGGAATGCGTTCCTTCATTGGGGCATATAAGATGCTCGCCCATGTTCTCCCACATTGCACTATTTTCCTCACACCACTGGACGCCACAATTGCTGGTGGTCAGTCGAGTGATCGCATTGATTGGTCCGATGACCTGTGTTCATCTTTCAAGACCGCTCAGGAAGCCCTAGCCTCCCCCCGTGCCATTACCCTTCCCCGACCATCCGACCAGCTCTGGATTGTCACTGATGGTGCTGTCAAAGATCATGGTATTGGTGCCACATTGTACATAACACGACAAGGACAGCCACAGGTAGCTGGTTTCTTTAGCTCCAAACTTCGTGATCGGCCGGTTACTTGGCTCCCATGTGAGATAGAGGCCCTTTCCATTTGCAGCATCCTGCAAGTATTTCAGCCCTTACATTGTGCAGTCCAAGCACCGGCCATGCATTCTCACAGATAGCAAGCCCTGTGTACAAGCTTTTGAAAAACTCTGCCGTAGTGAGTTCTCCGCCAGCCCACGTGTGTCAACCTTCCTGTCCACAGTTAGCCAGTTCCAATGTTCCGTGCTTCATCTGGCCGGATCAGCCAATGTTCCTTCAGATTTTGCTAGCAGGAATGCCCCAGAGTGCACTGATTCCTCTTGTCAGGTATGCCTCTTCATTCGTCAGACAGAGGATTCTGTTGTTCACAGAGTGTCCCCTACGGACGTGCTCACAGGGAAACGGAAATTACCCTTCACTTCGCGGCCAGCGTGGGTCAGCATACAATCTGAGTGCCCAGACTTGCGACGCACTCACGCTCACCTTCTCCGGGGCACCCGACCGTCTAAGAACTGACCAATATCAAAGACGTCAAACGCTATCTCCGTGTTGCTACCATAGCTAGAGATGGGCTGTTGGTTGTCCGCCGTGAACAGGCTCTCCTGTCACCTCGCGAGTGCATCATCATCCCCGTAGCATTCTTGATGGCCTGCTTACTTCACTCCATCTCCAACTTGACCATCCCACCCACCAACTCAAGACCGTCGTCAACCGGCATTTTTTTTTGCCCTGGACATGGACTCTGCCATCACACGTGTCACCGACACTTGCCATTAGTGTGCATCCCTGCGGAATGCTCCACACATGGTTGTCCCTCAGACCACTGGCGATTCCCCCGCGGCCGTGGGTACGTTGTTTGCCGCTGATGTCATCAAGTGCTCGAAACAACTGATTCTACTTCTCCACGAATGTGTCACTTCCTACACCGCCACTTGTTTCCTTACAGATGAGCGCAGAGATACTCTTCGTGATGCCTTGATCCATCTCTGTGTGGAACTTCACCCACTCGATGGGCCCCCTGCTGTCATCCGCACCGACCCCGCCCCTGGTTTCGCCTCCTTGCAAGATGATGCCCTGCTCGCCCAGTTTCACCTTTCCATTGAAGTGGGTCACGCCAAGAACCCCAATAAGAACCTGGTTGCTGAGAAGGCCATTCGTGAACTCGAAGATGAAATCCTGCGGCATGAGCCCTCCGGAGGACCACTGACATCCTTGTCCTGTCCCTCGCCACTGCCCGTCTCAATAGCCGTCTTCGCTTGCGTGGCCTTTCAGCACGTGAAATGTGGACTCAGCATGACCAATTCACGCACAGCCAAATTCCACTGTCGGATGTGGGCCTCATCTCTTCACAACATGAACAGCGCCTTTCGAACCATCCCCACAGCGAGCGTTCCAAGGCTCCCTCCCGCATCCTCCCCAATGATGACCCTCTCGCAGTTGGGGACCTTGTTTATCTCCGGCCAGATCGCAACAAGTCCTCGATACCTTGTAACGTCGATAGATGGCAGGTGGTGTAACATTCGCAAATTCATTGGCTCTCAGGTCAGAAAATCGTCATATCGTGTAAAGACATTGCAATGCATGAGGGTCCCTGTTCCCCTTGTGGCTCCTCCCCAGCACCAGATGTCTGACGACGATGAGACAGACTTGCTTCCCCCAGACGACGAGCGAGATTTGCTCCCCCCAGACACCTGCAGAGACATTCCACAGGAACTCTCATTGCCTCCTGGGCCAGATGTCCCGTGTGTCCCTGCAGGAACCCCCTCCTGAAGCCCCGCTTCCCCCTCTGCCCCAGGAACCTGCCCCCACTGCTCCGACTATTAACAGTCCAGGTTGTCCCCCCACCCATGGGACCCCCACTGGGCGCCCTCAGCGCTCCCGACGCCTCCCACCTAGGTTTGATGATTATTTGATGTATTAATCAATGATATATTTTGTCTTCTGTGTGAACTGCTGGCTACCTCAGACTAATGGCCCCCTCACTCACCGTGTATTCTTACCTCTCTTATAGCCATGTTATTTCGGTGCCACATATTTATGTTATTTCAATTCCCCCTATCTGGTTTATTACATTATGTCCCTATTAACTATAATTTTCATGTATTTTCATATATTTTCATGTATAAATACTCCACGAATGATCTTCCTGATGTTTTTCTTCACATGTTCAAAAGAAACTACTCAGTTCACAATTATCCCACCCGCCAACGGGACGCTTATCACCTTCCACGTACTCGAACAATTTTCGCGATGAAAACAATTATGTATGCGGGACCGAAATACTGGAACGATCTCCCCTCTGAACTCACAGGTTGTTTATCACTATCATCCTTTAAATGCAAATTAAGACAGTATTTATTGAATAATGACATTAATTCAGCTCATTGAAATCTGTTTTGTGCTGTACAGGACTATCCCGCCGTACTGTACTCCAGGGTTGTTGTCATGTTAAACCAGCTGTTTGTGCCCTCAAATTCTGTCACTGTGTTTATGACCTATTGTATATTCTTCTTTCTTTAAGACAGTTGGGGCGAGGTAACAGCTGGTATTTTAATTCCCTCTGCACTGTAACTGGTTGTTGAATGTCTTTTCTTTCTTTTTTTTTTGGGGGGGGATTTGCAGGTGCATGTGTTCCCTCCTTAATACACGCAATGTATAAATTTCTAATACTTTTTAACCGTATCGTTGTTATCATATAATGAGTCATATTGTTATTATTGCCAGAACGACAATGGTTCATCCACCTACAGCATGTGGCTTATCCGACCCCAAATCTGCATTAGAGAAGAATTTGCTATATAACTGTATAATTGTACTTTTTTTTTTCTCTATGTTTCGGTCATTGTTGTACCCGCGCTCCCCATCTTAATCTTTAACTCGATTTTAACTGGGACCTACGCTCAACAAGCTCGCTTTTAAGTAGGTTCCTTCATATTTCTTTAGCATTCATTCACAGATTCCAAACTACACAGATCGACCACTATATGTTTTATATATTTGCAATATTTTACTATGTCTCCAGCTTGATATCATGTACTTCATTTAATTTTGTTATATTTGATGTATTTTTTCATCTAGAAATATGAAAATAAATCGAAATTGAATAATTTTATTTTTTTCTGAGGTGTCCCAAACAGGCGTTTTTTTTTTTTTTTACTCTGTACTTGTATCATGTTCATTCTTCGTTTCTACCAATCCGTATTTGTATGACATTCCTGTTTATCTTTATTGTCTCTCACCTGGCTGTCTTGGTATGTTCTCTGTACTATAATTTAGTCGTGGATATGTTCTGTAGGTGTATTATTTTTCAGTCACCCTGCTTATGTCTCAGTGATTTGCCCCTTTGTGCTGTGCATAACATATGATGCTTATATTTTTGGTGGGTGCATACGCCTTCTTGTTTCTGAGTGTAATACCAGGTTTATCTCTACCACATACCCTCATCTTCTTAATATCTTCCAGTTACCCATATATATTTACATCTTTAGTGTTATGAATAGCTACTCATACTGCCTGTCCCTAATTGCACCTTTACTAGTAAATCTCAATGTTTTCTGCTACGTGCATATGTAATTCTATTTTATGATATATATAGATATGTGTATTTCCTGTGTCCCCACATGAACATTTTGTACATCATTTTATATGTTTGTTTATGCTGTGTAAGTTTATACCCTTGTAGGAGCTTCTTATTTCATGCCATCCTAGCTTGTCCTATCAGGTTGTACATGACTGTCAACCCTGTTGTTTTTTGCTGAACGTTATGTTTCATATCAATCAGGACTGTATGACTCAGTGTCGGCATGTCTGAGAGAGGTATTGGTATGATGTGATGGTTATATGCTTGTAACCATTCGTGATTGTTCTTGTTTTCGTTAACGTTGACGAGAAGAATTGATGGTGGGATGCGTATCTGGTGTTATTGTTAAATGTACCCAATATGTTTTTATGACTACACTCTTGGTGTCTAAGTCAGATGTTAGTGTAATTGTTATTTTCAGGCGTTAGCTTAGTGTTTTTATAAGCCAGCCTATTATAGTTCATGGCAGTTAACATACTCTTGAAAGTATCATAGGTCATGAACAGTGCAACTACTTGTATGTTATAATAGTTCACACCCTGATTCATTTTAAAGATAATGGTTTGTTAAGCTCAAGTACTGTACAACTTCTATATTTTCATTATTATTCAGGTGAAAAATGAAAGAGTAAAGAAGAAGGGCAATCACGCCAGTGTTGTTAATGATTGTCAATGTTACAATTCAAGCTTGTTACATAGCGCCACCTCGTGGTGACTGCATGGTCAGGCTCTGCATCAAACTGCTGGTTATCTGTTCTGAAGCTGTGTTCTATTAAATGCCTTCAAGGTGACTGCTAAGGGTGGGATTTCACGGAGCACGCGAACGATTTGCGAAGGACGCGAATGACAAAATCCAACATTCGGAAAAGTTTTTCTCCGAATGTTTTCCGACAATGAAGCCGAAAACTATTCTTGCGCAATTTGTGCGAAGTTCCCACGACGTATGTGCGATTGTCGTGTGTATCATTGCTAAAGTACAGCATGTTACGTACACGAAGAACACGCGACGGAAATGCGAACAACGAAACATTTTCAATAATCATGGGAGAAAATGTAGCAAGGAGAGGTGGAAGCAAGAAAAAAATCAACTCAAAAAGCTTTCTTGAGTTGATTTTTTTTCTTTCCTGTATTTCTCCTTTCTTTTTCTCTCATTTCTCTATCGTGTGTTTGCCTACATTTTTTCCCCCTAGGACGTATCTCCACTAGTAAAGCATTTGTTCCTTTTTTTTTTTTTTTTGCAGTTCCTCCAACACATAATCTCTATAGTTCAAATGAAATTTACATACTTAAAGGGAAGGTAAACCCAAAGAACAATGTGGAGTGAGTGAAAGCAGCAACATTAGTAGAACACATCAGTGAAAGTTTGAGGAAAATCGGACAATCGATGCAAAAGTTATGAATTTTTAAAGTTTTGGTGTTGGAACCGCTGGATGAGGAGACTACTAGAGGATATGACGTATGAGTGGACAACAATACAAAGAAAATATAAAGGAAATTCAACAAAAATTCACTTTTCTAGAATTATGAAAGAGCAATGGACCAACCGCTTTCAGAAAGCAGGAAGAATAATTGCTACCCTTAACATATGTCAATATCAAGTTGATGGAATTTGTAATTTTCATGAAAAATGGATTTTTGCAGAATTTTCTTTATATTTTCTTGGTATTGTTGTCCACTCATACGTCATAACCTCTAGTAGTCTCCTCATCCAGCAGTTCCAACATCAAAACTTTAAAAATTCATAACTTTTGCATCGATTGTCCGATTTTCCTCAAACTTTCACTGATGTGTTCTACTAATGCTGCTGCCGCTTTCACTCAATCCACATTGCTCTTGGTGTTTACCTTCCCTTTAAGATTGATTTTAAGTGTATTCTGCGATTTTTTTTTTTGTATATCAAATATTCTTTCTCTTTGCTAGTCTTTAATTTCTTTCGTTACTATAGTTGTTAATATTTAATTGTTTGATGTTTAGATGTATACTACGATTTTTATTTGTAGAAAACGTACAGGGCATACATCCCTCAAACGTGCGCTAAACGTTCGCGAGAATGTCTCAAAAGGTACGCGAACAGTTCGCGATTACGTCGTAAAATGATCGGAAAAACTTCGCAGATTTCGCGTAACATACGCGAGACATTCTCCGAAGTTTCGGAGTCTGTTTGGGGTTTCACGAACATTTTGCGAACATCGCGCGTGTCTTGCGAAGGTCTTGCGCATATGACGAAGCTTTAAAGACACTTTCGAGAACAATTCACGAGCAAATCCCGACTAAGTGTGCGGAAAAGGTTCGCAAAAAATTTCAAACTTTTTTGAAATTATCGCCGAAGTAAAAACGACATTCGCGAACAATTGACGACGCTTCCGAACCCTCACGTTTGTTTGGCGATCTTTTGCAGACTAAAATGCGAATGCTGGATTTTGCCATTCGCGTCATTCGCAAATCGTTCGCGTGCTCCGTGAAATCCCACCCTTAGGTTGGGAATTCACGGAGCACGCGAACGATTTGCGAAGGACGCGAATGACAAAATCCAACATTCGGAAAAGTTTTTCTCCGAATGTGTTCCGACAATGAAGCCGAAAACTATTCTTGCGCAATTTGTGCGAAGTTTTCACGACGTATGTGCGAATGTCGTGTGTATCATTGCTAAAGTACAGCATGTTACGTACACGAAGAACACGCGACGGAAATGCGAACTACGAAAAATTTCCAATAATCATGGGAGAAAATGTCCCAAGGAGAGGTGGAAGCTGTCTCGAGTTGAAATTTTGTTCTTTCCTTCTATTTCTCTTTTCTTTTGTTCTCATTTCTCTATCGTGTGCTTGCCTACATTTTTTTTCCTAATGCCTATATCTCCACTAGTAAAGCCTTTTTTTGCAGTTCCTCCAACACATAATCTCTACAGTTTAAATGAGATTTTACATACTTTAGATTAATTTTAAGTGTATTCTGTGATTTTTTTTTGTATATCAAACATTTCTTTCTCTTTGCTAGTCTTTAATTTCTTTTGTTACTACAGTTGTTAATAATTCTTTGATGTTTAGATGTATGCTACGATTTTTATTTGTAGAAAACGAATAGGTCATACATCCCCCCAAACGTGCGCTAAACGTTCGCGAGAATATCTCAAAAGGTACTCGAAGAGTTTGCGATTACGTCGTAAAATGATCGGAAAAACTTCGCAGATTTCGCGTAACATACGCGAGACATTCTCCAAAGTTTCGGAGACTGTTTGGGGTTTCACGAACATTTGCGAACATCGCGCGTGTCTTGCGAAGGTCTTGCGCATATGACGAGGCTTTAAAGAAACTTTCGAGAACAATTCACGAGCAAATCACGACCAAGTGTGCGGAAAAGGTTCGCAGAAAATTTCAAACTTTTTTGAAATTCTCGCCGAAGTAAAAACGACATTCGCGAACAATTGACGACGCTTCCGAACCCTCACGTTCGTTTGGCGATCTTTTGCAGACCAAAATGCGAATGCTGGATTTTGCCATTCGCGTCCTTCGCAAATCGTTCGCGTGCTCCGTGAAATCCCACCCTTACTCGGAAACTCGACTTGTGTCTGCTTCTCATTTACGTAGCTGGAAAAATAACCTCCTGAAACCCACTGAAACTTGTTCTTTACACTCAAAGGATAATTGAATGATTGTTGCCAGACAATTTAAGTGGTGGGGGTAGCCGCCAGACGCCTCAAAGACCCAAATCTTACCAGATAGGCTAGCCTAGCTGAAAATTAAAGTTACCCCATGAAACCCACTGGAACTTGTTCTTTACACTTACAGAATAAATGCATGACCGTTGCCAGACGCTTTAAGTGGTGGGGCGTAGCCCACAGACATTCTCGCGAACGTTTAGCGCACGTTTGGGGGATGTATGACTTATACGTTTTCTACAGATAAAGATCGTAGCATACATCTAAACATCAAAGAATTATTAACAACTATAGTAACAAAAGAAATTAAAGACTAGCAAAGAGAAAGAAATGTTTGATATACAAAAAAAAATCGCAGAATACACTTAAGATTAATCTTAAGTATGTTAAATTTCATTTGAACTATAGAGATTATGTGTCGGAGGAACTGAAAAAAAAATAAGATGCTCGTTTCTAGTGGAGATAGGTATTAGGAAAAAGAATGTAGGCAAGCACACGATAGAGAAATGAGAGAAAAAGAAAGGAGAAATAGAGGAAAGAAAAAAAATCATCTCAAGACAGCTTCCACCTCTCCTTGGGTACATTTTCTCCCATGATTATTGGAAATGTTTCGTTGTTCGCATTTCCGTCGCGTGTTCTTCGTGTACGTAACATGCTGTACTTTAGCAATGATACACACGACATTCGCACAAACGTCGTGGAAACTTCGCACAAAATGCGCAAGAATAGTTTTCGGCTTCATTGTCGGAACACATTCGGAGAAAAACTTTTCCGAATGTTGGATTTTGTCATTCGCGTCCTTCGCGAATCGTTCGCGTGCTCCGTGAAATCCCTTTTTTAGGGTGGAATTTCACGGAGCACGCGAACGATTTGCGAAGGACGCGAATGACAAAATTCAAAATTCGGATAAGTTTTTCTCCGAATGTTTTCCGATAATGAAGCCGAAAACTATTCTTGCGAAATTTGTGCGAAGTTTCCACGACGTATGTGCGAATGTCGTGTGTATCATTGCTAAAGTACAGCATGTTACGTACACGAAGAACACGCGACGGAAATGCGAACAACGAAAAATTTTCAATAATCATGGGAGAAAATGTACCCAAGGAGAGGTGGAAGCTGTCTTGAGTTGAATTTTTTTCTTTCCTCTATTTCTCCTTTCTTTTTCTCTCATTTCTCTATCGTGTGCTAGCCTACATTTTTTTCCTAGGACATATATCTCCACTATATAGTAAAGCATTTGATCTTTTTCCGCAGTTCCTCCAACACATAATCTTTATTAATTTTAAGTGTATTCTGCGATTTTCTTTTATATCAAACATTTATTTCTCTTTGCTAGTCTTTAATTTCTTTTGTTACTATAGTTGTTAATAATTGTTTGATGTTTAGATGTATGTTACAATTTTTATTTGTAGAAAACGTATAGGTCATACATCCCCCAAACGTGCGCTAAACGTTCGCGAGAATGTCTCAAAAGGTACGCGAACAGTTTGCGATTACGTCGTAAAATGATCGGAAAAACTTTGCAGATTTCGCGTAACATACGCGAGACATTCTCCAAAGTTTCGGAGTCTGTTTGGGGTTTCACGAACATTTTGCGAACATCGCGCGTGTCTTGCGAAGGTCTTGCGCATATGACGAAGCTTTAAAGACACTTTCGAGAACAATTCACGAGCAAATCACGACCAAGTGTGCGGAAAAGGTTCGCAGAAAATTTCAAACTTTTTTGAAACTCTCGCCGAAGTAAAAACGACATTCGCGAACAATTGACGACGCTTCCGAACCCTCACGTTCGTTTGGCGATCTTTTGCAGACCAAAATGCGAATGCTGGATTTTGCCATTCGCGTCCTTCGCAAATCGTTCGCGTGCTCCGTGAAATCCCACCCTTCTACTAGGGTGGGATTTCACGGAGCACGCGAACGATTTGCGAAGGACGCGAATGACAAAATTCAACATTCGCGAAAGTTTTTCTCCGAATGTTTTCCGACAATGAAGCCGAAAACTATTCTTGCGCAATTTGTGCGAAGTTTCCACGACGTATGTGCGAATGTCGTGTGTATCAGTGCTAAAGTACAGCATGTTACGTACACGAAGAACACGCGACGGAAATGCGAACAACGAAAAATTTTCAATAATCATGGGAGAAAATGTACCCAAGGAGAGGTGGAAGCTGTCTTGAGTTGATTTTTTTTTTCTTTCCTGTATTTCTCCTTTCTTTTTCTCTCATTTTTCTATTGTGTGCTTGCCTACATTTTTTTTCCTAGGACGTATCTCCACTAGTATAGCATATGATCTTTTTTTTTTTTTGGCAGTTCCTCCAACACATAATCTCTATACTTCAAATGAAATTTTACATACTTCAGATTAATTTTAACTGTATTCTGTGATTTTTTTTTGTAAAACAAACATTTCTTTCTCTTTGCTAGTCTTTAATTTCTTTTGTTACTATAGTTGTTAATAATTGTTTGATGTTTAGGTGTATGCTACGATTTTTATTTGGAGAAAACGTATGGGTCAGATTTCGCGTAACATACGCGAGACATTCTCCAAAGTTTCGGAGACTGTTTGGGGTTTCACGAACATTTTGCGAACATCGCGCGTGTCTTGCGAAGGTCTTGCGCATATGACGAAGCTTTAAAGACACTTTCGAGAACAATTCACGAGCAAATCACGACCAAGTGTGCGGAAAAGGTTCGCAGAAAATTTCAAACTTTTTTGAAACTCTCGCCGAAGTAAAAACGACATTCGCGAACAATTGACGACGCTTCCGAACCCTCACGTTCGTTTGGCGATCTTTTGCAGACCAAAATGCGAGTGCTGGATTTTGCCATTCGCGTCCTTCGCAAATCGTTCGCGTGCTCCGTGAAATCCCACCCTTCTACTAGGGTGGGATTTCACGGAGCACGCGAACGATTTGCGAAGGACGCGAATGACAAAATTCAACATTCGCGAAAGTTTTTCTCCGAATGTTTTCCGACAATGAAGCCGAAAACTATTCTTGCGCAATTTGTGCGAAGTTTCCACGACGTATGTGCGAATGTCGTGTGTATCAGTGCTAAAGTACAGCATGTTACGTACACGAAGAACACGCGACGGAAATGCGAACAACGAAAAATTTTCAATAATCATGGGAGAAAATGTACCCAAGGAGAGGTGGAAGCTGTCTTGAGTTGAATTTTTTTTTCTTTCCTGTATTTCTCCTTTCTTTTTCTCTCATTTTTCTATTGTGTGCTTGCCTACATTTTTTTTCCTAGGACGTATCTCCACTAGTATAGCATATGATCTTTTTTTTTTTTTTGGCAGTTCCTCCAACACATAATCTCTATACTTCAAATGAAATTTTACATACTTCAGATTAATTTTAACTGTATTCTGTGATTTTTTTTTTTGTAAAACAAACATTTCTTTCTCTTTGCTAGTCTTTAATTTCTTTTGTTACTATAGTTGTTAATAATTGTTTGATGTTTAGGTGTATGCTACGATTTTTATTTGGAGAAAACGTATGGGTCATACATCCCCCAAACGTGCGCTAAACGTTCGCGAGAATGTCTCAAAAGGTACGCGAACAGTTTGCGATTACGTCGTAAAATGATCGGAAAAACTTCGCAGATTTCGCGTACCATACGCGAGACATTCTCAAAAGTTTCGGAGTCTGTTTGGGGTTTCACGAACATTTTGCGAACATCGCGCGTGTCCTGCGAAGGTCTTGCGCATATGACGAGGCTTTAAAGACACTTTCGAGAACAATTCACGAGCAAATCACGACCAAGTGTGCGGAAAAGGTTCGCAGAAAATTTCAAACTTTTTTGAAATTCTCGCCGAAGTAAAAACGACATTCGCGAACAATTGACGACGCTTCCGAACCCTCACGTTCGTTTGGCGATCTTTTGCAGACCAAAATGCGAATGCTGGATTTTGCCATTCGCGTCCTTCGCAAATCGTTCGCGTGCTCCGTGAAATCCCACCCTTACTCGGAAACTCGACTTGTGTCTGCTTCTCATTTACGTAGCTGGAAAAATAACCTCCTGAAACCCACTGGAACTTGTTCTTTACACTCAAAGGATAATTGAATGATTGTTGCCAGACAATTTAAGTGGTGGGGGCATAGGCGTACCCAGGATTTTTTAGAGGGGGGTGTTCAGTGGCGTACCGTGGGTCAAGACATTGGGGGGGGGGGGGGGGGCGCACCTCATGGAAGCAACATCAGAATTGCATAACTGTACAATTAAATGCGAGCGAGTGGAGCGAGCGAGCTTGAAAATTTTGACATTTTACAGTCCCTAAACTGCCGTTTGTAGCTATATAATAATATATGTATATATATATATATATATATATATATATATATATATTTGCTTTGGAAATTAAGGGGGTTGCACCGGGTGCAACTGCTGGCAGTTGCTGGCAGTAACATCAGGAGAATGGCATAACGATTAAATGCGAGCGAGCGAAGCGAGCGAGCTTGGAAATTTTGACATTTTAAGTCCCCAAAATGCCGTTGGCAGCTATATTTTTTCGCTTTAGAAATTAAGGGGAGGGGGCGCACCGGGCGCAACTGCTGGTAATTACTGACAGCAACATCAGGAGAATGGCATAACGATTAAATGCGAGCGAGCGAAGCGAGCGAGCTTGAAAATTTTGACATTTTACAGTCACCAAACTGCCGTTTGTAGCTATATTTTTTTCGCCTTAGAAATTAAAGGGAGGGGGCGCACCGGGCGCAACTGCTGGCAATTACTGACAGCAACATCAGGAGAAGTGCATAACGATAAAATGCGAGCGAGCGAAGCGAACGAGCTTGAAAATTTTGACATTTTACAGTCCCCAAACTGCCGTTTGTAGCTATATTTTTTCGCTTTAGAAATTAAGGGGAGGGGGCGCACCGGGCGCAACTGCTGGCATTTACTGACAGCAACATCAGGATAATTGCATAACGATTAAATGCGAGCGAGCGAAGCGAGCGAGCTTGAAAATTTTGACATTTTACAGTCACCAAACTGCCGTTTGTAGCTATATTTTTTCGCTTTAGAAATTATGGGGAGGGGGCGCACCGGGCGCAACTGCCGGCAATTACTGACAGCAACATCAGGAGAAGTGCATAACGATTGAATGCGAGCGAGCGAAGCGAGCGAGCTTGAAAATTTTGACATTTTACAGTCCCCAAACTGCCGTTTGAAGCTATATTTTTTTCGCTTTAGAAATTCGGGGGGGGGGGGCGCACCGGGCGCAACTGCTGGCAATTACTGGCAGTAACATCAGGAGAATGGCATATAACGGTTAAATGCGAGCGAGCGAAGCGAGCGAGCTTGAAAATTTTGACATTAAAGTTACCGTCCAAAAACTGTCGTTTGTAGCTATATTTTTTCGCTTTAGAAATTAAGGGGAGGGGGCGCACCGGGCGCAAGTGCTGGCATTTACTGACAGCAACATCAGGATAATTGCATAACGATTAAATGCGAGCGAGCGAAGCGAGCGAGCTTGAAATTTTTGACATTTTACAGTCCTCAAACTGCCGTTTGTAGCTATATTTTTTCGCTTTAGAAATTATAGGGAGGGGGCGCACCGGGCGCAACTGCTGGCAATTACTGACAGCAACATCAGGAGAAGTGCATAACGATTGAATGCGAGCGAGCGAAGCGAGCGAGCTTGAAAATTTTGACATTTTACAGTCCCCAAACTGCCGTTTGAAGCTATATTTTTTTCGCTTTAGAAATTCGGGGGGGGGGGGGGCGCACCGGGCGCAACTGCTGGCAATTACTGGCAGTAACTTCAGGAGAATGGCATATAACGGTTAAATGCGAGCGAGCGAAGCGAGCGAGCTTGAAAATTTTGACATTTTACCGTCCAAAAACTGTCGTTTGTAGCTACATGTATATTTTTTCGCATTGGAGGGAGGGGGCGCCCGGTGCGCCCCCTGGATCCGCCACTGGTAGTCAAGGGTGTCGGTTTATGTTTATGATTGGGGGAGGTATGACCAGCGACGGGGCGTCGAAGTGACCAAGCGGGAGAAGGATGTCCAAAATCTGCACTTTATATAGAGCATCCCCTAATTTGTTTGTGTTTGTGAGTGTGTGTGTTTCATACAGATGGAAAAGTTAGGAAATAGCCAAGGTCAAGTCTTATTATTGGCAATGCAAGGCATTTTAATATAGACTAGTATGTAAAGCAACACTGCAAAATCAATGATCAAGTTTTTTGCCATTCCGATATTCTGAGTACGCTGCGCACATCCTGCTTGTATTCAAAATGCCAACCAGGAATCACGCTGAATCACAATCTTTTGTCGTCTCCGGGCTTTTTAAACAATGTTATACAGTGTACCTCTTTAATTATATGGTTAAAAGAAATCTTAGAAAAATATCTTTTTTTCTTGATCATCCTTTCATGTCGATTTCAAAAGCACTTTACTAACCCTTGAATTACCATTTCCTTTTTTTTCTTTCTTTTTTCTTTTTTTTTCTTTTTTTTAACGAGCGGATGGGGGGGGGGCACGTGCCCCCCCCCCCCCCATGCCCCCGTAGTTACGCCACTGTTCCTAGACCTAGATATCTAATGAATTTTAGGCGCAATAAAGTCATCCAACCACAATTTGTAGACTCACACTCAGTTATCTTTCAGTTTTAACTATCAGTCATTGAAAAAATTCATATCTACTATTACTAAAGATTACCAAGTCCATGACCTATTACTAATTACATTGAGTAGCAAGTAACTTGCTACTCCCAGAGCTTCCAGAGCTTGCTGCTTCCAGTAGGCTACTATACTGACTGTACTTGGTAGTCAGTGGCGTATCTAGGGAAAAAAAAATTGCGCCCCTAATTTCTGAAAAAGTGTTCAACCCCAACCCCATCCCGGTAGGGACTTAAAAAAAGTCCTCATGATATGCTTTTTGAAGCACTTAAGAGGGGTCTTTTGAGGGTGATTTAAATGTAATAGGCAACCCTAAATTTTGATATATTTTGGCGAGTGAGCGCAGCAAGCGAGCCGAAAATTTTTATATTTCAGCTTTATACATAACATGGAATTCTTGTTATTTTTGGTTATTAAATCTTCGAATTACAATTCTAATCATAGTGACGGCCTTATAGATAACGATTTGTACCAACAGTGTCCAACCCCATCCCGGTAGGGACTTAAAAAGTCCACATGATGTGCTTTTTCAAGCACTTATAGAAGGGGTCTTTTGAGGGTGTTTTAAATGTAATAGATATTGAAGAATTTTGGCGAGCGAGTGCAGCGAGCGAGTCGAAAATTTTTGTATTTCAGCTTACAAAACATGGAATTCTTGTCATTTTTGGTTATTAAATCTTCGAATGACAATTCTAATCAAGATATAGTGACGGTCTTATAGATAACGATTTATACCAACAGTGTTCAACCCCAATCCCATCCCGGTAGGGACTTTAAAAAAGTCCACTTGATATGCTTTTTCGAGCACTTAAAAGGGTTTTTTTTTGAGGGTGATATAAAATCTGATAAATTTTGATAAATTTTGGCGAGCGAGCCGACAATTTTTGTATTTCACCTTACAAAACATGGAATTCTTGTCACTTTTTGATTATTAAATCTTACAATTCTAATCAAGATATAGTGACGGCTTCATAGATAACGATTTATGCCAACAAACTAAGGACTTGGAAAAATACTCTAACTTTCTACGAGTGAGTGAGCCGAAATTGTTATATTTCCACGTCATCATTACGTTTTGTTCTTCTTATTTTTTTTTTTTTTTGATAAATTTTGGCGAGCGGGCGCAGCGAGCGAGCCGAAAATTTTTCTATTTCAGCGTTACAAAACATGGAATTCATGGAATTCATGTTTTGTTTTTATCTTGTTTGATTTGGTTTTCTGCCCCCCCCCCCCCCCCCCCCCCATTCTCCTTCCCCCGTCCGGGCGAGTTTTTTTTTTTTTTTTTCTTCTTCTTCTTCTTCTTTTTTCTCTTTTTTTTTCACGTGCCCCCTTGCCCCCCCCCCCCCCCCCCAGATACGCCACTGTTGGTAGTGATACTACTGACTTAGCATGCAATGTGCCTATAATAGGCTGCAGCGCAGCATGCATTGTACACACATCATACACAATTTACGGTACCGCGTACGGTATAATACCGGTAAACGGTGAACATTATGCGCAATGTATCTTCGCGATTCGGTCAGAAAGCAAAGCAGGGATCGGGCATGTCTACTGTTTGCGCGTCAACTTCGCGCGCGGTGCAGTAACGTAGTATGAACACGTACTGTACACGAGTTCTTTAGTGCGTATGATATTATGTAACTCCATAATGTATCATCATCCACACAAACATTCAAGGAAGAGAAAGAGAGAGAGAGAGAATGAACGCAAAAGAAAGGAAAGGCGGAATTAAAAACGGAAATAAAATCGGTAAAGACAGCTTTTGTTTCATTTGTCAACATCTAAGCATTGCTGAAGAGGGGTGTTGAATAGCTCAAACACCTCCCTTTTGCCCAAGGGGGGTGTTTGAACACCTTAAACACCCCCCTTTTGGCAAAGGGGGGTGTTTGAACACCCAAAACACCCCCCCTCGGTACGCCCTTGGGTGGGGGTAGCCGCCAGACGCCTCAAAGACCCAAATCTTACCAGATAGGCTAGCCTAGCTGAAAATTAAAGTTACCCCATGAAACCCACTGGAACTTGTTCTTTACACTTACAGAATAAATGCATGACCGTTGCCAGACGCTTTAAGTGGTGGGGCGTAGCCCACAGACCAGTGGCGTAACTATGGTGGGGGGGGGGGGGGCACGTGCCCCCCGGATAATTAACGTTCTGCAAAGTTTGCTTTTCCAAGCTAATTAGATGATCTTCCAAAAGTAATTTAATGTTTTATAAAACTACAAGTGCTTCTTTAATTGAATGTGTCAATATTATTTCTAGTTTTCTTGAAGAAATCTTTACTTTTAATCAAAACTCTGAACTTGCAGGAACTCAGAAAATGCATTTTCGAGCATTTTCCAGTAGCCCCGCGCAGCTTGTGTGCGCGCGAATACTTAATACGTGTGCGTACGTCTACCCCACCCCTACGAGATCGAGATATAGCTACAGGTAAAATCTCTCGCGCGAGAGCTGCATGTTTCGGTCGTTGAGTTGGAAACGTAGTGATTGGAAAAGGGACTATTTCCTTCGAATGTAAGTAACTTAGTAAATAGAAACATAGTTCTTTATTGCACTGCATAACGGAACTTAAAAATCTGTTTTGATCTTACAGTTAGATATACAACTTTGATCTGAGACTTGGTTAATATCAAGGTTCAAGCGCTAGTACTACGTTAGGCCGATGTCTTTAATTACTTTATTTCGCACCGATCCCGTCGGCGCGGGCATGCCTACCAACCCCCGGGCCGCCACCCGACCGTGCCGGCGGTGCTTGTTAGTGGAACACCGATTATTCTGTAAAGCACGTCTTGACACGGTGCGAAAAGAGGCCTAACAATAGGTCTACGTCTAGATTTAGGTGTCTTGTTCGTTCGATCTAGGTTTGTAATCTATGGCCTCATCACATGCAGTTGGACTGAATCCTCGTCTACTGCTAGGTCTAATCTATCTAACGGTTACACTCTCTCTAACTGTTAATACTAACGTTAGTGTTAGACATTCTAGCTAAGTAGGGGGTAGTGTTACTCTAACGTTAGTGTTTTATAGTGTTAGAATGTACGGCTACGCCTGTTATTATGCCAAAACAATTCAATCGGGCTAGGCCCTATGATAGTATAATCACAATGAACTTAACACCTAACGTTAGCACATTAGCAGTTGTATAACATGGACAGTACAGGCCCACTAGTTACTACTAACGTTAGTACTGCGCTGGTTAGATGTATTTGTAGGGCTAGAGCCTGGTCCAGGGCAAGGGGCTGTCTATACAGAAGGTGTAGATGTAGATCTACCAACGTTTAGAGTCTAATATACTAGACCTACAATATAAAATCTAGGGCCGGGGTCTGAAGCATAAAGCTGGCGTCTGGAATTAGGATCTAGGTCCAACCTTAGTCAAGATCTGGGCCACTGACTCTACCTAACGTTAGAGGTTTCTAGTAACCTACTACTCATATCTAGGCAGTTTTGTTGTAAAGACCCAGCTTACTAGGCCTAGCTAGACCTAGGTTTAGACATCTAGAGGTTCTAAAATCTATGCATAATAATTATACTATATATGTAGGCTAACTTTGATCAAAAAGTTCATGTTAGATCTAACATTAGAAGATCCTAACATTAGCTCTAACGTGTATTAGCTAGACTAATATTAGTCTCTAGAGCAGAGGTCTAAGGTTGATTCCACTCTTTCTGGTATTTGTAGACCTGTGGGTTCAGAAAAAGAGTCTAGGATTTAGGCCTAGGTGTTTTATATAAAAGCGAGTCTACAACCAAGTGATCTTGCCATTCGAATATGCCCGAAAGAGAGAGAGAGAGAGAAAGTGTTCAGTCCTTACTGCCAACCTCTCCTAATCTGTGAATCATTTACATGTACTCTTCTAGTTTACAAATAGATCTAGTCAAAGAGGAACTATTTAGAAATGTCTTTACTCATAAGTACCAAGTTCTTATGTTAATGTCTCAAAGAATAAAGGTTCATTTGAAAAAAAAAATAAATATTACATTTTAATGCATCATTTATACCGACTCAATGAAACCTAAATATCTTCCTTCTTCTTTTTTAACTTTTTAAAAAGCTAAAAAAAAATCATCTTAACAAAAGAGATATATTTTTAGTTAAAATTGATTTGCATGGGGAACAAAGAAAATTATGTCAATGTCAAGATGCCTTTTCAAAACAATCAAATTTCAAATTGATTTTATTTTTTGTTCACTGTTAGCTTATAATGCTCTGCTTTAAAGATGAAAAAAAAAATATTTGAGTCATGTTGATTTCTGTTTTCAGCTAGATGTATCAACAAGTGGACAGACTGAGTCTTGTCTTCAAACTTCACCAAAGAGAGAGACATAGGCCTATCCTGACTTGCCAAAATCTAATTGTAAAGACTGAGCTCTTTCTACCTGCAACAAAGTGCAGAACAACCAGAAGGTAAGAAACGGTAAATGTCTTAAATAGCGGTCTAATTTGAAATATCTTTTAAATACTAACTTACTAAGTGTTTGATTTGATCAAATGTATCACTTCAGTGCCCAGTTGGAGGGTTCGAAATTGGCGATGGTCCGCTGGCCATTGGCCACCCGAAATCACGTCGGACTAGCTAAAAATCATAAAATTCTGAAGTTACTAGTCCGTCTGGCTAGCCAAATTATTGCTTCAGTGTTAAAGTTGATTCTAAGTAGTCCGCCTGGCTAGTTTAAAAAAAAAGTTAAGTGCGACCCCTGTAAAAATGCCAAATCTAGATACATTGAGTATCAAATATTCCTATTCCATTTGAATAAATTGTAACAAGCATGTTTTCACTTTGACAGCTGCATTACAATGCAGTGTACAAGTACTTTGCAAACAAAGAGAGGAGAATAATCTTATACACGTGTATCTCCATTTATATAAGAAGGGGAGCAAATCTATGATCAAATGTGTAGTCTTGTTTTCTTGTAAATTCATTGCATGTTCTATTGTAGAGGATCATATGAAAGAACGGTATTCTATCTACTGAAGATGAGATCATAAAAAAATCAAACATAAATGTAATCAAGTAAGATATTATATGTAATGAAATATTTCTCAACCATGTCAATTGGCACAAGTGTTTAATGTGTGCACAGATGAAAATACGTCTGTAGTCACAAATCAATTAACTTTCCATTGTTATTATGTTGCGTTTAAGTATGACGTAAGGGTGATATGCTGTGATGTATTGTTCTTTATCTTTATCAAGGTGTCAGCAACAAATGGACATGCTGAGTTTGAGATCACATCCACTAGAGTGAGGGGGAGATAGAAAGATGTCTTGACTGCGATGTGAATGCCCTTTCCAGCTCACAAGTAAGTGTCAACGATTTGAAATTAGGAATATCATCTCATGAATACAAACCGATTTATGCAAGGAAATCATATCCTAATCCACATACAAATGAGAGCATGATACAATCAAATATTTGTGTACAGGAATTACAGGTGTCAAGATGACTTCCATCCTACATAATTCATTTTCAGTAAGATATGGCTTTAGAGCATCAAAGATGATAATAACAATGACATGATTAATGTATTACATGTAAGACAAATTAATGTTGACAGTGACCTGAAGATTCAAAATCTCATACTAAGGGATTCATGAGATCGTGATGATTAATTCTAAGACATGATGAATGTGTTTGTTTTTTGTTGCAGTATGATAATCCTGTTTCACTCATAAAAATGATAACTTATTTAAGTTTTTGTTAATTGTATTTTCGACCAGAATCAGCAAAAAGTGGACAAAATGGACCCTGCAAACCACAGCCAACTACGGACAAGAGAGAAAAAAAAAAGAAAGAGACAGATGTCCTGACTACCAACTTCTAATCTGTGCATCCTGTACTCTATTTCGAAAGGAAATATGGGAGGTAAGCAATAATACATGTGAAATGTAAACCCCAAATATGTTGCAATATTTTGTCAAGCCTTTGACATCTTGACCAAATTTTTGACTGTCGATCGTTCATTGGGCAGAAAATTAACGCATGTTTTGCTAAATGAATGCAGTACTGCATATGCATGTAGTCAGTCACTCCAACAACGAAGATTTACATGAATTAACGCTGATTATTTTTTTTTTTTTTAGCCTCTGTCAAAGATGGTTGCAGGAGTTTTTATGTTGTTGCAGTCATCCATTCACACGCACATCTGTCCTATTCTCATCTTGCAATAACTTAGCATTTACTCAGCAGATCATCTTCAACTTTGGTTTTATACAGAAGAGATGATTACCTGCTGAGCCTTGTACAAGTAGCATTTTAGTTCTTGTTGTGATTTTGCTGCTGATTGTAAATTACAGGGAAACCCTGATTTTTATTGACTGTAGAGCATTGCTACCATGACAGTATATTTACCTTCGGATGGCAAAGTTACCATAACCTCAAAGCAATTTGACTTTGATTAGTTATGAGGGTATTGATGTGAAAGGTCACGGGGACATTATATGCACGAAAGTGTCGAATGTATCCAGTTGCAGTATCAGGCAAGCACTACCTTGACATTTTTCTGAATGGAATAAAAAGCTTAATGGAAAGAATAGGATATTTGGATCATGAAAGTTTCCTACATTTTATATTTCATCGTGTACTCACGGTTAAATTGCTACAATTAGGATCTACTGTATAAAATAATGTACTTTACAGTTTCAAGGAAACACTACATATAGAGGAAATCAAGTAACCGTATGTCTTTATTAGCGTATATGTCACTGTGTCTTCACCAAAGATTAAAATGCCCATGTCACTTTCCTCATCAAGTAAAGACAGATACACCATTCTTTCTCTCTCTCTCTCTCTCTCCCTCTCTGTCTCTCTACAGAAACAACCCTGCCAGGCTATCCGGTCCGCATCCAGATTCCGTATGAAGGATGTCGTCAGAACCTGAACTTACATGTGGAACGCATCCATCTAAACTTCTCAAATATAATCACAATGTGCTTTCAGGACTATTATAGAAGTTGAATATATAAAAGACATGTGTATATATTAGAAATTTCTACTAATCCAGATTAAATGCTTCTTTTCTAATCTTTTTTTTTCCTTTTTTTTTCCTTAGTGATGAAGTAAAACAAGGCCTGATATCAAAATATGCACAACACTACTTGGCAAAGAGCATTTACAATATGATTTGATATAGATCTACTGTACTTCCAATTTTGATGGCAGCATTAAAGGGATGAGGGATGGTCTACTTTTGGTTGAGATGGGGGCTGAGATGGAGATTTTGTAAAATAATGAGAACCCAGTTATGAATGTATTAAAGAGTAAACAATACCAAGAGGAATTCCAAATTTATTTGTTAAAAATTGGTTTTGAAAAGGCTGAGATGTACAAAAACAAAGAGGTCCTAATAAAGGTGGCACCCACTTCTAACTATTATCATTCTGTGTCACTGTTTAAAAAGATTTCTCGGCCGTTTCAAAACCAAGAACTTTAATCAAACAAACTTCAAATTACTCTAAGAATTTGATGCTCTTTCATATTTCATAAGTTGTTTTTATTTGCTTGCAAAAAGTTAAAGTCTGAATCTCCATCTCAACCAAAACTATACCATGCCTTTGAGACTCAGAGTTACAAGCCGCATACTAGTACTTCATGGAAATTGATCCTGTTATTTCCTTTGAAGCCCAAACGCCAACATTTTAATCCTGTCAGATTGGAATGTCTTGTTTTTGTTTTTATGGGGGGGGGGGGGCCAACAAAAGGGAAGTGAACTTTGCCTTTCTTCATCAGATGGAGGAAAATATGTGACATGTAAGTCAGAAAAAAAAAAAGAAAACTGCACGTTGAAGTGCTTAAAAAGAGAAAATTTCACAAAGTAACAGTTGGTGAATCTGAAGGGAAATAGCATAGAGCATGTTTTTTCTTTTCTAGTTTAAGATATAAAAGAATAGTATGTAGCTTAAAGGAACGAACATAAGTAAAATGTTTCAATCTAAACGCCAAGTACAAGAAGTAGTGAAAAGAAAATGTACTGGTCAAGATGTATGTTTTGCCAGGTTTCTCTCAGATGTGCCATAATTGTCATGATGTTGGTAATACATGTACTGTGTATATGTTAGCTATTCAGGGCCCCAGCAATGTAACCTGGTACTTGGAATAAGGGAAAGTATTAGAGGGAAACATTACCCATGCATTTTGGAGAGGTGATTTTTTTTTTTCTTCACTGAGAGACGAGTATTCAGTACAGATATCTTATCACACTGGTCTGCAGAACACAAAAATAATATCAGACTAATTCTAATTTAGTTGTACATTGACGAAAGTTCAATGCAACAGCGTACAGTCATAATTAGCTAGGATATGTAACCACAAATTGTTAAAAAGATAGAGATATTGAAATATTGCTTAAAGAAAACATTTTGTTTTTCTAACTGGTGTAACGTTTGTGATGCTGGACACATTATAGTATATGTCACATTAAAAAAAAAATTGAGGCTATCAATGCAGTTAATGTAGTCAGCGCAATTTGTATTGTGTTTCAAACTCTTTGGATGTATATCACAGAGATTTGTTCATGAAAGACATTTTCACTGAGGACTCATTCTTTTCTAATGCTTTTAATCATTTAAGAAGATTGCTTTCAGATGGATTTTTTTGTTTGTTTTTAGATGCCCACAAAATAAATGGAGACTGAGGTTCTTTACCTTTCAAAACGAAATACTGTTGAAGAGAAATAATTATATATATTTTGCAGGATTCAAGCATGTTCTTACTGTGTATGGTATTCTAATCAGCATTTTGGTAACCAGCAACATAGATGTCAAGTGCTGCTATTCTAATAAATGTACGCTAATGGCAAATCATTGCTTTAAGAAAGAGAAATTGCCTCGTTTACTGTTTACTGTATTTCATTCGTGAACGCTGTTTGAGACGGTGGTTGCGGGCGTGTGCACATTGTGTAGTACGTTTTGTTGGTTGACTGGGAATTTAGAGTGTTGGTGATAACTGAAATGATTTTTTTTTCCACAAATTTGTTATAATATAGAAAAAAAAATCGAATTGCAAACAAACAAGTTGTTACATGTCTGCTCCAAAGACATAGAACTTGGCCAAGGATTAATATAATCTGCAATATAGACTCGATGTTATAACCGACTTAATGATGGGAAGGGGGAATGAGGCTGTTATTGCATTGTACGCATTTCACTTCTACTTCCTTTTTACTTCTTGTTTTCTCTTTTGAGGGTGATATTTGCCTTACTTTTTCAGACAAATCCGGGATACATAATAACATTTTTATGTCGCCGACTAAGTGTGCGTTCCAAACAACGTTCATGTAAACAATTAACCATCATAAAAGAAACATTTAGTATAAGTCTTCTGCGGGAGAATAAATCAAAATAAAATGCAAACACCTCGCCTTAGAACATTACAAAAGTAAAAGTGATTTCGTGCCTATCCCTTGCAGGGCTCCGTTTCAGGGCCTGAGAATGCAAACTATATAGCATTATGAATTCCAAAGCATTCTCGGGGAAGGGGTGAGTATGCAGGATGGGAGATTTGATATCGTAATTTTTCCCAGTAACACGTGATTTGTTATCACGGTTTCATGACAACCATTTCCGAACATAGTAAACAATTTAAATATAACTCTTAGGTTTCATTGTTAAACATAGATTAGTTAGATTGATACATTTTTCACACACACACAAAATGTTTCAACACTTTCGTACGTTTTACAATTATGAATATTTGAAATTTTCAGGGAGTGACCTAATGATGATCAGTTGCCATGGTAACAACACTGATTTTTTTTTTTTTTTTTGGGGGGGGGGGGGGGGAAGAAGCACATTTCAGTCATATCAAGGTGCCACAAAGGGTTTTGCAGTCAGCTATCCAACCTGTCCATTGACTTCGCCAATTATGTAAGATAAATACCTACACGCACTATACCATGTACAATATATATGGGCTTACGCTATACATTCGATTTTTCATTCAAAATGCGCGTCCGGTAAAAATACATCGTCCCATTTAGGATAACATAAAACGAGTTATCTTTCGCCTTATCTTGTAATTTCTTTGCTGCATTAGATATCAGAATATATATTATATTTCGGAAAAAGAAAAACTTTTGAATAGATTGATTTAGGTAGTTTAAAAAAACTTTTAAATATTGGTAGATTTTACAAAGTACAATTTTGAGTAAATCAAGTTTTTATGTTTCATTGCGCCATATATGTGCGTGTAAAAATTCTACATTTAAATGCATATTAGTCAGGTTCTGAACTTGAAATGGAAGATAACACATTTCTAGTTTGAAAGGTACTTATCAACCATAACTTATTTCGGTAAAAAAATAAAAATCGTGATTTTTTACATTCTTTCAAATTTTGTGCTAAAAAAGACATTTTTCGACAAAAACGCGCTTGACATCCGGCCGTACGTTAAACTTGAGTATTTTTGGAAGACTTTCAGCTGGAAAACTTAGCATTAACAAATTTTGCCGTCCAAAGTAAAAAAAAAAAAATCGTCTTGGCTGGCCTACTACTAAGTACACCGTACTAGTATTATGTTTCACAAACATTTCAAGACAGATTACTTCATATACAGGGCTGTTGTGCGTAATTACAGAGGTTTCGCGTTGTTACGTTCTGATATAGTGCTGTGACGTCAGAAGCGAGAGTTTTATCGCCCTTTCTGAGCATTGCCGTTGAGGGCGCTGATGTCTTTGGTGAGGAGCTAATTCACGTTGGGTCAACGTGTTATAGTCACTGAAGGTCACTGTTATTTTTGGCTGTTTTCTTGTCTTGGAATTGTCAGTACTGCACCAAACATGCAGTCCCTCATGCATGCAGTTGCAGCACTTTAAAATCTCATCTTGGACAAACGAGATTTAAAGGTATCAATAATTATTGAAAATCTGCAACCAATATATTGGTTGCAGATTTTATTTCATCAGCTGACAGTGTGTTCCAAATTGGGATTGTCCTTGGATAAAGTGAGTGATGATAACAATCTTTGTTGGTCAGAATAATGTTTAATTCAAGGGTTGATTTGACCTGATGGTTGCTGGTCCACTTCTGGCATTCCTTTTAAAATTCTTATGTTTGACGGGATTAAACAGTGAGTTTCTTTATAAATCAGTGAAAGCCTGGCAATTGTGCGTCGTCTTTGAAGAGAGTCCCACTTTAGATCTTGGAGCATGTCTGTGACACTTCCTGAAGTCGTTGGTGACAAACCTAGCAGATTTTCACTCAAGCCCAATGTTGTAAGTAGAAAATGAGTGAAGATTATTCGAGTGAAATGGTTTCTTTCTTGTATGAGCTATAGTATATTATGATGTATTTGAGTGAAGAAATGGTGAAAGTGGTAAACCCGAGTTTAAAATGTTATCGTTTGAGTACGAGATTGTGACACGTGTGTTGCCACTGAATGTTGTGTGGTGAAACTTCGCACGATCGTCTGCGTTTCAGTATCAGGGAAAATACAACGCAAATGAGGTGAAAATTGAGAATGGTTATCTTATGCCTGGACTATATCTGGCTGAGTAGAATTATGAAGATAGTGTGGAAATAAGAATTTGATGAAGTTGGTGTTTTATAATGCCAAAAGGAGCCAGATAGACAGTAGAAATGTATGTGTGAAACTGATAGAGAGAGTAGGTCAGGCCATAGGGGGTCAATTGATACAGGCTCTAGCTATGCGACTGTCGAGATGTAGACTCGGACAGATTATTATCGATAATGGAAGTCATGTGTATAAGATGGACAGTATGCAAAGTTATGATAAATGATATTGGGTTACGAGTATCATTATAACCCATTCACTCATGTAGCTGAATTGGTATTTATGCAATCTCAAGGGGGTTTATATATGTACAGCTGTACATGTACTGCACCTTTTGCAATGATACCAGCTGTGAAATGGGGTGTGGAAGACACAGAAAGGATTACACAAATAACGCAATTGTCTTTAGTCCGTTGGATTTATTGATGGAATGAAGATACATTCACAAGGAGAGTGTACACTTACAGATGTATGTACAATATGTATGAAGGTCGAATGTTCATGTGTCCATTCATGTTGTCATATTTGTATATGTACATTGGCAAGTGTCATTGCTTGATGATATGACTGTTTTCATTTGTTTCATTAAAGGTTGAACCATCATCATCTACATATGTTGGTCAAGATGCCAGTTGGTATCAACACACGGGGGTCACTTGAGTGATTAATTTGTCAACAGTGAACTTTAGTAAAGTGGCTCAATACGTCACTAACAAGGGCTGTACATTCAATGGTAATACTTCATACAATGATGGTGACAATTGTTATCATAAAACATGAACCAAGAGAGATTTTTACAATGCAAAACGAAAAAAAAAAAATACCAAGGCATTTGCTGGAAAAAGTCTGGGAAAAAAAATGTTATGACTATTTGAATGTTTGTACACGTAGATCATTCAAAATGACATTTTCAGGGAATATCAAATTAGCAGTCATGTATACAGTACACCATATGAAACTTATTTAAACATCATGTACCAGAGTAGCCCTTAACTGTTGGCCACAATTCAATTTCAAGTTCTTTTTGCTGACATTGTTAATGTCATAACTTTATAAACTATTTGCTCCAACAATCATGTATGTATCACCTGACACATAAAACACCACCAGAAACAGAAACAAATCGTGATCTGGGACAGCTGAAACACGCAAGTCACAAAGAACAGTCAACCTTGCCTAAGTTGAATCGATTTGGACTGAAGAAATAGCTACAACTTAGGGAAAATTCGACTGATGAGGAGGGATTAAAATCAATAGAACATAAGAGAGAAAAGACTATCCACCTAGGTGATTATTAGATTTGTGCGAGGTCGACTAGAGCAAGGTTGACTGTACAATGTATCTTGAATTGCCTTTCTTGTGAAAGGAGTCCACTGGATAAATAACACATAGTGGAAATAAAAACAACAATGACAAAAATGATACATGGATACCAGACTAGTCTTCTTCAAGGAATTTATTATCATTCCATCACATGAGGAACTTGATTATGATTCCATCACATAATTTTCAATGCATAATACATCAAGGCTTTCTAGGAAAAATACACTCACAATGACATACACCATGTGACAGTTTAATTTGCGTAAATTTTACTATCACTTTGGTTACCAGCCAGAGATATTATTGTGCATCTAACTAGCACATCCAGTGAAAAATCTGCATATAGAAACTAATTACATAAATATTTCCCAATTGCAGCTCCTGCTCTTTTTATCGTAAGTCTGATGTAGCAATGCCATTTTAACGGCCAAAACTGCTTATAAAATCAACCTGTATTACTGTTCTGGTGCCTGTTTCATAAGGAGTAGTGATTGATCTTCTTCTCAGTCTTTATGAAACAGGTCCCCGATACAAATGCATATTATACACAAAAAACACAACACAATCATACAATTCCACAATTATTTTTTGGAAATCTTTGATGAACAATCAAGCCCTCTTGAGATTTCCCCCTATTCAAGATGAACCTAAATACAATATGATATTGATGTTAATCATTGACAAACACATGCTTACTTTACATCTTTATTTCCAAACGTGCGAAAAGGCATATATGCACACTTATGCATTATTACTCTGCAGGTGTCATAAAGGTCAAGGTAAACAAAATGGCTAATACCACTGCCATATTACACAAGAAATTGCACAACACAACCAATGACACTGATCAAAAAATGTACTGGTCAGAGCTTACTATGAGCACATAAAGCAGAAAGACCTTAAAGGGACTGTACAGTACTGGTTGAGGTGAGGATTCAGCTTGCAACATTTTGCGAGATATTTAGAAACCACTCTATGAAATTCTATGGGGAATCAAAAGTTTATTTGATGAAAATCAGTTTTGAAATGACTAAGATATCTAAAAACAATGTAAAACAAAAATTCCAATAAAAGTTGTGGCCTGTCAATTTCATTAGGATTGCTTTCTTTGATATCTCAGCCATTTCAAGGCCAATTTTCATCAAATAAACATTGAATCCTTCTTGAAATTACATGCTCTTTCAGATTTCATAAGAGGTTTCTCATTATCTCACAAAAAAAGTTGTATAAATATGAATCCTCTGTACTGTACTGTACAGTCTCTTTAAAAACAATATGCTTGATGTAGTTGAAAAAAAGATATTAAAGCTCTTTACTAGTTCTTCAAAGGAAGAAAAAATATGAATTTGAATACATTAGTAAACCACCCTATTTTTGTGGTGCCAATAGAGCATACAGCTGAAACAGCAGGCCTCTATGTCTGGAAGCAACCCGGAAGTTGCTTGTGGCTTTGGGAAAAACAAACAGATAAAGTTCATGGAATGTTTTCACTGCTATACTTTGCTATTAACATTATTTGGTGACCTGTTTGTGAAACAATGCCAATGTCAGTAATTCCTGAGAGATCTAACAGCTTCATAGCTTGAGATGAACATCTTTAACATGACCAGTATTACAATCAAATGTCACCTGCATCCTTCATATCATGAATATTGATGGGAATTAATTAAGGCAATGCTACAGGTAGGTACAGTACAGAGCACTCCCATTATAACAAACATGGTCATAGCAGAATTTTGATACGACAAAGTAAAAATTCAGGTCTCAAAATTTTCATCTTACATCTTTATACACTTCAATTGTTAAGCTATAACAGGATTTCAGTATAACGACAGAAAGCTGCTAGTCCCAAGACTCAACTATAATGGGGGCCACCTGTGCTGCTTTTTATAGTTATACACTGTCCAATTCCAATATTTGCAGCTCTTTTGATGTTAATATTGCCAGTCACTGTGTCTCTAAACTGCAAATAAGAGGGATTGCATACTGGACCCCAATCAATACGCACACCTTTAACCTGTTGAGAATGGGATAATTTTGCTACAAGACAACTTTCCCATAGACACCTGCTCGAGTATACTCGTGACTCATCTTCAATGGGTTGATATTGAAAACAAGAAAATCAACAACAAAATTTGCAAACATCTACTGCACACAACATACTGCACTCAAATAAATACAATGTTGGACCACACACAATATGCAAGTGATTGGCCTATAAACAAGGCCATACTGAAGGGAGGAAAAAAACACAATTTCATTCGAAATTTCATGCACATCAAAGATTATAGGACACTTTTCAGCCACCAAAGAGAGGAAAATAAATAAATTCATAACAGCCCTAACCATCATTTGCATAATATCATGGGAGGGGTGCGTGGAAATCAACTGATTCTAACCCATTATTGTTTACTGGTCAAATGTATCATTGCATTTATTCAATATCAACAAATGATGCCCTAAACATTTAGAGGGAAAGGCAAAACAAAACAGGAAGAAAGATTCAAGCAATGCTTTCACACAGTACAGATGGCCCTGCGTAAAAGTAAAAGGTGAAACAATACATTTGGAAACCGCTTGAAGACGAAATTCTTATGAAGCAGTGAAGGATTGCATGACTGGTCTAACAATTAAAAGAAAGCGTCTTACACAGTAATTGCAGAATACATACATGAAGAGTGCATTTTGACATATAATGCCTATGGAACTGGATTTTGTGATTCAAATTAGCATGAAATCAGACATAATTTCACACAGAAAATGTTATCAATCAATTGTATTCAATTTCAACATTAAAAGGTTGGGTATCTATCTTTTTAAACAGGATGTTAAATCACATGTTCATCAAATTTTTATGCTCACAACCTATATCACCATTAAAGGTATGCAACTAGCAGATCCATGGCAAGCAGTTATCCATACATTACTTACTTACTTTGAATAGATATCTCAATATCTATGACATATTACCAATCATAAATACAGGTTTGCATTTGTAAATAAGCACACAGAGCTCATATAAGCTCAGCTGTTATTCCTCATCCTAATATCTTAATCCTAATCCCCTGATCATCATTGCCCCTTGGGTCTTTCGGCTGCCCTCTGCTATTTTGATATTCTTCAATGTGACAACCGAATAAATGCACAGTCTTCGAAACACTGTTATGCCTGAATAAACAAAACTGGTTACATTGGCTAACGCAACTGTTTCCACAAGAATAAAACAAACAAGCATGACTTCCATGAATTTTCTTCTCACTATATAAATATATGTACACATACATTTACACATCATACAGCCAAACCTGCCATAGTGGCCACCTGTTTCTAGCAGCTACCTGTCATATATGGCCACTAAAAAAAAAAAAAAAAAAATCCCTCTAAGAGAAAAGCCATGTTAATAACAGCCCCTTTTTCTGTGCTCCCTTGGGTGGCTGCTTTAGATAGGTTTGACTGTACATTTTTTTTTTTCCGTAAGCAGATGTAGCATCATCTTGCTGTGTATGTATCACCCATTGGCAAAGAATGATGAGCTTAGAATCAATACATCAATCACTGTCTATTTATGTCTATCATTTAAAATGCTCACCTAAAGAATGAAAATAAAGGTTCCTATACTTCAATCTGTTACAGGAGTGCTGTCGGAACCGTGACAATATGCCTATATCGAGTATAGACACACAATAAATACAGATTTGTGAACCTTCTGTAGAGGTCAGCCAAGCCAACTGCTATTCCTATTCCTACTAATCCTAATCCTCTGGCCATCACTGACCTTTGGCCCTGGCTGCTTCCCTCTCGGCGACGTCGATGACCGCCATGTTCTTGGACGCGACAATCAGATGGAGGACGCTGATCCCGGCCTTGACGAAGGCGATGGGAGTCGAGATGTACAAAATCAGACGGAAAATCCCAACGGAAAACAATACTATGACATGACGCGAAAAAAAGAGAAAAGAGAAAAACTATCTGGAGTCAAGATTGCCATGAAAACACCATTCATTCATTCATTCATTCATTCATTCATTCATTTATTCATTCATTCATTCATATATTCTCATATACTTTTATCTAGTCTAGTACTCAGTTTCTTCAATCATCATGTATTCAAAATCATATCTTGTGCTTTCCATGTTAGTCCTTGTGTGCCGATATTCACCACAGTCATTCAAAATACTACTTCAAATACATAGTCTCTGCATCATGATTTAAGTAATTGTCTTTCAGGTGATATAGGATGTGGTACAACTTAACAAATATAAAACAGAACATACAAACTCTGACAACTTTCACCGTATTTTCAGCACATCTCTCCGGTCTAGTGTGATAATCTAATTGCGTGTATTGTAAAATCCTTAAAGCGTGAGAATTAGACCAAGCAACCCATAAAATCTCATAATTCCAAAATATACAGAATGGAAGTCTGCAGCATCTCTCTGTTCCCTCCTATGCCAAGGCTTCCATCGTTATCATCGCATCTAATAGGCCGATTCGGGATCCTTGAGGGCAGCAGACAATTTTTGGCACTGGGCGCAGCCATTAGCTCATTTTGCGGTGTCCCAGCCTACCCCCCCTCCTCTCCCCCACCCCACGGGCAACATGTTTATCGCGCACTTGTAACAAAGGTTTGCGCACTAAGCAAGCATTCGCGCACTCAGTAAGAGACGCCCATTGGCTAAAGCAACCATGCATCAGTTTTTCATTCCGTGCGCGTGCTAATGTAGGGAGAGGGGTGGGGGAGTGGGAGGGGGGTCGGCTGAGACACCGCAGTAATGGCGCTGCCCATACCAAAAATAAACATAGCGTGTCACAGAATCGGTCAATAGTCATATCACAATAACACGAATCCCATTTGCTAGGAAAATGCCCCCTAGTTTGGCAATTCCAAAACAGGAATACAAAAGAGCCTTTGACATTGCTATTGAGTTTTCCCCTTTGACAATTTTCATGTTTTACAGAACTGCTAAAACTATAACAATGCTAAAAATGATGGTGTTTGTCTTCATTCATGTTCATGCACATGACATTTAGTTTGAATGCTAATTCAGTCTATAATTACACACATATGTTCAGTTTGTTGATATTAGTTCTTAAATTCTTCATCACAAAATATTTAAATTGTACCTTAAAATTGCAGTCAGTTACATGTATGTGTCCAATGTATCCCTTGTTTATCTAAGTGTGTTATGCATAACTTTGTTTGTGTTTTAGAATTGCAAGATTAACATTAAAGGGAAGCAGTCCTGAGATTTTCACTGTACTGATAATTAAGAAGAGTAAAAAATATAACCTTTCACCAATTTATACGCGTGGACATCAAAAATTGTCTCCGTACGCGATTTTAAAAAAATGATTCTTGCAAGCGATCGTGTAAGAGCCTGCCAAAAGGTGCAACGTCATTGATGCCCTACTCTCAAGTTGACAGCCGTGCCTCAAAAAACCAATTTAAGTGTTCAAAATGATCATATCTGATTTTTTCATAAAATGTGACAATACAGTGCACTCCCGTTATAACGAACACGGTTATAACGAAATTCCGGTTATAACGAAGTAAAAATTTGGGCTGCAATAACATCCACTCTATGTATTTCTATTGTTTATTTGTTCGGTTATAACGAAATTCCGATATAACGAAAGAAAACTGCCGGTCCCGAGGACTTCGTTATAACGGGAGTCGACTGTATGTGGTTTTATTATTTCAAACAAAATATTTCAAGCTTATTCATATATACAATTAATATAAAAATAAATAGTAAACATGTATTTATAAATAACTAGGGATGACGAGCAGAACACCGCTGGAAAGAGTTGTGCATCGATGACGTATGACGCTCCGCCAAGACTTGCTCATTTGCAGAGTCACACTTTTTTAACCGAAATGTACGAGCTTATTTGGTGATTTGAAAGTTTGTTTTTGATGAAAGTAGTTCATTGGAGGTACCAACAACAACATATTTTTTTAAATTTCGTGAGGACTGCGTCCCTTTAAGCACAGAAACAAAGAAACAAATAAATCCCCATATTGCTTTTAAAAAGAGCAGCTATTAGATGAATATGACAGACAGGATGATACTTACTGGCCGGTCCTTCAGTGAAGTAGAGGAGGTAGAGCATGGAATAGAAGAGCTCATTACCAGAACACATCACAAACAAGACGGGCTGTCGAGAAAATGCAATAAAGAATTAATCAATAAGCATGAACAGCAGACAACATAAACAGCACACAGTGACTTTTTGTACAAGAATACTGTTTTATCTGAAGTCAAAGTAATGAATATACATTTTTTCCCCCTATCATGGACAAACTGAAAATGCACAAAACTTGGCAAATTTTTGTACATAGTTAAGATTCTTCTTACTGAACACTGGGTTTCTATCCATTTCCCCTTTTCACAGCTTACTGATTTAACCCTAACTGCACTGGGGGGGGGGGGGCCTCGGAGGCCCCCCCCCCTCGACATTTCGCACGATTACTCCGCAACACGCAATGCTCTCGCCGCGATGCTCCATGACTTTTTTCTCTTGAGTTTCCCGCACATTTTGACACCAAATTTGTGACGCCTGGGGGTACGGTTCCGAAGTTACATGACTTTTTGTACATGCACGTGAGGCCAAAAATGGCTAAAAAATGTGATTTTGTGTACAAAGTCAATGCAAATTGAGTTTTTTCACATGGTTCATATGCTTATTTTTACTCTCAATGGCTAAAATTAGTTTGTTTTAGGAGTATTATGCTTCAAAAAGTGTCTGTGACAAATTTTGTTACAAAAAACAACAAAAACAAAAGGTCGAAAAAACAAAGAAATACATGAGAAATTCATGAAACAATAAAATAAATAAGAAATTAATTTTGATACCGAATTTTTTTTTAAGTACATTTGCCGAGAATGCCACAAAGAATAATTACACCAAAAATGAGCACTTTTGGAGCTTTATTTACTGATTTAGATGAAAGATTCTGATTTCTCGCATACATTATCATAATTAATCAAAATAAAATAAAAAAAGACTATTTTGGAAAATTTAAAAACACGATCTTGTTGTCCCCGCCGAACGAGTTCGAGCAGGGGACTATGAAACGGGTTCCGTACGTGTGTGTGTCCGTCCGTCCGTCCGTCCGTCCGTGTGTCCGTGTGTGCGTCCGTGTGTGATCAAAATCTTCAATTTGCTACTTCTCTGTCATTTATGAGCCAATTTTGATTCTGTTTGCTTTATATGATAGCACTACATGGGAGCTTTGAAACTTCTACACAGAATTTCAGTCGTGACCTTTGACCTTGACCTTTGACCTATATTGTACATTTTGCTACAAAATGCTACTCCTTCGCCATTTCTAACCCGATTTCGATTCCGTTTGCTTTATGTGATGGCACTAGGTGAGGGCTTCAAAACTTCTACACAGAATTTTGACCTTTGACTTCTTTGACCTTTGACCTTGATTTTTGACCTGTATTGTACATTTTGCTACAAAATGCTACTCCTTCGCCATTTCTAACCCGATTTCGATTCCGTTTGCTTTATGTGATGGCACTAGGTGAGGGCTTCAAAACTTCTACACAGAATTTTGACCTTTGACTTCTTTGACCTTTGACCTTGATTTTTTGACCTATATTGTACATTTTGCTACAAAATGCTACTCCTTCGCCATTTCTAACCCGATTTCGATTCCGTTTGCTTTATGTGATGGCACTAGGTGAGGGCTTCAACACTTCTACACAGAATTTTGACCTTTGACTTCTTTGACCTTTGACCTTGATTTTTTGACCTGTATTGTACATTTTGCTACAAAATGCTACTCCTTCGCCATTTCTAACCCGATTTCGATTCCGTTTGCTTTATGTGATGGCACTAGGTGAGGGCTTCAAAACTTCTGCACAGAATTTTGACCTTTGACTTCTTTGACCTTTGACCTTGATTTTTTACCTATATTGTACATTGGCTACAAAATGCTACTCCTTCGCCATTTCTAACCGGATTTCGATTCCGTTTGCTTTATGTGATGGCACTAAGTGAGGGCTTCAAAACTTCTACACAGAATGTTGACCTTTGACTTCTTTGACCTTTGACCTTGATCTTTTGACCTATATAGTACATTTTGATACTAAATGCTACTTCCGGCGGGGACATATTTTACGCACCACGTAATTTCTACTTTTCCTTGTAGATTACATCGCACACTACCATTGTGCAAAGTTCCGCGGCGATCGCGCGATCCACGGCCGAGATCTTAGGGGGGGGCCCTTGAGGCCCCCCCCCCCCCCCCCAGTCTTTCGAGCTACCAAAATAGCCCAGTCTTTTTAGGGTTAACAACATTGCGGGGGGGGGGGGGGAACCATTTCCCAATAATCACACATATATAAGTGTTCATTGAAAATAGGCAGGTAGTAATTTCTCAACAGTGTGTATTCAGCAAGATTCTTTGATATTCTTTGCATTACATTGGTAAGCCTGATCAACGGTGTATTGGAAATGGACAGCAAACCATTTCAAATCATTTCAATACCAAATCTATGGGGCATTTCATGAAGCATTTTGTCCGACAACTTTGTCAGACAAATTTGTTCTCGGCCAATCAGATGCAAGGATTTCAGTAGCTTTTAACAGTTTGTCAGACAAAATATCTGACAAATAGCTTCATGAAATGTTGTTACTTGACTAAACCATGTGCACTTCCACACATCCACTGTCCAAGCTTTGAAATTTGCACCAAAAACAAGTCAACAAGTCGTATACAGTCTTTATTTATCATTAGATTTCTACTCAAGACACATTCACAAAATATATATATATCAGAAATGTTACAAAGGTTTCAGAAGTCATCTACACTGCGTTCTTACCCTGGATGTGTAGTATATGGAGAGAATGGGATTCTCCGACGGATCTATCAACTTGTGACTCGTCTTGCCTCCCATCAAAGAGCTGATGCGAGAGAAACATGGAGGGAAGAAAAAGGTGGATCATGAGGCAAAACACTGCTCCAAAATGGTGGTCATTTTGAAATACAACATTAAGTTCAGAACACTACAGTTTGAGCAAAGTTTAAGATGATGGCATAATGAGTACATAAGAAAGTGGTCAAACTGTAACAATAAAAATGTTTAGCAAATTATCATATACAGCATACACTGCCTCTGACATTGAATTTCCAGAGCAAGAACAGAATACAGTGTCCAAGAGACATTTGAAATAATGATAACTGGAAAATATCAGATTAAACATATACCTGTACAATGCATGTCGCTTTGTACAAAGAATGGAAGAAGTAATATGTTTGGTGATTTCTAGAGTATCAACAAATTACATGACTGCAGGCAAAAATGTGTGTGTGTGTTTGTGTGAGTGTTTGTGTTTGGGTGGGTTCCATGACACTTGCTCCTGCAACAATTGCTCTAATGAAATATTTGCATGCTCAGCCAAACCTAAATTCTGCCAACAAACATAACCCCACCCTTAATCCTAATCCTCACATCAAACTAAATATAAAACCCTATCAAAACCCCAGCCCTGAGAAAATAAGACTAGAGCAACTGTCGCAGGAGCAAATACATAATGTTGTGTCAACATGTGTGATGCCCTACCTCAGGCTTTCAAGCAGGATAATGTAAAAAAGTAAGAATAAAGTATTAAGAACAAAATCTCTAAAAAAGTAGGAAAAGTAGGACATGAGAGGGAAAAAGTAGGGCATTAAAGAAAAAAAGTAGGAATAAAGCAGGACATGTGCAGGCTTTTTGGAGTAGTTTTCGTCGATACTCACCAGAACTCTTGATGTTACATGTAAATCTTAATTTGTACTCACAACCCTGCTGCCTCAGCCTCATGTTTGCTCCTGGGAGAGCCTGAAAAATACAACAAAGGCAGACGTTCATTAGAACAATGTCAGGTAACAAGCACAAATGCATGTTCAACCGTACAGTCAATATGAATCTTGATCACTTATTCAATACTTACATAGAAAAAACATAATTTTGTGATTGACATGAACACCTACCATATATGTGATCCTGCATTGCAACATCAACAAAAAGTTGCCAAACATGGATTTTTAATTAAGAGCAGATTCTGAAAGAGCAAACTTAAAGATGAAAAATGATGTATAACTCCATTCAAATGGACTCTCCTAACCTATGATATCCTAATATTGGAATGAAAGCACACACTCCGGAAAATGTGAACTGAGAAAAGGGGCTCCTGAAGTATAGCATTTATTCAATTGCTCAATCTTTATCAAGCCATGCTAGCTGTGCAGTGAATGGAACAAATAACAGAACGTTAACCACTGGAGCTACAACAATGAAGAGATTATCAGATTAAGCTGCGCATGCTTTATTAACACATTCTGTAGGTGATCAATGCCAACTTTCAAAGCAGAAGCATCATCCTTTCTAAAGTTATTGGAGTTGAAAGTTAAAAGTATGGACAGGGTTTTTAAGAAATGAAAAGATGACTCTATGAGAAACACCTAATCACACTACAATGTATTCTACTAAAAAGTGTTCCAGAAAAAAAAAAAACGGCTAAAAAACACAATTTCCTGTTCGTTTTATGATCCCAACTTTTAGTATAATATAGAAGAAGGCCTGCTCTTTTAGAAAATATGAAAAACTCAAGATTGGCTGGATTGGCCCAAATCATCTTTTTTTCAGTCCTAATACAAAATCAGTGCATGCGACTTTTTGTTGGTTTTGTGATGGACGGTCACATATCATCCCACAAAATATGACATAAACATTCCATGATGTGTAAGTTATACACCTATGCCAAAGGTATGTTATACACTTCCATAATCAAAAGATGGCATCTTTTATCTACATTCATTTGAATGTTTTGAAGTTGTGAAGATATGTGTTTCATACCAAAATGTAAAAAAGATTGGAAGTAAGGATATTTGACAAAAGCAATTAAAAAAAAAGATGACACTTTTATCTACATTCATTTGAAGTTGTGGAGATATGTTTCATTTAAAAGTGTAAAGAAGACTGGATATAAGGATGTTTGACAAAGCTATTCAAGTGATGCTCACAACAACTTAGTATGCTTTCAAGTTCCAGCTGAATGACCATGAGATAAGCAATATACTTACTTTCCGAGAGACTTTCAATTTCAAATACATGTAAGCACTTAACATGTGTTCAAACATTTCAAAATAACAGGATAATTTAAACTACTTATATGTAGCGCTCAGTATTAGTCTCTGAGAGCATGTGTTCTCATAATACACTTCTAGCAAGACATGCATGGACAGTGAGGCCTTATGAAGTGAAATTGTATCTTTCCAAGAAACTTTCAATTTCAAATACATGTAAGCACTTAACATGTGTTCAAACATTTCAAAATAACAGGATAATTTAAACTACTTATATGTAGCACTCAGTATTAGTCTCTGAGAGCATGTGCTATCATATTACATTTCTAGCAAGACATGCATGAAGAATGGGTTGTCTCATGACAGTGAGGCCTTACGAAGTGAAATTATATATACCAATGCATTGACATATTTATTTTGCAAATCCTGGCCCACTACAAATCTACACACTCAGATACTGTGAGTTTATGGCACAGTGTCCACAACTGAATTTCCAGTGATATAGATTATCTTCATAATCATATGATATAGATGGAAACACAAGGCAAGCTCAATTTGAAACATTTAAACTGCTAGAACACAAAACATCCAAAGAGAGAGAGAGAAAAAAAGTAAATACTTTACATTTCAGCATCAGGGAAATGTAGTATTCTTGCATGTAGAGTAACATAAGACTATAATATAACCAAATGACTCCACTTTACAAGATGTGAGGAGCATACATGTACATCTGCTTTTTGTTTCTCACTGTCTGTAGTCTTACCGACTTTAAAGGTAGCAAAAAATGACTCCATTTTTTATAATTTTCTGTAGATAACAAATAAATAAGTTTTCATTTCTTTGGTGTTCTGTTGATGCTAGATTTCATCAATTCTTAAATCAACTTTACATTTGTTGATTTAGAAAGAGTTGTAGAAAATAATCATTCTGTACTTTCCAATGACTTACTACTGTCTGCAATATTTGCCACATTTACTGGAGATAGTACATTCAACTCTTTTTCAGATCATCATGCCCCTTTCTGTTGAATACACATACAACTATTTGACTTTTCAAGAAGATTCTCCATTTTGCAATTATTCCAGGTACTTTTAAGTTCATTCAATATTCTTGAAATCAAACTTCTTCATATATTTTGAGAATATTACATCCTTCCGCCTTTGAAATTTTACATGGTTGAGATTCTGCTTTTCATTCTCCAGATATTTTGCTGGCTCAGTATTTCAGCATGTTATTCTTATAAACTACTCTTTGCAAGATCTGGAGAATAAATAAACAGTGACTGTCATTATCATTTTAGCCCTTGCTAGCTTCTCTGATTTCTCTGGTTGTTTGAGAGCAAATACACTCTAGAAGATCTGTATACATTGTATTTACCATGCAGTTCCCATCCCCCCCCCCCTTAAATACAGTGTATTTGTGTCCTTTCAATTTTGATATTCTCCATTGTTCTTTTGGTTTTCACCTTCAACTTACAGCTTTGTATGTTGACACAACTGACATGTTACACATCCATCCATTCACTTTTTTCTTCTTTAAGAAGTTTCCCTGTCTCACATTTTACCAAGACTCTTTCAGATGGTTCAATATTTGGGATATGTCACTTCAAATGACTCATGACGCTTTGACTACTTTCATTACGAGATTTCTGTTCTACCATTTTCTCACATCTTGTTCAAACTAGCTGGGTAATAAAAAGACGTTCAGCCTTAACTAAAATTTGCAAGATCTGTGGAATAAAAAGACATCATGGCTTCTAATTTTTCTGCAAGTTGTTTCCTCCAAACTTAACAAACTGTTCTTGGCGGTTCAACTTAAAACATCCACACACTTGCTCTTATTTGTGGAATATGCATTCATTATCTTTCCTGATTGTTTGGGTTTTTTTCTCAGGTAATGCTTTAGATGGCTTTTCTCTCTACATATTCCTGATAGTTTGTAAGTGTCGTCAGGAAGTGAACTTCAACGTCTCATGGTTTAAACTTCAATCAATCTAATAAACGTTACTGAAATATTATTTTTGTGTTTGTTTTCTGTGAAGTTCCTCCATTTCCTACTTTCTTTTAAGTTTTTCGAGGTAATGTATGTCTTACCTATGACGCAATTCAACCTCTTAAACAATACTTGTAAGATGTAAACAAGCCATCAACTTTTAAGATTGTCCATAAAGAGGTTTCTGCTCTATCAGTCTTTATCTTTCACGATGGCTAAGTAATTACTGTTGTTCTCACTCCTTGTTAACAATTTGGGGGATCTGATAATTAAACATTTCTTCTTGTTCATCTGATTTTTCAGCAACTAACTTTCCTCAGCTGTAGTAGTCATATCTACCACCTGACCATGATTCAAATAGATATCACAAGTCATATGTCTCATGTTAAAGGTCCAGTTTACCTTTGGGAGCAATGCTTTTGATTTAGCCTCAGTAATATGCAAGTTTCATGCAAATGGGTCCCTACCAATCCATGCTTTCTTGGGAATAGCCAGGGGTGTATCCAGGATTTTTTGTGGGGGGGTCGTAATCACAATTTTTGGACCTTTACCTTTCTTTGCGAGGGAGCGGAGCGACCGAGCGGGGGGAGGGTGTGGGAGGGGGTTTTCCCCCCTCCCACGGTGGGGAGTTTTTGAATCTGATATCTTAAAATGGGGCCATTTGGTGCATACAAAAGTGACTTTTTCGGCATACTTGAAAAAACCCATTTATGTTAAAACTGGTGATAAAACCCGAGTTGGTCACTTACAAGTTCATGAATCGGTAAGTTGAAACTGCATTTAAAAAATGTTGCTGACTAGCTACACCTTGAACCTATTAAATCCTAGAGTACATAGTAAAAAGTTTTGTGGACCATTTACCGGGTAATACAAGTATTCCAGAGTTGACGATACTTCCAGAGCTAGTCAATCCTGCCTAACTTTGCCTCCGAATGTACTTAGTAGTAAGAAAGTAGAATATGCACTTCAATCTCAATCCAAAAGGACAGGAGTTGAAAACATGAGTATGAATTATAACATTCCTCCTTTAGGACAATATAGATTAGGCCATAATTCAAACGGCCGCGCCAGTTGTCATAGGGTAAGGCGCGAGTAATAAGGGCACCTGTAAGTGTGTAGCAGGCGCGCCGGAAGCAGTTTTGGATTGGGGGCAAACATTGGAGGGGGCTCAAGATTAGACCATGCATATGTTACACAATATACACATACACACACACACACACACACACACACACACACATCTATTATATTATGTATATATATATATATATGTGTGTGTGTGTGTGTAAAGTGGCGTACGGTGGGTCGAAACATGGGGGGGGGAACCATAAAGTAATTTTGACGGTCTGTATGCTTGTGCGTGTATGCGTGAGCAATAATGGGACTACAATACTTTACGGAATGTGATACATTCAACAATGCAGTCATTGAGGAACTTTGTAAACTTTCCTTACATGGATTATGGAATGACGGTGTGAAACGATTGACAAATTATATACTGTCAGCAACATAAGGTGAATGGCATAACAATAAAATGCGAGCGAGTGAAGCGAGCGAGCTTGAAATTTTGATATTCTACAGTTCCAAAACTGGAGTTTTAATTGTAGCTATATATTTCGCTTTGGAAATAAATGGGGGCGCATCGGGCGCAACTGCTGGCAATTATTGGCTGCAACATTAGGAGAATGGCATAACGATTCAATGCGAGCGAGCGAATCGAGCAAGCTTGAAAATTTTGACATTCTACAGTCCCCAAACTTGGGTTTGTAGCTATATCTTTCACTTTGGAAATTAGTGGGGCGGCGCATCGGGCGCAACTGCTGGCAAGTACTGGCAGCAACATTAGGAGAATGGCATAACGATTCAATGCGAGCGAGCAAAGCGAGCAAGCTTGAGAATTTTGACATTTTACAGTCCCAAAACTCCCGTTTGTAGCTATATCTTTCGCTTTGGAAATTAAGGGGGGGGGGGGGGGGCATCGGGCGAAACTGCTGGCAATTACTGGCAGCAACGTTAGGAGAGTGGCATAACGATTCAATGCGAGCGAGCGAAGCGAGCGAGCTTGAAAATTTTGACATGTTACAGTCCCAAAACTCCCGTTTGTAACTATACCTTTCGCTTTGGAAATTAAGGGGGGCATCGGGCGCAACTGCTGGCAATTACTGGCAGCAACATTAGGAGAGTGGCATAACGATTCAATGCGAGCGAGCGAAGCGAGCGAGCTTGAAAATTTTGACATTTTACAGTCCCAAAACTCCCGTTTATAGCTATATTTATCTTTCGCTTTGGAAATATGGGTGGGGGCATCGGGTGCAACTACTGGCAATTACTGTCAGCAACATTAGGAGAATGGCATAACGATTCAATGCGAGTGAGCGCAGCGAGCGAGCTTGAAAATTTTGACATTCTAGAGTCCAACAACTGCCGTCGTAGCTATGTTTTTCGCTTTAGAAATTAAGGGGGAGGCGCACCGGGCTCAACTGCTGGATGCGAGCGAGAGAAGCGAGCGAGCTTGAAAATTTTGACATTTTACAGTCCAAAAGCTGCTGTTTGTAGCCAATTTTTTCCCTTTTATTCATATATATACATATATTTTATTTTCTTTGTTTATTAATTTATTTTTATTATTATTATTATTATTATATTTATTTTGGGGGGGGGCTTTTTGGGGGGGGCAAAAATGCGTTTTGCCCCCCCACTTTTTGGATTGGGGGGGCGGCCGTCCCCCCTGCCCCCCCCCCCCCCCCCCCCCTCCACTTCCGGCGCCTATGGTGTGTAGTCTATAGTCAACCAGTTTGATGAGTTGCTGATGGGAGACAGGAAAATCAATAAACATGGCAGTGTGGCTTAACCCAGTAAAGAAATAAGGTATGGCAGATTAAAACTTAGTTACGAAATTTATGAGGTTTTTGACAATTTGCTGGAACACCACCTGGTCACTTTTCCCCCCTGTTGTATATAGGGTAAAAAGCCCTCGAAAAACAAAAATGTCTGTTACAAAAAGTGGACCTTTTGAAAATTTGGGGGGGTCGTACGACCCTCCCGACCCCCCCTTGCATACACCCATGATAGCTCATCCTCACATCAACCAGATCTACAATGTAGTTTCTGTGGTGAAAAACTTACTTTTATATTAAGTTTTTCATACTGCAATCATTGTTAATTATTATCAAAACATATATTATTGAAGGATTTCAGGCAAAGGGGATCTGAAGGTGTTATATCTTGTTTTGACATGACCTTTACCATTTACGTAGTAAACCATATTTTAGCAAAGGAAGTTTCTGGTTTCTGAGGATTTGCATTCCAGCACATGCATTAGACATGATATGCTTGAACTCTACATCCATTAAAACTGGCTGTAGGCAGCTTTCTTCCCTTTAATAGTTTTATTCTTTGGAAGTCACATGTAAAATTCTCCTTTTAAGTGTATGGCAAGCTTACCTGGTAATTTAGAGCGATGATGAGAGCTGGTTGAGCACTGCTCCGAGTCCTAGGCTGCAATATCAGTGGGATCAATCACATCTGCACAGGAGCAAAAGCTGAGGCTGGCAGCAGTCTTGTGGTTGCTTGGTCTGTGTTATCCCTCTTTCATGCTGAAGAGGCTCTCCCCACCAGTAAGAATCTGCAACTAGAGTCTACTCATCATTTCTGAATATAAACGATTCAAGTACCGGGTAGCCTTGCACTTTTTTGGGGGGCGGGGGGATTTTTCACCAAAAAAGTAGGAAAAAGTAGGATTTTGAGCAAAAAAGTACAAAAAGTAGGGACAGCAGTAAAAAAGTAGGAAAAGTAGGGCCACTTGAAAGCCTGCTACCTGTGAAGATGAAGCCAGTGGCTGGCAATATCAAGCGCCGCGCTGAGTTGCAGAGGGACCATGTAGTTTGGGTACAGCACGCATAGCGCCATCATCAGGCACATGGTCGCACAGCGGTCCGTCAGCTGGTCCAGCATGGCCCCAAACTTTGTCCCTGCAAGGGCAACAAATTTGGAATTCCACTTGGAGACATTTCTTAAAAACAGGACAAGTTTTGACTGTATGAAATATTCTGGTAGTCTCAATATGTGATTTGATGCTTAAAGGGATGGTATAGTATTGGTGGAGATGAGGATTGGGCTTTTAACTTTTTGTGAGATACCAAGAAACCACTTATGAAATCTAGTACAAAGCATAAGAGGAATTCAAACTTTATTTGATGAAAATCAGTTTTGGAATGGCTGCGACATCCTAAAACAAAGTAAAGCAAAGCAATTGTAAAAAAAGGTGGGTCCCACCTTTTATTAGGATTGACCTGTTTTGGATATCTCAGCCATTTCAAAACCGATTTTCATCAAATAAACGTTGATTTCCTCTTGGAATTACAGTATATGTTCTCTCAGATTTCATAAAAGGTTTACATAATCTCACCAAAAATGTTAGAAACATGAAGTTAGGTCTCAAACACAGCCATACAATCCCTTCAAATGTAGTCTTATACTGAGATGCAGTCTCAGAACTTCAATTCGAGAGACTCCAACCCCACCCTAGAGGGGAGATTCTCCTACTGTACCTGAACCCTTTAGCACACTGGAGACTGTAATTATGCAAACATGGGCACAAATTTGTGTGAGCATATTGCACATCAGCAGTGAAAGCATGATGCCCCTTGCGGCTGGGGTCCAGGACCCTTAAAGGGAAGGTAAACCCAAAGAGCAATGTGGATTGAGTGAAAGCAACAATATCAGCAGAACACATCAGTGAAAGTTTGAGGAAAATTGGACAATCGATGCAAAAGTTATGGTGTTGGAACCGCTGGATGAGGAGACTACTAGAGGTTATGACGTATGAGTACGTGTCGACAGCAATACAAAGAAAATATAAAGGAAAATCAACAAAAATTCACTTTTCTAGCATTATGAAAGAGCACTTGCCTAACCGCTTTAAGAAAGCAGCCCTGGGGAATAATTGCTACCCTGAACATATGTCAGTATCAAGTTAATGGAACTTTGTAGTTTTCATGAAAAATGAATTTTTTTGAAATTTTCTTTATATTTCCTTTATATTGTTGTCCTTTCATACGTCATAACCTCTAGTAGTCTCCTCATCCAGCGGTTCCAACACCAAAACTTTAAAAATTCATAACTTTTGCATTGATTGTCCGATTTTCTTCAAACTTTCACTGATGTGTTCTACTAATATTGCTGCTTTCACTCAATCCACATTGATTTTTGGGTATACCTTCCCTTTAAGAGCTCTGGAAGCTCCTGGGTTGTAGATGCTCCATGCTCTCTGGTGCTATGACCTTTGCCAAAACATAAAACATTGAAGATATGACAAAAGTCGGGTTGGGCTGGAGAATGCTAAATCTTAAAGGCCATTTGCAGATGAAACAAAAACCCAGCATTAGTGCTTTGAAATAATCTTAGAATGCGAGTTAGGGATAGAAACAACCACTGTAAAAATTTGAATTGGTAAAATTGATGTTAAGTATTTACAAAATGTGAAAAATACATGTATTTATCATAAAAATGTGTCCATAGCATCTACAGTTATGGTTTATTGAGCAAAATACAGATATCTCCTCATATTTTAGGCTTTATCGAGAAAATTTTATATGACAGGATGTGTTGTGATACAACAGACCTACACATGCATATAATTATATGCATTACCGGGTACGTGTCATATCTTGAGAATTTTTAAAATCACTGTTCCCAAAGGTAAACAGGACCTTTAAAGTGGAACACCAGCTAGAGCAGGAGGGAGAGTGGGAGATTTTAAGGAAATGGCCTCAAAGCGGGAGAGTTGGAGTCTCTACAATTTCATGGCACATGAAATAACTGTGCAATGAGGTAATAAGAAGGTTTTTCAACACTGAAAGCATCATGACAAACTTGATTTGCAATGTAATTGAATCTAATATCATTCTGCAGGTCAGTTTTCAGTAAAAACTTGTTGTTACACTTTATGACACTGAGCACTGCTGTTGATTACCTTGACCAAGTTTCCTTGCATAGTAGCCGTCGAAGGCATCGAGGAAGGAGCCGAGAAGATACAGGAATGTGGCCAGCTGGTAGCAACTCCGCATGAAAAATAATGACAGGATGGTGAACAGAATTCGTCCAAATCCTGGTGTAAAAAGAGACAGGTAGAGGAAGAGATAATATACTTACAGTGATGGAGATTGACTATCCAGGAAAGTCATTACAGCAAATACTTCAATATCATCATCAGTCATGTACATTCCTGAACTGACATTTATGTTTTTTTATTTTCTTATTTGTGTGTGTGTGTGTGTGTGCTATTTTCCTACATTGTCAAGCACAGAATCGAGCAATATGAGTTTTTCTTTGGTAGAATTCACACTGTACAGTGTAGCAAGCAATCCATCAATCCTATCAGTCACTTATCACCAATGTCATCAGGCCTAAAGCTTTCTTTCCCATGGCCTTATCATTAGCTGCCAGCTAACAACTGCTTGACACATACAATGTAGTCATGCACGAAGGTGTCATTTCTGACAGCAGGATATTACCACACTTTCAAACTTTCATAACATGTATGAGAGTACATGACGCATAAAATGAAAAATTATTTTCTCCGGAGCTCTGTGCCTCAGGGCCTGCACTGAGCCACCCACAAGTAAAGTCTACATAAACTGCAGTGGAAGTGCGGACAGTCTGGATGTCCACATAGATACCTATGACTCTTGATCAGGCTGTTAATGGAAAAGGAGTCAAAGGAGTCATTTGAAAAGTCATCAGCAGTGGGAGATCCAGGCAGGGGTGCACTGGGCGGACACCCCGCTCCCTTTATTTCTAACACAAAAGAAATTAAAAGAAACAATGGGGGTGGCTGGGGTGCGTGCGCCCCCCTTTAATTTTGTAAAGGCGCCCCCTCTTTACAGAATTCCTGGTCAGGGTAATCAGAGGAGGGATCACAGAAGATCTTCACAGTCAGAGAAGTTGCTGTTACCAAGTCAAAGAAGATCAAGGCTTATGAGGAGTCGGAGTTGGACTCTGAGTTGGAGTCACCGGAGATGAAAGATTTGGAGTCAAATGGAAGAGGAGGGTCACAAGAGCTTGAGTTGGCAGTCAGGGTCATGAGAGGTTGGATGAAAATAAGATGATGGGATATTTCCTCTGCAAATGTAACATTTATGCATTGTCATTTATAATATCACAGTTAATGCCATAATTAAACAAACCTATCAGTTTAACTGCTGTGTTCCTGCACATAATATACATGTACTGTATACTGACATTCCATACTTGTTCACAAGTAAAATACACACAGAGATGCCAAGTTTCTCAACTAGCTGAGAGTTTCTCCAGCAGGGCAACTGGGGGGGGGGGGGGGGGGGTGGGGGCTCCCAATTCAGGTAAGGAACTTTTCCGTTTTGGGATTAGAAATGATGCAAGTTCTCATCTACATTGTATTTCTCATGGAAGACGGTCCTGAAAGACATACTTTTTGAACATTTTCTGCCCAAATTTTGCTCAAGGGTGAATGACAAATGCAACCCTTTACTGTAGACAGCTCAATTTTTAGAGACTAACAGGTGTAATTTGCAAGATGCAGCCATGTATACATGATGCATCTTCTAAGTTTAGTAAACAAAAAGAGAATTTAAGGGAAAAGTCTACACTAGCCGGCTTTCTATCTGATGTTTATTATCCATGCGCCATGGATTTTTGTTTGTTTGTTTGTTTGTTTTCTTCTGGGAGGTGTGAGAAAATGATTGCTGGGCAGATGAGCGTGAGATGGGTCACTTGGGCATGAGACTTTCAATATATACCAATTACCAAGCATATTTTAAGACCTAGAATTAGGCTTTAAGATTATGGTTGTTTAAAACTTTGGGTTTAACCATCTACCCATGGATTCAATTCAGTATACACTGTATACTAACAACTTGACTAAAATCGATCTTGGTTCTACACTGACTACAACATGTACATGATCATTCACTACTGTTCATCACTTCATCATGGCCTTAGAAATCTCACCCTCTGAATACAAGGTCTAAGAAAAGGCACTTAAGGAATCTAGAATAAAACAGAAAAATGGGGGAGGGGAGGGGAAAGGTGTAACTGAGTGAACATTTGTTATGGTATAATTCCATACTATAGAACAGATAGCGAGAATCCTGCAATCTCATTGGTCGAAAACTATGTGTGGATTTTCTACTGGCCACACGCTGCCTCACAATGGTGAACATGTTATCGTGCACTTGTTTGTAATAAGAGTACTGTACGCGCACTTGTAACAAAGGTTCGCGCACCCAGTACGAGATGAACATTGGTTGAAAAATCATGCATCCAGTACTCTTGCCATGCATGTATGCAGTAATGACTGGATACATGGTTTTGAAGTACAAGTACTTGATGTATGATTTTCAGGCTTTCATCTACAAATATGGCAAGCCAATTAAGGAAATGCATCCAGTAAATTTGCCATCCATGGCATGGGGTAACATTCATGATTGAAAAATGCTACATGGATTTTTGACAAGAAAATTGTCACCGTCTCTCAGATAGAACATAAAATGGAGGTCCTGTGAATGAGAGAGTAACAACTCATGCACGTAAAAGATCCCGCTTCATTCATTCATCGCAAAGAGCAGGATGTTTAACCCGGTGAAGTGGTCCCACCTCACATCCAACTGGACCCCATTGAAGACTTGACCGAAAGATCGGTCTGTATCTGTCCGTCGGGGAATGTTCCGCGGAGACTGCGTCTGGCTTCACGGATCCCCTCCGTATACAGACCGAAGTCAATGATTGCGGCTCCTGTGTGGAGCAGTCGCGCACAGATCAAACGTTACGATAAACCAAATTTCAGACAGCTTTTGTACATTCAAACAAGTATGACATGACATGACACATTATGCAGCAATATTTGGGATAAATTTCTCACATTGTGCAATCGAAATACTCACATAACCTCGGTTATAATGCAGAAATTTTATCGATATCGCAACATCGCCGTTCGCGAGCAGTAAGTCGCCATTTTGAATCTGTAACAATTGCTAAGCCAATCACATGCGAGGTACGTGTTTTAGTAAAACAAACACGTAGAAACTACCTCGCATGTGATTGGCTAATAGATTCATAGTGTATGTTTCTGCAGTTTGAATGTGACGACGCGACAGGCTGTGTTTTACGTTGAAAATTCTCCTAAAATGTTGGATTATTCATTAATCTGGTGAGTGTAACGTATTCTTGAAAAAATAAATTCACCAAACAAGCTTAAATTTGCCGACCTAGGGCCGTGAATTAGATGCAATCGAGAAGGGTGAGGTACCTCACCCAATTTTCCATAGAGACAGTGGTTAAGAACATCCACACAGCAATGGGTACTGCAACCTTCCGTCTGTCTACGGAGGACAGCGTTAATGGCAAAATATAAAAGAGTCCTCCGGACAGACGGATCTTTCTGTCTAATTGAAGACCAGCTTAACCAATAACGTAGCTGAATATGGGCTATCCAGCCATTATCTCAGATGGAAATGAACAAACAAACAAACAAACAAACAAACCATTCTATAACACAGCACAGTTGACGCTCATGTCATTTAGCGTAAACCCACTCAACTTCACCTCATGGGTTCAGCATTCCATCTACCTTTAATTTGTAGATAGATGCCTATTCTATATAATTAATGCACACAATTCCGACTGACGCACGCGCACTCAGACCTGCGCCTGCGACAGTGCGAGTCATTTGTATAAAGTAGAATCTACTATGAGGATGCCATAGAAACATCATGCTAGAAGAGAACAAGCTGTAGAGCCTGAGGATTTCATGGCAACTAAATTTACACTTAATCTAGTACTGGTATCGAACATTTCATGTTAACCATAAAAGGCATTGAAGCATAAATATCATACCCACAGGTACAGCTACGGTCATTTGGCATTAGTCCCACATATTGTACATTTTGTTTCAGCACAGCCACAGGCCACAAGCACAAACCAAACACAACTCACCAATGATGTTTGGAACGAAAAGGAATATGTTTTCCGCCATTATAAGCTGTATATCTCGCTTTTGACCCACTCCGAATTCTTCTCAAGGATGATGCCCGGTTTCTTTCGCCGTGAATGTACACAGTACCTTGTGACTTTTCGCAGTAAACGGTAGTTAGAGCTTTCAAAGGTCGCCTCTCACTCTTCAATGATCCTTTTCATGCATGGTACAAGTACACTGAGCTGTGTTGTTTTGATGCTGGCTTAGCCTCGCGCATGCGTCCTCTGAGACAAAATGGCAGCCCCCATGGAGTCGCAAGACGATAAAGCTGAAGATGTGTTTGGAAATTCTTCCCTATTTGAAGAATTTGGTACAACGATTCTGAGTTGTAAGCACCGAAGAGAAACAAAAGCACCGGAATGGGACTCTGAGAAAAAAGTTCTTACAGAGGAAATCAACAAATTGAAGCAAGAAAATATCCTTTGCTTTTTGGCAGCTTTGTGTGCGTGTGATGCCTGTGGCTGTGCAATGTGAGCGCTGTGCGGCGTGGGAATCCCCACGTAAGGCCACATCCGCCACAATGCCATTTGTCTTTGTCAGTGTAAGATAGACATTTTTTTTTTTTTTTTTTTTTTTTTTTACAATGTTTGTGTATAGGCCCCGAATGCAGTTTGTCTTTGTATGATATTTTGTTTTTGTTTCTGTGAACGTAAATTTTGTGATATGAAATTGAACGAAATTCAAACAAATTTAAAAGAATAAAAAAAAAGAAAAGAAACCATGCCCATGCCATAACACGCCAAGGCCATGCATCATGCATCATGAGTGACCATACAAACATCAGAACATGGCTATCACATCGCCACGCCACATAAAGGGTCTTATACTGTGAACTTATACAGGGCAGGGACAGCTAGACACAGGCCACAGCCACACTTTGTACTGGTACCAAAGTCAAGGAGCAGAGCAGAGTAGAGGCACAGATGCACAGTACAGTCGGTAAATTTTACTCAGAGTCAGAGCTACCAAGTCTCATCTCACGCATTCTGCGTGAGACTCAAGCATTTAGGGTCCGTCTCACGATCTCGCGCATGGCACCCATTTTTCTCACGCATTGGGTGAAATCTGCAACTTGGGCCTATTAATAATGAGCATAGCTCAAAGGATTAAAGTGATAGTTGCAATTGAAGGTATATTTCCCTCTTTTCTTTCAAAATAAGTAAAAAGTAGTCACTTAAGTATGCACCTGATCGCACTGTTAAGAGCTAAAAGTTGAATAAGCTCCCTACTAACCCCTCGCACACCCTCGTTCACACGCACATGCCAGAGCTACCAAGTCTCGCGCATTCTGTGTGAGACTCAAGCATTTAGGGGCCATCTCAAGATCTCACACATGGCACCCATTTTTCTCACGCATCGGGCGAAGTCTGCAACTTGAGCCTATATTAATAATGAGCATAGCTCAAAGGATTATTAAAGTGATAGTTGCAATTGAAGGTATATTTCCGTTTTGTCTGTCAAAATAAGTAAAAACTAGTCACTTAAGTGTACATGCACCTGATCGCACCAAGTTCCCTACAGTGCGAGGGGGAAAAAACCCCTCCCACACCCTCCCTCGCACACACATTCGTGCGCCGAGATGCCGAGTCATGAAAATCTCACTGACAAAATAGTTTTGAACTTGGCATCCCCGACATGTCCATTGATATCCATATAACAATAAATATATCCCAGTAGGCCCTACTGAATTGAATATGCCGTATAAACAGTAGACTATAGACCTATCTATTCAGTGAGTCTAATTTTTTCGAGAATCGGGACTTCTGCACGATTTTGTGAGTGGTTGAATTCGGGATCATGGAGCAGTAATATTGCCAATATATGCTTGCAGGTGGCATAATTCATGTCATTAATGTTTTTTTTTTTGCGTTTTTTTTTTTTTAAATTCGCGAATGGCATCCGACTTGCGAAATTCATGAAAATAAAAACCTCGCAAAGATATACATACGTTGTAATTGTATGTACAGTAAGCTTATACTGGTGCTGGTAGTATGCGGTAGACTGTTTCTACTGTTAAAGTGGATATTTTTGTGCAACTGATTTTTCACGCTCTGCCAGGTAAGAAGAGTTTCGCATGTTTTGTTTGTAATTCCGCGGAATCAAAAGACATCAACTACTGGAATGAAATATTTACTGTATGGCAAGCAAAAATATTGGCATGCTTTTATTTTTGCGCTACTAATGCGCGAAAATTTCACCACCGCAAAAATTTCCACTTTTACAGTACATTACGTGATGGTACTGTCATGGGGCTATTGTAAAAAAAACCTGCGCCAATGTTTGACCTCCCCTTCCAAAATTCGACCCTGCGCAAAAACATAGGTTCTTCTTAGAAACAGATAAACCTGCTGAAAAAAAAACCCAAAAAGATCTCCAATGGAATGACTGTCAAGTGAATTGATGTACACTTGTACATGTAGTCTTGGCCTATGAAACCAGAGAAAGCACAATTCATATTGATATCAAAATCAACAATGTTAATGGATGTTGAATGAGATATCCTGCAAATTCTGCATCTGTTATCACTTCTGTAGATATCTTTCTTTTTTTTTTTTTTTCGTCGTCTTCCTACAGTAGATGATACTGGTGCTTTTTATTGTTAGTATATGTAACTGCACAGGTAAACTGAAAACTGCTGGGCTACCCAAATTACACACAAGCCATCAAATTTTTGCATTTTGTTTTCATTGTTTTTCATTGTTTGCAAACATTTTCATCGTTTGCAAAGTATTGAAATACACCGTACATGCATGACTGCACCTCGCACCACACCAGTATGCAGATACACCACAAGGTGGCTAGTACTTTAATTGAAAGGAGAAAAAGAGTATACAGCATTGCACAGTTCAAGTGCTGCAAAATTGCAGATCCAGTTACAGTTTGCATGTAGGCCTACCGGTATGTTTGCCTTTTACATGTTAACATCCAGAATTACCTCATTACTTTGATGTTTATTCCTTTTCTCTTTTTTTTTTCCACAACACAGATGAATCTGAAAGAAAGTCTTAGAAACTGTTGCTACCTACTTTAAGAGAGTCTTTTATCTTATGAGGGGAACTTTCTTGAGTATACTTTTACTTACCCAGTCCCAGCATGGAATATGCTCTGTACATACAAATTAATGAGTGAATGAAGAAAACTTGCTTTTTGTCCTTTAGTGTATCCTTAACAGCACTGCCATCACATCAAAGGTTGCGGTCCTGGTTAAAAGTATGCATTCAAGCCAAGTGAGTACTCAACTCTTCAGTGTAGCTACACTTGGAGATAATGGGGAGAATTGTACATTATGCATAATGTAATCCTACCAGTTGTGGAAATATCACATTCATAGAAAATAGAAATAGAAAAAATAGAAACCCTTGAAAACATTTAATGAAAGAAGTAATTAAAAAGAATGCAGTAGATAAGCTCAGCAAAGCTATAATGGATTTGCTACAAAGTTTTGGAAAGAAATCCTGTTTCACCAGTCAACTCAAAGAGATCCTTAAATACACAATGTAAATATGGATTATGGAGCAGCAACAGGGTAGCAAATGTACTTTGTTGGTACTACTTGTACGAGATATTTTCCATTTAAGTTACAGTCACTACAGCAAACAGGAATTCGCATCAAATTTGATTTGAAATGAAAATATCTTGTGATGTAAGCATCTTGTCTCTGGGTTTATGGAATACAAAGGCTGGACATCTGTGCCTAATATCATCATGCACCTGACTTGCTACACTCCATTCACTTTGTAGTTGAAGCAATGGATAAGAAATGAATTGCATAATAAAGTGGAGCATTTGTTGTAATTGTACATGTACCTCAAAATGCCAGCATAATGAACTCAATATTTAAGGTTTGCCATATTTCTGTGACCCTTGCAACACATTTATCTGCACCGTAAAAAAAATGTTAAAGAATTTTTAATGCAAATTGTCAGACTGATCTATGTCTCTATGTTCTTTTTTTTAATTGGTTTTGTTTGCTTTATAGATGCAATTTGGCTATCTACAACCCTAAATAGCTCATATAGTAGTATGATTTTATATTCATATATGTCTTTTAACATATGACTTTTACCTATTTATTGAGGCGCTTCAGCAACTACCTAGATGTCGTGTTACTACAATGCAAACTCCTCTAGTTGGAGAACCAAGGATATACTCTGTTTGGAGTGTACTTAATGCATTTCAAATGTATGTAATCCTGAGAAGTTGAGGTTTGGTAGTTTGTAGTCAAGTTTTGCCCTTTTCTTCCCAGGGGTTATAAAGTTGCCGAGAGCAAGCAAGATGGACCCGTAGCTCAAGTTGTCTACATGAACCACAGCAGTGTATCGTAAGTGAATTGACATCCATATTTGTGTATTAGCATGGCATATCTGACAGATCATATTATTGTGAGATGACAGCTGAAATGTGAGAGATATGATTTAGCAACATATTTGCTGGTTGTGTCATGCTTTGTAACATACACTATATTAGCTTCTTTAACCCATTGAGAATGGTTTGATTTTGCTTCAACATGCATTTTCCATAGACACCTGCCCGAGTATACTCGGGACTCGTCCTCAAAGAGTTAAGTCAGAAGAAACTTGAAAGTCATTTTTCGTGTTAATTGTCAGTTGATTGAGGTAGTTCATAGAATAGCAGTACATGTCCTTTCAGGCAGTGCTCCAAACCATTGATTTGTTTTTCTTCACAGCACTTTCATGCCATTGAATCATTCTCTAATTACCATCTGCCCTCACAGAGGATGCTATTGTTTTTACTCTCAATATTTGTTGATATTGCTTTTCACATATCTTCCACAGTAAATACAGACATGAAGTTGAGAATTTCTTCGAGCATCTCTGCCACCGATCTCTGCATCAAAAAGCTGTCGCCACGGGCAACAAAACTCAGCTGGATGATGTTACTCCACTTCCACAGGTTGGACTAGAAAAGATATTTCATTTTCCAGATGTAAATTTGTATAAAATTTGTTTTTTTTGTGTGTTACAAGGGGAAGTTATGAAAAAGAGCGAGTACAAAATAATGACAAAGAAAATGATTGAAAGTTTTTACCAAAGATAACAAATTTACCTCAGTTATGTTGTTGTTGTTTCTATTGATGTCATTGGTTCTTCTGAGGTGAGTGATGGAAATCTCAATGAAATTTAATTGGCGATGTGAATGTCTCATCATTTGTGCATTTTCTCATTTTACTTGTGGAATATCACAACTTATTTCTTGAAGTGACTTGAGTTTTCTCGGAGTGTTTTTCTCAAAGTTATCTCAAGGTCCTTTGCTCAGAGTGTATCCTCTTCTCTTGCAGAGGTCCTCCATGGTTCTAACAGAGAACCCCGACCCAGCAACCAGAGAAGCCTTCACCGCCACTGGCAACGTGCAATACTACATGTCTTTCTGCCTGGATTCCATGGGGCGCCCTCTACTGGACGGGAATGCCCAACTGACCGAAGGTTGGGAAATACCCCCGTATCCTTGGAAACACTCTTGAGTCGATGACATTAATGGATCACAACAGGTCGTTTCAATGATAAAGAAGTTAGAATTTGATATTACTAGTACGTATACTATTTATGGATTGAAAAAGAAGGTCAGTATGTGTTAAAGGTACTGTTTACCACTGGGAGCAGTGATTTAAAAAAAATATTGTTTGTTTTCTTTCAATTTTTTGCTCAGATAAATTCACAAGCATTGCACTGACTTTAATGAAACTTACAGTTGTAGTAGGGTTATATACTACACTTCAATGTTGAGAGAATGGAAAAAAAATATTGAGAGTCAAGGTACAAGGCTATGTGTTTACAGTCTCTCCTTCCATCTCACATTATGTAGTGAGGAAGATGTGTCCTGATGCAGTTACCATGGTAACCTTACAATGATCAATGACTATCATGTGTGAGGGATGTTGGCAGGGAGAGTTGAAGGAACCCTAAACCAAAATATGTGGATTAGGTGAAAGCAGCAATGTTAGCAGAAGGCATCAGTGAAAGTTTGAGAAAAATTCGGGCAATTGATTCAAAAGGTATTAGTGTTTTTTTTTTTTTTTTAAGTTTTGGTGCCATCATCACTGGATGTGAAGACTATTACAGTTCTTGATGTCACTCATGGACAACATCACAGAGAAAATATGAGGAGAATTCCATAAAATCTAATATTTCTAGCATATTGAAAAAGCACTTGACTTACCCATTGGAAAGCAGGGGTAATGATATTACACTTCGCATATGTCAAAAACAAGTCAATGGAATGTGCACTTTTTATGAAGAATGAAATTTTGTGGAATTCTCCCTATATTTTCTATACATTCAATTCAATTCACTTTATTGATAATCATAGAAATGGAAATATATACAGAGTAAAATGTGTCGGGGAGTTCACAAAGAAAGCCAAAGGCTTGAGACAAGTGATCCCATTTAGGAGAGTTGGATACATAAGAATATACATGCAAATGCAAATTCAGAGTTACATTCAGATTACTTCATGACAGTTACAGATAACATAGACAAATAAGATGAAATAAAAGACATATGCTAAGTACTACATTACACAAATGAAACAAACAGACAGAACAACACTAACAAAGATGGACTGATACAATTCAATAGGCATTTAAAAGATATTGTTTATATCTAGACTTAACCCTAACTTACCTGGGCTATTTAGCGAGCTTGAATTCCTGGGGGGGGGGGGGGCCATTATGGCCACCCCTTCAGATCTCGGCCGTTGATCGCGCGATCGCCGCAAAATTTTGCATGAACATAAAGCCGGATGTAATCTACAAGACTGCTAAGTTAGATTTTCAAAAAATTTGCATTTTCTATTTTAAATCAATTAATTATGCAAATATATGCAAAAAACCTCATTTTCATCTGTAATTGGCTTATAAAAGCTTATGGAATGCTGATTTTTTTGTGTAAATATTCCTAGTGACATTCCAAACATTTGCGTGTAAAAAAAGATTCAGTATCAAAATTAATTTCTTATGTTTTTTATTGTTTTATCAATTTTTTATGTATTTCCTTGTTTTTTCGAACTTTTGTTTTTGTTATTTTTTTCAACAGAATTTGTCATACACATTTTTTGAAGCATAATTATACTAAAATGAATTGATTTCAGCCATTAAAATAAAAAATATGAATCTTTATATGAATTAATTGAAAAAACACAATTTGTATTGACTTTGTACACAAAATCACGTTTTTGAGCAATTTTGGGGTTGACGAAAATTTTTTGAAGGGGCGTGGCTTCGGAACGGTATGCTCGGGCGCGACAAATTTGGTCTCAAAAGTTGCGTGAGACTTGAAAGTAAAAAGTCAGCGAGCGGCGCGGTCAAAAAATTTTGCGCGCCGGAATGGTCGCGGAATTTGTCGAGGGGGGGGCCATTATGGCCCCCCCCCCCCCCCCCAGGTAAGTTAGGGTTAAAGGCACTTTGAGTGGATACATTGTCTATAATGACATCATGGAGTGTGGTAGTCTCTTTCCCCAGCAATGACAGCACCATAACTTCTAAAATTTATAACTTTTGAATTAATTTTCTGACTTTCCTCACACTTTCCCTTAAATGTTCTGCTAATATGTCTGCTTTCCTTCAATCCACATTTGTGTTTGGGTATTGGTTTCCTTTAAAGAAGGTTGCAATGATCTCTATTTCCTGAATGACCACCAATCACCAGTTATCTGCCTGTCTTCAGGGAAGTGCTGCCAATAGACGAGAAGCCCAGTGCGCCATCTAGAGGGTAAAGATGATGTCTCTCATACGTCAACGCGACGTGGATTTGACATTCGTACCACTCCTGTATATGCCACATATTTTTTGTGGTCTTTATTTTTCGCAAAGTTTGCGAGACGGGTGCTAAGCGAAAATGTAACTACATGCAAAAAAAATTTAAATTTCGATTCTGACACGAATGCGAACTGCATGCATAAATTTCTCTGTTTGTTATTGTTCTCCATGATCACAATTTAAGCACTCACAAACTTGTCACGTGCCCAATTCGTAAAACTTAGATTTGCTAAATATTTGGCGTATATAGTAGTGGAGTTATTCCTCATGAGTCCCCTTCCCATTGCCAATGGCTGATTTTGTGAAATATTGAATGTGAGTTTACCAAATAACCCCATTAAGTATACTTCTGTGCGATTGATATCACAAAATATCTAAGCTCATTTTGATTCAGTACTTTGGTATGGTCCCGACCTACTGACATACATATTCATTATGCCAAGAATTATATTAAATCGCTACGTTTTCAACGTAAACAAATGTTCACTCATACTTTGTGAATGCACATTCCAAGAGTGGCTTCAATGCTATGGGGTAATTCCATGAAGTTGGGGCAGTGTCCATGTAGCATCGTGATATTTAAAAAATACATTTCAGCATAACTCAATATTAATTATGCTATACATTTGTTGTTTGTAGGCTTTACATTTGCATTGAGGCTATACATTTTCCTGGAAATTTTGTGCCATTCAGACTCAATTTTGATGAAGTTATTAAACAATATGTAACAGTGTCCTGTAGCATCGTGACGTGTCCATGTAGCATTGTGATATTTTAAAATTTGGTCCTAAGAGACAAATTATGGCAATTAGCTTGACCAAAATTTGATGCAATATGCATATGTACAAGATATGAATAAGATAGCTAAATATCTCAAATTTCCTGTACACAGTTTTAATTTTAAAAGAAAATTACAAAATGTATCATGATGCTATGTGGTGTCCTTTTTTGTGTCATTTGGTGGACACCGCGTAGCATAGTGACACATTGTGTAATTTTCTTGTAAAACTGTGGAAAGGAGAGTTAAGATATTTAGCTATCTGACTAATCTAGTAATTATGCATATTATATCAAATTTTGGTCAAGCTAATTGCATTAATGTGTCTTTTAGGACCAGATTTTAACTATCACGATGCTACATGGACACGTCACGATGCTACAGGACACTGTTACATATTGTTTTAATAACTTCATCAAAATTGAGTCTGAATGGCACAAAATTTCCAGGAAAATGTATGGTCTCAATACAAATGTAAAGCGTATAAACAATATATGTATAGCATAATTAGTATTGAGTTATGCTAAAATGTCACACTTTGTGCCCCAACTTCATGGAATTACCCTACGATATGACAATTTTTATTGAGATATGCTTTTAAAAGGAGAATGTGCACATCATTATTTTTATCCCTTTCACCACACAGTGGCAGGGCCAAGGCTGCTTGCTTCAACTGTGGCAACGAGAAACACTCACTGAGAGAGTGCCCTCTGGTGAGTGATATCAGCCAGTTGATCCCTTGTTTTATATCTTTGTTCATACAGAGAAACTACACCTGACTACTATCTCTCATTCTTTGAAGTTAAGAAGTTTAGAAGTTTGGAAGTGCAGAAGTTCAGAAGTGTACAAGTTTGGAAGTTTAGAAGTTTGGAAGTTTAGAAGTTTTGGAAGTTTGGAAGTTTAGAAGTTTTTAAGTTTAGAAGTTTAACTCCTTGGAGTTTACTTTCATGAGAGGCCCATCTTGTCTCTCCTCCGCTTGCTTACCCTGCTACTTTGTGGTATTATTGATAGCTTACTATTGCATCATAAGAGATAGATTTACGCTTTGTATGTATACGCTTTGTATGTATGTGAGTGGAGCGGCATGTCTTCATACATCCTTCCAGATTTTTTTTTTTTTTTTGGTCATAATCTTTATCACTTACAAAAGTTTGGAGTGAATAGAAATAAAGCTGTTATTTAGAATTCACACACAAGCTTGTAAATTTACACAAGAATAATTCCTTGCAGTGTACACAGACTTCTAAAGTGTAAATACTCTTGGTGGCCTTAAACAGAGATTACATAGATGCGTTTATGACTCTTGCCTTTTATTTTCAGGGGTGGGGGGTAGGATGAGAAATGAGGATTAGAATATCACGTAAGAGATATAATATGTATATATTGTCGGTGGCGGATCCAGGCGGGGGCGCACCGGGCGTGCACTCCCTCTTTATTGTTTGTTAAAACAAAAGAAATAAAGAGAAAAATGGAGAGGGGGCATGCGCCCCCCCTTTAATTTTGTAAAGGCGCTCCCTCTCAACGAGATTCCTGGATCTGCCCTTGATTGTAGCAGGTTAATGATACTTGTGAATGCCAATGCCCTTGTGATATCTTTAACCCATGCAGCCCCGTGACTTGGTGCGGATCAGTGAGAACAAGAGGCTCTTTATGAGCACAGCGTCCTCCCCGGCTCAAACCATATCGGGCAGGAGGTACCACGCCGATCGGGAGATGTCGGAGAAGTTCAAGCAGTTCAAACCTGGCGTGATAGGGTAAGTGAAGGGCATTCATCTCTCAAGCATGTCACCGAGTGCATATAATTTTTGTAGAGTGTTGGTGCAATGGTGACATTATCCTTTTTGTTTGTGTGCCTAGAATGTATGTTGAACATGCAATAACATATGCAGTGCCATACCATGTCCAAGTTGATTTTGATTGCAAGCACAAAATTATGTGCACAGAATGTGGGAATTTCATCAAAATTACATGTAAAGTTTGAAAGTTAATGAATGTCTAAGTTTTGCATGTTTTCACAGAACACATACAGTAAGTAGAGGTCATGGTGTCACCATTGCCCAGCTCATGGTCTGTACCCAAAAATGTTATTAACCCGTTAGAGGACGAGTCCCAAGTATGCTCGGGCAGGGGTCTATGGGAAATGCGTGTTGTAGCAAAATCAGCCTATCCTCAACGGTTTGAAATCATTATTTAGTGGCTGATTTAACAACTACAACCTCATCCCCTTAAATGCATCATTGTTATGAAGTTTGCCATTATAAGACCACTTTCAATCGGATTTGTTTGGCTGATTTTGCTCTATGCATCAAAGTCATCTTTGATATTATGTAAGATTGCATTTTAAGATTGGCGTTAAAAAAAAGAAATAAACTAGGTCATGGCATGTGTCCATACTTCAGAGATTTTCTTCGTCTTTAAGCCTTTTGTTGCTGCATTGGTGGACGGATATTTAGTAATGATAATGGATAGCGCTTAATACTGATGTTTCTAAGCACATTAATCCAGAAAAGAAGAAAAAAAAATGAGGTAAAATCTAGGATTATGTACATATGACATAACAACAACAACAAGAACAACAACAACAACAACAACAACAACAACAACAACAACAACAACAACAAACAAACTTAGGATTGAGTTAAAGGATGGAAGGATGAAAGAATCTAAGTACCAAACACAGTGTGAACAGTTTACTATTATCTGTTCATTGACTGTGTTGTGTAGTGACACCCTCCGTGAGGCTCTGGGAATCTCCGCCCACCAGCTGCCCCCCTACATCTACATGATGAGGCGGTTTGGTTACCCCCCTGGGCACCTCCTGGAGGCGCAGGTGCAGCAGTCCAAGCTCAAGGTCTACAACATCCAAGACACAGGTAAAGGCAACTCCAGCTTTGGACAAAGTCCCTATTGAAAAACACAGCAAACACTGCACTGCATCTGTTAATTGCGTCCGTCAAGGAGGGAGGTTATGTCTTCATCGGCATTTGTTAATTTGTTTGTTTGTTTGTTTGTCTGTGTGCAAAATAACTCAAAATGTTGTGAACCGATGTGGATGAAACTTACAGGAACGGTTGAAAAAGACACAAGAAACAGATGATTAAATTCTGGCAGTGATCCGGGAATTTTTATGGATTTTATGAAAGATTTTTAATATTTAGGCAAGTAAGGTCAATGAACTTAGGAGTTCAAGCTGCACATTGTTGAGGTATGCATACAGGCACTAATGTGCATGCTCTGCTCGGATGAGGCACCACGCAGCTGGAAGCTGATGACGTAACAGAAGGCTTCTATATTGGAAATGGGGCAATTTTCAGCATGCATACGCTTGAGTGGAAATCACTGATCTCATTTGGAGAACAAGATCAGTGATGGAAATGAGCGGCTTGGCGGGGTCTGCGCTCTAAGAGTGCTTCTCTAATTATGGCTGTGACAAAAAATTTCAAGATTCATACACTTCCAGTGACACCTAATGATGCATTATCCATGCATAATGTTTAACTCTATGGTTGAGTAAATGAACATGATTTGGGCTTTAATATAGAGTAAGTGCCCTTGTTTCAAGGTTTGGTGATGTTGGAGTCTTTTATAAACTTGACCTCCTTTAGATGAAATTATTAAATTGACTTACAAATCAGTTACAGCATTCTGTTTCTATATGATAAGACTTTTAATGTCATACTTTTTTTTTTTTTTTTTCCGGATCAATGCGCTTAGAAACATCAGTATTAAGCGCTATATAAATGTTATTCATTATTCATTATTCATTAAACATAGTTAATATATGAGAAGTCCGGAAATCCCCAACAGTAGCAGTTTTTAAATCACGCCTCAAAACACATCTTTTCATTTAACTGTTTGTTATTATTAAGCACATCAGAAGCTTTTGCAGCGCAGAAGAATATATGTCTATAGGTTTTGCGCTTCATAAATTGATACATTATATTATATATTATTATATATTCCCTTTTAAACCAAAGCCATCAGGGTCATTTTCAGGAAAAAGAGAGTATGCCAGAGACTGACTGCAGAGTCCATAGTTGCAAAACCCTGTTTTGACAGGTCTTTGTCTGCCTGAGGAATCTCACTCAGTCTTCATGTCTGTGCATCCATGTTTGTCTGTCTCTTCCTTCCCATTAGGCTGTGTGTGTATGTTTGTCTGTATGATTGTCTGTCTGTATACCTGTCTGTCCATTCATCCACCTGCTGGTCTATCCGTGTGTCTTTCTGTCTGTCCGTCCAGCCATCTGTCATCTTGATCTTTAATAATGATAATGATAATGATGATGATGATGATAGTAATGATAATGATAATAGTAATGATATTAATATAATATGGACATGCCTTGAGGGGGATATGACATTTATTGCCCGAACCAGAATTGTATTGCCCGAGTCAAAGATGAGGGCAATACTATTCTAGTGAGGGCAATGAATGTCGTATCCCCCAAAAGGACAGTCCATATTATCATTATTACCCATTTTCAGGCATTTCAGGCATCTTCGAGCAGTTACATTACAATGTAAACTTCCCAATTTACGGTAACAAAGTCCACTCGGCGTCAGGTCGAATCCTACACCACTGCGCTCAACTACACCCATATGCTTGCACACAACCCCATGCACAATCAGGTACGCCGCACACTCACACAGTCGCAGCGACCGTCCTTGCTTTTTAAGTCCTAACGTATGGGAATTTGCCCTTCATCGTGAAACCTCTTCACGAGCGATGCATGTGTCACAGATTTGTGAATGTCTCCTCTTTGTGATTGACCGCAATGTTTACATGTAAAGTGAATGGTGAGACCCGGATCGAGGGTGATACGCACTAATATCACCCGCTGACCTCGACGACCGAGCAAAATACCAACTGCAATTGCCCCGCAAAACTACCTCATATGGGTAATAATAATGATTATGGTAATGATAATGATAATATAAATGATTGACCGCAATGTTTACATGTAAAGTGAATGGTGAGACCCGGATCGAGGGTGATACGCACTAATATCACCCGCTGACCTCGACGACCGAGCAAAATACCAACTGCAATTGCCCCGCAAAACTACCTCATATGGGTAATAATAATGATTATGGTAATGATAATGATAATAATAATGATAATAAATAACACTTATATAGCACTTAATACTGACATTTCTAAGTGCTTTAAAGTCATCTGTCCATCTGTATGTCTGTCTTTCTGTTTCAGATGAGGAGGGGGAGCTGACCGGTGAAGATACAGAGGAGGATGGGCGGCCACGCTTCAACCTCAAGAAACTCATCGACTTCCCTGGCTTCAACGTCTATCCTGGGGACCGCATCAGAGATGTGAGTATGGTCTATCCCCATTAGATCATCTTTTTGGAGGAAGGATATGTGCTCATTGTCCGTGTGGAAAAGAGTGTGCCATTTTTGGGTGCGTCCGCTGACAAGCGTTGGCAGGCAGAGACCATGTATTTTCGATAATTGAGATTATCAGATGAAGGGAATCTTCAAGAAGCTCAAAGGGAAAAATGTACCGATAGTCAGAGGATGACTCCACGTACCATCTGTAAACCCCCTTGTTTTGACTTCAGCTGTGTGGGTAGCCATAAATGATTTTAAAGGTAGGGGATATCTTTTACAGACCTCCCAAAATGCAGCAAAACATTAAATATGAACCTCAGGGGACTTGTTTAGGCCACTGCTGAGAAATTTCGAAGTCAACAGTTATCTACAATTTGAATAATGCTCAAAACTCAACTACTCAGTAGTTCTGTGTGTCAGCCACACTTAAGCCTTTTTGTTGCAGTCTTCTGTATTTTTTATCTATAAACACAAATCTAAAAGTATAAGAGCTGATGTAATAACATATAGAGTGTGTGGCAAGAATGTATGTAGAAATGTTTGCAAGTTTTGATGAACTTTCTTCACAAAATATACATGATGGACACACATGCAGTGCATGGGTCTGCAAAGGTAGCCTAGTAATGTACTGGAATTTACGGTGAGCCCCGAAAAAAATTCAATTCCAAATCTAACGGTCAAAAAAGTGTACTAAATGTTACCTTCCACTTTTAATACTTTATGGGAGTTTCTAAAATGATACTCTCTTCAACATACCACTGTATTTATACAACTCTTCATTTAAGGCATGCAAATTGGATTCCCTACCTTTAACCTATTGAGGATGAGCTGATTTTGCTGTAATATGCATCTCCCTCAAACATCTGCCCAAGTATACTCCAGGACTAGTTTTCAATGAGTTAATAGTGTCCCTTATCCAGAAGGGGACCAGAGGACTGATAAGGGCCGATTAGACTCTGGACAAAATTCCCTTCGGTCAAAGATCTGTGAATATTCCATTTTTAGTCCTAACTGCAGCCATGAACATCCAGTGCTAATTATGAATGGCAAGAAGGATGCGAATGAGTAGATCATTGTTCAAATGAAATAATGCACAATTGGAATGATTATGTTAAAGGTCACTTAACTTTGGCCAAGAAATGTTGTATTCCAGTAAGGGGTTACACCCCTTGATATCCCCATATTTGTGAAAAATCTAACACTTAAGACTTGTAGATTTTTTTATACTCCCGCCAAACGAAGTTTGAAGGGGGTATATAGGAATCAGCGGACGGTTGGGCGGTCGGGCGGTCGGTCGGGCGGTCGGGCGGTCGGTCCGTTGCAAATCTTGCGTCACGAACTACTTCCTCAGTTTTCAACCGATTCCCATAAAACTTGGCACAGATGTGTGCCTTGGGTTGTAGATGTGCAAGACGTATTTTTTGACAGTACCCAAAAGTACGTTGCCATGGTAATGGCATATTATGGGCAAAAATGGGTACAAATCTTGCGTCGCGAACTCCTCCCACAGTTTTTGATCAATTTTTATGAAATTAGGTACAGATGTTCATCTGAATATGTTAATGTGCAAGACACATATTTCCGCAGTGGCAAAAAGTGTGTTGCCATGGTAACGGCATGTTATTGGTAAAATATAGGGCAAAATGCTTCATGGCAAAACTGCTTCATCAGTGTTCTTCCAATTCTCATGGAATTCATATTGAATGTTTGTCTTAGGATATAGGTCAGCATGACACATTTCTTGACAGTGACAAAAAGTATGTTGCCATGGTAACAGCTCACATATTATGAGCCAAAATGATGGAAAATTTTGTGTTGGAAACTACTTCCTCAGTTTTTGCCCAATTTCCATGAAACTTGGTACAGATGTGTGCCTTTGGTTGTAGATGTGCAAGACGCATTTTTTGACAGTACCCGAAAGTATGTTGCCATGGTAACGGCATATTAATGGCAGAACATCAAGGAAAGATCTTGCGGATTTAACTACTTCCTCAGTTTTTTGACCAAAGCTTATGAAATGTTGTTTTGACCAAAGCTTATGAAATGTTGTTTGGCCGGGGTATAACCAGTCGCTGTAGCGACATTTCTAGTTTTTCTTGGTGAAGTGTGGATTTGAAAAAGCCTCTACCGTTGACCGTTTCTTTTGCTCCATTATGTAAAGCCAGTTTGAACATGGTGCTGCATTGAACTTGAACGTACACCATGCATGCAGTAACAGCTGCTCTGCTTGAGATTGTCCCAAAAGGCAGCCTTCTTTCCTTTCCTCCTTCTTTCTCCCTCCTTCTCCGTTTCTTTCCTTCCTTCTTTCTCCATTTCTCCTTTCCATTTTTCCTCATCTTTTTTTCTTCCTCTCTTCTTTTATTCCTTGCACTTTTTCTCTCCTTCTTTCTTGCTATCATTTTCTCCTTCTTTATTCTTCCTTGCATTATTTCTTTCTTTCTACTTTCCTTCCTTTCTTATCATCTTTCTTTCTGTCTTCCTTTCTTGTGTGTTATTCTCTATAAACTACAAATGTCAACCTCGCTCCTTGACCCCACTTAGGATTGGAGACAGTACAACTCCATGCCGATGCAGGCATCCCACAGTAAAGAACACATGGAGCACTTACTCCGCCCCATGGCCGTGGAAGAGGAGGATCTGGCCACGCCCCTCAAGAAGCGTCGGAATGCGGACTTCCTCGAGAACAGCGGAAGCAACAAGAAGCGACAGCGGACGGAAGAGGAGACCGTCGACATGGATGTCGAAGCTGACGACGCATCCTCTTGTGAGATTTCTGTCCCTTCTTTTGTGTCCTGTGCTGCCATCTCTTGATACTCATGAGTGCTTCAGACTTTATGCCAAGTTTAGGATCTTCTTGGTCGCAACTGGCATACCTTAATACCTTTTCCATGTTGTTTCATGAAAACTTGTATTAAGAAAGCCATGAGACCGTGAATTTGTTTTCATTGTATCAGGCATTTTGTTAGTTCAATAGCCAAAAAAAAAAAAACAATACCAAAATAAAATAGAACAAAACTTGTAAAACAACAAAAGAGTTCATTTTACTTTGATTAAAGGAAGACTATCTAATCAGATATGTCTTTGTCAGATTGCATAAAGAAAAGTTTCAACTGTATATCAAGACTCATGAAACTTGTCTTCTTGCTGAAGTATCGACTTGTTTATTATCTGTGAATAATTTTGGAAAACTGTGTGGTATTGATGTCTTCTCCCTCTCTCTTGCCTGTTCAGCAACCCCGTGCCGAGGTTGGTTCCAACCGCCACTTCCACCTACCCCGGAGATGAGCACACCTCCGCCGCTGCCCCCAGGACCTGCCCCGCCCACCCCTGGCCGGACTCCAGACAAGGACATCCACAGTATACCGAGCCTGGACGACTCCCTCCCCTGGCGGAGCAAAACAGACGGCTGGCTGACGGCCAGGCGGGACTCGCAGACCTCCTCCCGCTCGGGCTCCCCGGACCTCGAGGGGCTGATGCGGGAGCGGACCAAGCTCCTGGCGGCACTCAACACACAGGAGGGCAGCACGGCGTCGTCCAGCGATGCCTTCCTGTCGGGCGTGGACACGAACGAGGAAGAGGAAGATGGAGAGGCGGCGGCACGTAAGACCAGAGAGAGGAGGGCAAAGAATCTCACAAAGCTCTCAGATGCATCCTCGGCCGACGAAAATGGACAGACGCAATCAGCTAATGACGAAAGTAACACTAATACGAGAAAAAACAATGGCAGAACTCAAAGCGTTGATGGCACAGTGTCCATCAAGGAATCTCCGGACAGTCCAGATCTTGTCGCGGAGGGTCAGGAGAGCATTGACAGCAGCCTCCCGGACACTCTCGATCTGACGGAGGGGGACAGCAGTGTCATCATCAGCCAGGACGAGGAGGTCGACGACGAGGAGAGGCCAAACCGATCCGGCGTCCCGCACCGCCGAAAGTTTTCCGCCAACATCTCGCCGCATGTCTTCGACGTTGAGGAGCCACAGAAGAGAGGAATCTTCAAGAAACTCCTGGGGATCCTGAAGAGGGACAAAAGCTAGGTGGCTTGTCAAAGACTGGTATGACTGGTGGTGATAATTTTCTGTAGAAAAATGTTTTTTTTAATCTATGTAAAGTGAAGTTTTATGTGTCCTGTTTGAAAGAAGCAGTCCCATATTTTGGAAAAGGCAATTCATTTGATTAAAAACAAAAGGCACACAGATTTACAAAATCACAGAACTAGATGAGCTTGGAAAAAGCAATTTATTTTGTAACATAACCTTTGGTTCAGACTCATCTAGTTCTGTAATACTGCATCTCCCTTCTCCTTTGATTCTCTTTGGATTCCAGGGCCCTGCTGCATGAAAGTTGAGATCAAACATATGTAAGTCAGAAAATCAAACATCAATCTCTGAATTTTCTATTTTGATTGACTGATACTTGACTTGTTTGATTTTATGACTTTTGTTTGATTGCATTTTTTTTTTTTAATGGAACAGGGCCCAGGGCTCAGGGCTCCACAACAGCTTTCTGGTATGTGATTTGCTCATATGCCCTTTTGTACATGTACATCCTCCTCAACTGTCATTTCAAATTAAAGACTAGCCACCATTAGATGTAACCTTTGACCTCTGGTGTAACATCAGAATGCCAAAATGACAGTAAATCATTCTCATGCAGTCTGAGTAGTATGAAGTGGAATTGTATTTTGTTTTTCTCCATTGCTGTGTACTGAACCGGAAGTGACATTCTTTTGTTCATGTTTCGCTTTTCCATGCTTGATAAGAGTGGTTGGTATCATTTTCATCAGCTTCTCTGAAGTAACAGAGTCATAACCCTGTCCTTAGTTATGTCAATCATTGTTTACCTTTTGTAATGCAAAATATGTAGTAGGTAGTCCTCATTGGTTACGGTCTCAAAAGTTAACTTCGAGGATAAGCTCATAGTTAAGTATGGGGCATCAAATGTCCCATGGTCTTTTTCATCATGAAATGGCAATTTTGTGACAAAATTGTATTTTCGTTGATGAGTGACAATGTCAATTTTGTTGATGAAATGACAATTTTGTTGAGGAAATAACAATTTCATCACAAAACTACAGTTTTGTCAATGAAATGATCTTGTCAACGAAATAGCAACTTTGTGATGAAATGGTTATTTCGTTGACAAAATGACAATTTCATTACAAAATTGTCATTTTCTGGCGAAAGACACCATGCGACACTTGGCATCCCATACTTAACTATGACCTTATCCTCGAAACCCGCTAATCCTTAAAGTTCAGGATCACTGTCTGAATGTAACTGAAGAGAGGGAAGATAGATGGTCATGGCTGGAATAACATGCCAACTCATGTGTAATGTTTGGTAGCAGTTGATTTGTAATAGAAATGGAGCAATACTTATTACCCAGTAGTGATTATTGTTTTGTGTGTGTGTTTTAGGGTGACTTGCGGTTGCTTTTGGCTTGTTAAAAAAGTGAAAGTGAACACAATGAATGAACTTAATTGCTGAACTCTACTAAGTTACTCTACTAAATTTCCACTCTGACATGATACTTCATTAATATTCAAAATATCATCTTATGCTGAAATTTGATATGGGAAGGTTTATGTAAGAAATAGTCAATACCGTGATTAGAAGAATTTGTGGGGTTTACTTTTGTTAAATTGCAGTGTTGCTTGGTGTTAGAGGTGGCCGAGTATGACAAATATTCAAGTTTTTTTTTAGCGATTTGGGCCATCAGAATTCTGTTGACCTTCTCATCGAAGTCTGCAGGTTTTCAAACAGCCTATGTCAAACATGCTTTCAAATCGATTCTTGTTTCAAGCGTCTGAAGATGAAGAGAAATTTTTCTGAATTTCGAATGCAGCTTTTTCTTTTTGACAGATTGGCATGGGTAAAGTTTTTAAAATCCGTCTGGTATCATTCTATTCTGAAACTCTCCATTTGTTATCGTGCGTGTATTTTGTGTCTGAATGTCTCCTAAAATGCCTATTCCAAATTTGTTGAAAAAAATGTAGACTGATGCAATAGAAATATATTTGGGGTTTTTAAGATGTTTTCTATACGTCTGTTTGATGATATCGGCAGGAAGCCTATCAGGAAGTCAGTATGTAGAGATATGTCTTGTTTGTTTTTTTTATTTTTCAGTTATTGCAAGTATATAATAGATCTTTATAAAGACTACCATGCTTTTGTCTTGTTGCTTCTGTGTAAAATGTAGATAGCATTTTAATGAAATGAGCCAAGATTTCCATCTTTTCTATATTTCTTTTTTTATATGGACAATCTACCTCAGTCTATTTTAGTAAGATTTGTTTTTTTAACACGTGGCACTTGTGATAGCATTTTTACTCAGATACAATTTTCTATTGTTTTTACCTTCAAAAATATCTAGCTAAAAAGCAATTTTGTAAACAGGAGACATCACAAAGATTTATTGCCAACCGCCAAGGAAAGAGGAGGTTAGGTTTTCATTTATTTATTTCATTTTTTTCCCAGTGCTATATGTTATGAAATGAAATGCCACTCTACATTCATGGTGACTGTAAGAAATGGTGAAAGTGTGTTTGGATTTGGATGAAAGGTAAGAAAGTTTTAGAATTTCATGTGTTTCACCTGTTGCCACGACACAGTGATAGTGTTGCAGTTAAACATGCAAATTAGGTGAGGTTATGATGTCATCCCTTCATGAATATTCTCAGGCTCATTTCCAACTTTTTATTATTCCTTTTTTTTTTCTAAGTGAACTTCTTATTCAATGGTTTGTTAGTCATTTATTGTGAATTCATAGAAAAAACAAGGTATTATAAAATGCTTTGGGTTGATTATTCTCAATATGTGCAGTAGAAAATCAGCAGTGATTTTATTTTCTGTAGGGTGAGAGAGAAAGTGGATAGATTATTGGCAGAAAAAACCTGTAACATTTCAATATTTTGAGTCTTGGTAGCAGCTGACATTGTAACCTTCCTCTAATTTGTTACTGTAAAGTAATCATTATCACTCTCTAGCAACAATTTTGTGAAACCTTGAAATTCCACAAAGCTGTATATACTTAGTGAAATTTTCATAACAATCAGATTGTTCTGTTTCTTTGAACTACTTTCTCTTCTGAAGTTGCCTACAATTGGACATAGAGTGGCATTTCATTTTTATGTCTAAATTTTATTCATTCTACTACTAATGCGTAAGCAATACACTTGTCAAAAATGTAAGGTTGAAATTAGGAACGGTGTAAGAAGGCTTCTTTATCAATTTGGAATAAAGGCAAAATGAAACTGATATGGCATAAATACATACTATCGATAGAAAGGCCAGAGGTGAATACACGACAAATTTCAAGTTTCTTGTAAACAAGAGATACCATGTACTTAAATTACCCTGTGGTCAAAGCTCGTAGGGATGATAAAACAAGGGAAGCCAATGTGAAGAAAGTGGTCTGAAAGATTCAATAACCTTTGTATACAGCTGATTCATATTTGTAGAGGACCAATGGAAGAGTTTGAATGCAAAAATAGATTAACACCATTTTCAACAGTTTTCATTAAGTAAGGACATTATCAAATGGAGAAATGATAGATATTTTCAATTATACTGCATTTGTTACATAACAAGAAATATTTGTGAAGATGTTATTCAAATTGTCCCATGAATTTTGATTAGTTTCTTTGTTTTTATGCAGCTGCAATCATATCTCAAATTGATGAAAATGGATTTAATGGTTTTTGCATTTAAATTCTTTAATTGAGTCAGAGAGCTTGAAGGCCTGCATTGCTACAGGAGATGTTTTAGCTCCAAGTACTGAGGGTATCCAAGAATGTACACATCGATCTCTTCTCTTGGAAGTTGTAAATAAAACTGTTAAGTATGCAGGATATAAATCAGTCTAGTTGATTAACTTCTGTGTGGCTGTGCTAGTTTTACTCTGTGAAACAGGAATAGGTGCCCCAGAGATTTTGTATGTGAGTGTAGTATCAATGAACTTGTGAGAAATAAATCTCTGCTAGTTTTTGAAACTCTCGTAAAGAACAAGTTATCTCTGATGCCTGCCAAATATTTTATTCATCATGTATTTTTTATTCAGAAGTGTTGCCAATTTGCACTCCCCTACGAAACTCTTAATTTTGCTGTACTTCTACGTTGTACATAGATTCATATTCTCTTTTGCCTCTGAAACCAATGTATTACAGTTGAAACTTGTTAAAAAGATATGACAAAACCATCTTATAACAAGGTGATTTTGTAGGTCCCAACTCTCTATACATGTAGGGCTACAGTGTATTTCTTTATTTTTGTGGTATTGTTATAGACTCGTATGATAGCAATAACAATGTATGAAGGCCAGGTTCTTGTTCCTCAAATTTTGAATATGATTGCCATGTTGTTCTGTATCATACACAGATACAACTTTGTACTCCAGAAGGAATTATACAACATTGTACTCCAGAAGGAATTACCACAGTCCTCTGCTCAACACAGATTTATGAATTTGTGCATCACAGCCACTGTTGCTGACTATAGTCAGTTTTTCTTCTAGGTTTCTTCCATGTTTCTACATAAGACTGAAAACATCCATATTGTGTGATTGGTTCCAAGTTCCATCATGTATTATCAGAGTGCAGTCGATGCAAAATTGACAAATTTGGGGAAAAGTCACTGAATTAAGATTTTTATTTGCAAATGTTGAGGAAGAGCAGAGATACACATAGATGTCCATCATTGTCTAGACAAAGTGGCACCAAAAAAAAGTTCTAAAGCATATAACACACATCAAACAACAATATTTGATCTTTGGAAACATCTGCTCCTTTTATAGAGCAATTGTTGCCTCTATCCCAGCAGAAGCAGATATGGATGATTATTTCTTCAAGCAAAAAGGTGACAAGTGCCGATCATATGCCTGAACATTTCCAAGAGAAGAAAAGTGGAAATTCAGATACATGTACACTGTAGTGTCATTGTGGAGAAGCAGAGGGATTTTAGCACCAGGGGTGTGGAATTTCAGGCCACCGCCCTTATTGTCTCTACCTGACCATAGCTTTCTCAGACAGAGTTTGATTTTTGTATTTTGTATAGAATAAAATGGAAATGTATGATATTATGTAACAGTCCTGATGTGACTTTTTGTGTGGTTCATGCATTTTCAGTATGTAAGTTTTGTAACTTTTTTGTTGGGATAGATTATGCAATGTGTTCCATCCTTGTGCAGTATGATCTTTCCATCTTTTAAAAGAAAGAAAGACACAAAGGATAATTATGTATGATCTTAAACAGATTTCCTGAAACCCTCCCCCCCCCCTTTTTTTTAGGTCACTGTATTGAAGCAGATAATGTGCGGGCCTCTACTGAGTGAGGCAGGATGATATGATAATATAATTATATGGTCTTCTTTACAAAGGGTAGACTTTACAGTGTTGCAGCTGCTTTACCAGAGGGCCCTGCCATTATTATTACCCTAGCATTGGCAGATACCCACGTATACACCTGGGTTGAGAGGGGCATGGTCAGTAAAAGTCCAAACATGTAGTCACTGAACAGAATTTGAACTCAGGATGTCTACTTTAAAGTCAAAATTCTTATCAAATATGCCACAGAACCCCCACATATTATGACAAATACTGTAAAACATGATATATTTGCAGCATGAATTTTTCGCGAATTGGAGCCGACTACCTTTTTCGCGGCATGAAATTTTCGGGAACTGCCACTGGCATTCAATGCATATAGCGTAGACAAGAACTTTCGCGTGCATTTTAATTTCGCGAAATTAAAATGCACGCGAAAATTTATTGTTTTACAGTACTCTGTAGATTCATAATTCTGTCTTATAAGCAGTGACAACAGAGATAGAACTTTTTGATTGCTATCGATACAAACAAACGAAAAAAAATTCAAACAGACACGCAAGACAGACAACAGATGGGGTGGGAGACGGGAATCTTGATTTGACATCTGAGATTTAATCAAATTTAAATATATACTTCAAAAATATACAATGTAATACAAATCATCTCATACTTTTCCATATACCTGTGTAGAAAAGTTTTCTGTTAGAATAAATTCCTAACATCAACCTCAATGGATTTCAATTAAATATTCTCTCTCTCAAAAATCATAATATACTGTACTTTCATTCATTCACTGCATGAGTAGTGTGGTGCTGCATGTAGTATAATAAAATTGCTCAATACTCTACGTACAGAGAAGAGGGTGCTTTTATCGAGTACCAGTATATAAGAATATTTTCAATCCTTTACTACAAACTCAATCAACTGGAAACAAATTTCATATGCAACGTACATGTCATAATAGCTGTATCCAACTGTACCTTTTGTGGATTCGATCTATTTCTGAACACACCTTCTGACGTAGGGTGGGAATGCTGACTGAGAGTATTTATGATGACATAGAATACTATATTGGGGGCGGATTGATAACAGGACTCAATCCACACCGGAAAGTACACTTTGCTCCTATAATGTTGAAGAGCGCCAACTCTAAAATTGTCTTGATCTTCGGCAAAATACTGCCACGAGGTGGGACACGGTTTCAATCGTCAACGATCACTCTCGGTGACCTCTTGTGATAATGTCGTGACAGAATTTTGCTTTTGGTACGAAGGTCTTTAGCACACAAAGATGAAACTCAACAGCCAGAAGAAAAAAAAATACATATATAGTAAGTAGATAAAGATTTGCAAAGTAAATCAAGTCAAATTCATGCCTCCCGCATACTTTTGGGAAGAAGCATGTAAACGGAAATTAACATTTGTACAGAGACTGACAAGTATTCACAATACATGGAATGTACACAAGAACAGAAACTTGATTTTTAAAAAAGAAGAAAGAATTTTTCTTTTTTTCAGCAGCACATTGCATAATGATTTTTCATCTCGATACTGAAATAAACATATGGAAGCTCAATGTCACAGCTACATTATAAATACACTGCCAAATAATATTCCCAGGGTGTGAATTCAATCTATCCCACTGAAATTTGCAACAGAGATTCCATTCCAATCGTTGCAAGTAATTTGACGAAACACAACATAGCATCAAAGTTGAGGACACTCTGTGCCATGAAAAATCAAAACTTTCTTTACCAAATAAAATACAAACTCTACCAAATAAAATATAAACTCTGCCAAAACTCTGCAGTACATGCTTCGTGAACTACTAATCAACAGAATGCATTCAGCTTCAACTGATATCCATGGTGCCAAATAAAATTTGAAATCAAAATTTTCCAGTTAAACAATCAACTGTCATTCAAATATCAATAGAATTCTTCAAGACACATACATATTACGTATTGGCAGTTTGCAGTACCCAAGGTGCATTTTTCCCTCTTAATTTCGGGTGATCAAATTTGAAACAGTGAAAGACTATAAAAAGAGATGGCATGAGCAAATTTTTTTTTTTTTTTTTGACCATCACATGAAAAGGAAAACATTATTTTGTTCATCAAATAAAGTGTATAATACAATCTTTAAACTTGTTAACTCTAGCATGTGCACATGCTTAGAGCTTTACTAACACACTTTCCTGCTACAATAGCTTTACACATTGACAAGAAAATTGAACATTAAAACAGTGTTGCAGGTATGGGCATTATGATACTCCGAATCATCATGCTAAAGTGGTAGGGATTTACCACATGCTGTACTAATTTTGTAGCTTCACAATTTTACTACAGTAACTCTTTGACAAAAATTTTTTGCAAATGATACATGAAAAAAATGAGACCGAAAAACAAAGAAGGAATTCCTAGAAAGACTCGAGACACCTGTAACTTTCATAAAGGATTCCAAGAATTACTCCAATTGTAAATTGCACAAATAGCAGTAGGACCTACCCTCAAAGATGGTAGAAGTTAATTTCAATGATACACTATTATCATTAACTTCAAAATATTAAACACACATCTTCAACACAAGTGATCAAGAAAGTGTGTGTATGCATTTGACATCTTTACCACAATTGCTGATCATAGAGGCTAATACTGTTTTTTTAATGAATAAATTATCTCGTCATTTACTCAGCAGCATTCTGAAAGTACAAAAAAGAAAGCCTTTTCACCTAAAATACCTCGGGAACCAAGAATAGAACTTCCAACCCTAATAAGGCAAAGGCTTTTATAAGTACATATATCAGCTAAAAACCAAGGTTTACAACAGTGAAAAAAAACAAACAAACAAAAACAGCCCTATGATTAATGTGCTGATGGATGACTTAAATGAAATTGAATAACTACTCTGCCAACTGCATAGTAATAGGAAAGGAAACAAATTAAGTTGGCCACTGCAGCATCCACACAAAGCAGAGCATGCCTGTGTGTTGTGTACAATAAGTTGCGATGTTGTGTTTGGCACACTTACACTGCAAATTCCAGAGCACAAATGTGATAGGCTCAAGGCTGCATGTTGCAAATAACTCGATGCACTTGAATGCGTAAAGATGCTAATTACAGCCTCTGTAACTCATCACACTGTGTCACACTTTGCACATCATGCTTTTTTTATCTCATCAAGGCTTACGACAATCACAGGATTTCACTCTTTGTGTGCTACACTCGCAGGACCAATTCCGTCGATGGCTTGCGAACTTTACATATTTTGCTCAGCCTCAGAACCATGCACGTGAATATAGATGAATCACAATATGCCATACTGTAAACGTGGATACTTTTCGCGTGACTAATTTTTTGCGCTCGGTGGGGTTAGAAGAGTTTCGCGTGTTTTTAATTCCGCGGAATCAAGACATCAACTACTGGGACATATGGCAAGCAAAAATATTCGCATGCTTTTATTTTCGCGCTAGTTTGAGGTTGCGCGAAATGCACGAATTTTCAACACTGCGAAAATTTCCACTTTTACAGTAATACACTAAAGGCACTATAGCCGTAACTTATCGTATGATTTACATCACAGTAAAGCTGACAATGTTCTCTTCAACTTTGCTATACACGTACTTCATTTCTGGCATAAACACTTCTGTATTAAAAGAATAACATGGCTTTGAACAAATAGGATGTTTTCCAACTACACTCACGCATTGTCAACGCTCACGCGTTGCGGTCTCTGAATACCGGTAATGTGGCACACAAGGGTTTACGACATGGAACTCGAAGAGTTAAGGAACAGCACATATATGATCATCATACCAACCACCTAAGTTCATGTACATTCCCTTCATCCTCATAAAAAACTTTCTACAGAAAAGTGATACAACCTCTGTACCTGCTTGTCAAGTTTATAAAGACATACAATTTAGAATATAGCAATACGCTTTGGCCAATGCAGTTGCCTACCGATACATTAGACTTCTTTTCTAGATAAAAAAGCAAGGTGACCCCATCAAATTACAATAACAGAAAAAAAAGCTTTCAATAAAAAAGAATCTTTGGTCATATTCTTTTTCTCTCCCTTTCTGCATATATATTCTATGTCATAACAATATAACACTGTCATATAAAATAATGATGATCATTCACCTAACAGCGTGCTCACTGTGTAGACTCTTTCTGTTTCAATGCAAAAAAAAAAAACAAAACAAAAGAAAAAAACTAAACAAAAAAATGCCTGGTATGTAGTATATGTACTGGTTAGTATGAAAGCAATTCATCCTTTGTGTACTATGAGAGCTGATTGACACAGAAAACCCCATAGCATTGTACACACTGTCCAAAGTCCCTGGTACAGAAAGGGTTAACCTGTGATAAACTTATCTTTGCGTGAAAGCAGTCAGGTTGGCCTGACATAGCAACAACCGATGCAGGCAAACTTGGACTCCAAGTATAGGTGAGTAGTTAAAAGGAAGAAATGGTGTAATAGCTCTCTATTTTGTACTCAGGAAAATTATCCATACAGTCACTGACATTAGTATATTAGTAAACCACAGAAGTAAAATTATCCGCACAAGCAGTGAACTAATATGGTTTTTGTAATGTTTTTTGCTTGCTCTGTACTTTTATTTTTTTTTTTTTTAGGGGGGGGGGAATTGTGACACCTTCATAAAATATTGAATTTCTAATCTGTTAGCACAAGAAGCCTTCCTTCAGCAGTCATAGCAAATTTTGAGTTGCCATTTTGGCATTTTGATCACATAAACACAGCTAACATTTAACAGAAGTATAAGAACACTCACACAAATGCGCAAAAATGAGACAAAGAGAGTGGCATATCGCAATTCACGTACACTCCAATTAGCAGTGGCTGTAATTAAGATGAGGCACAGCATAGATCATGCATTCAACGATGTGGAAGACCTGAGAGGAGATTAAAATAAAAACTTGTCAGCCTTGTCACGTCTGCATAGATCCCTCTGTGAGTCTGGCTGAAACTACAGCAACTGAAGGCCCTTTCACACACACCCAGATGCTTTTGAAAAACAAAACAAAAAACTTTGCAGCTCAATGCAAAAACAGATAATTCTTTTGTGTAGACAAAAAAACAAAACAAAACCAACAACCCCGAAACCCATAAAACTAACTAATGGCAAACTGTATGGTGATGCAAAATTAGTCCATTTTGATTTTTTTTTTCTGCCACTTGTGATAATTCCAACAAATCTTGGACTTGTTGAAAAATTTGTGGTTAGGAAGTTACATAATGGGTGCTCCCCTAATGAACTGTAAAATATGTGGTACAATCTACCAGGGGAACCCTACAAGTCATACCACATTGTTATACTGCCATCGTGAAAAGGTGTTTTAAATTCATTAAGCATTGCTGTGGTGTGCATACACCTGGGCAGTCCCCCATTTTCTGATATCATGCCAAGATTGTTTTGGCATATCAAGGCTCAACATGAGTGAGCTATTAAAATCATCTTGGGAATTTCATCTCTAAATAATGAAGACTTACACAGATTGGCAAATATGTTCCATGGAGGTTTACTGATAAGTGACTGACACTTCTGAGGAATTGAAATTGATCGATGTAGAAAAGTTGTAGAATAATCCTCTCGGTGGTGACTGCCTGCAGTTGGCAATTACACGACAAACAGCAAAATCTCAGCACTTTCATTTCATTTTCCACTGTTGAACGCTACCAATTAAACATCAAACAGCATTTGACAGTAGCAATGTAACAGCAACCTTTTCTGCAGCTCGTACAGTGTTGAAACTTTGGCAGCAAACTTGCTTTGTTGCGACAAATCAGCTGCACATGCATACAACGATAGGCACAGTGAAGCATAAGGCATATCATCGGCAAAAGTTTTGAAAAGCATTCTGAGTAGCGCTGGATTGGACAACAAGCATAAAAACCCAGCATCATAGCTTAAAGGGAGAGTTCACCCATACACAATCTACTCAAGACGGATGCAAAACTAGGACCTTTGTTGTGGTTGAGTTGGCACAAAAATTGGACCAGAACAAGGTAGCCAATGGGTTAAATACAGGCAAAGTCTAGAAATAAGAAAAGTCTTTGGTGATAGTACGGTAGCACAGTTTACCACATCCGACACCACAGCGTAAGTGTCCATGCTGTGGTCTTCAGATGAACTGAGAAAAGCATGTCCAGGTACACCTTTCTAAATTCCACACAATTTCATCTGTCCGCAGAATCAAGTTCCGGGTACTACAAATATCTTGAATTGTAGATCCACTTGTCTGCAAATTAAGTCAATAATTAGGGTTAAGTATAAGACCTTTATAGATTGCGAGTCATCTATCCATCTTTTACTCCAATTTTACAACAATAAAGACTACATGCATCTACTCATAATACTAGTAACTCATCAGATTTAGGGCATAAATGTTCAGGCACATGACTGAAGCACCCAGGACATAGCTTCTATCATACTAAACTAAAAAAACATGGAGATGATGATATCAACTTAGCAACCATCACATAGCTTCTATAAACTAATAAAAACTGAAAAACGTGGAGATGGTTATATCAACTTCAAAGTATTTTTTAAGTAGGTCTTCATCGCCTACCTACAACAATAATCATGTGTGCCCTGGAATGGGATAATATTCATTTCTGCAATAGATACACACAAATAACCATCTAGTAAAATGATTGCCATCAAAAGAAGAGATAAAAGAGTGTCAGATATCAATGGATATCTATAATCATCTACATACAGTACATTCCCTGGAATGAGTTAGGAATCAAATTAACCAGCAGACTGAAAAACCATACACAGAATAATCATCATTTTATGAATAAATCTGATAAAAATACACAGACTCACGACAACGCTCAGAGACGTACTTCCTTGGCTCTACAACCATTTCAGAGCGAGTTGCAAAAATGGGAAACTAAACAATCCCGACACACCCATTGTGGGATTGAAAGAAAGCAAAGGAGTCATCATCTCCTCCACTGTGCGTAGAGTAATCTTGGTGAAAATCTCAAATGGTGTGAACGCAGTCCTGATACGAGTTACCCTTTTCCTCCTCTACTGATACTGAAACAATGTGTGATTACCCAGACAAAGTTGACAAGATCTGTAGTATTGGCACCAATTCTTTGGAAAAGAAAAGAGAACTTTTGAAGAAAAAAGTTCTTTGGTCTCTAGTACTAGTTGCAAAGTGCCATTTCCTACTTTCTTTAAAATCATTTTATGTCAGGTTTTCCAAAATTGTGTGTGTTTGCTTTTTTCCTCTCTCTCTGTTTGTATTCACTCACATCATTCCCTCTCAGTTAAGACTGTCAATAGCTGCATATCGGCAACACCAGATACAAGTTTTCCTAAATTTTGATCACAGTGCCGTGCTCTCTTATAAGCAAAAATACATTTAGTATATTTAGATTTCTCTAAGATTCCACATGACTAACAAACTCCAATATTTTGTAAACGAGAAAAAAAGAGTACAGACATCACCAGTATGCCTGAAAAATAGAGAGAAAAAAAATCAACCCATGATATTAATAACCCTACAAGAATACCCTTTAAGTGGAAAAAAAAATGTTTGCCCTCATCATGTTAATAACGCAAATGGACAAATGAAGGTTGTGATGACGGTAATGATCAGAAATTGATATTTGTCAAGGATCTCGGTTCCTTGTAATCTCGCAGAATAACAAATGTATGCAGCCACAGGGTGACACAACCTGCCCTGTGTCAAGTACTAGCTACTAACATCACCACCGCCAGCCGATATCACCTCTTGAAGGTTGCCTCATCTTCGCTGTCAGAGTCTGTAAAGTCGTGGAACTCCATGTTCCGCAGCAGCGACTTTTTGTCACCGTTCCGGAAGGTCTTGAGCGCGAGGTCGTCGTGGAATTCCTCGGCTAGCATCCTCTCGCCGTCGAGGCGGTAGAAGCCGCGCCTCCGCCGCTCCTGCTGCTTCGTCCGGCACGACCGTGTGAAGCAGACGACCATGAGGAGTACGGCGGCGATGCTCAGGGCTACGACACAAGAAACAAGGTACACCTTTCAAACCTCTCTTCATTAAACTTTTCCACATGATATGAATATCAATAACATATGGCAAGAAAAGACATAAACTTTACATATTTTCAGAAATCTGTTCCTCATACTATCAAAAGATTTGTCATGCTGTTGTAGTAATTCGAAGCTGAAGATAAAATGAAATAGTATACTGTCAGTGTTTGATCAGACATGTTTTGCATACTTTGCATATGATGCTAGCAAGGAAACAAAAATGTGCAAATATTTTGTGTACTACATTCGCCTAGATTATACCAAATAAATCAAATATAACCTAATTAGTTGACAGGAATCAAATTTTTTTAAATGTGAAGTTTATCTTTCTCGTCAGAGGCAGGAGAAGTCAATCATGTTAGCTTTCCACCTTACAAAACTTAGGCCTACCCGGTAATTCCTTGTTCTAATCCAATCAAGAAATCGTGAGAAGAAGAAATTGATGAGGATGCTGAACTACATTCTGCATTTTTACAATAATAACAGAATTATGACCATAGAAAATCATAATTTTTTTGTTGCCAAATTACCTCGTTGAGGACGAGTTTCGAGTATACTCGGGCAAGTGTCCATGGGAAATGCATGTTATAGCAAAATCAGCTTGTTCTCAATGGGATAATACTTTTGCATACAAACTGAATGGAGAGCTATTCAACACAGAGTTGCCAATTTGTCTTGCTCTATAAACTTTTACAGTTCTTTTTTTGTATGTCAGATTTTATTTCGCCAATTGTCACTGATCTACTTCCATGACTTTTCTATTTTCATACAAAGCAACATAAAATTTAGGATGGAAAGTTCAATTTAAATGCTGTGTAACTGATGAATTGTTACCTAGAATGCCAAGGAAAAGCGTGGTGGAGATTCCCAGGATGCCATTCTTTTCCGGGAGAGTGAACTTGAGGACGACGACCACTGACCCATCCACCTCGGCTTGCAGGGTCTCGCTGGAGTGACCCTCAGCACTGGCCGTGATGGAGTACTGACCGTCCGGCAGGATGGCCCAGAAGTCGCCCTGCTCCGACGTCCGGAGGTGGTTCCGCTGGATGCCGCTGATGGAGAGTGTGGCGCCCTCTAGCGGAGTGCCGCTCGACGTGTACACAAAACCTTGGACGCCTCGATGAGCCTGTGTGGTCAAAGAAGCCAAGCAGTAATATGTGAAAACTTTCGAAAGATTAATTTTTCCCTTGAGGAAAATATCAGTAAACATCACTTGTTTGTGAATGTATGGATGTGTGTATTTTGGAATAAACTTTGAAAACCTTCAAATGTTTGCAAGTTAATATTTTCCTGATCATTCTGTACATGAAAAAAATTCAGATAAATCCCCACAATGTGACGTATTCTGTGTTTAAAGGGAGTGAGTAGATATTTGTGCAAGCTGCTTCCATCACTACATACTGCACAATCCAACTTCAGACCTTCTCTTCTGATGACCCATTTTCCATTCATAAACACTGCTCACTTTGCATCATGGCAAATGTATTAAAAATTGGGTCCCCCTTTCACACCATCACAAGCATGTCTCATTTCTACACTTCTAATGCCTCTCACAACTTTCAGCATTTAGCTTCCCCTGCTAGAACATTATTTTGGTGGTCTTTCCTTTTACACATCAGACATAAGATTGTGAAATGTGGAAAATGTTTATGAAAAGCACACAACATTTTGACTTTTGATCAATTCCCAATGGTACCAGCCACACCCTTTTCCCACAACAAAACACCAATTTGACAGTCTCAAACTACTTCTAGCCCCTCCCTTCATTCCTAAATGACCCACCTCTTTAATCATCTCCACCAGAGCCGGACGGTGGGCCTGCCAGAGCGTCTGCAGCTCGGTCGCCAGGGGAAACAGGCAGCATCCCGTGTGGACGGCCAGGTCAAGGCAGCCAAACATGTCGTAGGTGAAATCCTGGTTGTGAGGAGGGTGGAGCAATAAATCAAGCAAATGATAGTTTGTGGCACAAAACTCACTCACATTTCACAATCATGGAATGTAAAAAGTTGTTTGCACAGGTCATTTGAGAATAAAAATCTTCATGAAAAGAAAGAGATCTTAGATTTGATAGTCTGCCAAACAAAAAGGCAATAGACAACACTGTTTTCAAATCCATTTGGTAGATCCCTAGGAAATGAATCTACAAGTGTGGGCATGAATCTAATATCTAAATGCTCAAAGAAAGTAGGGTCCTGGAAAATGCCACCAACAATGAAACGTTTTGCCCCGGTAGAACGTGAAGTGCATCCTGTACAGATGCACCGGATATATCCATACTGCAGACCCAGAAATTTTCATGTATATGAAACTTTTGTGAATTTCCCAAGCAGCCACGATTCATGAAAGTAATATGCACATGAAAGTTTTTGTCTACAGAAAACACTGAAGGCCATTTGTAATTCATGGAAGTTTCATGCCATGAATGCTTCTGGTTTCCTGACAACAACTTCTTATTTTGACGAGAAAGGTTGTCTGAGGAAAAAAAACTATATATTTTTTTAGCATTCTGAGCATGGGTAACACACCTGAAGATTGTCCTTCTGATCTCTCCATGTTGCCCCATTTACAATTCCGTCTGGGTATGTTTCCACTGTACAAAAGATAAAATAATGAAAAAAAAACAATTTACATAGCATCAATTTGCTATGTTTCTGACTTAATACCTGCTCAAGGCAACCAAATTTGTGCCTTAACATTTTAATAATGGTACTTTCTATTGCAGGTTCAAATGCTCACACAGGTTTCTCCTATCTGAAACACAATCATATAAAAACAAACAAAAACAATTTACATGGTATCAACTTGTTATGTTTTGGATTAAATACCTGCTCAGGGCCACAATATCTATCTATCTATCTATCTATCTATCTATCTATCTATCTATCTATCTATCTGTCTGTCTATCTATCTATCTATCTATCTATCTATCTATCTATCTATCTATCTATCTTCCTAACTAGAAATCTTTCTACCATTATATTTATGTATTGCTCTGTTTACTACCCTCTCTCTCTTTCTCTTTCTCTCTCTCTTCTATCTATCTACCTGTCTATCTATCTATCTATCTATCTTTCTCTCCATCTCTCCATGAATATTCCTTATTTCCTTTCTTTCTTTCTTTTCTTCCTTCTTTTCCTCACCTGAATTGCCAGGGCAGTCTGGTCTGCCAGAGTGCATGGTGGGATGTTTCTTTGCGTACTTCTTGGCCAACTGCTGGAAGAGCGCATCATCTGCTGTAGTGGTGCTTATTCCAACTTTTTAGACAGGAAACAATGCAGAAAAAAGAAGAGAAAAATATCAGAGTAGAAAAGACGAACTTCATCTCATTTTACCATTTCCCCCTTGAGTATTGCCAGTGAATCAAGATAAAGTAAACCTACAATGCAACATCTGTCAATTTGTCAATCCGTCGATAGTTGAGATTTCCTCTATACATATCTTGCTTTAAGCGGACTGGGCCACAATGTAGGAAGAATTTTGGATTCCGCTTCCAAACTTCTGTTTGGCGTAATTCTAGCTCTAACTTTGCTCTGAAGAAGAGTTTCTCATGGCCCACTGCACTTCTGTATGAGGTTATGCAACACGTGTGAAAGGCTTTGATATTGGAGTTCATTCTGGAAAAAATATTTCACAGAATGACTAGATGATAAATGCATTTGTCAAACTATATACACATGAACAAATGGCAATAATAATTCATGCACATAGATTAGAAAGTTTCAAGAAGCTCATCACCTGTTCCAATAAATAACCTGGGAATTCTTCTCACCATGCTAAGTCTCTATGTATTTAGATGTTTTGTGAAGTTTCTGATGTGTTTGTACAGATGTGATTGATGATGAAAGGCATCATATAAATACTGGTGTCATGTTCTGTAATGTGCTATGCTATGCTATGCTATGTTTTGCTATGTTGTGCTATACTATGCTTAGCTAAGCTTTGCTTTGATATGATATTCCATGCTATGCAATGCTTTGTTCTGCTATGCTCTGTTTTGCTAGGTTATTCTATGATATACCATTATTTGCTACGCCACATTGAAGAGAAGTAGAACAGTGACACTCACTTCTCTTGGTGTTATACGGATATCGTGCGACGATGGTGCCGCTGTAGAGGCTCACGCCGAGGGTGAAAGGTCGGCTAGCAAGCCACTTGGTAACTGCCTGTGACTCTGGCTGAAGAATGGTTCCTGAAATATTTGTGGCATTCACTGGTTTGGAAAGACAAAGAGTAGATGAGTAACAGTTGTTGTAATACCTCAAGAAATATGTCATTTCTATTGACCTTTAACCTTGGTCATATCATCAACATCATTCGACTGTTGGTTCTGTACAAATGCAAGAATGACACAACAATGTAGAACTCATTAAGCATTACATTGTTTATCATTCATCAGTCTGCAGCTCTATCAAATTTCTTTCTTGTGACAAGTATCCAAAAATTATTTGCCAATGAATAGAGATTACCTAATCCCCTAAATCTCTAAACCATCAAGCATAAGTGAACAAGGTTGATGGGATACCTGCCAACCCTGAGACTTAATAAATCTGAACAAACAAAGAAAAATTATTCAAAAGTCTAAACTTTCATAAATTTCATATACTTTACTATTACACATATTTCCCAAAAATCAGAACACACTGAAATTAATGTGGTTTTTTTTTTTTCAGTGAAAAATCTGAATATTCAGATTAAAACTGAACAATTGGCAGGTATGTCCGACAAACATCCCCTCATCCCTGTCACATAAGAAGACACTCTATCAACTGAGCTTCACCACACTGAATACGGCATCTCTCATCTATCAACTTGTGCAATTCGTGACACATCATTATCATGACCATTCACAGTTCATAAATATCAATGCATCTTTAATTCGCAAGGGCAGCGAGGTGGCTAAGTTGGTAGCGTATTTACCTTTCGATCGAATGGCTCATTTTCAGACACAAGTTCAAAACCCAGTGAGTCTTACTTAGTAATGGTATGTGATATCACGGCGTCTCTCCTAGTACAGGCAAGACTCTCTATCCCTCGTATAGGGCAAAAAATGGCTGCCCCATGTGTGAGAGAGTCACAACCCAGCACACTAAAGATCCTGCTTCATTCGTTCATCACAAAGAATAGGGTAAATAACCAGGTGAAATGGTCCACCTCCTACCAACTGGACCCCATAGAAGACCAGCTAGTGCAGCTGAATATGGACTATCCAGCCATCTTGTGAGATGAAAAATGAAAACAAACAAACAAACAAACTTACAGGGATAGTCATTTTCCAGATTGATACCATGGGCGTTGTACTTTCCCTCATCACCGTAGCACGTTCCCTCGGCAATCTCTACGTGTTCTCCGCCATCTGGATTCAGTGAGGGTAAGATGTGTATGTGGGTGGTGTCCATCAACTTGGGGTGGGGGGGGGGGGAAGAAATATCAAAACATCAGAATTATTTCCATACCTCAAAACTCTAAAAACAAAATATGTATATCTTCATTTTATCAATTAACAGCAATAGGCATACCCTGAGCTGTGTATTCCACAATATTCAGTAAAAAAAATATAAACCATTCGGCTAAGGAAGAGTTTTATTTTTCTAAAAGCACATGCCGATGAAATAAATATAGAATGAAATTTATCAAGTATATAATTCTGAGAGCCACTTACATCTGTTTGCGCATTTTTTTAAAAGGCTTATTGCTTTGGAATAAAATTATCTGGTCCACTGTGATGACAATAGTAAAGCATCACATTTTCACACAATATGCACCAAATGAATAAGGCCATCCCACACTATTGCGCCTTTAACCCATTGAGGACAGGATGATTTTGCTACAACATACATTTCTCCTAGACAAGTGCATGAGTATACTCTGGACTCGTCTTTAGAGGGTTAAGCTTAATACTCTTCAACCTTTGACCCTTGCTCTTTGACCCACATACCTTTGTAATACTGTCATCCTTGCCGTAGTTAATCAGCAGGAAGTCAGCCAGTGCCAGCAGCAGCTCTCGGCCGACGGGCTCGTTGCCATGGATACTGCCGATGAACTTGACCTCGGGCCTGCCTGGCTGGTGACTGCCTGGCTTGTTGCCCAACTCCAGTACCAACAGGGGGCGCCCTTCCACACTCTCGCCGATGCTGACGGACAGGTTTAGGGTTCATGACAGGAGAGCAACACACATGATTAACCATAAAGTACAGATAACTATGATGACCTTGACAATGTTTTGACAAATGAATGCACTGCCCATCTACTTGGGACAAATGTTGCAAAATAACAGAGTGATTTGTTTAACTGTATTGGGGGTAATATCTTGCTTTCTGGAATCCGTCTAAAGTATATCAACAATTCAATTTACAGATGGCTTACGTGCTACTATACATCAGAACTGTTAATATTAGCATTACCATTATCCTCATGATCGTTATCATGTATATCATTATTTATTATTATCAGTGCTAGTAGTAGTATCATTACTTTCATTACTGCTATGATCATTGCTAATAATACTACCAAGACTAGGTCCTACTATACTCGGGCAGGTGTCTATGGGATCTGAGTGTTACAGTAATATCAACCTGCCTTCATCGGGTTAACATCATCATCACTTTAGGTGGGAGACCTATTCTCATTTCATAAAAGATAGCAACTTCTGCTGGAGTATCAACTTCTTGTAAAAACAACCAGTCAGCAAGCAGCTTCTTGTCATTACCATGACAACTGTTACTGTCATTGCAGCAAGAGTTGCTATCATAGCAACTATCTATGAAATTGGAGCCAAGATATTGTGGCAGACAAGGCCAACGCCCATTTGTCGTTAATCAAGGTGACACTGACCTTTCTAGATGAGTGAGATGAGGGAAGGTGTTGGTCAGGTTCTCCAGAATCTCCATCATCCCTTGGAAGTAGTGGTAGTTAAAGGTTGGCTCCTCCTCCAACAGAAAGACAACCTCTGTGGTCTGGGAAAACAGAAAATGTTGAGGGCACAACTAGATTAACAACCTGGCAAAACTGAGTTTCTGAGAGGAGTGGAGGGGGTGCAATTGTTTACTCCTCCTGCAACACAAAGACAACTCCTATGGTCTGGGTAGACAGAATGTTGAGATCACAACTATATTAACAACTCAGAAGGAGGTTTTTTGAGAGGAATGGAGGGGTGCAATTGTTTGCTCCTTCTCCAACCCACAGACAACATTTTTGGAGTGGTCTTGGAAGACAGAACATTAGGTCAAATCCAGATGAACAACGTATCAAAACTCAATAGTAGATGGGTTGATAGGGCTGGAGGAGACACAATCGTTTGCTACTTCTCTGACACAAACGCAACCTCTGTGGTCTAAAAGACAGAATGGTAGGTCAAGATTAGATTAGCAATTTAGTAAAAGGGAGTAGTGGGTGAGGAGAGAAGAAGGGAGGTGGGAGAGGGGTGGAAGGGGTGCAATTGTTTGTTCATCCCCAAACACGAAGACCATTTCTGTGGTCTGAAGAGGCAGAATGTGAGACTGCACCTGGATCACAAGCATTTCAAACCTCAGTGGTTGGGGCTGGGTGAGGGAGGGGAGGGAGGGGGATAGGGGTGGGGGGTGGGGGGAAGAGGTGGCACAATGGCTTGCCTCTCCTCCAACACAAGCACAACCTCTGTGGTCAAGGGAGGGGAATTAATCACTGGACCACTGTTGGAATATGAACAAGCAAGCAGAGTATTACCAATACTGCTTTGAAACTCACTCAATGGAAATTTTCTCATACTTCTTGAGTCATTGGATCAGTGGCCAATCTTTGCAAAACGCTGCATTGGGTAAAACATCCCATTATACAAATTACATGGGTAATCCCTCTTGCAAGTGAAGATGCATGTGTGCATAACGATGTTAAATTTGTGTGAGTATCTGACAGTATAGACAGTTTTTCTCCACCACACATACACTGTATCTACCACTTAGATGAAGAAATGATTGAAGGTCACTGCACTTCATGACCCTTGACCTTTTACCTCATCACTATGTATCTCTACATTCTTGGTCAGTGGCATGTAGCCTGGGGCAGAGGCGGTCAATCCGTGGGTGCCCAACGGGAGTGGACGGCGGAAACGAGCTTCGGCCTCGTCCACCACCATGTAGTGAGAGTGATGACCGTGGTGGACCACCGCGTTGGTCAGCAGCGTTCCGTCCGCTGTCTGGACTTTCCCTACCACACCTATACATTGAAGGAGAAAAACACAGAATGCATAGATTCAAAAGGCAATAACAGTATGAAAGTTTCATATATGACCTGATATTACGCACATCTCACTGGTTAGTTGCCTGAAGCTGGATTGAAATAATAAGTTTTTACCATTACACCTTCTCCTTGAAGGAAAACTAGAATTCATATTTCTCACAGACTGTTGTCTGCAAAGTGCATCACCAGGACAAATCATTGCTGTAAAAGTAAAAATTTTAGCATGAGCAGTTTTTCGTGCAAGGTAGGGAAAGATGAATTTCATGTTATTAATCGAAAGGAATGAAACGATGAAATAGTATTACACGTGATAAGCAAATACTTCTATGCATTTTTATTTCTGCACTAGTTTCATGTTTCATGAAAACTCACACACCAAGAAAATTTCCACTTTTTTAGCGTAACCCATCAAGTGCCAGAAAACGCAAGGTTGAGCAAAATTCTTTTTCACCCCAACCTTTTGTTGTTCAGCTCAGAAGGCTGTAGTTTCAGAATTTTCAAGCCTCATAACAGCTCAATCTCAAACTAGTTCGCAAATAAGAAACATATATTTAAAACTAGAAATGTCGCTACAGCGACTGGTATGCCTCCGCCATAATGCATGGTTCTCCTAATAGGTCTATAGTACAATGTCTTGACAATGTGTGATGACAGTTTCACACAATTCGCAAAACATTAAAATGACAGGTTTGCCACAAATGTGCTGAATGTTCACTTTCCTAGAACTAGGTTCAATTGGATGAATGATTAAAATGTCAGAGTGCAGGTATTTGGGGAACTGATGATTTTTACTTGACTTTTGACCCTTTATAAGTTTATGCATTGAGTAATTTTCAAGGTATTGAGAAAAAGTATAATTTCAGTATCAAATGGGAAAATAGCATTATCTAAACCTGGCCTTTGACCTTTGACCTCACAGTTCCAAAGAGAATCACTGTTAGGTTGAACATGCATAAATATGAAAGTTTCATGATGATACCTTGAGTTACTTTTGAGATATGGAGGAAAACGTGCAATTCAACACTTTCACTTGACCTTTGACCTTTTAGCAAGAAACTTCCCACAGAATATATATCGGGTAATACATGCATATATCAAGTTACCAAAAAAAAAACACCTTCAGGCATTGCATAAATATAAGGAAAGTAGTGATATTTTGAGGAGTTGACCTTGACCTTTGACCTGAAAACATAATGCCTCCGGCCACTTCGTTGGCGGAGGCATAAAAATGAAAATTGTTATTTCTCTCTGAAATTGGCACTTTTCTTACATTTCTTTCCGAGTTTGTGAACTTTTCAGAGTTGCCAATTTGATGATGAAACGATGATCATTTCCGTAAAGAAAAAAAATCCCCCCCCCCCCGACTCGATGGGTCAAGCTGAAGATGAGAAAGTTGTCTGACCTTGATGTGACTTGAGGGTGAAGGACATCAGGGCCTCCAGGTTTGACCTCCACAGCCTCTCCAGCTCCCCGTGGTCTGGATACCGACAGCAAGACACATGGGCAGTGACCTGTCATGGCAAGGACCGGTCAGCGAGGGTTGGAAAAAAAATACAGAATGAAATCAAGTTATAGGACGGACTACTAGTAGTATTCGAGTACAGTTTCAAAACATTGCACAAACTGCATAGAAAGTTTGACATGGTCTTTACCAGGTGCTGAAGGGATAGTATACTTTTTGTTGAGATGGGGCTTCAGGTTTCCAACTTTTTTTGTGTGAGGTAATGAGAAACCTCTCACAAAATTTGGAAGGGCATATAATTTGAAGAGGAATTCAAAGTTTATTTGATGAAAATTGGCTTTGAAATGGCTCTGATATGAAAGAAAAGGTCTTAAAAGGAAGCAAGGCACATTATCAGAAAGCAAAGCAGATTCAGAAGATTATATTTTCCTACATTTTATAATGGATGATGCATTAGAATACTAATGTTATCAGAAAACACTATGCTCAACAACTATGAACAAATTGATTTTCTTTTCCTACCAGACTTGGTAGGGGGCGAGTCATCTTCTGTTCTCACCAATTCTGATATGATGTATACACACAACTACCTCCTGAAGGTTACCCTAAAACAACTGTAGTTTGCCCTGTAAAAAGCTCTTATCCCCAGAACAAGTGCATGCAGAATTCCCATCCCCAACAATTGTTTGACAATAGAGGGCTCCCTACGACTAGTGACTGAAATCGATTCATCTCCTACCATAAATTCACTCTGTCCAATGTAGAGGAAATCCTGCAAGGTGTTGAGCATCGTCTTCCATTCCCCGCCCCTGACCACCCCTCCCTCGAACGTGTGTCCGTTGCACTCCTCCCCGCCAGACAGAATGGGATTGCCCGAAGCGTAGGCATTGGCTATCTCATAGAACAGCACTTCGTCCTCTGTGGTCGCTCCATGTGAACCAAAGAGGTTGTCGTATGGGTACCTGGAGGGATATGCATTAAGTAAATATAAAATCAATGGTGTCATACGGTGAATGCTGTCACTTGTAAAACAGTAAATAAGCCAGTTTGGAGTTAGCTCATGAGCACATAGGTCCCAATGACCGTTCTTTTTTTTTTTCAGTTGTTTAGGGGCACTTCACTCGTTTTAGAGACATAATGCGTAAGCTTTACATAACAATTTATGGAATTCATTGAAACTGTTCAAACAAAGAATGAACTTGCGTAGACTAGATCACCCGAGTGATCCATCAGCTAACACTTGGGAAAGCATCCATTTCATTATTTTGCATTGAATGTATTGACAACCTCTTTCTATTGATATTGCCAAATACCACTTTTGCTGTCAGGTGGATGTGCTGGCAAGCAGCATTTATAAGGATTACATGAATAATCATTTCATCACAGATGCTTATCCCAGTGAATTTAAAAACCAAGATGCCTGTTGGAACGAATTACCTTTCTTCTGCTCATGCGCAAAGTAGAACTGCGAACTGGCTTATTGGGGAGTCTATGCAAGAGGTAACTTATTGGGCTGTCCTGCATTTGACATTTTCTGATGAACATCTAATACCTGTATTGCAAATGGTATTGTTTTCGAATGTACTCCAGCAGACAGTGAATGAAGACCTATTCAATCAGGCCACCCATTCCATTATACACTGTATAAGCTGCTATTTCTATGGGGTGCTGTTCGTTATTCCGAAGGTTCGTTAGTCCGAAACACACAAATTCCCTATACCTAGAGGTTCATTAATCCGAAAATGAAAAAGGGTTCGTTAATCTGAACATTTGTGGCATTATTTCGAAGGTTCGCTATTCCGAAGGTTCATTATTCCGAAGGTTCATTAATCTGAAACACACAAATTCCCTATACCTAGAGGTTTGTTAATCCGAACATTTGTGGCTTTATTCCTAAGGTTTGCTATTCCGAAGGTTCGTTACTCCGAATGTTCGTTAATCTGAAACACACAAATTCCCTATACCTAGAGGTTCGTTAATCCGAAAATGAAAAAGGGTTCGTCAATCCGAACATTTGTGGCGTCATTCCGAAGGTTCGTTATTCCGAAGATTTGTTAATCCAAAAATGAAATTCGGAATAACGAACCTTCGGAATAACGAATCTTCGGACTGAAAAGCCTTCGGAATAACAAACCTTTGGAATAACGAGCTGTAACCATTTTTATGAGGGCTTAATTTTTGTGAATTTCGCAAATCACCGTTGGACCACGTATTTAACAACATGTGAAAATATCTCAAACTGACATGCATTACACTTGTATGATAGTCTTGGTGTCAAAATTGCAAAAGCAACATCTCACAAAAATGTCCATCATGACCTCATTTGTGAAAATATCTGTACGCAAAAGTAACAGCTTTATGCAGTAGTCTCCCCCAAGCTCCCAGGTCTTTAACCTTTCTCCCGCAAATTCTCCGATCACCTTTAATGCCCCCCAAACGAGATTTCCTTTGCAGTTCGACAGAGGACGGACAGGTTGGTAGTCCACCTGTGCGAAAGCAGTCAAGTGGTACATGTACCTCCTCCCACAGCAACTACAGGTGCCATCAAACAACAGAAATATCGATCGAACGCAAGGTATGAATAGAGCATGTGCTGATGGGCTCACAAACTCTTTTGTTATACATGAAAGATGCACCCGAATGGGGTCAGCAAAGTCAAATATCTACTGAGCTCACCCTCGATCGCAATGCACATCCTTATACGAGTTTTACAGCAAAACAAGTGGGCACTGCATTATAGAAAAGGCAAATAACACTGCAATACATGCAGTTTTCATACAGAAAGAAAACAGATATAAATAGAAGAAACTCCAATCTTTCTATTAAAGCCATTTTTCTGGGCAGCATAACACAAATTAACATGAATTTAGGCCTCGCATGCAGGCACTCCTGTCTACATTTTGGGAGCTTGGTATACCAGGTTCCCATAAGGAATGGGTTAATAATGCCACCGAGTGTGTGGGGTGTCAGGTGATTTGATTGGGATCTTCCCGTGCAGCAAAGACACCACTTACCTCACCCACATGCCATTGCTCTCAATGGACAAGACCAGTGTAAAATTGTGATTAGCAAAGAGGTCCTTCAGGGCTTGCAACTCTGGCCGTGGAGATAGCTGAAAGCAAAGAAAAGGTATATCCAATTACACACACACACACACAGAATGACATACGTAGATACAAACCTCCCAATCTTTCTGACTGGAAAATAGGGACGATTTGGCTCAAAAGTCGAAAAGATAGAGAAGTTCCCATAGGAGTTTATGATAAGATTATAAAGAAAAATATGAAACTGCTATTGAAACAAGAGCTGGAAATGGTCAAAATTCAGATTCTTTCCTCCAAATTCAGAATGGTTGGGAGGTCTGTAGATATTAAAGGGATAATTACAGCAACATTTGGGAATCAAAACTTGAGCGGCCATAGGTTCACTAATGCCACAAAACTTCACTAACATCATTTTTTTTAAAAAGGAAAAAAAAAAAGATGCAGGATACAGCTCTTAATCTGAATTTTTCACTCAAACTAGTGGGACCTACTCTGTAGCAATATTACTAATAGACAAAAGACTAAATAAAAAAAAAAATCCCTTCAAAAAAACAAACAAACAACCAACCAACCAACCAACCAACCAAACAAACACAAAATAACCTCCTTGGTAGAGGAAATGACTACCACACCGTACAAGAAGCTAATCCTGACTTTGCATTGACTTTTCCTCAATTCTTTGACCTATGAGGCTTGACCACTCACCATGCTCCCATCTGGTCCAAAGCTATTTGGAGTGAGGTCACCCTCGTACCGGTCCCCCAGACAGTCACCCTCGTGGGCCAAGGTGAAGCCATCGTAGTCCACAGCAGGGATGATAGTCAGTACAGTGGTGTTCAGGAGTCTGGTAACTCTCTCATCACCAGCCTTGTAACCTTGGTAACGGGATGAGAGCCAAAAGTGGAAGAGTAAAACAATGGATGAAAACCTCTTGTCACCATAGGTACTTATTGAAAAACAGAACAGAGATTGCAAGAACAATATGTCTTCTTGCTTAAAGGTACAATATGCTTAATCAATGTTGATTGTTTCCTGACTAGCACCAGTCACTACATTATTATGGATTGATCAGAGACACTGATACTGCATATGCAATATATTTCCCAAATGTAATATTTCTACGAATTGGGACTAATTAGACAATAACTTGGTGGAATGTGAAATATGTATCCGGTATTATCCCATTTCAGGAGTAAGGAAGAGGCTTCCTACATTGGCAATGATATGATGGTATTTGTGTTGCAGGAAGAAGTAATCTCATTAACCACTTTAATTAGCACCACTCTACTTCAACATGAATTACTGCATTGCAACTGATTAACATATTACCCTTCATCAACTTGAATAAACACTGATGCAAGAATCATTAATTTGAATGAATGGCTCTCTTATAATGGAAACTGAACAACACTAATAATAGCTTGTTCAGGAATGCAAAAAGGACATCTTTTCTTCCTAGTTTCCATCTAGGTACAAAAGGAAAAAAAAAAAACCAAACCAACAACAACAACAAAACAAGACACAGCAATAGTCATGATGGATAGGTAGATTCTTTTACTTTTAATTCTGCTGATCTGATTCAATGGGAAATGATGTCACCTATCTTTGCGCATTTGTGTCTGTAGATTTCTTGGAATACCCATGACAATCAATTTGTACGATTATCAAATAAATACAGTGCAAACACTGCCATTCCAGATTACAAGACGTTACATGTTTGACATACAAAGTTAAAACCATTACCTACACTTATGAAAGCATCTCTGATAACCCTACAATCAATGTTTCTTCATGACAAACTTTAATCCTTCTACAATATTCACACATAGTACAACTGCAGCCCCTTATATCTACAACATTTGATGCATCTGGTGTTCTCTTTGATCACACCCCTCTCACCTTCTCCAAGGTGGTGGATGAATCGCCATAGTAACTCCCTGCCAACAGGCTCCTCCCCCTTCAGCCCGCCAATAAGTGCAACCCGCGGAGTATCGACCGTGCTTTCCATCCCACGACTCAACCCAATCTCTAACGCCCAGATGTCGGCACCGCCCACGGTGGTCCCTATGGCGCTTAGGTCAACGAGGTCGTGGTAGGCCGCCTGGTACTCCAGAAGGACGCGGGCAAGGTCCTCGTTGCTAAGGTAACCCGAGAAGTTCTGCGGGATGGAGAAATCAAACTGGGCGGCCCACTCCAACAGGGGTTGGTTCAGGTCAAAGTCATAACCACTAGTCCCACCTCCATCACCACCATCTAGCTTCGCCCCTGGACTGGGGGAAGGGGCGTTGATGACCATGGTAAAGTTGACCTCAATCGGTAGGCCAGGGAAGATGACCACTTCTTGACTCTGGCTTGTATAGCTGGAACACACACCATGTGACAAATGGACAGACAAAGGAAAGACATTTTCTGGATGAGAATGGAGGAACAGTGTTTGTTGGTTCTCTTGCCAGCTAAGTCAATCAATGTTTATGAAATCTAGACTATGAGTTGTGCCTTAACAATTTTCATCATTATACTCTCTTGCTGTTTTCAGCTCAGGAATCTCATGCAATCTATTATTGCTACAACTAGTTTGAAAAGATGTTTAACATTTAGACACCCATCAATATCACACTAGTTTGATACCACCTCACTGAAAGCAAAATTCTGACATCAAATATGACAATACTACCCATCACACAAAAAGCTTGAACATATCTTAGACGTGCCATGAATGTGTTTACTTATACTGACTGCTGAGTATAGACTGTTAGTCATTTACAATCAATGCAAAAACCAGTTTTTGTCACATATATTCTCTTAAAATTCATAGCAGAACATATTTGGTATCAGGCTTCCAAGACTCTACAGTGACTTGCTATCAAATCTACTGGAATGGCATTTGTGGAGGCAATTCTCTCATCACGGGAAAATAGCTGGTTCAGCACCTTTCACACTCTAAAAAAAATCCTAATTAAATACTCCCTTGAAATCAGACTTTAGTCCAAAATACACTTGATCCAAAGTTGCCTGCTACTATCGTGTTTCAACTTTCATTCGATTTTAACTTTAGAACTGATGACAACTTCTTATTTCCTGCACAAAAGCACTGACGGTAGACATTGCTTGCAAATTTGCAACACACCAGCATGGCAGTTGTTCAAGATAATCAACATATTTGGAAAGAGAGAGAATATATTACCCTTCTGCATGAACAGTGATGGTATATATCCCAGGGGTCAGGGGTCTCCAATAGTCCCCAAATTTGGCCGTGTTCACAGTGTGGTCGATACCCTCTACCATGATCTGGGCGTGGCTGATCCCTTGCCCCTCTCCATCAAACACGAACCCTTTCATGCCCCTGTGAGTCTGTGGAGAGACCATTTCATTCCTTAAATTCACTTCATTTTGTTTGAGCAATACTGTTATTGCACAAAACTTTATTCATACTGGGCCTGTTGCATAAAATGTTTACCTGAGAAAAACTCTGGGGAGAAATGACAACTCAGGTTAGTATGATGCTGCCACAGACATTAACACAGGAAAAACTCTGTTAAAAAGAATTAACCTTGAGTTTTTCTCAGGTAAAGAGTTTTATGTAACAGGCCTCTAGAGTACTCTAGTAGAAAGGCCCTTTAGGGATGTGCATTTGAGCATTAATGATACAGGGTGAATTGAGATATATAATTTCACAAGCTTTCTCCTTCTTCTATTTTTTTGTGTTCTTCTTCTCCTTCTTTTATTCTTCTCCTCCTTTCTATTGCTACCATTATCATTGTTGATGTTATTATCAGCATCATTACTACTGCAGTGGTGCTCACTCAATAATTGGAAAATGCTACATCAGGAACCCTGCTTACATGTAACAAAATTCTATGTAACAAAAAGAGAGGAACAAAAACACAAGTATTGAGAAGTAAGGGATTTCTTGGATAAACACTGTACTAGGGCTTTTCATAGCTCAGTCGGCGAGAGCACCAGTGTAGCAATCTGAATGTCTCAGGTTAAAATGCCGATGGAACCCATTTTTTTTTTTTGCACAATTTTCATGTTAAGAAAGAGAGCGAGAGAGCAAGAGAAAGAGAGGAACAGAAAGACAGAAAAACAGATATATATACAGACAGACAGGAAAAGACATGATGAGTTAAAGACAAAAGGATGTTCTGACCTCATGGATGAAGGAGAGAAGAGACATCTTGTTGTCATCCCAGTAACTTGGTAGCTGAGATGAGGGAGGAAACTTAACACAGCTCATCTCCACGGTGATCTCCATGGTGTTGGTGTTCACATAGTTCCAGTCTTGCATCCCTCCTACACACAAAGACCAACATCAGCATGAACAGGAGCTTTGATTTCATGTTTGTTCCATGAGCAAAACAATAAATATGTGCAGAAATAAGAAGCAAACAAGGTGACTGGCCATCCCAATGTGTAAATGCAGACTCCAATGATCTCCTAACATGAAAATCTAAGGCCTTGTGATTGTGGGATATGTACATGAATCTGATCATATGAAAACACAAGATGCATTTTGTTTTCATGGCAAAGAAATGGATTGAAGCACAAACAGATCCACCAGAATTACTGAGAGATTGCAAATAAAATATACAAGTCTCCACTAGACAATGTATAAGAGCATGTGTATGTAAAAAAACCTGCATCATACAGTATCTGTGCTCCTACAGACCTGTTCAGCTTGGGTGCTGTTTGTTTGTTTGTTTGTTTGTTTGTTTTTGTTCATGTCTATTTCAGCATTAACTGGGTGGCTTCAGTATGCCTAACATTAGTTGATTTATGCACTGACATAGCAATGCACCTGACTCATTGCATAACCCATTGGATCATCTTTTCTTCTAATTTTGGAAGCCTCCCAGGCATGGCTGATACAAGTCACACTGTTTTAAAACAAAAGAGGTCTACATAATAGTCCATGGGCCAGGTCAGATATTGGTACCACCAAAAGGGACAAAACCTTTGTGGTGCCGTTTTGTTTGTTAGGGATATATACGTGTATCAAACTATGATAGCAATTCCAAATGAGTAGCTTAGTCATGAAAAATGTAGTCTTTAATCAATGCATTCTGGGCTTTAATAATCAGCCCGCGCGTCTGAACCGAGACTATACACAGAACGATAAAGCACGGTCTCTACGGAGCGCACTGTTTTAAACGCGGTGTATCTCTCTGTGGAGTGATAGTCTACGTTCAAGGCATCCACGGCCATATCCAAATGCTGTTCTACATGGTACCTCTCTTTATGTAGGAAAAAATGTATGGAATGGGAGACGTTACCGCAAAACGGTATTTTCTTATCATTCGTTGCCATTCATTTTCTCGCTAAAATATCCATGGAAATTTATTTCTACGATAAATTGCTACATTCCACTGTGCATATTTTCATATCTTTTGCCGAGCAGTTTTATAGCCAATTCAAGGGCTACATCTGGATGAGTGACTATTGAATCAATGAATAATTTTAAGACATAGCTTAACCCTAACTAGGCCGGGCTATTTAGGTAGTTGATAGAGCCGGGGGGGGGGGGGGGGGGGGCCTCCCAGGCCCCCCCTCCAGATCTCGCCCATCAACCGCGCAATCGCGACGAAAATTGGCACACACATTACCTATGATGTAATCTAAAACACCATGAAGTTAATTTTTCAAAAAATTATCATTAATACTAAATTATGCTTATTTATGCATAATGATGCATGAAATCAGACTATTTGGTATAAATCACAAAATAAAGCTCAAAACAGGCACATTTTTTGTGTAAATATCCATTTTAGTGTCCTGAGCAAATGTAATAAAAAAAAATTGTGATATCAGAAAAAATTCTTAAGTATTTTATTGTTTTTTTGAATTTCTAATGTATTTCTTTGTTTTTTGACTCTATGTTTTTCATTGTTTTTTTCGATGAGATTTGTCTGCGACATCTCTCTGAACAAGAAAATATGTTATTCATTGATTTTAATCAATAAAATACCAAAATAATCATGCTTTTATGAAATTTGCCTGTAAGCACAGTTTGCATTGAAATTGTACACGAATTCACATTTTTGAGCAATTTTTGGTCTGACATGCATGTACATATTTATGCGTAACTTCGGAACCGCAAGCCCGGGCGTCGCAAATTTGGTGTCAAAAGATGCGGGAGACTCGAAAGAAAAAAGTCATGAAATGTCGCGGTGATAGCTTTTTGCGACTGCGATACATCGTGCGGAACGTCGAGGGGGGGGGGCCTCGGAGGCCCCCCCCCCCCCCCCCCCCCCCCCGGCCTAGTTAGGGTTAATCAAGGCTTACATATTATTATAATAAGATAAGTGATAATAAATTTCCTGTTTGGAAGAACAATGAAAATTGGAATTATGGAGTAATCACAATAAAGATGGCAGTTCAAAATGATGAGATTATACAGAGCGGAAGAGCGGAGTACTGATGTAAATTCCATTATATATAAAGTTAGATAACAGCCTCAAACAAGGTATTTGCAGATCGTGATACCAGAAAATGACCGCGGTCGTACCCCATATGGGTTGTATACAGCAAGGGAATTGGAGGGTTTTGTCCATTCCCATTCCTAGACTTTTAACCCCAAACCAGACTTTTTTTTTTACATGTAATTATACATCACATTTTCAAATGATTTATCAGATATTGAGTAAGCCATTCAACAATTGAAGAAATCATCCTTTTTTTGGGGGGGGAGGTTGTTAATTGTGCTTCTCGCAACTTGGTTATTCTAGCATGACGCATGGCAAGGAGCAAAGTAATTTCGACTTTTCACCGCAATTCTATTTGTTTCTTGATATCTACTTGGAATTTTTTTATACCTTGTGTCAGAGGGGATCATTATAATAATTCTTCCCTGTTCCAGACTTATGAAACTTTACCAAAATGCAATTGCTCTGAAAATTCTGACAATACTCTGCAACAAGCACTAATTTGCTCCGTCGACATAGCTCTATTTGCATTTGCGGAGATTTGCTACTCCCCAGTATATCGAAAATCGTATATAAAAACAAGACAGTAGAACAAAGCCGCCCCAAAACTCTCTCTTTTCGATTAACGTCCATAATATACATCTGCGTGCCTATTTTGTGTTTGCTCATTAGTTTGTTTGAATTAGAATTAATGTTCGTTTTTCGTATATCTTTTGGTATGATTATCATGGCACTATCTATCCTATTTCCTGTCACTTTATCCTTTCCATTAGGTGTCGAAGTAAATTTATTCTGAAGAGTGTTTCGTATATTTAGTAACATTAACTCACCCGTTTTGCAGAATTATAAGACCTTTAGTATTAAGAAGGATGTTTTGCTATCTCTCGTTGCGCTCTTAATTTTGCTGAATATGTAGATATCTCGCTATTGACGTTTTGGTACCTGGGAGTTGTTTGTTGAGGTGCATATGTCAAAATGATATCGAAATGTTGGTTATTTGGAGTGGTACAGAATTATTTGATTACGAATATAGTAATCATGATTTTGACAAAAGGTGACAGACACAATTTCGCCATTGATAGTGTCCTTTGAAATGCCGTGTTTTTTCACTCTTTCCCCCTAAATATTCTCCAAAGTGTTGATCGCATAGTTGAATAACAACTCTAAGAACACGAAGAATGCAACAGCTCGCGTATGTGGAATGGGGATTCCCTCGCATTTGTTTAAGTGACAGTGGATGAATTGTTATTATCTCCAAAATAGCAAAAATTTGGAGAGAGAGGTGCTCCGTTGATACTGAAAATTTTAAATTTTGCTCACTATAAGTTTGATATATTGTCTGATCACCTCCAAATTTGATGTCGTTTCCCGAAACTTATTACGCATATACGTTGTATAAGATATGTTTAGTGTTAACGTATTTTGGTTACCATGGCAACAAATAAACATAAGCAAGTTCCGTTTCACATTTTGACCCTTATTTTGTTACTTATTATCTTATGTATTCACAAGATAAAATAATAAAATTTTCTACTTTTAAAGGAAGTATTCAATTATGTTTGAAAAAACTACAGCGCCCTCTTGTGTTTTGTCTTGATTTTTTTCTGTGGTAAACACCATTTTCTTAAGATTTGGACCTGTAAATGCTCCGAAAAGGTTAAAATGAAGTTCAAATGTGTCTTTATATGTCTAGATAGAAATCAACAGCAAAAACTATTCGCAATTTCGCCTTGACTGCCCGACGTATGTCTTAAAATTAGTTAATCTAATATTATTTAATGGAATTCTCTTTGTTTTCTTTGTATTTTGACAAATTGCTCCCTCTTTGTGGTTTCCAAGAAAAGTTTTGATGGTGCCATTTTGTAGAGTACGTCTTGAGTTACATTTGTGCCACATTTCAGAGCAATTGATAGAAAAATATTGAAATGATAGAGGGAGCAGATTGTGCCCTCCATGGTTTACCAAGCATAAAAAAGGTATTTGGAGTTATGAGGGTTAACGGCTGATACTGAGACTAAGCTACTTCTCTGGAATTGCTATCATAGCAAAATATCATCTACAGATACATACCATTTCAAAATGCATAAGCAGAATTTGTCCCTTTAAGTGGTACCAATATCGTAAAAATCTGGTCTTGGCCCATGGACTAATAATGATTGCCCCACACTTGGGTAACACAAATTACATTCTCACAGAACTCAGCCACAGGTAATTCCTGCACTGTAGCCAAAGGGTTAAGAAGCATTCTTATGCGTAAGCAGCACTGCCGCCTGACTTAACTCTTGCTCCACTCACCATAGACGAGGTACCAATCTGCCCCATTGGTAATCCCGTCGGGGAACTTCTCGTCCGGATAGCCCAATGGACACGGGAAACCGCTGTACATCACACCATGTGCCTATCACACAGATGGGAGGGAATTACCAGATTCACGATAAGTGCCCACAGAGGTTGGATGATATATCTCAACATTGTCTCATTCTAGTGGAATAAAATCGTGCTTGGCTTGGTTTTAGTCTTTGAAGTTCTCGTATTCTCAAGATTTCTCTAGGTTTGGGAGGTAGGTCAGTGCTGTGGTCCAATCCTAAGTAGTTGCAGCCTTTTTCAATATATTTGCTAAAAATGACTACTTTCCACACTAATAAATCCAGCTGATTAGTTTAATGTGGCACAGTGAAAATTGACAAATTCAAGGTGCTATAAACCCACAAAAAATATCTTGTGTGATGGGCGACAAAGTGTCATTTTCATTTTTCTTCTAGAAGAGAAGGTGCTATAGGATACAGAACATCATAACAATTTTTCATCATAGGGTGAGAAAACTGGACAATAGTTATGCAATGCATGAACAATACAGGGCGTGCATGGAAAACAGTCTCTCTTATCAAGATCATCATTTTCACCACCATCATCATCACTATCATCATAACCATCCTCCTCCTCTTCCTCCTCATCATCATCATCATCGTCATCATCATTATCATCATCATCATCACCACCATCATCATCGTCATCATCACCATCATCATCACCATCATCATCACCACCATCTTCATCATCATAATCATCACAACTAGCAGCAGTAGCGCAGCTTTGCAACATTTGAGGATTTTTATGTATTCATGTAACTGAAAGTTTGGCACTCTCATCCAAAAATGGCTTAAGTTTTTGTTGTTGATGTTGTCGTTGAATGTATGACAAATAATCTTCACATGTCATATCAACCTCTGCCTTTAATTGTATCTTACGGTTGAGAATGCAAGTGCCAGCTGTTGGAAGGTGTCGTCGTCCGGTGCAGGCGTGTAGTGCGTGCTCTGGTCCTTGTTCCCATCATAGGGGTAATTGGCGACGATGGAGCCCCCGTGGAGTCCAGCAGAGATGACAAACGGGTGTTTCTTGGTCCAGTTCATGATGGCCTGGGTCTCTGGCTGGATCGGGCCTGTGCTGCGGCCAAACCGGTCCGGAAAGTTGCGGTTGAGGTCGATGTTGCGGTGGTTGCTGCGACCAACTATGCCATCAACGTCACCTTGTTTTGGGGGTTTGGGTTTTTTTTTTACATGCATGGTGGAAAAGAGTGTCAGAGGTGGGTTAATACATGAACCTGATAACTTTATTATGGTGAACAGATGGATGTTCCAACTTCCTGCCAGTAACTTTACATATCTCTAAAGAGCTTCAATCATTATCATTGTCAACTCCATCATAACCTTCAATTATTATCATGATCTTATCAACTGGGTGTTGTTTTTGTTTTCCTCTACCTCATTAAAGACATACTAACACGATCATAACTAACATTTTACCATTATTGTAGCTACCTCTCCTGTTATCATTTCTACATCTTCACCATCCACATCACTCTATGGTCACCAAATCAACAGCTTTGGTGTTATCATCTTCAGCACAAATATTGATGACTGCAACATCATCAACATCATTGTCAGCAGTCATCTTTATCAGCCACGTTATCATTCATGGTATCAATGGGATCATCTTCTGTGTACGCGTCATCAGTCTGCCCAACATAATCAACACTCCATTCATTTTCTCCTTCTTTTTATTGTCGGGGGGGGGGGGGGGGGGGCGGTGACTGTCCTGAACTGACTCACCCTCATGGGCCGCCGCCTTGCCGTCTGGATTCATGCTGGGCACGATGTGGATCCCGGTGTTGTCCACCAGCCAGCGTACCCGGTCTGAGCTCTCATAGTTCTCGCACAGGAACTGGGCGAGGAGGAGCAGCATCTCTCCGCCCACCACCTCGTTGCCGTGGATACCACCGACATACTTCATCTCTGGTTCTCCTGGAGATGGAGGGAGGGATGGGGGAGGGGAAGGGAAGGGGATGAGACAGATGGATGCAAGAGGAATATAACCTCAGGACAAACCTGTCCTTGGTGTACAAAGAAAGACACTGAAGTACATGAAATCTTAACACATCTTCTACACATTGCTACACTTTCTAAACACTGCTTGAGGGATGCAAGACTTCATTAGCACAACAGAAAAGCGCGGCAGGGAAGCTGATGATGGTAGCAATGCATGGACAGAACCAACGGTGATTAAGCAGTGTACAACATGAACTACTATGCTATAGTCTGCCACAAAGTAGTCTTAAGGTGTTCTGCAAGTCACTACACAGAATGAAGGTGTTATCACACATACTAGTACAGCAATGTTTAACATAACTTGCCATAGACAGTGTAACACTGTGATGATATGAGTGTTAAATGCGGTACAGAGTGGAACACATTACATCACACTGGTGTACAAATATTTCAGTGTATAACACCATCACAAATTACAAAGCATAACCAAGCATAAAGCAAGGGAAGCAGCATTCAGCTTATTGTTCACTTTTTCTCTAACACCGGATACTACACTGGTACACAGGAGCACCTCGCACAATTCACCGTTGCACATCTTGTAACAAAGCAGTACAGACTGAAAGTCAAACACTTCTGCAATCACTCAACCAAAGCAAAAATCAAGTGCACATTCACAAACGGTCTGTGCCGAAAAAGCAAAACACATTCAGCTTTTGCTTTGTTTGTTCGGAAAGAAAGCACACATTAAACATGCCATCTCTCCTTTCTGTTCAGCTGCAATACACAAAGCACGCACAGTATATTTGTATTAGTCGTCCATTAACATATTTACATCTTTTTTTCCTTTTGCTAAGACAATAAATTCAACTCTCAATAGACCAAGAGAAGAACTGACACGTATACATCAAACAATACTACACAAATTGAATTTCAGATAGGAATAATGGAATATATATGGTACGATTTACAAAATATACTACTTGGGAAAAATAGTTGCATGTATTGTAAGTGGAGAAGATGCATCCACATATTGCAATGTGTGGAATTTTTTTTGTTTAATTGTCTTCGTAAGACACAGCAAGCAAGGAGTTAGAGTCCTTCATCATGAAAGATGTTCTAATGGCTATGTTGAGGAAGATTAAGAACCTCATATCGTCGCTGGGGTGACAAGACCTTGTATCTGCAATTTTGGTGAAAATGACTTTTTTGGATTAATGGTCACATAATGGGTTAAGTGATGTCCTGTCCAAATCCCAACTGTCTTACTCCAAAAATGAAGCCCCACGGCATGTCAAAGGAAAGGCTATCCCATTCGCCATAGTGCTTTGGCCGCCATGTTTTTTGGCTCTCCTGAACATTTGAAATTTTGTAGATACGAGGTTTTGTCGCCCCAGTGACGATATGAGACCTTACCTTAATTTTCTCTACCAATGAGAGATGAAAGGGAGATGAAGGGGAACTCCACGCCCTACGTAACCCATACTTTTCTGCATAACTGACTTCACTGTCCTCTACAGTGAGGGATGAGAGTTGAGCCATACCTCATCTCACCCTACTGTGCACCTTGCCTTACTCTTAAAGGGACGCAGTCCTCACGAAATTTAAAAAAATATGTTGTTGTTGGTACCTCCAATGAACTACTTTCATCAAAAACAAACTTTCAAATCACCAAATAAGCTTGTACATTTCGGTTAAAAAAGTGTGACTCTGCAAATGAGCAAGTCTTGGCGGAGAGTCATACGTAATCGATGCACAACTCTTTCCAGCGGTGTTCTGCTCGTCATCCCTAGTTATTTATAAATACATGTTTACTATTTATTTTCATATTAATTGTATATATAAATAAGCTTGAAATATTTTGTTTGAAATAATAAAACCACATATTGTCACATTTTATGAAAAAATCAGATATGATCATTTTGAACACTTAAATTGGTTTTCTGAGGCACGGCTGTCAACTTGAGAGTAGGGCATCAATGACGTTGCACCTTTTGGCAGGCTCTTACACGGATCGCTTGCAGGAATTATTTTTTAAAAATCGCGTACGGAGACAATTTTTGATGTCCACGCATATAAATTGGTGAAAGGTTATATTTTTTACTCTTCTTAATTATCAGTACAGTGAAAATCTCTGGACTGCTTCCCTTTAACCATTTCTACGCTAGGGACTATAGACAGTGTGTACCATGCTAAGGGGTTTTCTGTGCCAACCAACACTTGAGGTACAGAGTGTACACAAAGGGTTAGTGAGCTTGGGATTGGAAAGGGATGAGTCAAGATAAACCTCAACCTGTATCCCAATTAATCCATACCGTACCTTACCCCATCTTTTAACCCGTTGACGACGAGTCCCGAGTATACTCGGGCAAGGTCTCTATGGGAAATGCGTGTTGTAGCAAAATCAGCCCGAGGTTAATGTGAAGTTGCAGATTGGGGATGCCTAGGAGGGGAAGAGGTCAGGATAGAAGAATTTGACTTTTGGGGCCTAACCAGTCCCCTCCCTTACCTTACCTATTATTCCTCTTCAGGTGGGGATCAAAGGGGGAGTGGACACGAGGATATCTGGATCCTATCTGACTCACCCGCTATCTTTCACTTCACCTTATTTTGACACTACGGCTGCGTTTATCTAAAAATTTTCTAAGGCAGAATCACGATAAAAAATGCGTTTGAAGCATTTCATGGGTTAGATAAACGCAACCGTGTTTTCAAATGCGTTTTAAACGGTGTTTTGAAATGCCTTTCAAAGGGCTTTTTGAAACGCGTTTGAGACCACGATCGCCATTCTGTGAGTAGATAAACGCAATGCCATTTTGAAACGTGTTTATATCTCAAGGTCAAACCCAGCTGTTTCCGGTTGTGCTCTCTACCTACCCATTATTTGTGTGTGACTGATGATCAAGGCATGTTTGCTGGTTCGCAGTTGACCTTTACTTCCCAGGTCGAACGGCGCAAAGTAGCTACACAGTGACAACACTCGATTGTATGATGGTTAGTTAAACGTGGCACCCCCAGAAAAGCGTTTCAAACTACGTTCGCAAACACCAATTCAAACGCGTTTTGAAACGTGATTTTCTCTCTCAAGTTAGACAAACGCAGCCTATATGCCTACATACTGAGAATACAAGGAGACAATAAACAGAAGGAAAAGAAAACAAACCCCCACCCCAGGTGGCCTACCTGGTTCATGGCCTCCCGGATTGTCGCTGATCTCGATGGCCATCAGTTGCCGGTCCTGGACTGACGCGCCGATGGAGTAGACACGGCTGATGTTGGGGTAGCGGGCCGTCAGGTCCTGAAGGAAGACGACCGTGGTCTCCTGGCTGTGATGCTGGATCGGGGATGGCTCGATGAAAGCTGCCGGGGCAGGAAGGGGAACAAAGAGTAAGGGTTGGTGAGGGACCAACAGGTCAAGGTGATATTTCCCGCGTTCTCATTAGTCCCTGCAACATGGGGACAGTCCCGGACTGTGGGACTTTCTCCTCAAAAACTACAATGTGAATGCTCTCTGGGACTTGTCCCCTCATCCCCGCGAAGCAAGTCCAGTCCTGGGGAAAGAACTGAGAGGGGAGAGTGACCTTGGGCAGTAATTTTAGCCCCCAGCTGTATTCATCAAATGTGCAAATGCGTAAAGTCTGGTGTAAAGTTGCAGGGCTTGCCCCAAACCCCAATTGCCCCTGCAGCTCAGGGACAGTTGAGATAGCAGTGTGGACGCTCAGTCATAAAAAAGATACAATTAAAGGACAAGTTCACCTTCATGGACATGTGGGTTGAGTGAATGCAGCAATATTAGTAGAACACATCATTGAGAGTTTGAGCAAAATCGGACAATCCGTTCAAAAGTTATGAATTTTTGAAGTTTCTGCTCAGTCACGGCTGGATGAAAAGACTACTATAGCTTGTGATGTCACATGAGTACAACGATATAAAGAAAGAATAAAGAAAATTCAACATATTTCCATTTTTCTCGCACAACAAAAGAACACTTGACTTCTCTCTTTCAGAAGGCAGGGGGAATAATATTACACTTAACATATGTCAGTAGCAAGTCGAAGAAATGTGCACTTTATTCAAAAAGTAAAGTTTTGTGAAATTCTCTTTTTATTTTCCTTATATAGTTGTACGCATGTGACATCATACACTGTAGTAGTCTTCTCTTCCAGCAGTGACTGCGCAGATACTTACAATTTTCATAACTTTTGAATGGATTGTCCAATTTTCCTCAAACTTTCACTGATGTGTTCTACTAATATTGCTGCATTTTCTCAATCCTTATGTATATGAAGGTGGACTTGTCCTTTAATGTAAGATCTCTTGTGACTGTCTCCATGACGTGAGGTCCAATGTGAACATGGGGACTGTCCCTGTCACTAGACGCTGCATCGCGGGGACATTCAGTAGAGATCTTATCTTTTTTATGACTGACTGTCCACACTGCTTTCCTTAAACTGCGGGGCAGGGGCAATCAGGGCTTGGGACAGGGGCAATCGGGGCTCAGGACGAACCCTGCCGCTCGACACCAGACTTAGCACATGCGCACATTTGATTTATACAGCTGGGTGCTATCAATTACAGCCCAAGATCACTCTTTCTTCCAAATTTTGTCCCTGGACCCATCTTGACTTCACAGGGACAGGATGGGGAAGAGGGGACCTAGTGTGAATGCACAGCATTATTATACAAACCGATACAAAGTACGGCTCTACAAATCATGGCTCTACAAGACCTTATCACTAAGACTGAGATTGTTCTCATCAATCCAAGAATAACATTCAATGAAGCAGTACCTTTCATTTGAAAGACCTTCTCTCTCTTTACAACAGCTCAGAGTAATGATGCATTTCTGATTGACATCATACCATGGATCAAACATTAAATAATACCTGGATCCATGTTGCCTAATCAAAATCAGATAACTGCCACATGTGCTTGCTTTGATAAGACGTGATCAATCAAAACATATCCATGACATTGAGGATCACTATTAAGTGCATGGTTATTTAATACCAGGCAAACTTCTTCATAAAAATGTGTTTCTTGTGACAAATTAGCACTGGTTATGTGGAAATATAACTGTGTGGAAATTTATTTTCAATGTTTGGGCATCTTGTTTGATCAAATACCAAACTAAGATGGGAAAAATGTCCAGGAGGTACTTCAATATGACCCCTCGCACATACTTGCAAAAACGTTCACTAGAAAATCGAGGGGCAAAACATTTGACATCCATTCAATACATTGCACTTTTGTTTGCAAAATAAATCATGCTGACTTGGTCCCTCCACTCGAGATATGACAGTATACGTTTGTTCATTTAGAAAATGCTACTGCTGTAATGCAAGATACTTTCACGGCATGAAATTTTTGCAAATTGGAGACGACGGCCTTTTTCACAGCATGAAATGTTTGTGAATTGCCTCTGTCATTCATGCATATTGTGTAAACAAGAACTTTAGTGTGAATTTCAATTTGGTGAATCTTGGCTCTTGCAAAAATCGCACAATGAAAATGCACGCACACAGTTCTGGTTCTACAGTATTTCTTACTTGTCAGAGGTCGGAGTCGGAAGTTTTTCCTCACGGCGCCATGCTCGCTCACTTCCACCTCACGTGTTTGGCTCGTATACCTGGGAAAAGTAACATTAAAAGTTGAATACATACAAATCAACATTAAAAAAAAAATGATTTAAGGTTTTCCTCATGTAGATTACAGTGCAAGCCATAAAATTAGCAAGTCTAACTTTTCACAAATAGGGACTTCCTAACAACTTAGCAAGTTTCACAATCAGAATGGGCTCAACCTAAAGGCCCGAATTCATGAAGGTGGTACGATCTTGTCCATGGTTTAAACCATGGACAAAGACCATGGGGCGCCAAGTGTCGCATGGCCTATTTCGTTACGAAATCAGTCCTTTCATCAACGAAATGACCACTCTTTGTAACGAAATGACAACCTTTCGTAACAAAATGAACATTTCATCAACGAAATGGTCATTTCGTCGACGAAATGACTGATTTCGAAAACGAAATAGGCCATGCCACACTTGGCACCTCATAAAAAACTACGGTCTTTGTCCATGGTTTAAACCATGGACAAGACTGTACCACCTTCATGAATTCGGGCCAAAGTGTGCAGCCACTTCATGGAATGGTGACCGCCACAGTAAAGTCAGGTGGTCGCTGGCCCCAGTAACCCATTCAGTCCCTTGGTAATATGCTCATGTACAATGATGATGGTATTTTCATATTGTTGAGCTGTGAGGATCACTCAGGTTGCTACTACAAGCAATGTCTTTTACTACCGTTCCATGCTGAATTCTGAAATCCCCATAGATTTAATACACAGTCCGCCAGGTTCCCGCAGGGAATGGGTTAAAATCCGTGGGGGGGGGTTGATTTCTAGTAGCTACATTAACAGGTGCTGACTGGTATGAAAGAAAAGTTTGGCTATAATGTCAGCTGAACCAAAACCAGAATTTGAAGGCTTCTTCAGTGATTAACTCTAGAGTGAAGTTGCACGTACACACCACATCACCCTTCATGCACCCAGACAATAGCAGAGGTTGTTTATTGCCATAAAGTTTATTGTCTAGTATGCAAGGTTTGTTCTTAGGAAATACATTTTACAATGCCACCATTTCAGGAATTTTCCCTAGTTGTCACCATGCCAAAGTTACAGGGAGGAGTGCCTATCATGAACCTTTGTATTTGCTCAGATCTCCCTATTAAAGCTTGCCTTTACAATGACTAATGCTCTATGCACAATGCTTATACACAGTATCTATTCATCGTGACAGGGTGACGCAAGTGTGTCAGTACGGACACATCTCCAGGCAGCTGGGCAGGGGAAATCTAGTTAAGTGTCTGTGCCCCATTTCAGACTTCAGAAATTTCCCTACGCAAACACGCTTCTGTATCACACTTTTGAAAGTGCATTTAAAGTTGCGGTGTGTTCAGACAATGTAATTAGTCTCCTCCCCTACCACAAACCTCCAAACGAAATTCCATACAACAACAGCTGTGTTGCATGCAATGCGACCTGTCAATCAGACATGCAACTTCCAATACACATTAATGCTTGCAATTGTATGGACAAACATGGAGAAACGAGACACATACATCCAAAGATCTTGCAACGTATTGGCAGAAGTCGAAGGTGGTCACGCTAAGTTCCACCTCCTCAAACATGTTAATAGAGGTCACACAAATGATTACGATTTATAAATGTGCTGCCAGATTCAAACAAAATATGATCAGGAGAAACCTCTATGCCAAAACTGGCTTTAAATGATTTGAGAAACATGTTCAGGAGAACTGTGATTTAAACTCGTCTTCAGACATTGTATAACAAACTTACTCCATGAACACGAAGAAAATGTTTCCAAAACACGTTCACAAATGAATAATTGCTGTTCTGAAAGGACTGTGACTGGAGTTAAAGTGTTTTTAGTAATCCATGCTCCCCCCTAGCTAAAAGGGGACCAAAGCAAATCATGTAGGGACAAAAGTTGACCCTCCTAATGCCCTGTCAATGGAGGTAGAGCTTTTTGGCTGGTTACTACGCTTGCCACAGACTCAAACATTAAAGAGGTACTCACCCCCAAGATCTCTTTTGAAAAACAAATTCATAGATAAAATCACATATCATGTTGTTCTTTGGTTTTTGACCAATACAATTGTACTTCATAGTAATTAGTATGTATCTTTTTTTTGTTTTTGTTATGGGGGGGGGGGGGGGAGAGCCATAGAAATATAACAGAAATAGATCTATGTATGAACATTTAATAAACATTTTAGCAATTTGAATATACACATAAGAAAAGAAACAAGTTGTATGCACCACATTTCAAGTCAAATGCTCAAAAATTTGGGAAGCAAGTCTATTCTCATATACTCTTACAAGGTTTTAAAGTACAAAAAATGTCATTACTATAGGGCAACATTGATGAAAAATGTGTCTTGTACATCCTAATATTATTGCAGCCAAATAGTCCAAATCTTATCATTATGTCAATTGCTCAAAAACTGAAAGAGGTAGGGCCTACATGTAGTTTGATCTGCAACATTTGCAACAGACCAACCAAATGCCGCCCGACCATACACTGGTTCCTATACCCCTTTCAAATTTTGTTTGGCAGAGGTATAACATATAATCCTATTTACCCAGAGAAGCCTCCTAATATGCAAAGAGCACTACTGTTCTCCCAGAAGGCCGTACAACAACTATCACCTCAGATACCCATTCACTGCACACCTGGGCAAAGGTGGGTAAAACAGGGTGTCGACAAATTTTTGCACAAGGCAAGTATCAAAACCTGATATCTCTCCTTTTTGAGCCCAGAATCGTTTTCACTATACCACAGTGCCTCCACTTTCCATTGGCAACAAAGTAAAAGTTCAAGAAAGTAATTTCTCTTTGTCAAACCTGCCTCACTTGGATCCAGTAATTACATTATGGCAGCCATCACTTTCTAGGTAATTGTGTGGATATCAGAAAAGCTTGCACGGCACAATGGTCCATTGTAGCATTCTTACATAACAAAATGGTACCAAAAGCCATGACACAGCTTAAAATGAGTTTTGCATGGTTGATCTTAAAATGTGCAATTATCTCCTGGCTAGCACATGCATGCCGAGGGTCTGTGTATAAATGTCATCAGAAAAGCAGATGAAGTTGAAATTTATAGTAATTACAGCAGAAAAGAACATGAGCTAGCTGACTACTAAGCAATCGCCAATGGTTTCGCCCCTAAAACAAAGAGAATTAATGAGGTACGACTTGACACACTAGATTTCAATATCCCCCACAAGATCCCACTTGAATTTGGGGCTTTTAGATCCTCTACTTTCATAAGCAGATAAAACCACGAGGCAAAACCTCTTACACCAAAACCTTAGAACCTGATTAAACACCTCAAAATCTTTAAAACGTAAAACCTTCTTAGTTTAAACACAAACATAAAAATCCCTCACAAGCTGTAAAATATGTGTTGATTGTAACAAAATTCTGAAAGCTACCAAAGGGGGATGTTGTTTGATTTCCAAGAAAGCAACCATGTCGTGATACATCTCAAAGGAGCCTCCACCTACCCATCAGCGCTGGCGGTGATGCTGTACTTCCCTGGGAGCAGTAGTCGCCAATAGTTGCCGTACTGAACCGACTTGACGTCATGGTCGATGCCCCGGACGGAGATGGTAGCACCCACGATTGCTGAACCATCGAAGCTGTCAAGCACAGATCCTTTCACACCGATGTGGACCTTGGGGGAATAAAGACAAGAAAGAAGAAGAAGATTTAAAAAAGAAAAAGAGAATGAAACAGATTAGAAATGAAGTACTGCCTTGATACTGTTGGGATATTCTCCTATTTGTTCTAACTTCTTTCATATTTTGTGAGTACCAGTTATTTGATACCTTAAGTTTCCATGACCTTCAGACTTATTTTCATAATAAAAGTGAAAGGTAAAGCAACAGACTGGTGAAATTGTACATGAAGCAGAATGATGCAAATTCACTTGTCTACTTATCCAGGGCAATAAAAACTCAGTAAAGCTCATTATTCCAAAGGTTCATTAATATGAAAAAGAAAAAAGGGTCATTTTTCCAAACATTTGTTAGCACATTTTGCACACCTTCTTTGCACTTTCAGATAACAAATCTTTAGAATAAGAAACCTTATTTCATTTCCAGATTAATAAACCTTGGAAATATTGAGCCCTATTTTCATTTTCGTATCAATGAACCTGTAGAATAACGTACATTACCCAAAAAACTCACTGGTGAATTTTATCCAAACATTCCAGGAAGAAGCCTAGAATACAAATGGTAAGAGACAAAATACACTGCTATTGATAAGAGACAAATTTCTGCTTCATCATTATTGCCCTGGAATATGAGCCAGAATTCACTGGAAAGGATATGTACATCGCTCTGAAATGTGGTGATACAACGTACTGTAGATCCTGTGAAACATGGCGCAAGTTTTGCAAATTTTGCAATGAATCGAGAATTGGTAATTCAACAACCAAATGTCATAGGTCTTATCATGCTATGTTTGCTGATTGGCACATTTGCTTGAAAACTGATTGTCAATGAATTGAGATTACCTAAAAGCCCTAATCCCTATTGTGCCATCATACAATGTACAAATAGCTCTCTTGTCGGACTGAAACACAGTGTAATATGCCCAATTTGGCTGGCTGACTTAAAATTAGGTCGGGTTGGAGTATCGCTAATTATCTGAAAGCTGATTTACGAAGCTTGACAAGTTGACTGAGCTAAGAGCCAGGATGGGCACATTAAGGGTTATAAAGTTGGCATATCAAAAGCAGTTTGTTAGTATCCACCACGCAATCATATAACAGAATTGATTGAAAGTTCTGCAATAAACATTTTCAGATTTGGGCACAGTTTGTGTTTTTTGTCCCACAAATCCAGGAGTGGCTTCAATACACACTGTGTGTGTATTTTTTGTGTCTGTATTAGTTAAAATGAGTGATACAGTTTAGTAAACTCCTATGAAGCCTATTCAATAATTGAAGGAAAGCAGGTTGAGCTATTGTGTTCCATCACACCTTTACGTTATTGCAAAACATGAAAATTCTACATTTGATAAGTACCCTCTCCTCTTGCTCACTTCTTCATTTTTTTCATATTTTCCCTTTTATTATTTTTTTTTGTAGGGGGAGGGAGAGGTGTGAAGGAAAAAATCAGCAGTGGAAAGACAACCATAATAACATTTGCCAATTCAATTATCTTTAAAAAGAAATGTAAACTTTGTGGAATCACGCTAGGCAACACTGGATATTACATTTGCTCTTCGCATTCTTGATTCACACATTTCAGTGATGCCATTTCCGATGAGACTGCGGAAAAAAAAAGGGGGGAGGGAAACATGCTTTCCTCTCGAGGCACTGCCCTGGAAATTGACAGTGACAAGTCGGAAGATGAAGTTTGATGCACTTTCGTGCAACTCGTCAGGTGAAGAGCACCGGCCTTCCGTGTGCTCCGTGGGGGGTGGGTAATAGCTTCTCAGTATGGGGCAATGCACTACAACCAACAGACCTCCCAAATGAACACACGTGGGCAATGGCAGTGGGTTTAAAAAAATTTTGCCTTCCATGAGATTTTAAGAAAGTTTACAAGACCCTTAATCTCTGATGACTTGAGGTCAAATAGGGGTTATGAAGAAAAAACAACCAAAGTAACTTTGTGATTTGCCATCTTATACAAATTTTACAAGAAAGAAATTGATTCATATGTGAACTTTGGATGACATTATTCCCCGGAAACAAATGGCAAAATCGCAGAAAATATCTATTTATGCCACCCCAGCAAAAAACAAACAACAAACAAACAAACAAAACAACCCAAAAATCAAAAAGAAATAAAAAACAACTGTAAAACAAGAAATATTTGCAATGTGAATTTTCGCAAATTGGAGTCTACGGCTTTTTTCGCAGTATGAAATTTTCGCAAATTGCCACTGCTAATCAATGTATATTGTGTAGACAAGAACTTTTGCGTGCCTTTTAATTTCACAAATCTAGGCTCTTCACAAGATTCATGAAAATTTTGTGCGAGCAAAAATTTCTGGTTTTACAGTAATCAGTTTAAATTTTATCCACAAACACAGAAAAAAATCCTAGTCACAAAACACTAGTAATTCATGCAGTCAAATCAGATGGAAAGGATAGCAAAACTTTAATCAAACTTACATTTTATATCTCAAACAGCCTAAAAGATGAAAGTCATGGAATTCATATGTTTGACTTGTTTTGGTGAATACAAATACTGACCACACTGGTATATACATATATGCAAACAAGATGAGGTGAAAATGTCATTTACTCATAATTCTGCCATCTGTTTGTGCACAAATATGTCATGAAAAACATGTTTTTGGGTGATGATATTGCAACTACAACCACTTTCCCTAAAATGTCATGATCAATACGAAAAATATGATACAATATGACATACAAATGTTTAAGTTTGTGTTCATTTTCATTTAAAAAAATTAAAAAAAAACAAGAAAGAAACCCACAAACCCTTAAAGATGTGCTTATCAAACAACACAAGAAAATGGCCAGAGTGGTAAGGAGAGTGGATCACACAGTGCCAACCAACCAGGTGCTTGGAAGGTTACGTTGGATGACGCTTGAAGAGAGGTGGCGTTTGAACACTTGTAAAGCAGTCTTTAAGACACTTCATGGCAACATGGCCGAATATGTGCAAGAACTCATCACGCCTCTTGGTAGCATACATTCATATCGTACACAAAACACAAGTTATTATGGTCTCATAATTCCACAAGTTAAAACTCAAGCCGGAAAAAAATCGTTTTCACACTATGCATCATGTATTTGGAATCAGCTCCCCGCTGAAGTCCGAAACGCCACCTCTCTTCAAGCGTTCGTAAGAGCATACATATCTCACTTGGGGTAGAATTCGGGTATTTTTGATATTCCTGTTTAATGTTAAGGTATTTTTTTCAAATAATATGAGTTTGTATATTATTATCGTCAACGATTAACTTTGCATTTTTTCATTTATATAGAATATTGATATTGTGCTGATGTTACGATGTAAAAAGGAATGTCCTTGATTTATTATTTTGTGTTTGTTGAACTGTTATATTTTGTCATTCTGTTGCAGGGCCCCCTAGGATAACAGTGTTTAAACCACTGATGGGGCCACCCTGGGTAAAGAAAACTGAATAAATAAATAAATAAAAAGATTTTAACTGAAGATCTGTGTTGGACCCAGGGTGACTTGAAAGGCCATGATGTCATAACCTCACCTCATTAGCAAATGAGACTGCTATCAATATCACCTTTTCATCAAAATATGCAAAACATTCCTTTGTTCTATTTATAGTCATTACCTTTCCTTTTTTATTTCAAATACAAAAATACAGTAAAAAACGAACGCATGATTTCAGCATTCTTGCATCTGTACTGGTACTCTGATGAAATCAGAATTGCCTGTTCAAGAGCACATCGGAATATATGCATGATTCACCATTCAAAACTAATCTGCTCGACTTTTCTTTTATCAAATTAATACATAATTTGTCCTTCTCCACATTCATGCTCTGTACTGGGTCAGTAATGCATAATGTACAATGTATATTGCTGATATTTGTACCAGGGAGGTACTGTTTGTACAGTCTGCTCACACAGACATGCATTGAGGGCATTGAAGGTGATTCTGTAGCTTAAAGCTAGCTTTGTGGTGTGTGTGTGTATGTGGTGTGTGTGTGTGTTTTGCTATACATTGTTTTTGTTGTTTATTTCTTTTGAATGCAATGTGCCTTGATAATCTGTGATTTGAATGCAAACATTTGGAGAATTGCCCTCTGGATAAACTTTTATGCTACAATTGCTTCCCTTTTTGACTCGCTGGGTTCATCCGAAGTTAGAGACTTTGTAGAGAGATGGTACCCATCCCCCCCCCCCCCCCAGCCCATGCCTTGCAAATCAGGTTTAACGCCTCTATAATTAGATTCGGCCAAAGCTGCAGGGGGACTCGCTGTGACTGCTGGGTGTGAGGAATGTCTTGTGTTTGCTTTTGTTCTCTTTTAAGTTCTATGTTGGCAGCTTCCAGTGGGTTAATGTGTGACAGATAATGTTGGAGAAAGCCCCAAATGTCATTGCTCCCATAAGATGTGCATATTTGACGCTTATTACAGAATTATGATAATCATGATACGTGTACGCAGTGTGTTACTACTTCATAATATCACCGTTACCATTTGTCACCATCACTGCAATCATCATCTACTTCTACCACTTCTACAACAGCAACTACTACTACTACTACTCCTGCTATTATGTCTACTGCTACTACAATTACTACTACTACTAGTACTACTTCTACTGCTACTACAATTACTACTACTACTACTATTACTACCATCACTTAGACAATTTCTACTATCACTATCACACTAAGGCCAAGTAAAAAAAGAAAGTAGTTTCTCGTCCGAGTTTTTTGAGCAAGGCGATGAGGGAGGTCCTTACTATTTGATATCTTACTATTTTTTCAAGGATCGTCAAAATGAAAGTAATGTTTCTCGTCCGGTAATTCTGAGAAAGGTAACGAGAGAGGGCTTTACAATTTTCTATATTCAATTTATGAAATGACACTGCACACACATGCACATAGTCACAATGACATGAAAATGTATACAAACTCGATACCGTACAATCTTCACAAGCATTTGTACAGTACAATTCATCCGCTTAAAATATCAGAAACGGAGAAAACTACGAACAACGCGCGAAATATGCGTGGAATATCAGCGATTGTTCGCAAAAATGTTGCCGCTATCGCGTTCACGACGTACCGAGTGCGCTGTACATCACAGCCCATTAGGCCGGCCCGCCGCGCCGCCCATCCAACTACAGTGCAGTTCGACTGCTTTGTGGGTCATTCCTTCTTGCCGATCGGCCGAGCTCGCAGTGTGAAATGCATGCGTTATTACATACGCACTACACACAGAAGCTACATTGCAGCTGTACTACAGTCTACAGCTAAGTAGAGGACGCAAGGCGTAAAAATTAGAAATGAGACGTCACGATTGGTAGGTGAATTGTCGATCTTTTTTTTTTTTTTCGGCGGCCGAAAAAATAGTAAATGGGTCATTCCATGGGGTTGGGCCTGCTCTAGATTTTCATGTTGTGCAGGGAATAAAAGTCATATTCTGAAAATTTTATCAAATAATTGCTTGTGGTTTGTGGTTATTCTTGGAGAGAGATGTGTGAAGAATTATTTGATGAATAAAAAACAAGCCTGTGTACAAATTTATTTTGTCTGTGACTGTTTCATTGTTGATGTCTCATGGTTTTTTTGTGGTACCAGTTGTGACAAAAATATATGCCATTTTCATGGCAATGTAATACAGAAATACACAACCTTTCAGCATTATGCCTATCATAATTAAGAGAGGCAAGGTGACTTCTACAAAGACTATAAGGCACATAAACATGTGTCACAAAATAAGAACGCCAGAGCATCTTGAAGCAACCTCATACCGATGTTACAAACGAAGTCCGCGGCGATTTTTGTTGTAACATCGGTATTGCATGGTTTTACATACACTTATAATCATAATATGATCAGAAACTTGATTTCTATAATTAGACTCATATTTTAGGAGTATTATTGTCCAAAAATTAGCATCAAAAAGCTCCAAATAAAAGAGAAAACACAGAACATATTACCGTACTTCCGTCCGAAGTCCGGCCTCTTCGTGTAACATCGGATAAGAAAGTCGCGCTCGCGACAAAAAGAAGAGCTACTAACTTCAGCAACCGTATTTACGTCACTGGCAGTACTTCCCCAACGGCGGGAAGACCACTTACAGCCCGTTCACACCTACCTGGACGGCGCAAGACCCGTTTTTCTGCTGTAGTCCGTGTTACATCGGTACGTGAATTTCGATGTTTCCGATCGGGAATTTCAATGTTTCCGATGTCAATCAGTAAGCTTGTACGCTATTTTACGAAGTAAATAACTTTTGTCACATTTTGTAAACTGTATTGGAGGAAAAAAACGATATTAAAACCACTAAACTGGCCAAATATACGGTGGACGATGATGCTGTTAACACGCTGTAGTCCCACATACTGAGATATTTGTTACTTGTTCATGTTCGTAATTGTGATCGCCAAATTTCCCCTTTTATGCCCGTCTCTGCAAAAGGAGCATGTGTTCCTCTCTTAGAAAACCGTACAAAAGTATGTCCAGTGTATCTTCACGGCAATATAACATTATTTTACCTCCCGATTCTTGTGAATTTTGGACCTTACTTATGTCATTCGTATCTACCAAGTAGATGTGCTGAACGTTAGTACGGGACTATGAAGTTGGAATACGTACACTGCGTCTGAGCTAAAGAAAAAGTTTGCCCAATTTTGTTGTTGATATTTTGGGAATTAAGAGCTGTTAGATTCTTTCTCTTGAACAGATTTACAATGTCAGAGTTTTCCTTTCAAGATTTCACTGACCTGTTAATAGTGTTAGATGGCTTTACGGTGCTCTGATGAAGCAGTACATGGGTTCACCGTTTCCATTCCACGTTCACCCACTGTAAAGTCTCAAAGCTAAAATGCCAGTTTCGTATTCATTTTGGGTAGGTAATTGGTAGGAAATAGTTCCATGTGTACCGCAATCAAAATTGGCATAATATTGGTCTATCCTATCCTAAAAAGAGGGCAAAAATTTTGAATTTGATGGGGATCGAGTACCGTAAAAAAAAAGGGGGGGCCTAGTATTTTGTTTGAGGTCTATTTGGAATAGGACCGTAACCGTAAACCTAACCCTATCCCTAACCCTAGCCATGACACTGGGGGCAGCGCCCTGCCCTTGGCCTTGCTAGCTTACATAGATGTGAAAAAAATAAAAAATTAGCGTAGAATAAGAAAATGATTTTTTTACATGCTATATTATTATTAATATTATTAACATTACTGCTGTACATCATTTTAAGCGTAACCCATATTTTTTTTTTTTTTTTTTTTTTTTTGTTGGTGGACGGTACACATGGAACTGTAGCCAACTGGTATGACAAGAGGTAGAAAGGTAAGCAAAATTGTCCAAATTATTTAATTCCATTTATATACACAGATACATCAACAGGAATATAAAGAGTACACAGACACAAATTTTCTGTTAATTCTTTCATTTTATTTCTCTTCACACCTTTTGTCCAGTTTGTTGATGAATCTGCCATGGATCCTCCTCTGCCGCCGCTACGTGATTAAACTACGTGAAAGAGTGAAAAGGGCACAGCCACAGCACTCCACAAACAGAGAGAGGAAGCTGGCAAAGCAACACCAAAGAAGAGCGAACATAACAAACTAGACAAAAAGAAAACTGCACGGAGGGAAAATGGACATTGTAGAAAAGAGCAGAAATTAACTTCAAACAAAGAACATGGAGAAGACAAGAAAACTTGTATGATTTCTCTTTATTAGTTTTCATAGTTGAGTTGACAGGTGATGAAGTTGTTAGTCAGAGTATATAAGGTCATATTGTGTAAGGCTCGACATCATTCTTATTATTATTATTAAGTCTACCTTCTTTCATACCAGAGTTACAAAGAATTGAAGTCTGTGTAACATAGGTGTTGTTCCAAAGGTATACAGCAGGTATAATTCCAAAGAACTGTTACATTAGTGTTATTCATGGGAACATACATAAAGTCTATGTGTGTAGGTTTTAACATCTGACACCACAACAAAGGAAATCAGTTGATATGTCGTAATGTACCTATGTTACGAAGACATACTGTCCGTGTAACATAGGTAGTATACTGTGGACAAGGTTGTAGTACGAAAACCCCTGATGATAACAATAAAATCATGTTTTCACTTGAATGTCCATACAACTCACTTGCCTCGACTGTAGTTTTTTAAAGAATATTGTTATTGTGTCACTCTTGAGGAAAAAGTTAAACCTTTGGTTAAAATTGTAAATGGTTTGTAGAAAAAACATGTTAATAAAAGTGTTTTGCAGTTGATATCAGAATGGACAATCTTACTAATAATGATCTCGTGTGCCTGTCAGATAACATGTTGATGTGTTATGGTGGAAAAAAACTGGGATATGTTCATTGTTATCATTTCAGAACACAAAATTATTGAGGATGTCACAAAATGAAGTCCATGTAACGTAGGTATTTGTCATACCTGTTTACCCATGCTGACTGAAAGTGTGCGAAGTAATAAACAGATTTCTAGTGGAATAAGTTGAAGAATGGGAGTAACAAATCAGGGGAAAAAAGAAAATTTCAATTTACCCAACTTGAATTTTCAACTTGTATGTCACAATTTCAGTCCCAACCCCATGGAATTACCCAAATATCAAAAAAGTCGATGCGGCAACTGAAAATCGATGCGGGCGGGGAGCGGGCTGGGACGAGAATTATGAATTTCTTGGTATTTTCAGCGCCATTTTGAAAATAGCAAATAGTAAAAAAAATCGATGCGGCGGCCAAAATCGATGCGCGCGAGGACGAGAAACTGGTTTCTTTTTTTACTTGGCCTAACCACTACTATTTCTAATAATCTTACTTCTACTACCATTACTGAAACATTACCTCATCTACTAGCTACTACTTCCGCTATTATCATTATTATCATTACTACTACTACTACTACAGTGTACTACTACTGCTGCTACTACTACTGTTACTACTACATGTACTATTAAATGCAATTAATATGACTGCTGCTGTGTCTTGCTAAACTTTGAGATTCCAGTTTCAAATTCATATTTTAAATTTCCAGCAGCTGATAACTGGTAATTTTATAAAAATTCGTTTCCGTAACGACAATGAATTAGACCAAGTTCTACGGGTTGAAAAAATGATAGACTTGGCAAAACAAGTGAAAGGTATTGTAATCCTAACTTTAAATTAATGACCAAAAAAAAACCACCCAATAATAGCACTATGAATTTAATTGTGTTTCAACTTTGCAGTTGACTTTAAATAACATTCAAGAAAACACAAACTGTTCATAATTTTCTTTTAAGCTAGGCCCCTTTCTCCAGCCCATAATATTTCCCTAAAATGAATTAAGAATTCCCCGTTTCATGTGTACTGTAATCATGATTTTGATACTTGATCAACACAAGTGTACCTTCAAAAGGAGGTAAACGCTTCAGCAGAGTAAATTTACAAAAAGACATATGTTCAAACAGGCAATCAATAGTTGCACCTGATGCTGTACAGATGACATTCATTATGACTGCAATGCAATCTGAATTTGTGAGCATTTTGCTGAACTTTGTCCTCTCTGGTGAGTTTCATATGAAGCCTGATTAATAAGCAATTATCTTGAATGTTTGGATAAAATTTCTGATAATGATAATTTGAGAAAAATCAGACAAATCAATGATGAAACAAGCCATGAGGGGGGTAATTGCCCGGATACGGTATAAGAATATTTCATAGAGGGAGTGGTTTAGAATCTCATGCCAAGATTTTGCTGGAATCATAATCTACATGTGTTTCAGATTAAATGCACTTACCCTCACGCTTGTTAATTTGATGGTATACCGAATATACAAGTATTGCACTTCTTGCATTCATCGTATCACACTCAAAAGACGAATGTAAGTTGTACCGTATAGATCTCCTCTTTCTGTTTACAGAAGGGATGTATGAAAATAGTACTACAGAGACAATCAGTGTAATATTTCGTGGAGGGAGTGGTTTAGAATCTCATGCCAAGATTTTGCTTGAAACGTTATCTTCATGTGTTTCAGATTAAATGCACATACCCTCATTCATGCCAAGATTTTTCTCTCAGTAAATTATCAAAGTTTGAGTAAAACCACGTAGGAGCATCAGCACAACCACACAAAAACACAAGAAAAGCAAAAGACATTTTAATATTAATTAAAATATCATAGGCAATAAACCAACTTTAATTCTACCATGTAATGGTATGAATCAACATATCAGTACAGCATCATATTTATGATGTTCACATGCAACATGTATCCCATGATCATGAAAAATATCCCTGCTAAACAAGTTCAGTACTTTGGGATGGGGTTGTGATGGAGATGGGGGGGGGGGGGGGGGTAGACCAGTCTGAAGCAATACAACTTTTCATGTATGACAATACATGTTACGACAGTGTATAGGTGACATTCAGGGCAGATTGTTTTTTGCTCCATAGCAGGGATCCTTGTCTTTCAACACTAATGGATACAGCAGCTGCGTATAATAGTAGCTCTTTGAACATGAACTTCGAGGAAGCTAATAACAAAGAAAAGTGAAAAGGTTATCGACAGAACATTTGGACTGATCCCTGATATCCTTGATCCTTTGCATGTTTTTTTAATATATAATAACATGCAATTGCAGTCTGAATATTGTTAGTTACTATCATCAATGACTAGAAACTTAAATGGACCACTTTACACTTTTATGATTCACTTTTTTGCTTGGTGATGTTGTAGAAATTTAACAAAATTCTGCACATAGTATGACCCAGACCTACATACATGTGCTTCACAATATGTGTGCATGTAGGTCCTATATAGTATAAAGAGAGCATTCCTCGACACATATCATCTAACCTACGAAGTGGCTGTACTTCGAGGCCAACAGATGGGTTCTCACATTTCAAACTGCCATAGATTGTGCCCTCACGTCTGATCGATGAGTGATAACTTGACATTGAGTGGAGAAATAATGCATTATTTCCTGGGTAAAGATGATATACACGGAGAGTAAAAGGGAGCTAGAGACAGTGAGCAAGGGAGCTAGAGAGACTGACTGACAGACAGACAGACCATAGACAGACAGCTGCACTGCCAGACAGACACAAAGTTCGCTAAGCACAAGATAGATTCATAATAATTCTTCTTTTTTTCCAGTGGAACTCATTCCTCTCATCACCAGGGCCCCGTTGTATAAAAAGATCTTACACCCCTTTCAGTAACATGCATGCAAAATTGGCGCGCGCCAGGCAGTAAAAATTGCATTCAGCAACTACAGCAGAATCACACTACTTTTATGATGACCCATTCACGAAACTCGCCACGCAAGGGATAACTACCATGGTAACTGAATGCGCACTTTGGCGGAGGCACGGCAAGGTGATTATGACCTTTGACCGTGCAAGGAATTTTGGCCCAAGCCTGGCACTGCTATCATTCATAAACTCTTCGATCGGCGCCAGGCCCATGCCTGGTGCTAGCTTACAGCAGGACCAAAATGACCCGAGCCTGCATGTGACACGGGCCAATTGGCCCGACCCATTCATAAACTCAAAATGTTATGACTTGGCTCAGGCCTGAGCCAAAGAGTTAATGAAAGGGGTAATAATCAAACATAAGTCAGAAAATGCAATATAAGTCAGGTATCAATCAGAATTTAGTATTCAGACTTATATTTCATCTTTTGACTTATGTTTGATCTCAGCTTTTATGCAACCGGGCCCAGAGGACAGCACTGAATGCAAAGTATACACATAAGACTCGGCTCACACATTTAAGTTCCAATATGCTCAACTCTCGATTGATTGAAATTCAAGCTGCATCGATTTCAAATGCAAGTTTTCACGTAACCGGGCCATGGAGTGTGAAGCAGAAGCCCTCATATTGCAAAGCATTGTGGGATATGTTCGTGGTTTATGGTCATAGATTCAGGTCACATAGTTGCCCCTGTCAAGAATATATCATTTTCTACCTCCTCTTATTGCAAAGATGTGTGCAACATAAACATCTGTGCCTTCGTTGAGAAGTTGATTTTTTATTTATTTCAGCTCATACATTTGTACAGACTTTACTACGAGAGACCCAACAGCTCCATTCCACATGGAATGGCATGAGTTCAAAGTTGACAAAAAATTTTACTTGCAGGAGACTGAACATTGTTTTCAACGAAAACTGCAAATCTGAAAAAAAAAGCAGTTAGCAGTGATTTATGTTGTTGAATCTGACAGGCGTTACTAAAGTGAACCAAAAAACCTGAATATCAGTGAGACACCTGGACAGCTTGGAGAGTGTTCTACAAACATACTATGCAGGGAGGTGTGAGAGAGAACCCCTCTTGTACCTCCCTGGTCCTCTGGGGTCCCCTTTCTTCTTTCATCATCTATGTTTATTATATGTCACAGAGTATCATCTCCCATCCTTGTTTATTTTCCTTGAAATATGATTCAATGTAATTCTTTTAGTCATACGAGGCAGGTTTGATTCTCCGGGATTTGACGGCACTTGCCAAACACGGCTACTTCCTCCTTTACCATCTGCACGAGACAGGAAAGTCTTCAGTCGTGTGACATTTGAACATGTCTGCCCCCAAAAAGCTCCCGTACACAACGACTAGGATGCAAGCAGAGCAGTAGGGGCTAGCCACAGAGAAGCGCTTTGATCCCCCAAGGAATATGTGGTGTAAATTTAGCCAAGTCTCCTTAAATTGGCATGCCGTTGACACCCTGGTTGTGCTCAGAGCATGATCTCAAATCATGTGCGGTGTAATGTTTTTTTCTATATCATCTGCATCCTGGTACTTCCTCAATGATAGTGCAATTATGTATGCTGTATTGTTTTAATGGGAAGAGTGTGTTCTGTGAATACTGCATCATATGAAAGAATTACAGAGTATGCTGTGCACTTCAACTTACAGCTGTAAGTTTGAACTTCACGACAGTAACATTTCATGGGCTGTTCCTGTGAGATCCATTTCCCTTCTCCCATACTGTTACTCATAGTACTAGCAGTCTTCAAATTGCTCTATTTTAGATGATCTATCATCAATCACTCCCGTCTGGCCCCAGGCTACACCTCTCCCGGATTTGGAAATCATAACCCCTAAAATACCAGTACATAAACTGAAACATGTGATGGCAAACTTACAATACACTGTACAGCCAGCTACACCAAAGAATGGAATAATCTGGATCTTCCATCAAAAACAAAATGGAAAAAAATAAAACAAAACAAAACAAAACAAAACAAAACAAAACAAAACAAAACAAAAGCAACATGAATCTGTCAGTTCATAAAAGGACACATCTTGTCCCATAAATAATAATTCACCTGATTTCACTTGCATCATTTCACTGAATAAAATAAATAATGGCATAGTACCTTTTTAATTCATGTACACACAAAATTTTACCCTATTGCCTGAAATGTGCATACCAAACTGTGTCTAGTAGGAAGGGTGCATGAAATGCAAATTGTATACATGTGGAAACAAAAAGATTAATCTATACCTAGCTCTTTCCTCATCTCTAACAGACTTTAACACATTGTGATGGCTAATGATTTGATATCATTTGATTTGCTTCAAAATGTACACGTATACAAAAATCATAAAGCTTTAGGTACAGAAAACCACTGGTGCAATATACTGAGCACTACCGGTAACTTCCCCACAATACTTCAATCATTGTTGCATAACACAAAGCCAATAAATCTTTCAACAACCACTTTGTAAATTATCCATTGTGATGAGAAATGAGTAAGCCATTGTATCACTCAAAATACATCAGGTAAACAAATAGTGTGGTCTAAATTACAAATACCATTTTTCTTTTTTTAAATGAGCAATTCAACAGGCCACATTTGTCTGACCATACGGACTGTTGTAAACCAGTGGTATCTTACTACCTGGCTTCCTTACATATTGCACTCTGACATAAAAAAGAAGAAAAGAAAATGGACTGCTCCTTAATATGTAGTTTAACTATTTTTCAGACTTTGTCAAATATTCTGGAGGCTACCCCTTTCTCCTTTTCTCACCTCCTCATGGTTGGGAAAACCACACCCTTCCATATCTCCTCCCCCACCCCCCTTAAAAAAAAAATGCAGAGATCCGTTGTTGGATTTCACATACCTTCAGGAAGAAATGGATTTGACCCCCATCCTCCATGATAATAAGTTTTTTATCATTTCTACACAACCACGCTCTCAAGAAATGTTTTATAAGCATTAGTATTACTATATCATCATAATATACTCATGAAGCCTAATATTTCTCGGTGAACATGAATGGGTTTACGCAATGATCTACATTGAATTTTATAGATATTTGTCAACATCATTGCTGGTCCATCTCACCTGAGCATAAAATTTGTTGCTGTTCAATGTCTATTGAATGGCCTGTCACATTCAATCTTAGGTAATAAATAAATGTAGGAAAATGCATTGCCAAGAATGTCATGAGATTTGTAACAGAAGCAGCAGCCTTTCTCACTTGTACAAACAAAATAAAACAGAAGAAAAGAAAAGTAAATCAACACTTTTCTGTGATTAAAGTGGCAAAATTCACAATTTCATTCACACAAGTCAATGGATGAGATTCTGAACCGTCAAAAATGCTACAGAGTATCACAATCTAGAAATGTATGAGCATTAGACCTTGATGATTCAAGGTTTCTAAGGAAATTGTACAATGTATGGCTGTGTGATTGGTTGTTCCCCCCCCCCCCCCAAACTTTCACACTACACTGCAGAAGTCACACCTGCTACTTAGCCGAGAGGCGCTGTCAGCGGCCGTGACGAGTCGATTGCCATCTCAAATAGGAAGCAGATGACAGATAAGAATCTCCATGATATTTTCCCCCTTGTCGTCTTCTGACGAGGCAGCGCTAATCAGCTCATTTGCAGTCGACTGAGCGACTGTGGCATCCCGTCCCCGAAGCTGATGACATTATCCTTGTGTCTCGTTTTGGGTGTAATTGAGTTCTCATTAATTGTGCTACTTTTAAGATAATTAAATGATCTTATGCCATGAAATGCACACTGCAATAGTTCACTAGTAGTTCTAAACACACAAGATTATAGGGTAGCATGTGGCTCCCCTGGAAATCCAGCTACCAGCAAATTAATATCTTTATAAATAAGGTTAACCAATTATCATCCTCTAAATTCCAAAGTATGTGCAATTGGAATTCTAATTACCTTTTGTTATTGCTTTAACATTCACTGACAGCACATGTATTTGACACAGTAAGAAATTGATAAAATGCTGTGAAAATACCTATTTATTATGTTACAAATTCAAACAATTATGACACATAAATCCCATGAAAAAAATGGTGATATTGTGACGGATAACAAATATTCCATGATGAAATAATTCATGAAACAGAAAGTACAACATTCCCTCCAAACAGTGAACTATTGAGGGAAACATTCATTACAAGGTTGGAAATAGGAAATCACAAAAGCACCAGTCCAAACAGGAATACTTGATATAAACTTATGTAATATGTATGAGACCATGATAAAACACAATAAAGACTTTAGAGGAATCCTCACCAATTTATGAGCAGCTGGCATAAAAGAAAATTCTCCAGGAATTTCAGTTCCATGTATATTGTTGATGGAGAGGAGCATCTCAGTTTGAAGTACTAACAAACAGTATTTACAATTTTAAAACGAGGGTAAAATATCAATTAATGAAGATATCAAAGTTGGACAAAAAGGGGGAACTGAGCTGTTTATATTCAGTCTTGATAAACTACATTTAACTGAAGTAAGGCACACATTCCAAGTCTGATTTATATGGAAAAAAATGATTCATCATCATGGAATTATGTTATGAAGACATAATCCATCCCTGGCACTGAACTTGTGCTTCCTTCCATTAATCTGCAGCAACAAGCTCCAAACCAATCATATCGTGTGATATGTGTTCCAACTGGATGTCAAAGTTTCAATCTTTGCCAAGTACAGTAATCTTTGGTTTGCACGTCTGGTCTCGAGTACTCTATGAAATCCTACATCTCTACAGGGCAGGAGAGAAATGCTTTCATGCTGTCAATCTTTAGACAAACTAAAAAAAACTGTCTGATTTGGAATAAATCTGCGAAAGCCCACGGTTTTTTTTTTTCCAAAACACTTTAATTTTGAGAAACATTAATCACGACTAACTGGTCACTTCCTCTGAAGAAGCATGAAAACTGGCTGCGATAAGAATTTAAAGATGTCAGTAAAATTGCCATTTCTCAACATTCCCTCTCACACTTAGTGTGCTGTGATCTGCTCAAAGTAATTGTCAATCAGCAGTGCAAATGCTGTGAAGAAATAAAGTAATCACTTTTCCAACTATTTTGAACAAAAAGCATACAAAAAACGAGCTTGACGAAGGAAAATGTACCAGCTAGAATCAAAGAGAATCACACTTCAGAGAGTATTTTTGTGCTGAAGTCCTTCAGCCAATATATGCAGAACTCTCAACGATTGACTCCACATTTGATATCAACTTGCAAACAACTGCTGTGCCCTAGTCAACATCTTGAGGTTAGAATAAATTCAAGATTGTGGGTGACATTTACATAAGATGAGGGACTGCAGAGCCATGCACAGGTTTGTGTCTTCAGTGAAGTTTCGGCAATTAACCCTAAACATCTCCTTTATAAAATACCAGTAAAATCTGATGCAGTGTATGACACAAAGTTGCTGATGGCAGGACAAGAGTCTAACTCAAATGACAAAGGTTAGTATAACAGTTAAACATTCTTTACCTAACATTAAAGCAATGCAATCAGAACCTCTACTGCACCAAGGGTGCATGGTACTTTCATCATGGATGCCCCGCCACCCCCTGGCTCTATTCTGATTCCACCGCTCTGAAAGAATGGAGCAAAGATAAATTTTAAAGCCAATTTACTTTGCACTCATCTACAATTGCACCTCATTCAAAATAAAGGTTTATAAAAGTTGAAGAAAGTACAAATACTTCAAATTTCAACATAATTTGTAAAATTCATACGTTGAAAAAAATGTGACTGTATCTGAAAGGAAGACTATCAATGATTTTGCAATATTAGCAGCATGAACAGCTGTATATAATGTGAGCAAACAAAGGAATTAGCCCAAAGCAACTGGCTGCCTTACAAACAATCTTTTAAAGGTCAAACACATTGACTTTGTCTCAAGAATCCTCAGGATCAATGCAAAATTCCTGTAGCACTTAGGATGGAAAAGAAGGAACTATTTTATCCAAACAATGAAAACCCTTAATGAAGGCAAATTGTACTTTAATCACACAATTGTGAAGTACTGTACATGCTGTATGTTGTTGGAAAAATTATCCATTTTATACAATTGTACACATTAACATATATAATACTGTAAAACCAGAATTTTTAACAAGCATGAAACTTATTCAAAATTTCGTGCATAGTCAAGATTTGCTCAAGTGATTGTCTTCACATCGTACTGAATTCCAGCGGCACTTTGCAAAAGTTTCATGCCAGGAGTGTTTTAGGTTAATTACAGTATGTTACTTTTATAGATTGTACAATATGTATTCAAATTTGATATGACAACTATATCATCATCACCAAGTGTAGTCTCAGCATAAAAACTTGGTTTTACTGCAACACTGGCAAACTTGAAGGTGACATTTTTTTTTCTCTGTCTTGGAAGAAAAACACGACATTTGCACCATAAAGCAAGAGGGATGCTCACAGTCTTGATCAATCTAACTTACTGCATTTTCATGACACCATCAAGAATACAGATGGGCAAAAAATATTGTTCCATTGTCTCAATAGGCGTTTTCACATCAGCCCAATGTTTCGAAATAGTGCGCTATTTTCTGACTTGGGAAATAGGAAAATATCCCGAGCTTGGATTTTTATCGGGCTGATGTGAAAACGCCTAATGAAGAGGAGGTTTGGTATATTCACAAGTACATTATGTGCAACATAATGGGAAATAAAAGGAATTTCATCAGGACTAATTTTCTTTGATTCCTTTGGTTTTGCCTGACAGGAAGACCCTATTCATTTCAGAAAACCAATGCATTAGTGCTGCCATGTATCATAAATGGGAAGTTGTACTTCATAGTGAACTACGGTACATACACATGTATTTCTCTATTTAACTACAGATCAGTTATTATGGCCAAATTCCATTTTATGATACAGTTTGTACATTGTAGTGATGTACACCAAATGATTTGCAATCTTCTCAATTTGCTGGAAAGAAATTAAAGACAAACAAAATAGACCATAACATCATAACTTAAAAATTTTAAATATCATTAAGTTTCAAAGTAGGATTGTTTTCCTTGGACATGATGCAAAGAGGCAGGTTTATCTGATTTTATTTATTTAACACTTTGGGAGAAGAGCTACAATCAATTTTATATGATTGTATCAACTTTGCCTTCATTGGAAGTGTGGTGGAAATGGTCAACTTGACCCTGTTGATCTATACTCTGTTTGAATGATTGCCAAGTCACTACCTTCACATTTCAGTCTACAAGACATCCCTCCATGACTTGCTTGGGATTTGTACCTCAACAACAGTAAAATTTCAATAGAAATTTTAAACATCTTTACAATCAATATCTTTTTTTTTTATTCTTTATCATCATAAAGTGTAGAGAATTTACTTCACTTCTCTGCCTCCATGATTCCAACACTGTACAGTAGACATTAAGTTATCAACATTAACACTGACATTAACTTTACATGCCATGAAACTAGTGTACAGGACTGCTTTCCTAATTTGAAGGGGGAGGGGGAGTTAACATTTATAAGTTACTTTGTTGTAGCCTGTCCACAGACTTCTGTTCAGTGTGTGTGTGCACACGCGTGTGAACCTGTCCAGCTAAACTTGTATTCACTCACTCTCTCAGAACTAACATCTTGATATTTAGTCACTGATAGTATATAGGCAACCAGGATGCCCATGGTAAAGACATCCTTAAAGGACAAGTTCACCTTCATAAACATAAGGATTGAGAGAATGTAGCAATATTAGTAGAACACATCATTGAAAGTTTAAGGAAAATCGGACAATCCGTTCAAAAGTTATGATTTTTTGAAGTTTTTGTGCAGTAACCGCTGGATGAGAAGACTACTGCAGTGTATGAATAACGTATATGTCACATGCGTACAACAATATAAGGAAAATATAAAGAGAATTTCACAAAATTTCATCTTTTGAAAAAAAGTACACATTCCCTTGACTCGTTACCGACATATGTTATGGGTAATATTATTCCCCCTGCCTTTAGAAAGAGGCAAGTCAAGAGGTCTTTTATCATGCGAAAAAAATGAAAATATGTTGAATTTTCTTTACATTTTCTTTATTCTGTTGTACGCATATGACTCACAAGCTGTAGTAGTCTCCTCATCCAGCGGTTCCAACACAACAATTTTAAAAATTCATAACTTTTGCATCGATTGTCCAATTTTCCTCAAACTTTCACTGATATGTTCTACTAATATTGCTGCATTTTCTCAATCCTTATGTTTATGAAGGTGAGCCTGTCTTAAAGTAGGAACTTTAAGACTGAAAGAAGAGCTGGAAGGACAAAAGACAGGAAATGATGAGCCAGGAAGTGGCACTGCCATAACCATTTATGTACAAGGAACTTTAGGGAGTGTGTTTTAATGAATAGGGTATTCTGTGCTAATCTGCACTCAAAGCATACAGAGGCCGAGGGTTAAATCTGCAAAGAAAAAGCTTCTGCACCATGGCTTTATGGTGTCATTGAAAAAGGATGCACATTACGTATAACAGAGTCTTGTTTCGGTGCTGTTCAGAATTGATGCTTGAGTATATAATTCCAGTATGGTCATGCACTGTCATACGAGACTGTATTAAAGCTTCAAGCCCTAGCAATATTAGGTGTCAATTACGGTAAATATATTTCCTCATCCTGATCAATTTCTCAGTTCAGATTGGTCCTTAGCAAAACAATAAAATGCTGTATTCCCTTAGTATAGATATCATCAGTGGCAGTATCTTTTTTTTTTTCTTCTTATCATTGGCCACTCAGCATGACAAGTTGTCAGTGTCCTATCTTCCATGGCTGGCAGTGATCAGCAATTGTCATAGCATGGGGGGGGGGGGGGGGGGGGGGAGGGATTTTGCGATCCTTTAACTTTTGAAAACCTAAATGTTTGTTAGCCGTGACACTGTCTGGAAGGCTTTGCCTTTGATGACTGAGTGAAGGATAGTTTGGGGCTGTTGAGGTTTGCTGATAATTCAGTCAGAAACAGCACATGATGCCCAGACAGGGGGATATGTCATCAAGAAACTCATTCAGTATCAGCTGGCACAGCAGCTGGTGAAACCATCGTACACAACAACACGGACGAGGTTGCTCACGTAGAAAAAGCATCAAAACATGAATGTGGGCAATGGTGCATGTCCAGTGCACATATTACCCTTGCCTTGAACACACTGTGCACACACGTATCACAACATCTTCCTTGTCTTGTTGAAGATTACACTATATGATGATGATAAACAAGAAACAAAACAAAACAAAACAAAAGGCATTTCATTTGAGCTCAATGATCAAGTTGGTCAATAAAACATGTAAAGGTGTAGCACACATCATTCTGCAAATGCCACTTTCACAGCTTGGCAAGTTTCAATGAAAATCTATAAAAGTGTATCAAAGGGCACATTAAAGTTTAGTGACTGCTTTGTACATTGAAGTTTAAAACCAAGAAAGTGTTTAGTCATGATGTCTATTAATTTGCCTCAATTAATGTGAGACTGGAAAATTCTCACCTTTTCCATGTATGCTATGAGGGCTTCCCTGTTGTTACGCCACTCTGGGGCAAGCTGTGCAACCACGGGATACTTGCAGCATGATAACTCCACTGTGATTTCAAAACAGTTGCTGTTGAGGTAATTAAAGTCCTGCATCCCTCCTGGAAAATGAACATAATGGAATGAATGACAAGAAACATGGGATATTCCAAAGCCTATCATTTCTATCAATACTTACCTTAATTTGTTAATGACACAGAAACAAGAGTGAAACACTTCACATTTTATCTTGTAGAGTATCATTTGGTGGGATATACCCAAGAATTCCCTAAATGTCATCACCTGATTGAGCACATCATACAGCTGTATGAGGAGTCATAGATGCTATCATAGGTCTACATTCACTCAATTTACATTGATTTCCACTCATATGCAAAAAGTGGCCTGCAAGAATTCAACTCTATTCAAACCACACATACTGTACATGTACTTCATAAGTAGGCTTCGTGTCCATCTGATTAAAAGTTTACGAAATCTTTATCCCTTGTACACTTTCTTTCAAACCATTTCATCTCAAAGAAAACAAAGTTCTCTCATGAAGTTTCATTTATAGCACTGAGGTTTAGACTGAATGCATCTAGAACTATGATGTGTACTTAATTTATCGTTAAATCTGGAAAAACTTACATCATATGGGAAACCCCACATTATCTGCTATATTATGATGACTATATAAAACTCTGGATGTTGCCTTTACCTGGAACATCATACCACGCTGCTCCATTGGTGATCCCACCAGGAAATGCTTCATTGGCATAGCCGGGACAACCAGTCGTGCTATGCATTGTACGGTGGTTGTTTGCGTACGTTCTGGCCAGTTCCTGGAACAGGGTGTCGTCTGGAGACTTGCTGTACTTTGCCTGTGTGCGGCCGCGGCCCGGTCGGGAATCGTCAAAGGGGTAGCTAGCCACCAGGCTCCCCCCGTGCAGGTTCGCAGACAGTACAAACGGGTTGTCCTCAATCCACCTCATCATCAGTTCTGTCTCCGGCTGGCGGCCCTTCCATTTGTCTCCTGTTCGTGTGTGGAACTGGTCCGGGAAGTTGCGATTGAGATCCACATTATTTGCGTTTGATCGGCCATGCACCCCATTGCAGTCTCCCACAGTGGCAGTGGCGAATCCGTCCGGATTCATAGTTGGCATGATGAAGATGTTTGTGTTGTTCACAAGTCGTGTGACCCGCTTGTCCTTTCCGTAATTTTGAAGAAGATACTCAATCAGGTAAATCAAGATTTGTCGTCCGATTACTTCATTTCCATGCATGTTTCCAACATATTTGAACCACGGTTCCTCACTTTCTACAATATCAGGGTTATCTGTGATCTGCATAACCCAGAGTTCCTTCCCTCTAACACTCTGACCGATGCTCGAAAGACGTGTGATGTCAGGATAATCTACAGCATACTTGCCTAAAAGATTAGTGAGATCGTCGTAGCTATGGTAGTAAGTCGTGTCAATATCTGTAGCAGCTGAGGACGAGGCGCGTTCGAATCGGGACCGAACATAGGACATTTCGTCGCCCGAAAGTCCGGGGAGGCTCTTCCATGGTTCCGGTAACGAAAGCGCTGAGCAAGACACGATGGAGGTGTGAGCCAGACAAAGGATAAAAACACCCAATTTAGGGAGATTTTTCTCCTCCATGATGAAGAACAGGCATTGAATAACCATGAAGAATCAATGTTTTCCGAAAATTAGTTAGATTTTAATAGACATTCACATTAGTGGCTCGGTATTTTTTTGGCAATCACGTCGAAGGTTTTGCACAATAGTATACACAAGGTAAGTTACTGACGAGTGCTTACAACAGCATCCACTAGCACTAGCAGCAGTGCCGCGCCGTGGCGAGATTCCAGGAAGCCGAGCTGATTCCAAATGTGTTGCAAAATGGTATAGAAATCACAAATCTGAGATCCTTGACAAAAGGCATTGCAATCAGTTCCCACTTTTCAGTTTACTTAAATTATCACAGCGGTAAATAATTATGAAACTTATTTCTGTTGCTGGTCTACAGAGCTTGTAGATACTTCCAGCGTGGCTGAGCTGAATGAAGCAGACAGCTAGCTGTGTGTATCAGCGCAGGAATAAACATCATCACACATAAATGTACAGTACAAAGCTGCGCTGGCGCTACTGCTAGCTGCGCAGCTGGCTAGAGTACACGCCATCCGGATATCCGTGCCGTGCCAGCGAACCCCGGCCCGACCGGTCGCCCTCTTCGCAGAGAGATTTGACGTGCCCTATGGTATGATCGTGGATCGTGGATCGTACAAGCGTAAAGCGCAGCGATCGAATGAGGGCGGTATACAAAGTCTGCAAGTTTGTTTACGAAGCTAGCAGTATGTGCATACACAGTAGGGGATCCGGGGATCCATACAGTATACGTGCATAGAGCTAGAGTACATGTGCGTGTACATCATTATCATCATAACGCGGCAGTTGGGTTAAAAATGACATCTGTTTTCTTGTACGTCCCAAACATTATTGGTGAGTATTCCGCGTGTTGATGTAATTCATAATTCATGTTTAGTGTTCCAGCCAGAAAGAGAATTACCAGTTTAGTGCTGAGCTGGCTTGTCGCAGTTAAAAATGGACAAACTGTACTGTAGTGTAGTGTAGCGTTAGAGTAGGCAAGTAAATTTAACGTGTAGTCTAGTCGTTAGGCTTATTCAGCATCTATTAAATTTTACATTACAGCCTACAGCACAGGGCCTATTACACTCTAAGTAAAATGTCCAAAGCCAAAAAGACCAAGGGCAAAGCGGGGTGCTGGGGATGAGGGGCCTGGGCCTGGGCTGTGGGGGTGTTTCACGAAGTCCAACTTAATTTTAAGATTGACTAAAAATTTGGAAAGAGTTCCTTATTATGGGCAAAATGGTGAAATTGTAGGCCCCACTACAGTGCGCGTGCACCCGTGCGTTAATAATAGCAAACAAGGGTACATGTAGTTCGTAGGGATAGGGTTAGGTTTATGGTAGGGTTAGGTAGGGTTGTATTTATGGTTAAATTGGCCGTTAAATTAGTCGAGGGACGTTAGGGAGTCCTTCCGAGAAGAAAGGGAGGACGAAAGATGCTATGTTGTGGAAATCAAAATGAGTGTCACCAAAATGCTACAAGAACTTGATTGGACCACTCTGGAACAGCGCAGAAAAAATGACAGGCTCATTATGATGTTCAAAATACACAATAATCTTACTCCTCTTTCAGCACAGGACTATATTATCAAACAGGCTACTCAGTTGACGAGAGCCTCGCAACCACACTCCTAGTCCTATCGGGTACCATATTCGAGAACTGAATCGCATCGCCATTCATTCTTCCCAAGAACTGTAAGGAACTGGAATTCCCTGTCGTCAGAAATTGTTTCAGCACCATCTGTGGGATCATTTCGAAACCGTCTAACGGTTGATCACAGTGGCTAGTTATTTTCGTCAAATTTTCTATGTGCTTGTTGTCACTGCAGCAGTGTGCAGTGAGAATTTGGTATAATTTTGTCCTACAAAATGGGTCTAGGATTGAAAACTAGTAAGTGTTAAACAGGTCTAAATTTGCAGACTACATGTGTTCAATGAAAGATAAGACCCCTACCCCAGGAGGCTAATGTAAACATTGAACAATTACCCCCTTGTTTTACTTTTAGAGAAAGTATTAACAATCCACCATTCACTTCGTACAGCAATAGGGCTTTGTGTGTTGTACATGTATACAGTATTATGGGTGGAAGTGGCAAGCTGTTTAGTGACAGTATTCAGAGTTCCAGTGAAAGCTTGCGAAGTTGCAGCAGTCTAACAAGTTTGTTCAAGTTTTGTGGGAAAACAACAGGCCCGAATTTGGTAAGAAACTAACTTCTTTACAATGTTTTATAGCTTATGATGATGTGTGTGATCATGTTAGTGAATGAGTAGATTGTAAGGAATATTTACAGAGCAGGATTTGATTTGCCAAATCTCTGTAGACAAATGGGAGTAGACAAAGAAGAAGCCAGCGATGCCCCATGCACACTGGTCTCTCTCTCTCTCTCCTCTTTCTCTCCCCTCTCTCTTCTCCCTTTCCTCTCCCTCTCCTCTCTCTCTCTCTTTCTCTCTCATTCTGTAAGCAGTATGTGCTTGTGCCTTAGAAGTATGGAATGGATGTATAGCGGAATGGTAGGGATGTACAGTGTATTATACCTTTTTGCTGTCGCTGTAGGCAGTTGTGGTTAATGAGTTATATTCTCACAAGTGTTGTTACAGAAGTACAGAAGAACAATGTACTGATACTGTCAAGCATTAGATTGTGTAACATGATTTCTGTGTTAAAGTAGTGGATGTTTAGTAGAAACAAATTGACACACATTCATAATGAGTTGAGATCACAACTTAACGTAATCAAATTAGTTTTGACATTAGTTGACAAGTTGTTAGCTGGTGTATAGTGTTTATAATTGTTAGGTTTTATGTTACAGTTTTATGAAGTTATAATTAAGGTTTTAATACAGTAATTAGTAATAGTTAATAATTTTGAGTTCATAGAATAAGTTTATTTTGTGTACTCTGTTATGGACAGTGATACATAAGGAAAAGTTTGAGAATTTCAGTGTTGATTTATGTAATAATAACTTTAATGATAAGTTGAAATATGATTGAAGTTATGAAAGTTTAAAAGTGAATTAGATTTTGGATAATATTGGAATTAGATTTTAATAAAGTAAATAAATAATATAAATAGTTGAGGATTTAGTTGATTATATAACAGTTAATTCAGAAAACCATAAAATATGGATAAGTTTGGTTTATGATTGGTGAGTAAAGTGAACGATGATATGTATCATTAAGTTAGTGATATAGATTATTGGTAGATTATGTTATTAGACTTTAAATGAGCTAAAATGGTGTTAAATCATGTAATGTCTCATGAAGCCATTCATGTATATTTCAAACGTAAGTTTAAAACTTTGATTTTGTGTATTACAGTTCAGATTGTTATCTGAAGGTCTGTTATGAACTGAAGGTCCGTATGACTGAAGGTCCATTATGAACTGAAGGTGCATATGAACCGAAGGTCGTTAACTAAAGTGAAGCTCAGTAACTGGAAGTCCGTAACTGAAGAGTTGACTGGAATTTCATATTGGAAACATCAGTGTGTTAGCGTAATAAACAAGTATTTGTCACGGTAACCGGATGTCACCTTGCTTCATATTTGACCTTGTGAATAACAACTAAGGAGGGTTGTTTGAATGAACAGTGGAAACTCCTCCATGGTGCGAGTTGTCCTGGAGGCAGTCACACTTGTAAATATCTGTAAATAAATTGTATTATAATGTAAATAGCACCAGTCTGCAAGTATCTTCAGTCTATTGAAGGAGGCAGACTTAATCAGAAGAAGAAGAAGAAATCGGCCCCACCGCTGCATCAATTTCGCGTAAACGCCGTTTGGTGGGACCGCATTCATGAGTGATACTGTGGAAGGAAGCCCCACCGCCGTGCTTACCTACTGATGAATGCCACACGGTGGAGCTAAATTCACAAGTATAAATAGGCGAGCTGCCGGAGTATTAGTACGGACACGCAGTGGTTGGGCCTATTTCACGAGTATGCCTCCTTATGCCCCCACCCCCCACTAAATTACTTTTTTTTTTTTTTACTAATAATAAACTAAATAAAGGTTATATGCCATTTATGGGAAGACTTCCTTTTGAGACATACAAACCCTAGAGTTTTAGCATATCCTTTAACTTATTTGTTTATTTCTATAAAATTACTAACGTTAATATTAGTAAAAAAAAAAAAAGTAATTTATATATTTTGTGCAAATTTAGTGGGGGAGGGCGACATAAGGAACTCTTTCCAAAAAGTTTGGTATGCCACTCGTTTCCCTGTTAGCCTAATCACCACCTACTTTGTCATTGTCATTAAATGTTTACAGAATAATTCCATTGTTATTATCTTGTATTTAATATATTGACTACTTCTCTAACTGTATTATAGTGTATGGACGTCTATCTGCCTGATAAGAATATTTAAAGATAATTTAAAGTTTTGGTACCTCAAAAGTTTCCCTGAATTTCCTTGTCTTAGTTTGTGTTTCAGGTAAAAGTACCTTTCATATAACTAACACTGTGAGACTTACTCGCCCCAAAGTGCTCTCATGTCTGAGTAATCATGCAATAATGGTTTCGTACAATACATGTTTATTCTCGCGGTACTGCGTCAAGTCAAACTAACGTCTCGTTCGAATTTTTCAGGGCCCGCTCTGCTCTGGTTACTGTAGATGTATAAACTGGAAAAGTCCCTTGTTTAGAACTTGCCACTCGTATATCAATAGAATTATTGGAAACAGTATTCAGATTCTAGAGATCTGATGAACGTTGCATTCTCTTTTGTCCACACAGGGTATGTCCGACTGTTGCTTGTATTCAGTAGCTGCTTCTTCTACTCCAGTAATGCCATCCTCTTCATTACCCTCTATATGTGCCAGACCATACTGGATGGTGAGTTACTGTAAAGGCCAAATATTTCGCGAGGTTTTTATTTTCACGAATTTTGCGAGTCAGCTGCTATTTCCAAAATTGAAAACACGCAAAAATATTGACTCTTATGTCATATGACTTATGTGACGTATGCGTTAACATTTCCCCGTTCAGTATAGGACTCCACAATTGCGAATTTAACCACTCGCGAAATTGTTGGGAAGTCCCGATTCGTAAAACTTTAGACTCATGACATATATGGTGTGTACATTACTTCTTATGTTCCTGTTTTTACAGGAGCATAACTTGTGAAGGACATTATTAAAAAGGGTGAGAGTTGCCAGGCATTGTGTATTTTGATAAAATAAATATGGTTGCAATTACATCCCAATGACAAACTGAATGATTTAGTGAAGGTCTGTGTTTATCTTTCTTATTTTTTTTTAAGCAAGTGACTTCTATCTATTTATCATTTGTGACAAATTAGCAAGTGAAATAGTATGTAAGAGGTTGGAGTTATTGCTTACAATTTGTTATGAGTTACAAATTGTATTCTGCAATAAAACTCATCCATTTTTTTGATAGAATTGGACAGCTTGCAGTATTCAAAATCACATTTGTCTGAAAACAGATGAATGAATGATACTATTTTGTTCAAAACTTTGTCACTATCCAGATGATTATGATGAACTTTACTAATATTGCATTCTACTTCTTCTTAGTATAATTATTATCATTATTATCATAATCATCAGTATCATTATTAGTATTATTACCATCATCATTGTCATCATAATCACCATGATTATCAGCAGAATGTTGTTATCAACTATTTTGTTCATATTTTGGGGTTTCTTCCCAACAGGAGTGGATGGGGCGGTAGCAAGAAAACTGAAGCAAACATCTGCATTCGGTGCATGGGTAAGTTCATCTGGATTAGCTCTAGTAGGGATACTCAAAGCCTGTATGTGTGTCCTTGGCTACTAAAACCCATTTTCCGTCTGTCAGGAAATGTGAATGGGGCTCCTCCTGTTTAACCCGTTGAGGATGAGGTGATTTTGTTATTTAACACATATTTCCCATAGACACCAGCCCGAGTAAACTCGGGACTAGTATTGAACTTTTGCCAGCTGGTTAATTATGGTATTCCAGAATTCCTCATTCCTAAAATAAGTTTTCCTGTGTCTATAATCTCAATTTTTGTCATTAAGATATAGGGGTGTGCTCAAAATGTCCACTGGATTCTAATTATTTGCTTTTAAAGATATTACCTACAGGCATATACATTGTACATGTGAGACTTTCACGCACATGTTTTTAAATGTAAGGTACCCTCTTCACCACAAAGCAACTTCAAGCTTAACTGTCAAGATGCACCAATTTAATGTCATACCTGGTTATTGTCGCTGCTCTCAGTAGCAATTTGTACAATCTGTGTAACATTGTCTGTCCCTATGCATTTGTTTTTCAGTTTGATGTGGTCATTGACAATCTGGGCAGGGGTATGCTGTGGTGTCGGTTATACCAGGTAAGTCTTTGAATAACGTTTTCCACAAACAAAAACAAAGAGAAATAATTTTTGTGCATGGATACATATATTGAATGAAATATGGTACGCTAGGAGATGTAAGGTCTTTTGTACACAAAGGAAAAAAAAAAAAGAGAAAAAAAAATCTAGATGTTCAGATGCAGAATTAATTGTACACGGAAAATATCGGATTTCCTGTTCAATTTTGAAAGGATTTTCCTAATGTTGTAGATTTATTGTGTACCTGATTATTTAAATATAAAGTATGTACTACGTATATTTCAATATTTACGAAGTATTGTTTACAGAAAATACAAAATCAAGGATGTTATGAGATTGTGAGTGAGAAGGCCGAGGGTTAAGCATTAAAGAGAGACACCGCACTTGCTTTAATATCCGCTTTGGGTACAGATTGGAAATGTAGACAGATACACTTGGTTTACCCAAAACCGCATTTTTATCATTTGCTTGATGTCATGTCCCCCCTCCCCCCCCCCCCCCCCCCCAAAAAAAAGGGGGGAGGTAAATATCTGATGAAGAAGTTATTGTAAGTTAAGAGGGCTACAGTAGGGTTGAACAAAACCAGGAAAACATTGAGAAAATTGTAACTGTTGCTGAACATTGTATTTGCATGAAAGCAAATTTCATTTTTGACAAAATGAGAAAGAAATCCCAATCTGTAGAAACTGAGCAAAGTTGAAAAAGTAGGGAAAATATGTGACTGTTGAAATATCAGATTTACAGAACAAATGTAAATCTGGTATAAAATAATCTGTGGAGAAGGGAAAATATTGTTACCATCAGTTTTTGCATCATATCAGAAGCCGCCCCCTCACAACCCCCCCCCCCCAAAAAAAAAAAGAGAAAAAAACATGAAAAAAGAGAACCTGAATGTTTTCCATTATGAGTAATGAAAAGAGTTTGTTTTGTCAGATAGTATACCATGTGTGTATCTTGTAACTTTGTTACTATCCTCTGAGATTGTATGCCAGTGTGCAGTCTCATATTTATTTGAATCTGCTTGGACCAGTGGGGCTACTTCTTCGCTGCGCTGGAGTGGCTTGTCTTTGTCTGCACACACAATCTGGGTTCTCAGTGGAAGTCGTCCACAGTCCAGGCGCCATGGTTTGTCCAGAAAGTCATGGAAAAAAGTAAGGCTTTCTTAAGTTGTATTGCCACTGTACTGGTCATTACTTCTCTCATATTGTACCATGAAGTGTTTTGTATTCTCAAATCTTCTTCCAAATGCTATGAGGTTTAGCTCGTACTTAATATTGTCCTTTAATTCATTTGCCCTTTTGTTTTCCTGTTTTCTTCTACATAGCTACACTACCTATCAATGTCAAAATAAAAATAATCATTGTGATATTTCAGATTCAAATATTTTATTATAGTTTAAAGCTAAAGTGGCGTAATTTAGGTGTCAAATTTTACATGAATTTTCATTTTTGTCTGCACAGTCCTGATTTTCTCAAACCTTAAGTCCATTTACTGTTGTACATCTGGACAAAAAAAAAGAAGAAAAAATATCAGCTGTCATTATATGCTTTTTTCGAGGTCACATTGTATTTTTATGCGTCCGCTACGAAGTGTCGCCAGATGCATTATTTTTATGCCTCCGCCACGAAGTGGTGCCGGAGGCATTATGTTTTCGGGTTGTCCGTCCGTCCGTCCGTCCGTCCGTCTTTCCGTCCTTCCGTCCGTCCGTAATGAATTTTGTGGACATTGTAACTACCAAATCCTTTTGAGGTATCCTAATGAAACTTGGCATGTATGTGTATTAGGGGGTGAAGTTGTGCCTATCAACTTTTGGGTGCACATGCTCAAGGTCAAAGGTCAAAAGGTCAAGGTCAAATGCTTAAAATTTTACTATTTCCCCCATATCTATGCAATGCCGGAAGATATTTTCTTGAAACTTAGTGTATACATGTACTACCCAATTAAGATTCTCTGGTGAAAGTTTGGGGTCATGAGGTCAAAAGGTCAAAGGTCAAAAGGTCAAGTAAAATGTTAAAATTTCACTTTTTTCTCTGTATCTTGGAAATTGTTCAATGTATCTTCATGGAACATAGTATATATGCATCTACTGACTGGCAGTGGTTATCTAGGGAAATTAGGGTTCATGGGGTCAAAGGTCAGGGGTCAAAGGTCAAGGGTAATACTTCAAAATTTTATTATTTTCCTTATATTTATGCAATGCCAGCAGGATTGTTTGTTTTAAAACTTGATGTATGCATGTATAACCCAATAGAGATTCTCTGGGATTTTTTTTTTGCCAAGAAGGTCAAAGGTCAAAAGGTCAAAGATCAAGTGAAAGTGCTGAACTTACTTCTTTCTCCATATCTCGGAAGTGGCTCAAGTTATCTTGAAACTTAGTACATGCTGAATTTATGTATGTTCTGCCTGACAGTGATTCTCTTATGAATCAAAGGCCAGATGAAAATGATAACAATTTACTGTTCAATACAGAAATTGCGCTTTTTCTCCATACCTTGAAAATTACTCAGTGCATAAACTTATGAAATGGTCAAAGTCAAGTTAAAGTTCTTAAATCCCCAAATACATGCTCTCTTATTCATCCAATTGAACATAGGTCAAGGAAGGTAAACATTCAATACATTTGTGACAAACATGTCATTTTAATATTTTGCCAATTTTGTGAAAATGTAATCACACATTGTCCACATGTACTATAGACCTATTAGGAGAACCATGCATTATGGCGGAGGCATACCAGTCGCCATAGCGACATTTCTAGTTTTTTCTTGCTTTTCTTTTCAAGACTTGACACCACTGGAAACATGGGTTGTGGAAACGGGAAATATTTGTACAGTCATTTTGTGTCACCGATGATCCTCTTTTCTTTCTATGATAAGACTCACTGTTGTCTTTCAAATACAAAAATAGTAGTGATATTCTGTGTATTACAGTGGTATGTAATAACAAATCTCTCCTATGGAATCAGAATAAAAGTTTATGCTAAAATCACTAGATTCACTCTGTTTTATCCAGCCATATGGTGTACTGGCCAGTTCTTTGAAGACCCATGACTTGTAGTAAACTTCAAGATCCACAACTTTGATTTGACCCAAAGACTAGAAAAGCTTTCGGAGAGCGTGGACCTCTTCCAAGCAGCTCATTTCCACCCATACACTCATGCTGAAAATCGCCCAATTTCCCAATATAGAAGCCTTTTGTTTACATCATCAGCATCCAGCTGTGCGGTGCCTCTTCTGAACAGAGCATGCACTGTTGTGCACATATGCAAACCTCAAATACAAGCAGCTTGAACTCCCCGAGTTCATTGAACATATCTGCCAAAAGATTAAAAATCCTTCAAAAATTCATAAAAATCCCCAAATCACAGCCAAACTTTAATCATCTGTTCCTTGCCTAATTATCAACTTTTCCTGCAAGTTTCATAGAAATTTGTTCACAACTTTTTTTAGTTATTTTCCAGTAGACAAACAAACAAACGTCGATAAAAACATAACCTCCTCCCTTGGCGGAGGTAATAAACCGTACAATCACATTTGTATCTTTTCCCTGATCCTCAATCCAATACTCTTATCCTACATGTGCAGTCTATTTTTGGCCAGTAACTCCTTTGCTTATATGTGAGGTGAGTTTGAAAAATCAATCACATGGGTTTGGACCATGTTAAATGCTGGTTTTCCTTATAGAACATCTCACGTTTTATTTTTGTGTTGCAGATTTTAAGACATTACCAGGGACGTTTGCAATCCTTGGTCTGTTTGTGCTGCCCCTCTGGCTCTACGCCCACTACACCGGAGTTCTAGGGAAGACCCTCCATGTGCCGCTGGTTGTACAGTATGCAGGGATAGGCTTCTTGAGTGCTGGGAGGGCACTGTGCTTCTCAGTTGAGGTGGGTTGATTTTACTTGAAGATGGGAGATGATGAGGGAGAAAACTTATATGGGCGTGTTTACTCAAGAATTGTCAAAAGAGCAGCTTTTGATGGTTTATAGGAATCCAAAACCCAAAGAGAAATGTGGATTTGAGTGAAAGCAGCAATATTAGTAAAACACATCTGTGAAAGTTAGAGGAAAATCGGACAATCGATACAAAAGTTATGAATTTTAAAGTTTTGGTGTTGGATCCGCTGGATGAGGAGACTATTAGAGGTTATGATGTTATATGTGGGCAATGTGATGAAGAAAATACAAAAGAGAACTCCACAAAAACTCATTTTTCATGAGAATTACGCATTCCATCAACTTGATACTGACATATGTTGAGGGTAGCAATAATTCCCCCTGCTTTCTGAAAGCTGTTAGTCAAGTGCTCTTTCATTATGCTAGAAAAGTGAATTTGTGTGTGGAATTCCTTTTATATTTTCTTTATATTGTTGTCCACACTTGACATCGTAACCTGTAGTAGTCTCCTCATCCAGTGGTTCCAACACCAAAACTTTACAAATTCATAACTTTTGCATCGATTGTCCAATTTTCCTCAAACTTTCACAGATATGTGTTCTACTAATATTGCTGCTTTCACTCAATCCACATTTCTCTTTAGGTTTTGATTTCCTTTAAAGACCTGTTGGTATAGGGATACATGGAGTGGAAAGGCTTGCATGGCTTATACCCCTTTCATAAACTCAATAATGCGGATAATATCCGCATCATTTGGTCGTAAAATCGGAGCGGGGGAAGAATAATATGCTTTTTTCTACCCTTCTATTATCCGCATAATAGCAGCATCGGGACCAGATTTGGAGTTTATGAACGCAAACCCAAATAATGCGGATAATTGCCGGGGTGCAGCCTGTGTGGTGAGGAAATTTATAATCGATTATATCTTTTGATAAAACAAGGCCCAGAAGGGTGACATTACTTGCTGCACGGAGTTTTGAATACCTGTTGTAAAGATGCTAGACATGAGATCCCATACTGTATGCATTCTAGATTTTCAAAACTTGGTGGTTAATATGTGAATGACAGTAAAGACAAAGCTGTGATTATTTGACTGAAACATTTGGATTTAAAACTTGAAAGTACGAGTTGTACCCTCCCATTCTATAGAATATCTTTATACATGGTGTGTATGTGAAAAAGAGATTTTTCTTTTTACATGATGTAATGAATAACTTCTGTACTATTTGTATATTGTTCCTCCCATGATAGTTTTGTAGAGTGTGAAAGTTGTTAGAATTTCCACACCACAAAGTATTTCCCAAAAGAGTATCTCTATCATGAGGTGTTTGATTTTATGCATTGTAATGGATGTCATGGTTTCTATCTTTGTGGCAGGTTTTCTTCATCTACGCCCACATCATGTGTCTGGCCAAAGAGAATGAGAAGTGAATAGAGCAGTGCGAAGCCATAGTGTATTTGTGCATCGGAGCAGCGGTCAGTCAAATGGTCAGTGGACTTTGGGATGCCAGCCATCCACACAGTACTAGAAGTGTCAATCCTTCCCCGGTTGTCCAGCCATGGTCTCCAGAGATGACTCTTGACCAGTTTGGGGACTTTCCCTCTGGCACAGTGATTTCACAGCATGATGTAATGCAATAATCTAAGAAAGCTGGGATGCCTTTCAACTGTGTTCCCCAGTGATGAACCAAAGGAATAAAGTATATACCAAAGATAGAACTCATAATGGATGATGTAAGTAAAATGCCAGACATGAATTTGACAAATCATTTTTATTAGGCATTTTAGAGAGGCTGTGCATCGTACAATTGTGTCACAATACTTACAGGATATGCATACTCAATGGGGGAACAATGCAAGATTTTTCCTTCGCAATGAAATATGTTTTCAGCAATGTATAGGTCGTTGAATTGATGTCATGAATTTTTGTCATGAAATTACAGTTAACGTCCAGGCTGAGGCTTTAATACTTTAATTTGCTAGTGTAAGGGAGGCTGTATAGATGTGTACTGGAGTTAAAATTTAATTGTCATTGACAATGCAACTCAAGACATGGATTGATATATGCTTGTCTTTCATCATGAAATATACTGTATACACTGTACATTTTGACATGGCGGCCACTATACCAAAGTTGGATACAAATCCATGGCGTGACCGTGCTCCATCACTTGTTACAGTCAAGTCTTTAGAACCTGTTGTTTTGACAGCAAAATTTGCAGCATTTTTCATGCTTTCAGTTGCCAATTCACTCACTTTCTCACCAACAGTCACAGCATTTTTTGTAAACGCAGCCCTGTCATTGGCTTTGGGATGTTCATCAATCCACAGCATGTTCAAAGGCTCATATAATTTTTGGGCGATGCGCCTTGTGGCTAGAGTATAATGAGTACCCTGTCCGTATTGGTGGGGCCAATTATCGGGAAACTTTGATGAGGGGGGCGGGGTTTAATTGGGTTGTCCTATTTGCCCGCGCACTCGCCTACATCCGGCGCGGGCCTGCCCAGTTTAAATTCCGGACCTGATGAAGGGCGTCCGTCCTTCCACTCATGACGTCCTCTTGGTGGGGTATGTTGCTTTGGGGGCAGTTGGACCGGAAGTGGCAAAATTGCCCACACCTCCAGCAGTTTAGATTTTGTGGTTGAGTGGGGTGTGTGGTTGGTTGTGGGGTATAGCTCTCCTGTTGACTTCAAATGACTGGCCTTTTTATTTAGAAGAACAACAATTGTGTTTAGACAATATTTTGAGTCGGGACACTGCTCTCTCATTGCAGTAGTCATCTTACAGTGAGTGCTCTTCAAAGCCTTATATGTGTTTAGACAATATTTTGAATCAGGACACTGCTCTCTCATTGCAGTAGTCATCTTACAGTGAGTGCTCTTCAAAGCCTCATATGTGTTTACACAATATTTTGAGTCAGGACACTGCTCTCTCATTGCAGTAGTCATCTTACAGTGAGTGCTCTTCAAAGCCTTATATGTGTCTAAACCCCAAACCCCCTTATCAAACGAGATTTGCCAGTGGGCACAAAAGCTTGCAATGTTCTAATCTTCTCCCTGTTTTGAGTCATATAGCTTCTGAAGGAGGACAGCACCTGATTCCACAGTCCCGTAAAGTCCCTCTAGTTCTGTTATAATCTCGTCTACCGAGGCATCAGGTCCCATGTGGAGGACGATCTGACCTGCTTCATCACACCACGTAATGATTTCCTCACAATTAACCCCAAGGAAATATTGTCCTGGTCCTTCTGGAGGCACTCGACCTCGTACCTTCACATTTCAAATGTGACGTCCAATCCTCCCCTTTCTCTTGTCTCCCGAAAAATTTGGTAGCCGTGCACTGTTCTGGAGGATTAAGGGGGCAGTGCTTGGACTAAGGGACAGGACATTTTAGGGGATTGATTGGGATGTTGCTTTTAAGAATAGGGCTGAAAAGGGTACCTCACATAATTTCTACTTTCCTTCCTTTAAGTTCTTTGCCGTTTTGGGCAAGTGCCTTGGTTGCATCCTCTGCAGTTTTAAAGTTGCAGTGTGCAGACCCAGTCATCTCACCCATCAGAGAGTCTTTCTCAAAGGAAATCTCCACTTCTTCCAAATTAAAGAAATCATTCAGATTATTGTCACTACATTTCTCTGGGAGATTCTTAACATACACCGTACAGTCGCCCCACATGTTTGCCATATTGCTCATTGCCACAATGAATATGGACTAAATCGAAATATCTGACTATAAACAACAACAACAACAACAATACGATGCAAGAACTTAGCCTGCATATATCAGTTGAGAGGCGCACTTATTTAATGTATTGTGGCGGCCCCCTCTACCTTCTACTTTGTCATCAGCGTTGTTGTTCTCCTCGTTCATCGTTATTGGAGGATCGGAAGTGGAGCCTACTAGTATACCATCTTTGGCCAGCGTTGTATCATGTTCTGTCTTGTGTTGTCGTTTGTCAGGATTCATCGTTTGATCAGGCCGTGTGTACGATTGTTAAGTCCCGAGCGGAAAGACTTTAACTAATCTTTGAAGCTAATTCTCGTAATATGACAGAGGGCACTATCCACCAAATGAATAAGTTTGTTTCGATCAAAATATATGATCTTGATGCATCGAGGTACTTGGCTACTCAGTACTTATTAAGTGGACTGTTATCTGAGTATACTTCAATGAATGTGATTTATACTAGTTCGAGTTGAATTAGTATAAATCCAATAACAAACTTGAGTATGGGACACAAAATCATAACACATAATCATTCAAGGTCTGTGACTAAGATTTCAGTTTCAACACAAACACAAAAATGTACACTTTATTCACAGAATGTACAACATATGTAATGCGCCACTGTTACAAATCAAACTTATAGCTTTTTATAAGCCCGGAAATTTATAATTGATATAATATTAGCCCAGAGGAATTATTGAGTAAACTTGATAGAATTTCTAAGAGAAGCCGAACTTAGCCAAGTAAATGGATACACTAAATGGCGAAATCTTTATAAGTGTCTATTGGGGGAAAGTTATGGCATCTAATATTTATGGACTGGACTCCAGAATTTTATCCGGCGTCTCATGTAGCATTCCGGCGTCTATTCATCGGAGCATTCCGGCGTCTAATATCTGTAAGTTCCTATAGTACCACGTCTTCTTGGATTTTTCCGGCGTCTAAGTCCGAGGAGTTATAATATCTTCTATTAGGGACCATTCATCTGGCAAAGTATGGGGGGGGGGGGGGGTTAACTCTTAGCTATTTCCATAGTTTCCCATCTTAGTCATCTTAGTCATCTAAGAGCGTACATTGGTATTCGTCTTCCAGGTCTCTAGAGAGTTCTTCTAGTTCCGGCGTCTCTCCCCCGCTCTCCCAAGCTGCCTAAAATTTTACGGTATTTATACACCTTATGTGGACGTTGGAGAGAGCACTCCTACGCGGACGCGGAGTCCGTACGTTCGACACGTAGAATTGCCAGTGCGAACTAAAGTGTGTTTCTTTGACTACCAAAACTTCCTTAATATTAAAAACTGGAATAGCCTATAATGCTACACATACATCAAAGAGAAGAGAAAAACATTCTTTCTCAGATTATTACTATAATTATTCCAAAGAATCTTCAAATTCAAACTGTACGGCCAAAAACGAGGAAATTTCCCCGAACCTCACTACCGTATAATGCACGTCAATACATGCCTCCAATACATAGCTATACACGGGCTTACAACCGATCCGTCATAACATGTCTTAATTCATAGAATTGAAATATTTGTACGTTAATCCAATCAAAGACTTCCGTGGAATTATCATTTATGTCGGTAACCAGATACTTTCCTCAGTGTATAAGATTGAATTTAAACAATAATATGAGTTTTGATATTCTAGGTTTTGGATACGGCAGGTCAACCTCTGCTTTCATGCATAAAACTCCGCACTGTACAGTCTACGCGCACTGTCCGCTATAGGACGCGCGTAATGTGTAATGCGTAAACGACAAACTACGTAAACTCTGTCATTTCAAGGTTACTTCTGAAGGAGAAACACGTACTTTTCTAGCAGCTCCGTTATTCTAAGGAAATGTCAAACCGTTAAACACATGGATTTATCATGAAGGGAATTTCCTGATAATACCTCACAACGAAGTTTCCAACTCTATAACAATAATTATCAAAGTTATCAACGTGAAACTAATGGAGCCTATAAAAGTCTATTCATCATCAATGACAACTACTGGATACATTGACTATAGTGTCAACATTGGTAAGTGATACCTAACGATAATCGCTAAGTTTCAGAGAATATTTCAAGTATGACATAATAATGATAAATCGATCAATGTCATCTATTGTTGTAATAATAGATGCCACTAAACCTTGTCTGAAGTAGTGTTATGCTTCCACAGGGACAAAGATAGCTGGATCGCCAAAGCAAATTGAGATTCTTTGACACTGACGTATACACTCTAGTAGCTAAACGTAGTAAGGTTGGAGATAAGTATAAGTATGAGCAGTTAAGCAGACAATAAGGAAATGTAAGGAGGTAAAATTTACGTCATAATAGATTCCAAGAGAAGCTAGTCTCCCTCTCTAACCTATTGTACCATAGGGTGGTTACAGTATATTACACTTAACACAAAAATATGAGAGCATCGTGCTGATAACGCGAAGGTTGTGAGTTCAGTCTAACCCCCCCCCCCCCCCCAACCCCAAATTGTCTCAAGAGGTGACCGATAATGTACAGAGGCGGATAAATATTGGTCTGTTCTGTTAGCTTTTCTCTGTACTGGTCAGGGGTTAGGTAATCACATAAACACCAATCATCAACAAATTTCCATAAGTTAGAAAAGAACCCAATATTCACGACAGCGAATATAGAATGCAGAAGAATGATAAATTTACATGGATAATATCAATGCTGTTAACAGCATATTTATTCAACGACCTGCCTTCCTGTAGGTCTGAAACAGAGACTAGATTACAAACAAATTTTCTTTCTTCTGAAGACAATTGAACATCTTACTCATCACATATCTCTGCGTAATCTGCTCCGCTCTCTTTCTCTACAGCATCCCACATGCTATGAGGGATACCACGAATGCGCTGTGAAGGTGTGCACTTTGCTCTTAGGAAACAGTATTTGCTGTCAGGGGCAATGGCATGGTACTCAATTTCATTCATCCATCCAGATGCGAAATAGCTGTATGCTTTCTGATCTTTGTAGTCTGAAATTAGTCTTTTCCATAGCGGGATATCATCGATGCTCTGAAGAAAATTGCATATCTCGAAAGTCATTGTGGGTGGCCACTTGGTTATCGAGTCTGATTCAGACTCCCAGTCTTGTAATTCCTGGGGATCAGGTAGCTTTCCAAACGGCGTCTTGAGAAGGTATCCACAATGCTGTCTCTTCTGCAGGTCTGCAACAGCTGCTAAGGTACCTGGCGCCAAAAGCTCCGGCATTGTTTTGGCAGCGAACACTGAAGCCACGAGTTCCTCCTTATGGCTGCTCACTTTCAAGTTCCTCTGACGAAGAAACGCCTTCAGTGCGTCAACCGTCCAGAGCTTAATATCGTGGATGGACATTTCTGTGTCTTCTGTCTCCATCCTCGAATACTATTTTGTGAAAACCAACTGAAGATTGCGTCCAACTTTGCATCACAGGTCAACTAGGAAAAACTACTGTGCTGTTGCTGATTTTATGTGCTCATAGCCACTTGGGCTACATGTATCTAGACAATATTTTGAGTCAGGACACTGCTCTCTCATTGCCGTAGTCATCTTACAGTGAGTGCTCTTCAAAGCCTCATGTGTGTTTTAGTGAAATACAAAACTTGCTTTGTAACGTGATATTAACTTTTTATATTTGTGAAATGATTCACACTTTTCCTTGCATCTTTGCAGCTCTACAAAATCACAAGAACGGTGAAATACAAAACTTGCGTTATAACGTGATAAGCTTTTTACATTTGTGTAAAGTGATTAATGTTTGTCTTTTTGAGCAATACTGGAAAGTTGCTCAAGATTTTAAAAAATGCAAGAAAAATGATATATGTTACAAGAAATTCTGAAATTGTTCATTAGAGCAATGTAAGATTGTAGATTGCTTGGAATACATGTGCATAAGTTTACATGTTGTTTGAAATGCAATCTACAAATTAATTAGTCCTAGAGAGTCCCAATTCAACCAACAATTTGCCATGTAACAGATTAATTTTGACCTATTGGCTGCAACAATAATGATGCTAAATCACAAATCAAATGCTTTAAACACTCTGCATGGAATTATGCTCCTGAAATTTAAAATACGAAATCGGAGACCAAGTGTGCCATCAGTCACTGCTTTGCAGGCCTGTATCATTGAGTCTGGACTCCATAGTCCCTGCTTTGGTGTACATGATGCTTTTTTACATGGCATTATTGATAAATCCGCAAATGAATTGAGAGGTAATATAACAAATGTGAAGATTTTTGTGCTATCAAGTGAGACTTTAGGGTAGTAGCAACCTTATAATTCTTGAGGTTTCAATGAACCAAAAATATCTAAAAGACTCTCATTGCATTTGAATGGCAAGAACTCGGCATCATGACAGATGGAGAGGAAAGGGGAGGGGGAGAGAGGAATTTAGACGGGATACTGCTCCCTGATAGCACTGAAGAGATGACCGAACATGTCGCCGTGATTGCTGTTCCACCGGAACATAGATTCATCAGGTAGCCTGGGAACATCTCCCTGTATGTGCCATATTGTCTGCGGAGCTTTCGCTTCGCGTGAATCCAAAGCCCCTCGATTCCATTGGTATGGATATTTTGATGCACAGGGTCCACAAACTGATGTTGGTGGATGACGTCATGGAGATAGATGCTGTGATCCAATGTGTGGAGCTGATTGTATCCATCGCATCCATCTGTAATTATGTGGATGCCTGGCAGGCACTACTCCTGGACTATGGGTTTGAATGTCTTCCTGTCCCAGCTTTTCATTTCTCTCGGAACGCATCTCTCCAATCCTCTTTTGAATCGTCATGGAAATAGATGCCGTGATCCAAAGTGTGGAGCTGATTGTATGCAGCCCATCCATCCATATTATGTGGATGCCTCAGCATCCTGACAGATGAAGAGGAAGGGGGAGGGGGAGTGAGGAATTTAGGCAGGATACTGCTCCCTGATAGCACTGAGGAGATGACTGAACATGTCGGCATGATTGCTGTTCCACCGAAACATAAATTCATCCAGGTAGCCTAGGAACAGCTCCCTGTATGTGCCATATTGTCTGCGCAGCTTTCGCTTCGCGTACATCCAAAGCCCCTTGATTCCATTGGTATGGATATTCCAATGCACGGGGTCCACAAACTGATGTTGGTGAATGACGACGTCATGGAGATAGACACCGTGATCCAGTGTGTGGAGCTGATTGTATCCAGCCCATTCATCTGTAATTATGTGGGTGCCTGGCAGCTCACCTCCCTGCTGGCAGGCACCACTCCTGGACTATGGGTTTGAGTGTCTCCGTGTCCCGGCTTTCAGTTTCTCTCAGAACGCATCTCCCCGATCCTCTTTCGAATCTTCATGGAGATAGACGCCTTGATCCAATGTGTGGAGCTGATTGGATCCAGCCCATTCATCTGTAATTATGTGGGTGCCTGGTAGGCACCACTCCTGTATGATGGGTTCTAGTGTTTCCCTGTCCCGGCTTTCCATTTCTCTCAGAACGCATGAACGTGTCCTCCGACAGAACAGAAGGCACTCAAAGTCCAAAAGAAAAAGAAATATTCCTGAGGAAAGTTATTCACTGTCATCAGTAATCAGTTCGGTTAGGAGAGACGACGCCTGATGTATTTTTCTCTTTTGCTTCCCAAGCAATGAAGCCAGGTGGTTGACTCCCAAGGTGAAGCTAGCTTGAATATGTTCCGCGTAAGTTCTTGCATCATCCCCCCTTTCCCTCAACGAGCTCTGTCAAGGAAGTGACGGCATTCTCCACAGCTTTCACTTCCGCCCTAAATTCGGCTATTTCCGCAGAGAGACGGGCATCCAAGGTCGAGATGGCCTCCAAAAGTTTGTCCTCGGTGTCGGAGTCGGTGCCCATTTTCGACAACGTGGCCTTCCGTTTGGGCAGCTTCTGCCCAATTGGAAGAGGCGCTGGTTTGAGTGAATTTCCTGTACCACTCGTTTCTCCCACGTCTTCGTTGCAGTTTGAAGTCGGGATATGGGGCACTTCTCCGACGTTTGAGATCGGGGAGTGATTTTCGTCCAGCAGTAGCGTATCCCGTGGCGGGAAGGTACATGATCACGAACTTTCTTAGATTGTTCCTTTACCCACTGGGTATGCAGCCCATCCATCTGTAATTATGTGAATGCCTGGCAAGCACCAGTCCTGTATAATGGGTTTGAGTGTTTCCCTGTCCCGGCTTTCCATTTCCCTCAGAACGCATCTCCTCGATCCTCTTTTGAATCGTCATGGAGATAGACGCCGTGATCCAGTGTGTGGAGCTGATTGTATGCAGCCCATCCATCTGTAATTATGTGGGTGCCTGGCAGGCACCACTCCTGTATGATGGGTTCTAGTGTTTCCCTGTCCCGGCTTTCCATTTCTCTCAGAACGCACGAACATGTCCTCCGACAGAACAGAAGGCACTCAGAGTCCAAAAGAAAAAGAAATATTCCTGGGGAAAGTTATTCACTGTCATCAGTAATCAGTTCGGTTAGGAGAGACGACGCCTGATGTATTTTTCTCTTTTGCTTCCCAAGCAATGAAGCCAGGTGGTTGACTCCCAAGGTGAAGCTAGCTTGAATATGTTCCGCGTAAGTTCTTGCATCATCCCCCCTTTCCCTCAACGAGCTCTGTCAAGGAAGTGACGGCATTCTCCACAGCTTTCACTTCCGCCCTAAATTCGGCTATTTCCGCAGAGAGACGGGCATCCAAGGTCGAGATGGCCTCCAAAAGTTTGTCCTCGGTGTCGGAGTCGGTGCCCATTTTCGACAACGTGGCCTTCCGTTTGGGCAGCTTCTGCCCAGTTGGAAGAGGCGCTGGTTTGAGTGAATTTCCTGTACCACTTGTTTCTCCCACGTCTTCGTTGCAGTTTGAAGTCGGGATATGGGGCACTTCCCCGACGTTTGAGATCAGGGAGTAATTTTCGTCCAGCAGTGGCGTATCCCGTGGCGGGAAGGTACATGATCACGAACTTTCTTAGATTGTTCCTTTACCCACTGGGTATGCAGCCCATCCATCTGTAATTATGTGAATGCCTGGCAAGCACCAGTCCTGTATAATGGGTTTGAGTGTTTCCCTGTCCCGGCTTTCCATTTCTCTCTGAACGCATCTCCCCGATCCTCTTTCGAATCGTCATGGAGATAGACGCCGTGATCCAATGTGTGGAGCTGATTGTATGCAGCCCATCCATCTGTAATTATATGGGTGCCTGACAGGCACTACTCCTGTATGATGGGTTCTAGTGTTTCCCTGTCCCGGCTTTCCATTTCTCTCAGAACGCATCTCTCCGATCCTCTTACGAATCGACGTGGAAGTGGACGCTGTAATCCAATGTATGGAGCTGATTGTATGCAGCCCACCCATCCGTAATTATGTGAATGCCTGGCAGGCACCACTCCTGTATGATGGGTTCGAGTGTTTCCCTGTCCCAGCTTTCCATTTCTCTCAGAACGCATCTCTCCGATCCTCTTACGAATTGACGTGGAAGTGGACGCTGTAATCCAATATATGGAGCTGATTGTATGCAGCCCATCCATCTGTAATTATGTGAATGCCTGGCAGGCACCACTCCTGTATGATGGGTTCAAGTGTTTCCCTGTCCCAGCTTTCCATTTCTCTCAGAGTGCATCTCCCCGATCCTCTTCACTTCCACCGGAACATGAATTCATCGAGGTAGCCTTGGAACATCTTCCTGTAGGCCTATGTGCCATATTGTCTGCCAAGCTTTCGCTTTACGTGCATCCAAAGTCCCTCGATTCCATTGGTATGGATATTCCGATGCACAGGGTCCACAAACTGATGTTGGTGAATGACGACGTCGTGGAGATAGATGCCGTGATCCAATGTGTGGAGCTGATTGTATCCATCCCATCCATCTGTAATTATGTGAGTGCCTGGCAGGCACCACTCCTGTATGATGGGTTTGATTGTTTCCCTGTCCCGGCTTTCCATTTCTCTCAGAACACATATCCCTGATCCTCTTTCGAATCGTCATGGAGATAGATGCCGTGATCCAATGTGTGGAGCTGATTGTATCCATCCCATCCATCTGTAATTATGTAATTTTTTGTGCTATTAAGTGAGACTTTAGGATACTAGCTACCATATTATAATTCTTGAGGTTACAATGAACCAAATACGTTTAAAAGACTATCATTGCGTTTGAATGGCAAGAACTCAGCATCATGAGAGAGGAAGAGGAAGGGGGAGAGGGAGTGAGGAATTTAGGCAGGATACAGCTCCCTGATAGCACTGAGAAAATGACCGAATATGTCGTCATGATTGCTGTTCCACCGGAACATGAATTCATCCAGGTAGCCTGGCAACAGCTCCCTCTATGTGCTGTATTGTCTGCGGAGCTTTCGCTTCGCGTACATCCATAATCCCTCAATTCCATTGGTAAGGATATTTTTCGATGCATGGGGTCCACAAACTGATGTTGGTGAATGACGACGTCGTGGAGATAGATGCCGTGATCCAATGTGTGGAGCTGATTGTATCCATCCCATCCATCTGTAATTATGTAATTTTTTGTGCTATTAAGTGAGACTTTAGGATACTAGCTACCATATTATAATTCTTGAGGTTACAATGAACCAAATACGTTTAAAAGACTATCATTGCGTTTGAATGGCAAGAACTCAGCATCATGAGAGAGGAAGAGGAAGGGGGAGAGGGAGTGAGGAATTTAGGCAGGATACAGCTCCCTGATAGCACTGAGAAAATGACCGAATATGTCGTCATGATTGCTGTTCCACCGGAACATGAATTCATCTAGGTAGCCTAGGAACAGCTCCCTGTATGTGCCATATAGTCTTCCAAGTTTTCTCTTCACGTGCATCCAAAGCCCTTCGATTCCATTGGTATGAATATTTTTCGATGCATGGGGTCCACAAACTGATGTTGGTGAATGACGACGTCGTGGAGATAGATGCCGTGATCCAATGTGTGGAGCTCATTGTATCCATCCCATCCATCTGTAATTATGTGGATGCCTGGCAGGCACTACTCCTGGACTATGGGTTTGAATGTCTTCCTGTCCCAGCTTTTCATTTCTCTCAGAACGCATCTCTCCAATCCTCTTTTGAATCCTCATGGAAATAGATGCCGTGATCCAAAGTGTGGAGCTGATTGTATGCAGCCCATCCATCCGTATTATGTGGATGCCTCAGCATCCTGACAGATGAAGAGTAAGGGGGAGAGGGAGAGAGGAATTTAGGCAGGATACTGCTCCCTGATAGCACTGAGGAGATGACCAAACATGTCGGCATGATTGCTGTTCCACCGAAACATGAATTCATCTAGGTAGCCTAGGAACAGCTCCCTGTGTGTGCCATATTGTCTGCGGAGCTTTCGCTTCACATGCATCCAAAGCCCCTCGATTCCATTGGTATGGATATTCCGATGCACAGGGTCCACAAATTGATGTTGGTGAATGACGATGTCATGGAGATAGATGCCGTGATCCAATGTGTGGAGCTGATTGTATCCATTCCATCCATCTGTAATTATGTGGATGCCTGGCAGGCACTACTCCAGGACTATGGGTTTGAATGTCTTCCTGTCCCAGCTTTTCATTTGTCTCGGAACACATCTCTCCAATCCTCTTTTGAATCGTTATGGAAATAGATGCCGTGATCCAAAGCATGGAGCTGATTGTATGCAGCCCATCCATCCATGTTATGTGGATGCCTCAGCATCATGAGAGAGATGGAGAGAGGAATTTAGACGGGGTACTGCTCTGTAATAGCACTGAGGAGATGACCGAACATGTCGGCATTGCTGTTCCACCAGAACATAGATTCATCCAGGTAGCCTGGAAACAGCTCCCCATACGTGCCGTATTGTCTCCGGAGCTTTCGCTTTGCGTGCATCCAAAGCCCCTCGATTCCATTGGTATGGATATTCTGATGCACAGGGTCCACAAACTGATGTTGGTGAATGACGTCGTCGTGGAGATAGATGCCGTGATCCAAAGTGTGGAGCTGATTGTATGCAGCCCATCCATCTGTGATTATGTGGATGCCTTAACATCCTGACAGATGAAGAGGAAGGGGGAGAGGGAGTGAGGAATTTAGGCAGGATACTGCTCCCTGATAGCACTGAGGAGATGACCAAACATGTCGGCATGATTGCTGTTCCACCGAAACATGAATTCATCCAGGTAGCCTAGGAACGGCTCCCTGTATGTGCCATATTGTCTACGGAGCTTTCGCTTCGCGTACATCCAAAGCCCCTCGATTCCATTGGTATGGATATTCCAATGCACAGGGTCCACAAACTGATGTTGGTGGATGACATCGTGGAGATAGATGCCGTGATCCAATGTGTGGAGCTCATTGTATCCATCCCATCCATCTGTAATTATGTGGATGCCTGGCAGGCACTACTCCTGGACTCCCCGTACGTGCTGTATTGTCTGCGGAGCTTTCGCTTTGCGTGCATCCAAAGCCCCTCGATTCCATTGGTATGGATATTCTGATGCACAGGGTCCACAAACTGATGTTGGTGAATGACGATGTCATGGAGATAGATGCTGTGATCCAATGTGTAGAGCTGATTGTATCCATCCCATCCATCTGTAATTATGTGGATGCCTGGCAGGCACTACTCCTGGACTATGGGTTTGAATGTCTTCCTGTCCCAGCTTTTCATTTCTCTCGGAACGCATCTCTCCAATCCTCTTTTGAATCGTCATGGAAATAGATGCCGTGATCCAAAGCATGGAGCTGATTGTATGCAGCCCATCCATCCATGTTATGTGGATGCCTCAGCATCATGAGAGAGATGGAGAGAGGAATTTAGACGGGGTACTGCTCTGTAATAGCACTGAGGAGATGACCGAACATGTCGGCATTGCTGTTCCACCAGAACATAGATTCATCCAGGTAGCCTGGAAACAGCTCCCCATACGTGCCGTATTGTCTCCGGAGCTTTCGCTTTGCGTGCATCCAAAGCCCCTCGATTCCATTGGTATGGATATTCTGATGCACAGGGTCCACAAACTGATGTTGGTGAATGACGTCGTCGTGGAGATAGATGCCGTGATCCAAAGTGTGGAGCTGATTGTATGCAGCCCATCCATCTGTGATTATGTGGATGCCTTAACATCCTGACAGATGAAGAGGAAGGGGGAGAGGGAGTGAGGAATTTAGGCAGGATACTGCTCCCTGATAGCACTGAGGAGATGACCAAACATGTCGGCATGATTGCTGTTCCACCGAAACATGAATTCATCCAGGTAGCCTAGGAACGGCTCCCTGTATGTGCCATATTGTCTACGGAGCTTTCGCTTCGCGTACATCCAAAGCCCCTCGATTCCATTGGTATGGATATTCCAATGCACAGGGTCCACAAACTGATGTTGGTGGATGACATCGTGGAGATAGATGCCGTGATCCAATGTGTGGAGCTCATTGTATCCATCCCATCCATCTGTAATTATGTGGATGCCTGGCAGGCACTACTCCTGGACTCCCCGTACGTGCTGTATTGTCTGCGGAGCTTTCGCTTTGCGTGCATCCAAAGCCCCTCGATTCCATTGGTATGGATATTCTGATGCACAGGGTCCACAAACTGATGTTGGTGAATGACGATGTCATGGAGATAGATGCTGTGATCCAATGTGTAGAGCTGATTGTATCCATCCCATCCATCTGTAATTATGTGGATGCCTGGCAGGCACTACTCCTGGACTATGGGTTTGAATGTCTTCCTGTCCCAGCTTTTCATTTCTCTCGGAACGCATCTCTCCAATCCTCTTTTGAATCGTCATGGAAATAGATGCCGTGATCCAAAGCATGGAGCTGATTGTATGCAGCCCGTCCATCCATATTATGTGGATGCCTCAGCATCATGAGAGAGGAAGAGGAAGAGGAAGGGGGAGATGGAGAGACGAAGTACTGCTCTCTAATAGCACAGAGGAGATGACCGAACATGTCGGCATTGCTGTTCCACCAGAACATGAATTCATCCAGGTAGCCTGGCAACAGCTCCCTGTATGTGCTGTATTGTCTGCGGAGCTTTCGCTTCACATGCATCCAAAGCCCCTCGATTCCATTGGTATGGATATTCCGATACACAGGTCCACAAACTGATGTTGGTGAGTGACGACGTCGTGAAGATAGACGCCGTGATTCAATGTGTGGAGCTGATTGGATCCAGCCCATCCATTCGTAATTATGTGAATGCCTGCCAGGCACCACTCCTGTATGATGGGTTCGTGTGTTTCCCTGTCCCAGCTTTCCATTTCTCCCAGAATGCATCTCCCCGATCCTCTCTGGAATCGTCATGGAGATAGACGCCGTGATCCAATGTGTGGAGCTGATTGTATGCAGCCCATCCATCTGTAATTATGTGGGAGCCTGACAGGCACTACTCCTGTATGATGGGTTCTAGTGTTTCCCTGTCCTGGCTTTCAATTTCTCTCAGAACGCATCTCCCCAATCCTCTCCTCTTCCACCGGAACATGAATTCATCCAGGTAGCCTTGGAACATCTCCCTGTATGTGCCGTATTGTCTGCCAAGCTTTCGCGTCACGTGCATCCAAAGCCCTTCGATTCCATTGGTATGGATATTCCAAAGCATGGGGTCCACAAACTGATGTTGGTGGATGACGACGTCGTGAAGATAGATGCCGTGATCCAATGTGTGGAGCTGATTAGATCCTGCCCATTTCTCTCAGAACGCATCCCCCCAATCCTCTCCTCTTCCTACGGAACATGAATTCGTCAAGGTAGCCTTGGAACATCTCCCTGTATGTGCCGTATTGTCTGCGGAGCTTTTGCTTCACGTGCATGGATATTCCGGTGCATGGGGTCCACAAACTGATGTTGGTGGATGACAACCTCGTGGAGATAGACACCGTGATCCAATGTGTGGAACTAATCAGATTCCACCAGAACATAGATTCATCTAGGTATCCTGGGAACAGCTCCCTGTATGTGTCTGCGGAGCTTTCGCTTCACGTGCCTCCAAAGCCCTTCAATTCCATTGGTATGGATATTCCCATGCACGGGGTTCACAAACTGATGTTGGTGGATGACAATGTCGTCTAGATAGACGCTGTGATCCAATGTGTTGAGCTGATTAGATCCTACCCATCCATCCGTAATTATGTGAATGCCTGCCAGGCACCACTCCTGTATGATGGGTTTGAGTGTTTCCCTGTCCCGGCTTTCCATTTCTCTCAGAACGCATCTCCCCGATCCTCTCCTCTTCCACCGGAACATGAATTCATCTAGGTAGCCTTGGAACATCTCCCTGTATGTGCCGTATTGTCTGCCAAGCTTTCGCTTCCATGCATCCAAAGCCCTTCGATTCCATTGGTATGGATATTCCGATGCACGGGGTCCACAAACTGATGTTGGTGGATGACGACGTCATGGAGATAGACACCATGATCCAATGTGTGGAGGTGATTGGATCCAGCCCATCCATCCGTAATTATGTGAGTGCCTGGCAGGCACCACTCCTGTATGATGGGTTTGAGTGTTTCCCTGTCCCGGCTTTCCATTTCTCTCAGAACACATGAACATGTCCTCCGACAGAACAGAAGGCAGAAGTCCAAAAAAAAAAAATATTCCGGGGGAAAACTTATTCACCATCATCAGTTAGCAGTTCGGTTAGGAGAGACGACGCCTGATGTATTTTTCTCTTTTGCTTCCCAAGCAATGAAGCCAGGTGGTTGCCTCCCAAGGTGAAGCTAGCTTGAATATGTTCCGTGTAAGTTCTTGCATCATCCCTTCTTCCCTCAACGAGCTCTGTCAAGGAAGTGACGGCATTCTCCACAGCTTTCACTTCTGCCCTAAGTCCGGCTATTTCCGCAGAGAGAAGGGCATCCAAGGTCGAGATGGCCTCCAAAAGTTTGTCCTCCGTGTCAGAGTCAGGGCCCCTTTTCGACAACGTGGCCTTCCGTTTGGGCAGCTTCTGCCCAATTGGAAGAGGCGCTGGTTTGAATGAATTTCCTGCACCACTCGTTTCTCCTGCATCTTCTTACAGTTTGAAGTCAGGATATGGGCCACTTCCCCGACGTTTGAGATCGGGGAGTGATTTTTGTCCAGCAATGGCGTATCCCGTGGCGGGAACTGAACCATGGAAAGTACATCTCCGATTCCGTTGAAAGCGGTAGACATAGTGTTCAATATAGAAGTAATATGAATACACTTAACAATAATCCAGTCAATCACTAATCACTTGGATAATCCAGGCAGGCAATGCCAAGTTACAGACTGTAGTTGAAAGAGAGAATGTGGAAATAGAGTTGGGAAAGGGAAAGCACACAGTATGAAAAAATCTCCACAAAATTGGACAGGTCTCTCTTTAGTGAAAATCGAAGCAGGAATGACAAACAAGAGACCAGCACAACATCTCACGGGACATCTTAGGCGGAAACCACAAGTTTATGATGGAAAAGGTTATCTATGCTAATTTAGTACCCAAGCCTGTTAGGCACCGTCAGTTTTCTTGAAGAACGGCGAGGGGAGAAGGTGTCCTTCTGGCTAGTCTGAGTACCAGTAGTGCGAGCATTAGAGAAAGATACATGATCATGAACCTCCTTAGATTGTTCCTTTACCCATTGGGGAATGTCATCACTTTTGAAAGGTTTCAAACGATCATGATGAAGGATTTTAAGCTTTCCCTTTTGTTGCGCTTTAATTTCAAACACTAAGTCACTCAGTTTTCAATGGATTTCAGTTGAGATAAGACCGCGTCTATACCCGAGTGCCCGGCAGGCACCACTCCTTGACTATGGGTTTGAGTGTTTCCCTGTCCCGGCTTTCCACTTCTCTGAGAACGCATCTGTTGGATCCTCTTTCTTTGGCACCCAGAACCCAGTGCCCCTCCCGCCACTCACCCCGGTGTTACTTCCTGTGGAAGTGCTTGGACTTGTCGATTTTGACAATGGATTTGAGTTGAGATAAGACCACGCCTATACCCGAGTGCCTGGCAGGCACCACTCCTGGACTATTGGTTTGAGAGTCTCCCTGTCCCGGCTTTCCATTTCTCTCAGAACGCATCTCCCCTATCCTCTTTCGAATCATCATGGAAATAGCAGACGCCATGATCCAATGTGTAGAGCTGATTGTATCCAGCCCATCCATCCATAGCATCTTGATTTCATTGGCATGGACTATAGTGGGGTGGCTTAGTGAAATTATCGTGACACGGCGGACAAAAGCATGATTTTTTCACCAAAGGTATTTCATGATGTACCTTGTCAAAAAATAGGGTGCTCCAAGAAAATTGATGCTGGGAAGGAGGTCAGAGGTCAAAGGTCAATGACCTTTATTTGTGAAATAGGTTTTTTGGCTATTTCTCAGGTCAGGAATATCCAATCTGGATAAAACTTGGCAGGAAGAATATTGAGAACAAGTAACATATTTTGATTGAATTTGGAGTGAATTTTCCAAAGGTCAAAGGTCAAAGGTCAATGAACTTTTGCTAAAAATCACGTTTTTGTTTATTTCTCCAGGTAGGAAGATTCAATTTTCACAAAATTTGATATGAACGTTGTATAGAAGGTACCAAGAGTATAAACCAGGGGTCAAATATAATTGTTGATTTGTGCGTTGCCATGGCAACCCAAAACTAGGGCTTTTAATTGAAGTTAGTTACAGGAGGCTATTTTCCAGTTTGGAAGAGATTCCATTTGAATAGGTACAACTGATCGACGGGATGTATAGAGGTTTGAAATACTTTTCATTAGTGTTAAGTGGTATGTTGCCATGGCAACTACATATATAGATTTTGGTTAAACTTAAAGGAGACTTCAGAACTTATGAATTTGAAGAGATTTCCATCAGGGTTGGTATAATTGATCAACAAAAAAGTCGCCAGACAAAGATTTGTCACCTTTATAGCATGTGGGTTGAGTGAATGCAGCAACAATAGTAGAACACATCAGTGAGAGTTTGAGGAAAATTGGACAATCCGTTCTCAAGTTATGAATTTTTGAAGTTTCTGCTCATGCAGTCGAGGCTGGATGACAAAACTACTATACCTTGTAATGTCACATGTGTACAACGATATAAAGAATGAATAAAGAAAATTCAACATAAATTATTTTCGCTTACAAAAGGATACTCGACTTCTCTTTCAGAAGGTAGGGGGAATAATATTACCCTTAACATACGTCAGTAGCAAGTCAAAGAAACTATGTGAACTTTATTCAAAAAGTATGGTTTTGTGAAATTCTCATTTTATTTTCCTTAGAATGTGCGCATGTGACATCATACACTGTGGTAGTCTTTTCATCCAGCCGCGACTGTGCAGATACCTTAAAAAATCATAACTTTTGAACGGATTGTACGATTTTTTCCAAGCTTTCTGTGATGTGTCCTACTAATCTTGTTGTATTCACTGAATCCACGTGTGCATGAAGGTGGACTTGTCCTTTAAGGACAGATTCTGAAAGAGCAGACTGTAAGCTTTAAAATGATGTATAACACAATTCAAAGGGATTCCCCTAACCTATCTAAATAATAATACCGGTACTGGAAAGAAAGCACACACTCTGGATAAGTATGAACTGAGAAAAGAGGCTGCATTGTCTATTTTAGCGTTTAATCTTTACCAAGCTGTCTCATGTCATTATGTTCATCTTTTCTTCCCCCCTCCAATTTTCATTTGAGTTTGTCATTATTAATTTTTGATGATAAGAACGATGCCACAAGGCATTGTTTCTTAAAAAAATGCTTCAACTGCTCCTTCAGGTCAAAAAATCTACATCAATATATATAATTTTCCTGATCTCCTCAACATTTTCCAAAAATAAAGCATACACCTTTTATGCATTGAGTCCTCCTTTTTGTGGATAATTAAAGGCAAAAACCCAAAATTAGTGCTTGAAAATTATTCTTAAGTGTGAGTTACCGATAGAAAGGACCTCTGTAAAAAAATGAATCTGTATAATCAATGTTAAGTATTGTTAACAACACAAAATGTGAACAATATTTCTATGATAACATGTTTCCAGACTAAACCGTCCGCATTTATGCTTTAATGAGAAAAATACTGATATCTCTTTATATGTTTGCTTTGATTGCAAAAACTCTATGGTAGGATGTCTTGTGATACAACAGGGGGGCATTTCATGAAGCAGTTTGGTCGGATATTTTTCTGACAAACTGTTACAAACTACAGAAATTCTTGCATCTGATTGGCAGAGAGCAAATTGGTCCGACAACTTGTCGGACAAAATGCTTCATGAAATGCCCCCAGACCTACACATATTATGCATAAAATGTGATATCCTGAACATTTTTTTCAAGTCACTCTCCCAAAAGTGTATAATATATAGGACCTTTAAGTTTTTCTTGTGTTTGTTCCTGGCAGATTACTATTACACAAATGCTCCAATCCATGATGACCTAACAGAAATTAAGGAAATTAAAATGAATATACTGAAAACCAAAACTACAGATACTAATAACTTACTTCATTCTTCTCTCCCCACCCCACCCCACCCCTTCTTTTTGGTTTCTTGATATACTAGTAGATCTAGCTGACTTTGATAATTGTCATTATGTAACATCATCTTCAATTGACAAGGCGATAAAACTTAACAATCATTTCATTATGCTGCTGGATTAATGGGGTTAGTTGAACTATATTGTTTTTAATGTACTATACTTTTTCCTCCTATCAATCACATGTATTTTGGGTGGAATGTATTTTGACATAAAGCATCATAGAATCAACCGCCTTTGGGGTCGGGAATTTTGTCATATTCTAATTGTGATTTAGATTCTGCTCTATGCTGATTTTGTTTTATTTCTATCAACTTTTTAAACTTCCCCATAGACTTTGTTCACCAGCCAAATACATCCCACCCTCTTTGAATAATGTGAACCAATCAAACATTGCTTTTACTTTTTAATAACATGTCTATACATAGCTATCAGACCAAAAATATTCAAACCGCTTTAAGTCTTTATGAGTGAAATTACAAATATCAATATATTTTTAAAAATATTCAAATTGTCTAAATTCAACTTCATCTATGAAAACAAACTTTTAACCTTTTTAAACATTTGAATAACCCCCATAAGAAATAAGAAACATATAGAGAGGGGAAGTGCGGACTATAAAAATTGCTTACGGGAACCAGGTAATCCCTGCGCTAAACCTATGGAATTCACACAATCTTGGAGGAAACGGGTTAAATTTGTTAGGAAATATGTAGGGCAATACCCAAAACCTTAGGTTCTCAATGGAATATGCAGCTCTTCTACTGGTAAACTAGTAGTTCTGGGAGAAAAAATGAGCTGTGACATAGTCCTACACCTGGCTCAGTCATTGCCCAAGATTTAAAGTATCTGAGCCAGAGTCACATGTCACTCTTTGCCATTTCTCTACAGGAGGTAGACAGTACTAAAAAAATCCTTTACCAGAAATTATATCAAATTATTTAATGAAAAGGTGCTTAAGAAAACTGGAATATTCCAACACACCTCCCTCAGGTCTGCAACACAGACTAACCACCTGTTACCATAGGAAAACCAGTAAAAATGGTGTATTACTGTAAACATGCACATAATATGTCGTATTATGGGTCTGAATTTTAAGACTAGCAACCATGTACATTGCATTGCATTGTACAGAAACCTGGCGAATGCCCTGTGTATAGTCTTTGAATTCAGACATTATTGTTATGTATAAATTAAGGGCATTTTCTCATTTTTTCTGTTAGCGGATTTCTTGGAGCACCCCCTAATTTTGATCCTCATATATATACAAATGTCTGAGGAAAAAATGACACTTTTGTCCGGCGTGTCACGATTATCAGTATATTTGTCACTAAGCCACCCCACTACTATGGGTTTGAGTGTTTCCCTGTCCCGGCTTTCCACTTCTCTGAGAACGCATCTGTTGGATCCTCTTTCTTTGGCACCCAGAACCCAGTGCCCCTCCCGCCTCTCACCCCGGTGGTACTTCCTGTGGAAGTGCTCGGACTCATCGATTTTGACAATGGATTTTGATTTTAACAATGGTATTGCCCTCCTCGTCAAACCCCCCAAGCTGTCTGAAATGTTCAATCTCATTCTGGCTACAAACTTCCCGTATGAAATTGGTCTGAGCACACGTGGTGTGACGCCCCATGTTGGTGTGCTTCTGTTTGAACTCTAGGGGTACATGTTCACACCAGAGGTAGATTAGGAAGATCAATTAATTTAGGGGCACGTAACTCTCCTATCCACAATAAAACTGCATGCGTTGCACACCAGTATCTCAGCTTAAATCCTGTTTCGTTACAATATTTTGTGATTATGGGCTAGTATGACAATTTTTACAGGTGGCTGGATTCACAATCAAGAGGCAAATTGACAAATTTAGAAAAAAGTTTGTTATATTTTTTTTTTCCAAGAGATTAGTTAGGATTCACAGGATAAACACACCATGAAATATACCGTGTATACAGTATAGACAAACAACAGTACTCTTTATGTGATGCTCTCTTTAACTGGAACCAATGAAGCGACTGCATAATCAATGTCTTGTCAACAACAACAGTGATCTACTGTATACGCCATATATTTTGTGAGTCTAAATTTTTGCGAATCGAGAATTCCCGACGATTTCGCGAGTGGTTAAATTCGCGATTGTGGAGTCCTGTACTGAACGGAGAAATGTACATTTGTACGTCACATCCACATCGGGATCAGAGTCAATATCTTCACGTGTCTTTAATTTTGCAAATAGCACCTGACTGGCGAAATTCACAAAAATAAAAACCTTGCGAAATATTTGGCGTAAACAGTAAGTTAAAATCAATCTAATCAACCTGATCCTGGAAAGTTTGAAATCTCACTCTGTGCAGACATGTTTGCATAGATCTCCATGAAAGATATTACTGACTGGAATTGCATTATTGTCAATCTGATCGGACATCTTTTTGAATCTCTCAAACAGTTATCTCGACCTTACAGAGCATGTGTTGTGTGCAAACACAAGTCAAATATGATGTTCAAATTAGTACACATATATAATGTGAATAAGTTTACTTCTCCTGTTTGGCAGAGAAGTGAGATTGTATTGTTTCATAGTCTACCTCATGCCTCTAATCTGATGTGTGTGTGTGCTACCCCTTTAGGGGCCCATATTTGTATCAAATGACTTGAATCTTTTTTATGATTGTTGTATTTGTGTCTATGATGTATTATAATGAGAAATCATGTTGACCAAAATCAAAGTGAAGTTTTTTTTTTTGTTTGTTGTTGTGTTTTTTAATACACTTTTGCAATGTAGTTGACAAGTTTCTTGATTCAGTGTAACCAGCTTCTGTAAAACATGATATGTTCGCGGCATGAAATTTTAGCGAATTGGAGCTGACGACCTTTTGTGTGGCATGAAATTTAGGCAAATTGCCACAGGCGTTCAATGCATATAGTGTTGACAAGATCTTTAGTGTGCATTTTAATTTTGTGAATCATTGCATATGATTTTGCAGATGAGAGTAATTTTGTAAAAAAAAATAAAACATTACAATAAAACATATTTGCATATTATTTATGCATGAGTTACATCAAATGCAAAATTTGTCGAAAAGTCCATAACAAGATTTATTCCATGCTAACATTAAACCAGCACACCTCTCTATTAAACAAAGACTGTTGTTTGAAATACATTCAGTATGATTGTGTGTCAAAAAAGCGGATGAACTACATGTATTTTTGTATGCAGAACCGCAATTATTTATATATTCATTTATCATATTATGATAACCTGTAAATCAAAATTAGATATTATATTTGTGCAGTAGTGATTAAATTCAAAACCCTGCAGTGAAAAACCAGCAGCAACAACAAAAACTAGTATAAAATGTATTGTAATAGAAGAGAACTCCAGAAATTTGCATGTTTCATAATGTTATTACCAACTGTTTATTTGAAGAACACACACATTTTTAGGGCACCTTGCCCTATGTCTTCAAATGATTGTTGGTATTGACAGCATGATATGTGCCCTTTTGTGGAGTTCCGTTGTAATATTGAAAATATTATTTGACCAACACTTGGACTAATGTACTATTTAACATATATGTATACATGCATATATAAAATTGTATTTCATGTGAAAGCTACTGCGTAGTTTGGGTCCATTTTTACACAATGCTGTGTGTTTTCTGTTTGTATTTTGTTAATGTTTGGTACCATAATTTTTATATACCAGTATGTTCATGTTAAAGTGCATTCCATGCTCTTTTCTTCTTTTCAGAGAAAAGACATGAGATGAATAGTAAGATAAAGTGAAATGAAATGAAAAGAACTACAGAAAGCATGATTGTATCTGCCTCAGTATTGTGGACACCATCACAATTCTCAGGCAGAACACAACATTCCATATACTGTCATGTATGTGTAGATCAATATACATATGTATATGCAGATGACTATAATAGCAAAGATACATCATTTAATGTGTCTGTAAGTACATAGAATAATCATTGTACAGTTATTTTTTTACATCTTGTTTTGATATTCTGATTTATAAATAAAATGAAAGCAAAGAAATATATGAACACTGTTTATGTGATTATTTTGTGAGTGTGTATTGTTTTGTGTATTTTCCTTATGGAAAGGGAAGAATTAACTTGTGACTTAGTGCTTGATAACCACATGCACACATTTTCGCTGACTGCTAATTAAACTATACACTGTAGCTGACTGCATGCCACAACCCGGGTTGCCAGATCGCCACTGTAGTCTTCAAGGCCAAACTCAGTCTACTTTACAGCCAACTTCAGCCATTTTTTTTTAATTCTCAGGACTCAATTTTATCCATCTAAAGATAGAACTGGAAGACCTCCCAACCATACTGAATTTGGAGGAGAGAATCTGAATTTTGACCATTCCCAGCTTTTGTTTCAACAGGAATTTCCTGTTATTGTGGATAATTTTACTGCACACTCCTATGGGAACTGCTATTTCTTCCCTACTTTTGAGCTAAATCGTCCCTATTTTCCAGTCAGAAAGGTTGGGAGGTCTGGAACTGGGTACGATAACTTTACGCCAGTTACAATCACTTCATGGATATGTGGTGTTTTTGAAAAAAAGAAAAATCATGTTTGTGCCTCAATTCAATATCAAAATAATTTGTTAGACTTGGCAATCTTAGTCACAATATGCAGTATTTGGAACCTTTTATCATATACTTGCCAATTATTACATAATTATGGCTTGTAATTATTTCAGTGTTTTATATAATCATTTAATCTTTTAGTGTTTGTTCCTTCTTACTGCTGAGTCACACTGTGCGATTATTGAAGCACTTTATCATTCCTGCCAATTTACACATATTTATTATGGTTTATTGTACAGATACTATTTGAATATGTAGTGAAATTATTTTATCTCATATAATTTCCTTTATATTTTCAGATCAACCATAAAATGATGCATGAAATTTTATGATTTTGGTGGCCCGAATAAGACAATAAAAAAAAAAGAGTAAATAATGCCATGAGCTCTGTGTGTGTGTGTGTGTGTGTATATATATATATGTGTGTATATTGTATATATATATATATATATATATATATATATATATGTGTGTGTGTGTGTATATATATATATATATATATATATATATATATATATGTATATATTTATATCTTGAAACAAGGAAGGAATTTCGCTATTTATTATTACAATAGTTTCTGGTCAGTTTTTCCTTCCTTGTTTCAAAATATATTACAAAAAGCTGTCAGGTTAATGTGTGTGTGTGTGTGGCACACATACACACACTATAGCTTCTGGCCACACGAGCAAAGAGAGTTAAGGGTTTGGGACGAACACCGATCTAGGGCTTTCAATAGCTCAGTCGGTAGAGCACCGGTCTAGTAATCCGGAGATCCCGATGAAAACCCATTTTCTTTGCTCAAAATTTCGCTATATATATATATTTATATATATATATATATGTATTTGTATATACATATATATATATATATATATATATATATTTATATATTACATATATATGTTGATAAGGTAGTCCACGTGTTGGCAAGATAAAAAGATAAGTAACAAAGCTGCAACAAAGTTCATGCTGTATTCACCAACGGTTTATTTCTTTCTGAAATAAACCGTTGGTGAATACAGCATGAACTTTGTTGCCGCTTTGTTACTTATCTTTATATACATATATATATATATATATATATATATATATATATATATATATATAATACATATACATATTCATTTATATAATTATGTATATATGCTTGTGTGTGTGAACTTACAGCCAGACAAATAGGGTATTCCTTTGAAATAAAGATTTAAACCACAAGCTATAGAAGCATATATTCCTCATGATCACCACCATCAGATCAATAAGTGCAAAATTTGAATGCAAAAACAGAAAAACACCATTTTCAGTTTTTTTTTCAGTATGGTCATATGAACATTAAAGATAAAGATCAAATGTTTTTAGTGATACTTCTTTTGTTACAAATAAAAAAAAATTTAGAATATATCAAAGTTATCACACATATTTCCATTATTTTCTCTTTTCAGCATGCTTCAATTTCATGTATCTCAAAGTTGATAAAAATGAATATATTAGTTTTTACAGTGACTGGGTGTACTACAATTATCACCAACCCCTAGGCCTGCTACATACCCACAAACCACTATATACTATTAAATCCTACTCCTCACTTATCACATGGGATTAGGGTGTGTGTGTTGGGTTTTTTTAATAAATAATAGTGCATTCACCCTACATGGGCTCTACAAGGGGCACTGCACTTTCATTACCCCCCCCCCCCCCCCTCCCGATCAAACATAGGAGCTGCAGAACTTGAGATCCCCTCCCCCATCCCTCCACACTCACACTTAGGATTTTGGCACTGAAAAAACAAACAAACAAACAAACAAATTGATTTGAGGTCTCGCTCATCCCAAACTGAGTGTTTGATACACGTGGCGGGGGGGGGGGGGGCATTACCCCTGACACTCCCCTCCCTCACTACTACAGAGAATAACCACCATCACCACCATCACCACCACCACCATCACCACCACCACCACCACCACTAACTACAACAACAACAACAACAACAACCTCACTGCAACACAAACCACCCCCTGGGACATATAATGCTCAGCTGTGTTTCAAGGGCACATTCGCTTGCGGTGATTGTAGGTATGTGAGGGAGAGCTCTCTTGACAAGGGGGAACTGAAAATATTAATTCCAGAGTACCAAGGTACAGCAACACTGAAGCACAAGCGCCCATTCCCACTAACAAGAGCGCGCAGGCAGAGGGCACTTTATACTGGTACTAATAACTGTTCTGCTGAGTGCTTGTGTGTACAAACGCAGTACAGTGCACTGCACCAGTGTGTGATGTGGAAAACAGTGTCGCCCTACTGCACCTACCCTTAGCCCTGCACCTTCGATTGATACAAACCGGACCAAGTATAACATGCATATTTGAGGGTCCTGTAAATAACTTGGCATTTGCGTAATTGCGTGTACAAATTAAGTTTGGACAATTAGTCGACTGGTGAATGGTCTCGCTATGGCGGCAGAGAGAGAACGTCTGAAAGAGTCCGAGGATCGGGTGAAGAATTGGAAGAGATGGGGACCGTATCTGTCGGAGCGCCAGTGGGGGACTGTCCGGGAGGATTACTCGCCGGATGGCTCGTGGTAAGCCGGCCTGTTCAAGGATAGCAATTTCTGCTCGTATAACTTCCGCATCTTCGATTTATAAAACATGTGTTGAAGTTAAGCATTCTCGTAGCCGCGGATCATGAGCAATGTTCTGTCTACTACCACTTTACTAGCATACAGTGGAAAATAAAATATTTGTGTGGATGCATCATAAATTTGCAATCATATGGGGCATGGCATTGCCATGTAGATCTGCTACTAACTAGATCTGTACATGTTATACATTTGCCAGATTCTTCAAAGACTTTTATTACTAACCCATGTTAGAAAGATTATCTTTCACTGCAAATCAATGAATTGCATTAAAATCATTGTTGAAAGAAGCTCGTTAAAAGTCTTGCCCATTATAACGTATATCAGTACTTAACTGCGACCAGCCCCAACACGCAGCCACAGTGTGTAACTGTGTATACGGAAGCGTCCCGGGGTTAATCAGTACTACTACTTTGTTGGCAGTCTACTGAGTCTTGTGTGAATAACTGTAAATGTAATGCAAGAAAACTGAAATGTCATTGTTTTGATTTGACGGAGACTGTGTATGGCTTCATGGAATCCCCTTCTATGGAGGAGAGCTGTAAAAAGTAAAAAAAAAAAAGATAGAAACCTGGGGAGGACAGACAGATTTTCCTGTATGTTTTGATAAGCTTAAGTCTACATTTCCTACCTAAAATCCAGAACTCTCTTTGAATTAGAGCACTAACAAGAAAAAAACCATTATTATTATTATTATTATTTTCATAGCTTGATGGCACTTCCGAATAGTCCCATGCGTACTTTTAATATCATTCTGTACGCTAACAGCTATGATCTATACGCAGGGTGCCGATGTCAAGGTACCCTGCCGAAACATGGTACCCTGCCGAAACATGGTACCCTTACCATTCATAAAATATGCTTTATCAATGGAGAACAGGTGTTCGGTTAAAATGATGAGCTTGCGCTGGAGCACGGAAAAAAAAATGTCACTTGCGTTTGTCGCCAAGAATTCCGCGCATGCAATACAAATCAACAATCTGAGCTCGGGATGTATCTGTAGTATTTTCTGCCTAGAGTGAAATGAAATTTTATAGAAGGTGAAACTGAGGAATATTTTCTAAGATGGTATTTAATCAAAAAGCAGTTGAAAAGTAGTAGGTCCAACCATACCAGTTGTATCAAATTCATTAACTGCTGGCTCTATACATTCAATTTTTACAGAGCTCTGCTATTAGTGCTAAGGGCAGGGGTCAAATCTAATGAATTTTGGTTTATAAAGAGGTGGAAAAAGGGGTGTCCATTTTGATAAATACTACATGCCAAAGTAGTATGATTTCCTGATCAATATGATAGTAATGTCACAATACTACATCTCCACTACCATCACAACCTAAATCTATGCATTATTTGTTTGTAAAATATATCTGTGAACTATGATATCAGTTGCTAAAACTTTCTATTGCAATAGTGCAATAGGTTGCAGGATTGAGTGAGTAAAACTGATTTACTTTTTTCTCTCTCTCTTTCGGAAGTGTGAAATTTTCAGTCTGTGTTTGTTTCATTGTGACAATATTCTTACATAAGTCTTAGTGTCATACCAATATAAATACATCAAATCAATTTGCGGGTCATTTTTTTGTCTTAGAGGAGCCTGTGGAGTTAGAGAGATAATTGTAAAGACCGTATATATGTGACTGCACCATGCCAGAGATTGTATTTCATGAGGCAATTCCTATCCAAATATTTTGCATTATTAGCATCCATGCATACATGGTGATGTTGACTTGGAATTGAAATTAGATAAAGAGTTAAATTTTAAGCCTTCTGTAGTGTCCCTTTCTGTGACACAAATTGTATGTTGTATGTCACAGACAACATGCAAGGCAAGGAGAACTTTGCACCTTTCAGTGTGGACATGGTAGTCATATATGTACACTATGGTTATATTGTGCATATTGAATGTATTAAATGCAATTCTGTGTAAATATCAGTTCCAATTTCAAGCAATTGGCAGCAGATTACAGACTGTAATTGAAAATGTGCATAAAAGTAAGCAGCACTGTGTTACTTGGCTGGTGAACATTTGATGAACATGATCTAAGAATAGTCGCTCCAGTATTGTCTGTAATGAGGAAAGTCAACAGGGAAGTTTGTTCAATACCAGACTACCATACGAAAAAGTACCTGTTGTGAAGTCTGTAGGACCAGGAAGCAGATTTTTCTTTGTGTAAGCTGAGATAAGGGTTTTTTCCCTTTTTGCACAATGCTGGACCACTTTTTTCATTCAGTGGTGACAATAGGCTCACCTCGTCAAATGTCCTAGAACCCTTGAGGATTTTAAGCTAAAGATTTTATGCAATGAATCTTATAGGTACCGATAATCATTGCTTTTCTCCATTTAGGGTAAAGCTTGACTAAGACCTCATTTGCATCATTCGCAGAGACTCCAACTCTCCCGTTGTCAACGGGAGATCTCCCGCCGAAAGCCTATTTTTGCAGAATCTCTCGTTCTCCCGCTGAAGATTTGATTTCTCCCTGTGTCTCCCGGTGGAAAGGATTTCGTACTTATTGTTATCGTATGTTGAAAAACTTAGCTTTAGATAGCACCAGAGAACATCTAGAACCTAGGAACTTGGCGGTTCGCACACATCAACTTGGAGTCTCCCGTTTGCTTGGGGTTTGGGGCGGGAGAATCTCCAGATCAGAAGGTGCTTGGGGTTGGAGTCTCTGCATTCGTGCATGGTTTTTGTGCACACCAGTATCCAAAGTGGTCTCAATTGCAAATTTTCTGAATAATTTGCAGCCAGGACCCATGGTTATGATCATATGATCAACTTATAAGCATCACGTAGTGTTGATGATGTGCAGTCCACGTCATCAATAGGAACTTCATGTAATTGGATGCCTCTCTATGCCGATATAGGCTGTAGCTCAGGTGGAACTTAAATGAAAGCACAAGATCATATCCCAAGATGAATGAATACTATGTATGGCAGTTTGATTCATTCCACAAACCTGGCATCCCAATGGTCTCTTTATGATAGCTAATGCCATAACACAACTGATCTCATGATCCTGTATACAATATTCAAATAGATATATTTTTAACACAAATCTTTCAAATGAGCTTGAGTCTTGTTTGTAGCTCTGGTGGTTATGTAATATTATTGATCATTCTTAAATGGAAAGTAGAAGACAAAGGAACTACAGGTTGTATATCTAGTAGCAAAAGAGAGCAGTCTAGATCACATATTTACCACATCTTTGTATGTGATACTTATAGTATTACTTTTGCAATCTTGGGATGGCATGATATGCTACAGTGAAAAATCCATGTGTTTGACTGGTTAGGATACCATTGATATATTTTTTTTTCTTGTATACTGACACTGGATGTGGTACAACAGGCGTCGAAATAGGATTTTGGAGGGGCAAGGCCATTTAGAAAAGGGCACTTTTTCCAAGAGGCCAGGGCACTTAAGTCAGTCAGAGGGGCACCAAGGCCACATTGGAAAGGGCATATTTGGTGTTTATGAAAAAAGAAAGAAGAAAAACAAACCGAGAAAAACAAACAAACACACACACACACACACACACACACACAAAGTGCAACACACAACAAAAACCTCTTCCCTACAGCTGTAACATATTCCCGATCTCCGCGTTTCTATCAGGTGAAACGACATTTTTTAAAACAGGAATAAAACAACAGTAGGTATTGATTGAAACTCGACACCCTTTCAGGCCAGCCAGGCCAGGCTGCCATGAAACTTCAAAGCACATTCCGACAGCTGGCTGGCAAAACCACAAGGCAAAGGAATTTGCGTGCCCGTGTAGATTGCTATGATTAGTCTGTGACAGACAGTTCATGACCTCCAAGAATGCGCCAGTACGCGCGGTTTCTTCTGTTGATTGGTCTCTCTCTCTCTCCACCCCTCCCCATTCCCCAGTCTGGCACACCTTGGCATTGTGGGATTTTTCTTTTTTCTTGGTGAACTTGGTGTTCACTCTTTACTACTCTATCTGAATATGCGCTGCCCAGCGAGTACATACTCGCGGCCGCTGCGCTGCGGAGGCAGTCGGGACGGTAAAAGCCGGTCGGGCGTACATGTACGTACACGTCGTCTCGTACCTCGGAAAGATACTTTGAGTTTGAATCAGATATATCGGGACGCGAGTGAACTGAAGGTATGATATTTGAGATCAGGAAAGTTGTTCAAGCTTATTAAAGAGACTTTGAGAAAGGGCATATCATACGTCATATAACTTTCATTCTAAAAGGGCACCACGGCCCCAAGAAAAAGGGCACATTTTTTTTTGGCTGTAACTTTGATAAAAAAACAAAAGACATTGCGGCCAACGAGAGGGGCACCGACGGCCATGGCCGTCGGTGGCCATCGGTTAATTCGAGGCCTGGTACAATGTAGTTACAGAAAATAAGCGAAAAATGCAATATGAACTATCAGTTTGCAATCTTGGGTGATGGGGCAGTTTTATTGCAGTTTTGACGCACATGAGTTCAGCTAGCCCAAGAAACATCATAATATATTGAACAGGACTGGAAAATGTAGTCGATATTATATTCACTGGAGGGCTTGTCAAGGGAGTACATGTGTACCATTAATGGTACATCTAAATTGATGCCTGGGTCCAGTTCACAGTGAATAGTTCTACTGATTCAGTGTTGCTGTCTTTGGGGGTTTTTTTTGTCTCTCTCACACACACACCCCACTCAATGCACACACAGATTTGCTGAGTCATTGCTTGTCTTTACATATTCATACATTGTAACAAAAAAAAGAAGACTTCTCCCCAACCCCCCAACCCCGATGTGTGTAGAGCAAGATTTTAAGATACTGTATTCCTTTTAGTGTGCAGTACTGTAACAATTCCAACATAAGCGGACTGTTATTTACATTGTAATTACAAAACTCTGTAGGCAAACACTTCTGTGCTGGTAAGCCTGTACTGTTGACCATATGGAATTATTGTCCTGTGATAAGTACCATTCCAAAAAGAAATTCATGCATTTTTTAACTTTCATATTTTGCAAATCATATCAATTTAATGAGCTGGAAATTGTCTGTCAGTCTGTACAGAGAAATGGAGCCAGACTGCAAGGCAATCTCTTCAATCAAACATGGACCCCCAGATACACCATGAGTTGAGGAATTATATCCTTAAATTACCGTTTTAAGGTATTATTTACCATTGGGAGCAGTGCTTTAAAAATGTTCGTGTTATCACACATTTAATGCATAGATCGGTCAGTTGTATCACAAAACATTCTACGATATAAATAAATTTGCAATAAAGCCTAATATATAAGGAGATACATGTATCATTATTTTTCTCAATAAACCATAACTGTAGATGGTTTATTCTAAAAACAATTCAATTATATTACTATTGTTCACATTTTGTATATTCAACTATAATTTACTTAACATTGATTACAGTGATTATCATTTGTACATTGGTTGTTTTTACAGTATCCCCAACTCACATTTTAGAACTGTTTTGAAGAACTACATATGATATGTAAAACTGGGTTTTTGTTTCATCTGCAAATAGCAAATAATGCCTTTAACAAATCAAACTTTATTCACAGAATTTGGAAATCTTATTCTGCAAAACATTTTATTTATTTATTTATAATTCATTTACTTATTTATGTATAATTTATTTATTGATTGATTTATTGATTTATTTATCTATGTATTTATGTATTTTTAAGGCTCAATGAATTTTTGAAACCCATTTTGTATCGATTTTATGTTCACATAAAGTTTTTGACCGCACCTGAATGTGAAGATATTATGTAAAGACCGTAGTAGTACGTGTGGGATCTCTCCCTAAGTCAGCTGCATTGTAACATGCAGCCATGTACACATTAGTAAGTGATATCTTATGTACCATACAGTATGTATGTCAATTTAGATATGATACCAAAGCCATGTAGATCAGTAAAGACGTACATGACCCAGCAAAATACAGCACTTTGTGTAAACCTTGAACAGTTAAATCCTCTGTATGAGTCTAATGTAGAAATGATTGTCTGAAGTGTCAATAGTCAATATTTGCATTGGAAGTTCAAGAGCACTAACCACTTGGAACAGAGAAGTCCAGACTGGACAGTAATTGTCTACCTTATTCTGCCCAAATAAGGGGTTGGACCAGTATCAAACACAGTCAACAGCCTTGGGCTATTGCACTCTAATTCAGCGATTGTGTTTTGTTATTGTTTTTTTTTAAAGAATATTGTTTTTTGCTGTTGTTGTTTGTTACCACAGGCAGGCATGTGTCTGGGTCTGTATCATTGTGGTGTAGATCATGACTTTGTGAATGTACAGCTCCCAAATCAAACATTCGCCCTGATACAAAGACAAACAGGGACTCAATTCTGTAGTTTATTTGGATGAATCTTGTCTCATTTCTCCTCTCTATCCATGAAACTAGGAAGGCAGAGGGGAGAAATAATCAATAAGTGGACAAAAAAAAAATACTTTGCACATTGTATTTATATCCAACGAACAAAAATCTGAAGCTCTTGTTTTTGAGATAAATCAAATAGCAGGTGCAGTTTTAATGTTTTCTTCTTTTTTTTTCTAGTGAGTATGACTGTTTTTCTCTTACATGTTTCTGCAAACTTCATCATTTTTAAAGCTAAAGAGAGTTTGTGTGAATACCTGTTGAGCCTGAATCTACTGCCTTCTGTTGTCCTCTTTACACACCACAGCTGGGATTACTTCCCCCATGACCACGCCCGATCCCGTGCCTACCGGTGGGGCGAGGACGGCCTCCTGGGCATCACTGACAGGGAGTGTCGACTGTGCTTTGGTCTGTCCCTGTGGAACGGGAAGGATCCCATACTCAAAGAGCGGCTGTACGGACTCACAGGTAACGATCTCTTCATGGTACATGACCTCCAACAGATGTTCTATCCGATTGTTTGGCTTTCCCACATCTGTGGGCTGAAGCCACCAAAATGAATCTCATATTTTAAACATTTTAAGCCCAAACTCCTGATTTGCACAAAATGCTAACTCTCTGTATCAATCTACAGGCCAGAAATGAAATGCAAGAAGATCGATGCTTGAAAAGGAAGGTTGAACTAGAAAAGCAATTTGAGAGTGCAGCTAAGCTGCTCCTTTCCACCCTTTTGTGACTTCAATGGCATAATATAGTCCTACATTATATATCATCTGCATTATTAGAATTCTTGACCGTCAAATTATACCCTTCGCATTTTTAATCACATTTATATCATTTTTAATCTTTCTAACAGCTATTCAAAAATGGCCCCATTTCCCAATGCTATAGAATCCTTCAAAACATTTGACAAAATTCCTTGATCTAAACAGTGATCTATATCACTTCCAAAATTTAGTATCCTGTTCTGTGTGTCATTCTTTATCAAATTTTCCTGAAAATTTCATCCAAATCTGTTTATGACTCTTTGAGTTATATATAATGCAAACAAACAAACAGATAGACAAACAAACCGTTATATACTGGCATAAACATGTTATACTTTAAAGGGATGGTACAGTATTGGTGGAGATGAGAATTGAGCTCTTAACTTTTTGCGAGATACCGAGAAAACACTTATGAAATAGTACAGAGCATACCATTTTAAGAGGAATTCAAAGTTTACTTGATGAAAATCGGGTTTGAAATGACTGAAACATCCAAAAAAAAAGTGAAACAAAGCGATCGTAATAAAGTGTTGGTCCCACACTTTATTAGAATCGCTCTGTTTTGGATATCTCAGCCATTTCAAAACCAATTTTCATCAAATAAACGTTGAATTCCTCATGGAATTACATGCTCTTTCATATTTCATAAGAGGTTTCTCGTTATCTCAGCAAAAAAAGTTAGAACCCTGAAATTAGGTCTCAACCAAAACTGTACGATCCCTAGATATATCATATTTCATTTGTTACTTTACCAAAGTACAAACAATTTTTATGTTAAGATGCCTTCAAACCACATTGAATACCCTACTGCATCACCCTCCCGCATCACTGGTATCGCTAGGTCCGGAAGGTAACCACGGCGAGGACTGCAAGGAGTGTTATTACTACCTTGACTCCTCCCCCACCCACGCCTACATGAAGGCGCTCTACAAGTATCCGCAGGCGGAGTACCCCTATGCCCAGCTGTCCGGAGAGGCAAGAAAACGCTCTGTGCTGGAACCGGAGTTTGAGCTGGAGGACACAGGTAAAAAACTGGAAAACGATAAAGCATACGAATTTGTCACCATGCAGTAAAGATATAGCTCACACCTATGGGAAAGAGGGTATAAAGCATTACATTGTGATATCGCAAGATATTCACTACATAGAAAGTAAAACAATGTACATGTGTCCTGTTGCATCCCAACTCAGCATGTTTTGCAGTGTTCAGTAAAGAAACAAAAACAAAAACAAAAGTTATAAAGTAAGGATTACATTGGAGTGCATGTCTATGGAAAGAGAGAGGAAAAAAATAATATGCTCCATTTCCAATGATTCTTCCTTGAAATGTGGTACTTGGATGCATAGCCATGTATGTATGAGAAGGGCTAACATGCCAGTTACCAAATACTAAAATGTTGCTCTCGTATTGAGCTGTTGAATTAAATTAAATGCCTCCTCCTACGCTACAGTATGCTATCTGCTGTCCCTTAGTATATTGCCTTGTAAGCTTATCAATGTGACAGAAAACGAATGCATCAACAACAAAGTCCATCTGTTGCTCTAACTGCAGGCGTGTTTAACGAGAGCAAATACTGGGACGTGTTTGCCGAGTACGCCAAGAACACGCCCAACGACATCCTGTGCCGCATCACGGTCGCGAATCGTGGCCCCGAGACCGCCACTATCCACGTTATGCCGACACTGTGGTACCGCAACACCTGGATCTGGGGCTGCACCCACGAGGGGTGCACCATGAAACCCAAGATGACCCTCATGAAGGACGGCAGGACCACGTGCTCCCACCAAACTTTGGGTCAGTGTCCAGGGACCTGTTTCATAAAGCTGTTTGTAAAGTTACGTGTGACTTTGCGAGCGACTGGAATATGAAGTGCCAATATGTGTACCCATTTTTTCCCCTTACGTTTTAACTTAGTACAACTGTATGTCAATATTTCATCTACATTGGGGTAAAAAATACACTTTCAGCTAAAAACATGTGTTAGAATGTAAGAATGATTATAATCATCTGCAATCTTCCACTTTAGCTATTGAAATTAACAATGATTAGGAAACCCACTTGGCTTGCCGTACGTAAGTTGTTAGTAAAGTTGTGCGTAACTTTACGAACAGCTTGATGAAACGGGGTCCCAGATCTTTTATAAGGATGAATGTGTCTGAAGCCACATACTGCAAAGCAAGAAATTTTCGCAGCAAGAAATTCTTAAATTCAAGCCACTGGCTGTTTTTGCAGCATGAAGATTTTTGAATTTACACTGGCATTCACTGCATAAAGTGTACACAAGAACTTTAGCATGCATTCTAATTTCACAAACCTTGGCTTTCTGGAAATTTGCGAAATCATGATGCACATGAAAATTTCTGGTTTTACACTCTTGGGATACATGAACTTGCCATACATGATTTTTCTTCCTGATTGGAAAAAAAAAATGCATGAGAGAACAGAAATTCAGCAAAGTCATGCAGTGACTATGCATTTTTTCATATCTTCCAAAAGTCAACAAAGTTCTGTAAATGTTTTCCATACAAACCTGATATGCTGCAAATCCCGCATGACAAGAAAATATTAGTCATTTCAATGAATCTGATGCAACCAGATCCCATTATGCAAACTTATTGAACCCACATGGGAACAGCGTATGATAATGTGTGGAAAGAGCAGACCAAATCCTTTGTGTTGTTTCACTTGTATTTTATTTGATTTGACGGTCAGTAAACCTGTGTGAAAGCTTTCAGATGAAGAATGCATGACAATTTTATGGATACCTCATGTTAGAGATTAAACATGAAGGGCAAGAAAGGAAGGAATGTATTATGCACTCTGGCCTGAATGCAGCATGCAGCTTCCATTGCCCACATATTTTCTGCTCAGTTGCACTCGATGCTTGACTCAAGTCTGACATTTTCCTTCCACTTTATGTCCCCCCCCCCCCCCCCCCCACCATAGCTGGGAAACGTTAAAGGATAAGTCCACTGTCGTAGAAATGTGGATTGAGTGAATGCAGCAATATTAGTAGAATACATCAGTGAAAAATTGGGGAAAATTTGACAATTCGTTCAAAAGTTATGAATTTTTAAAGTATCTGTGCAGTCACTGCTGGATCAGCAGACTACTACAGTGTATGATGTCACATGCATTCATTGATGAAAGGAAAATGTAAAGACAATTTCATTAAATTTCATTTTTTGAACAAAGTGCACATTTTCTCGAATGATCATGAACGTACAAAGGGTAATATTATTCCCCCTGCCTTTTGATAGAGGCAAGTCAAGTGTTCGTTATTATGCGAGAAAAGTGAAAATATGTTGAATTTTCTTTATATTTTCTTTATATCGTTCTACACATGTGACATCACATGCTGTAGTAGTCTTCTCATCCAGCAGTGACCGAGCAGAAACTTCAAAAATTCATAACTTTTGAACGGATTGTGCAATTTTCCTCAAACTCTCACTGATGTGTTCTACTAATATTGCTGCATTCACTCAATCCACATTTATATAACAGTGGACTTCTCCTTTAAACAAATAATTTCCCCTTCTTGCAGACAAGTTTGTGTTTGTGTGCGACAATGGACCAGATAGCCAGAGACCTGAGATGCTGTTTACAGAGAATGAAACCAACATGACAAAGCTCTACGGGGCAGAGCACTACACTAGCTTCTTCAAAGATGCCTTCAATGCCTACGTCATTGAAGGTCAGTTGGTATCAGAAACTGTTCATATGCACCCTCTTGTTTTGGAGAGGAAGATTCATAAACTCCGCCAAGGGAGGAGGTTATGTTTTCATTACCGTTGGTTTGTTTGTCCGTGTGCAAAATAACTCAAAAAGTTGTGAACGGATTTAAAAGAAGTTTGCAGGAAAGGTTGAGAATGACTCAAGGAACAGATGAATAAATTTTGGGAGTGATTCAGAACTTTGTATGGATTTTATGAGGGATTTTCAATATTTTGGCAGGTAGGTTAATGAACTTGGGAGTTCAAGCTGTGTATTTTTGAGGTTTTCATATGGGCACTAAAGTGAGTGCTCTAGTTTCTGCTAGGGTGAGGCGTGCCGCACAGCTGAGGGTTGATGACGTAACGTATGGCGTCTGTATTGGGAAATCGGGCAATTTTCACCATGCATTATATTTGATGCCTATGCATATGGATGAAAATCAGTGATCTCAATGGAAGAACAAGATCACTGGTGGAAATTATAGCTGCTTGGCAGAGGTCTGCACTCTCAGAGTGCTTCTTTAGTTTGGTATGCCTTCAAAGTTTCTGAAAATGTAACTACATGTTCCAAATTTTGCATGAGCATAATGTTATGAATGGGGATGTGTAAAATAGCTGTACTAATGGTTAAATTCATGATCAGGAATCACTTTGATTCACAAGGATACTGTGAAGCAAGAAATATCACTGTATGAAATTTTTTGCAAATTGGAGCTGACGGCCTGTATCACGGTATGATATTTTTCCTGAATTGCCACTGGTATTCAATGCTAGTAGTGTAGACAAGAACTTTCACTTGCATTTTTAATTTTGCAAATCTTGGCGTATGCGAAATTCACGCAATTAAAATGCATGCGAACATTTCTTGTTTCACCATAATAAGATAAGATGGTTTGTGTAAGATAAATTATGCAGAAGCTATTGAATTCAAGATCAGGAACTACATCAATTATTTAAAATCAGGGCAGTCTTTTCAGAGCCCAAGGAACTGCATTAAAAAAAGAGTCCTGTATTCATACAAAACCAAGATACACAATATAAACTATATGGTGGTGGGTGGTGGACAAAAAAAAATTGCTTCATGAAATATGCTAGAGAAATTTATAGCTTATAAGTAATGGAAAGGAGAGACCAAATGAGCAGGATGAAGTTTATTTTCTGATTTTTATTTGCTTTCAGGAAAGAAAGATGCTGTGGACACTCGCTGCAGGGGGACCAAGTGTGCAGCACTCTACGTTCTGGAGGTCCCCGCTGGGGAGGAGGTTGTCCTTAGGTGCCGATTCTTCTCCGACAAGGAGGATCCTGGCACGTACTTTGGGGCGGACGCCTTCGACGCCGTCTTTGAGGCGAGGATCAAAGAGACGGACGAATTCTACGATCAGGTATAATGATTCTTTCTCTTTCTCCATTTCTCGCAAGCATTTATGTGCATTTTTTGCTTGTTTTTGTGAAGCATTATGTTTTTGTATGTCTCATCTTTTGATACAAAAATGTCAGTATGCCTAGATAAAAAAAAAAGGCTACCATTCATCACAACTTGCTTTTTCTGTTAGAAGGAGAAGTTGCTCTTCAGGCTCAGCTGTGTTTTTTTTTTTTTTTTTTTTTTAAGGAAAAAAAAAACCCTCACACACACATGCACACACACTACTTAATGCAGATCACTGAAAAAGATTTTAGAACAGACATAAAAAAAGCCCATGAAATGTAATCATTCAAATTTGGTAACTTTTCAAATAAACAACACTGTTATGTAACCGTGCCGTCCCCTTGGTACTGTCCACCTATGTTGTACTGGTATATTGGACCATTAGCTTGAACTGTCAAGGGAAAGAAACATATTGCTATGAATTAAAAGAGTAAGTGCTTTTGCAAAACATCTCTCACAGAATTATGACAGCATAATTGTGCATTCACTACATACTGTAAAACCACACATTTTCACATGCTTGAAACTTTCACAAATTTCGCAAGGAGCCAAGATTCATGAAAGTAAAATGCACACGAAAGGCTTCTTTGTCTACCACAATGCAATGAATACCAGTGGCAATTCGCAAACAATTTCATGTTGCGAAAACTTCCGCCGACTGTAGTTTGCAAAATTTCCATGCCTCAAATGTTTCTGATTTGACAGTATACATAGTCACTTCTTCCTGGTTGTTTTCTGTTGGACAGATCATCCCAGCCAACTCCACCCCCGACGAGAGGAACATGGCTCGCCAATGCTACGCGGGACTTCTGTGGAGTAAGCAGTTCTACCACTACATCGTGGAGAGCTGGCTGGGCGGGGATCAGGCCATGCCCAACCCCCCTGAGAGCCGGCGCCAGGGGCGCAATGTGGAGTGGAAACACCTGTTCAACAGGGACATCATCTCTATGCCGGACAAGTGGGAGTACCCTTGGGTGAGGCAAAAGAGTCCCCCATCCCCCAGTGCCACGCCTACCCTTAACCCCCCCCCCCCCCCCCCAAACCACCCGCCACCACCTCAATGAAAATATCTGGAGGAGTGATGAGGGATGCCTATCATGTAGTGACATTTGAGGAGTGGATAGTGAATTGACTACCAGTACTTTAATGCTAGTGTAAATCATGATAACATGACTAGTGCCCTATGAGTGTTAAATTGTGACTATCCTGTCGTGTGAATATTCTTGACTTTTATGGTGTGCTCTTACTGTATGTGAAGAAGAATACTAATTTTGTATTTTGTCTGAAATTTTGTTTTGTGTGTATTTAATTTTTTGTAATCATGATGGCCTTTCTTTTGCCTTATTATTCTTTCATATAATTATCCTCATTGAGTGCATTAACTTCACATATTTTTCCACATATGTTAAAGTTTCATATTTCTATTAATCATGTAATCACAGATTATGATCCAGATATGAGAAATTTAGCAAAACTCTTAATAAAAGAACAATGAGCATAAAGCATGACTGAATAGTATAACCTAATCAACCTTTGTGTGTGTGTGTGTGTGTGTGTGTATAATGATTATTGTAGTGTGAACCTTGACTTTAAACTCTATGTTTTCCATTTCCCCTTTTTGCAGTATGCATCATGGGACCTGGCCTTCCACATGATCCCATTCGCCAAGATTGATCCGTACTTTGCCAAGGAGCAGCTGCTCCTCTTCCTCAGGGAGTGGTACATGGCACCCAACGGGCAGGTGAGCTGCTGAAGGAATTATATCATAATATCCAATCCAATCCAATCCAATCCCATTAATATCCAATCCAATGCAGTCGAGTCGCAATTCAGTCCAATCCAGTCCAATTAGATCCATTCCAGTCCAATCCAATCCAATCCAGTCCAGTCTAATCTAATCCAATCCAATCCAATTATATCCAATCCAGTCCAGTCCAATCCAATCCAGTCCAATCCAATCCAATCCAATCCAATCCATTCCAATCCAATCCAATCCAATTAAATCCAATCCATTGCAGTCCAGTCGCAATTCAGTCCAATCCAGTCCAATTAAATCCATTCCATTCCAATCAAATCAAATCAAATCCAATGCAGTCCAGTCGCAATTCAGTCCAATTAAATCCATTCCATTCCAACTAAATCCAATCCAATGCTATCCAGTAGCAATTCAGTCCAATGCAGTCCAATTAAATCCATTCCAGTCCAATCCAATCCAATCCAATCCAGTCTAATCTAATCCAATCCAATCCAATTCTATCCAATCCAATTATATCCAATCCAGTCCAAGCCAATCCAATCCAGTCCAATCCAATCCAGTCCAATCCAATCCAATCCAATCCAATCCAATCCAATCCATTCCAATCCAATCCAGTCCAATCCAATCCAATCACAAATCAAATTCATTCCAAACCAGTCCAATCCAAACCAATCCAGTCCAGTCCAACCCAATTCATTCTGACTATGCTCTTCCCGTAAGGATCAGAGTGCTTACAAATTCATATAAATATAAAATTTATAAACACAGTTCAGAATAATGAATTAAAACAATTTAGAGCAAGCTTCCATATATCAGTGGGACATCACACAATTGTTTCATGAAGGCAAAAATAAAACCTTCAGGTACTAAACTAGGGAGTGGATTGAAATTAATTATGTTTCAGAGCTTTTGAAAGGAATTAATGGATACAGATTATTTGATTGAGGGAGTTATACCACAGCCTTGGTGCAGCAACTTTGGAGATCATCACGGGCTAGACTCGGGTTATTATACGAATAATTTACGAGTTGTGAGTGCATAGGGCACGAATATCGCACGAGGCGCGAGATGAGCCGCTGGTCTATTCAACAAGGCGCGTAGCGCCGCGTTGAATAGACCAGTGGCGAATCTCGCGCCGAGTGCGGTATTACGTGCCCCAATGCACGAACAAAATCATAAATTATTCGTTTTATACAACACCTTGTCCACAATCACAATACAAAATTAGCGACCGCCAACTCAGGAAGGCCCAAAAATAAATGTAACAATTAGGCAGAGAATTGTAAACCACCCTGTGTACTGCTTTCAAACACTCGTCATGATTCGACCACACAGTCACAGGAATCACAAACTCCGCAGGGTCTATTACGCTAACGTTAGATCGAGTTAGGCCTGACTGTTAGGCCGATCTGAGATGTCGGTAGATCTAGTAGTAGGTCTAGACTTTGTCTATTTCCGAAAATGATTTTGTATAAAAACACAGAAAAATAATCAAATTACGGTTTCTCAACTTGAAATGAAGTCTTGATTTTGGGATCACTGTGGTCCACGTAGCAGATCAGAGTCAAAAGTAAAAACACAGCAGTAGGTGTAAAGGCCGCGATACATGCAACAAGCTAGGTAAAGTAACTGCGCGTACACGTTAACGTTGCAGTACTCCGCCGCGCCTGGTCTGTGAGACTTACCGGCAGCGCAGCGCAGCCAGCCAGCACGTACACTGTACAATGTAGTTTGCTGGCGCTTTGCTACGGGTGTGAGCCACAGAACTCTGTGAGCGGCCATGCATTAGTAGCCCCCCGCGAAGCCGTGCTATAGTACCTTCGAGCCGTGCAATAGGCCCATGCCAGGGGCCTATTGTATGGCTGTCACTCTCAATGAGTTTGATAGGTATTTTCTATTGAATGTCATGTGACATGTTCTTGGCCAATCAGAATTCGACATCATTCTGAGGTGTTGTATAATGGGGATTAGCCCTCAACATGCTGTGTCTGATGCTGTATGCTGTATCAGTTGTTCATCCCATGCAATGCCACAGTCTTGACTGTTAGAAGATGGGTTGTCGTGCTCACGCTCACTTACAGCCAGTACACAGTCTGGCTATTGGTATACAGTATACCATATGTCAAAAAAAAATTACAACGGACCCCATTGCAATGATAACTTTACAAATAGAGAATCAATTCAAATATAATTTCAGGGTATGAAACTATAACTCATTGACCACATCTTACAGAAAACTCCATTTGATTTGCTTCAGTGGTCACAGAGAACTGAGGAGTTTTGTAGATCATGTCAGGAATCCCTTCCCTCCAAGTTCTGTCCATTGTGTTCACACATTAATATGCAGTTCCAAGAGCATCCAACTGCTAAACTTGGAAGAATAAGACCCATAAAATGCTTAACAACAATCCACATTTCTCTGTGACCACTTCACCAAATTGAATGGGGTTTTCTGCAAAATAGAGCTGAGATGTCATATCTTAAGACCCTGAAGTAGCATTTAGACAGTTTAATCATATTGGGAGTTATCAATGTAAAAATCCAATTGTAATTTTTTTTGGGGGACATACTGTATATATATTCAATACATACATATATATATTCAATATATACAATATTCACATTTTGGTCTGCCTATCTACCTATCTGTCTCTATGTCTCTGTTTTCCTTTCGACACCCAAGATACCTGCTTACGAGTTCCAGTTTGGTGACGTGAACCCACCCGTCCATGCCTGGGCTGTCTTCAGGGTGTTCAAGATGACAGGGGTCAGAGGTCAAAGGGACAGACTCTTCCTGGCACGCTGCTTCCAGAAGCTCCTCATCAACTTCACATGGTACGCAATCATGGTCACTGTAGAATTGAATGGATGATGAGTGGAGTGGGAGGGAGGGAACATACAGCAGGGGCATATCAGGGCAATTACCCCTGGAGGACAATTATCATCCTGTTAATACTGGTTAATGATAAGGTTAGAGTAAAGATAAGTGTTAGGATTAGGTTTAAGATTAGAGTTTGGGCTAGGGTTAGGATTAGATTGAGGAGTAGGATTAGGGTTAGGGTTAGGGTCAGGGGAAGGGTCCGTGGTAATTGCCCAAGGGGTAATTGCCCTAGACCCCATCAGGGCCCATTTAAAGGGATTGAAATGCTATAAAGGGAGGTTATAAGGTTATTACTTCCGCAAAGTAGCGCTTGAAATCAGGGGTAGCTCTTGCCTTTTGCTGAAGGGGGTTAAACTCCCACCCCCCCCCAAAAAAAAAAGGGGGGAGGGGGAAAAAGGATTCGAAGGGGAGGGGGGTTAAACCCCCTAATGCCCCCCCCCCCCCCAAACATAGATCTGCCACTGTAAACCATTTGGTTAGAACATCCTTTACCTTCCCAACGTCTGCTTCACCTTCTTCAGTTTTTCCCTTCCTACTACTAACAAGTTGATGAGATTTTGTTGCCTGTTCCCCCCTCCCCCCAGGTGGGTCAACCGCAAGGATCCTGATGGAAAGAACATCTTCTCCGGAGGCTTCCTGGGTCTGGATAACATCGGAGTGTTTGACAGGTCACGACCCCTGCCGACTGGAGGTCATTTGGAACAGGTTTGTGTTATCCTGTTGCAGATTTGCAGATTGTGTTGCAAGTGAGATTAGAACTCAGCATTCTACTTTTATTGTTTTATTTCCTTTAGTGTAAAGTTTGTGTTGATTATGTAAATGATGTGAGGAGGTTTGACATTTGGCTGAAATGATGTCAAACAAATTAATATTTTTTTCCATAGTAATGTGCTTAGAAACATCAGTATTAAGTGCTATACAATATAAGTGTTATTTTTTATTATTATTATTATTATTATCATCATTATTATCATCATTATCATTATTATTATCATTATTGTCCCCGCCGAACGAGTTCGAGCAGGGGACTATGAAACGGGCTCCGTAAGTGTGTGTGTCCGTCTGTCCGTCTGTCCGTCCGTCTGTGCGTCCGTGTGTGATCAAAAATGTTCAAAATGCTACTCCTTCGCCATTTCTAACCCGATTTTGATTCTGTTTGCTTTATATGATAGCACTACATGGGAGCTTTGAAACTTTTATACAGAATTTCAGTTGTGACCTTTGACCTTGACCTTTGACCTATATTGTACATTTTGCTTCAAAATGCTACTCCTTCGCCATTTCTAACCCGATTTTGATTCCGTTTGCTTTATATGATGGCACTAGGTGAGGGCTTCAAAACTTCTACACAGAATTTTGACCTTTGACTTCTTTGACCTTTGACCTTGATTTTTGACCTATATTGTACATTGCCTACAAAATGCTACTCCTTCGCCATTTCTAACCCGATTTCGATTCTGTTTGCTTTATGTGATGGCACTAGGTGAAGGCTTCAAAACTTCTACACAGAATTTTGACCTTTGACTTCTTTGACCTTTGACCTTGATTTTTGACCTATATTGTACATTTTGCTACAAAATGCTACTCCTTCGCCATTTGTAACCCGATTTCAATTCCGTTTGCTTTAAGTGATGGCACTAGGTGAGGGCTTCAAAACTTCTACACAGAATTTTGACCTTTGACTTCTTTGACCTCTGACCTTGATTTTTGACCTGTATTGTACATTTTGCTACCAAATGCTACTCCTTCGCCATTTCTAACCCGATTTTGATTCCGTTTGCTTTATGTGATGGCACTAGGTGAGGGCTTCAAAACTTCTACACAGAATTTGGACCTTTGACTTCTTTGACCTCTGACCTTGATTTTTTTACCTATATTGTACATTGGCTGCAAAATGCTACTCCTTCGCCATTTCTAACCCGATTTTGATTCCGTTTGCTTTATGTGATGGCACTAGGTGAGGGCTTCAAAATTTCTACATAGAATTTTGACCTTTGACTTCTTTGACCTTTGACCTTGATCTTTTTACCTATATTGTACATTTTGCTACTAAATGCTACTTCCGGCGGGGACATATATTACGCACCGCGTAATTTCTACTTTTCCTTGTTATTATTGTTATTATTATTATTATTATTATTATTATTGTTATTATTATTATTATTGTTATTATTATTATTATTATTATCATCATCATCATTATCATTTATTATTATTATTATTATTATTATTGTTATTATTATTGTTATTATTATTATTATCATTATCATTATCATCATCGTTATCATCATCATCATTATCATTATTATTATTATTATTATTGAATAAGCACCTAGAATGATGAGTAATGAAACTTTTCTCTGAGTGGCGCAGCAAAGATGTTATCTTCAAATGTTGCATCATAACACTTCAATCTCGTCAACTTTATTTTTTTTTCTTCCCCTCCCCCCCCCTCCCAAATAACCCAATTGCATATTGATATTCATATGTGATATTTTACCCCCTCCCACCTCATTCCCCCTCTGTCCTCTGCAGGCTGATGGGACAGCGTGGATGGCCTTTTTCTGCGTGGTCATGCTGGACATTGCCATCGAACTGGCCAGGACTGACCCGACCTACGAGGACATGGCCAGCAAGTTCTTTGAGCACTTTGTCGGCATCATTGACGCCATGAACAATATGGCGGGAGGAGGAGGTATACTCAGAACTTCAGTTTATCATCCCTGGGCCTTGTTGCATGAAAGTTGAGATCAAGCATAAGTCAGAAAAATCAAACATAAATCTCTGAATACTCAATTCTGATTGGCTGATACCTGACTTATGTTTGATACCTTTTTGTGCCTCCGCCAACGAAGTGGCCGGAGGCATTATGGGTCGTCCGGGTCGTCCGTCCGTACGTCCGTCCCGTTTTGTTTTTGTCGATATCTCGAGAACCATGAGGTGGTGTTGCATCAAACTTGGTATGAGGGTATATCCTGGGGAGATGATACTTTGTTTGGATTTTAGGGTCACGGGATCAAAGGTCAAAGGTCACAGGTTATTTTGTGAAAAAAAGGTTGAAATTTCATGTTTTTCTCCATATCTCGCAAATGGTTCAAGGTATCTTCATGGAACTTAGTATATATGCATGTGCTGATGGGCAGTGATTATCTAGGGAAGTTGGGGGTCATGGGTCAAAGGTCAGGGGTCAAAGGTCAAGGTCAACTCCTTAAAATATCACTACTTTCCTTATATTTATGCAATGCCTGAAGGATTTTTTTTTAACTTGATGTATACATATATTACCCAATGTATATTCTGTGGGAAGCTTCTTGCCAAAAGGTCAAAGGTCAAAAGGTCAAAGGTCAAGTGAAAGTGCTAAATTGCACTTTTTCCTCCATATCTCAAAAGTAACTCAAGGTATTATCATGAAACAAACATGTTTATGCATGTTCTACCTAACAATGATTCTCTTTGGAACTGTGAGGTCAAAGGTCAAAGGCCAGGTTTAGATGATACTATTTTACCATTTGATACTGAAATTATACTTTTTCTCAATACCTTGAAAATTACTCAATGCATAAACTTATAAAAGGGTCAAAAGTCAAGTAAAAATCATCAGTTCCCCCAAATACCTGCACTCTGACGTTTTAATCATTCATCCAATTGAACCTAGTTCTAGGAAAGTGAACATTCAGCACATTTGTGGCAAACCTGTCATTTTAATATGTTGCCAATTGTGTGAAACTGTCATCACACATTGTCAAGACATTGTACTATAGACCTATTAGGAGAACCATGCATTATGGCGGAGGAATGCCAGTCGCCGTAGCAACATTTCTAGTTTTTTATGTAACAGGGCCCTGGGATGACATGACCTTGTATCTCAAAAATCGTGAATTTTCAGAACAACCAAAAACCTGTTCACTTTTGCAACATTTTTGAAAAATAAAATCAGTGTTTATGTCAAATAATGTAGGTACATTGTTTTTTATTACATTGATAATTATTTTGATATTCAAAATAGAGATAATAGGTTTTTGAATACATTCCAATTGAGATACGAAGTCTTGTCACCTCATCCAGGATGTCTTAGGAGATTTTTGGTTAACTATGGAGTCATTTTAATAATGTCTGCAAAGATTAACTACCCTATGTCATCATTGGAAAGAAGCATGTTGTATTTTGCCAGTCTTAGCCTGAACTTTACTAGGACTCTTTCTTTTATTCTTGTTTTTCTCAGGCTAGAATACTATCAATTTACTATTACAGACAAAAAATTTTAGCAGCAGGATAAATGTGTCTTCGAAAAAGACATGATATGAGAACTCTCTTGTTTTTTTGGACGCAGGTCTTTGGGACGAGAATGATGGCTTCTACTACGACGTCTTGAAGACGCCGACCTGCACCATCCCTCTCCGCATCCGCTCCATGGTCGGGCTGATCCCTCTCTTCGCCTCCCTCACCCTGGACGAGGAGATCATCGGCAAGCTGCCCGGCTTCTACAAGAGACTAGACTGGTTCATGAAGCACAGACCTGACCTCTCCTCCCATGTAAGCCAAGCTAGTCCCTGATTTTAGAGGAGGCTCCTCACTAAATAGCTAATTTTTTTTCTGAAAGTAGTCAAACCTCTCCTTTCACTCTCCCCTTTTCTTCTACCTATCTCTACACAAGTCACTTCTCCCTTCTATTTTACCCCCTATATTTAACATGAATTAGAGCTGCAAGCAATTCAAGCTCCGTTTAAGCTATAGCCCTTGTGTAATATTCATTGTATTGCTTGTAGACTTTTGTACACCTATTTCAAATTCGATAGAGATATAAAATTACTTTGTAACTTATGTATATGCTACCAACAATGTGTGTACATGTACAATGATGACACAGAAACCAATAAATCAAATCAAATCAAATTTTTATATCTTTTACATCTTCACAAGAGAAATTATGAGATCCATCTCAATTCAGAAATTACTTGTTTTGCCTAATGAGATGCAATTTTACATTGCTATTTCTCAAATTGCTTGTTGAAACCTTTCCTGAGTTTAGTGTGTGCATTTTAGCAGCACTGATGTAAGTCAGAATGGTATTCTCTATTGAGGCCATATATGCATTAATGATAACCTATTTGAGGATGATCTGATTTTGCTATAATACACATTTCCCATAGACACCTGCCTGAGTATACTTGGAACTAGACTTCAATGGGGTTGATAAAGGAGAGCAGTTTGTAACTGTCTTTTCTCAAGGACTCAATAAACTCTAGACAACCTCATTGTTTGATAGATGTATTGGACTGAGGATCATGTAGAAGTATGTTTGAAAAATGCCTACATCTGCACCAATATCTGCTAACTACATGTATCTTCACTTAAAAGTCTTGATAATTGCAGGAGCAAGTCATTGTAGTTTAGAGTTCTGTGTGATATTTAGTAGTGCATTCGAGGAAACAACAAAACAGCCAATTTCAAGAGTGATCTTGAGTAAGTCATTTTTTTTTTTTGCCATTGTAGTACAAAAGTGACAAGATGTGCCAAAGAAGTGAAGTAGGTATGATTCTTTTCCACTCCTTCTCTCGCACTTCTGTGCAGCTTGCGTACATGACCAGGGAGGACACAGGGAAAGGGCGCCATCTACTGGGCATCCCGCCCCGCAAGAACCTGAAGCGGGTCCTCAAGTACATGCTGGACGAGGAGGAGTTCCTTGCGCCCTACGGCATCCGCTCGCTGTCCAAGATCCACGCCAGCCAGCCATTCCTCTTCAAAGTTGGGGAGGAGGAGTACAGGGTGGACTACGTGCCCGGAGAGTCTAACACCTTCCTCTTTGGTGGAAACAGTAATTGGAGGGGACCCATTTGGCTCTGTGGTGAGGACACTCTGACCTAATCTCATTTAAGGAAGTCTAACCTTTTCTATGCGAGGGACTTTTGACAGTATTTATGATGACAGGGGTTATCTGTGCCAATGGGCACTCAAAGCATACAGAGAATTAAAGAGAATCCATGGTTTAAAATCAGACTATGAACTAAAAGCATAAACAACAACGCTGTAAGTGTGCTTTGCAAATACATGTGTCAGCATGCCTACATCTTTGGTCATCTGTTGGCATACTGTAAAATGAGGAATGTTCGCGTGCATTTTAATTTCGCGAATTTTGCAAGCGCCAAGATTCGCGAAATTCAAATGCACGCGAAATTTCTTGTCTACACTATATGCACTGAACGCCAGTGGGAATCCGCGAAAATCTTATGCCACGAAAAAGGCTCCAATTCGCGAAAATTTCGTGCCGCGAATATATCATGTTTTACAGTACGTGACATGTCATGCACATTTACGCAATCAACATTTCTATAATCTATAGGGTAGATATAAGCTACCTTCTTGTGAATTATGCTCTTTTGCACAAAAGACATTGCATACAAAAATCATGTATTTCACAGTCATCCTGGTCAAATGTATTCATAATGTGAGCAATGCACCAAAGCATTGCCTTCAGTGGCAGAAATGCAATGTATGTCGACTCCAAGGTAGGAAAATTGCTGACTTTGGTTCTTGAGAAAATGTTCATACCCGTTGCACTGCATATGTTGTTGTGTTTCTTGATGCCAGGTTTAACAAGGCACAAAATTCTTACCAAGTATTGTAATTATGGTTTAGAAGGTACCGACAATGTACGATAAGTTATCAACTTTCTATTCAAAATTTCTGTCCATTTGGTAGTCAACTACCTGATCATCGAGGCGTTGGAGCGCTACGACTTCTTCTACGGCGAGGCGTTCAAGGTGGAGTGCCCCACTGGCTCGGGCAACATGATGCGCCTCAAGGACGTCGCCAAGGAGATCTCCGGCCGCATCGTCAAACTCTTCTTGCCCGACGAGACAGGCAAGAGGCCGTGCCATGGAGAATGCCCCCTCTACAAGGACGATCCGAACTGGAAGGAGCTGGTGCTGTTCTACGAATACTTCCACGGCGACTCTGGGAAGGGCGTGGGAGCCAGGTAGGGGATGGGAGATAGCTACCATGCTGTTTCTATGAAACCTCATCATTGGTTGGGATTTGCATACTTTGAACTTAGCATTTAAGCTGGGTTCTACCACTTTTGTCCAATATGACATGTACAGGTATCTTTTGTGAAAACTAATCTAATCATTGTGTGATATATTGTTCCATTATTCCTCCCTGGTATCAGTGTAGACGCGTCAGTTCTTTTACATTGTCTTATATGGATCAAAACTATTTAGAGAGGACAGAAACAGGAGCAGATTCAGTTCAATTAATTCACACCACAATTTTGCTTTTGTGTGGTTAGAATTCACGCACTTCTCCACTTGCTAATCCTAGTAATGCACTTGTAGAGCACAGATCTCTGCCAAGCAGCTCATTTCCACCCATATTTACAGTATACATGCATGCTGAAAATCGCCCAATTTTGCAATATAGAAGCCTTTTGTTTACGTCATCAACTTCCAGCCACGCGGTGCCTCGCCCAAGCAGAGCATGCACTTTAGAGCATGCACTTTAGAGCATGCATACAAACCTCTAATACGTGCAGCTTGAACTCCCAAGTTCATTGACCCTATCTGCAAAAAGAACAAAAATCCTTCAAAAATCCATAAAAATTCCCGAATCACTACCAAAATTGAATCATCTGTTACTTGTGTCATTACCAACTTTTCCTGCAAGTTTTAATTTAATCTGTGCGCAATTTTTTTGACTTATTTTGCAAACAGACAAACCAACACCGATGATCACTTAACCTCCTCCTCCCTTGGCGGAGGTAAAGAACTGTGGTTTCAGAGTGCACCATAGTTGTGATCACATGCATTGTTGGTATCTAGGGTAGCTTAGGGTTATTCCTGTGAGACTAGTGTGAGTGGGTCCTGGCATTAGTCACTTTGTGACTAAAATTACTGTTGAAAGATCTTGTAAAGTGAAGGTGTGTTGAGAATTTTTACAAAATGATTTCAGCCCTTTGATTATCGAAAGGATGCATAGATCCTAAATATGCCTATACTTACATTCTTTTCTAGAAGAGATTGCGCCTGACTATCCACTGCACGATGATGCCTTGCTCTCGCTGTGTATGTGCCCATTTTATTCTTGATCCCTCTTTTGATATTTGCAGCCACCAGACGGGATGGACGGCAGTGGTGTCAGCATGCCTGGACAAGATCAAGAAATAAACGCCTCTCAATCCTGCACTGCCATGCATTTGTCTGGGAAGTAGACAGCGGGCAGAAAGTGACAAATCCTACGGCCTTTGGTTCACCAACAAGCGAGTTAGTATGTGAATGACATTGTGTGTTCTGCTGACGTTCATGAATACAAAGAAAATGCTGCCAAGCCCCATTATTCTTGCATGCCACTCGACTATGCAAATGACAAATGAATGTTCACCTGTGCAAACTCTTCAAAAGAGCTACCCTCGTAGTCACATTGTTGAACAAAACAAAAATCTCCAATGAAAGTTTATTTTGATATATATAAATGTAATATTCGGTTGCTGTCATTCCTGGATACTATACTATAAGTAGTGCATTCTTTGGGGTTGAATATACCGACATGTTCACACCTGGAGATGTGCAATTTGTCACATGCATTGCTGTTTTCATTGAGGTTGTAAGCAAGGGTGCTACATGGATTCACAAGAGAAGTTTTGGATGTACAGTTGAACCTCTCTTATCCGGCCTCCCTTTATCCGGATCTCTCTATTATACGGATGCAATCTCGCCGTGATTTTTTTTTTTTTTAATAATTATGGGAGGAAAGGGGGATTCCCAACTCCTTGAGAACTCCTACACAAACACGCATGAATTACATATACTTGAAACATTTCTTAATGATTATTTAGGTAAATCATCCCAAGAATTTATAAAAGAAAATGATTTCATTCTTGCAAACACGAACCTCTATTTTGAGGTCTGTTACTGAGTGTAACAATGAAAAGGTTGCAGCATACACATTACTACATGTGGTACTACAATGGGCTACATCAGTACATGTGTATGTATATGTACATGTATAAAGCATTGAGTCTCCCGTATCCGGCCAAATCCCTTATCCGGATGAGCCCCGGTCCCGACTTGTCCGGATACGAGAGGTTCAACTGTATATAATTATGTGCACTGTGTGATATATTGAACTTCAGTGAGCATGGACTATCTGCCACCATAGGTGGCAACCTGTTTCTTGGTAAATCTCACTGAAAATTGAATTTTGTCATCCCTTCGTATGAACTGAGAAGTGCAAAAATATAATCGTTACATTGATATGTGATCTATTATTAAAGTAGAAAGTATGCGAGTGTGGCCTCCTTGTATATATATATATATATATATATATATATATATATACATATATATATATATATATATATATATATATATATAAATATGTATATATATATATATATATATATATATATATATATTATTATTATTTTAAAATATTTTTATGCCAATGTAATTAAAAATACACTTCAAATATTCCACAAAAATTTAACATAACTACTTTATAGTAACTTCATCGATGACTTTATTTTTTGCTTTTTGTTTTACAGACAAATTATGATAATACTTCAAGTTTGAATTTGTGGAATGATTATAAACAGCAGAATTAGAAGACTCTACTACTCTGCAGTCAGCTTGAAATATAGATGAAGAGCAATAGATTAACTTATAGACAGAGAAAGATAATGCTATTTTTGAAATATTTCTAACATGCCTGGATGCTATGTTGTAGAGTGCATTTTGACAAAGTTTGACCATTTTCTTAATTTTTCGGTGATAGTGTGCTTGTTTTCTTCTGTGTGCCAATAATAAGCTATGCGTCCATTCTTTGCAGGGTGAAGTACTTATTTCTCAAGGTTTTACAGGAACATATCATGCTTAATATTTATCATTTGTTTGCCATCAAGCGCAATTTAGATATTTTGTTCACATGCTACAAACAGGGAAGAGTATTTTGCTTGTGCAAGAGGCCTGTTTTGAAATAGATACTTTTCATCAGGCTCAATACAGTGCACTCCCGTTACAACGAACACGGTTATAACGAAATTTCGTTACAACGAAGTAAATCTTCTGGTCCCAAAATTATCACCATTAAAGTCTATGGCACAAAATTCGCTTATAACGAACACGGTTATAGCGAAATTTCCGTTATAACGAAGTCTTTTCCGAGCACCACAGACAAAGAAAAACAAAAGAAATGTGCTCCGTTATAACGAAATGCGAATTGCTTTTGAAAATACGTAGCGGAACAAGCATTTATAGCGTCTCTGCATGGGTGAACGCTTCACACCACTGTGTGTTCGCTCCTTGTGCCACACACACTTTCTGAGTGGAACTTGCGTTTATTATTGTAGTACAGTTATCCCATCACATTTCACAAAGCTTTCCAGTGTATGACGAGTATTCAGCAAACATAATGTGATATATATGCGTGGTTTCCTTGTTTTCGTTATATATTGTATTTGTTCGGTTATAACGAAATTTCGTTATAACGAAAGAAAACCGCCGGTCCCGAGCATTTCGTTATAACGGGAGTGCACTGTATCAATTTCTCCACATCTTGCTTGTTTCTTATACTTCTTTTCAGTTTCCAGTTTCGGTATAGGTTTAATAGTCCCAGGGTATTTATTGTTTTACAGCCCGCTACAGCCCATGAAGCAAGACAGAATATTTTCCACATACTCAGGAAGTTATGTATGAGAAATAATAATAAGAGAAATTTTGCAGTTTTCCACTTCCAAACTCACCTGTGTGCATATATATATATGTAGTTGCACCCATTTCCCCACCCTTCCACCTTATTACTGCCTTTAACCCTTTCTGTGCCAGGGACTTTGGACAGGGTGTATAATGCTATGGGGTTTTCTGTGCAAATCAGCATTCCAAGGACACAAAGGGTTAATGTAGACCAGGCACAAAATCTCCATTGATGACCACTTGTGTGTTAACATATGGCCAACGATTTACAGATTAATGAAACTTTAGTTGATTGCCAGTGGCGAATCCAGAGGGGGGCGCACCAGGCGTGCACCCCCTCTTTATTTTTGGTTAAAACAAAAGAAAACAATGGAAGGGGGTGTGTGCGCCCCCCTTTAATTTTGCCAAGGTGCCTCCCCTTTACGGAATTCCTGGATCCGCCCCTGATTGCAATTCACTTATCATTGGCTGAAGCCTGGTGAATACAAAATTATTGCAGAGTGCATTCCGATAGAATGTCTATTGTGTATTACACTGTAGCAGTCAATATGTCTAGTCAGTCTAGAGTGAGGAAAGATATGAAATATATGTTCAGTATGTAAGATCGATGGATGTTTCCTTCAGAAAAGTTGAATTATATCTCATAAAAGAATGCATCAAAGTTGCCATAATGAATCTTTTTTATGAAACGATGAAAGAAAAGTGTTAAAATATTACTAATGGGAAGTGCAAACTAAAAGTCTTGACATAGTCTCTGAAACCTTTGTTTTGTGTATGTTGCTGTTTGACAGTTTAGAATTCAATATTGCTGGTGTGTCTATTAATTGCCTTGTACTTGGAAAAAACCGTACTGAAAATATTCAGGTGGTTGGGTTTTTGTTTTTGCTAGTGAAGTCTTCAGAACATAATTTGGCTGATGTAGTGTTCAAAATGTTATACAGATGTTAGTGTTCAGAATGTAATTCATGTAATTCTGCTGGTGTAGTGTTCAAAGTGTAGTTCTGCTGGTGTAGTGTTCAGAATTCAATTCAGCTGGTGTATAGTGTTCAGAAAGTGCTATAGGCAGGAGTAGATGCACACAGTGTATATCTCAACAAAATAGAACCAAAAGTGTAAGGGGATTTTGCTTTGTCCAGTGTAGCATTCTGAGTATAATTTGCGGAGTGTTTGACAGTATTTCCTCTGTGAAAGCAGTCTGCTAGATATGTGACATGAATTGCCTCTAGGGTTTGGGAACTCTGTTACTAGCCTTCAAATGAGATTAGAGACATTATGGTGGTTAATGAATTTGTGTAATCTTCAGTGATACATTGTATAATCCCCAATTCCTCAGTATGCACACAAACTCAAGCAAGTGTCCATAAAACCTGAAGTGAAAATGCTCCTGTCTTTGTTAAAACTGTGTATCATATCACTATATGTAATTGTAGCTTTTGTGTGAAATCTCTGTGTGTAGAAATTATTTTAAAAATGCAAATCATTCAACTCTGTAAGCGTAGACCCTAGTCTTTCCGCATTTCCTTCGCTGTACATAATTTTCATTCTGCATTCAGAATATTTCCTTTGCTTTAGAGGACTTTTAGCCTTCTAGTACTTCCATGATTGACCAAACAACCTGTCAATTAATTTTTGTGTGTATCATCATTTCTATTAATATTTCTAAGGTATGTTAGAGAGGTCTTGGATGAAACATATTGTTTATGAAACTGTCATGAAATAGTATTATAATAATAATGATTATAGTTGTTCTTTGTGTCCCCGTCTTTCTAAGATGTTCTGGTGCCCGAAACACTGTAGTAGAACATGTTATTACCATGGTAACTAGAGTCTAACCCTATCCAGCCAGGGCCAAGTCTCAAAAAGAGTTGTGATTGCTTCAAGTCAATCGGAAGTGGCCCAATTAATCATAACTTTGTGATTGATTTCAAATCCATCATTCAAAAAAAAAAAGCTGCAATCAATATTAATTGCAACTTTTCTGACTGATCTGAAGTAAATTCGTCAAAAGTTGTGATTGCTTCAAAGTCATTTGCAGAAAAAAAAAAAGACCATTCACAAATTTTAGATTGCCATGAAATGTGCTATTACCCAGTATAATCAGTCATTCTCGAGATCAAAAATTATGATTAAGGTGTCATTAGATAGAGGAGTGTGCCTTTTTACCATGAAAGTAATTTTAAGGTCAATGGGAATTTAGATTTGTAATATGAAGATAGCAAACTTGGGCATACCTTTCATGTCAATGTTGTGAAATTAATACAGTTTGTACAGTGTGATCGCAAATTGCATTTGATCTTTAAAGTAAGATGGATATTTGAAATTGATCTTCATTTGAAATCAATTGCAGACCTTATGAGGTGTGAAATTTCTTTCAGTCACAAGTTCTTGTCAGACAGGACTCAGAGTACTGCCTTCTTGTGCACTCTTGCTAAATCCAACCCTTTTTTTGCATTCAGCTTCCTCATTACAAGCAAGGGTACATCTATATTTATTACACCCAGTTGGAGGGGAGTTTTGAGGATGAAAAGTGTCGTGCTCAGGGGCACAGCAGAAAAAATGGAAGATACTCACCTCCTGTGTTTTGAACTTGTGTAGAGTTCGTTTTCCTGTGCATACTGTTCCAAGCAGCTTGTTTCTCATTTTTGTTCGTGTATGACTGGTAAGTTCTATAACCTCAGCGGACTTTTAGTGTATGACAGTACTACATTTCTTTTTTTGCTGACAGTGCAGACTATGTGTTTCTGTTTGTGTCTGAAACCAAGTGTAATCATCCGTGTTCGTGTAATCCTCTTAAAAGTGTCCTGCTTGTTCATTTATGTAAATCTGAAATGAGTTCTGTATCTATATTCCTTCAAGATTATCAAGATACTATTATAAAGAGTAGAATAGAATATAGAGTATAAGATTTCCTCTAATTATTCAAGCATAATGTAATTTGATTAATTTCAAGCCTGTCTTGGAAAGACTTATGTCTGAGCATTGCAAAAAATTCTCCAGCATTATCAAATGTTATATTAATCATTCATATGAATGTACATACAAACCTGCACATTGCAACTAGATAAAAAGTAAAGGAGCATATTAACACAAAAATGCCTTGCTGATAGTGAAGGTAAATTATATATGCATGTATGATATTAACCAGGGCTCGACACAAACGGTGGCCCGGTGGCCCAGGGCCACCAAAAATGAAAGTAGGGCCACCAAATTTCAAAAAAGGGCAAATTTGGTGGCCCGCCTCGGGCCACCAAAATTGTTTGAAAAGTATGTCAATAAATTCGTAACTTTTTGTGCCGGAAATTAGCAGTTAAATTTGTTTAAAGGATGGATGAACAGGACTGAATGAGTGCCTGAGAGTGAGTGTTGCAAGTTTGTTGAAGTTTATTTATGAGTAGATATGTCCAACTTCTAATTCTTACTATCATAAAACTTAAATATTTGACTCATTAAAAAAAAAAAGGACTTTTAATGTTTTTTATTGTTTTTTTTTCGGGCCACCAAAATTTTCTCTCGGGCCACAAAAAATTTGAAATTTAGGATTTTGGTGGCCCCATCGGGCCACCAAACAAAAAAGTTAGTGTCGAGCCATGTATTAACTGTTCCAAGACAGCATCCTTATCAGAGCAATGTTACTAGAAGACAGAAAAATTGGTCTGTTTGGAGGAGTTCTTTACCACTTTTTTGCTTTGGGGGATTCCATGGAGCCACACATAATCTCCACGGAACAAATCCCCGCCGATTTAGATACAGACTGATCATTCGTCTATGCTACTAGATACCTGGCTAGATTTGCCACAAGGATCACAGTTAGGAGTGTTACTCATAATGTATATCATGCGGTACCGAGTCGTACAACTCTTGCGCTTTAATGCTGGATTATATTATTGTACAGCTGTGCATAGATCAGCAGTAGCATTGCTATCACTCGCCAGCAGAAAATTTTCGGTGTTGCTATTACATTGTATTTTCTTACAAATCTTCTATTGGTGAGTCTGCAGTTGTGTTTCAGTAGAGCAAATATTTATGCATGATATTATTGCGCTACTTTCCCATGTGCAGGACTCTGGGATATCTGAAAGCATGGCAGAAGTTAGCCAGTGAGTGTGCAGTACTACCCTGTTGGGGGTTACAGACAATTCTATGATACAGTGCACTCCCGTTTTAACAAACATGGTTATAACAAAGATCTCGTTACAACAAAGTAAAAATTCAGGTCACAAACTTATCACCTACGTGTTCATATCTATATGTACAAGTTGTACTTTACTGTTGGGCTATAACAAAATATCAATATAACGAAAGGAAACTGCCGGTCCCGAGGATTTCATTATATAAGGGAGTGCACTGTATATTCAAGTACATTTTCTTGGACCATATTTTAGTCAGTAATATAATAATGATAAAATTGTATGTGCATTATGGTAATGTAATCTTGTGTGGCTATTAATATAACAGTAGTAAAAAGTATGTTTCTGCTGTATTTGATACATTTGTAATAAAGAGGAAAGGAAAATAGCATTTGTTTGTCATTATCTGTGGCTTGACAAGAAGAAGTTCTATATGTGTACACACACACTTTTTCCTCAATTTCTTTTGCTCAGATATCATATTTAATGCAAATGAAAATTTCCACAATCACTTAGACTGTGTTAGCAAATTAACCCGTTCCATACTAAATTCTGAAATCCCCATAGACTCAATACACAGGCCACCAGGTTCCCGTATGGAATGGGTTAAACCAAACAAATGTATATATTATGTATATATACATACATACATACATATATGTGTGTGTATACTTTATATATTTATATATATATATATATATATATACACACACACACACACACTTAATATTTTGATTCTACAATTTGGGACTGGTTGAATTTGAAATGTATGACATTTGCTGTCTTGGTATAGTGTCCAGTGGTAGGCTAAACCATGAAGCTCCATGGCTAAGTGTTATCAAACTTCCAGATGTGCTGTATGATGATATAACAAAATACATGGCACACGCTTGCTCTGTCATGTACTATTTTGAAGACCAGTGCCTTTTGAAGACAGACTTTCATGTCTTTTTTTTTTCCTTCTGCTTCTTCATCTTCTTCTATTACGGTGATGTACTTGTATCTTCAGTCTGTTTGCTTTGATGTACAATTGTAAAGCGCCTTGAGCATTTAATCAAAGTGGAGAACGGCGCTATAGAAATTGTATGTATTATTAATATTATTATTATTTTAAGCTAAATGCACTACTATACCCCTCATAAGATTCTGCTCCAGTTAAGAAAGAAGGAAACATTTGCGGAGGTAAAGGTTTACTATGTTTTCAAAATCATGTCAAAACTAATTGCACCTATAAGTGAAGTAATTTGTGAAATCAATCATCTATACTTGAACAACTTTTTAAGGATTAAAGTTAAGAGTCAATATTTCAGTGTCAGTTTGGGAGGAGGTCAGTGATATGCAATAATGACCAAAGATTTGGCTCTCCTCACCCTCTTTACCAAAGCTCCTCTAAAAGTTTTTGAAGATATTTTGGACAAAATAGTTGGTTTATTAAAGATGTATCACAAAACTCCAAATAAACACTACATTGACCACAGACTCTCTAGTTTATTTCTGGTTTAAAACCACAAAACATAACAAGACCATACATAGTAACCAAACCATCTGCATGTACTGACTTGCCTCCAGAATATTAACGCCCTCTAACGACGAAAGAAATAGCAGGTTGAGCTGGATGTTCGATCCCCACTGATCTCCATTGATCTCTGATAGAGATCAATGGATGATCTCGTGAAATTAAATGAAAATGAAATGGTCCTTCGGCAAAGGTGCGACTTCATCTTCGCGAAGGGCGCATTTTGTGGAAGGGACTAAATTGGGGGCAAAGCCAATGGGTGTGGAAACCAGACTAAGCAAGAAAAAGCGGGGAATAATCCGAGAGGCAAAATCCACTCACTTGAAATTTTATATCCAGTGAGTTTCCAAATGACAATTTCCTAAGTAATTGTGATAGTTATAAAGTAGATCATGCGACGGGTTGAATTAGCATCACGTGACGTACTGTCATTAAAACAACTTGAGTTCTAACTCCGTCCAATGATAGGCCTATGCATTGCGAAGATCAATTGCTGCCGCACGCGCAAAAAAAAAAAAAAAAAAAATTGTGGAAAATGTTTTTTTTTTTCTTAAATAGTTATTTCCCAATTCTATTTAGCTGCTGTTCATATCAACTTTGCAAGTTAATTATTCTCATAAATGATGCATTTGAGTATCCAAACAAGGCAGAGTCACGGATAATTCCCGGATATTCAGACAGTTGTCGGAGCTGTTGATCGGGTATTTTTGAATAGGCCTCCAAGATGTGTGCTGCGTTCGAGCTGAAAGTCGGCGTCTTCCTCCGATCCGGATATCCGACACCAGCCGGAGCGTGGATAAGTCTCAAGACGTTTCTGGCGTCCGTTTCTAGGGTTTCATATTTTCCGATGAAATCATAGTCGATATGGCACGGCAAACAGAGTCTGTACATATCTTGGTAGTGCTCGTTCTTTTCACCAGACATGTTAGCGTAAAAGGTGAGAAATTGCTCGAAAGTTAGGCTCGGCGTGTCATTCCGCTGTGCGATCAGCGGCGCGTTACGTAGCAACCACTCATACGCCTCACTTGTGTACATCTCCTTGGCCGTAGGGCGAAACTTGTCCTTGAATGCCGACAGGAGACGGGAGTATGGATTGCGAACGAAGAGGAACTTTGTGTGCGTCCTCAGCACTTCCTTGGCTCGGGATGCGGGCACTGACCCCAACGTCTCGAAGTTCTCCCTAGCGAAGACATGGGGGTCGCTCTTGTTGTCAATGTAGTCATCGAAGTCGTTGATGAGAGCTAGGATGCGCTTCCAGTTGGTGCAGCCGACTTTGGGTACGCTGCAGTAGACCGCCTTCGATTTGGGGAGGACGTACAGATGGTTGAGCTTGTCAGGATCGTCAAAAAGTGATGCCGTCCCGTTGCTAGGCGACAAGCCCAGATTCCTACACGCCCGATGGAGTTGATTCTTCCTTTTTGTCTGTATCGTCTAGATAGTATAGATGCATTTTGAAAAATACAATAGATGTGAAATTGGAGCAAACCAGTCTTCTATGAATGCTTTTCAACCATCTAAGGGCATGACATAGCAAGTGTCGGTAAGATGCTTGCTGAACCGCTCTGCACCAAACTGTTGACTATATGAATTAATGATACTGTACTAAAACGACAGCTACTGCTTTATGGTACTTTTTCTTCTTATTATTATTTATTCATTTATTTATTTGTGTACTTAATTATTATTACTATTGTTATTTTTGTTATCATCATCATCATCATTATTATTATTGATATTATTATTGCTACCACTACTAAAATGTACAAAACTATTACTACCCTTTTCTTTCTTTCTTTTTTCTTTTTTTTTCGCCTTGAGCGGGAGGGGATGGGCAAAGGTAGTCTCACGTTCAGACACAGATTTGGGAATTCTTCCCTGAATGTGTAGCATCACTTAGAATGGACAGGCCGCAAGTAAAACTCACCTTGGCAAGATTTGACATTGTATCAAGTTCTTCTCTCTTGGCGGTAGAGTCACTGAAGTTTCTCTGCGGAGGATGCGACAACATTCTGAAATGGCCATCTGGGGGGGGGGGGGGGTATGGGGAGGAAGAATGAGAGATGAATAAAGAGAATGCTGGAGAGAAATAGAGGGAGAGAAGGACAAATAGAAAAAAAGAAGGGAGAGAGAAAGAAAGATGGAAGATATTGTAAGATATTAAAATGAGAGATGAGAGAGATAGAGATGGGGCAGACATCGTATGAATTCAATTCTTTTTAAAATTCCATGCTTTAAAGGCATCAGATACCATTTGCAGATGGAACAAAAACCCAGATTTAGTGCTTCAAAATAGTTCTGAAATGGGAGATAGGGATAGAAACAACCAAAGTAAAAATGTTCATCAGTATAACCAATATTAACTATTGTTAATTGTTTCTAGAATACGCCGTATACAGTTATAGTTTATTGAGAAAATAGCAATATCACCTTACATTTTAGGCTTTATTGCGAAATTTTTATAAGGTATAGGATGTTTTGTGATACAACTGACCTACACCCATGCATGAAATGTGATATTTTAATCACTGCTGCCAGTGGTAAACAGTCTCTCACAATGTTGTCATATTAATCGTCTACAATACATCAACTGAATTCAAATATGGTGGATGTACATTATGACGTACGCCCTCGGATCATGGTGATAGCGTTTACACATCACCAGACAGAAGTGTTGGTCCAGTGTGTTTAAACGATCACGTAAAACACTTCTGCCGAACATTGTTTTATTCATGATCAGTTCCCAGTGGGCGCTCAAATGGCATGAATCCTACATGGTCTGTGAGTACAAGGACCGCCTATGATTCTTTCATGACAAAGTGTTGCGTGACCAACAGAACGAGAGCAGAACGCTTCTGGACGCATGACATCAGATTCTTACGGGCATCTTGATTGTCCGCAGTCGGTCAAAAACCAAAAGGGGTTGCTTCGATCTAAAAGGTCTTTTGGAAACTCGTGTGTGGTGCATATTACTACTGTATATGCCAAGCATTCTGCATCAGGGCTACTACGCTATGAGTGACCACAAACCATTATAAATAGGTCCATTTAAACTAAAACCATGTTGATGTTTTTAATTAAAATAATCATGTCCGTATAGCCTCAATCTTTATTATGCAATTCAACGGTGTCCAGAGTTTACCAGACGTATATAGCCACCCCCCCCCCCTCCTCCTGTCATTAATTCACATGATCAATAGTGGATATGAAACCATTGTATTACAAGGGATATTCGGGCCATGCGTTCTACATATTTTTCTCCCGAAAAAAAAAAGTGTAAGGTGCCCTTTTGGGCTTATCTTTTGGTTTCACTGTTGAATGCTCATTTACAATTCTCATTGTCTTGTTTACGTTATTCTCTGTCACAAAAGAAAGCGAAATGTATGCTTTTTTGTCGAAAATAGAAATAAATTTGAATTGAATTGAATGACACATCACTCATGTTATAGCTTAGTCATAGGATTGCAAAACAGAAGTGATAATGCGATATACACCCTTGTACACTGTATAGGCTAGTTTACTTAAATGCATTCAAATTCTAGGACAGTTGTCCACGAATTTGCATTAGTCAATTGGATATAGTTCTATTACATTTTTGAAAATATTTTGACAATATTTCTAGATGCCTGGAGCAACGGTGATGTATGTCATGAAGTTCCATGAATTTGTAGTTCATATTATCAATTGACTGGTCTATTTGAATAAATGAATGTGAAGTTTTTTAAGTGGAGCGTTCGTATAAAGAGAGCTGACAAGCATTCTATATCATAGGCGCCGGAAGTGGGGGGGCAGGGGGGGCGGCCGCCCCCCCCCCCCCAATCCAAAAAGTGGGGGGCAAAACGCATTTTTGCCCCCCCAAAAAGCCCCCCCCCCCCCCCAAAAAAAAAAAAATAATAAGAAGAAGAAGAAGAAGAAGAAGAAGAATAAATGAATAAACAAAGAAAACAAAATAAATATGTATATATATGAATAAAAGGGGAAAAAATATGGCTACAAACGGCAGCTTTTGGACTGTAAAATGTCAACATTTTCAAGCTCGCTCGCTTCGCTCGCTCGCATCCAGCAGTTGAGCCCGGTGCGCCTCCCCCGTAATTTCTAAAGCGAAAAACATAGCTACGACGGCAGTTGTTGGACTCTAGAATGTCAAAATTTTCAAGCTCGCTCGCATTGAATCGTTATGCCATTCTCCTAATGTTGCTGACAGTAATTGCCAGTAGTTGCGCCCGATGCTCCCACCCCTTAACTTCCAAAGCGAAAGATAAATATGGCTACAAACGGGAGTTTTGGGACTGTAAAATGTCAAAATTTTCAAGCTCGCTCGCTTCGCTCGCTCGCATTGAATCGTTATGCCACTCTCCTAACGTTGCTGCCAGTAATTGCCAGCAGTTGCGCCCAATGGCCCCCCCCCCCCTTACTTTCCAAAGCGAAAGATATAGCTACAAACGGGAGTTTTTGGACTGTAAATGTCAAAATTCTCAAGCTTGCTCGCTTTGCTCGCTCGCATTGAATCATTATGCCATTCTCGTAATGTTGCGGCCAGTGATTGCCAGCAGTTGCGCCCGATGCGCCGCCCATTAATTTCCAAAGTGAAAGATATAGCTACAAACCCCAGTTTTGGGACTGTAGAATGTCAAAATTTTCAAGCTTGCTCGCTTCGCTCGCTCGCATTGAATCGTTATGCCATTCTCCTAATGTTGCTGCCAATGATTGCCAGTAGTTGCGCCCGATGCGCCCCCATTTATTTCCAAAGCGAAATATATAGCTACAATTAAAACACCAGTTTTGGAACTGTAGAATATCAAAATTTTCAAGCTCGCTCGCTTCGCTCGCTCGCATTTTATTGTTATGCCATTCACCTTATGTTGCTGACAGTATATAATTTGTCGATCGTTTCACACCGTCATTCCATAATCCATGTAAGGAAAACTTACAATGTTCCTCAATGACTGCGTTGTTGAATGTATCACATTCCGTAATGTATTGTAGTCCCATTATTGCTCTCGCACACACGCACAAGCATACAGACCGTCAAAATTACTTTATGGCTCCCCCCCATGTTTCGACCCACCGTACGCCACTTTACATATATATATATATATATATATATATATATATATATATATAATAGATATGTGTGCGTGTGTGTGTGTGTATGTGTATATTGTGTAACATATGCATGGTTTAATCTTGAGCCCCCTCCAATGTTTGCCCCCCCCCCCCCCCCCCCCAATCCAAAACTGCTTCCGGCGCGCCTGTTCTATATAGTACTAGTATACGTGTCCATGGATGGTCCGCAAGGTAAAGTTATACTTTTTTGGGGGAAAAACACCAACCAACCAAACAAAAGCAGTAAGTTGTTTTGCATGACTGCAGCACAGGCGAGATAACAGCGGACCAGCAAAGAACTGGACAATTCGGCCAGTCAATGTTTGGCCAGTTATAGTCATTGTTATGCTAGCCATTGTTATGTAAGGACTTCATCTGAGGCAGTGGCGACAGTTATACACTTTGTGCGTTGAGTGCAGATTGCCATAGAAAATCTCATAGCGTTGTATACACACTGTCAAAAGTCCCTGGCACAGACTGTGTTCACTTGCACCGGCGGGTGAACAAAGGCCTGTGTGACGTCACGGAGCACATCTCGGTCAGTATAACATCTAAAAAGAGTGATATTTTAAAAGGATGGTATAGTATTGGTTGAGGTGAGGATTCATGCAACTTTTAACTCTTTGATAGATACTTATGGAAACCACTTTGTGATATGTTAAAGAATATACAATTCTAAGAGGAATTCAAAGTTTACTTGATGAAAATCGGTTTTGAAATGCTATGGCTGAGATATCCAAAACAAAGTAAAACAAAGCGGTCCTTATAGAATGTGGGTCCCACATTATATTACGATCGCTTTGTTTTGGATATCTCAACCATTTAAAAACAAAATTTCATGAAATAAAACTTTGAGTTTTTTCTTAGAATAAATTATTATGCTCTTTAACATTTCATAACAGGTTTCTCATTATCTCAAAGAATTATCATCAAAAGAAGTTTGAAACCTAAAGACTCATCTTAACCAAAATTGTACCATCGTTTTGATAATGATTTATTAAGGAATCATTGGAAGTACCATAGTGGAATCCCAGACATTGCAGTCTGGGGATCTTAAGACTTAAAGAGGAAATCCAGTCCAAATATAAGTTGATCTGATTAAAAAAAGTAAAATCTTATGAGTTCAACAGTAACTTTTGACTGAAACCTGAAAAATAAGGAAGAAATGACATTTTGAAGTTTTGCAAATTTCTGCAAAACAGTTCTTGTGCAGTGGATAGGAATATGCAAATGAATGCGCTAACTAACCATGTCATACCCTCACAAATTTCCATTGATTGTGTTAAAAAAATGACGAAAATTCAATGTTTCTGTCCTTGAAATCTGAAACATGACGTTATTCTTGGTTGAATAACTTCAGAATAGTGATCAGTTAGATATACGAGGATTTGAGCCTCGAGCATAATTGCGTTTGAATGAAAACTGGAAATTTCACAATTTTATATACAAACTATATGGTAAAATGTGAGGGAATGACATGTTCATTTTGCAATTTGCATTTCATATTGACTGTTCACGAACTGTTTCCCCAAAAAATAACAAAGCTTCAAATGTCATAACTTCCTTATTTTTGATCCGATTTTTATCAAATGTCTACAGTTGAACTCTTAATATTTTACTCTTTCTTATAAGACTATATATATCTTATAAGACTATATATATCTTATATTTGGACTGGATTTTCCCTTTAATGTGAAGCTGGAGTGTAAAACCAGACATACTTACCGAGTCCAGCTCGATCTATTTCAAACCACACCAGATTGAGAAAGAACCAGGCGCTCAACAGCGTTGACGCCACTAGAGTTCCCCGGATCATCGCTGGCAAATCTAAGTCCTTCTGTGCCATGCTCCCTTTCGAAAGTGGTTCACTCCTCAATTGATGAAAGATGTCAAGACATATCAATATTCATGGCCATCGTTATCTTTTATGCACATCGAACAGGGTGCAGGATCTTCATCGTGCGCACTTAGCCTATACGTCACCACTTCATAGTTGACACCCGCAATTAGTCTGTTGACTGGTTGTGATGTGTGCCGCATCCGTTAAAATTCACTCTGTTATAATTAACAGAGGCAGATTCGTCTTGTTGGATGAAAACATACAGACTGAAACGAGATGCCGTTATGAAACCACAGGCAGTAAATCAAGCTCAAAAATGGCCGATGATCACGATTTGCTCAATAATTCCAGCTCTGATCGCCAAGACAACCTTTCGTTTCATTATAAACCCGATTGTCAGGTGCGTCCGACACCCAAAACACCGTGCATAGAAAATCGGCGTCCACTCTTCAGTCTTCTTTGCGCTATCCGTTTGCTCAAACGATATTCTCATTTTCCGCGCAACGCCTTTTCTTCCTTTATGTCGAATGCGGACACGCAAACAAATCCATCTACTACGGATGCCTTTAAAGAAGTGTGCCAAAGGAGGTTCTATGCTCGCCTAATAGGCTTTGATTCAGAAGTTTATTCATGTCACCAGCCCACAACTGACCTTGCTCCCAACCATTGGGTGGATTCACGGCTTCGTTTGCACACTGTGATTCAGAAATTCTAGCAATGAAAAGGTAGAGTACCGTTGTTTTCTATGAATTGTGTTGTCTGAGTTCAGTTGTTGCTGCCATCATAACACAGAACTACACAATGTTTCAGCAGGTCCCTGAAGAATTCGTGAGGACCTGTTACACTATAACTGCAAGAATTTATATGGTTTCACGTTACTTCTAAGAATAAGTAGGCCTACCACCTCAGAGGAGCTTATGCGTGATTTGTTTCTTATTCGTGCAATTAAAAAAAAAAAGAGTGATAGAATATGACAACTTACTTGTAGGAGTAAAGACAGATTGCATATATATATATATATATATATATATATATATATATTTATTTATTTATTTACTTTTGTTTTCATAGCACTCAACGTGTTTGTCGTCGTCTATGATAATCACTTAATATGATGATAATGATATTAATGGCAATTATAGTTATAACAATATTAACATCAATTACACCATATGCTAGTAATAACAACGATAATATCGGTATAGTGATAGTAATTTTCATATTTTCAATTTATGTAAGAAAGAAGTATTTATAAGAAAGGGGAGAAGGATGATGTCAATAACTATAGACCCATATCTTTATTATCTTCTATTTCTAAGATTCTTGAAAGAATAGTCTACATCAGGACAGTACGTTTTCTTAAAACCTGCGACATATTTTCAAACTTTCAATTTGGATTCAGGGAAAATCACAGCACGACACACGCACTACTTGCCCTCATCGACAAAGTCACACACGCACTCGACACACTTTCACACACAATAGGTATCTTCTTGGACTTCTCCAAGGCCTTTGACACGATTAACCACGGAATACTTCTCGCCAAACTGTCTCATTATGGAATACGTGGAAAGGCCTCGGAGTGGTTCACGAGTTACCTATCAGAAAGATCCCAATTTGTACATGTCAACGGCTTTGACTCTCAAAGTAAAACAATTGCATGTGGTGTTCCACAAGGGAGTTTATTAGGCCCATTGTTATTCATTATTTATATTAATGATTTTCATAGATCGTCGGAGAAACTATCATTCATATTATTCGCGGATGACTCTAATCTTTTTTTTTCCCACCCTGACCCAAATATCTTAATAAGAACAGTCAATGAAGAATTGATAAAGGTCATACAATGGATATACGCAAACAAATTGTAATTAAATATTCAAAAAACAAAAGTTATGCTCTTTAGTAATTCTTTAGATAGATACTACTCCCTTAGAAGAAGTTTCTTCTTTTAAATTTCTTGGTGTTTGCGTTGATAACAAGCTTTCATGGAGGAATCATATTGATAACATATGTAAAATTATTTCACGTAACATTGGCGTAATGAATAGATTAAGATATTATCTTCCTTCATCTGCATTATTAACTCTTTATTCTAGTTTGATACTCCCTTATTTAAACTACGAGATTCTTGCTTGGGGTAATACATATCAGATGTTACTTGATAAACTTCTTTTATTGCAAAAGAAAGCGCTTAGAATTGTTTTTAATATACATACCCGAGAACATACAGATGCTTTGTTTTCTGACCATAAAATATTAAAAGTAAATGATTTGTATGTGTTTCAACTTGGTCAGTTTATGTTTAATTACAACAGTACCCTTTTACCTAAAATATTCCACGATTTATTTCATCGAAATAGTCATGTTCATAACTATCCCACGCGACGATCCGACGAATTCCATCTTCCGTTAATGAGAACCGCACATGCCCAAAATACATTTCTTTATACCGGACCCAGACTTTGGAATAAATTAGATAATAGTTTAAAAGATTCCCCCAAATTTGTCACATTTAAATATAAACTCAGAAAACATTTACTTTCTACTTATAATCTTAGATAATCTAAATTTTTATAATTTATGCTTGAGCTTTCACCTGTCCTGATATCGCAGCACTTGGCGTGTTCTGTGTGCAGACCTCTCTTCTTTCTTCTCTCCTTTTCCTTTCCTGTCTATTGTTCTTCGTAGACTTGTATTGTTACCGTCTTCTCTCCTCTCGGTACTGTCTCGCGTCCAACAGTGTATATGCGTGTGGGTAATTGAATGTGTGTACGAATGTATTGTCCTTGTCATATTTTCCCGGTACACGTGGTTCAATGAACAGTGTCCGGGCACTATAGCATTGGTATTCTATATTTTTTTCCCGACCTGTGTATCTCAAAATAACTACATGTATATTGTTATAGAATAGTATATCATTCACTCATTATTTATCTAGCGATCCACGTCCGACAAGCTTTGCTTTTTAGTGGATCACTATTTTCCATGATCGAATTTATTTTCCGCTCGCCCACGTAGTATTTGTACAGTTTTCCTCTTTATTATTGTACATATATGTTGTTCTATAATTTGTCTCGTATATTACATGAATCTTTTGCAAGCGTTTGAACAATATCATTTAATGACATGTATACATTGTACTATGTTTTTGATTTTCGTTGATTGGAAATAAACTATGATTGAATTGAATTGAATTGAAGTAAAACATGACAACCCCTGTCCTCAGTAAAATGAAAAGTAAACTCAGAGAACATGCTATGAGATCCCTTCAGGGTATGGAATCATGATTTGATTTGATTTGATCAATACATATTTATCATTAAAGGGATGATATAGGCCTATAGTTTTGGTTGAGACCTGGCTTCAGGTTTCTAACTGTTTTATTGTGAGATAATGAGAAACCTCCTATGAAATATGAAAGAGCATGTAATTTCAAGAGGAATTCAATCTTTAGTTGAGGAAATTGGTTTTGAAATGACTGAGAATAGATGTCCAAAACAAAGCTATCCTGATAAAAGGTGGGACCCACCTTCGCTTGTTTTCAATTTGTTTTTGGATATCTCAGCCATTTCTAAACCGATTTTCATTAAATGAACTTTGAATTCCTCCTAAAATCGTGCTCTCTGCAACATTTCATGAGTGGTTCTTAGAGTCTCGCAAAGAAGAAAAAATAAAAGCGCAATCCTCATCTCCACCAATACTATACGCCCCATTCAATATTTCCGATGTTAATGATTAACTTTATTCCCGCTCCCTCATAAAGATTTCTACCTCTGCCATTGAATGCACTTCGGAATCGAATATCCGAACAGCATCAAGTCAACCGCAAGGCCCGGATTCTGAGAAAGGTGCTGCAGCTGAGAATCCGAAACCGAAGAGTATTTCAGCTGCAGGGTTTTCCTATCAGAGCTGTATGTCGGTTTCTTGTGCGGATCCGGAAACTCGTTATTCGACGGAGCGCCGATGAGGCGCATAAAGTAGTCAGCGTCCGGTTTTAGCGTCTCGTATTTGCCGACAAAGTCGTACTTGATGTGACATGGAAAACAGAGTTCATGCATGTCTTGCCAATGCTCATTTTTCTCCATCGTCGAGTCTGTGTAGAAAGTCAAAAATTGGTCAAAGGTCAACAGGTCGGATGTGTTCTGCGTAACAATTTCAGGACGGTTTCGAAGCAACCATCTGTAAATTTGACGAGGCAAACGCCCTCCGGGTTGATATTGGATCTTCTCCATGAATGCGGACAAGAGTCTGGTATACGGATTACGCGCGAACATGAATGTGGTGTGCGTATATATCAAGAACGCGTGCTATGTCGTCGGCGCCGAGGGAGGATAACCGGCGGAAATGTTGGCGGAAGAATCGATGAGGGTCGCCAATCTGTCCGTAGTTTTGGATGTGTCCACTGATGACGGAAAACAGCCTCTTCCAATTGGTGCAGCTGACCTTTGGCACGGAGCAGAAGACCACGTTGAATTGTGGGATGACAAAGATGTGGTGGAGGCGCTTCCGCTGAGAGCGGTCGCTGAGGAATTGGGAGCGATTGAATGGGCCAAGAAGTCGACACACGTGATTGATGCGACGTTTTCGTCTTTCTTGTGTCTTCTGATGATAATCACTGGTGGAGACATCCTGACATGAAAGCATGGCGAAGTTCATTGAATACGTCACAATTGAAATATTGTGGATGGTTAATACATGTATATACATGAGATGATTATTTCGATGAGGATGGAAAAGTCCATTCCCACCAACAGTTTCATTATTGAAGTGCTCCATACAAAGTCATTGTTGATTACGTGTATACTTCAAAGAATGGAAATACAATTTAATCGGAGAAAACAGTTTGCGTGTTTGTTCGTGTCATTCTACGAAGAGAGTGAAAAGTCATATCGTAAACTCAGTTATTGTTTAATGCTAAGGACATTCGACCATGTTGGGCACCTTTAGGCCACGGTGAACGGATTGGTACAACTGTACCTGATAAAATCGGTTGAAGAGTCAAACATCTGCCTTTGATATCTTGAGATTATCACATTTCGTAGACGTATTGATCAATGCAGGGACATTTTGCATTATCATGGAGGAATGTGTGACACCAGCGTCCTCAATCATTGTGAAGTTCTGTAATTAAGAGCTAACCTTACTGAATGGTTTAATAAGAGTTCTTACCTTGGTATAATTGATGTATGGCGTGTCGCACACCGAACCTCTGTCGTCAAGTTCTGGCAGAAGTGGCCAACCATTTCGCGGGAAATTGTCCCGCGTTAATCCTCGCTGGTCTCTCCACTTGACTTCTGTGTTGTTTTTATTGGGGTTTTTTTTTGGCGGGGGTGAGGTAGGAAAAGATGCATCAAAACTAGCTATAGATTATCAATTCTGTTCAGAGACTGTGCATAACCCGAAGATGTATAGTTTTAGAAAAGTTATTATTGAAAGGGAGATGGCGTTGTGAACGTGCCGATTTGTTGCATTATTTAACAAACCAGTTTTGAGGTTCTTACACTTTCTTATTGTTTTTTTAGTCTTTGTGCAACTGCTTGAGGTATGGCAATATAGCTTCAAAAATACGGTATAATCCCTGAAATGATGTACCAAATAATTTCGCGGCGTATCATGATTTGGATTACGCCATTCATATTTCCGACAAGCGCGGAATCATCCTTTTTCTTTATCCTCCATCGTATTGACTACCACTAATCACTGTACATGTAGGACACTTCATTTTATTTGATTAAACTGTAATCTGTCATGGTTTTCCATGATGCAACGTCGTACAAGTGTAATCTTTAGTTTGATGGTACATTTCATTTCATTTCATTTCATTTCATTTATTTCATTTCCAACAACATTTTCATACACAAAATAACACAACATCAATGCAATGTAGTAACAAAGAAAAATACGTGAAGTTGACAATACTACGCATCACAAAAGCAAAGTAAACAATGAAAATTGAATTGAAACTAAAGTTGCAGGAAATGGAGGAGACATGCTAAAAAGCTAAGCTTGTATTTTGCAGTCTCCTCGTGGACAAAAAGACTAAATAACATCAAAAAGCAATTAGCTAGACATAATATATCGGTGTACAACACAACAGACCTATACATATAAACAAACAAACAAACAAACAGACGGACAAGCAAACACAAGCAACCTCTCTTGTAAAGAGAAAGATAGAGAGAAAAAAACAAAACACAGTAAAGGAAAAAGAGGAAAAGAGGAAATTATTTTGAAAGAAGAAACAGAAAGAGACAAGAGGACAGGGAAAGGCGAGAAAGGAGAAGAGATGAAGGGTCTATACCAGCACACGCGAGGCACATGATGCGGTGGATCACCGAGGTATATGTACATAATGTAGGAAAGGAATAGATAAAAGAAAAGAGTGAATATAACGAATATAAAAGAGAGCTCAGAATTAAGGCTAATTAAAATATAGCTCATTCAACTATATAAGAATTTATGAACAACTTCTTCAGTTTAAATGTGAATGTGTTTAAACTTAGAACTTGCTTCATACTATTATCGAGAGTGTTCCAAAATTTGGGGCCAGTAAAAGATCATTGAAAACTGATTACGAGATGCTTAACAAAAATATTAACGCTATCATATTTAGACAATATATTTTTTGTTCATTTGATAGTAAATTAGATGTGAGGATTTGATTTGGAACTGAAATCCTATTAATATGTCAAATTTGGCGAGGAATTGAATTCCATTATTTCGATGGGGATCATCATGTTTTGAACAACTTTTCTCAAATTAAGATTTCATTGTTCAATGACGTCATTATATTCCCATTTATCGAGCAACAACACAGCAGTTTCTCAGGTCGGCAACGTGCCTTTGAATCATAGAGAGTCGGGTATCATGTAGATGATAAGGCTAAGACGACGCCAATTAGGCCCAAAATGGTGTTCTGCACAGGAGCGAGACACGTTGTTTTCGTTATCCAACCCGGAATGTTGCGTTGTCTTGGCGTTTGCGTCGTACATCTGAAGTGATGTCATGACGCGGACCTTGGATCCCAGGTTGCCGTAAAACGCGTAACAAGGTCTTATAATTCTTACCTGCCGTTTCACCTGCCGTATCCCTCCTCATGATGACAAAATAATACGTCATTGACAAAATCGTCATGGAGATGGACATCTTCCTCATCGTCGATGGTGTACAGATCCTCATCGTCATCGATTACGACATCGGCTAAGAGTGAAAATGAAGACACAGCTGATGACCGCTATATCGATGAAAGGTGTGTCATGTAGAGATGTACTGTGTTATCACGATGATCCCATCCTGGCCCTGCAAATGAATGACGTTCGAGTATGTACTGGTAATACAAGTTGGTTATGCAAACCAATAAGCTGTCAGTTATTATTGGTAACTGCTGATCACTCGTGTGGACCTAGCTGGATAAACAACGATAGGCTTCGATTGGCTATACATAACCATGCACATCTGCTGGTTGCATTATTCTGTCAAACATAATTATTGGTATTATGATGTGTGTGTGTGTGTGTGTGTGTGTGTTACAGATTGGGTTTTAAGGCAAAGGAAATTCACCAAAGTATATACACCTAAAAGACGGAGAACGGCTATGGTCACAATTACGGGTCCTGTTCGTTATTCCGAAGGTTCGCTATTCCGAAGGTGCGTTATTCCGAAGGGTCGTTAATCCGAAACACGCAAATTCCCTATACCCAGAGGTTCGTTAATCCGAAAATGAAAAAGGGTTCGTTGATCCGATAATTTGTGGCGTTATTCCGAAGGTTCGTTATTCCGAAGATTGGTTAATCCAAAAATGAAATTCGGAACAATGAACCTTCGGAATAACGAATCTGAGGAATAAAGAGCCTTCGGAATAACGAACCATCGGAATTACGAGCTGTAACCACAATTACAGCTGCATGCGATGCAAGATTTGAAGTTGAACAGAAGTCCTCTCGGAGCATTCCACCAAAAACCGCTGCGATCACACTAAGATGTTGAAGTAGTCCAACCTGTATAATATGAAAAGCGCTCTTCTAATCTCTCTCGCAGGAAGTAGGCTCCCTACGTCTGCATATTCTGTCGCGGAAAAAAAATGGATAACATGATAGCGATTTGATGAGAACAATTTACAGCACATTTGAATCAGGAGAATAAGTCCATAGCACCAAGTGCAAGCCCGAGCTACCGAGGGCGTGTTTCGTATTTCGCATGGTAAAGACAGTGTTGATCAAAACATGAAAATTTTGGTCTATCTCAGTACGATGGATACTGATTGGCAGGGTGATGTTGTTCGATGCACGCTAAGCAGGCAACAAAATATTGTGACGCCTTTTTAATTTGGTATCTTTCGCAACTTCCGCCGAGTGGATTCGAGCTTTGGGTGTATACAAATACACGAGGATCTCTGGTCGAAGATGAAAGGCCCTATTGTATCAATTAAGACTTGCAGTAGCCCTGGCGTTAATTATTTTTTCCTTTCATTTTCGTGTCAGATGTTGTTAATTACAAGCGGTGCAGAGTTAATTGTGTTGGTGGTGAGGCCGGAGGCATTTCCTTTTCTGAACAGAAAGAAAAAAGCTTGATCAACAGCAAACTTACATAACCATCTTCACAAAGATGTTATTGATCGTTCGACAACCCATGATCACTTTGTTGCTTCTGGAAGATACATGCTTTCTACGTCATGCTATCTATAATGTAATAGGTCCCCGGTAACTCACCTATGCGTGAGTATTGTATACATCGTAGACCCAGACGTAATAATTACACCTGTAAACATACCCGATACTACCCCACTCCCACTCACGCACACACACATTCACATTAGGCGTTTTCACATCTGCCCGATGTTTCGAAATAGCGCGCTATTTTTCTGACTTGGGACATTAAAAAATATCTCGAGCTTGGATTTTTATCGGGTTGATGTAAAAACGCCAAATGAGGTTCACAAAGTTGACCCTCTGTCTCTTTCAATAAGCTGATGTAGATTTTTATTCATCAAGTCGAAGTGTAATCTCCAAAATTCTTATAAATCACAATCATGACAATTCACACATTATGAGGACGCCAGAGGAAGCCGTTTGTTAATGGGCGAAATGTCCAGTCCAGTTTTGTGATTTATACGAATTTTGGAGATGCCCTTTACAATCTCTGCTGAGTTTGTCCGATGAATTCCATCTCATTTGCCGTGATATAGTCAGATAGTCAATAAACGAAATGTGTGAGATGATATCTTCATTTAGCTTGTAATTGCAGTCATCTCATATGGACTCGCACCCTAACTCACCTTTGCACCGATGCATTTTGTAGCTACCCTACTCGGTTATACAATGATAAATAAGAAATACAAGTCATATGCTTTTCCAGAGGCCGCCACCAATCTCAAGCTTCAGCTTATATCTCCTGCATTTTGTATGTATTAATTCTTTTAAATAAGCAATGATTTTCCTGTTTTGTATGAGTATAATTCACCTATACAATATTTCATTATTGACGATTGATACATTATATATGATTATATTTCCATTCATTTTGTGTTGGATATAATGTGATTAGTATTGAAAAATTGTTTGACATTGCGTTGTATATACTTTGTGAAAAATGCAGAAATAAATCAGATCAAATCAAATCAAATCAAAATCTCACACCTACTAGCACAATAACAAAAGATTAATGTACAGCCGTGTTTCATGGCGGGATTCTTAAAAAGGCACCATAAAGATTCAAAATTCAATTCAAACTGATTTTATTTCCATATAGAGTAATACAAAGTGATACATGTACACATAACACTTACATGAGTACATGATATTTTAAGGAACTTTGAATCACATAAGTTTCAACAAAACGTAGATGAATACAATACTATAATAATATCAACTTTGGTTTGGATAAATAAACAAGAAAGCATTACAATCCTAATTTGCAACTCTACATGGAAAAGAGATATTCACAAGAAAAGCATATAGCTTGCATGTGTGAATTACTCTAGAAGATGAGGGCATCTCAAGATCTGTCAAAGACTCCATGTATAAAACTTTTGATATCCTGACGTCAGGCGAAATAATCAGAAAATAAAAAGGACTATGACAAGGACAAGGACAAGAACGAAAACACGAACGGAACAGAACAGGATACAAAGAAATCGAGACAATCTGAATGTGATTATAACTTCACGTCGTGCAATGTGAAAGAGGACATGTTTTGTTGTTGCCCGGGTGTTTTTGTTTATCTATTTATTTATTTATTTATTTATTCATATTGTTGGTTTACGCATGCTATCCCAAAATACATTGCTTCCTCAAAGACATGCCTCAATTAAAGTGAAAGATATAAATTTGCCAAGTCTTTCACACTGTCACGACAATAATCACTGCAACAAATAATAACATTATAATTGGCTATTCGGCATTTGCAAAACACTTGGCATTATCAGTACATATACATGTAAAACGATCGCACGTCAAGATCCTATTGTGTTATGATAATCAACAAAGAACTGACACTCATTTCATTCGAATCATTTAACGTAGCGCTACAGTTTATTCCTCATGCAAAAGAAAAAAAAATCAGAGCGATGTATAGCCACAATATCACGTATTCAAATACTGAGTATCATAGGGCATTCTTTCTTAACAAAACAAAACAAACAAACAAACAAACAAACAGAGAAAACAAACAAAGCAAAACAGTTAGAAATAGTGTGTCAGTCCATGTAAAGCTCCATGGTTGGTCCATACATGCGAAGGTGTATCTTCGCTCATACTCTCGTCATGGAATTTTATCTGAGCAGAGTGGTGTCTCAATAGGCGCCCTCTCTAGGCCAGTTTATGAGAGTACGATACTGTCACATGTTTTTGTTTGTTTGTTTGTTTCAGGCTGGAAATTCACCTAGACCGGAGTGTAGACACAAGAATGTTCACAGATGACTAGATAAGCAGTGCCAATGTATTATATTCCATTGATTAATACATACTTACCAGTGCCTACATTTCCTACATGGTCTGCAACCACCCTATTTGTTCTGTATAATATTATCATTGTTTTAGCATATTTCACTTGATAATTGTACATAAAAGAATGTATGTTTCCTGTCATCAGAAGATTACCTATGCTAAGATTTCACGTATTGGTTTCACGAAGAAATGAAGAAACATACTGGTAATGCATTTTGGCCAATAAAGCATAAGTTTATTCGAGAAGTTTAATGATAATGAGATCGTTCATTCGTTCATAATAATATCATTAGCTAGGTCTACCCCCCCCCCCCGCCTTAAAGTATACGTTCAAGTCTGTGCAACCAAAATCAAGTTTATTACAACCACACGCACGCGACTGCTGCTACCATCACCATAACACTATGCCAGCAACACCACCGTACACTCAATTCAATTCAATTCAATTCAATTCATCTTAATCGTCCAATAAAAAACATTACAGGAAATTCAGTGCGGGATTTTTACATAATTATAAGTGACGAAGTATAACAAAAACATAGAGAGAAAACACGAAATAGTACATGATAAATAAATAAATAACTGAACATGCATGCAAAGTCAAACTGAAAGAACAATCGTATAAAAACGTGGCATAAAACCAACTCAACTGGCATCATGTTAAAAACGCCAGAAACCTTCCCTGTTATGCTACGTTCCCAGACTCACCCCCCCCCCCATGTCAGCCCGCGATAAACTCAAACAACTCAAACCAACTCGCCCTAAAATACAACACAGGAAGCAAATTAACACATACGAAAAAACATTAGTGATTATATGATCATATGATTTTCTTTCTAACTTCACAAGTATTGCACGTAATCACTTTACAAATTCTAAGATATATAATAACAAATGCAATCATTGTAATTATACCTTGTACGTCAATTTGCCCCCCCCCCCAAAAAAAATACAAAGGGAGGATTAACAGTAGAGAAAAGAGAGAGAAAAAAAATAAGAAAGGAAAAGGCAGTAGAGGTATAACTGCTCATGAATAACATATCATTATATCAAACATCATCAGCTATAACATCATAAATCCAGAAAGTGTAAAATCCCCAAATGAGGTGATGATGATAATGACCCATCCATGGCAATGACTATTGAAAATGACAATGATTATGAAGGTGAGGCTGATAATGAAGGTGGAGATAATGTTGTCGTGGAAATGATAATGGTGATGATGATAAAGGTGATCATGATAATGGTGATGAAGGTGATGATAATAATGGTGATAAAATACATTGGATCTTCAATACAATTTTACTGTTTTACAACACCGCCCCCATTCCGATAACTTTCCAAACTATATAAAACAAATCACCGCATGTTACCCCATCTATCACAGTATTCATCCATTTGAAAGCCCAAAAGATACTCCGACCATCACTCCCTTCTTGAACATCACCCCACTCTACAACTAACGACGAGGGAGGAGGTGCAATAGACTTCATTTCATTCACCTCTCGAACCCCCACCACCACCACTACCACCACCATCACCACCACTTATTCCACGGCCACCACCTTTTCTGCTACCACCACCACCACCTGTTCAGTCGCTTTTCAGGATCTATCATTTCACCATGAAGAGCATCATGCGGATGGCACAGCCACAGGGATGGCCATTCCAAGGTCGCAGTTTTCTCTGACCGCGGCCGCAACCACAAGGCTGTCAACTCTCGCGCGTGCGTCCAGCTGGCCTTGCCTGCGCGTCGAATGGCGTCCGCGTTGTATATCGTCTGCTCAGTAAAATCGCAATCGCTCGCGGATGCTAGTGCTCCGCATGCATGCAGTGCAGTGCAGTTAGTGCAGCTGCGGTATTTGTCAACGACTCGACCTGTACGCTTCGTGATCAGGTGGACGAAATAACTGGAATTACTTGTTCTGATATCTGAGGACGATTTCAATACCACGATGGCAGGCACAAACGGAGGGGTAGCCAAATGTGGCTTCATATTCCTGGATACATTAGCCATAGCTTTAGGTGAGTGCGGGGGTAAATTAATGTAGTGAATTCATATGCAACGGTTGCATCATATAGCAGCAGCCTTTGTCAATTGGGAATTCGCAGCTCGATGAGATCACCGGTCCATCGCTGCTCAGCAGCCCGGAACTTTGGGGAGAGAAACGTGTGCAATTCTCGGTGGAGACACGTTCTTGTCGCGTGAAGTAGAAATTGCATTTTTGTCTTTGATTATTATTAGGATTTTTTTCTTTTGCGCTCGGCAGAGGGCATAGCCTGTTGATTGGGATGGGCGCAAGGATGAAGCTGGAGTATTTCTGGCGGTTTCCACTCCACCACGCCCAAAACAGCGGAAAAGACTAACGTTAGAATAGAAGGTCTAGCTGTTAACATTAGTAACAAATTCAAGTCACAAGTAAATTTAGGCCTACCTACCCACACACTCCCACATAGGCCTACATTTTGTTGAAGAAAAATAGGCCTAACGTTAGGTCTATAACAGACCGGTGTGTCTAATATTTTGGTAACTTGTAAATGTTAGAAGTTATAAATCAGGCCCCTCAGCTTGAAACAGGAAATCAAGAACCTAATAAAGAAAAGGTCTGCATAAACAGTTTGTTGAACCTGTGTCTGTGAGTGTGATTTTGAATGTGACTGTGTCACTGTGAGCATTTCTTTCTTTGTCTCAAATGGCATTCAATTGCCATGTTTGCAATGTACCCAAACATATCTCTTATTTCTTTTATACTCTCTCTCTCTCTCTGATTTTTTTTTTTTCATTGATTTGTTGTGTGGGAGTGCTGCTACACCTAGTGGGTCTACACACTTGTAATTCACTGCATGTATACCAAAGACAAATAAATTTATAAATGCCTATTTAGGGCCTACTATTTGTTGGCTGTTTACCTAGTAGTATTAACATAGATCTAGTTGTAAGTGAGGATGTGACCTCTGTGCATGCCTGTTTGAAATAATTGTTAGCAAGTAAAAAAAAAAAGTGAATGGCAGTACAGACTTTTGACATTTTGATACAAACAGAAGGCAGAGTATGATCAACACTCACTGTGAAATGCCAGCACTAAGCAGCTTTGCCATTCTTGAGCCTGTATTTGAAACTACATACATACCATACATCCTTCTGAGTCTTGGGCAGATACTACCTTCTGTACAAAGCTTACTTAAATCACACTAACGAGTAGTCACATAAAGACTTAAATCACAGCTTGTTGTATGGTATAGCTGACAAGCTGACAAGAGAGCTTACGGTATGTTCACTGAGTTGATAATGAAAAAAAAAAGTCCAAGTAATTTTGATCAGGTTCACATCACCTCTCCTTTCAACGAGCCTGACCTCACTTACTCCCGTGCGATGAAGTTGTCTGCCCCTTGCATTCCCCAGAAAATGAGGGAATGACGCTGACACCTTGGGTTTTCCCCAGGTACTGGTAACTAGCAGACAGCAGAGCTTGCCAAGTCATCTCCTCAATTTGTTGCAAGCTTTCTGAATAGTTGAATATATTTTTGTGTCCTAACAAAAGTGTATGTATGGTATAAAAGGTCTTGAACCCTCCTTGATTTGGAAATTGCTTCTGGCTATTGAAATGGATACATGCAGCACGCTTGTACAATTTATCCCCGATTGCTTATATGACTCTCCCTAATGTTCACTCACCTGGCATATCGTGCATTACAAAAGAGTTAGAAAGTTTCCCACAAAGTTGGATTCGATGGATGGAACCAATTAACCATTTACGTCATCATATTTTATAATGTGACTATGGCTATTTCTGTACCTTCAGTAGGAAATGACAGTAACATTTACGTGGATCAATTTAGTGGCAGATCAGCCAAACAGTTGTCTTGTTTTATTTAACTTGCCTGACAGAAAGTGTTGGTTGTCCTGGGCAAAGAGGTATGATATGATTACCCTGATCTGAGTACCCCCTGATTCACAATGGGAAGCGCACTGTGGAAACTCATCTATTGAGTAAAGCTTTACAGGGGCTCTGAAGTTCATCAGTGCGTGCACTGCCGCTAAGCCAATTACGCACGTGACTGCCAATGATGCTAAGGCTCGCTTTTTGTCTGCATCACTCATTCTCTAAAGTTGCTTTTCAGCCGATTGTTGTCTGTAATTTGATTGTGTGTTTTTATAAACCCTTCTTTCAGTACGGTACTTAAATCCTCCCCTTTTTGCAGAATGAAATATTGATAGAATTAGAACTCAGTGTGAGATGCCAAACTGCCCCGTTTTGCTTTATTTGCTAAAGTGTCCTGCTAAATTAATGTAATCCACATAGTGCTTGGTGTTCATAATGTTCAAATGAGCAGGATTATGTGAATGGAGGTATGACTCAGTTTGATTGTTGCTAGAGGAACAAAGGATGTTGTGGTGTAGTAGTAATTATGGCCATATGGGGAGCTGAAACAAGTCAGTCAAGCGAAGAGTAGTACGATAGAAGCTGTGTAATGAATGACACTTTGTTCATGAATGTAGAAATGGGATAGTGAGGTGATGACCTCCTTTTAATATGTATGCCATCCGGATTTGAAAAGTAATTTACACTCAGTATTCTCATTTCTTATGTGATTGAGAATGCTTTATGAGAGAATAGTTGTAATCAAAGTCAAGTGGAGAACGGCGCTATAGAAATTATATGTATTATTATTTATTATTTAAATGGATTATAAAGAACCCTCCTAAATTATTGACTACAGTTCAGTTTCATGTGTAGCCATACTAAGGTTATAAAGAACACATTGCATTTTTTAAAGCTTACCTTTACTCTGTAATGAGCTTTATAAATTATACACAGGCTTTGTCATCAAACTAAAACATTTAATTGGCAAGCTGAATTTAGCAATAATTAGCATTTCATCTCTAAGTGCTTTTGACCCACTTGACAATTGAAAGTTTTCTTTGACATTATTCAAAACAAGAACATCAGACTACCAAGTGAGCAGAGGAGAGTACAGTTTTACATATTTCAAAAAAACAACGAATGTATTGTTTGGTCCTTCTCTGTATTTCAAGATAAAGCCGAGTGTCCCCTGGCAGTCATTATACTGTTGTATTAGCATGCATTGTAACTGTAAATTTGTACATAGGAATTGTTTAGACTAGATTAAGTGTTGAAAAAAATTTTTTTTTTTCCAACTGGAAAGGGTTAAAGAGATTGGATAGATTGTCAGTTTTGTAATTTAAATACAAGTTTACAAGTGGTGTTTGTATTGTGAGAAGTACTCAGTACTTCTGTGTATGGCAGCAAACTCTCTATCAATCTACAGTACTTACCAGTACAGTGTATGTCCTTTTACATGAGTTGAGGTTTTGCAATTCCCAAATGACGAGAAAGGCCTGGCTGTTTTCCTGACTTTAGCTTGCTTTTGAAATTGACCGAGGCTTTCTGTAGGCCTGCTTAACCTTTATAGTTCATCAGAGATGTCAAGAAGGATATGAAGACTGTAATGCTTTTAACCTTTTACATCATGGCTCACCGCCAACCACTGCAGAGCTGTGTAGTGTGTGACCCGGTATCCATTTCCACTGCTAGGAAATTATAATATCCTGTTTAGAAGGCATTGCAGGGAAAGAGTAAAGTCAGAAGTCAAAAGTATGACGTTTGTGAAGCCACTCCACAGCCTTGACTGCTGAGTGTGGGATGGAGGGATAGAAGGAGCAGGAGCCAATGTTACTTTTGGCTGAGACCATGAATGAAGGAAAATGTGGAAAAATTATCTTATAAAGAGCTTCCTGTTTTCATTGATTTTTATTATTTTTTGCCTATTATAATCCATTGTAGTATACATAATCAGTGACTGGAGTGCATTTTATCATTTTGATACGAAGGTTTCAATCCCAGTTGTACGCACATGTACCAGACCCGAGCAGCTTTACAAACTGTACATCATTGTGAAGTTTACTGTAAAAGTGGTCATCAGTTTTCAAGCTAGCTACATGTTCTTTATCTATGGAAAAACAAAACAAAACAAAAAAGCTAAGAAAAACATTTTATTGAAGTATGGAATACATTTTGTTTTGCCAATTTTTGCAAGTTGACTGATAAGATATTATCAAAAGTAACAATATTTCTTCCCATAATGTGCTGCACACATAATACCAAGACAGCAAATTATTCCCTTTTCTCTGGAAAGGAATGGTAGAACAGTATTTCTTATTCTTCTACTGTGGGTCTCAATGTGATAATCGAACCATAATTGTCTTACTAGTCCTAGTCTTACGAAATATTATACCTGGTACTCACAAAAAATTCAGTATACTTCGTTCATAAACTTGAACTTTGACTGTACATAGTGTGCAATGTACTAAAATAAGTAGCAAAGTGTAATTTATAGATGAATATTTTTGGTAGGGAGGCAGGGAGGGGAAGCATGAAGATACAAGTTCTTGGCTTGGGCTTGAATATTGTCAGTGGTTACTAATTATGACAAATAACAACAGGTGTTTAGGAGGCTAATGCACAGTGCTTATGATGTGATATCAGGATGTAGGGACTTTAATACCAGGTTTACAAAATGAATCATATTTCATAACTAGATGGTTATATTTTTTATTTAAGTCAGTATTACCCATTTTGTTTCTACATTGGGATCATACATTATTCCTTCTTATTTGCATCATATTGATGAAATTGGTTAAATGGAGTGAACTCTACCTCCATTGGGATTCTGTGCATTTCAATGAGTCAATACATTCATATTCAAATTCAATGGTTTTGTTTGTGTTAGGCAATGTTTGAAAATGGCAATATGGTGGGTCTTGTGTATTCAGGCAGTAAGATCAATATTTGATAGCCTGTTAGTCATGTTTGGTTGCACCAGGAGAGAGGGAGCGGGGGAAGAAAGAGTATATTTTGAAGACACATAAATATGTGTATTAAACAGAGTATGCTGCTTTTGAGAAGCAATGTATTCCTCCAAATGAATAAATGAAAGAGGATTTATGGACCCTTTTTTCTCTCCACACTGCTCTCTCTTTTCATCCTTTTTCATCCTTTTGAATTATATTTCATATCTATTATTACTGCTTGTTGCTTTTCTAAACTTGCTAATGAATGCATTATCTGGTTTCAAGAAATGCATTCAAAGTCACTCACAAATGAATGATAGTGTCTATTGGCAAATACGGTGAGTCTCTATTCGTATTTATATGATCTTACTATTTAGTTTGTAGTGGTGGTATTTTTTTTTCTTTTCAGTTATGGCACGAGATACTAGTATTCTATTAATAATTAAGCACAGACTTTGTTGGAATCTGCCAAACAGCCTGCGTGTGTTGTGATGCAGTACTAGGGCTCATGAGTCATCCCCACCAAAATTGGCAATCTCCATGCGCCACATTCATCGCCCTTTGTTTGGCGGGAGTGATACTTCAGATCTACGTTCACTTGTTCATCGCGGGGATGGGTGATCTCATATGCAATAAGATGGCACTGATTTCCAGAGATAGATAGATAGATAGATAGAGGGTTAGAGTGAGAGAGAGAGTGAAAGAAAGAGTGAGGGAGATGAAAGATAGATGGACAGAAATATAAAAAGACAGAATGAGGGTGGAGAATTTAGGATGGTAATTTCTCATCCCTTGGGATAAGACAATTACCCCAGATTGCCTGGGGAAGGAAATGGGGGCATTAATGCTACTATGTCCATGACAATAATTTCTCTTGTTTCCTTTCGTTTCAGTATATTATGTTTTATATGGGGTTAAGAGTGATTATTGTGTCTGTGGTGATGAAAATTCAACAATTTTTTTTTATCTCTAGGAGAATTTTTGAATAAAAAGGAGTTAGGGTAGTGAAAAAATGAGGGTTACATGGACAAAAACTTGGAACACTATGGTCATTTGAATGCCAATAAATCATCTATTATGGCTTCCTATTGTCATGAGAAATTCTCATGACAATAGGCATCCATGCTGACAGCTGTCTTTGCTTTTTCAGCCATCTTTTACATTTAGACGGCTGTTATTAGATAAAGAATGCCATTTTTGTAATCAACTATATTGAAACAGGGATGACTTTACAGTTGGAGTCATTTTCCCCAGAGTGTACATTGTACAACTTGCCACTTCTCTGTACCCAAGTCATAAAACTACTCATTATAAGCATGCATCTTCTTGAAACAAATGTTTTGGAATCAGTGAAAGTGCAACTTTGCCCACAACTAAAGTATGAAAGGAGAAAAGACGAGAGAAAAAAAAAGAACACAAGCAAAGTACAGTATGCGATGGGTATGTGAAATTGTATTTTTATGATTTTTTTTTTTCAAACTGATGCTTCAGTCAAGTGTTTTTTTTATTTGTGCTACCATTTTTTTTTTACACAACTTGCCCAATGGTGCAAGTAGAACATTAGTTTTTGTAGCATTCTGTAATATTCAAATTATTCTGTTGCCTTAATTTTCAAAGCAGTGTTGGGATCTTGGGGAACTCCATCATGAACATTTTTCTCGTTTACTATAAACACACTCAAAGGGAGTGACTTCTATTTTTTTTCATTGTAACAAAACAGACAGAAAGTTATTTACCATAACTGAAGTTCTGTTCTTGGACTATAGCTACTCTATAGCAGCCTGGGCGCATCCAGGAATTCCATAAAGGGGAGGCACCTTTACAAAATTAAAAGGGGGTGCACACCCCCCCCCCCAATTTTTTCTTTTTATTTCTTTTTTTTAAACAAAATATTAAGGGGGGGCGCCTGGTGCGCCCCCTCTGGATCCGCCACTGCTAAGAATACTCATTAGCTTGACAGGTTGTAGCATGTAGGAAGGGATCGCTTCATGGTGTTTTCAGTCAGTACCTTTGCTATCTAGAGTGCTCTTACAGGAGCCATCAGTAATGAACTTATTACATCAGAAACCATGAAGTGCAGTCCATTAAAGAGAAATGATGCAGAAAGAGTATGCATATGGCCTACCTGACATCACTCTCCTACATGAAATCTTGGCATTATCCAATTTACTCCCCTACCCCACCCCTACAAAAAAAAAAAGAAAATCAATTTGAACCACATTATACTAATTCATACTAGTTTCACTACTTAAAGGACAAGTTCACCTTCATAAACATAAGGATTAAGAGAATGTAGCAATATTAGTAGAACACATCATTGAAAGTTTGAGGAAAATCAGACAATCCGTTCAAAAGTTATGAATTTTTGAAGTTTTTGTGCAGTACCCGCTGGATGAGAAGACTACTGCAGTGTACGAATAACTTAAATGTCACATGCGTACAACAATATAAGGAAAATATAAAGAGAATTTCACAGAATTCCATCTTTTGAAAAAAGTACAAATTCCCCTGACTCGTTACCGACAAATGTTATGGGTAATAATATTCCCCCTGCATTTAGAGAGAGGCAAGTGAAGTGCTCTTTTATTATGCGAAAAAAGTGAAAATATGTTGAATTTCTTTTATATTTTCTTTATATTGTTGTACGCATATGACTCACAACCTGTAGTAGTCTCCTCATCCAGCGGTTCCAACACAAAAATTTAAAAAATTCATAACTTTTGCATCGATTGTCCAATTTTCCTCAAACTTTCACTGATGTGTTCTACTTATATTGTTGCATTTTCTCAATCCTTATGTTTATGAAGGTGAACTTGTCCTTTAAGGGGGAGTCTAGTAGTCACCCCAGTCAAGTTTAGCTGCCATGGCATTCCATTATGAGATATCAGACTTATTCGTTCAGTTCAGTCATTCAGCAAGGTGCATGCTCCTCCACGCTGCACTTAGCGGTGGGGCAATGCTAACGAGGGTCGGTCAATTAGGAGTAAGGGTGAAGTGGCCTGAGAATCAATCCGATTTTGTGATGGGGACCACTTAAGGAGCCAGAGTTTAAATCAAGTGAGGTGAGAAGATGGTCATGTATGAGGGATGTTCGTGATGAAAGGGATGTGGGGAGGGACGGATGAGGTGCACAACAAGATGGTCTGGAATTAATCATTGGTAGTTATAATACTCCCCTCCTCCTTCCTCTGTTCATATGCAGTGTGTATTCAACCAAGAACTATAGCAAAGGGACGCAACATAAGGGGTCACTGTACTGTGCCATTTCATCTGTGGTCTTTGTGTTTACAGTACCACTGTGAGTTTTCATGAGGCACACGGACAAAGCAGCTTAGGAATTTTGAACTCTTGCTTTAGATATTGATAGAGTTTTATATAACTATAAGTGTTTTCAGGTATGCTTGCCAATGCCAAATGGAAAAACTTCCATTGTATGTCTTGTGTGTGTGATATGACCTTGTATGTCATGGAAAAAATTACCACAAATGAGATATAACTGCCACCAAAAGATGGTATTGCCCTTAGAAACCAGACTCCCTAAATCATGTTCCATTTTTTTTTTTTTTTTTAGGTTATCAAGTGAATACTATACAGTACAACGTTTATGCTTGACAGCATGAAAAACACTCACTTACGACTTTTAATGTAGCAGATAGCACATTTCTAAAAACATTGCCTTTAATAGCAATTTTGTTTCATTATCATGGGCCACCATATTTTATACCTTTACTTGAATATCAATCATTAAAGGGAAGCAGTCCTGAGATTTTCACTGTACTGATAATTAAGAAGAGTAAAAAATATAACCTTTCACCAATTTGTACGCGTGGACATCAAAAATTGTCTCCGTACACGATTTTTAAAAAATAATTCCTGCAAGCGATCGGGTAAGAGCCTGCCAAAAGGTGCAACGTCATTGATGCCCTACTCTCAAGTTGACAGCCGTGCCTCAGAAAACCAATTTAAGTGTTCAAAATGATCATATCTGATTTTTTCATAAAATGTGACAATATGTGGTTTTATTATTTCAAACAAAATATTTCAAGCTTATTTATATACAATTAATATAAAAATAAATAGTAAACATGTATTTATGAATAACTAGGGATGACGAGCAGAACACCGCTGGAAAGAGTTGTGCATCGATGACGTATGACTCTCCGCCAAGACTTGCTCATTTGCAGAGTCACACTTTTTTAACCGAAATGTATGAGCTTATTTGGTGATTTCAAAGTTTGTTTTTGATGAAAGTAGTTCATTGGAGGTTCCAACAACAACATATTTTTTAAAATTTCGTGAGGACTGCATCTCTTTAATATATGGGCCATTCTCCCTTCATACACTGTAACACATTTACTGTCAAAACTATTTTGAGGCATTTAACATTTTCTAAGCAGGCAGAATAAAAACACTCACTAGTAATCTCCCATGAGATGATTCATAAAAACTGATGGCACTTTGACACCACTGACAGGTAAAAACTGATAGATGGGATCAGAAGTGGTTAAATGAATACAAGCAGCTGACTGTAGTCAGAAGGATCACACTGAACACATTAAATTAAGATAGGGTTGATTTATGATTTATGCTAGAGAGTTTCTGAGAGCAAAGTGATCTGAAATTTAGGAGAAACGTAGTAAAGCTGGCTTTATGAACAAGAGTTATTGTTAGCTTCCGAGTAGAAAAAATGGACTTTCCCCACCCAACACCTTCATCAGCTAGCTGTGATACATGGGGTGTGGTGAGTGCCGCCATGCCTCATTTGCAAGTGTCTCTCTCTCACGTCACCCCCCCCCCACACACACACACTCTCATTCATAGCACTGAATAATGGTTTACGGATGAACACTGGAATGCATTCACGATAATGTTTAGTCATGGAGCGTGTAGCTCCGTGGTATAATTGTGTCTTTTCACTCTTTCTTGCATGACACGCAGTACCCTTTGGGCCTAAAAATAGATCACTGGATCAGTGGTGCATTGCATATATCGTAGATGAACATTGTATATTGTTCATAGCCAGTCACAGAAAGCAAATTTGCACAGAATTTCTTGATTAATTTATTCATTTATATTTTTAGTATCTTCTGGCTACAAAAGAGACAAATGTCATTCAAACTGCGGTTTTGTTCTCAATAAGATCGATATATTGAAAATAATTGCAGGAATACTATCTTTTTCTGATTTCTGTACTATATGGTATGTCAACTCTTATCAATATTCACAGATTTTTATAATCTAAACATTAGCAAAATATTTGGTATATAGGAAAACTAAAACTTGTGACTGGAAAAAAGCCTAATTTTTCGTTAGAGTTCATGTGTACTAAAGCCTGGTTGCCTGCTACATTTGAGATTCTGCACAGGACCACTGGACCTTCAGTTTTCACGAAATGCTTTATTGCCTGCGAGGTATGGCAATCATGGTCAAGGCGGACGAGTAATCTGGGAAAATTCTCTGCATTAACTGACGATCAGGGTCTTGCAATTGGAGCCTGCGAGTTATTTGGCCAGTGAAGATATTATTGGACACACGACAGCACCATGCACGGTAAATTCCTGTGTACTGTGCAGAGGAAGAGTTCAGCGCATCATTTGGGAGACAGCAGTCTGGGACTGGTGGTGGAGGATACGTTCATGTTTTTCTCAGGGCCCGTTTGTAGTGATGATCAGGGCATTCCCCCTATGGATTGTTCCTGTCAATGTAGACTTCAGATTCCGGCAGGCTTGGTAGAATGATTTCCCGTCTGTCAGTTCTGACAGGCTGCATGGGTAATACTCCGTAAGAACGGCAGGTGATTCACCCAATGAAGCGTACTTCGAGTGGAAATTGGCTGTATCTCTAGAAAGATATTTAAGCTGCACAGAGTCAATTGGAACTTTGATTGAAATTTGTAATGGAGAGCAAGGGCCCCTTGTGGTTAACCAACTCCATGAGAAATCATGCTTGAAAGATTTTGTTGTTGTTGATGTAACAATGGGGGGGGGGGGGTGTGGATATCTGCTTAATGATATATCACTAACATCCAGTGACATGTAGTTTATTGATTGCAAGAAATAAATCATCATAAACTGCCATAGGTCTACAATAGTCTGTTAAAAACGGTGGGTTCTGTTGGGCCAATACTATGATTCACTGCATTCAACTGGGAATAAATATTCCACACAAATCAAAATGAAAGAAAATTTTCTATTATTTTCCATTGTCAAAATGTTAAAAAGGGACATGAATGAATGAAATATTTCAAGCCTTCACAAAAAGGAAAGAATATTCTTCACAAAATACATCAATATTGTCACAAATGTACACACTAGTAATTATGTACATGTATGATATACTGTATGCATGGTTGTTTTAATGTGTATGTACACAGGTTGACCAGATTAATGGAGAACATTCTATGTGGTATAGATATAGTACATACAGGCTGACCAGATCAGTGGAGAATTTTCTAGGTGGTATACAATGTAGCTATACAGTACATGCATGTAGCAGGAAATACATCATAGCTCACTCAATCTAGATTGGTTTCACCCATTCCAGAAAGTTCTGGGAAGTGCTTACATATTTGGCTGAGTGAGGCACTGTCCCTGTAGCCCAATGTGATTGGTAGTTATTCTTGGTAATGATGTTTTGTACATAGTTAGGCAGTGAGTCATCCAGGTTTCCTGGAACTTGGACTGGCTAGTAGGTTGGAGAGAGTTATAGAATGTGCTAGAAGGGGGTGAATGGATAGTATATAAGCCAGAGAAATTCTGCAGTAGGCAGAGTACCCAACACCTCTGCTCTGAGAGTTACGTCACTTCTGGCTCTGAAGCGACTTGTTATAGTCAGTCCTGTGTTACCTGCTGACCTGTTATGTTTGTGGAGATACTTGGCCTGGGAGACATTTTGCCTGCAGAGAATTAATGTGCCTTCATTGGACTCCATATTTTAATGTCAACGGACATTGCTACGGCAAAGCTGTGACGGGTTGGATTCCTAGCTGGACAATATAAAGTGAATCATTATTCAACGCATCAACTGGACGTGGTCGTCATAACGTTTGGACTCTGCACGTTTCGCCGTGGACGTATATCGTGGATTTTACCCCGGATCTATACCGTGGACTATCGTAACCTGCGCCTCTGGAGCTACGTCGAAGGAATCATTCATCGGTGCGTCAAGGATCATTCGTCTGTGCATCGAACATCGTATTTGGACATTTTCAAAGGATTATTTAATACGTGTAAGTGATTCCACTACCGATTTATAACCGCTTTTATTGATCATTGTTGTATTGATGTGACGCCGATTACCAGTCTGTACCCACAATATCACTGTTAATAAACCGCCTGAACATCAGTTGATTGTTTCTTTTGTGCGATCATTCTCAGAGTGATTTTGGTCGTAACAAAATTGGGGGCTTGTGTCCGAGAAGTGAATTTAAAGCCAAAACTTAGAATTTGGAACGTTCGGGAATCCAGAATATTGGTACAGACAAAATACCGGTTGAGTTGGTTGTATAAGTGTATATTGTGCATAATACATTGTGACAATGTCAATCAGTACAATGGATGTTCAGGCATTTGTTCAGAGGACAGATTTGTCCCTCAAGGATTTGCAAAGGTTACGCAAATGTGATTTGACCGCTATTGCACAGCATTTAAATGTTGATGTTCCACAAGGTGCAAGAAAGGCAGAGATTCTTGACTTAGTGGCTGGTCACATGGAGCTCAAAGAAGAAACTCATACTCCTGATCAAGCTCAAATTTCAGATCAGACACGGCTTGAGCTTGCTAAATTGCAAATGAAGGAGAAAGAAATGGAAATGGAGAAAGAGAAGATGAGATTAGAAATTGAAAGAGAAATTGAAATGAAGAAACTTGAGCAACAACTGAAATTGCGTGAGATGGAATTGGCTCATGCACAGACTGTAAGAACTCATGAAAGGGCTCCCTTTGAATTTGATTTGGCCAGGAACATTCGATTGGTGCCAAAGTTTGAAGAAAACAGAGTTGATGCATATTTTGTGTCATTTGAGAAGGTGGCTAACAGTTTGAACTGGCCACAGGAATTTTGGCCCTTGCTCCTTCAAAGTGTGTTTGTCGGCAAAGCAGCCGATGTGTACTCATCTCTCTCTGAAGAGCAATCACGTGACTATGCTACAGTCAAGAAAGCAGTGTTGAATGCTTATGAGTTGGTGCCAGAGGCGTACAGACATAAGTTCAGAAATTCGTACCGCAAACCAGGCCAGACACATGTTGAGTTTGCTCGTGAAAAAGAAATGATGTTTGATAGGTGGTACAGATCCCTGAAAGTGGATCAGGACTTTGATAACCTACGTGAGGTTGTTCTCTTGGAAGAATTCAAAAAGAGTGTTGCTTTCAGTGTGAGGTCGCATTTGGATGATCACAAAGTGACAAGTTTCCATAAAGCAGCCTTGATGGCTGATGAGTATGAGCTGACCCACAGAAATGACAACAGACCACCTTTCAGGAATTTCTCTGGAAATAAGAGAGACAAAATTCAGTCGAGCAGTCCAAAGAATGTTGGTCCTGAAAAAGGCACGAGTTCTGACACTTCATCGGCACCAAAGCCTCAATCTGACAAAGGGTCCAGTACAAGTGCAAATGTCATCAAATGTTTTCACTGTAACAAGACAGGGCATGTAAAGTCACAGTGTTGGAAGTTGCAAAACAAAACAAAGAAGGACTTGGGATTTGTCATGTCAAAAAATGTCCTACCCAAAAACAGTGTCCCGTTCAGTGAAACACAGGCCATTGAAAGTCAATCTCCCAAATTCAAAGATAGGCTGAAGCAGGTGGATGAGAGCTATCGTAGCTTTTTGTTTGATGGTGAGGTGACCCCATGTACCTCTGGTGAGGCAGGTAAGCCAGTGGTCATCCTGCGGGATACGGGGGCCTCTCAGTCGTTGATGGTGGATGGTGGTATGACTTTTCCACCAGATAGTGCAGTGAATGCAAAAGTCTTGATTCAGACTGTTGATGGCAGTTATATGTCAGTGCCACTGTATAGAGTGGATTTGAAGTGTGACCTAGTTTCTGGTCCTGTGACTGTTGGAGTTGTTCCTGAGTTGCCCATGGTAGGCATTGACTTCTTGTTGGGGAATGACTTGGCTGGGGACAAGGTGGTTGCGTCTCCAGTTGTTTCGGATAAACCAGTGGTGGTTGCTGAAACTGAGCAGTTGCAGGAGGAGTTTCCTGGGATTTTCCCAGATTGTGTTGTGACTAGGTCTCAGGCTCGTAGAGCTGTTCAAGATGATGCGGATTCTGTTGATGTGGAGGAGAATTCCGGTGTTTGGTTGGCAGAAACCTTTTTCAAGGATTTGAATGATGGGGTTGCTGTATTAGGCTCCGAGGCTAACAGTGATGGGCTGTTTAGCAAGTCTTCCTTGGTTGAAGCACAGCAGGCAGACTCTGAGTTGAAAGGCTTGTCTCAGACGGCGTGTTCTGAGGCTGAGGCTGAAAAGGTCCCTGAGTGCTATTATGTCAAAGATGGCATTTTGATGAGGAAGTGGAGACCTCCCCATAGGCCAGCTGATGAGGATTGGACGGTGGTCCGTCAAGTTGTTGTCCCTCCTAGTTACCGCGGTGAGATCTTGAGGATTGCTCACGAGTTACCAGTTGGCGGCCATTTAGGCGTCAGAAAGACAAAGGATCGGATCATGAGGCATTTCTATTGGCCGGGGTTGAATGTGGATGTGGCTGAGTTTTGTAAGACTTGTCACACATGTCAGGTGGCTGGTAAACCACAGCACTCAGTGAAGCCGGCGCCATTGATTCCGATACCTGCGTTTGAAGAACCATTCAGTCGGGTTCTAGTTGACTGTGTTGGACCTTTGCCTAGGACTAGGTCGGGTCATAAGTACCTCTTGACAATTATGGATATGTCTACACGGTTTCCAGAGGCTATCCCATTGCGAAATATCACTGTAAAGACTGTGGTAGATGCTCTAGTGTAGTTTTTCACTAGGTATGGGTTGCCCAAGGAAGTGCAGTTTGACCAAGGGTCAAATTTCATGTCAGGCATATTTCAAGAGGTGATGTATCGTTTGGGTGTGAAGCAGCTGAAGTCGTCAGCTTATCATCCCCAATCCCAAGGTGCGTTGGAGCGCTACCACCAGACCCTAAAGACAATGATTAGGGCATTTTGTGAGGAGTATCCCGAGGATTGGGATAAGGGCATCCCTTTCCTGCTGTTTGCAACGAGGGACTCCCCAAACGAGTCGACGGGTTTCAGCCCATTTGAGTTGGTGTACGGTCATGAAGTCAGGGGCCCACTGAAGCTCATCAAAGAGAAATTCATGACGGAGGATGATGAGGTCCACCTACTTGACTACGTGTCAAAGTTTCGTGAAAGGCTTTCAAAGGCTTGTGAGGTAGCTAGGGAACACTTGAAAGTATCACAAGACTCTATGAAGAGAAAGGCAGACAAAAATGCCAAAGCCCGAACTTTCAACCCAGGTGACAAAGTTCTTGTACTGCTGCCCATACAAGGTGAACCACTGAAAGCCAAGTTCAGTGGCCCATACTGTGTCAAACAGAAACTCAACGATGTGAACTATGTGATCAGTACGCCAGACAGACGCAAAGATCAGAGAATGTGTCATGTCAACATGATGAAAGAGTGCTATGACAGAAAGTCAGTTGGTGTGACATAGGTGGTGGATAGCATGGTAGAATTCAAAGGTGAAAAGTTTCCACCGGCATATCATTTCCAGTGTATGTGTTTAGCATATTCATTAATGTGTGCAAAACAGTTTGATACGATTGTATAAGCTCTGAGAATCCAAGCAATATTATTGTAAATGGTATCCATGAAAAGATAACATGGAATTAATATAGCTATCCAAAAGGCATGTGATAGTATGTGATTATTGTAGCTTGACTTGGATTTTACCTCACATTCATTGTAAATAACAATGAGAAATTGTGAAGGTAAAAGAAACCCTTGCTACAGCAAAGCTTTCTTTTTCCCATGGGGGATGGTGTCACAAATGTACACACTAGTAATTATGTACATGTATGATATACTGTATGCATGGTTGTTTTAATGTGTATGTACACAGGTTGACCAGATTAATGGAGAACATTCTATGTGGTATAGATATAGTACATACAGGCTGACCAGATCAGTGGAGAATTTTCTAGGTGGTATACAATGTAGCTATACAGTACATGCATGTAGCAGGAAATACATCATAGCTCACTCAATCTAGATTGGTTTCACCCATTCCAGAAAGTTCTGGGAAGTGCTTACATATTTGGCTGAGTGAGGCACTGTCCCTGTAGCCCAATGTGATTGGTAGTTATTCTTGGTAATGATGTTTTGTACATAGTTAGGCAGTGAGTCATCCAGGTTTCCTGGAACTTGGACTGGCTAGTAGGTTGGAGAGAGTTATAGAATGTGCTAGAAGGGGGTGAATGGATAGTATATAAGCCAGAGAAATTCTGCAGTAGGCAGAGTACCCAACACCTCTGCTCTGAGAGTTACGTCACTTCTGGCTCTGAAGCGACTTGTTATAGTCAGTCCTGTGTTACCTGCTGACCTGTTATGTTTGTGGAGATACTTGGCCTGGGAGACATTTTGCCTGCAGAGAATTAATGTGCCTTCATTGGACTCCATATTTTAATGTCAACGGACATTGCTACGGCAAAGCTGTGACGGGTTGGATTCCTAGCTGGACAATATAAAGTGAATCATTATTCAACGCATCAACTGGACGTGGTCGTCATAACGTTTGGACTCTGCACGTTTCGCCGTGGACGTATATCGTGGATTTTACCCCGGATCTATACCGTGGACTATCGTAACCTGCGCCTCTGGAGCTACGTCGAAGGAATCATTCATCGGTGCGTCAAGGATCATTCGTCTGTGCATCGAACATCGTATTTGGACATTTTCAAAGGATTATTTAATACGTGTAAGTGATTCCACTACCGATTTATAACCGCTTTTATTGATCATTGTTGTATTGATGTGACGCCGATTACCAGTCTGTACCCACAATATCACTGTTAATAAACCGCCTGAACATCAGTTGATTGTTTCTTTTGTGCGATCATTCTCAGAGTGATTTTGGTCGTAACAATATTTTATTATGAAGTCAATTACAAAGAGGTGAAGAGGAGTGCTTATTCCAAATACTGTGCACTCAATGCCTTTCTAGTCTTATACTTACAAAATCGTAGGAGGATGTCTAATTGTTAGCTGTATGTGTAGTAGTATTACTACTACTACATGTACAAATTATATGTATGGTTGGGTGTTCATCACACCGACCACCTAACGTTTTTCTATCAATAGAAACGTGAAAAATCTCACAATTTGCCTGAAATTTTATTCACGTGTGGAGAAAATACTCCGGATTCACAAGCGCGCACTGAAAATGCGATCTGAGGTACGCGCTCTAGATGGCGGCTTCGAATGCGTGGGGTGTCATTTTTTCCGCACTCAGTTAATCGCCCTGTACATTTAAACCGACCACCCTGACAATACGTATAACGCGCACTTAAATGCGTTTTTTCGACAAGCTGCTGTTTTTTTCTAGCCGTCATTTTTTCCCCAATAATATTTGAATATATTTTGAATCCTTCGATATTACTTTTGAAGGACTGTTTGATGAATTTGAATTGATTTTCATTAGGAAACCTTTCATCGTAATTGAAATAAATTAGATGAGTCGGTTTGTTTTTTCACATTCATTTCTCGTTTCTGCTTCAACTCGTACGGTCGTAGCGGGCGACAAAATAATTATGTCATGTGTATGTGTAACGTGTGTGCACGATTGTACAAGCGACGGAGTTTGAGAAAGTGGCATAAGGACAATTTTGCGGTCAAAATCGTTAAATTTATTACGGAAGGATACTCTACATCTAACAACGAGTCAGCAAAGGTAGGCCTAGTTATATTTAGTTACACGAAAATCTTATTCGATTTTGCTAAATTTCGGTAATTTAGAGGGAATACGTATTTGTTTTCGCCTCATTTTACTCGGTAGCGTAGCCCAGTGACCGTTGCGCGTAGTACCATGCGTACATTTTCTTTCTGTACGCGCAATGCAATTATAGAGCGCGGTCGGTTCATATGGACCCGGTCGGTGTGTTGAACACCTACCATACTACTACTAGTAGTAAGATACTGTTACTTCAATGGGGTGATGTTGTCCCAGACAATGCTCACTGCTCCCCTATACAGTAGGTTAAAAACAGTTGCCTGAGTTTAATACAGGTATACCTATACCACATAGCATTTGATTTGCATTACATTGGACTATGATCTGAAGGTTTATTTGGCCATGTTTTTTTTAATGTTGTTTCTAGTGGAGTTCCAATTCTGCAAACAATGAGTGTTTGATGTTAGAATGTTGAATGTATGGTCTTATAGCCAGGACTGACCACTAGCCTTGCAAAGAGTGAGTTGTCCTCATTTCTGAAGGGGGAAATGGGGGGGGGGGGGCGGGCATGGTTAAAGAAAGAGGATATTGGGGCTACCTCTCTCTGTTATAAGCTCTATATTTAGCATGTAGTCATCTTTCCTGTTGTGCGCTAAGTGGAAATCCCTCTGACATCACAGGCTCGGCTAACGTCACTGCTGGCTTTGAAACTTGCGATCCTCATCTGCAGAGGGATGTGAAGGCCTCACAAGAAAGATTTGTAAGGGTTATGACTTGTGAAGTGAAAAACATGTCAATGTATTAGACTTGTGATTATTGCTGGGCTGTATGTGGGAGTGTTGTGGTCCAGAGGATAAGGGTCTGTAGTCTCTTAGACAGGAGATCATGGGTTGGGATCCCACCCAGCACACATATTGTTGCTCAAGAAGTTTTGCCAAATGGGTGCTTTTCAGGCCAATTGTACGGAAAAATGGTACCTGTCAATGTATTAAAGGTATTACATATTTAACTATCAACTTACCCAAAGGAAAAACTCAAGTGAGAAAGAGGGTACCTGGCTTAAAAAGTGTGTATTATTTTCATTATCATACAATACAGGGGCCGTGTGACGGCACTACCCCTAATATGATATCAAATATTGTGTTTGTTTGTTTGTTTGTTTGTTTGTTTGCTTATTTGTTTTCTGTACTTGTTTTCAGGAGGTCTCTGTGTTGAGTTTTCAATTCAGTCACCCATTTCATTTTTATTTACTTTATCATAAATGGTCTTTGTTGCCAAGAAATATGACCAAGAACCATTGTTGATCTGGACATGATTTTCATATTCATTTTTTTTTTCCACAGATATGTGTACATTTATTCATATGTGACCCGCTACAACAAAAAGGTCCTAAAGTCGCGCACGGTCGAAGCCGTGAAAATCGTGTTTGAAGTCAGAGCATTAAAATTGGTCAAAACTTACGATTTTCTGATGTTGATATATTATTGGAGTCTAACATGCCTTCTATCATCTGTCGAAATTTTGAAGCAAAATGATCAAAGGAAAGACCAAAAAATAGCATTTTTCTGAGCCATGTTTTTTGGCGTTTCAATGAAGCAGAAACTGGTTCGAAAATTTGGATTGAGCGCCACAGATAGGTTCCGCCCCTAACAACGACCAGAGTGATCTCATTGGTCAGGTTGCTGCTTGCGGCTAACCGAAGCGTGAAGCTCGCACACTGCCCGGTCGACTGGTGCGTGCAGGTGGGGTGCGCTATGCTCAGCCGCTTCTCACATCCTGGTCACTGATTGGTTGATGAGGAGACCGCCGACGCTGATGTGCTTGAATGAACTCTTCGGGGGTTGCTAGGGCTTACCTTCTATTGTCCAGAGGTGAAAACTGACTTGCGTGTCCCTTGATCGCGATTGCGTCGAAAGGAAGACTTTTAGGGCGCTTTTCTCGAAATAGTGATTTTCCAGACGTCTGGACATGCTCTCTTTTAAACATTGATATCTCCGCAGCCGATTATTTTGATAAAATGTGTTATATATCAATTTAAAGCAGAAAGATTAGGGGATTATATCATGCAATTTTCAAATGATGGACCTCGCCCGACTTTAGGATCATTTGTTGTAGCGGGTCACATATGATCTTGGAAGGTAGCTACATTGTAGGTTTCCTCTTTGTTTTCTTTCATATTGATTTTTTGAAATTCTACTTTGGCTTTCTGCATAAAAATCAACAACAGTTTATCTTGGGAATAGTTTTATCTCTATTGTCGTGATAAATAACTACGGGGCTATGTCATCCAATATTTTAGTTCATATTGTCTCATGTACCATATATATAAAAAGGCATTCCCTTGTGGATAAAATCTAACGGAAAGCAAAGGGGCTCTCTTGAAATGGATTACGCCTCCATGAGCCTGATGTGTATCTTTAAAATTAGGGGAAGAAACTCCACTATTTGCATTCAGGCTCCGTGATGCCCGTAAGTTCTCATGAGATTGATGCCTGCCATCACGGATAACCTGGTTACAGAAGACGAATCATGCTTCTTGTTTGACTTCTCAGATACGGATTGCTTCTGGCATCTTAGCAGAGAAAAAGAAGTCAAAATATCTGTGCATACCACAAGAGATACACTGATGCAGGATGGCATGGTCACATTCAGAAATTGAGACAAATTCATCCTGAAGGCTTTCCTTCATGAAATTCATTGTTGAAAAATAATGATACAGTGATATACAGCTGTATGTCTTTGTTGCTGTAAATTGTTAATGGATTCTGATTGATATCCATTTCCTTGTGGTGATAAATTGTGCACAGAGGTGAAGATGATATTTTCTTCTCTCTGAAGAGAGGTTGAATAAATTTTCCTTTGAGAATCGCTAAAACCACTTAGCCTCCCTATTAGAATTGCACCCCATACTCGTGTGATGTGAAGACACAGAAATGAACAGGGAACTGTGTCAACATTGACTCATTTACTTGGTATTGTTGCTATGGTGATTGAGAGAGCTCTTCTCTCAGATGTGTGTTCGTGTGTGTGCGTGTGTGTGCGTGTTTGTGTGTGTGCATTTGAATATGTTTGTGTGTGATGTGTATCTGTGCAAAACCAAGACAGGTAGAAAACTTTGCATTCTTTGTGCATTTTTTTTTTCAATCTTGATATAATTTGATCTTCTATCTAATCTATATTCCAAGTTTGAGGTGAAATACTGTGTCACCATGCTGTCTGTTAATTGATGTATTAAAATGGCTTTCTTTTTGTGGTCTGAAATCATATAAATATGCAGTCTTCAGGCAATATATATATGCAAAAAGGCCCAAAGTTCATTTATCATCAAGTGCATCTATGTGGGATTAGAAATGACTTCATCATAAGATTTTGATCATGCTTTCTCAGTACATGTTTTCATATCATGAAGAATACACTGATTCATATTTAATAGACAAGAGTTTTGCTGACATTGCACAGAAGTGGCAGAAACTCAAGAGAACATCCCATGTGATAGACAATGTAGAATGTATATGCTGAACGTCAGTTTATAAACTTTTGTATATTATATGAAATAGGTTAGTTTCCTTCCCATCTAATTGCTTTTTAACTTCCAGCTCCTCTCAAATTACTTACTTTGTGTTCATATCATTGTATACCATAAGTTGGTATTATTGAAGGTATGATTTACCATTTGCAGATGAAACAAAAACCCAGCATTAGTGCTTTATAATAGTTCTAAAATGTGAGTTAGGGATAGAAACAACCACTGTAAAAGTTTGAAGTTTTACAAAATGTGAACAATAGTTATAATAAAAATGCTTCCAAACTAAACCATCTACAGTTACGGTTTATCGAGAAAAATACAGATATCTCCTTATATTTTAGGCTTTATCGTGAAAATTTTATATGATAAGATGTTTTGTTTTACAACACACCTACACATATGCATTAAATGTCGTATCTTGAACAATTTTTAATCACTGTTCCCAAAGGTAAACAGGACCTTTAATATTACATCAGTATGTATATTTTCTGTCATCCTTTTTTCCACAGTTATTCTACCAGCATTACTGTTCAGACTACCTGGTTTTGACCTACCGATTTTCCAGCGTGGTTTCTTTTGCGGCGATGAGTCCATTGCGTATCCATACAAAGACTCCACAGTCCCGTCCAGTGTTCTCTATGGAGTTGGCATCGGCCTCTTTGCTGTTATTGTAAGTTTTCTCATGATGTAGATTCACATTATTTCTCTGTAACCATTAAAAGAACATGTTTCTTTACCTCGTTCTAATACCTAGAGGTTATATTTGATGCCTCATCAGAAAAGCCATGTAATGTATAAAGGAATTTTTTTTTTTGTGGGGGGGGGGGGTGGGATGGGTTGATAGACCTGCATTTAGTAGATGCTAAGTTTGGTTTGCCCTACTTCCAAACATGGAAAATATTTGTAAAAAAGAATTGGAAGTTAGAAAACTGTAAAGGTTATATTTTCCAAATTCGGCTTTACATGAATTTTTCTTCCTTTCTGCTTTTGTGATCTCCGACTTTATACAGGTTATTTGATGATGCACCACATAATGTCTATTACTTCATAACTGCTATATTCCTTATTGTTTTGTTAGGGGAATGTCATACATGGTAGCAACTTGTGTGAAACTTGATTTTAAAGGAACTGTTTTTTTTACATTTCACATACTACGTACAGAGAAATGGCAAATTAATTTTTGATAAACATGAGAATGGTAAGAGTGATGATAGGAATATCATATAAATGTTAATAGTGATGTGAAAAATCAAATGCACATATCAGTGGGCATTCACTGTTGGATGTCTGTTGCTGTACACAGTCTGTCACTCACATTTACATGGACAAAATCTGCAACCTTATAGAAAATCCATCGGCTCAATTTTATACTACCATTATGAATGCAACCCTAGAAGTGTTTACTTTGTAGAATGAATGCTTGAAAACACTTAAACGGAAGTTTTTGAAAAAATAACTAACATATAATGGAAGTTCCTTTATACAATAACCATATCCTTACCATTGACAATTACCATTGACAACCTGTTTATGTACATTGCACTGCAGGAATTTTGAGATGATAGTCCTGAAAAGGTTGGGTATAATCGTTTTCCAGCTCTCTTTGATAATATAAGTGAATTTTTATTTGTCATGTCATGCTTCATCTTCTCACTGGTACAAAGATGGCTGATCCTGCCTCTGGCAAATTTTACTCTCTCTTGCCTCCCCCTTTACCCTCAAATCAAATAAGAAGATGGAAAAAACAACCTGAAAGAACCAGAGTAATGCATTTCTTCCCTGCAGGCTCGTGCAACATTGTGTTGATGAATAAATATCAGTCAAACTTAAGTGCCTGATCTGTATTCATCTCACTCTTCTTGCATGCTGAGTTGTATTTGATTTTGTTTTCCATTCATTTTACTCTAAATAATTCTCTCTACTTGGAAAAAACAAGTGACTTTTACATTGTACAGTGGAACCTCATTAAAAGGAGCTGCTTGGGAAAACTGGAATTTCTGTATTATATCAGGACCCTGTTTTATGAAAAGATGTAATCAATTATAAATTCCCTTACCACACAGGCTGCCATAGACTTACCATAGAAATCAACTATAATAATCAGGATAAAGGCAAAAGAATATTAAAGGAATAAGACCTGCAAAATTACCTCATTACATCAGGTATCTCGCTGTATTTGACCTTGTTATATCAAAGTGCTGCTGTACCATGCAACCATGCAAAAAAGGTGATTCTTATTTGTTAGCAATGCATGGTGTATTTCTCATTGTCCCTTCCAAAAGATGATCACAACAGAAATTGTCATCTTCGCCTACCGCAAACGACAAGATCTTGACTACCTCTCGCCGGATACCTACAACCGCTGCTGCGGGGGAGTGGTCATCCCACCGCTGCTCTACCAGGTGGTGCGCTATGCTGCTGTCTTCTTCTTTGGTCTCCTCGTCACCATGACGACCTTTGACATCACCAAGAATGTGGTCGGCAGGCTCCGTCCCCACTTCCTGTCCATCTGCCAGCCGGACTTCAACAACTTGACCTGCATGGAGGGAGCCCGCCCCATCTACATCACGGAGGACATCTGCATGCCGGAGGATCCCAAGAGGATGTCGGAGGCCAGGTGAGAATAGATCTTTTTTTATTGCAACCGATTGACAAGGAGAACAGATCTTTTCTTTAAAGATCTCATCTTTAACTCTGTGCATTTTATGTTTTGTTTTGTTTTGTTTTGTTTTGTTTTGTTTTGATTTTTTTTTTGCCGGTCTGCCCAACTGTTGGCTTGCTCCAAACCCCCCCCCCCCCCCCCCCCCCCCCCGAATTGACACATGTGTCTTACTGCTAATGACTACCACAGTGGTCTCTCTGTAGGCTCTGTTTTAATCTTTAAATCTTTTTTTCATGTCTGATTGGGTCATCTTGATACACAAATTATGGTCAATCAAGTGGAGGGAAATGAGTCGACTGCTGATGAAACTATGAAATTTTCATTGAATTTTGTAGAATGGACATTTGAAAATCAAAATCCGTTTATACTTAACAATGTACCTAGGATTGTCTTGATTTATGTACAGGGACATCTTGTGCTATTTTGAATGAGTTAGATAGGTACCAGTTGCCAATAAGGGATTGAAAATGTGAACTTGTGGTATTGAAGGTGAAATTGTTTTCTGTACTAGATTGGGACTACTGATGCATTGAATAGAGCTCTATCTTTTGTATTGCTTGGTAAATTTGTGGTATCACCTCGGCATTGTGATAATTTGAATGAGGTTTCTTCCTCTTTTTTTCTCTCCTGTCTACTTACAGACGTTCCTTCCCATCTGGGCATGCAGCTGTTGCAGTATACACCATGCTGTTTGTTGTGGTATGTACTATAATGTTTCAATTTGTAAATGGATGTTTGCTTCTGTGTCTCATGAATGTTATTATAGATATTTCACTTCATCTTGTCTGTATATTTTTGAAAGTGATGAGCCAGCTAAGTTTAAATCATTTAGTCAAAACTTCCCTCTCTTTTCTTCTTCTCTTATGACCACTGTTCAATAGTCAGTCTTCAAACTTTTATGTTGTCATCTGTCGAACATATTGTCCCTGAGTCAACAAATCCTTGTACACATTGTATCTCAAAAGTCATGGATTTTCAAATGAGTGAAAAATTTTTGCATGATTATTTTTGTAACATTTTCCAAAATTAACATCATTGTTGAAGTCAAATAATGTAGGAGCATTGTTTTGGATCACATCAATAATTGTAATCTTTTCAAACTCAAATGAGTATTGTTGATATTTAGAATTTAGTTTAGGAGAGTTTTCATGGTTTTTTTTTTGTTGTTTTTTTTTTTTTTACATATATATGCCGTTTAGATACAAGGTCTTTTCACCCCATGGACAATAGACTTTTTATGCTTTGATTCTGAAGTGAACTAGAGACATTATTACAATTAATGAAATGTTGCAATATAATGCATCTGTCTGTCAAATAATAAAAGGAAGAATCCCTTCCATTGTTTTACTGTGTTGGTCAGGCCAACAGAAGAAGCAATAGTCAAAATTGTTCCAGATGACTTTAATCATCATTGTATTAAACTGTGATACATACAATGGTGTGATGTTGTATGGAAGAGCGCCAAATAAATGTGAAAGCATTTGCAAAGCTCAATTTTAAAAAAAAAATGTCAAAAACAATATACATCACCAGGAGGGTGTTTCATAAAGCTGTTCGTAAAGTTACGAACAACTTACGAGCGACTGGTGATCAGTTCTTGTGCTGAATTATAGACATTCTTATAAGTATAGCACATCAGAACTGATCACCAGTCGCTCGTAAGTTGTTCTTAACTTTACGAACAGCTTTATGAAACGGCCCAGTAGCTGTTTATTGTTTGTATTACAAGATACATCTATAGAGAGAGAGAAGTATATATTCAGATAGAGAAAGAAAGAAAGTGTATAGGTACTAAGCTGGATTGACAGATAAATGGGTAGATGGGTAGAAGAATGTATAGATAGATGGATAGATTGACAGAAGAGAGGGAGAGAGAAAGAAAATCTTCTACCCTTCTTAATATATCTTCTTGCTGAGCAGCATGCAGACAAGGTTAGCACACATGGTCATTATCTATGAATGGGGCTGTCATCATTCCAGGGTCACACATCGATAAAAGACAAACGGAGAACATGTAAAATCATGAATCTTCCATTTGCTTTGCATGACTAACTCTGTGAGAGAGAGACATGTTCAGATTTGTGTCGGGCCCCTTGAGCAAAACGGACCAATTTTGGAGGGCTAGTCACGTACTGCCCTGGTGGAGGGAGGAGTTACTTTTTACCCCTGAATGATCATATCAATCACAAGGCATGAAAAGGGGAACCCACACTTCTAACTTGAAGGAGCTAGATCATGAAGAGGAGATGTACACTGAGCTCAGTCCCTGATTTAAAACAAACAAACAAAATTAGTTTCTTATTTAAGAAAAAATACTTTCAAGGAGAAGTGAGTGAAGAATGTGCATATTTTTTCTCCTTAATATGTACTGTAAAACCTGAAACATTCGTAGCATGAAACTTTTGCGAATTGCTACTGGCATTTAATGCATTGTGTAAACAGGAACTTTTGTGTGCATTCTTTTTTTTCTTCTTTTTTTTGAATCTTTGCTCCTCGTTAAATTCGTGAAAGATTCATGCACATGAAAATTTCTCGTTATACAGTCAAATTATTAATTGTATGCATTCATTCATTCAATCACATGTCCACTCATTCATTAGATTATTCATTCACTCATTCTTTTGGTTTTTGTTTATTTATTTGTGCTAGTTATGAGTGGTATAAACTGCATTGAAAACTGGAAAAATTATATTTGGGGGGAGTGATTACACTCACTCTGTCCGTTGACTGACCTGGGATCATCTATGAATAGTGCATTCACATTATCTCTACTGACACCTAGAGGACACTTCATTACTAGAGTATGAATACATGATGCAGATGTCATTAAGGGAAGAAAGATCGGTTCTAGGCCAGCCTTTTATGCTGCTTTAATAGTGAGTTGGTGGAACTGGAGAAAAAAAAAGAAGAAGCTAAGCTCTATCTCATGAAGATTTGTCATACATTTTGAAAGCTCGTTATGCTTATTTGTGCGTCATGGTGATAGGATAGCACTTTGATTATCTTGGGGAAAGGAGTAATCATGGAAGATCAGGTGAACATATGCAACACATAGATCATCTCTTTTACCACAAGAGTCTAGGGGAGAATGTTCCTATGTAAAATGCTCACCTTGGAAGCAAATAGGCAATGTTCGGAGCCGGTGACTCACGGTCTCACAAACTAACATCACTCGCTACCCCATAATCACTCACCAAGGTTTGTGTCCTCTCCCAAGCATGATGGGATAGCATCCTCTTCGCTTTGGTTGAGGATTGTTGTCACTGTTGATTTGATGTGATTGATCATGTAATGAGAGATGAGGCTTATTTCTTTCTTTGTCTTTTTCACATCCCCGTCAGTTCCTCGCTCGTTTTATTTCGATCACAGGTAGATTAGTCCCAGTATGTCTAGAATGTGCCACATTTGGTCAACTGTACTTCTCTGCCGTTTGCAGTCTTTCAGCTCTTTATGTACACTAAAACCAATCTTTGAGGTAGAATGCCTCTTTCCTCAAATACAGACTGCATCTTTCATCCTTCATTTCATTCCTATGCATCTCTTTCTGTTCTTATTCTGTCAAGTTTCCCGTTTTTTCCAATACATTCATTCTTAGTAGTTCGTAGTTTGTTGTGATCATCTAGGTACTCTGTAACTCTTCATATTCTCTATTTTTACCCACGCCGATGAAAATCGGCAGGGGGTTATGTAAAGGGTTCCGTATGTTTGTTTGTTTGTTTGTTTGTTTGTTTTTGTTTGTTTGTTACCCACGCCGATGTAATCGGCAGGGGGTTATGTAAAGGGTTCCGTATGTTTGTTTGTTTGTTTGTTTGTTTTTTGTTTGTTTGTTTGTTTGTTTGTATGTTTGTTTGTTTGTTTGTTTGTGTACAAGATAACAAGAGAACGGGTAAACGGATTTGCACGAAATGTTCAGGGAATGTTTGGATAATGACAGGAAAGAATCGATTAGATTTTGGTGATAATCGGTTGACCCTTGCAAATTCTGTGTGACCTTGAAGTTTTGACCCCATGGTATAGTGACCACTCCGAACATTTTCCGTTTCTTTGCGATTTTCCGCTACCATACAAATATGGCGCGCCATTTGATCAATAATGCCGATTAACTGTTCATCGCCGAAAAACACTGTTTATCGGCGATAAACACTGAAAAAACACTGTTTATCGGCGATAAACAGTGTTTATCGAACGAAAAACACTGTTTATCAACAGAGAAAAACTATGTTTATCGGCCAAGTGATAAAGTGTTTATCGAGAAAAACTATGTTTATCGACCAAGTGATAAACAGTGTTTATCGACGAAAAACTATGTTTATCGATCGACCGATAAACAGAGTTTTTTTGTGATAAACACTGTTTATCGACCGCCGATAAACGGTGTTTATCGAGAAAAATTCTGTTTATCAGTTGATAAAGGTGTGATAAACAGAGCTTCATCTTGATAAACAGAGTTTATCGCTTGATAAACAGAGTTTATCGCTCGATAAACAGTGTTTATCGCTCGATAAACAGTGTTTATCGCCGATAAACAGTGTTGTTGGTCGATCGGCGCGCCATATACAAAAGCGTATCTTCCAAACGATCCGACTTCGCTGCATGCAACTCTGTTCGTAAGACGATCCAACTTCGCTGCTCAACACCATTCGTAAGAATTTCGAAATTTACGTTTATTTGAGGAACTATGTCCTTCTTGATTTATGAAAGTTCGGGTTCGCTCTCCGTCGTCACAAACTGTCCCGTATTTGGTGATTTTTCAAATTAACATTGATTCTTTTTTTGTTTGTTTGTTGGAGGAGCATTCCTCAATCATGAAATAATTTTGCTCGGTCCCAGTCACACTGCACGATATGCGCACTCATTGTCAATGCGTGTTCAAGGCCGGGGAAAATGCATCGCGCTCTACCCTGTTGGCGCAAAATTGCATCGCGGATGTTGCGGCGCTCGTTGGTGACCGAATACTGGTGCAGTAGATATTTGCATTCAACCCTTGCATTGAATAATTGCCGTAGGGGGGTAATTGCCCAGGGGGTACGTAAATTTTGTTTTTCTTTTTCGCTTTTGTGGATGCCATCAAAGATCGTACACTCATACAACGTTTGATACCATCACACTCTCGGCTTGCTATATAACCCGCAAGAAAACGGCGTATTTCTCGATTTTTAGCGTTATTTCAGCGACCCGTAGACCCTAACATGTTACTCTTAAAACGCGCGCTTGGAAAAGTTCCGATTCTGCACTTTTGACAGTGGAATTTGGGGTTTTCGATGGATTTTTGGAATAGACTAAAGGACTTTCGTGTTGTGAATGAGTGTTCTAGTATGTGAAATGATGTGATTTGCGTGTGATGTGACTTTAGAACAAAAGATCGTACACTAAAAGTGTACAATCTTTGGTAGAACTCACAGGCTGGTGATAAGTCACGCAGGGCTGCCCAGTGCAGTGGCTAGTTTGTTTGTTTGTTTGTTTGTTTGTTTGTTTGTTTGTTTGTTTGTTTGTGTACAAGATAACAAGAGAACGGGTAAACGGATTTGCACGAAATGTTATGGGGATGTTTGGATAATGGCAGGAAAGAATCGATTAGATTTTGGTGATAATCGGTTGACCCTTGCAAATTCTGTGTGACCTTGAAGTTTTGACCCCATGGTATAGTGACCATTCCAAAAATTTCCCGTTTCTCACTTTGCGATTTTCCGCTACCATACGAAAACATAAACTCCCCAACGATCCGACTTCGCTGCTCAAATGTTCGTAAGAATTCCGAAATTTACGTTTAGGCCTATTTGAGGGACTATGTCCTTCTAGATTTATGAAAGTTCGTTCTCCGTCATCACAAACTGGCCCGTATTTTGATGATTTTTCAAATTAACATTGATTGTTTTTTTCGTTGGAGGAGCATTTTGCTCGGTCGCAGTCACACTGCACGATATGCGTGCTCAATGTCAATGCGTGTGCAAGGCCGCTGAAAATGCATCGCGCTCTACACTGTTGGTGCAAAATTGCACCGGGGACGTTGCGGCGCTCGTTGGTAGCCGAATACTGGTGCAGTAGACATTTGCATTCAACCCTTGCATTGAATAATTCCCGTAGACACTAATCATAGGGGTAATTGCCTAGGGGGTACGTAAATTTTGTTTTTCTTTTGCGCTTTTGTGGATACCATCAAAGATCGTACACTCATACGACCTTTGATATCATCACACTCTCGGCTTGCTATAATCAAAATATCCCGCAAGAAAACGGCGTATTTCTCGATTTTTAGCGCTTTTTCCGCGACTCGTCGCGTAGACAATACTCTTAAAACTGGACTTAATTCGCGCGCGCTTGGAAAAGTTCCGATTCTGCACTTTTGACAGTGGAATTTGGGATTTTCGATGGATTTTTGGAGGAGACTTAAGGACTTTCCTGTACGTGAATGAGTGTTTATAATACCGTATGTGTAATGATGTGATTTGCGTGTGATGTGACTGTAGAACCAAAGATCGTACACTTCAGTGTACGATCTTTGGTAGAACTCACTGGCTGGTGATAAAGCACACTGGCAATTAAGTGGCCGAATTCTGGTAGATGACCGAATGCACATTATGTTTACCCCGACTTTGTACTTAGGCGTGGGTCTGCCGCCTTTGACGGCCCCTCTCTAGTTTGTTTGTTTGTTTGTTTGTTTGTTTGTTTGTGTACAAGATAACAAGAGAACGGGTAAACGGATTTGCACTAAATGTTCAGGGGATGTTTGTATAATGGCAGGAAAGAATCGATTAGATTTTGGTGATAATCGGTTGACCCTTGCAAATTCTGTGTGACCTTGAAGTTTTGACCCCATGGTATGTAGTATTGTAGTGACCACTCCGAAAATTTCCCGTTTCTCGCTTTGCGATTTTCCGCTACCATACGAAAACATAAACTCTCAAACGATCCGACTTTGCTGCTCAAATGTTCGTAAGAATTCCGAAATTTACGTTTAGACCTATTTGAGGGACTATGTCCTTCTAGATTTATGAAAGTTCGTTCTCCGTCGTCACAAACTGGCCCGTATTTTGATGATTTTTTAAATTAACATTGATTGTTTTTTTCGTTGGAGGAGCATTTGCTCGGTCGCAGTCACACTGCACGATATGCGCGCTCAATGTCAATGCGTGTGCAAGGCCGCTGAAAATGCATCGCGCTCTACACTGTTGGTGCAAAATTGCATCGGGGATGTTGCGGCGCTCGTTGGTGACCGAATACTGGTGCAGTAGACATTTGCATTCAACCCTTGCATTGAATAATTCCCGTAGACACTAATCATAGGGGTAATTGCCTAGGGGGTACGTAAATTTTGTTTTTCGTTTGCGCTTTTGTGGATACCATCAAAGATCGTACACTCATACGACCTTTGATATCATCACACTCTCGGCTTGCTATAATCAAAATATCCCGCAAGAAAACGGCGTATTTCTCGATTTTTAGCGCTTTTTCCTCGACCCGTCGCGTAGACAATACTCTTAAAACTGGACTGAATTCGCGCGCGCTTGGAAAAGTTCCGATTCTGCACTTTTGACGGTGGAATTTGGGATTTTCGATGGATTTTTGGAGGAGACTAAAGGACATTCCTGTTGTGAATGAGTGTTACCGTATGTGAAATGATGTGATTTGCGTGTGATGTGACTGTAGAACCAAAGATCGTACACTTCAGTGTACGATCTTTGGTAGAACTCACTGGCTCGTGATAAAGCACACTGGCAATTAAGTGACCGAATTCTGGTACATGACGGAATGCACATTATGTTTACCCCGACTTTGTACTTAATAAGGCGTGGGTCTGCCGCCTTTGACGGCCCCTCTCTAGTTTTATATCTGTTCTTTCGCTGTTGATATTTCTTCATTAGATCTCTTCTTCTTGGTCTTTTTCCTCCTCTTTCTTTCTCTTTTCTTGTGCCTATAATAGATAAAATGACATTAAATTGATGTAAACACTTAAGTGGAACATACGGTAGTGCACACAGAGTAAAATGATTCTGGACGGACAGCATAATAAGAATATGAATGGAGTTCTTGCTGAGTATGGCACAACTATGGCAATGCTGATAACAATGGGGTTTGTCCTGACAATGCAACACTTTCAGTGGCATTCATAGAAATTCTTTACATCGTTATGTACTGAATAGACCTGAATAGTATGAAAAATACTGATTTTGATCTATAGTTGTTGTTGTTTTCTGAATACCCTATTGAATTGGCCTTTTTCTCCTGTAATTTGATAGTGATTGATAAATCTGTGATCAATTGCAAGTCATTTGGGATTGAAGCATGTTCAATGATTGTTCCAGTCTACATTATGTTGTCAGTGTCAAAAAAAAAAGACAAAACAAAGCAAAAAACAGTGAGATAGCTATTCCAGCATGTATAGTCTTGCCCCACAAACTCAGAAATTGTTTCATCTGTTTGCCAACAATTATTACTATTTTCTGTAAAGACAGTGATGACAAAATATGGTAAGATTCCTAGTACAAATGTGATGTAAGAAAAGTATAACTCTTGTATAATACCACTATTCATGATTGCTCTACATCACAATATTTTGTGGAAGAACATCTGGCTGACATTTACAAATTTCTCAATCTGACATTATGCAAACTTATGGAAATTGGCAAGAAAAGCATTATCAAGAATTAGGCAATAAATTTTTGCTCAAAACAGAAACTGGCAAAAAAAAAAATCTAAAATGAAAAAGAAAAATCGATTAAGTATGAAACATTTTTAGACCTATATGGTAGTGTTTGGAGCTGTGTAGATGGTAAATTGCACGGTATTGCTATATTGATAGACAAGAGTCAGCAGGCGTGCATGTCTTTGTGCTATTTACATATAGGCTGCCCAAGTGCTAATATTTGAGAAGTTATTTTCCAAAAATAGCAATGACGATGGTGCCAAAGCCTGTCGGGAACCTATCAATTTAAAATGGGATATTCCTGAAATCTCCCCTCATCCCTAGGCCAATGAGCTGGGATCTAAAGAGTGATCAGCCTAGTATTGTACAGACTTCACAAAAAGCTAGACTGGGTCTGTGCTTTCCATTGCGTTGCCTAAGTTGATAAGATTTGGCAGAATGACCTGTCTAATCATTACCAAAACCGAAATAAATCCACCACTTATAGATCCAACTTCTTGATGTTTGGTAAAATGTCATGCAAATATAGCATTTTCAATTCACTGTTAGTGGAAGAAGTGACCTTCGAAAGAAAAATCCTTTTTAAAAAATGCAGTGCCTCCTCGATGACGTTTCAAAAAATGTCATGCAAGCTGTGTTGTTTATGTTGCTTCTCCCATGACCTGGCAACAAGACTTTTGTTGCTGTTCTGTTTTTATTTTTCACTTCATCCTTTCAATGCTGTCAGAGGTAGCACAACATCTACAGGTTATGTATTTGATAGACTAATAAACACAAATCATTACAAGACAAATTAAAATTCTGGTAAACTTTGGATGTCACTGAATACCCTAGTGCTGATTTGTAGTACCTTGATATAATGCAATGATTTTTAGTCACAATGGATCTCCTATGATCATTCTTTTGAATATAAAATAATCTGATATCTGCCAGAGAGTGGTTAATGTTAGTCCTATATAATAGTATTTTGTACGAGATAAGGATGACTTATCGAAGTATCAGCTGGTACGCATCTGATAATGTGTGAAAGCATCATAGTTTTCCTGGAAAAAAAAGTTTGTGTCTTCTTGCCCACAAGTTTTGCATGTAATGTGGTATCAATCGATAACTTGTAATGTACAAAACCTGTACAACTTGTTCCACACAGGTGTCATGCTGGGTCTTGATGCACAAATTGATAAGGTGCGTTTGAGTCACTCTTCCTGTAGGATGCAATGTAGCTCCAGCCTGTTACAGATTGGCCGAACCTTAGCCCAGTTCACACTCACCCAAAATTAACCGAAGGAAAAAAAAAAAGAAAAATCAGTTTTTGCTCTGTGTGATCGAGACAAATAAAATCAATTTAAGTGTCGCTGTGCAAAAACCGGTAATTCCTGACTGTGAAGGGCCCTTTGTTATTAATTTTTCACAATCTTGCATTCTTGGGGATGTAGTAGGGTTCATTCTTGTGGATATAGTAGGGTTCAAATTTTCTTCTTGTAGATCGTTGATATGTCAAATCATTTGTGCTGCGAATGGTGCATAAAGCCAGTGGTGGAATTGACAGGTTATGTACTATGAATGATGGCAAATGATAAATGGCATTTTGCGACAGGTTGCAGTAATACTCCCTGGTTGCACAATATGATCGCCTGTGGCCAATTTGATGAGTGGTAGTGGAGAGGATTTCTCTCTGTGTCCCATGTGTGGGAAGGGTGCATGAATCATGGTGATGTGGTTTCCGCTGACAGCGGTCCGAGGAAGGGAAGAGGGGTGATTATGGCCACTACTATACCCCCTCTATGTCCCCTCAACCCCCCCCCCCCCTTTCCCCCTCCCTCCCCTTTCTTCCTCCTCCCCAATCTTAACCACTTCCCCCTGTGGACAGGTAATATTTCACAATCAAGAACTGTCCAAAGCTGATGTGTTGAGATGTATTACTGAAACCCTAGATGTTTGCCCACTGCTCATCATCTTTGTGGTATCATTATGTAAATATTTATCGCAGGGAATTATTCACTTTTGCCTTTTTATTTTCTTGGGACTGACCAAACAGAGATCTGGCTTCTCAGTTACTGTCCTGACATTTCTCATTGGTAGAGAAATAAATTTGAATCACACTATGCGTAATGTCAGTGTAGGAGAAGCTATCCTTCAGTGGTCTTTGAATACTATAATTGTACATGTGGTGCATATTGTAAGGAATGTAAAAGGAGGATAAGAAAACAAAAACAGAGTAAGTCTTACTTGGTGCTTGATCCTGAAACTTTTCAGAAGAAATATGCTAATTTGTGTGTGTGTCATCCTAATGACTTGCTTTAGATGAAAAAGAAAAGAAAAAGAAAAAAAGGGGGAATGAAATTACAGTTTTGACTTGTTAATTTCTGTCCAGTTCAGATGAGATGACTATTTTTTGGCTTGGAGGCTCAGTGGCCGAATTGGTTGTATGTACCATGGTGGTCAATCTTAGTTTGGCTATACCTTATGCTACATGATTCACCATTACTCTTCAAATTTGGGATCATATTTCCACCACATATACAATAGTGAGTGACTTATTATTGGATTTGTGTACCTCTGTAAACTTGTATTTGCAAAGGGGGAGGGGCCAGGGTCCAGAATGTGAGTGAACAGGGTGTAACTGCGCCACGCCCTATCCATGAATGATTGGCTCAGCTTTTGGACAGGTGCTTTTAAGTTTGAGATACCTACAGTATGTCCCAGTGAATGTTTATGTTTGAAGAAGTGAAAAAGACATATTGTGCTATCAAGTATTCTTTAAATTGTATCATTTGTTCAGGTGCTCAGAGGTTTTAACACCTTGTTACTACTGTTATGATTTTTATCCTAAAAGCCAGTGTTAAGTTTCAGGAAGTGATTGGAAAAAAAAAAGGCATTGCAAAACGGTTCCATGACATTTGCTCCTGCGACAATTACTCCCATGATATATCTGCATGCTAAGCCAAACGTAAATTCAACCCATAAACATAACCCTAACCCTAATCCTAATTCTCACATCAAACTAAACCTAAAACCCTATCACAACCCTAACCCTAAGTCCTTAGAGAAAATAAGACCGGAGCAATTGTCGCAGGAGCAAATGTTGTGTCACCTTGCAAAACACAGCCTCATTTTCATAATTATACAAATATGTGATACATGCAATGCATTTGTAAATCTTACAGTGATTTTTTTTTTCTAAGAAAACTGCAGCAAGACAAAGGATGTGGCATTCATTATGAATGCACAAGTGTTGAGGTTTCTTGTCGCATATGTACATTCCTCTCAATACTGGATTATGTCATTGTCTGCTGTGATCTTCAGCAAGTTTTGTAATGTTCAACTTTTATTAACCCCATTATCAAGACTAGTGTAGATTTGCCCAATCAATATATCAGAACTTAACCCTTTAGCAACTAAACATTCGGTACTGATGGTTCCCTAGAAGGTACAGCATTATACTACTCTTATTTCAACAACTTTCTAAGTTATGTAAAATAGCTCACTGCATGTTTATATTTGTCTATCATAAGGTATGTTTATATGAAAGCCTATTCAGACTTTACCAAGAGAATTGTGGATCACAGAAGTAATTCTGACATACTTTTGTCGACCTTTCACCTCTTGCAAATTACGTAATTATATATTCTATATGAAAACAATAAAATGGTAAAGCATAAAACTATATTTAAAAAAACAGACGGGCAGTGTCTGGCATTTTAGGGAGTAAAAAGACGAGTGGTTTCAGGCAGTTCAGTTGCTAATGGGTTAAATTCAGACATACACCATTTTATCTCTCTCTGTGATAAGTACCCTGTGCAAAATGTTATCAAAAGCTCTAAAATCCCAGCTTGAACCAAACCTTCAAGAACAACAAGACCAATGGGTTTGAAGAAATTGACTGTGTGTGAGTGAGAAGGGCACTGATATCTTTCAGGTGTGAAGTGGGGGTCATAGATTCAGAGCACCAGCATGTAGAGGTTCAAATGTCAGATGAAATTGCTAGGTAGCTGCATACAATACATGGCTGCAGGGATACAACTGATGAGATTTGAGCCTGGTGGGGGCAAAGATGTCATGTATTACTTCACGGATATTGATGGGAATCGATTGGAACATATCCGATGGCCGTGGAAATTATGCATGTATCACTCCTGTAACATGAATCCATTTTACACTGAAAGAAAAAATATCTTTTGACAATTCATGAAGACCTACTAGTCACTTAAAAGCATTAGCGATAAAAAGTGATAATGATGATCGTAATGGCGTTGATGGAATTAGCAGTGACAGAAACAGTAAGAAACATTTGGTAAAGAATGTGCTTGAGGTAATTGTCATGCTTATATTGATTGGTAGACGATGTAATATAAGATACAGCCAGGGACAAGACGTGTATTGATCAATATCGATTAGAATGTATCCAATGGCCGTGGATATTGTTTAGCATGCCTGTGATATGTTTCCATTTGTACATTGAAGCATGATATATCTTGAAAATTCATAAAGATTAAATACATTAAAGAGAAATGAATGATGATGATTGAAATAATAATGCTGATGGAAGAAGCCGTGTTGGCAGTAGCAATAAACATTGAGTCAGCCTTGAGAAATTAGCCTTCTCTCAAGGCTGACGTGTGTATGCTGAATTGAAGGAAGATGCGACTCTCAAATGATAGGGTGTTTCTGTGGTGTTATACACGTGCATTTTTTAGGATACTGTGGAAAATGTATTATTTGAACAATTTAGCTGTTTGTGCAATGCTCTACATGTCATATAATTGAAAAAGTTGTCATGGTAAACATTGGGTAGATAATTACTTGTATGTAATAAGATATAGCAAGGGACAAGATACAATTGTAACCTGTGTATATGATACCACTTCATGACATGATCATTTCAGAAAGTTCATCAAATATATTTAGCAAATTTGGTAGAGAGTCACTATTCAGTATTAAATTGTTCTGTGTATATATTATGTCATTGTATTATGAAGATGGTCTTTCAGAGAGAAATACTTGTGTAGAATATATTATATATTTAATACAGCTGTTGAAGGACACACAAGTGATTTATATATATGGTAATGAAAATCAGCTCACATGGTAATCATAAGCATGACTGATAAATTGATGATTGGTTAGATTCAAACCACCTGTCCATCCACCAAGAGTAGCTTGAGACTACCTCTGGGCCCTTAATCTAGAATTGATTGCAATCTTCTTTAGATTTCTGGGAGATGAATTCTAAGGCAGAATCAACCAGTAGCCTAAATTCAAGGTCAAATCCTATCCATGTTCTAGTAGATGTTAATTTCAAAGTGAAGTGAAATAAAATGTACTGAAGATTGAATGTTTCACCAAGGGTCAGACAAAATATGAGAAATATCATGGAACTTAATAAACACATGCATTCCTCAAACGCTATAGCAGTGGCAGTCATATTAACAAGCATATTCAATGAGGTAATGATGAAGGGGCCTCACAAATCCCATTTGCATGCACCAGAGTGTTTACCAAAAGAAATACCACAGGTTCATGAAAAATACATTACGTCGCTGGGGTGATAAGACCTCATAGATACAAAATGTCCAGGAGAGCCAAAAAACATGGCGGCCAAAGCACTGTGGCGAATGGGATAGCCTTTCCTTTGACATGCCGTGGTGGCTTCATTTTTGGAGTAAGACAGTTGGGATTTGGACAGGACATCACTTAACCCATTATTTGACCATTAATCAAAAAAACTCATTTTCACCAAAATTGCAGATACAAGGTCTTATCACCCCAGCGACGATTATGTACTGTTCTTCCTAAATTGTATTACGACATATTTTGCACAAATCTATTGTGCTTACAGGCAAAATGACCCTGCTTTTCCACCTAAACTTGGCCTCAGAATACAGCAATGATGTTTATAAGGTTGGAATTCCTGATGCATACAAATTATCCACATTAAACCAGTAGGACAGTTGTGTGGACCTGAAATTGTTGCCGTCTCAATTTCATATCTGATTTCGACTATAAATAACCCTGTCTGCAAGTCATATCAAGTTTCACCTTCCGTACCTTTGCTTTTGTGTGATTATGATGAAATTTCTTGATGTTCCATTATGTTAGCTTAAATCTTCATGATTAATGAAGTTTAATACATGAGTATTATAGAGTAGATTATCCTTTTAACTTTGCTATAGGTGGACTTGTCATGAGTTAACCCTCAGTGACTAAGCCTACTCAAATGTAATCATGTTGTATCAAATATGTGCAAACTGAACTGCAGTAGTGGGCATCCTTGTGTCTGTGTGTATCTCATGAATGGTCAGCTGTATGGTGATTCATCATCACATTCTTCTCACTCTGTCCCCTCCCCCCCCCCCCCCCCTCCATGGTCAGCTGGTCTAAATGCAAATTAAGATCCCTGGAAGCTGTGAATGATGAGTAATGTGTTGACCAAAAACTCCCCGCTCCCACTGACCAGGACACTTCCCAGGACTAAGCTCAAGCTCTAGGAATTATAGCCACTTTTTGCAGGTTCCTCAAATTGTCAAGAGATGTGAAATTGTTATCTATGTTTACCATCCATTGAAAATCATATGTTACAATATCTTAGTTTGTACTCTTGCCTATATTATCTTGGCGTCTAGATATATTATTAAAGGCAATGGGTAATATCCTATAAAACCAGAAACATTTGCTGCATGAAATTTCAGCAAATTGGAGCCAGCAGCTTTTTTCATGGCATGAAAACTCATGAATTGCCTCTGGCATTTCACTGTCATTCACTGGCATGCACTGTGTACAGACAAGAACTTTCACATGAATTCTACCGTCACAAATCCTGTCTCCTTGCAAAATTTGCAAAGGTTTCATGCATACAGCACAATTATTGTATGCTACTTGAGAAGACAACCATTCATTTTGATACATGTATGACAGTATACATTAATTGTACTTGTCAGATAATGTTGCAGATCATTGTCATATGATTGGCTGAAAGTTGATGGTTACAAGATGTTTATTTGGCCTTCCTTGGAAACAACAGTTACCAACGATCAGTCATTCTAAGTAAATTAGCCATAGCTGATGGTGTAGCTACAGATGTATGTACCATACAGTCAGCAGGAGATGAACTTCTTTAAAAATAAAGTAAACGTCATAGTGAAGGAAGTAAAGGTGTCAAATGACGTGGATCCATAATTCTATCTTATAACAAATGACAACAGATAATGCAAATTTTGAGCAGTATGATTGATTAGCTGTCTGCCCATTATCTCTGTTTCATTGTGTCCTGCATACATTACTTGAAAGAGGTGTTGGTAAATTAAACATTCAAGTACTTGATTTCAACTCGTAGGCAGCTTCTCTTGAAGAAATTTTCTGGCCCAACTGTGCGGATGCTTAAATATTTCAGTATGCAGCAGTTGAACACTGAAGTTGTGAATATTGCATTCTCTTCTAATTAAATCTTTCAAATCCATTGTGCCCTGAAATTCTGTCCTACCTTAAGTTCTACCTCCAATGTCTATATCACTTCTGTGCAGTCTTACAATTTGTTGCAGTTTCAGAGGGGGACAGAATTCTGCGAGACTCACTTGTCAATGTGTCGCAGGAAATTTGGTCTGCAGATCGGGGATGTGTAACCAGAGCGTTGCACATTCCAGAATGTCAACTGACATGGTCCATTTACTTATGCCCACATCACAGCTCTAGGATAGTTTTGCAAGTGGAGCAATCTATCAAGACATGCTGTCTACACTTTCTGCCAAATTATTTGTTCTGCAAATGTCTATGCACTCTGATTCATGCTAGCAGGAAAAGGGAGAACAAATCCTGAAAAAAAGAAGGAAACGAACAAACACACTCACATAAAGTTTCAGAAACTGAAACAGAAACTGTATTTATAAAGTAGAAACTGCCAAACTGAATGTGGGTGTTTGAGAGTAACATATTGTTTGTGCAAGTAAGTTCAAGTTTCTTTTCAACTGCGAAAAATCAAGATGCCAGCGTGAGATAATTTTGTGATGTATTGATTTCGATATGGTTTGTTTTTTATACCATACCTTCCCTTGCCGTGTTTGGTATCTTCTACCTTCATACTGCAAAATGAATGTGAAAACAAGAGAGATATATTTTGGGGTGAGAGACCAAAACTATGCTCGTGCTGTGATGATTGTGGATTTTGTCTGCGTATATTTCCAAATTTCAAACTCTTGGAGGAATGTACTTTGCATTTTCTTTGAATACCAGAAATAACTCCCACTAGGCATCTCATTTCAGTCTAAATCATATCTCTCAATACTGAAATAATTTAAGTAACATTTAATGCTGCTGAACTAATAATCTTAAAGTCATATGAATGATAGCTCTGATGCTTCCTTATTTGATTTGACATCACAATGAGGAATCACATTCCTTGAATAGCTACTGGGTCACTTTTTAGTGTAAGGAATTGTTGCTCCAAAGTCACCTCTGTCGTATGCTAGCATTTTCTCTTATATCTTGTGTAATTTCCAGTTACCCTGACACTTGCCTTCTGTTTTGAACACATATATTAACCCTTTGTATTGTTGCATGTCAGTTGGCACAGACAACCCCATATTGTTTGACATACTGTCCAAAGTCCCTGGCACAGAAAGAGTTAAAGGTGCGTAGACCCGGTAGTTACGGGGGCGCTGTTGGATGATAGTGCCGATCACCGTTAGCATTGATACGAAGATTGCCGAAGTTGAGCTGTCATCAAGAGTAAAGCGCATAGGTGTTGCCAAGTAACATTGCCTTCATTGTCTTCTCTGCACATCACACAGTCTGTAGTGATGCCAGAGTGCTTGCTTCTTAGTATGACGTCACAGAAGAAGTTTGCTAAAGCTGTCATCAGCCGAATCATGAGCCGAACTGTGATCGGACCACTGACTGTAGTGGATCAGACTTCTTTGGACTCATGGAAATGGGTCACAGCATAAGCACTTTTAAGAGGAGTCGATAGCATAGGTCTCTGTAGGAAAATTGCACTGTAAACTACCAGGTCTATGTGTCTTTAAGAGGTGATTTGTCTCTACTCAAGTCTTGAACAACACCATAGAGTAGGGATGGCAGAATAGCTAAAAGCATTTTTAACTTCTTTTCAAATAGGGGAATGGTAATTGGTGTCTTGAGAATAGTATAGATCCCTTGGAGAATAGAACCAACTCATGTGAGGCTTGGGATGACATGGTACTCACCCATCAGGAATGCACATAATTAAGCTTCCCACTGGGGGATTCTCAGGCTTTGCTGGCTTCTATTTTGTACCAAGGGAGGAGCCATCACACAAATTCAGATGCGAGATTCTTGCAGTTCTTTCATTTTGAGTGTAGTTTTCTAGATATATTTTTAGTTCTCTTTGCCAAAGAGACAGACAGCCATCTAAGACAAGTGGCCATGTTTTCATCCAGTTTTGAAGAACATGTCAGAACCATGTAGTTTAGTGTCATAAGCCTGAAACACCTCAATGTATTTGCACAGAAAATGACGGATGAAATTGGAACGATTAAAGAATATACACCTACATACAAGAGAAAAGGGGTAGGGAGAGAAAGGGAAAGAATTTTTCTCTGAAAATGAATGATACTTGAGAATGACCTCTTTGGTTTGATGCTGTAAAGTCATATTGTGACCACTCACCTTTGTATTTCCCTTTATTCCCATGGATTGCAAAAGAGCTTTGCTACATTCAATGCAAGAAAGCAAATGCATTTATCACTATAAGCAAAACTGGAAGATGCCTGGAGCATCACAGAAAAAGGACTAAAAAAGAATAGAAGAAAAAAAGAAAGAGGATAGGAATGCAAAGAATGTTAAATGAATCTAAAGCATATTGTAAAGCCTAGCTGGCTGATATTGTAACAAAATTGACCTAAAGCAATGACCATGCCTAGTGTTACCCCTTCCAGAGAAATGGAACTCCCAGAGAACAGACCTACTTTGTTGTACATGTATGCTCCCTGAGCACAAGCTACGAGGTAGTAGTGTTTGTGTGAATAAGTGTGTGTGTGTGTGTGTACGAGAGAGGGGTATCCTCCTTGTGCATGGCAATGATGTTGGGGGTAGGCAGGGACCACCTCCCTGGTGTACACTGTAGGGCTGTGTACGCCCAAGATTATGTAACTAGCTAGGTAGTGAGAGAGAGGGAGGGAGAGAGGGACAGAAAGAAAGAGAGAGAGGGGATAAAAGTTTGGACGGTCAGTATAAAAGTCCGAGTAGATGGAGAGAGGAGAGAGTCTGGTTTTGGTCCTGGTAGAAGAAACTAATCTCCAGTGGACAAGTTTGTCTTTGTGCTGATCCTTGCCTGAATAAAGTCAACAGCGAACGGTATGTACTTGTCTTGCGACCTACTTTATTAAGTCTCTTCTGAGATGACTTGGGTATTGGTGATGGTGATTTGAGTACATGACTGCGTGAGTGGCATGATTGTCATGAATTTGCTGTGCGAGTTAAAACAAAAGGAGTGCCTCTTCAGCCATATATTTTGGCAAGCAACCCAGGCAGATTGTACATCGTGTTTTGCTCGGGATAGTGTGCTTGTATGATTAAAGCATTTAGGCACAATTCTTTCACAACACAAAAATACGTTACAAATGGTGGCAGCGGTGGGATAGACTTAATTTGGCATCGTTTTAACTCTCGTCAGCATCTTCCGTGCAACATGCAGCGTACATGTTATGCCATGGTAGAAAGCTATTCAAACTCAGAAGTGATGCAAACATTTGCTCAAAACTGAAGTTACCTCATGACAGTGACCTATCCAGACTCAGAAGTGATGCAAACACTTGCTCATAACTGACGTGAAGATGGACTAACTGATGCCTAGTTTGCTCAAAATAGTCCCTCACATGTAGTAACTCAAATGTACTCTCTTGAATTTTGAGAAAGGGCCTGACTTATGAGCACTCAAGAGTCCTCATGAGCACTCATGAGAAGCAGGTTAGAATGCATCTTTATGCAATTGATATATATGCTCATGGCAGTGCATTAATAATCAACTAAAAGTCCGGTTATTCACAGCTAGAAAATATGCCTTGTCTCAGTGATTGACGCAAGTATTGCTCAAGTCAAAATATGATGACAAAGGGGTATATACATGGAGTGAGGAAGAGTGGTACTCAGTCATATACACTGTCCGTGAGTAAACGGAATGGTCAAGATAGAGCTCACGAGCACCCAAGAGCAAAGTGAACTCACGAGCACACATGAGCAAAGTGAACTCACGAGCACTCACGAGCACTCACGAGCAAAGTGAAGTCATGAGCGCTCCTGAGCATTGTTGTTCATGCCTGAGTGTGTTATATGAGGTACAATAGAGTTCCATATCTGTGTATAATCAGTCAGTTTGATATTGGACTGTTATCAACTAGTTGGCGAGCCTAGAGTAAGTTTGCCTGAATTGTTCTGAATCTACTGTGATAAAGAGACAGACGGAAAGAAAATGGAACGTTCTGGAGAAAAGGTCGTGGAGATGGAGAGAGAGCTATCTCGGTTGAGGGAAGCATTGAACCGTTCTAGGATGGAGGTGGAATTGTTGGAATGGGAAAAGTCCCAATCTGAAACCCCAGAAAAAGAACGGCAGGGAAATGCAGCAAATCCTCATCCAGGGAAAAGCCATAATACTTCTCCTGACACAGAAAAACCAGAGTCTTTCCATGAAGTTGATTCTGAAGTAGCTTTCAAAGTCTTACATCCACCAAATGCGAACAGTGACATTGGCTCTACACAAGTAGGACAACCACAGGTGCTGACAAATCCAACCACACATTCCACCCCAAACAGGATGTATGATATCGCGTCCACTCCTCTTGCCCCAAAAGTTAGATTAACTGCTGGCATGGCAGACATTGGAAATGTGCCAAATACAGGGAGATATGAAATGTCTCACCCTCCAGGCCATATGAAGGGATATCATGAGGCTGCAGGCACCAAGATAGACGAAGTAAGGCCAGCCTTCAATTACCATGCAAACCCCTACACCAATTACCAAGGAAGACGGGAGAGACCATTGATAATACCGGACAAGTTTCAAGGTCAAACCTCATGGAGCGAATACATGCAGCATTTTGAAGCATGTAGAGAGGTTAACGGCTGGGACAACCGCGAGTCAGCCATATACCTAGCTGCCAGTTTGCAAGGAAAAGCGCTCCGTGCAATAAGTGACCTCCCCCCAAGCCTTAAGAATTCCTATAGAGACTTGACAAGACTCCTCGGACAAAGGTTCGGGCCCAGCCTACAAGCCGAGAACTATCTGGCAGAGCTGCGTCACAGGAGACAGCGACAAGGGGAGACAATACAGGAGTTGGGTCAAGCGATCCACGAACTCTCGGTTAGGGCATACCCAGAAATCCCTCCAGTCTCAAGGGAGAGACTGGAGAAGAATCATTTCATTGACGCCGTGGAAAGCCAATCGATCCGAGAGGCCATTCATAGATCACGTCCGGCATCATTGGATGATGCAATCAGGGCAGCCATAGAAACAGAAAACTTCGAGAGGATTGAAACGCAAAGAAGAAGTGAGCATGGAACTGGTAAGCCTGGGAGATATACCCGTGGCATCGAACATGAAACAGACCAGCGCTTACAACAAATTGAAACGGTCCTTACCCAGCAAGCAAAGCAGATGAGTATGCTGACAAACTTGCTAGTACAAAGAGAGAAAGAAGCTAAGGCTTCATCAACGTCTAACGGACCTCATCACAATGAAAGGGGAGGGCAATTCCCACAGAAAGAAACAAGAAAATGCTATGGCTGTGGCAAAGTTGGTCATCTAAAGCACAATTGCTGGTCCTCCAAGAGGAATGATAGCAATAAGGGAAACGACCGGCAGCCGACCGAAGGGTCCGCGGAAAAGCTGTCAGAGACAAAGGATCCGCCGAAATCAAAACCGAGCAACAAGGAATCAAATGCACAGTAAGCGATACAGTCATCACAATCCCAAATCTTGGTGCAGAGGCAAAACATGGGCTTTATGTGACAGGTAAATTGCGCTCAATGGAGTGTAAATTTCTTGTTGACACTGGCTCTACAGACACAATAATCAACTCAAGCGTCTATCACCTCCTTGAAAATGAACGCAAACCACAGTTGATGAGCCCCACTGTAAAACTCCTTCAAGTTGATGGCACTCCACTATCAGTTCTAGGTGCTGCCTGGATGGAAGTAAGCATTGGGAGAACAACCCAGTTGGTGAAAGTGATTTTTGCCGATATCAAAGGCCAAGCAATCCTTGGCATGGACTTTCTCCTCCCAACAGGAGGTAGTTTAGATTTTAGGACATTATCTCTGAACATCAACGGAGAACAAATCCAGTGCTCCAACTCTGTAGGAAGACCCTTTGTTGCGAGGATAGTGACAGTGCGACAAATCACAGTGCCTCCTGGGCACGAGGCTATCGTTCCCGTGAGGATAGCTGATCGTCATGAAGGGATGGGCGGCCCAGCACTCATCGAGCCAGTAGAGGGAGGAGGAGAACTGGCGTTAAAAGGACTGGTGCTTGGCAGGACACTTGTCGATGCTGGAACAGATGTTGTTCCAATGAGGGTCCTAAACCCCCATGATGAAGAACTTGAAATTCCAGCAGGAATCACGGCGGGAACAATAACCTCTGCCGAAATAGAGGATGATGCGTCAAAGGGGACAACACAAACTAACGATCTCCCACGACATTTACAAGACTTATACATCAGAAGCAAGGTGAATCTAGAGCCAAAACACCACGATACTCTGAGGCAGTGTTTGATCGAATATGCTGATGTATTCTCAACCTCCTCCCTAGATATCGGTCGCACTGACATAGTCAAGCATACCATCAAAACTGGAGACGCACACCCAATAAAACAAAAAGCAAGAAGACATCCATTCTCTCACCGACAAGAGATTGACAAACAGGTGCAAGACCTCCTAGAAAGAGGAGTGATAGAGCCTTCAGATAGCCCCTGGGCATCTAACATCGTCCTGGTCAAAAAGAAAGATGGATCCAGAAGACTCTGCGTGGACTATCGAGACCTCAATGAGGTAAGCATCAAAGATGCATATCCGATACCCAGAATTGATGAAACCCTGGACGCTTTAGGCTCCGCAAAGTGGTTTTCAACCCTTGATCTATCGGCCGGATATTGGCAGGTTGCACTTGATGAAGACGCGCAAGAAAAATCCTCCTTCATTGCACGCAATGGCCTCTACAAATGGAAAGTTATGCCATTTGGGCTAACAAATGCGCCAGCAACATTCGAACGACTAATGGAGAAGGTAATGAGGGGTCTTCAGTTTGAAATCCTACTCATTTACCTTGATGATGTGATTGTCTTTGGAAGGACAGTCGAGGAGGAAATCAAACGTCTCTCCCTAACCTTCTCACGGCTAAGAGGCGCGAACCTAAAGCTGAAGCCAAGTAAGTGCCAGCTCTTCCAGAAATCCGTCCTCTACTTGGGACACATTGTCTCATCATCAGGAGTGTCAACTGACCCAGACAAGGTGAAGTCGATAAGAGAGTGGCCAAGACCAAGCTGCAAGAAGGATGTCAGGAGTTTTCTTGGACTTGCCTCCTATTACCGACGATTTGTCAAAGACTTTGCAGAGATTGCATCTCCACTGCACGCACTTAGCGCTAAGTCAGCCAAATTTCTTTGGGACGATAAGTGCGAGGAAGCTTTCAATGAGCTCAAACAGCGACTTCAGTCGACACCCATACTGACATTCCCAACTCAACACGACGCCTTCGTGCTCGACACCGACGCTAGTGCAGATGCAATGGGAGCAGTGCTTTCCCAACTGCAAAATGGGGAAGAGAAAGTCCTGGCCTACTTCAGTAAGCGCTTCAGCAGGGCTGAAAGAAACTACTGTGTCACGCGTCAAGAACTGCTTGCTCTGGTATCTGCGTTGAAACACTTCAGACAGTACCTGTATGGCCGTACAGTAAAAGTGCGAACCGATCACGCATCACTGAAGTGGTTGTTGAACTTCAAAGATCCAGAGGGACAGCTTGCGCGATGGCTTGAACGTCTCACTGAATATGACTTGAAAATCGAACATCGACCTGGACGAAAACATGCGAATGCTGATGGCCTGTCACGTCAACAATGCAAACAGTGTGGTAGGAGAGATGAAGCTCCAGTAGCTACCAGTAAGCCTGATGAGGAAGACTTGTCCAAGGATGGGTCTACAGTCCACATCAGAGGTATAGGAGCTCAATCTACATTGACACACACACAACTGCGTGACATGCAATTAGCAGATGATACGATTGCATGGATTCTCTCTGCGAAAGAGAAGGAAGATCCACGACCTGAGTGGAGAAGTATATCACATGAGTCAGCAGCAAGGAAGACATATTGGTCCCAATGGAACCAATTGGAAGTCCATGATGGTGTGCTGTTTAGACGTTGGGAGGCTGACGATGGAAAGTCGGTCACGAGGCAATTGGTATTGCCGGAGAAAATGAGAAAAGACGTCATAACACACACTCATGGGGGACCCTTGGGGGGTCATTTAGGGTTGAGAAAAACCCTGGCCAAAGTGAAGGCAAGGTTCTTTTGGCCGAAGATGACTGCTGACGTGCGATCACATCTCCGAATGTGTAACCTTTGTGAAAGGAGAAAATCCCCATCCAAGAAACGGAAAGCACCATTGCAACAGTACAGAGTAGGGGCAACCATGGAACGGGTAGCAATAGACCTCATGGGCCCATTTCCTAAAAGCGACTCAGGAAATCAATGGATATTGGTGGTTGGCGAGTACAATACTCGCTGGATGGAAGCCTATGGACTTCCGGACGCTAGGGCTGAAACTGTTGCAAGGAAATTGGTGGACAAATTTATTTGCCGTTTTGGGGTTCCTCACGAATTACACACAGATCAAGGATCCAACTTTGAATCAAACCTTTTCAAAGAGGTATGTAACATCCTCCACATCAGAAAAACAAGAACGACAGCGTATAACCCAAAGTCCGATGGGTTAGTGGAGAGGTTTAATAAAACGCTGATTAACATCATCTCCATGATGATGGAAGAAGACAACACAAGGAACTGGGATGAAAAGCTGGCATGCGCAACCAGTGCATATCGGGCTTGCCCACAGGAATCAACTGGCGAGTCACCCAATATGATGATGTTGGGTAGAGAATTAAGTCTCCCCATCGACCTGGAAATGCCATCAGTGTCTGATGATGAGGACCAGGGAGAAGTGAAAGGTGACTTTGCCCAACAGCTACGGTGGCGCATACAGGCCGCTCACCATCGTGCCCAGCAATGCCTAAGCAAGAAAGCTAGACATCAGAAAACGGAATACGATCGACACACCCAGAAGGTAGGACTAAGGGAGAATGACTTTGTGTGGCTTCATGACCCTGCAAAGAAGAAGGGAGTTTCACCAAAGTTTCAATTACGATGGAAGGGTCCATTCCTAATCGTGACGAAACTGTCCGATGTCATATTTCGTATTCAGAGGTCTCCCAAATCAAAACCCCTAGTAGTACACTGTGACAGGCTAAAGCCATATTGTGGGGAGAATTTAACCCCCTGGACATGGAAAAAACCAGAAGATATTGTCATCTTGGATCCCTTGAATGACAAGGCGAACACAAATGAGGAAGTCCAGGGAAGCCACACTCAGGAACCTCCTGGAGTGGAAAGGTCCCCAACTGACAGCAACCCACCGTCTCACGACGAGAATCATGCTCAAATTCCAGCCTCCTCCTCAAAACCCCAAATGAACAGCCCCTCAGAAGACAATGCTGGAACACTGGGAAAGAAAAGCCATAGGTATCCCACACGCACCAGAAAACGTCCAGCTTACCTAGGTCAACATTCCAATTAATATTTCAACCACTATTGAAATATCCTCTCTATTCACAGACACGATGCCGAGGCATGGACGAGATACCGTGTACTGCCGGGACTGTGGGCGGAGATGCGTAAACAACACTGATCTCCAGCGCCATATACAGGATAGACACCGACAGCGGACCTATGCCTGCAGGCGATGCAATTACATTAGCAGCCGCTCCTCCAATCTGGCCCGACATTATCGGACTCAGCATCCCAGCCTTCCCCCACCAATCAAGCCAATAACCTCAACCGTTAATGAAGCGCCAGAACCAACGACCAACCTATCAAAGGCACCCACCAATGATAGACCTGCAGCAACTGTGCAACTTCCACCCAACATTCTGGTTAAGCCGTCACCCCCCGATGAGACTCAGCCTGGACCTGTTCCACCAGTCACCAATGCCACTACTGTGTTCGGAAGCCCAATGGTCTCCCTCTATGCGTCCCCGACTCCCTCACCATCGCCCCCCAAAATGACCGGAAAGCCCCTTTCCATGTTAATCCAATCTTTAGAAGAAGAAGAAGAAGAAGAAGAAGACAACGACAACTCATCCGATAGCGACGACGAGGAGAAAGACGAGCAACTTGAGAACTCAGAGGAGGGAAAGAAAGTTGAGGGCAATATTCTTGTTTCGGTTGTAGAAAGACGAATTATTAAGTATTTTTCTCGCGGGAAGCTAATTAAGAACTGTGACACTACAGATTCTTATGTCAAATCGGTACCGAAAGAATGGGATCAAAAGGTTACACCAGATTACGGTTTGAAGACAGAATGATTTTAACATGTTTATTCAGGAGTTGCTCGCTCTTCTTCTTAGATTGTTTAACCCCTTCTCCACCTCCTAAGTCTTCACTACTGTCTTATCCTAGTTCTTTTCTCCGCTTCTCTTCCTGACTCCAATATTTCTCTGTGCTTTTTCTGTATCAACTTAATTCTTCAAATAGGAGTAAGAATAAAGGGAAGTTCTGTTTGTTAAATGATAATTTCCAGCTTCCACTAGTTGCACGTAATCTCGTGGAACATTCAAGACAACTCTAATTGAAGGAGATAAAAGTCACATAATTGTCTTCATAAATGGATAATTCTAACTCAGGTTGGGAAGTTTATGCTTATTTTACTTTTGAGTTATTCCCTCCTTCATGATCATTGCCAAAGATTTGTTCATTATCCAGTGTGTTTGCTGAATCTTGACATCATTCACCTTGCCAGTGTGTGCAAAAGTTATGTACTATATGTCTATGTATTTATATAAACAACAATAATATAGGAAAGCCTAAACTGCAGTACTCTCCTGTCGCGAAGGGTTTTTGGAAATGTTTCAAAAATATGTTATTGGACATGTAAATTGTCTTTAGGATGCGATACACATTCCTTGCCATAGTATATTTTTGCCACATATATATTTTCTATTATCAAGTGACTTTCTATCAAAGAAACGGATGATAAACTGTGAAACAAATTGCTGCAGTTTAATGAAGTTTTATGTACGTATGTCGAATTGTGAACGCTTTACAGTTTATGAATTTTACATGTAGCCGAAAGAACATTCCTTAACGCGCGTTGTGCCTTGAGTTTCTTACCATTTTGTACTTTTATACTATTGTATTCAAGCATCATGTGAGTTATAAGCCTACCTCACAGTTTTTAATGGCATAAGTCTGCCTTGGAAGTAGTACATAGGACATAAGTCTGTCTATGTTTATAGTTTTGTATAAAAAGTATGTATATAGTTTTTTATTTGTTTTTTTTACGTCTGTTTTACAAAGCGGAATCTATTCTAGTTTACGTTTAAGATAATTATTTCTTTATACCTGTCCTTGTCTTGACTTTCATTTTTTTTCGTTCTAATCATTTCTATCTTTTTCTTTCCAACATTACCTGAAAATCGTACTGAATGGAATTTGATGATACCATTACTCGTGTGGATGAGTAATGTCCACAGCTTTTGTCATGGGATCGCATTTAAATGTTTTGAGTTTGTTCACATTTTTTATGACAGAATACATGTTTTTCTACATTTAAAGGAAAAGAAGTTAATTCTCAAACATTCACAAATGTATGCAGTTAACACATCTGAAAATGATATTGTTGGACTTGTGTATAGAGCTGCATCATATATTTTTCAAAACATGCTCCAACCGATTCCGAGAAGTTATCCTTAAAGTATGGTTTTGAAATTGGCAGGACATTCTACTTGGATAGTACAAAACGTGTATTATCAAAATTTTGCTTATGTTTGTTTTAATTGCATGTTTTATGTGTTATTTTTTGCAGAAGAATATTAGTCAAAAGATGAGAAAGTGAACGAAACTGCGTTAAGATTAATGTAGTCATGCGACATGTCTGCAGCACCAATGCCTAACATAAAAGGTGTAGGCATGATAGTGTTATTCGTATGGTTTTGATGATATGTTTTACCAGGCTTGTGTTTTTTTTTCTTTCGTTACGTTAGTTACTGTGTTTATTCATAGGTTAGAAGTAGTTTGTTTAAAAAAATTATATTACCGTCCAATTTTGTTTGTTATTCATGGAATCGTTTGAAACGAGGACGTTTCAAGCTGGGTAGGGAGTTGTGTAACAAAATTGACCTAAAGCAATGACCATGCCTAGTGTTACCCCTTCCAGAGAAATGGAACTCCCAGAGAACAGACCTACTTTGTTGTACATGTATGCTCCCTGAGCACAAGCTACGAGGTAGTAGTGTTTGTGTGAATAAGTGTGTGTGTGTGTGTGTACGAGAGAGGGGTATCCTCCTTGTGCATGGCAATGATGTTGGGGGTAGGCAGGGACCACCTCCCTGGTGTACACTGTAGGGCTGTGTACGCCCAAGATTATGTAACTAGCTAGGTAGTGAGAGAGAGGGAGGGAGAGAGGGACAGAAAGAAAGAGAGAGAGGGGATAAAAGTTTGGACGGTCAGTATAAAAGTCCGAGTAGATGGAGAGAGGAGAGAGTCTGGTTTTGGTCCTGGTAGAAGAAACTAATCTCCAGTGGACAAGTTTGTCTTTGTGCTGATCCTTGCCTGAATAAAGTCAACAGCGAACGGTATGTACTTGTCTTGCGACCTACTTTATTAAGTCTCTTCTGAGATGACTTGGGTATTGGTGATGGTGATTTGAGTACATGACTGCGTGAGTGGCATGATTGTCATGAATTTGCTGTGCGAGTTAAAACAAAAGGAGTGCCTCTTCAGCCATATATTTTGGCAAGCAACCCAGGCAGATTGTACATCGTGTTTTGCTCGGGATAGTGTGCTTGTATGATTAAAGCATTTAGGCACAATTCTTTCACAACACAAAAATACGTTACAATATCCACACAGCAGTGGGCGTATTGTAGGGTAATTGTAGTAATGCTTTGGGATTTCAGTATATACCAGAGATTCTGGACTTGCTTCCTACCTGTTTTACCATTTTTTACAAGGCGCATTTACATATCCCTCTCAACCTGAGGTAAGCAAATGAATGGGTACCTAGCAGTACTGGTCCAGGAAGGCAGGAAATCTACCCTGTGGCTGGGCTGGTAGTAGTTGTACTGTCACAATAGGGGAGAACCCTACAGTATTTAACAACACTGATCGTGCTACCCTTGAATGAATTTGAAAACACACTGTTGTATCAGTTGTGAGTTACCTACCTACTGGTTATTAGACACCAACTGATTGAAATGAATGATTACTGCTAATTGACCATAGCCATGATATACTGCTGAGGTGGTAGCAGCAATGAATTAAAGTGGTGCTATCGCTTGTGCTAAATGACACAGGTTCCAGATGGCAGTCCTATTAAAAACATGACATCATCCCTCGATGGTGTCAAAGGACATCTAAAGATAGGAGTATTTGATGGAAATTGAAAAGACAAGCAATTAGTATTGGCCAAACGCTTTTCAGGATCATCCAGTCCTAGGTTATCAATCACACACACACACACACACACACACACACACACACACACACACACACACACACACACACACACACACGAGTCATCATTTAAAGGGATGGTACAGTATTGGTTGAGATGAGAATTTGGCTTTTAACTTTTTTGCGAGATACTAAGAAAACACTTATGATATAGTACAGAGCATACCATTTTAAGAGGAATTCAAATTTTATTTGATGAAATTTGGGTGTGGAATGACTGAAACATCCAAAAACAAAGTAAAACAAAGCGATCGTAATAAAGTGTGGGTCCCACACCTTATTAGAATCACTCATTTTTGGATATCTCAGCCATTTCAAAACCAATTTTCATCAAATAAACATTGAATCCATCATAGAATTACATGCTCTTTCATATTTCACAAGAGGTTTCTCATTATCTCACAAAAAAAAAAAAATTAGAAACCTGAAATTAGGTCTCAGCTAAAGCTGTACAATCCCTTTAAGGGGAATTATTTTTAAGATGCAAAATAAATCACAGTAGGTTTCTGAGTCATCCAAGGGAAAATACGTAATGCAGTTTCTTGTCACTCAGACTTGTGTTAAACAGGAAGTGGTACATCTGTATATAGAATGACTAGATGTTCAGATATGAAAAAAGATTTATAAGGATGACTTATGACACACAGTCACCACAATATGATTCCCTTAATGCAGTATTTATCACTGCAGGACTTCTAAACCCCAAAGTGTCTTCAATATATTGAGGAAGAGTAAAAGAGGTCCTCCACTAAAACGTCTCCTCAGGAAATGTGATCTAATGATGACACAAATACTAGGAGACGGTTATATACTGAGCGGGCGATTTGATCCCGTTATTTCTCTCAGCCCTGCTGCATTGTGTCTGGATTTGCCGAGCTCCCATTCACAGCTGTCTCCTGCGCTCATATCTGGCTCAATTTTACTCCGCGAGCGATTCATGCCTTTGCCGCTGCCGACAAAGCCGTTGGCAGCCTCCCGCACGGTATTCATATCTTCATTTATACGTATGAAGTGGCTCTAATGATTTTTGAATTGGATTTAAATTGCCCAATGCTATGCTTGCTTTCATCGTCATCTTTTCTGCAGCAAAAACTGGCTTGGCCTTTGTTACAATTACCACTTCTCTATGACAGAGTTTTCTACATCTTGTTAATTTTGGTGTACTTGGCTTTCTATACAATGATTCACAGTTGCCAGAGGCTTCATTTAAAGCCCTTATTTACAATTAATCAAGGGGGAGGGGGGAAGGGAATTGAGATGAAAATTTGCTAAAGGTATCCCATAACAGTGATTCAGTTATAGCCAATAGGATGCTTGAAACATTAGATTTCCAATACGACTCACAAAGTCAGGTTCTGCATCTGATAACAACCGGATGAAGTCTGAAAATTGGAGCTGATATAAAATGGTTCCAAATGAACTAAAACACTACAATTTACTTGATCCTGCTCTAGGAAATTTACTTTGGATTGTGATTCCACATCACTCTCAAGTTGACTGTAAAAGATAGAGTAAAATGAGATAGACAGAATGGTAGAACTTTCATGAAGATCTGATGTATGATAAGGTTTTTTAATCAATCTTAATTTGAAGGTTTCATTTGTTTTATGAAACAGTGATCTTGGTGAGGAGCAGCCACATACACAATTGGGAAGAAGTCATGATTGTTAAGTCTGCCACTGACCTAGGTACAGAAATCTTCACTTGATTTCTTCTTCTTTGTTGTTGGGTATGAAATCAATAGGAATAAGTTTTGTCCTTTCCATCAAATCATTGTCATCATGTAAAATCCCAGCAATGTTAAGTATAGTGGGAAAGGGGCTGTAGTTGCTAAATAAATGCCCAAAAAACATAACTTTACAGTATTTTTATGTAGAAAACCGAGAAGAGAATTGAGGGAGTTGATAACATCATCACCACTTCTAATTTGTGCTAGTGGTTGTGGCTACTCTCACTACTGTAAAAGTGGACATTTTCATGGGGTTGAGATTTATGCATTTCTCGCAACACGAAACTAGGATTAAATTAAAAATGCACAATTTTGTTATTTGTATGTTATCTTATGATCTCCTTTATATCTATGATTTCAAGGTATGTGCATTGTAGGAGTAGAACTGCTATGTTATGTGTAGTTTTCTTCACATTTGGTAGTGAATTTGCATTTGTAATTTGGACCAATTACCTTTATAAAAGTGTAATGCTACCAAAGCCCTTAACTTCGGTGTCAGTAGTGAGCTGTTTGAAGTGCTTGGTCAATTGTAACAGTTGTGACTGTCTGTAACATTAGCATTACACTATGAAATCTCAAAATTTATTTTTTTCACAATGCGTTACACAATGAAATCTCCCAACATTTTTTTTTTCAATCTATATTTGTTTTTATTGACACTTCTGCCATTCCATTGAAGTCATGTGATGACTTGAATATGGCTTGGAATGTATAGCTATACAAATAATTTATGAGTTGTGAGTGCATTAGGCACGGATATCGCATGAGGCGCGAGATAAGCCACTGGTCTATTCAACAAGGCGCGTAGCGCCGCGTTGAATAGACCAGTGGCGAATTTCGCACCAAGTGCGATATTACGTGCCCCAATGCACGAACAAAATCATAAATTATTCGTTTTATACAACACCTTATCCGTAATCACAGTACTAAATCAATGAACGGCAACTCGGGAAGGTCCAAAAATAAATGTAACAATTAGGCCGAGAATTCTAAACCAAACACTCGCAATGATTCGACCACACAGTCACAGGAATCGCAAACTCTGCAGGGTCTAACGTTAGGACCTACCCATTCTAACCGTTGCGTTACGGCATTTACTGATCACACTATCGTTAGATCGAGAACGCTAATGCTAGGTCCAAGCTAATCTGAGATGTCGGTAGATCGTAGGTCTAGACTATGTATATTTCCGACAATGATTTTGTATAAAACCACAGGAAAAAAAAATCAAATTACGGCTTCTCAACTTGATTTTGAGATCACTGTGGTCCACGTAGCAGATCCGAGTCAAAAGTAAAAACACAGCCGTAGGTCCTACGTATGCAATACATATCACTCATATACAGTACACATAGCTGCAGCTGCGCACACACGTTGCATGTACTCAATCGCTGCGCCTTTCCTGTGAATGATCCCGATGAACCAGTGCAGCGCTCTGCAGCCAGCACATACAGTATGTACTTTGCTTGTGAAGTCGAGCGGCCGTGCATTAGTAGCCCCCGCGAAGCCGTGCATTAGTACCTGCGAGCCGTGCAATAGGGGGCCTAATGCACGGCTGTCACACTCAATGAGTTTGATAGGTATTTTCTAATGAATGTCATGTGACATGTTCTTGGCCAATCACAATTCGACATCATTCTAAGGTGTTGTATAATAAATTATATCGTATACGATCCTGCAGGCATATTGATAAATCTGTACCTAGTGTTATAAAATCACATTTACAGTTTGAAGCAGCATATAGCTACAATATTGGAATGGTATGTTACTTACTTGTTACTGGTATGTCATCTCCACATAGGAATTGAATGAAAAGAAATACTTGTAGCAGAAGAATGATATCTTTGACCATAATGACGGTATGCACTTACGTCATCAGTTGTGAATAGGTGTTGGTATTTTGGGAATAGGTGATGTGCGAAACTGTTTTGTCATGATTGCAAGATTACAGTTGCCAAACAAAAGTTATCTTATAGAGAAACAAGACAAACAGGAGGTAGCTACAACTTTCTTTGTCCCTGTTTTCAAGGATCCCAAAAGCTCTGAGTTTCCATGTAGTGATGAAAGAAAAAATAATTCTCGACTTGAGACAAAACATTGATAAATGCAGCACCGCTAGAAACCCTGTTTCCAGGCAAAAACTTGATAAGTGCAACCTGTGACATTTAAGATGAAAAAGGGATGGAAAGCAAAATTGAGGTCTCCTCCATGTGATCCACGAAAAGGACCTGCGTAGCAGAAATAAAAAATGAAAACATGTTGCTGCCGTGATGATAAAAAGTTCATCTAAACTTGGACGCTATCCTAGCTACTTTTAGAAGTGATGATGATTCCAGATTAGTTTAAAATCCCATCAGAAAGGCCAGAAGAGATTGAATTGAATCCACAACAAAAACTATTTCCATGGCAACCTATTAATTTCCAACCTTCAGATATGATCGCCAGGTTTCCTGTAGAAGGGGGGGGGGAGGCGTAGAGTGGTCTCAACAATAGAAAACTAAACATGTTTCAGAGGGTTGATGTACACGGTGGCTCCTAAACAGTGTACTGTTTCAGTATTCTTACAGTCATTGATATCTAAACCTTTCGAGGCTGGGTAGATACTCTAGTACATGTATGCACAAATCTTGTTCTGCTGATGGAACAATGGATTAGCACCTGAAAGAAGAGTCGAGCCACACCCAAGAGACAATAAACAAACAAACAAACAAACAAACAAGTCACATGCTCAACTGCACTGTACACATACACACACACGCACACACACACACGCACACACAAATACACACCATTACAGACATATAAACACTCTTTACAAACCATGGAAGAGTATTGTTTGTCAAAGCATATGAGCTGAACTGGAATATTGTGTGGCAATGAAGCATCTCTTTGCAGCCTATAACCATATACAGAGTACTCACTGGTTTGTGATATATTCATACTTGTATGGTTATCTGATGTATTGTTTGTAGATCTACTGTGATGTGATTCTGTCATCCAGAGAAAAATAATTTCTGTGAAATGACAACAGATACCTAATCAAATCAAATCAAGTTGGCTTTGATTAGCAGGGTAAATTGAAATTACACATCATTTGAAGTCTTAGTGTAATTGGACATGAAATCAGAGAAGTATGGGACTTAATAATTCACAATGTTTGCTGTGCAGAATGCATATCTAATGATGCTTGATGTAGGGCAGTTGAAACCATCTAGTTCACACTCAAACACTCTTTCTCTATCCCTCTCTTTCTCTCTATTTTTATGCCTCCGCCACGAAGTGGTGCCGGAGGCATTATGTTTTCGGGTTGTCCGTCCGTCCGTCCGTCCGTCCGTCCGTCCGTCCGTCCGTCCTTCCGTCCGTCCGTCCGTCCTTCCGTCCGTCCGTCCGTCCTTCTGTCCGTCCGTAATGAATTTTGTGGACAGGGTAACTATCAAAACCTTTTGAGGTAGACTAATGAAACTTGGCATGTATGTGTATTAGGGGGTGAAGTTGTGCCTATCAACTTTTGGGTGCACATGCTCAAGGTCAAAGGTCAAAAGGTCAAGGTCAAATGCTTAAAATTGCACTATTTCCCCCATATCTATGCAATGCCTGAAGATATTTTCTTGAAAATTAGTGTATACATGTATTACCCAATTAAGATTCTTTGGTGAAAGTTTGGGGTCATGAGGTCAAAAGGTCAAGTAAAATGTTAAAATTTCACTTTTTTCTCTGTATCTTGGAAATTGTTCAAAGTATCTTTATGGAACAAAGTATACATGCATGTACTGACTGTCAGTAGTTAGCTAGGGAATTTGGGGTTTATGGGGTCAAAGGTCAGGGGTCAAAGGTCAAGGGCAATACTTCGAAATTTTACTATTTTCCTTATATTTACGCAATGCCAGCAGGATTATTTTTTTAAAACTTAATGTATGCATGTATATTACCCACTAGAGATTCTCTGGGATTTTTTTTTTTTGCCAAGAAGGTCAAAGGTCAAAAGGTCAAAGATCAAGTGAAAGTGCTGAACTTACTACTTTTTCCATATCTCGGAAGCGGCTCAAGTAATCTTTAAACTTAGTACATATTTATGTATGTTCTGCCTGACAGTGATTCTCTTATGAATCAAAGGCCAGATGAAAATGAAAACAATTTACTGTTCAATACAGAAATTGCACTTTTTCTCCATACCTTGAAAATTACTCAAGTGCGTAAACTTATGAAAGGGTCAAAGTCGAAGTTAAAGTACATGCTCTCCTATTCATCCAATTAAACATAGGTCAAGGAAGGTAAACATTCGATGCATTTGTGACAAACATGTCATTTTAATATTTTGCCAATTTTGTGAAAATGTAATCACACATTGTCCACATGTACTATAGACCTATTAGGAGAATCGTGCATTATGGCGGAGGCATACCAGTCGCCATAGCGACATTTCTAGTTTTGTTTTGTCTCTTTAGTGTTTCTTCTCCCCCCCCCCCCATGCATCACCACCACACCCCCATGTATGTTGGTTCCTGTATTTTTATTTCCTCTTTTTGATACACTCTGTATAGCACCAGTTTATCTGCTGCGTTGATCGCTTAATGTGCGTGCGTCATATTGAGATACTCTGGTGAAGTCATCACAGTTGTTGTTTTCCTACGCGCTCCAGAAAAATCTCAGGGTGGTTTAGCAGCCACAGCCTCGGAGGATGTTTGCCCTGCGTTGCCTGGCAACGGACAACAATACAGGTCCGTATCTGCCGAGCAGCAAGGAAGCGGGAATGGTATCAGCTCCTCCCGTGTCCTGGGCAGTCGGTTACCCAGTGTCTCCTGTGTCACGTATAAAGTCCACTGGGGTTTTTTAAGGTGCTATGCACTTGGCTTCCCTCCAAAGCAGCTCTTAAATAATAGAGTCACTCCTCTCCACTGGAGAACTGTATTCTTATGACGACAGCCTTATAGACAGTATCGCATCCCTCGCGTAGAAAATATTCTGTGATATTGTAGTGAAAAAGAGCATTGATGTATTTCTAGATTATGCCAAGAATAATCAGACATGATCTCATGATGTATCATTGTGGAGTAGTGATTTGCACAAAGGAGATGTATATCCTTTTTTTTTTTCATAAGCAAAGATGGATGTACACACTAAAATGATGTTGAAGGCTGCATCTTGCGACTACTGGGAATGTAGTCTCATATTTCTATATTTCCGTCAGCTTGCATACATGGATAAATCACAGCCATTAAATTATTGAGTGTAGGAACCATGAAAATGGACCACCTCAAAGCTCTCATGGTATGGTCTCACATTCTTTGAACACAGGGCATTTGGAGCATATGGTTGACCAGTGTGTATCTTGTACACTTTATTTGTTCAGATATGTGCAACAATGCACTGAGTGAATACAGTGGACTCTTGTTTGAACGAAGTCCTTGGGACTGGCAGTTTTCTTTCGTTATATCGCAATTTCGTTATAACCGAATAACTGAACAATAGAAATGCATAGGGTGGATAATGTTGCAGCCTGAATTTTTACCTCGTTGTTACCGGAATTTCGGTATAACTGTATTCGTTGTAATGGGAGTGCACTGTGGTGGCCATTGAATTGTGAAACCATTTGTATAAATGCTGACCTACAAAATTTTACTGGCTCGATTGATAGAGGTCGAACACCATTCTCTCAAGGACAAAGATCTCTGTCACCATTGCACTTCACTTTGTGGAAATGAGTCATGGTTAAAGTGTAATCAGTACTCCTGAATATCAAAGCTTTCTCTCTGATCTTTACTTGATAACAAACTGCCATGTCACACAAGTTATTAGATTGGAAGGTTATGTATACCAGCAAGAGGGGTGGGCCATAAGACTTTGCTAAGAACGAAGTCTGTGAAATTGTGAATGTGTGTTGGTGATCACATATAACCATTAAAATATGTGGCTTTAGAACCAAATTTTTGAATTACAAACAAAGTGTTTAAATATTAAACATGTTTTCAAAATAGTTGAATAGCTTTTAACATGGAATACTTGCCCTAAACTTCCATATACTGAAAATATCAATTTTCGGTAAAAAGGTACTTTTTTTTTCCAATTTTTTCCTCTTTTTTTTTAGCAGCGAGCATAAAACCCTCTTACCTTTTGTCCTGATTTTTTTTTCTTTCTCTCCTTTTTCATGATGTCAAATTCAGTCACTCATTAAGTTGTGAATACAAGTCCCAATTCACAAAATATTCTACTTTCAAAATATATGGTAGATATAGTAATTGATTAAGTAATTAATCAATTGAATCTTATGTATCTCCACTTCATCTTATCAATTTCCATGTCAAGAACTGAAGATGAGCGGACCTAAGAGAGGAAAACTTAAACTAAACATGAATGACAAGATGACAATATATGTGTATGGGATAAGAAGAATTTGAAATGCCATGCAATAAAAATCAAACCTTTTCATTAAGGATTATACATGGAATATTCATAAAATACTGTACATAATGGAATGACTTGATTACTATTGTAATGCTGCATGCACCATATATTTAGAGAGTCTGTTTTCTTTTTGCCAATCAGGATTTCCTGAGGTTAAAGTTGTGATCTTGGAGTACAGTAGTGAACGGAAAAGTGTATGTATGCACCATGGAGCTACAACACAGATCCATGTATGCACATAGTATTTGCGTCTAGCTCAGAGTTGATATTTTCACATGTTGTTAAACTCACGAAGAGCTTCCAATCCTTGAAATTCACAAAAATAGTTTTAAAAATGCAAAATATATGTTGTGCATATAATACAGTAGTTGACTTTCAAGAAAGTATTTGGAGTTCACAACATCTTGATTGTTTTGTATGCAATTATGACTTTCTCACTTCAATAAATGTGGTATTATCATCAGCTGGTGTAATACATGTTCTGCCTTTCTCTCCTGTAAACCTTCCTTTAAAAAAAAAAAGCTGTACATGCAGAGCCGCTGGAGTTGGCGTGACACCGTCTTCCTCCGCCCACTGGTCCAGGTCATTGCTCTGTACCTCGCCCTCTACACCTGCCTCAGCCGCATCTCGGACTACAAGCACCACTGGAGTGATGTCTTCGGCGGAGCCGTGATGGGTGGCAGTGTTGCCGCGGCGATGGTATGGTGAGAAAGAGGAAAAAAAAGAATCACCAGGGAGATTTATTTTTTAATTTTGAAGGAATGCTGCAATATTGAAAGTGACTTTAATTGGTCTCTTTTCTTGTTTTTTTTTTTTTTTTTTTTTGATGTTTCATTGATTGGAACTCATTTCGGAATTCAAAGTGGAATGCACAATCTAAAATTTACCACACAAGAAAATGCCCATTTGGTTTTCAGGATGTTGTTGTGTGCAATTAAATACAAATTCTCTGTTTACAGAGAAAACACCAAGCAACATTGTTTGTTGGGGGACAAAATGACACAGACTAAGGCAAACTGCTGTAAACTTTTCAGTCTCTGGACAAATTCACCTATTATGATGTTTGCCAAAAATGATGTACTTACTTAAACAAATAAACAAAGTAACAGAATGGAACATTCAAACTCCAACACACATTACAGGAAAAAATGATACATTGCTGCACAATTTGTAAGCAACACATGCAAGGGGATGACAAGAAACATTGTCATCATGACAGCAATAAAATATCAAATTGCATGGGGGAGGAATGAAGGAATTTGTGTCCATTTTCTTTTCAATGCAAACTTTAAAATCTTGATAGTTTGCGTTTGTGACTTCTTTGGTTCTCAATCTCTGAAGTTTTCCCCCATAGGACCTGTGAAACAAATTCTTGTTCTAATTGTCATTTGATGGGTTTTTGTTCACATATCTTCCATTTTAGTTATGGAATGTCTAGCATGATTTCTTGCATGAAATGATTCACAAGAAAATATAGGAGAAAGTCTCACCTAATAAAAGGAATGAAATATCAGTTTTACTACTTTCTTTTAATCACCACTACCTGGATTTTTGTTACAAAATTCTGTGCTGGCATGCTGGTCGTACAATACATAAAATATCCCTTTTTCTGTTGCTTTACCCTAGCATGTATGTTATGTACCTAGGTTCCACTACTATTAAATTCTTTTGTGTTTCCACCTTTATTTTGTTCACCAGTTAGTGATTGAAAATGAAATATATGACCAAAAACAAAACAAAAAAACAACAAATCAACATGTTTTCAGACATTTTCATTTATTACAAATTACATCCATTGTCCTTCTTTATTATGGACAGTGACAAAACTTTTTTTTTTTGAAGATCAGATACATCTAGTTCAGGATTTGTTCACCTTTTAACAATCTGAATGGAAAATCTAGAGCAAGAGCAAGTTGTTACAAATTGTATCTTCTATACATCAATGGTAACAAACTGCCCTTTTATTTGAAACTAATCACATTCACCTTAGAATGATTTGCCTTCTCAATACTCAACTGAAATATCAGAAATACTCTCAGAACCATTTTGATTGCACCAAAAATAATGGTCATTAAAACTGTTAAGTATCATATCTACTAAGTAGGTGAAGAATTATATTTTTCTCAATTTTGAGAACAAATCTACTAATGAAAGAGACTTAGAAAGCAAAATATTGCTCATATGAAAGAGACTTAAAAAGCGAAACATGGATTCACAAATGCTCAATTAGTCTTTTTTCCCCTCAAAAGTTTAGCAAACAGCCTGAGCTGCTGTGAGACGTGCCAGACAAATTTGCAGCATCGTCTAAAGATCTAGAGATACAAGATGACTCAGCAGTGTCTGATTAGACTACAGTGTCTTCATGGAAATCATTTCTAGGGCAGCAAAAAAGATAGAAAGAACCACTCCCCCCCCCCCCCCCCCCCCCCCCCCCCCAAAAAAAAAAGCCCTGAAAATTCCTCCTGATATGCCAAATGCAGGAGATTTGGTCACATCACAGGGTCACATCCATTATCTTTGATCAGCTGGCGCTTCATTGCCATGGCAACAGGGGATGAAGTGATGGAGCTGTCCGGATGATGCGTAGTAGTTGTTGACAGATGCTATCCCAGGTCTGACTTTGAAGTGAGTGGGTCTAGCATATACATCTAAACTCACACCCTTATCTTCATTTCTCTGGAGGAATAATCCTTAATGATGGCGTTCCCTTTGTATATTGGATGTGCCAACAGGGCGGGGGGGGGGGGGGGGGGGGGGGGTATGGGTGTGGCTGGGATGGTGGAGATTTGGAGGGAGTAGGTTCCATGTACAATCAGATTTTGAGAGCTCTTCAAAATGCAAAGCAGTATCTATATTTGCACATTATGATGAACAAAGCTGATTGGGTGTCATTTTGTCCACCACCACCATGTTTGCTTGTCTGCTGTCTCATATTGACACTGATGAATATCCAGAATATACATAGCGCTATTAATTAGTAGTGATATACCACATCAATTTTGCCATTCCTTCTACTCCTTGGTTGATGATTTTTTTTCTCTCTCTTTTTATTCGTATGCAATGATCATGAACTAACAGTGACATATGACTTGCTCGTGTAAATTATGGTACAAAATGAGTGCTTAGCTGCAGATGCATATAATATTTGTCTGTGTTACATTATACAAGGTTCTGCATCCATGCTTGATAAACCTAACCAAGATATAGCAGTAGATGATTTCACACATACTAATGCTTTACTCTGAGATTTGTTTAACTTCTGTATTGCATGTCATCTAGTTGTCTTAATAAGAACCAAAATTGTTTTCTTTTTTCTCTTTATCTTCTTCTCTTTTTTTTTTCTTTTTGACTGTGTAAATCTCATATAATGTTCATAAAATCTGTATTAAAAATATGTGTAGTTATTCAAATGCCTTGGCCTTTATATCATGATCTTCCTCATCATCATCTTTTACCCCTCTTTCCTGTCAGTTGCATACGAAGCCTTGGTATAATTTTGGTATATAATATACAAAATCTTTTGATTTGATATGTTGAAATTGCATTAACAAGGTGGAGTCAAGATTTGTTTGTATGCTGCCAAAAACTACCCGTGCGGAAATAACCTATTTTGATTCAGGGACATTGTTTACTGTGAGGGTGAAAATATATTTGCCATGCCCAAAGTTATTTGGGTCATCACGCACACAAAGCACTCAAAGTATTAGGATCCATTCACAGGGGGTTACAATGAAAATGCCACCCTAACCAAAATTAAATGAAAACATATATATTTGAATAATATGTCAAAATGGTCAGCTTGCCAATAGTTTGTAAACTTGTGAAATACTGCATTTCTTCTTTCTTTCATTCAGGCCTCAATATTGTCCTGTGTATATCGCTGCAATTCTGCCATCAAATTGTCATCCATAAGCTGTTCCTTTGAGGACAAATAAAATCCGCAGCAAGGCATTGACAAATTATTTCCTGTAGGGTGCATTTGTTTATGAGATGAAGGTTCTGTTTGCCATAAGTGGGTGGGTTTACAGTTTGAAGTTAATGGTGCAGTTGAATAATCGGCGTTCACTGTACAGCTATTTCAGCAATCAAAAGTTTGTTGATAGTTTTGACCACAGTTCTCTGTCATAGTTAACCTATGGCATCTCACAAAAGTTACTGATTGCCAGCTCATTGCTAATGCAGCAACAATTAATTGTGCATTCCATGCTTATTTACTTTTATTCAGACACAAGAATTAGTGTAACTAGCATCAGTCACTTAGATTGGTTATATTTGTATACATTTTGATATCAATTTGTGGCTGTAGATCTAAGTTCTGAAATATGAAGCACCAAATGGGTACATGTCACAGAAGTAGGGAGCTTTTAACTGCATAATAAAACGTATTTAAAAAAAATGAAAACAGCAAATCTGGTAGCAATATTGTTCTAAGGCAATGCTCTATTTTATACTCCTTTGGGTAGGACTTGGATATCCTGTGGAATATATGCTTGAAATACCCATTGACGTGTATGTTTGCTGAAACAGAAACTCTTGGATGCCTTATACCATAGATGCTTGAGGCGTGGTAGATGATGGGTTAATATATCTGGGCGTGTCCTCAGGAAGGGTGCCAAAATTCCCTCCTACGAGTCTGTCATCTACCAGGGGTGTGTCCTTGGGAAGCTCCTAGGGTTAAGACCCATTGACAGTCTGGATAAGTTTAACTAGTTCGTTTGGATGGTGGTGGTGGGGGGGGGATCTTTTGAGGGGTGTTTTATGGAAGAAAAAAAGAGAGTATATCCTTGAGAAAGTTAGGAAACTTCTCGTTGTCATCAAAATCTATTTTCAGCATGCTCACAAGTTTTTAGCGTGTATCCTGTTCAACTCTATTTCATTTAACTTACCTCATTCCATCTTCTCTTCTGTACATCACACACCAACTACAAGTATCAGAAAGGCAGTTAGTCAGTGTACTTTATGCTGTCAATACCTTTTGCCTCTCAAACCATTGATATGTAAAAAAAAAAGGTTAGAAAATACTTGTTAGATTGCTGACTGTAGCAGCTTCCCATCAACTTCGTATTGATTTGTTTTTACCCATCATATGCTATAGATGCCAAATATTTGTGGGCATAAAATTATAAGATTCCAGAAATCGGGAAGTAAAAGACTATTTCGCAGTTGACTGAATTCAAGAACATGATTGTAAATATCGTGCTGCTCACGTGCGCTCAGCATGTAGGCATGCATGTGCACATACATGTAGTAGTCTGAGCGTCTTAGTGCAACTGCTGCCTGCCCATATTTCATGTACATTGCTTGCATACTCTGATAGTACTTATGCAACAAGAGGGCAGTATTTTGTTGGTTTGTTAAATTATTTTTTTTAATAAAAAAACTCACAGAAATACAAAGTATACAGCATCTATAGCATACTCTCTATTCCATTACCACGTCTTCCTTTCTGCTAAGCACATTTAAAGGATCTCCTCTTCCCTTATTTGTCACTTTACTGTTCTTTATCTTCTATCCACTGTCCATGTCATCACTTTATTTCTTCTCTGTTAATTTCATTCAGCTTACTAGTTTCATGAATCAGCCTGAAGAACCAAGTTATTGAGTACTTACAATTGCATAATGAACATGTTAAATTTTTCTCATTGCATTGGTATGCCTTCATATGCATTATCTTGATGTAAGAAACATAAGAGCACAATTTTTCTAGAGTACCGGTATGAATATATTCAGAGATTATAAATGAAAGCTTATGAAATGTGCTTATGAAATGAAATCTTTCTTAGTTACCTCAATACCAGCAAGACTTCACACAGCTTTGATAGTAATACTCGCATGGATGCATTTGTCAGTATGAATGTAAGCATTTATATAAAGTCTAAATTTGATCTATTTCTTTTTCTTTACCCCCTCCCCCCGCTTTCTCATGCACTCCAATCTCTCCCTACCTATCTACACTCTGCTTACCTATGTATTATCAAAACCAACCCCACCCTCACTAAAATTACTGCACCCCATTCTCCTGTGCATTCTACCACCTATTCTTCACTCTAATACTCTCCTCACCCCACCCATCGTTCTATTTTTAATACCCTCTTCCAATTTTACCCTATCGCACCTAACCCCCTCCCCAATCCTTTATCCATTCAATTCCATCATACTCTTCCTCCCTGTATCCCACTCATCCTCCATCCATTTAACTATCCCCCAATTCTGTCCCCCTCTCTCTCTGCTCCACCCCAACTTGCCCCACCTGTAATCCTCAACCGACCCATCTCATACTTCTCTGCCTGACCCACATGGCCCCACCCTTTCTCCATTGCAACCTCCCTCTATCCAAACCCTTCTCCCTCTACCATTCCTCCTCTCCCCCTAACACTTGTTACTTTCATCCATCCCACCAACAACCCTCCTCCCCCACCACCTCCCTCTCTCCGTGCCCCCTGCCCCACCCCACCCCAGGCATTTGGAGTCTCAGATCTCTTCCAGCCAGGCAGCACCCCTGACAATCTCTCAGGGGGGCGGGGCCACGACCTCGTCTTTATGGAAATGAACCCACGCAACCGGCACAAAACAGACGGCCTGATGTAAACCTGAGTTTAACATCGCTGCCAGAATGTATTTCATATTCTTTCTCCATATACTTCGTTCTTTTTTGGCAATTTATGGCAACTTCTAATTCATATCCAGTCTTATTCATATTATTTTTTTTTTCATGTGTCTTTTTGTGTTTTCATAAAGCTGCATTTCAGATATTGGATGATTGTTAAAGAGATGTCCTATCATTATTCAAGGAATCATCTTAATGTGCCTGACACCAACAGGTGATCATTAAAAAAAAAAAAATACTGCCCTTAAATTATTTTTCGAGGGGGAGGGAAAGCAGTTGATCTGCTTCCCTAACAATTTGCATACTCTTTAAAAGAAAAAAAACTGAGAATATAACAGAATCAACTGTGATCGTTCTGAAGCTTTAATGTAAAAAGTGATCTTTTCTCATAAAGAGTATGACTTATCATATGAACTACTCATCTTAATCATGTTTTCCCTTTTTTATGAGAATATCATTTTTAAGTGTTATCACTTTCCCAAATTTACCATCACCCACTGGGTTATCAGTTGATGTCCCAATTGATGTGAAGGAATATTTTCTTTTAAAACTTTTTACATTACCATACTAATCGGTGCCTTTGATATTTGCCACAAAATGTTTTTGGTAATGCTTAATGGGATTTTAGCTGGTGATGTATATTCTGTAGGTTGGTGAGATGTAAAATATATGTCCCTTCTTATGAGTCACTGTCAGATATATTTTAGGAGGTAAGCATTTTATTCCAATATGGAACATCTGCTGTCTGGTATAGGTTCAGAGTCTCAGTAACGTAGAAGAATTCTGTCTGTTCTCCTCACCAAACATGCATAATCTGAAAAATGTTGATAGTGAAATTGAAATCTGTCAAAACTTGGCAGAAATTGGAATAAAAAATGTGAGTTTTATTCATGGGAATGTATTTGTAAGCTTTATATTTAGCATACCAGTAGGTGTGGATTCACGTGTGTACATTGAATACTCACTTGTATTAAAGCCATGATGGTTGTACAGGTGCAGATGTGTAGAACACAAATGCATCTTTGCCATGATGAAGCCTGAAAGGTTCCAACTGCTGAAATAACTTCTTACAAAATTATGATGACATTTCCACAGATGTGAACACTGTTTAAGGTGCTTTTCTTTTTGTTGTGGATTAGTGCAATAAACAAAACATTTATTTTTTTAAAGCTGCAAATGTTCCACGTGCATGTCATCTTGCAACTTTTAATACAAAAGACTGTTTGTATACATAACTTGTCCTTGATTGCTGTTGAGCAATGTGTGTTCATGTCTCCATCAGAGTCATAAGCCATTGATATTAAATGTGCAACAGGCATCAGTGCATCTTTGGATTTCTATATGTGATTGTTGTTAAAAGATATATGTGTGAAATATGCTGATAAGCACGAATCCTAAAAGAAAGCAAGGACATACTTCTATCATGGTTTGTTTGACACGTCACATTGTTGGTCATATTATTCACACTTGTAGGAGAATGATAAAGCTCATTTGCTATTTTTGTCCGTGGAGATCAGCCATGACAAATAATCCCTGGAGCATGAGAGAGGAAGGGTTAATACCTTAATGAGAGGGGTCACATACAGCCACCATGTCAGACAGGTGTTTAAGGAATTGGACCCTGGTAGTCTCCCCCCTCTGGGGATGTCTCCGCTGGCCCCTGGAGGCGGTTTGGGTAACATTTAGCCTCACATCCTGTTGTCAGTGATAGCGGCACCTGCTGTCCAGTGGAAAGCATGCATGTGCAATATTATGTGCCCGGGCAAGCCACAACCTCGAGGTGAGCCCCACTCACACTTGCAACATAAGACAATTCTTTTTCAGGATTGCACTCATGCTAGGCTTTCTGTATGAACTGGGACATCACCACACCCTTGGGCATTCTCGTACTGGACCACTCATGTGGACCATACCTAACTCAATCTGCTCTCTTATAATAAATCTCGAGACTACTTTAAAAGCCGTAGGTCACAGTATAGTGGTACACTGTATATATTATACTAAGTGATGCTGTTCACATTGTTAAAGTAATTTTTGAGATCAAATGCCAATGGTATGTCTATAAATGAGATGTACCATTGCGTCAGTCTTGAGAATTCCTGCACAGAATGTTCGTATTTTGCAAGTGTGAATAGGGTCAGATTTTTGCTAGGATTAGCTTACATTGTGTCTGAGCTTTGTCTCTGCTTCCTCTCTCTTCCCTTTGTGGTCCTTCTTGTCCGTACGGCAAGTGACACCAAATGTCATACAAAAAGCAGCTAAAAATGATACCCCTTGTTCCGTAGATAGGTTTATGAAACCGCAAATTCCGCTGCTAAATCTGCCGCCATTGTTTCAATCATCCTTCCTTAAACCATGGGACGAACAGCCTCCCAACATCGTTACCCGAATATCTTCAGGCAACAGCATGTGACATGAATGTAATGCATCTGCGGTACACCTGGGCTGAAAATATTTGGATTTTTCTAGATGTGGCATACACTTGCATCATACTGATCGACAGGTGGTAGAGTAATCCAGTGCCAGTGACTTTTTGGCTCAGTCAGTAAAATGTGGTCGGCAGGTTCAGCTATTTACCCCAACAATACAAAACTACGGCTTCAGATGTTTGAGTGTGTCTATATTATGGTGAGGTCTTTGTCAATGCAGTTATCAGAGTATGATAAATGTGAATGGCCCAAAGTATGCCCAGAATGATAAGAAACTGTCATGTGAATTTCAAATAGGGCTTGATGAAAGATTTCCATGTACAGAATGACATAAATCATTACCTGTCCAGCAGAAGGACCCTAGCATGAAATTTCTATCCCAGAATCAAATTTTGGTTCATGACATGATTCAACAGAGTTTTGAAAGCTCTTTCATATGATGTAACCATAATTTTTTTTTCAGTGACTTTTTAAGTGCAAGATTTAGGGCCCTTCTTCCAGGAAGGCGAGAAAATGGTCTCTGCACATTGTTGAATCTCAATGCTTTCATGATACTATTGCCAAAATTTGCAAGTGAGGGGATGTACCGTGTTGGAAGACTCATATTGGCAAGGTGCTTGTTATGTAACATTGAAGAGAAAATATACGAGCCAGCTGCAATACTGGCTGTCAGTGGATGTTTGCCGTAAATAACTTTCCCCTCGCTCTTCGTGCATTGGCAGGGAATGATGTCTACTCGATGCGATTCCCCGTCTGAGATGTGTAGGAAGGGGATAGGGCGGAGAGGAAGTAGGGAATTTAGTCGAAAACCTGTCTGGGATTTTCCCTCGGCTCGGCCGGCTCTTGGCAAAGCTTATCACGCATTACCAGTCTGACTCTGTCTGTCTTCTCTCACACCTTCTTTCTCTCTCTCTCTCTCCATCTCTATCTCCCCCTCTTTCTCTCCCTCTATCATGTCTTTCTTTTTTATATATCTTTCTCTATCAAAGCTTTCTCTATCATATGTTTCTCTGTCATATGTTTCTCTGTCATATGTTTCTCTGTCATATGTTTCTCTATCATATCTTTCTCTATCATATGTGTCTCTGTCATATCTTTCTCTATCATATCTTTCTCTATCATATATTTCTCTATCATATCTTTCTCTGTCATATCTTTCTCTATCATATGTTTCTCTATCATATGTTTCTCTATCATATGTTTCTCTGTCATATGTTTCTCTATCATATCTTTCTCTTTCATATATTTCTCTATCATATCTTTCTCTGTCATATCTTTCTCTATCATATCTTTCTCTATCATATGTTTCTCTGTCATATGTTTCTCTGTCATATCTTTCTCTATCATATCTTTCTCTATCATATGTTTCTCTGCCATATGTTTCTCTATCATATGTTTCTCTGTCATATGTTTCTCTGTCATATCTTTCTCTATCATTTGTTTCTCTGTCATATCTTTCTCTATCATATCTTTCTCTATCATATGTTTCTCTGCCATATGTTTCTCTATCATATGTTTCTGTCATATGTTTCTCTGTCATATCTTTCTCTATCATATATTTCTCTGTCATATCTTCCTCTATCATATCTTTCTCTATCATGTTTCTCTGTCATATCTTTCTCTATCATATCTTTCTAGTTATATCTTTCTCTATCATATCCTTCTCTGTCATACGTTTCTCTGTCATATCTTTTGTTGTCATATCTTTCTCTACATATGTTTCTCTATCATATCTTTCTCTATTATATGTTTCTCTTACTCTTGCTCTGATACTTCGTCCATCTTTCTTCTGATGTGTCGTAGTATGCCTCTGTTGCTGTTTTTTTAGATACATGTGTACATTTATTTCTCTCTCTCTCTCTCTCTATATATATATATATATATAATATATATATATATACTTATATGACTGTCTTTGCTCAATTTCTCTAGCAGTGCTGTTAGTCTCTTCTTTTCTATTACTATCTTTTCCACTTTGTAGTGTTGGCTGATAAAAGCAGCATGCCAGGGCACCATGCAATATTGTCTGTCTGCTGCTTTACAAATGCAACAAAAAATATTCATTACTATAAAATGTGTATCATAATTCCTTGTGATAGCTTTATCTCCACTGGAAAGTGCTTAGAGCAGGCTTCTTTGTTAGTTTTGTTCACTTGTTTATGTGCCTGATGCAAATATGTGTGGGATATCATTCAGATTTTCACACGTTTTTATGGTGAATGCAATGGTATCCCCAATAATTTTCAGTCTCATTGACAATGATGGAGGTCCATGTCTTAGAGGCGATAATGTCTTTCTGATCCCTGGGATTTTTCTAAAGGACTTTGTGGAAAAGAGTAAACCTAATGATAAGGACATGTACAGCTGTCTTGTGGATTCAAAGGTTGTAAATACTCAAAAGTAGTCATCATCTTCTTTTTCTTTTTTTTATGTCATGTACATGTATCAAAAGTTTATGAATGTACAGAATGCATGGTCTAGCTGTTTGCAATAGAAGATCAAGTTTTATTGATGTCTCATGTTGATAATGGAGAGAGGGGATGGGAATGAAGTGACAAGTCAGTATGGCATTTGTTCAAATATTTGTCGCAGATGTCCAGATGTCGCACGACTCCACTATCACCAGCGGTTTGCCTGGTGCAGAGTTTGCCATCCAGCAGGTGTATATTGTGTATGGACATTTTGAAATAGGTGCGATGAATAAGATCATATTCATATGGGGAACTTTATAGTTTATCTGCATCTGCTGACTTGATACTTCCTACCTATCTCCACAAATCACTGTATTTCCAAGATTGTTTGCCCAAAGGTCAATTTTGTATGCTTGATTTTATCTCTGCATTCCCATTTTGTACATTAATGTGACACAGAGTTAATGAAACAAAGTTATTGAGTAATATCTGAATCTAACAGAAAAATAATTGAAAACAGGATGATTAACTTAAATGTGCAACATTCTTTCATAATAATACAACATGAAGATGAGCACGCGTCATTTCATGCAAATTCAAGATTAAGAATCTCACATTCTTGTGGTTCAAAAAAAAAACACAAATCAAGCTAATCTAAGCATAATCAAAATACATGAGACGATTATCATAAGTGTTGAAGGGTATATTCTAGCTGTGGCTGTTTTGTAAAACAAACAAAGCTCTTTTGTGAACATTGATGGAATGCTGATGTCCATGATCGCTGTTATATAAAAAGATTTTTTTAGATATACTGTAGATGAGATAAATAGTTCACCATGATACTTATTTTCCACATGAAAGTGTAAAAAGTGTCCTCTTTTATTGTTAAATGACAGTAGCAAGCAGCCGTTTCAACCTCTAAACTCTAACACCAAATAATGTAGAACTTAATTAGAAAGGGTTTCTAGAATTTTTTCATTGCTTGTTGGCTCTTTTTACTTCTGAGCCTTTCCTTGTGTTAAAGAACACACAGTTAATGAAGTTTATGATACACAAAGTAAAATGATGGTGTATCAATCTGATAATTGTATGTATTGACACAAAGACTTGCAACTTATGTGAAAGATATTTTTCTATCATGCTAGGTTAATTGGATGTAGCAGCATGTTATTACAGAGAACCTAGAAGATGTGATTGTATAAGTTCTAGTTCTTTTGTTTTACCAGAAAAGAAAAATTGTGTTGCATGTTGAAAAGACAGAGAATGTGTAATGATTTAGAACTTTGCTTATCCTTCATCTGTTATATACCTTCAGCTTTCTTACAGATAACATTACAAAAATGTTTCAAAATTAAAAGTAAATGATCAGAGGACAGTATTTCCCCTGTGTTTGTATTGTAAGTGTGTATACCAGCCATGATACTTTGTGTTAATGATGTTTTGTCAGTGTCAAAGTAATCATTAGTAATTGTGTTGTTGTTTTTTTCCAAATCAGATATTGCATTTGTAAATACATGTACAAGCAGTATAACCACCATTAAATATCATTGTAGTGTACATTTAACATCAGTGTTTGTGCGTGATTCAATTTTATTGTATGTGTGTAGTTCTCTCTGTCTCATGCTCATTGCAGAAAAAAAAAAATTGGTTTGCTAACATATTCGATTTACTTGCATACCTTATATAATTATGACAAAGTTATTATGACACAGCATTTTATTACAAATAAAAAAGAAACTGCCTGACATAGCATCAACCAAGGCATGCAAAGTTGATTTAGCAAGTCATGAAATGCATAGTGTATGTATAAATGTTGATGGAATTATTTGTTAATCAAAGGAATATTATCCATAAATTTTATTATATTCATAAACCAACCTTTTGAAATATAGATATGAAAATATATTTTAGTACGAGAATATCTTAGAGAAATGCATACTTTCCTTTGCCCAGTAATTTGATTTAAATATCAAGCTGATTCAGGGGAGATATGAAATCAGCAAAGCTGACCCGCTTTCTCCGACTGTACTCGAAGGGCGTGCCCTGATGACAACTTGTATGACGTAGCTCTGACGCTGTTCTCTGATTGGCGCGTCGAGAGTGCTAAGAGATCGAGGCGATCATCGTGTCTCGTTCAATCGTTCATCACACTCTAACGAAAGTCACGCATGCATCGTGACAAGGCATCACCGTGAATAAATGATTCTGTTCTCTACACTTCACGTATGCTTAGAGTTTGAATGAGGTTTACTGGGATATAATCTTTCTCATTATATCAATACATTCTAAGTGTTTGAGAACTTCGTGAGATCGTACTGACAAGTATAAAAAGCAAACAAAATAGTTTGGGTAAATCGTTTGGAAGGAAGAACAGAGCAAATCTTTTACGGATTATGTTATTGGTTTTCAGAGGGTTTCGTTTTTTCAACACGGCTAAGGGGGTGTTGTAAGAAAGTTGCAATCAATTGCAAGTTACAGTCGATTCTGTTGCAAGAAAGTTGCATAACTTTGCGATTGATTACAAGCTCCCTGAATTCTTGCAACGGAAACTTGCGATTGATTGCAAGTTGCAATTACTCCATCTATTGCAAATTTTGCAATAGATATTTGGGTATTGATTGCAACTCGGCTTTCTTGCAACACCCCATACGAGCTGTTTATGTACAAAGCCACACAAAATGCCTTGCATTCTAATAGTAGGCTACTTGCAACTGAGCAAAATATCTACAACACGGATATTGCATACATAAACACCGAAAAACTTACGAAGTATAACATAATGTGGGACACAAAGATGAGAGAACTCATGAGCACGATCCAGTTTGATGACAGTCGTTAATGTGCAAGGCTCGGTGGAAAAGATCGCATACTCTCAGTCGTGATTCGTGAGGTTGCTGGTTCGAATCCCCTGGCTACTGCAGCGGTCAGGTCCCTTACAGGCAAGACACTTTATCCTCATTGTGTAGACCTTTAAAGGGGGCTTAACGCTGCCATTCCGATCCCTTGGTAGCTTGGTCACTCATGCAGTGGCCACGTCAAGATGAATCCCAACGAATTTAATCCAAACTAGAGAATCCATGTTATGTTACCAAACTTGTGACCACGGAGCATTTCCCTTGAGATTTATCCAACCGCACAGAAGATCTCGAAGCGAAAATAATTTTCACGGCATAAATAATGTTTGATCGAAATATAATCACCCCGTTCTTGTTGCCACTATTTTGCTGCGGAAACAACCATCAGCTTGGCAGACAGGATGCCTTGTTACTGTTCTGACGTGGCATGGACAAGCAGTATAGATCAAACCTCAAATAAACCAGAAAGCAGTGCGTCTTTTGTTTCCAACTCTTATGACAATATCTATACAACAATATGCATCCCATATATATCTATGACATTAAGGGTCAGAAAAAAAAGACCCCACAATAGCTTAATTTAGCATAGAGAGGTTCCTCTATTATGATTGCGCTCAAGGCAAAATCGAAAACCAAATACTTTTGTTTCTCAGTGTTCTAGAGATCCAAGTTAAAAGAAGAACATATCGAAGATAATGATTATTACGGTATTACATGCTTAATCAAGAAGCGTTTACTAGACGCGTTACTAATTAGACAAACATATAGCTGGAGGGCGATACTAGCACTTTCCCTCGTACAGAAGCAATACGAACCGTAACGTTTACGTGTAAACCTTAGAACAGGTGCGATATGATTATCTGTTGTTGCTTGGCAGCCTATTGTTATCAGAAGTTTATTTTCCCCCATTCGATGATAAATAAGGACGCATGGTCTGAAACAGAAAGAGGACTCGGGCTATCCAATCCAGCGATCCAAACGGTACAGCTTCTAGTCCCGAACACGTCATTTCGTCAAATTTCCTAATTAGAGAACGAGGCGCGGAAGTGGTCATTAAGCCCCCTAATGCGGCTCACGAGCATGTGGAACACGCGAATAAAACTGCCACGCTCTTTTACTCGCCACCTGACGTCTGTTTTCGACCATACATGCCATCCAGCCATAAAGGTGTATTTTTGTAGGACGCGAAGTGCTAACTATAGACGATTCGTGAAGCGAGCGAATTATGACATGATTCAATTTAAAAATTTACCACCGTTCTATTTTCAGATTTTGCGGTTTGGGGCACCTAGAAGAGAGTGTCATTAAAGACCCCCTCCCCCTCTTTGTGTGTGTGTGTGTGTGTGTGTGTGTGTGCCTGTTATGTCATGTATCCCTTTCAGGTTCAGAGCATGGCAATATAATATCTATATCTATTAATATGTATATAAATTAGGCCTATAGATGAATGTTGAAATAAAATGGTGAGTAAGCAATCATCAGTAATATGCAGCATTTAACATTTGTCACTATGAATATAATATGAGAAAAGTGTAGTTACAGAGGAAGCCTATGCGACTCATGAAATATGAATGAATTAATCAATATGTCGTAACACTAATATACAATATCATGTATATAAGTCTAAGGCAACCCTCAATGAAAAGATGAACCCCGATCGTGGTTCTGCGCTCTGCACGTCGGTGAAAAGTCAACAGAAGGTGAAACCTTGTACAATCTAGAGTTTATTGAACGACTCGGATATTCAAGTAACCTTGCCTTGCAAGACTCAAACATGAAGACTGAATCCAATTTTACTCTCTTCAAGTCCTGTCAATTCAAACCAGTTAGATTTTTAATCCGAAAACAGTGCCATATCACTTTCAGAGCTGTAGCTTTAGATGGCGCTGTTGCATTTACTAATCTTGAAACCTTCTAATACAATCATGTAGAGTGCAGTGGGATAGGAAAGCCACGGAAGTTCAAATCACGTGTCATAAATCATTCCTGATTTGGCAACAAGCCTATAATACAACGAAAACATCTTTCATGGATATATCTTATTATCCCATGACAATAAGTCATTATGTTTTAATGCCAAGTTTGAATTATTTTGCTCGTGAAAGAAGTCTTGAGAATGATAATTAAGTTCGTTGAAGACTCACCCGCATCATAATGAATCATTTTTTCGATATCACTGAGTATGCGCTAGCATCAGTGCTCAGAATTACATTCATGTCAATGTTTTATAAAGCAATCATTTTCCATCTCTGATTCACAAACACGCCACATGACAGTGGCGGATCCAGAGGGGGGCGCAACCGGCGCACGCCCCTCCCCTTTAATTTTCATTAAAAACAAAGAAAATAAAAAGAAAAATATGAAATGAAACCCGGAAGTGGCACCAGAAATATTAGTCACGCCCCCCCCCCCCCCTTTACAGAATTCCTGGATCCGCCCCTGCATGAGATAACATCCTGCTATTCTGAACTTTCATTATAATATCTTTATCTGCTCATCTCTATAAGTTGTAAACTTTGTCAACATTGATCGGCACCCCCATTTGACAATCCATAATTCACTCTGATTGTAACAAATAGATAATTATCTATTTCATAGTACAATAGCTTTAATCTTGTTTCCCTGAAAATGAAGCAAATTGACGTGATAAAATACAATAGCAAGAATTTTGCAGAGAGAACATCATATAATAAAAAGAGAAAATCTTATGCCTGTATAGGACCGTAACCATTCATGAATGATTTGATTGGAAATATAAATCTGATGTTCACGAACTTTTCTGACGAATATCGATTCACTGAATAGAGAATATCTATGCTCAAATTAGAACCAATACCTTCGTATGGAGATAAAAACGGTTTGTTTTCTACAATTATTTGCTGTGGTATTTTTCTTGAAGGGAGAAGGGGAGTTATGAACTAAAAGTTAAACGTTACCTGAAAAATAATAAAAGATTCTTTGTTATGATTTTCGGAAAAGAAACTTTTCAACGAGTCAAGCATGAACTAAAAAACATATTATCAATCATGCAACTTTGATAGTGTGCCGATTATTGCCTTCTATAATATTATGGTTTTATGTCCTAGTTGATGAACACCAGCTGCTCTAGGCCTAAGGCTTACATGGACCCCAAATACGGAGAGGGGATGGGATGGGTAGCTGCAGTCCCTATAACCCGCCAATTTTGGCTGCAACAAAAAAACACACAAACAAGCAAACTTACAAACAAACAAACAAACAAAAAAAACGCACCAAAATTACATTTTGGATTTAGAAACAAAAAATACATTTAAATTCTGGAAAAAGACCATCAACAAACCATGCTTAAACCAAAGATTCGCCAAGGCATCAGAATATATATATATATATATATATATATATATATATATATATATATATATATATATATATAATTATGTATATATATGATATTTCCAGGAGCATTAATGTCTGTAGAGGATGGACCCTGGACACATCCAATTTAAAAACCGTTCTGCGGCCTGTGTTTTAACTATTATACCAACGTACTCTCTCCTCAGCCAGTATCATTTTCAGTTTTTCAAACTCGTGGTTGGTTACTGCTGCATAAATTACTAATATCGATATTCCTGTGTAACGTTCCGAATATTTGTCACACATTGACTATTTCCGTTGACCCTTCGCTTCCCGAGTGGATCCCCCCCCCCCCCCCCCTGTTATCAGTATATGAGTATACTATAATGAATGCATTCTCTCTTACAAAGTGTAGCACCTGAAAGCTGGACACTATTAATTAGATAAAAGAGCTCCCAAGTGCTTAAATGCTTAAATTCAGGTTCAGTACGTATCAATTGTCGAATGAAATGTAATAGAATGTGCTGTACAGCGTACATATCTTCAGACCAAGTGTTTCAAAAGGATACACATCTTGTGATTTTTATTTTTGTTAAAAAGTGGTTTATAAGCCTATAATCTACTTAACCCTCTGCGTACCACAGTAATCTCCTGTCCATGGTATGTGTGTGAAATAGGCTCATGTGCACATTTTGACTCACTGGCAGATAAAGGGTAAATAACAGCTCGGATTTCTCTTTAACTTTACACCGATTTATTGCTTTTTCTTGTCAATACTGTTAAATCCTCATCTTATTATCGAAAGGACACAGTCCTGAACCATTTCCGGGGGGGGGGGGGGGGGGGGGGTGTGGGTTATAATACACTCCATCCTGATGGTGCGTGGATCTTGAAAGCGCATAAGGTAAATCTAATCTTGAAAAGCTCCTCAAAGGAACAGCATCAGGTTAGAGTTAAAGTCGTTTTGCTTGGACAGGAAAAGCACAAGTGAGAGCGACTCAATGATTCAACTGATTCAACCGAAACAGGGTCAGTCAACAGAACGAAAAATAAGATAAAGAGAGGGTGAGACAGTGAGAGGGAGAGAGAGAGAGGGAGAGAGAGAGAAAAAAAGAATCCTTCAAGTTTCAAGAATGTCCAAGTGACCGGAATGGTTGCCCGCATTTATCCTTCCGTTGAAACCACTGACTTGTTCAGCCGTATCATGCAAATCGGGATCTCGCCAGCACCTACAAAAGCACATGGCACACACCCACACACATATACACACAGCAGGGAATAATTCTTACCATTGTATATAGTTTCTCTAGAGCTACACACAACTGCAGGGACCATCAATCGTTCTGTCTGTCGTCGTACTGAGCAAGTCCTGGATTCTACGTTCAGTCTTGCCATTTTAAAGTCTTTAGTTTAAACTTGGCTATTCAACACTTTACTCCCAGGGTATACAGTTCATACGGATGCTCGGACCGTTATGTTTTGTTAACATTCCTATTGCGGAATGTTCTTGTCGTCATGTAGGTATACTAAGTAGGCTACTTAGTAATCCAAGACACGGACCTTTAGGGATGTCCATATAGGAGCGGTCAGGTATACAAAACAGTGCGACTCCGGAGTAGAAAACTATCCCTTTTTTTATCACTATCTTGCAATCGTATTCCCGCTACCCAGCATTTTGAGATGTTGTCGTCTGCAACTGTTGGCGCCATGTTCGTGGGCTCTTCACTGGCCTTCTCGCTGCTCAACGCGGCTCTGAGGAAGAGTCCGCCAGACGAAAAGTTCGTCGCCCCGGCCAAGAGACACAAATGGCGGAACGAGGTGTGCTCGCTGACACACGCCGTGGTCGTCGCCTTCGGAGCCGTCCACTGGTAAGCCCCGGGGAGTTTTAATATCGTTGCGAAAAGAATACCCACGAGTTCATTGATACAGCTTCACAATCATTAACAGAAGGGGATCGAAGAGTTCCTTTTGTACCCCCCCCCCCGATAAATTGAAAAAAAAAGAAGAAAATATATTTTGTTACAAAACACATTTATATAGGTAGGAATTTCATGTAAGAAGAGCAGGTTAATGGAATGGCTCGTATCTATGGTCCCGGGAATGAAACATCCATAAATTTGAATGCATTACGAAAACGGCCTATATGGACATCCGGGTTGGACATAAATGTAATAATAATGATAATAATAATAATAATACATACAATTTATATAGCGCCGTTCTCCACTTTGATTAAATGCTCAAGGCGCTTTACAATTGTACATCAAAGCAAACAGACTGAAGATAAAGTACATCATCGTAATGATGTACATAAACTCTCAAACAACTCTGGTCGGGTTACTTTCAATGGGTGCGGTCAACAGTTAAGCATGCAGATTTAGGTGTTTCTGGGTATGTGTTGTAAGACCGTGGTTAGACCAATACTTGTCATTTCTGATGATCAAGTGTTCATCTCCAAATTGTAAAGTTACTGTCTGGAATAACTGGCAGAGTTTGTTTTAACTAACCATTCCAAAAGAAAAGACAGAACCCAACAGAGGAAAGCTAAGACATTGATTATAAATCGACACAATAGGCTAGGGTTGGCGATAAATCTGTGGTTCATTGTAGACTTTAATCCTTTCACTTGTGTCAATTTCTTATTACCAAATTCAGCTGTTCAATCGTATTAAAAGCTGTACGTGAAGTTGCGGGTGTTTTGTTCAAGTGCAGTTGAGACTCAAATCCTATCTGGATGGTCATCGTTGAAGTTATTCAGCTATGGGTAACATTCTTGTTTAATACTTTTTACAGCAGAAGAATGTAATTTTCGTTAGCTTTTTGAACGCTGTAAATCAATGGAAAATCATGAGGTAATGACATCATTATTTAAACATTTATGAACAATATACATTTAGAATATTTATGCAAAAATAAGCGAATCTTTACAACATCATAACTTCCTTGTTTCAATCCGATTTAGATTAAAATCCGATTCAGATTAAAAGAATTGCATTGATGTGCTCGTAAAGTTATTGTTTCTCTTTTTTCTGTCTTAAAAATCAAGCTATTTATGGTCCGTGCAGAAAAAAATTATTTTCAGGTTGTGTATACAAGTGGTACTCAGACCATGTGCTTGTAACAGTTTTTTATTTCTTTATCATTCCTAAGAGCATTAGTCACCATGCATGATGAAAACCTCTTGTAATGAGCATACAATTCTAAGAGGAATTCAAAGGTTATTTGATAAAAATCGGTTTTGAAATGGCTGAGATATCACAAAATAAAGTACAACAAAGTGGTCCTAATAAAAGGTATAGGTCCCATCTTTTGTTAGGACCTCTCTTTTTGAGGATATCTCAGCCATTTCAAAACCATTTTTCATCAAATAGACTTTGTACGCTCTTTCATATTTCAGTTCCGAAGAGGTTTCTCATTATCTCACAAAACAAGTTGAAAAACCTAAAGCCCCATCTCAACCAAAACTATACCATCCCTTTAAAAGAAGAAGAAGGAAAAAAAAGCCCGTACCACGAAGAAAGATAAACTTTGACTGCAATGGGGAATAAAACCTTTATAAAACCAATGAGAATATCAAAACAGATCCGTGAATATTAAAACGAATCAGACAGACACGTAATATCGAAGTTATATATAGGATAATATTGAATGATCCCGCCTTACCATCACATCTTGAAGGGCGAAATGTTTCAACATTTGCTCTCCAAAGATACATTTTCTTTCTGACCTTACCCGAGATTACTATCACTTAGTGTATACCTGCGTAAGATATCAAGTAAGTAAACCCATCACGTTGGTATATTTGTGTGCAGAACTCGAATCATTTAGGAAGTGACGTCATGGTCACGTGATGAAGACGACTACTTCTACTTCCAACAGAAGATGACTTGGTTTGTGGTACAAATGTATTTCCATATCTCATATTCCTTCATACTTGTCAGATTTCCCTAATCTAGTTCTCTGTCGTCCTTCTTGTATGACACCGCGTGCCTAAATAAAACTCGCCGATCTGCTGCTCGAATCTAACATCGTTACTTATTGCAGTAAATGGATGCCTTTTCTGATCACACGGAGTGTCTGAAAGTGTTCTGGCATGGTTTGTTTGCACTTTTTTTTTTACCAGCACAGGCACACCTATCTCAATACTCATATTCAGTGTGAAGCATTTAACTTTTTCTGTCCAGTCGGTAACATATTTGTGTATGCAATGTCAATGGCATTTTAAGATTGCTTTGCAGGAGGGGATTAATGTTCTTTCTTCGTGTATCTAGTACTACTATATAAAATACTGGTTAGTCCTGATATAAATCCAGCAGCTCCCAACCGATTGCTCAGAGAGTAGACAGAGGGTTGTTCAGAATTTTTGTTTGATTTGTTGTTTATTTTGTGGTGTTTGCGTTTTTGTGTCACTTAAAACATTTTTATGAAAGGGCGGGAATGTTAGAATGAATGCATAAAAGGAATGCACAGCCATGTGAACTGGGCATGATTATTTGTAGCACATGCCTGGTGTCAATAACAATAGCCTAAAGACATTGGAATGTTATATAAAAAGCTATCTGAATCTTAACGTCTAGACACGACATGAGTCAGATTATTCGCTATCTATATCATGGCAGCATATATCCGGAATGATGATCTGACTACATTTCAATGCAGTACATATGAACGTATACATTTCGATCTACTTGGTGCGCGCCTATATCACAGATCAGCATGACTTCGTGTGTAATATTGCTAACTTTGATGGCGAAGTAACAAAACAGTATGACGAATTTGACCCCTACCATCAAATTGCCCTTCGAAAATTGCGAATGCTAAATTCATCCCGCACACCCATGCATACCCACAAACTGAGTTAGTGTATGTATATGATACCATTTACTATCATTTGTTATCTGCATTTTTCAAAGACACGTTGGGAGGCTCGTTTTCTAGGCGGTTAGTTCGCTCCCTCTAGTACGAGACCTATAAAAAAAAGGTGAACAAAAAGGCAGGTACAATAGTTTTATTTCCCCGCACTCTACGACGTCCTTGGTAAGTTTATTCATTTCCAGAAGAGTGTAAAAAGACGAGAGAGCAACTAACCGTAATAATAAATACTGGTCCCTGGTGAAGGACCCCATCCCTTCTATTTACGGTATCGTGTTCTAGACTCACTTGAATGGATTTAGGGGATATTTCTTTAAAAATCTAAATATGAGTACCAAGGAGACACGACCTCAACGCATCGAAAAGTCTGAACAAAACACAATTCAGAAAATCTTCTCGAACTTTTACTGACCTCTGGTTTTAACCTGACAAGAAAGCATACTTCACCTGCCCCCTGAATAGAAGAAGTGAAACAGACTACACAATTTGAAAGGGAATGGGGAAGATAGTGGCGGATCCAGAGGGGGCACTTATCTTTCGTTAAAAACAAAAGAAATGAAAAGAAAGAAATGAAATGAAACCCGTACTGTGGCACTAGAAATATTAGTTGCCCCCCCCCCCCCCCCCCCCCTTTACAGAATTCTTGGATCCGCCCCTGGAAGAGAAGGGAGTGGGGTTGAACCCGTCGTTCCTCCACCACCAGCGGGGTTTGGACCAGAAATGCTGGATCTCAGAAGCTCTATACGAACAACCATTCATGAGCGCAAGATGATGGTGATAATGACGGTGATGGTGAGACCAAAAGCAACAAACTCCATCTTTCAGAAAGCAACATGATATCAATTAGGAACTGGAGCACGTTCCCAGAAACTCACCAAGACACGCCAAAGACTGGGCAACTTCTTCAACCAGAGAGTATAGTCACTCTTTTACTGACCTCTTATGCCCAGTCCAAAGACTGGGCATAAGAAACAACTTTTTCAACCATAGAGTAGTCTAGAGAGTTGGAGCAAACTCGCAGAAGATGCAGTGTCCAATCACCGACACTTTTCACATTCAGTGACATTCAAAGAGAAATTGCCCAATTTGGGTTACTGACGGGCCACAAAGCCCCCTTAACCCCGCCGCACTTTGCAATCTATTCGTGAAGAAGGAAGTGTGGTATTTTGCAGTAAATTCAAGGTAGATTCATGTGCTTATGGCGTACCGATGATCAGAATTTTATCAATGATGAGAACAAAATGATGATGATGATGATGATGATAATGATGATGATGATGATGATGATGATGATGTTCGTGATAAAATGGTGAGTATTATGATCATAATAATGACTATAATTCTTACCATTATCAATACTAATATCGTTGTTGGTATTGTCATTTACTGCATTAAAATCGATCTCCTTTTTAATATTTTCTTCCCTTTGTCTTTCGCTGTAGCTGGACTATGCTACCTCCCGGGGGCAGCACACAAAAAGACGTATCTTACTTGAGGGAGGCCGAGGTGTTTGGCGCCATTTCGTCAGGTATGGAATAGTCGCTATAAAAAAAACATGTTACACCATGTGGTTAAAAGTTATCTCCGTTGAACGAATGTTTTCGTCATTTTATGACACATTCTTCTGTCATGTATTATACCGTGTCGTATAACGTATTATGGTGGTTCGCGTTAAAGGGACCATGCAGTGCAAATGCATGTTGGCTCGTATTGATGCACAATACCCTGTTCATCGCTTTCGTAGCCAAAAGAACATGTAAATACATATGTGTCATATATTCTATAATGATATTTCTATCATTCTTTTTTTTCAGATTAGGAAGATACGCCGACAAATAAATCTCCCAGACCAAGCTTTTGCCTGTGTCGTAATCTCTCAATCACTGGCAAAGTACTGATATGATTAACAAGGACACATAGACTGAACATAACTTGCATGCTTTTCTGCATTGTCTTTTGTTATTTAATTAATAACATGGAAACTTGGAAGATTTGCTTAGTCTAGGGAAAGGTGCATTCCAGTGCATTTTCTAAATCATATCATTGCCTTAGCAATGATTGACAGATGATGTCCTTGACAGAAACTGGGTTCGGATTTGTGTGTGTGTGTGTGTGTGTGTGTGTGTGTGTGTGTGCGTGTGTGTGTGTGTATGTGTATGTATCCAAGCAATCTGAAAAAAGTAGTATAAGAAACAGTGGTATAAGATAATTATATATGGCATGAATTTGATATTCATTTTGCTACATAAGTGATGTTGAGGGTATCATTAAATCAACACGAGCTAACATAATGCATTTGCAATGTACTCTTCCTTTGAGCGTTCGATGTAACCTTGATCCATGCTGTGATGAGACAACATTACCTTCTCTGCCGAAAAACAAAAACAAAAACGTGTAACTTCCACACCCTCGGGGAATTCCCATACAATAGCATATAACTTCCAGCTGAAAAGTTTCAAATGTTTGAAAACATGCAGACAAGAATAAATGACGAGAATCATTGTAATCATACATAATGTACAATTCATGATATATAATATATAATATATAATACATAATATGTAATATATAATATATAATATGATATGTAATATACAATATATAATATATGATATATATAATAGAGGTTTTCTAGTTTAATTCATCTATGCTCTATTCAGACTAACGAAATCTTTGTTCTTGTCCATTTTTCACAGTGAAATAGTTTCAAATGCAATTACACTCTATGTTTGGTTGACTTGCACTATACGGAGAAAAATCGTGCAAACAAAAAAGTAAAATTCACCGAGAAAATGACAGACGGAGTATATAATTTAATTTTCATATAGTTTTACAATATTCATGTAGTGACATAGGTCACAATCAAGTATACAAATTAATTAATGCTATGATATAATCACCTCACTATATACTCTCCATTCAATTTCTGTATTATACACAGATAGAATAAGATCACTATTTTATATGAGACCTGATTTACACGTAGATCGATAGTTACGCAGCTGCAAACTTTGTCCCTAGGCGAGAATCATCATCATCATAAGCAACCATTTGGCACAAAGGATACAAGTGCTTTCTTCTTTGATCCTATAATATTCTTCACAGGATTTTGGTGAAGGTTTGTGTCCAGGTCATTGGAAGACCGTCAGTATGGAGTGATGAAATCATCACCTCAGCTAATTTACATACGTGATTGTGACCAAGACATGGCAATTAATTAATTGATTAATTCATTCATTCATTCATTCATTCATTCATTCATTCATTCATTCATTCATTCATTCATTCATTCATTAATCAATTAATGGCGCTGCTCCGAGAAACTGTATTAGTTTCATATCAATGCATATCTTCCTCACTTTGTATGTATCCGATTTTCATGAAACAATTAGCCTATTTAACTGCTTTGTTTATTCATTTAAATTCTGTATAGCGTTCGAGCCAAATTGAACATGTGGAATTGGACCAATGATTATACAGATACAACAACAACAACGACAACAACAACAACATCGACGACGACGACGACGACGACGACGACAACAACAAAAAACGAAATTATCTTGCCAGGGTTTTCAAAATACTATCTTTACGGAACTCGATATCACAGATACATCGTTTGAAGACGATATTTAATTGTTTTGCCACTTAACTTCGCGAAACAACGATGCCATTTTCGCTCTCAACGTTTTTGAAATGTCACGCGAGCGACCTGTACATGGAGGCAATGCTGAGCAAAACATCAGCGACTGTACGGAATATGTAAAGTATATATATATATATATATATATATATATATATATATATATGATTACACTTTACAATCGACGAGGTAATAAAATAAATGCAGGTAGCCTTAGTAGCTTGGAAGATGGCGTGTCAGGAAAAGAAAGAGTGAGTAACCTATAGTCTCATCATTACGTGTTTTCTCCACAGGTTATTACCTCTACGACTTCGCAGACCTGATGCTCCATAACTCCCTCGCCAGGGTGACCGGCTTGTGCGTCCACCATGTAGTGGTAAGTTTGTCGGGGGGGGGGGGGGGGGGGGGGATCAGAGCGATCTTTGAAAACAGTGTGTCGAACAATGGCATTTATGATTATACCACCTCTCCTCAGGAAAATGCTGCAAATAAGTGTAAGGTGCATTGTTCTATTTCATGGTCACTTTGACTGTAAAATGATTTTTTTTTCATCTTTTATATTTCATTTTTTCTTGCCTTTTTCAAACCAAAATTATAATAGAAAGTAGATTGAACAGTTATTGAGTAGGCCTAACAGGTATTGAAAGTTGAATTACTTTTTATATTCTCCCTAAGCTGCACTCAAGAGGTTCATGATACAACCCAAGAATCTCCCAAAATAGTTGAATGTATTTTCTAAATCTGAACCCTTAAAAAATCAACAAGAAAGATCTCTCTGAATTCGAAGAAATTGTAGAGCATGTCCCGTCTCACTTCCTATTCATCAATTGCCTAAAACCTCGCTATTGAAAAAAAAAAAGCCTGTGATTTTATACAGACCATGGTATGGATATTTCAGAAGTGACAGTGACGGAATACATCTTAAACGGATTAGAATATAGCACTTTATAGCTGTCGATGAGAGTTGTTGGCTGGATCTAGACACAAATTCGTGGAGAAGGGTTCAACGACCTAGTCAGTGTCCCCTGTCACTTTTCACCACCGCCTGACAATAGCGGTTGTTAACCCCTGTTGAATGAAGAGGTAAAAATTATTAATGTTACTTTGGGGAATTCTGAATATGATTTTATTCTCCCTTTGATGCCAATAATTACTTCAGTCTGTCGGGATGGTGTCTTGAAGTTTAGGCAGGCGTCTTCGTTTCAGAATATTTTCTGGGCGCGCTGACGAAGAACTCCATAGAGAAAGAAACCATTTTACTTATATATTGACTCACTTACCATGCTTTTTAACTTGTTAGGTTAATAGCTCAGAGTAAATTTATCAGTTTTGTTTCATTCGGTTTGTATTAGGTCCAATGAGTGAATAATAGTAATACTAATTGCTTTCATCTACTTCAATAGCAACTAGAAACCCTTCCTTCTATTCCTTGAAAGGAGTGCATGCCCGTTCAAAATTGTTTCCCGAATTGATAATTAATCAATTATGTTAATGATGTATGAAAATTAATATGCTTTTTAGTATACTTATGTGAGCAACTCAGTGTTTGAATTTGTTTTCTTGGTATTCTCTCGATCCGTTTTGTTTTTAGCCGAATCAGTATATAACAACACTTGATTACACCATTGTCGTTATGATTGAACGGGTCCTTAGCGAGTCATATTTCTCAGGGTTTATCCCGCGAGACCGACACCCACGAGTCATACGGCGCACGAGTTCGACATTGAAAAATGGTCCATGAGTCAGACAGCCCGAGAGTCATACGGTCTATAGTCTGACACTAAGGCAAACAGGGCCCACGATTTCGACACTAATCAAGAGATCCACGAGTTTGACACAAGGCAAAAAACGGCCTACGAGTTCGACATTACATCGTGGGGCTTTATGTGTCGATCTCGTGGGCCTTGTTTGCTTTATGGCGAACTCGTAGGTGGGCCTTATTTACCTATATGTCTGACATAAGGGCATTATTTGCTTGGCGTCAAATTCATGGGCTGTATGCTATAACTCGTGGGTTGTTAATGGGTGTCGAACTCGTTGGACGTAGCCTACTCGCATCTGACATCATGATCGCGTTTTAAGTTTTTTTTTTTTTTAATTTCCCCCCTCTCTCTTGCGGCAGGGTATCGGTTGTTTCTATACCTCCTACGTAATGGGTCGCTTCTACGACTATTGCGTTTACTGCATGCTCGTGCACCTTGCCGGCATTTTCCTCCACCTCCGCATACTCATGGTCATGCACGGGATCGACAAGGGTCATCCGATATACCGTGCCAACGCGCTCGTAAACGTTGTCGCCTTTGCCACCTTTCGGCTGGGCATAATGTTCTACGTCCTTGTCATGGTACTGGCGGAACCGGGTCTAGGGGCGATCGCGAGAGTCATCACGTCCATACTCATGGGCGGCCTTGTTCTCCTCAACGTGGTGCTCTTCAAGCGGCTTGTCGTGAGCGACGTCCTACCGCTACTAACCGGGTCATCGCCAGCGTCCGCAAAAAAGAAGGATGACAACATACTCGATACAACATAACGGATCCTCCGGGGATCACTGAACGTTTGTATCTATCCAACTGAATAAATTTGTCGACCAGCCATTTACAAAGTACTATACCGCACCCACGTTTATTCTCAGGAAGATTTTACACCGCGTGCTTCCCTAAAGTGCTTTTCATCGCTCCCCCTTTGTTTTCTCCACACCTTTGTGGACTGTGATCGCTGATCAATATGTCTTCATTCAGTTTTTATCAGTTTGTAATCAATTTAAGTTTGTAATCAGTTTAAGTTTGTAATCAGTTTAAGTTTGTAATCAGTTTAACCTGATTACAGAGATTGCATGAGAAGGCAAAGGATATAGGCCTACGCAATATAGATTTACATCTGGGATTTATGTTAACTTCTGAACACTTGTCTTGGTTCTTACTTTTGACAATAGTTATGGAACTGTTATTGGTGGTAGATAATAAGCACTAGATTCACATGATTTTGTATCTTGATGTTTTACTTGAGTACTGTTTGTGTAATTCTCAGGGATGTGAAACATTCTATATTTGCCAATCACCAACCCGAAGCTCATTTTTTTTTTCAAGCACAATGATATCTTCCAAGATTGAGTGATGTTCACAACTCTTGGCTATTATAGATAACAAAGCCACATAGTTTTAGTCCATTTTGTGATATGTGTCTCTCTCACTGCCAAACATTTTTTATGGTGTCGAACATATGGTGTGATTCGGAAATGCAGGCGAAGCCAGTGTCGGCATTGTTTGGAAATGTTATCAACGAAAAGAATCCTAGTGAGAGGTAACACACGGGGAATGATTATAGGAAGGTTGCTTACTGGTAAAATTTGAAAGAATCGGTACAGTAGATCACAGGATTAAATCATAACGTGACGGAAAATCATTTCTATGATTTTCACTGCTCTGTCTCTTTCGTTCGTGCATGGCGCCATTTCATGGGAGCCCTTTTCTGTCGCAAATTGGCAATTTCTACTTGTTTTCCCTTGAATTTGTGAAGATTTATTGAATCTAATAACTAGTTTCCATCTAGTGTTTCTTCAGCGTATAGGGCCCTAGATACGTAGTAAAATCCATAATTTTATGTGGATAAAAGGTGATTTTTTTTTTTTAACGCTCGCCGGGTTTGATGGATTAACTGGGTATTCTTGAGGGAGTATACTAACAGTACATACGATGTACCAACAAGGGAAATGGTTATTATAATGTTAACATGTACAATTAACTACAAGAAATAAAAGTTTGCAGTCAGTATACATGTAGTTTCATGAAAAGTCAGCACCAGACAAGGAAGGATTTACATGTACATCTCAAGCAACTCATGCATGCATTCCTTGCCCATGCATTGTATTCCTGAAGGTGACGGTGGGTCACGTGAGATGGTGGGTCACGTGAGATAGTGGGTCACGTGCAAAATATTTATGACGGTTTCGGAATCTCAGATGAAACGGATTAAGACTGTATCACTGAAATACCATAGAGACCCGAAATATCTAACCTACTTGCATGTTGTATGAGCAAATGCATGCATTTCTGTTAACACCATTAAGTATGATAGTTGCTTGCAGTATCTATTGAACATGACTATTATGGTGTTGTACAAGACAGTATTCACATTATTGAATATTCGTAATACTGAAATGTTGTGTTGCAGTATTTTTTATAGATGTGTTTTTCTCGAGCTTTTATCAAAAAGCACCTTTCTATATCCATATTTTAAGCATTCTTCTTTCATGAAAATGGTCTTTCATTGACGAGATTGTAAACTTGTACAGTGAAGCCGCAGCAATGCAAGATTGATTGTGTACAAATCAGGACTATAACGTTGAACACTAAAGCCTGCAACTCACGCTATAGATACACTATCCAGTTTGAGGAAGAAACATTAAAGACAGTACTTGTATTTATCAATTAACTCTCTCAGAAATGTGATAAAAAAGATGAGTCTTCATCTAATAAGGTAATAGAGCTGTATTAGTATATCTTGTAGAAATGAAATGACCATAATGTTTTATTGTGTAATACACTGCGAACTGTTACATATTATTATGTAACACTTCGAAATGTATCATGGTCTATAAATAGCAAAATAATACTGAAGTTCATGGGACTCGCAAGCAGTGTATCGAGAGCTAATACGGTAAACACAAACAAACAATGAAAAACCCCAAACAAAGAAACAAACAAATACCAAAGACCAATCATCATCTCGGTGTATATCTATCACAATAACTATAATGCAAATTGTTTCACGAGTCTTTGTTGAATTTAAAGTGTCGAGATTTGTCTAGAATTTTTTGTAAGTGTAATATTTTCATTTTTCCTTTCTTCTCACGACAGTTACATGTGTATAATGTATAATGCAGGATAATCACATTATTATGCAGGATTTATTGTATCTGCGCAAATATGAGTAGTTTCTGTAGGCATATATCTTCCATAGCAGAGATGATTTTTTTTTTTAAATATAATTGAGATGAAGGCCTCACTTTCAGTTTACGACAACAAAAACTTCTATAATAACGGATACTCTAATCAACAGTGCTGGGTTTTAGATATGTAGGCCTATATAGATGTCTAACATTGATTCGTGTTCATCATCGCAACGATATATTGTTGGGAGGGGGGGGGGGCAACACATTCTTATGGCCTTCGCGAAGCACTGAAGCACAGTATTAAGTTGCAGTCCATTTTTTTTTCATGCATTTTTTTTCGGGGGGGGGGGAGGGGTGTTTTTTACGTCCGTGAGATATCATGTCCGTTGTTTAGTGTACTTTCATTCCAGTAAATGATAAGTTTCTATGGGTAGATAAGTAATTAAGAAAAACTACCCCACACGCTGACTTCATTTTGGCTAATGTTAATTGAAGAATTGATTTTTAATTTATCATTTTCCAAGTACAACGTGTATTGTTACTGCTTAGGTTTTCAGTGCGCTGACCTTTGAGAGTGCGTTGACCTTACAGACCAGATCAGTAAACTCCCAAACAAGCTCCATAATAATATATCCCTGCGACGATTTTATGTAATCTACTAGTATTCCGGCATGATGCATCGTAAAATAGGATTGTGTATGGAGCGATAATGCTATACGCGGCTCAGAGTACCCAAATAGGCATAACAATTCCCAGTACGCATAATTATCGAGATTGCGTAACAACGTGAACATTTCCTCGAAGAGCGGGATATAGAGTTATGACTGTGAGTGCTTGTCCCTTTTTTACCTCCGCTATGAAGGGTGAAAGAGGATTCCATTCTACGAGAATAGCACTGCACTTCAGTAACTTTTAACGGGTAAATGATCACCCTCACGTCACTCGTAACGTCATAAAATAGAGCTGATATACATACACGCACACACTGAGAGTTCATGCCTACGGTCTAATTTTCAAAACGGCTCGAGTTTGGCATTTTTACGCAAAGAGACACGTTACTGCACGTACAATGACCTTGCGGCCCCCAGTTAATTACCAAAGCCCATATAACGAACAATATTAATACAAGTCCGTGTTGTGTATGAAACAGCCGCGTGATACGGAATGTGGCTTTAGTAACAACGCGCATTATTATCATGCACCGTGCCCTGCCTAGGCCACAGAGCATTATCACAATCATCAGTGACATTAATTTATTTTTCTGTAGAATAGTTGCTAGTGATAGTATATAGCAAGATTGAAGAGGACAACCTCAAGCGGTAAACATTTCGTGACATTGTATTCATTCATTATTTTGACCTTCATTTTGTTGGTAGGGCCTACTTAGATGACTCTCCAGCGTTGCTTATACGTTACTCCAAAAATTTTCACTTTGACAAAACTTCTGATAGATTGCTTCTTTGAAGAAATTTTGGGGAACCTCTCTCAGTGTTCTAAAAGATGGTACAGTATTGTAAAGGGGAAGGTAATGCACATTGGAAACAGGAAATAAAGCGACATCCCTGAAATGTGCCCTTTTACTTTGGAAATGCCCACCTAGGTATACTTACCCTTGACAACTAATGCATGTACAGTGTATATATTTATATTCTTTTCAGATATGATAAAAATTGTGATGCCCATTGTGTCACTCAGTGCCTGCAGCTGCAGCTGCTTGAATAAGATATGATATTACACCTGTATCATGATAATGGGAGTTTGTGATTAAAGATTACACCTGTATCATGATAATGGGAGTTTGTTATTAAAATATGCGTTCTGTGTCTGGGTAGGAAATTCATCACGGTGAAACTAATTGGCCGCAGTAGCATTGCATACCATTAGGATTTTTTCTTTCTTTCTTTCTTTTTTTAAGGGAATCGGTGGGATTACTAATTTATGGATTTTTTTCCCCTTCGGAGGCCTTCTTGGAATAAAACCTCCCCACCCATCTATACATTTTTCATGCACTTCAAAAATGGAATCTAGCTTGCATACATCAAAATAATGTTGACCAAGCCTCAGGGAAACTTTGTTCTAAATGCATGATGCACAATATTTGCATGTGTTGGTAAAGCGCTGCACTGCCAAAAAGTATACAAGAAAGTTTTGTAATTCCATGTGCTGGCTTATAGCTGTGTTATTGTGGGTGATATCTTTCTAGCTTTTTTTAAATATAAATCTTATAACTTGAGTCTAAACCAGTTGTATTTACACGTTTCTGCAAGGGTAAGGCAGGTTTGGACTAGACAGAAAGATCCGTCTGTCCGGAGGAGTCTTTTACTTTTGTTGACGTTATCACTCTCCTCCGTAGGAGGGGATCCGTGAAGCCAGACGCAGTCTCCGCGGAACATATCCCCGACGACCAGATACAGACCGATCTTTCGGTCAAGTTCGGACAAGCTTTCTCGTTGTCAAGGAATATCTTCAGTTCTCAAGTTGTAACATACAAATATACTATAGCATATGAATATAAACATGATTGTAACATAGATATATTGTAACCTTTGAATATGTTGTAACATGAATGCATTGGAGTGTACTATGAATACATTGTAACATATGAATACATTATAATGAATACATTGTAACATATGAATGCATTGGAACATGTGAATGCATTGGAACATAATATGAATGCATTGGAACATATGAATACAATGTAGCAAATGAATGCATTGTAACAACTCCCATTATTGCAGAGAAGTGAACTTGAAATCATCTTCTTTAATGTGTTTGATGAAAACTTGCAGAATGACGACATGGGAGAATTACGGCAAATAATGATATCATACAAAGCACATACATTGCATGTTTACTCATCTATAATTATGCTTTACATATGGCAAAATCAGTACATGAATAAACGCTGCTGTTCTTAAATATGGACTATAGTTTTGTGTTGTAAAAAGGAGGTGGCTCCCTGGTTGTAATGTGAATCCATACGCCTGATCATATGATACATGTATGCAAGACTAGTGTAACACGTGGGCATGTTTCTCTATTTAGTTATCTATCTGTTAACCAGTGTATTATGTATGTATGTTTGTATGTATTTAAGTATGTACATTGTATATTATATATGTACAAACATGTTGAGAATTCACGTATTGGCTCCAATATAACGAAGAATCAAGAAATAAACTAGTAATGCATTTTTTTTTTTTTTGCCAATAAAGAATGAGTTTATTGGACTCCAATAAACTCATTCTTTATTGGCAAAAAAAAATGCATTACTAGTTTATTTCTTGACTCTTCGTTTTATATATATATGTGTGTGTGTGTGTGTGTGTGTGTTTGTGTATATATATATATATATATATATATATATATATATATATATATATATAATATACAATTTCTGTCATATTTTTGATACATACATATGTAACACTGTATATGTATGTATCAAAAATATCACAGAACTCAATCTCACACAAAGATCACTTGATGAAGGGCAAGGAATCCAAAAATTTGTGTGTCAAAATATAAAATGTTGGTATTGACATGAGCTTGAGTTCTGTTCTATTTTTGGTATCATTTTACCAACACTTGCTCAATATACTCACTTGCTCAATTACTCAAAGCATAAATAAATATATTACATATATAATATATATATATATGTTTAAAATATATATATTATATATATGTATAATATATATATACAATGTATATACATGTATACATATAATATATATATATACAATGTATATACATGTATACATATAATATATATATATGAAGAGTTTGTTTGCAAAAACCGATAAGTCCATATTTGTCAAATGGAGATATTTGCCATTAAAGGTCAAGAAAAATAAAGAGAATAATAAGAAAATTTTTGCTTCTTTTGACCATAACTTCAAAAATATACCTTCATATGTAGTGACCAATATATCATTTAAAAGGTATTATTTTGTACTTTATGACAAAGACCGTACTTCAAAATCTTCAAAAATGGACTTATCGGTTTTTGCAAACAAACTCTTCATATGTATATATATATATATATATATATATATATATATATATGTATAATATATATATAGTGTGAGAGATAGTTCCGATAGTAGTATATCAACTGGAGTTGTGTGTGTATGTGTGTGTATGTGAATATGTGCGTATGTATGTGGGTGTGAGTGTGTGCGTATGTGGATGTATACATATACGCAATGCAAATAGACATATGAACATGATATATATGTATATGATTCTGTTTGTGATCATCATGTTAAGAATTATAAGACAATATGATTATTATATGGTAGCATTATGATATAAGAATCTATTTATATATATTTTTGGATATATGATGTTATTCTGATGATGATTTGAGGTTAAATTGGATATTTGTATTGAATTGAATGATTGATTTGTGTATATAAAGGAAATGATTTAGAAGACTGGTAATATATGAAATTGCATTATATATTATATGACACATCAGGTCATTCATATAATAATTATTTTGTTGGTAGATCCTGACGAAGGCCTAATGACGGGCCGAAAGCTTGACAAATAAAAGGGAGACTAAGATCGAGAGCAACGTCCCGCCTCGGTCCAATTTCTTTCAATATATATGATATATATATATATAGGCTTATAACATAATCAACACATACAAGATACAGATATACATAAGATGTTAACATATTACATGGGCAGTGTAAATAGTGATGGTTAGATAGGCATCTTCTCAAGAAAATTTGTGGAAATTGTAAATAATTTTGAGGGAGATTTGTCTTCTAAACAGTGAAAAATGACATACATAATAATGATTCGAGACAGTGTACACTTCTCTGGAATAGGTTTGTTTTAATGAGTCACACTTGGGAATTATACACATTTGGAAACCCAAATCTTGCAAAGTTTCCCCACCCACGACCAACATAAGATATTCCATAATAAATGTGTGCCACATTCATAGAATAAAGACAATTTCTCGCATATAGAGTTTACACAAAGTTCTATAAATTTGCATGATGCTGCACTGAAAACATATTCATCGTGCAAATGAATTTGTACACAAGACAAAATCACAAACTCAATCATGATAGTGAAAGTGGAAGTACATGTAGATATATGTCACATCATTTGTATAAATAAATTTAACGTGCTTCAGAAGACATAATTACTCATCTCGGTGATTCTCCCTGTAATACATAATGCATTTCATTTAAAAAAAAAAATAATAACTTCGTGACTTTACCACAGCACATGGAAAGCCCTGGATATACAATCTTGAATATTGAATACAGTGCCAATGATTGCCCACAACTTCAAAGAAAGTCACTAGAAAGCTCAGAAGAATTGTCTTTTTTTTTTTTTTTTTTTTGGGGGGGGGGGGGGCGGGATTCTTGTACAGTTTTCTGCCCACAAGCCCCTCTTGTTTCATTTGTGTCTTTTTTTTGGGGGGGGGGGAAGGTATTGGGGCTGAAGCTAAACCATGTTTTCTACTGAAGCTTACAAGGACGTTGACTTTCGGACGATTAACAATGGATACTTTTTCAGGTCACTGATTTTCACAACTCTGACCCATGGTGCACAAAAGAAAGGAGAAAGAGAGAAAGAAAAAAAATGAGGGTGGTGGAGGGGGTTAGGAACAGGAAGGGCTGTTTCATTGATTGCATCTATTCAGGGCCATACATGTGACTCCAGTTAAAGCTGGCAATGGCTTTGGAAAACCACAACGCAGAACATTGGGTCCATCAACATTAAACGGATGAAAATGACGAAGATTTAAAGGCGCAATCAGGGAGGCGACTGCTTGCTACAGGCATCTCAAAACAGGCAAATATAATAGACCGTTTTGGTAATGCATTCAAATTCTATGCATGCTTTGTTAACAAAAGTTGCCCTTGACAACCACAAAGCTTGCTGGAGGCTTGCCCCACCTAGCAACAACTAAAAGTGGAGAGAACAAGAGAATGAAATGAGTCGTTTCTACGATGGAGAAAAGTTCTCTCCTACTGCTCAAAACTCTTGAGGTACACCCCTGGGTCAAATATACCCATAAAACATAAATTGACTTTTCTTCTAATACCATAAGACTAATGATAGGCATTTTCATTAGAGTGAGTGAGGCTTACATTACAATTGAATGTAAAATACCTACTGGCTCTTGAGAAACAAAAATCAGATCTTTAAAACCAAAGAGGTAATGAGAATCATGTCAATTCATATGCCTGTGTACAATGTATTACAAATGCATCGCAATTTGTTTCTGTGTGCAGCTTAATTAGCTTGCAGCTCATGCTGGTCTGGAATCTTGCAAAAATGACTACCACAGAATCTGAACTAGATCCTGTCATCACTATCATAAATGAAATGATACCCATTACCAGGTCGGGCGTTAGTAAAAATACACTTTCCGTAACTTTTGAACAGTCCAAAGTACTATTTGGTGGATGATTGTCACTAATGCCTTCTGCAATATACATTATGCGTACATACAAATGACCTTTAACCCGTTGAGGACGGACTGATTTTGCTATAACACGCATTTCCCATAGACACTTACCCCAGTGTACCTGGGACTCCTCCTCATCGGATTAAGAAAATACACTACACTACATCAGGCTCATCATTGAGCATACAGTGGTCATATCACTCTCATTAATATAACTCCTAAAATTGTACATCACATTGGTTTTGCCACTCTCTCATGACAAAAATGTGTAATGACAAAATAAATACTACTTCAATAGTGTCAGTTTGTCACTTCATAGAAAACAAATTTGAAAAACACACAATCAAAAGCAGAAAAAAACGATGTATGTATTAGCTTTCTGGAATGTACACTTTAACTTTAAAAAGCAAATGATAACAAAAAGATTCTCATAATGTTAATCAAAAGTTTCATTACATCGTTTATTTGCCTAGCAATCACAAGTAAATTCTGACTGTTAACTTTGTGATTTGCACTGTATGAAGCCTAAATTCATTACAATCTTTACTTTTCAACCACTCTTCCTTAATCTACAAGTATCAGAGAACATCACATTTTTGGAAGGGGTGACAAATTTGCAGCAAATTGCTGAAGTCGCTGGTTATTTGAAACCGAGATGGGCAGGCGAGACTGAATTAAGCTATCATTGTGCGCTCCGGGGAGAGTGGTGACCAAATACAATCAAAATTTGTAATTTAATTACAAATTTTGCAAACCCTAGTAGGGTAGTAAGGTCCAAATGTGTGCGCTCTACATTCAATGTGCAGAATTATTGTACTGTTTTGTATCTACCTGTACACCAATCACAATGTCAGGCAATTAAGCCTTTGGGCTGCTATGTGCCATTTCTGTTTGATCAGAACAAACCAATATCTTTCCATCTATCTACATATCTATCAAACTGGTTTAGGGAGACAAAGAAAAAAAAAAGCCAGCAACAAAGATAGGAAAAAATCAATTTACTGTACATGCAGCCATACACAAATGCATGTAACTTGCATTACATGTTCCTCGTTCTAACTTATCTCTTTGATTCACCCATCATTTCACATTACAAAAATTACAGTCATCTCTTGATATGAAAGAAATTAGGTCAATATTTTCTTCTCTGGCAGACCAATTAAAAAAACAAAAAACAATGACAACAACAATAAAACTTCTTATTGATTCTTCTATCTCACCAACATTCATGTCTTCTTTCTTGTAACTGTAGAATTTGTGTGGTCACGTTGTTGGCCAACTGACCCACAAATTATTAATTTAGACGATTCAATGACGTGAAATGATCTGGCAAACTTGGCAGTTCATTGTTTGCCATTTATTCTGCCATAATCATTGTACATGTAATCATCTACATGCAAACAACAGGGGGCGCTAGACCACAGTGGTGGTCTGCTACATTATACAGTAACCATCACGATGTCTTCAGGGAATTACATTTAGCGAACCAGAAATGAGGGTATACGTCAAAAATACAGACCGACATATACCCCATTTATACTATGCAAAAGTGGGGTTCTGAAGCCTCCCTGTGCAGCCTTGAGCAGCCTTTCAGCTCAGTATAAACAGACAGAAGAGATCCGATCAGATCATGTTCTGAAACCCCCCAAAGGGGGTGGCTTCAGAGCCTCCTATAGCAGCCTCGAGGAGCCTTGGCTGCAGTATAAATGCTACAGGTTTCGAGAAGCTGCCTTATCATGGTCAACCCGGAAGTTAATCCCCGAAGGTCATCGCCAGCTAATGTAAACAGACCAGCTATTGTGACTGATCCCCACTAATAAACACTGCACAACTTGCACACTTTTGCACTCAATCATGCTTTTATGTGATTTTATTTTTTTTTTAAATTATAAAAAATCAAAAGCCCACTCTATCTGTTTAATAGTGGGAAACTTACAATGGAGAGGGAGCCTGCCAGGGCCGAAGCGGGCGACCAAAGCAATACAAACAAACAAGTGACCGCTTTTTGGAGAGGGCTTAACCTCTCCCAATTTTGCTCAGCATTCCTGAATTGCAAAACATGTGGTATTCTACAGTAATTGCCAATTGCACTACATCTATACAAATGTGATGATTGTGTTCTTAAATAATATTTAATAGTTTATTATACTATACCAGCTGTGAGATACTTAACACAAGCAAAACATACATGAAGTGTCTGGCGTATGGTACATGCGTATCTTGTATCAACAAAAGTGTTATCAGGGCCACCTGTATTTTACATTGAGAATGTGATCTTTTCAAATATATTGTTACAGGAGTATATGCAGTCTTTTTTGTTTTCATTATTGCAATACACTAAGAAACTGTTGTGCAGTCAAATAATCTTTCCACTGGCACCTTATCTTGCCTTAGGAAAACTTGTAGGAAATTACAACAGAGACTAGATATATTTGGCCACTAGCATTTCAGTCAAGGTACCATCGCCACCAGTGATTAAGATAATCTGCTGCCTCACTTTTTAAAATTGGAAAAACATGATACAGTCAAACCTGTCTTAGCAACAACCTGTCTATAGTGGCCACCTATAGTGCCATATACGGCCACTAAAAGCAATTCCCTTGAAGAGAAAAAGCATGGTAATGAACCTGTCTATAGCAGCCACCTGTCTACAGTGGCCACATGTTTTATATCCCTTGGGTGGTCACTATAGACAGGTTTGATTATAAAATGGGCTTTAGAATCTCTGCAATCTGATTGGTCAATTGCCATGCATTGATTTTTACTGATCCACACTGAGTCATGCATCCGGTAAAATCAGAACACATGGCTCAAGTTTTGTATGGTGTTGTCTGAAGAGTACCGGACGCATGGTGGGGGAAAATGGTTCTATTTCATGAATTTACAGACCCATTTTATAACATAAATGATGCACAGGCCTATTTCGGGATCAGTGAGAGTTGGATGCTCTCGTTTAACATTTCTGACCGATCCAGTCTGTCCTGTGCATCCAGTGATTATATACTGATCCATGATTTGCTTTAATAGGCTGCAGTGCCCTCCAACTGGGATGAGGCCAAAGTACACCTCCAGACGCCAATACAGTGGACAATTTGAACGGCATCCATGCAGATTTGACTGGAACCAGAAACAGGTGGTACGGTGGCTTGAGGATTACCTTGAGGAGCGATGTGAGTTCCGTTGGTAAAAGCGAGCATTCTCATCCTCCCGGACCTGATGCAGAGATTCCACCAACTCCAGAACTACAGACTACCTCAGCGCTTTGACGGTGCAGAGGACTTTTTCCTGTGAAGGCGAATAAAACGTTTATTGTGATTTGGTACACTTTAGAATTCCCGTGGCAAACTGATTGACCAAACACTGAGTTAAGAATTCTGACATGCACAAATAGACACAAATAGACATACTCGTATGCACAGACACAGGCACACACACACACACACACACACACACATACATAAAATTTAGAATGCTGCCCATGTACGGATTTTCTTTTCTTTTTTTTCCTTAAGTGTACCAAAAGCTCATACACAAGTTAGTTCGCAGAAATCATGTACTCAGTTGAGGGCGGTGAGTTGGCTCAGTCGGCAGTGCGTCTGCCTCCGCCCCAAACGATCCGGTTCGAACCTGAGTCTGGACTGAGCAATGTTGTGTATAATCATACCGTCCCCTCTAGCAAGAAACAAAACACTCTGTCCCTCGAATAGGACATAAAATGCAGGTCCCGTGTGTGAGAGAGTCACAACTCATACACGTAAAAGATCCCGCTTCATTCATTCATTCATCGCAAAGAGCAGGGTGTTTAACCCGGTGAAGTGGTCCCGTCTCACATCCAACTGGACCCCATGGAAGACCAGCTTAGCATTGCTGAATATGGGCTCCAGCCATCTTCTCAGATGGAAAATGAAAAACAAAAAAACAAAAAACAAATCAAGAAACTCTACACCAAAGACCAGCCGTCCAAACTTGTCCCGCCAGAAAACAAACTCAACCCTCGTGTGTCACAAAATGACGAAGGAAAAGCAGTTTGAAAAGGTGGATTGGTGATGATGGGAAGAGAGCAAAATACCAAGGCATGAGCTTATGAGGAATACTGGCTTGACAGTACGCTGAGAATGACAGGCAAAGAGACAAAAACATATACAGACAGAGACAGAAAGATTGGCAGAAGAAATATATAGAGTTCCTTTTCAAAAGGTGCTCAATCCACTTTTGGTGGTACAGTGAAAAACCTTGATTTTTATTTCACATGCTTCTAAGTGCTTTCAGGCAATGTCTTTATGTCCCATGATAGTACTCCATAAAGGGACAAGAAAATGTGCCTCGGAAAAATGTACACACTGATTTTAGATAATTGACATTTTTTAGACTTTGTGGATGTACATGTGTAGCATCGTTAGGAAGAGGAATTTTAGAATGGTGATGTACAAGTAAAAGTGGTTTTAGTGACTATTTTCGGTGACTTTGTAAATTTACTAGTGGAAAAATGAGCAACGAAAATGGGATTCCAGGGGATTTGAACCCGAGACCGGGGGGGGGGGGGGGAGGGGGGGGCAGACCTCCAGATGCTAGCCCGGTGCTCTACTGACTGAGCTTTAGAAAGCCCTAGTTCAGTGTTCATCCCAGAAACCCTAAATTCTCAATGCTCGGATGGTCAGAAGTTATTGCAGTGTGTTTGTGTGTAATGCACATGCACACACTTAAACCTAGCATAAACCCGAAGGATAATTCAACTTGGGGATAAATGCGAGGGATCATCGAAGTGATGCAGCTTTTTGAATATGTAAAAAACGCAAACAGAAGAAAACTGACCAAAAATGAATACTCTGTAAATTCGTCTGGACTTTGTAACTTAACACATTCTTCTCCTGTTTTCTCCATCTCTCCAAAGAAATTCTATGCAATGAAATGAAATATTTCACTGCTAACAATCAAAGATTATGTGGGTCACCTGAAAAGCTACATGTACACAAGCAGGGAAGTTGAACAGCCTGGCCTTACTATGGGGTCAAAGTGTGGTCAATCATGCACACAGCTTTTTGAATGGATCCTGCTGGATCTTATTCTAGCACCTTTTGAACAAAACAGATATGGATTTAGCACCTTTTGGGACAAAAACCATTTTCATTGCCTAATTTCTTCATTTCCTGACAAGAATGTGATACTTACCACTGATCATTGCATTGCATTAGTTTTTTGTTGCGCATAATGTGCAAAAAACTTCTACTTTTGCAGTACATAAAATAAAATAAGAAGATACACAGATAGACAGACAAGCAAAGAGAAAGCGAGAGAGAGCGAATGGGAGCAAAAGAAAGAGGGAGAAACAGGGTGTGATGTCATTATCCAAAGCAGTCCCCCCCCCCCCCCCCCCCCCTTCTCTATATCTCACATCTGTGACTTTCGCTGGCCACGTAGCTGATGCATCTTCTTGTGGCTGTGGAGTGCAAGGGCGCCCTCCTTCGGCCCCGTCCCGTGGAATCTCGTCCCTGGCCCTCTCTGACTTTCCTCCCCCTCTGCCCCGTCCTCTGTTTCAGCGGCTCCTGTGGTGAAACTCTCCTCATCGCTCAGGTCTGGCATACTGGCGCTAGGGGGTCCTGATATTCAAAGGCAGGAGTGTAAAATGTATCAATCAGGTCAATGGAGTCTCTTTGAATAGGAAGCAGACCTTACCATCAGCTCTAATTCTCGCAAAGGTTTTATTTTCTCATCTCATTCACTCATTGTAAAAACTGCAAAGATTTTTTTTTTTGTTCTCCTTTTCTCTGTATGTTGGTTTTCTTTTGTGGGGATAGGGGGAGGGGTAGATTACAATGATTTGGCCAAACTCCTTATACTAAGTTTCAAACCAAAAGGGCGAAGAACATGTGCATACTTGTTACAATTGTGATTTAAAAGATGAATGACTAATAATAGTGACCAGAACCTTGCCATTAATGAAAATACTGGCTTGACACTTTGGCTACGGTGACTTCCAATAACGGCATAGCACATACGCATGCCATAACGATTCGCATTATGGCATAACAAACAACCAAACTGCACTTTAACAAAAAGTTCATCGAAACAAGCAATGGAGTATGATGGATCATTTGGAGTATTACATCCAAAAATCCTCAACAGGGTTTTTAGGCTTCCTATGTACCAGTGTATTTTCTTATAGATGAAAGAGAATGAAAATACATACCTGATCAGGAAGCACGCATGCAGCATTGTTAAGGTAACTCTGAGTTTGAGAAGCAGTACTAGTTAAATTATGGAGGCAAAAACAAAGTGACTGCTTATTGGCAACAATTTAACTTTGGTGAGAGACTAGGGTTATTGATCTCAAAGTGATTGAAGTGATGCTAACTCCCAGGTAGTCTTAAGATGATTATTTACACAGTGTTAAGAGTTAGCATAATTTGTTTACCTTGTTTTCCTTGGCCTTAATCAAATTTCAGATTTATGCATGTCTTGCTATTCATGCAAATTATGATTTAATTAAACAATTTACAGAACTGAACAGAATGGTGACGTCTGTTATTCACATCTGCTGGCACTACCTCACTCACTGGGTTTGTGCTTCAACATTGACAAAATTGACATTTCTGTGCTTGGGAATGTACTTGGGAATGTACCAGCCAAAGATCTAGATGACTTACCATGGAGGTCGGAAGAAGCTCTGACACTCTTGGCACTGTCATCCTCCAACTTTATCCTGATGTCATTGGATTCGATGCATTCATGTTGGTTCAGCTCCTCAGCTGAGGTGCAAGATTTCTGGCACATGTGGCACACATACGACTCCATCGGGCACTTTTGGGTGTGAATCTGTTCCTGGGGCAGGAACACGGCGGTGCGCGTGTCGCTGCGGAAGGCTTGGATCTTGCAGCCATGGCTCCTCAAAGCTGTGATGTCCTTGAAGAGCCTGTTGCACCCATAGCAGAGGAACAAGCCGCCGGGATGTGGCTTTCCGTCTCCAGACACAGCGCCCAAACTCTGCACGGTGGTTTGAACCTCTGGTGTCGATCCCTCTCCAAAAGGCACAGACCTATTCTCTGCAATGGTTTCAGCTGTCAAGGTAACCTCAGCTGTGGAGCTGCCTGTTTGGGTGATGCTGCATATTTTCATGTTGGATGGATTTGTTGTTCCAGCTGAACACTTACCACTGGAAACATGCTGCTCCTTTAGGGCTGCATTTGCATTGGAAGATTCTGTCAAAGCCTGCTGAGTGGGCCTCATTGGTATGTTCACCCTTCGTTGTGGTAATACATTCTTCTGAACATTACTGAATTGCTGGTTTTGGAGTCCTGCATTCAGAGTGTTTGATGCCGGTGCGAGGCCCTGCACAGGCAGTGTTTGCAAGTTCTGGGGCTTGGGAACCACTTGTACCAGCATGCCACTTTTCAAAGAGGGGTTCCTTGCCACAGAAAATTGGATGGGACTGGCATGGCTTTGCTGATTGCCCACTGGAATAAGATAGGCGGTGGAGTTCTGTCCAGCTGGAACACTGCTGATAACCGGGTGCGGGGCAACCCTTCGGAGCATGACGACAGGATTCATGGCCTGGTTAGCATTCACCACTGGTGGCAAGTTCTGCTGGCCAGGGGCCACAGCAAGGTGGCGGGGCAAGGCTCCAGGTAGTGGATTGACAATGGAGGCACTGCTGCATGGCTGCATCTGCTGGTTAATCACCTGGCAGAACTCAGGCTGCTGGACCTTCACTTCTTGTGGTTTCCCTTTTGCAGCCACTGTCGGTGTGGGCAGGTCTGTTACGCTGTCTCTCTGGGTGACAACACCCTTGGTGCTTAGCACAAGGGCCGAGGGCTTATCCAAAAGTGATGTTAATAGTGGGTCGGACGAGTTGGTAACAAGCTGCTTTTTGGCACTGGAAACTGGCCGAGTGCAAATTTCTTCCTTGTCTACTCCTGAGCTGACTGACTGGATGCTGGACACTGGAGGGCTAACAGATGTTGGGGGACTGATGGAATTTGTAAAACTGGAAAATGGGAAGGTTCTCCTCTGGAGGCCTCTCTCTTTCTTGTGCCACGGCAGATGAAGAGTTAGCCTCTCCAGACTTGGAAACACCTGGGGGCACTTGGAGCACTTGAAACGGCAGGACGGGAACTGCCCAACCTTCTGCAGGCAAACTGAGCACAGGTAGGACCTGGATTTCTCGCAGACTTCCTTCGGAAAGTCATGCTGGACAACACGGGCACACATGCCGCACAGCTCTTTGCGGAACGTCTCGAGCGAAGATGTGACGGGTGGAGCTGGCAGCGCAGTCCCTCTGCCCGGCTCAGGTCTCTTGCGGACTTCATAGTAGCTGAGCACCTGATTAGTGACCAGCTTGATGAGAATGTTGGAATCATCATTTGCTCTGCTTCCTGCACATGGTTGGATCAAAATGGAAAGTTGATGTCACAAAAGCTGTAAAAAAAAAAAAAATTATATCCTGCACTACCTGCTTCTTTAACTATGCTCGATTTAGCAGAAATCACTATAATCATTTCATCCTGATTTTGTTCTACCATTACAGACACCATGTGACATGCCATTTCATCCAATCATTTCCTTGGTCAATTAACACGTCTAGCTATGCCACTGGTATGACGACATCTTTTTAAACACTTCTTACTTTTTAAATCTTTTTATTTAATTTTATTCATACAGGGTGGCCTGGTTAGTAATCGAGAACTGTTTTCCAGAGGGCCCTGTAAACAAATACATTCAAGATAACAATCATAACAAATAACATAAACATAACTCATCAAACAGAATAAAACAGTATTTGTAAAGAGAACAGAGTATAATAGTCCACATGTTACTAGTTCACTTGTCAGTTGCTGCACGGCTGAACAAGCAGCTTGGTTGACTCAGAAACCATTATTGGTCATGTACGTTACTTCTGAAAGACTTTCAGCAAATAACAAAATTTATCTTAGGAGCATCTCAAATTTCAATACAGTTGACTCTTGTCATAATGAAATCCTTGGGGCAAAGAGTTTTCTTTCTTTATATTGAAATTGTGTTACTATCAAACTAAGGAAGCATACTAATGGATAATCATATTGGGACCTAAATTTTTACTTTGTCATGACAGGAATTTTGGTACAACCTAGCCTTTTATAACAGGAGTGCATTGTATTTGCAAAACCTGATCCTATGTTTTGTCCACTGACAGAGACACAATTGCCAGATCTCACCACTGTGGCCTGTATCTTCCACTCTTCCTCCTTCAGTGGCATCAGGTTTATCCTGCAAAGACCCTGCTCCTGTCCGCTCCCCCTCATTCTCCTCCTCCTCCTCCTCCTTCTCCTCCTGTTCCTCTTCCGAGTCACTCCAATCTTCATAGGCATGCTTATTCACGAGGCACTTGTGGTAGCCCAAGGCGGACGCGTTCCAGAATGATTTCGAGCACAGCTGGCAGGTGAAAGATGTGTTCAGGACATTCTCAGTCACGGCTGGGAGGTTGCTTCCCCGCTCATTCCTCATACTTCGCAGTTCCTGGAGGTGCACGGGATCTTCAATCTTCTTCTTCTTGCCTTCTATACTTTCTCTATAATCCTCCTTGCACTTGTGCCGATTGAATCTGAACAGTGTCTTGAACCAGAACTTGCACGTTGTGCAGACATAGACAAAGTCTGGGGCTGGCTTGATCTTGTGTCTCTCCCCAAGCTGTAGATGATGCCTCTTCTTGTCTTGTTCGTAGAGGGCCTTGGACATAAAGAATGTTTCACAAATCAAACAGACAAAGTGCAAACTGTCCCCAATGCCTTCCCTGTGTGCCTGGTACGACGCTACATCTGGGAAATTGATGTTGCAATGGTGGCATATTTTCGGCTCCTCGGTGACGTGGAGGGTCTTGTGCATGTTGCGCGTCTTGTTCTTGTCGAAGACCTGGCAGCACATCGGGCACACATACTTCAGGAGCCTCTCGGCCAGCTGCTCCTGGCAGGCGTGCTGAATGAGCTTCTTGGCCGAGGGGAAGATCACACGGCAGTGCCGGCAGCGGACGCTATCCAGACACTTCCGGACATGCTTCGAGTAGGCCTTGTGGTGATTGAAAGTGTCCTTGCAATACTTGCATGTGAAGCTTACTGAGGGCCTGCACATAGAGCACAGACCTTGCAAGGCTTGGGGTAGGGATTTTGCCGTTTGATGAAATATCTTCATGCATTGGGAGCACTTCTGCATATTCTTCCTTTGATAGGCCATCGCTCGAGAGCTATTCACCCCCTCCCCTTCCACATTTTCATCTCCCTCCTCCTCGTCTGTGGAATATTGCGCCTGCAAATCCCTCTTAATTTTGTTCCTAATCTCCCTTTTAACATGTTCTCTCAGTAGCTGCTGTGGATCAATGGCTTGTGCCGTATCCACAAACTCTTCTTGAGGTTCCTGCTTCAGACGAACAGTGATGATTTTTGGGGGCGGCTCAACATAATCTGGGTCATCTTCGTTGACTTTTCGCTTACGCTTGGACCTCACAAGCAGCAACTCTCCCTCTTCTTCCTCTTCTTCGGGGCTCAGACTATATCGACTGTCGTTGTAAGACGATGGTGATGCCTGGGCTGGGACAAACCCGTCCTCTTCTGAGCCATCATCCTCAGAATCCTGCGGCTCCTCCTTGATCCATGACGTATCGATGACCATGGCCACCTCAGCACCTGCCTCTGATGAATTCAAGTCTCTCTCATGGTTTTCTGTATCCTCAGACCCTGGGTCAATCAAACACAAGACATGTTTCAAGCTGATTGTTTCTATCACCATCTTAATTTGTACAGAGGAAACATTGTTGGTAAAACTTCAAAATGCAGGAAATTACAACGAGATAAGCCCAATCCAGAATTGTCAATATTATAGTAGGAATGCCCTATGAAAAAGGCAAAGGAAATTGCAATAAAAAGTTTATGATAAATGAGAACAGCTTTACCAACTGAAAAGCTCTTTATATGGCATATGAACACATGCCTGCATTTTTTGCTTTTCTTACTGTCCAGCTGTTATTGCTAGGGTTGGTGAAAATCACATTTTCTTGTTCCAGTCCAACATTTCTGCTTCCATTACAACGGTACATACTGTCATTTCCAACTTCCATTTTATGCAATGAACAAGAAAACATTTTACAATGATACTAAAAACTCAACGCTTTATTTTATTAAATGCATGTACTGTAGGGACATGTGAATCTATGATCAGGACATATGACAAAAGCATATTGGAGAAACTCACCTTCCATTTTCTATGTAGTTCACTTCATTACAGTGATTGAAACCCAGAGTGTCTTTTCATTCTGTAAGGTTGACAGCTTCTGTTTCCACCCAGCCACTTGACCAGTAGTTTCTCTGCATTCCTGCTGGAAAAGAGAGCAGATGTGAAGCCGAAAGTACTTAATAATGATAACAATAACAACAATTTAAGAGTCTCTATGAGCTTTATTTACAAAAATCAATCTTATACATTAAAAAAGGCACAATAATGTACGTTTTGAACAGCTTTACAAATTTGCTTAGTGTCTGTTTCAATGAGATGAATATCCGGGTCAAAATAATGCCTGCTGAAATCTCAAAAATGGATTTTGTATTATAAAAGTAGGAACAAAATTGTTTGTGGCCTGGGGTAGGTGCATCAAACATCTTGGAAATCTGCATATTATTCACTTGTCTGCTTGGGCATGTGATGATCACTTGGAAATTTCCCCATGAAATAAACAATATGACAACGTCTGGGTTGAATTACGTAAGAGATCGAGGCACTCAAAAGAGCAACATTTTGTAAATGATGAGCAGAGTCAGTGTCAGCAGATAGACACACAGATAGCTAAATGAATTGATTGCATGTATAACCATACAACAACAAATTAAACATTACCACAGGAAGCCAAATGCGAGAAATGCATTAAAATTTCTTTCATATATGGACCCCAATACCGTACCCGTTTTTATGTTTTTTTCCCAGAATTTTTAATGCAACTAAAAAAACGATGAATTAAATCTTGGTGTTTTTATTATAGCTCTGTGCAAAAATGTAAATTGCAAACACTAATTTACAACAACTTTTCTTTTTACTGGCTTGTATACCATACATGATGATCAGACTATAACTGGTCATCAGTTGAGTCTTGCTAAGAGTCTATCTGAAAATTACATCAAAGCGCCTTTGAGTGCTATAAAAATGGTTTATCATTAAATAGTTAATATGCCTCTGTGCAGTGTTTTTATCCACTTTTATTGCAAGACATATATACAAACTGTACGGTACATGTGTCATATATAGATCTTGATGGTATGGTGCTATTAATTAAGTACCGGTATGACATTTTTTTTTTTTTTAAGAACAAAAAAAAAATCTGAGTTTGAACATCAAATCCACTGCTCTGCGGCTGCTGGTGATATCTCTGTGTATTGAAAGCAAAATAAAATTCGTGTCAATAATCACGTAGAATCTATTGACTATAGATCCTATAATCATTCATAAATTACTTAATTCTTCTTTTTCTTCTTCTATCCTTTTTTTTTTTCTTGCTATCTGGTTGACATGTTTACGTTTGTTTTTAATTCTAACATTGTGCATTTGAATATGTTTTTGTATCTTTTTATTGTGCAAGACCCCTTGGTAGAGCAGTTTTTTTTTAACTGAAACGGCTATCCTGTTGAAATAAAACAGAAATAAATAAATTACTGAAGGATGTTAATTATTAATTAGCTCCTAAAATTTGATTATTCCAGATGAGGCTTCACATTATATTAAAGCAATTACTACTAAGTAGATGTCTACCAAGGATCACTTACATGTATAATGCTGAAGGCTCATAATAAGAACCAGACTGTATTAAAATACCCACATTCTTTATTTTCATGTGCAATTATCACTTGTTTATACCTACAGTGCTCTACACTGAGCGGTGCAGAGCACTTCTATATTCACGCCTCACCACACAGGCGTGTTGCTACTCATTGCACATGGGAACCATTGCACATTTATCCAAGCTGTCTGTGTAGATGTGCGGCACAGGCATTCGGGATTTGCCTACTGAATGGGGTGGGATAATTTTAATCGGGAAGTTGAATGTCGTGTCTGGAATTTCGATAATTGCAGCCCCATATGCTTCGGCCCAAAAGCAACCTGCAAAGTGTTTTAGTAGGGTCCAATGTTTGTTTTCTTTTATTTTTCTCGCTGAGACACGCCGCGGCACGAAAACGTAATTCTGTAATTCTGGTAGGCCTAATCCAGGCACTTCTACACACACAACCAACGACAACGTGTAATAACGCGCAACCCAATTTTAGCTTTACGGGAACCGACTGCGGCAATGTGATATTGAGAGAAAAATATGTGCGTTATTCGCTGACATGTCCAGAGTGGATTTGGCAAAATTATATGACCTAACATCCATTAATATCATGAAACATAGAGTGAACATACTGTCAAGTTGCGTAATTTATTAGATTTTCAGCAGTCAACACGAACATTGGGAAATAACTGCGCACGAAATATGTACGGAGTAGCTTCGCGCAGAAGTACGGCCACGGCGCATGCTGTACGTGGTGATCAATGCGGTAGGATAGTAGTGCTCTGTGTTTCCTTGATACTATGCGGGTTCCGCACACAGGGCGCTGCGTGCATGATGCCAGCATTGCAGCGCGTTCAACCCGTGAGCCTTTCTGGCGTGCAGCAGTCACCACTCGACGATAGATAATCTTCGCGTTTGAACACTGTAACAAGGCAGTACACAAGAAGTGCAACCGTTCTTTGAGGTACAATTATCCCATCCGCCTTGTGCTTCGAGAGCCAACCAGGCTGTAAAATAGGAACTTGTTGAACTACTGAATACTTACCCCACTTTTACAGTCATTACACGACATTTACAGGCCACTCAATCCACGAAATTCCACCGATTTTGAGGTGTTCTGAAGAGAAATTCTCGTGGACGCAGCATACGCGATGGCGGAAATGACGTAGGCCACAGGGGCGCGCGTACGTTCTACTGACGTCACGAAGTATGTTGACCTCATCCTGTACTAGTAACGTACGCAGCAGCCTTGGTGTGCGTCCGTGGTGCTCGAGAATTTCGTGCTTTCGGCATGCAGTGCTTTCGAAGAATTTCGAGTTTTGACACTATGTATGACAAGAAAAAAAAAATGTATTTTTCATAAAACAATAAGTTTCATCAAACAATACAATACGCTTGGTTTGGAAAAATATGAAATAAATAAATGTTCTGAGAATATATTATGTTTTCGTTTTCTTTGCAGCCTCTTTACTACTACATTGATTGTAGTTAGTATCATACAGCATGCCCCCCACCCCCCCAAAATATATATATATAATCAGATTTTCGCTTTGGTAACTTTCAATTATGATGAACTGTCTGAATGCTCTTTTAATTCAGGATATAAAAATGTATACCGTCTTGTACCTTTATTTTGCGGAAAACCCCATTTGATTTGGTTAAGTGGTCACAGAGAAATTTAATTTGTCATGGGTCTGTAACTCTTCCACTTATATCAAACTTACATACATTAATTTTGAAACTTGTTTTTTTTTTCTTCTTTTTTTTTTTTTGGGGGGGGGAGGGGGAAAGGGGGGGGGGACATTCCCATATATGTGTAGCAAAACAATCACATAAATGTCACTACATCAACAACAACGTAAATGTTCCACAGATGTAATGTAACAAACAAACACACACACACACACACACACACAAACGCATACAGAAAATAAAGAAAAACAAAAAATAACACACACACACACACACACACACACACATACACATACACATACTATATATACTTACTACATATCCTAGAAGATTGTTCAGATTGTACGACACTTTGTAATAGATGTACCGGAGAGCAGTGGCGTATCTAGGGGGGGGGGGGGGGGGCAAGGGGGGCACGTGCCCCGGGCGCCACTCCTTGGGGGCGCCAAAAACGAAAAAACGAAAAAAAAAACGAAGAAGAAGAAGAAAAAAAAAAGAAAAAAGGGGGGAAGAAAAGGAAGAAGAAGAAGAAGAAGAAAAAGAAAAAGAAGAAAAAGAAGAAAAAACCCTCGCCGGGACCGGGGGGGGGGGGGGGGGGCGGGGGCGGCGGCAGAAAACCAAGTCAAACAAGATAAAAACAACACATGAAGATGATGCGGACAAAATGACAATGTATATTGTGTTCACACATATCATTTTATATTTAGCAGGCAAAATGTCACACGGAGCAGCGGCTGCAATTTCTTTCGTTCTGAAGCGATCGCCGATTGGATCAAAGGAGGGCGGCAACGGTTTCGAACATGGGGGGGGGGCGCAAAAAATCAAACAAGATAAGAACAAAACGTAATGATGACGCGAAAATATACAAATTTCGACTCACTCGCTCGTACTAGTTTAGAGTATTCTCTGTTTGTTGGTATAAATCGTTATCTAAGTAAAGGCCGTCACTATTATCGTGATTAGAATTGTAAGATTTAGTAAGCAAAAAAATGACAAGAATTCAATGTTTTGTAAGCTGAAATACAAAGTTTTCGGCTCCCTCGCTGCGCTCGCTCGCCAAAGTTTATCAAAAAAAAGCAAGAAAGATAAGAACAAAATGTGATAATGACGCGGAAATAAACAAAGTTCGGCTCACTCGCGCGTACTAAGATGGAGTATTTTTTCAAGTCCTCAGTTTGTTCGTATAAATCGTTATCTATAAGGCCGTCACTATATCTTGATTAGAATTGTAAGATTTAATAAAAAAAAAATGACAAGAATTGCATGTTTTGAAAGCTGAAATACAAAAATTTTCGGCTTGCTCGCTGCGCTCGCTCGCCGAAATTTATCAAAAAAAAGAAGAAAATAAGAACAAAACGTGATGATGACGCGGAAATATACAGATTTCGGCTCACTCGCGCATAGTAATTTAGAGTATTTCGTCAACTCCTCAGTTTGTTGGTATAAATCGTTAGGTTATCTATTAGGCCGTCACTATATTTTGATTAGAATTGTAAGATTTAATAAGCAAAAAAATGACAAGAATTCCATGTTTTGTAAGCTGAAATACAAAAATTTTCGGCTCGCTCGCTGCGCTCGCTCGCCAAAATTTGTCACACACAAAAAAGATAAGAACAAAACGTAATGATGACGCGGATATATGCAAATTTCGGCTCACTCGCGCGTACTAAATTGGAGTATTTTAGTTTGTTGGTATAAATCGTTATCTATAAGGCCGTCACTATATCTTGATTAGAATTGTAAGATTTAATAAGCAAAAAAAATGACAAGAATTCCATGTTTTGTAAGCTGAAATACAAAAATTTTCGGCTCGCTCGCTGCGCTCGCTCGCCAAAATTTGTCACAAAAAAAGATAAGAACAAAACGTGATGATGACGCGGAAATATGCAAATTTCGGCTTTCTCGCGCGTACTAAGTTGGAGTATTTTAGTTTGTTGGTATAAATCGTTATCTATAAGGCCGTCACTATATCTTGATTAGAATTGTAAGATTTAATAAGCAAAAAAATGACAAGAATTCCATGTTTTGTAAGCTGAAATACAAAAAAAAATTTCGGCTCGCTCGCTGCGCTCGCTCGCCAAAACTCATCACGATTTATTACATTTTAATCACTCTCAAAAAGACCCCTTTTAAGTGCTTGACAAAGCATCCAAAAGCATAAAGTCCCTACCAGGATGGGGTTTGGGTTGAACACTTTTTCAGAAATTAGGGGCGTAGATTTCCGCGCTTGCCCCGGGCGCCGTTTTCCCTAGATACGCCACTGCCGGAGAGCGATTTCACGTTTCAACGCCAGAAAAATAGAAAGAGAAATGTTACAACATTAATATGTCCGTGGCGCTGCTACACCGCGGCTCCGGGGTGGCGCTTCCGATCCAAACTTTGATGAAGTACCGTATAAGAGCAGGTGGTACTGTGACGTAACAGAAGATGAATGATTGCATGCGCGCGCGTGCAAGCAGTAATATACGGCGCCATGGATACTGGGTAATGCACACATTGCGGCTCGTTCAATTCATCGAATCAGAAAATGAGCTGCATTTACATTGGATCAAAAGTACAAGCAGAGGGAACAGGTGAGATCTTAAAGCCATTTTACGTCCAGGATTCTGTGCGTCTGTGATGAATTATTACCAAAGAGGTTACATACGTGTACTGTATTATCATCGCTCTAACTATGTTGGCAGTGTTGTTTCCTTAATCCTCGTGTGAGTATATTCGTATAATGACGCTGAATGTAGAATTAAGGCAATCGAGAAAAGTGGCACCTGCATTTCTGTGGGTGTAGGCGTAATACATTTGTGCTGTATCAAGGCCCCTACTTTTGTTTTCTTTCTCTTGTTTATTTTTTTTTACACTGATAGATGCAATTGAGATACAGGGTTTCCCCTCTTGTACAGTCTTAAAGGGAACGCAAATCCAAAGAGCAATGTGGATTAAGTGAAAGCAGCAACATAAGAAGAACACATCAGTGAAAGTTTGAGGAAAATCGGACAATCGATGCAAAAGTTATGAATTTTCAAAGTTTTGTTGTTGGAACCGCTGGATGAGGAGACTACTACAGGATATGACGTATGAGTTGACAACAATACAAAGAAAATATAAAGAAAATTCAACAAAAATTCACTTTTCTAGCATTATGAAAGACCACTTGACTAACCGCTTTCAGAAAGCAAGGGAATGATTGCTACCCTCAACATAATTATGTCAGTATCAAGTTGATGGAATTTGTAATTTTTATGAACAATGAACTTTTGTGGAATTTTCTTCATATTTTCTTTATTTTGTTGTCCACTCATACGTCATAACCTCTAGTAGTCTCCTCATCCAGCGGTTCCTACACCAAAACTTTAAAAGTTCATAACTTTTGCATCGATTGTCTGATTTTCCTCAAACTTTCACTGATGTGTTGTACTAACGTTGTTGCTTTCACTCAATCCACATTGCTCTTTGGGTCTGCGTTCCCTTTAATGTATTCAAACCGGTTTTCAAAGTCACATTGCAGTGGACCATTGAATGTAAATGTTAAAAGCAAAACACAAAACGAAACGAAACGAAACAAACACCACATGCGATACAAGACACAGTGTATGTCATCATTTGCAGGTGTATAAGCCTACATTGCGAGTATAAATTGTTTCAATTAGATTTCCAAACTCAAAAGGAGATGATCAAATACATCAGGACATACAATTTTTGGAAAGCACCAGCGCGTTGTGTTCAGTAACAAACCAGAACCGGAAATAGATTATTTGGCAGTCCTAGCTCTCACTATAATTATCAAGATAGGGAAAGAAACATGCAAAATCACAGTTAAAATCTTGAAGTATGATATCGATCATAACATAATTTCAGCAGACAGTACATCGTGTGGAACAAACTTCGAGCGCGTTAATTTCGTTACTTTATTTTCATCTGAATGATTCGGGAGATCGATTCCTCGAAGAGTGCATAAAACAGTGTTTAATTAAAAGCACGTTAATATGACATATTTGTAAAATTCAAGACTAGAAATATTTCTTCGCTATTTTGTTTGTCCGTTAACATTTTCCAATGGTCGATGTGATTTTGCAAGCATAGTGTGCCATAACGGGCACAATTAGCATCATGGATATAAATAGTAAAACGAGTTTCTCAGGAATTGAGATTGTATTGCTTTGATATGTACGTGATTGAGGCAGGAAAATTATTCTGAAGTAAGTCTCCTTTCCTTGTACTATTTGTCTTGTCATAATTGCATCAGTATCATGGCCCACATGATGGAAATTACAACTTCCTCAACAACTGCAAGCTTGTTAGTGTTCAGATAGAGTTTTTGCTGAAAATAATAATATTGATGGCGTTGATGATAGATAGTAGCTTACCGCAACTGCGATACAAATATATATAAATGAGAGAAATTGTCATTAATATGATGTCACTTTTGCAATGATCAAAATAGTGAAAGGAACAATGAAACAATCAAAGGAGTAAGTGGACCTGCATGATGGAGAACTATAATGATATACGACACTAATTCAAAGCGCTTTCCGAAATTAATGCGCTTATGTGTAATATCTGTTTATCCCCATGTTGAGCGTGGATAGACTGTTCAGAGACTCTTAACGCCGGATAGATAGACGGAGTAACGAAAGATGTTTGATAACAAGAGGTACTGATCGAAATGGTAGACTGCGAAATGCTCATGCGTTATAAAGTTAAAGTGTCGTACTGGACCCTTTTCATCGATTCCTGTTTTGGGGGATTATACATGCGTTAGGCCGAGTGATGGCGCGATCTCGAGAGATGCTGTGAACGTGCTGCCTCAGTTCTGGGATCGCGCTATCACTCGGCTGAAAGCGTATAGTCAGGAAAAAAATGATAAAAATAACAGTCAAAAATTTGACAATATCTGATCTTACGCGGCATGGCGCAATTTGTGCTTTTTGCTGTTACAAGACCAGTGAGTGGTTTCCAAAAGCTATCCCGCAAAACACTGCACAAAATGAGCATTTTATAAAGTTAAAATTGACATGAGAATGATACAAATATTGGTGATGATGGAAAGTTATGATTTATTGTGGTATCTTAAACACAAGCACAACGCTCTTTAATTCTTTATTTTTTCATCCTCGGTTGCAGACGAAAAACCCAACTAAAGGCAAAGGAGGCTCTCTACCACAGATTCAACCATGAACGCGTTGACGCGGAAGCAGGAGTCGGCCGTGATCGACCCCGATGAGCTCGTCAACGCCGAGGCGGAGCTATGCCAGCTCAAGCAGCGATATCGCATCGTGCAAAACGATCGCAAGGCCTACCTCGATGAGTCCAGCAATGTTCTTCGAAAACAGCGGTAAGGAGGGGTCAACGTACTTTCTCACGAATGATGATGTATATCCAGTTTCCTGTTTGAAGATCACTATAACTATTGAGTACTGTTGTCAGGTCTTTTCGTTTGGCCACATGTATTGCGTGATCATCAGGGAAATCGATTCAAGTCAACATTGCATTTTGCATTCAGATTAGGCATCCTGATGGGGGCCGATCCTGAAATCTGTCAGTTGGTGTTCATATAAGCGGAGTAACATGCTTTGGCTCAGTCCGAAAGAGGTCGTAGAAGTGAATAGTGAAAAGACTCTACTTGCTTGTGACGTCATAATAAAAGAACCGCATATTATAGGCAATGTGTAGGCCCACATAATGTCCAGTCTAAGAGCGGATGAAATTAATAAAAGTGAGATTGCAACCATATTGTCAAAAAGATTGGTTCGAGTAGATATTGTTATTCTACATTATGCGCGTGCTCTTTCTATAACTGAATATTCTAGCATATTAAAAGGTTACAAAATACGAGTACAATTTGTATAGGTATAGTCTCTCAGGAAGACGACGAGTCATTCTTTTCTTTATACTTTGCTATTTTCATCATCAAGGAAATACATAGAGTCCCTACTGGAAGAGAAAGACGAGTTCAAGATGGACATGCGATTGGTCGAGAGCATGACCAATAGGAAACGAGATGCAAATGACCTAGAGACTATGACGATGCTATTGGCCACTTGCAGCGAGGGGAATCGGCAAATAGAGGAGGAGAAGAGTAACATCAGAGCATGTGACCTGAAGGCAAGTCGTCTCCATCAGATTGTAGTTTGAGAGGACACGGGACTTCAAGCTCGTAACCATGCCAAAGGCAGAAATTTGCACACGACACGTGCAATCGAAGTAACGTCCGCACCGTCAATCAAAAGCTCCCCTACTTATATCATAATTTCTGTTACACGTAAGCACGAACACAAATACTAGTACATAATTATGGAATAGATGCTACAATAATTATCATGATATGATATCAAGAACAATATCAATCAGAATGGCCATAGGTAATAGATAACGACGACATTCATCGTTATCACTAGTTTGTTCTCATTCTCATTAGAATCATTATTATTTTCATCATCATCATCATTATAATCATCACCATCATCATCATCATCATCATCACTATACTGTAATTTATCATCCCTATATAGGTAATTATCATACATGGAAAACTGAATGTCAGTAGAAAACAATTTGATTACTATGATAGCAGTTACAGTATAATGATTGCATCGATGGAAATGACAGTGATTGTATGTTTTATATAAGAAATTAAAGAAGTGGAGATGATAACGGTGGTGACAAAAAATAAGAACTGGTAACAACGTTAAACGATATTGTCATAGACGCAGTATCACACTGTATAATTATAGAGTAACACGAGTGTAGCAAATCAATGTGTCTCCCTTTATTTTGCCATGCGAAGCTTTCGATCGCTAGTGACTCGAATCTGACTCGACTGCGAGTTCGAGGAGGATGGAACGCCGATCAAGTCCGCCAGATGACCAGTCGAAAGAAGATCCGGACAATGGAGAACAAACTCGATAAGGTATTAACATGTTTCATATCGTTTGCGATTTAGAGGTGGCAATGATTCGTTCATTTAGTTTTTTGCTCATCAGCCGGGCTGTATGGAAATATTCTTCTTCTGAATTGTAAAAAGAAAAAAAGTTCGGAGTTTGCGATAGAGAGAGCGATTGCGATTTTGTTGAAAATACACGCTTGTGAAATGATGTGACGGATTATGAAACAAAAAATAGATCAATCTGGATTGCTGGTGATGTGATAAAAGCATTCAAAGGAAAATGTAAATATAAATGCTGTGTGAGTTGTGGGAAAAGGCAAATGTATATAAAATTATCATCAATATTTTGTCAGATATAAGTGCTTCTTTTTTAATATTGAATACTAATGCCTAACTCATTGTGGAAAATGGAATCTTGATGCCCTGATCAAGGATATTAAGTAAATAATGAACATTGTACAAATGAGAACTGAATTATTGCGTTGCATGTGGAATTGGCTTGGATGTAAAGGTGAAATTTTCCCTATATCACAAACTGTTCGATTTAAGGGAACCCAAACCCAAAAGCAGCAACATTAGTAGAACACATCAGTGAAAGTTTGATGAAAATCGGACAATCGATGCAAAAGTTATGAATCTTTAAAGTTGGAACCGCTGGATGAGAATACTAATAGAGGTTTTGACGTATGTGTGGACAACAATGTAAAGAAAATATAAAGAAAATTCACAAAAATTCATTTTTCTATTATAACATAATGAAAGAACCCTTGACTAACCGCTTTCAGAAAGCAGGGGGAATAATTGCTACCCTTAACATAATAATGTCAGTACAAGTTGATGGAATGTTTTTCATGAAAATGAATTTTTGTGGAATTCCCTTTATATTTTCTCTGTATTGTTGTCCACACATGACGCAATAACCTCTAGTAGTCTCCTCATCCAACGGTTCCAACACCAAAACTTTAAAACTTTATGATTTTTGCACCGATTGTTCGATTTTCCTCAAACTTTCCCTGATAATGTTCTACTAATGTTGCTGCTTACGCTCAATCTACATTTCTCTTTGGGTTTCCTTTAATTTGCAATCTCATAACTTCGGCAGAGGACCGTTGCATTCAATAAAGCCCTGGCCACGAACTGCGATCTCCGCGATCGAATCCAGCAGCATCGCCGAGAGCTGCAGCTCTTCAACGGCACGTACCAGTCGCTGCTTACCCGGCAGGCCTTGCTCAAGGAGGAGATGAACGAGACCATCGAGCAATCAACGGCGGCGTACGACAACAGGTATCATAGCGATGGGCGGAGCAGGGATGGGGTGACGAAGGATTATTTGTGATGAAGATGTGACAATGATGATGATGGCGGTGGTGGTGGTGATGATGACCACTTCGACGACGACGATAATGATGATGATGTTTGTGTGACGATGATAAAGATGATGATAATGATGTTGATAACGATGGTGGTGATGTTAACAACAATGATGATAATGATGATGATGATGATGATGTTAATGACAAGATAATGACAACGACTATTATGTTAACGACGATGATTATACTATAATGATGATGACGGTGATAATGAAGAAACTAGGGAGCTTTAGATCTGCAACGGGGAAGTTAAGACAACGATTGCGTTGATCGTTTTCCTCACTTCCCGCGTCGTGTTGCAAAGCAACTTTAGATTACGAGAAGTCGCAACCTATAATATTGACCGATTCTGTGACGCGCTATGTGTATTTTTAGCATAGGCGCAGCCATACTGGGTGTATCAGCAGACCCCCCCTCCGCACTCCCCCACCCCTCTCCCTACATTAGCACGCGCGCAGAATGAAAAACTGCTTTAGCCAATGGGCGTCTCGTACTGAGTGCGCGAATGCTTGCTTAGTGCGCGAACCTTTGTTACAAGTGCGTGATAAACATGTTGCCCCGGGGTGGGGGAGAGCAGGGGGGGTCGGCTGATACACACCATGGCTGCGCCCTGTGCCGTAAAATGTCTGCTGCCCTCAACGAACCCGAATCGGTCAATAGAGTAAAATTTCACCCCATAGGATCACTGCATCAAGTTGCTCTCTGCGTCGTGAATTTGAGCGGACGCTAAAACGGCCCAGAACCGACCGTGCAAACTCAGACGACGCGAGATCGATTTTTAATAGCAAATGTGCGCATGGGCAAAATATGTGTTTTTTTTCTTCTGGAAATCTAAAGCTCCTTAGTATCCTTATTATGACGTAGTTGATAATGAGGCATTTGATGACGAAGATGAAAACGATAATATAGTTGATAATGCTTATGATATAATTCGTGGAAATTAGTGATGGGATGATCATACGAAAAGATGAAGTATGATATGATTTTGATGAAAAAGAAGAAGAGGGAAATAAGCAAAGATGATGATCACTATAAACTATAAAGATGATGAAGTTGCAGCATTTGCTGACGACAACGATATTTTTGTGATCTGTAACGTACGAGAAAGATGATAGAAGATCATTACAATGACCACGACGGAGAAACATGGTAAAATAAGGAGAATTAAGACAGCAACATAACAACAATGGCAAAAAACAACAACAGAGAGGTAAATGATAAGCATTAATTTTTGTTAGGCCTGTTAAGTAAGATTAAGAAGCTGAAGACACTGTTGGTGTTTCGCAGGGAAGAGTGCCTGACCAGGATGGCGACTCTCAACGAGCGAAACGAAAAGGACGAAAGCCACTACAACAACACGATCAAAGAGCTCAAGCGCATCCTCGCCCATGACCAGAAGCTGAAGGAGTTCATGAGCCTCAAGACACAGGACAGGTCGGAGCTCCTCAAGGCTGCCTCAGACATCGCCAAGAAGAAACAAGGTATAGGCTCTATATTCCGGTTGATATCAATTCTATTCAGATAATGACCAATGATGACCAGTGACTTATAGCTGACTGCACCGAAAAATGGGTATGTTAACTTCAGTATTCAAGCAAGTAGAGTCAAACCTGCCTTAGCGGCCACCTGCCGTTATATGCAGTCACTAAAAACAAAATCCCCCACACATTAAAAGAGAAAATCCGTGTTAAAGGCTCTGTCTGTAGCGGTCGCCTGTTTATAACGGCAATTTTATTGTCTCCAATGGGTGGCCGCTATAAACAGGTTTGACTGTATTAAATAAACTTCCTAGCTGAAGGTTATCATCAAGACAATATTGAAACTATTATTTTTTTTTTAACTGGAGAAGTCGAGGGGCAGAGTCAAAAGTTAGAGCTAATATGCGTGTAAGTGAAAAAGAAAATAATTATGTAAAAGGAAGGAGGTAAAATATACGGCGAGGAAGAGGAAGAAGAAAACGACGAAGGTAGTGATATTGGTAATGATTAGTAGCAGTTGTTTATTATTAGTATTATCATTATCATCGTCATTATTATTATCATTATCATTATCATCATTTTTATTGTTATTATTATTATTGTTATTATTATTATCATTATTATAATCATTATCATAATCATTATCTCTATTGTTATTGTGATGATGATAGTGATGATTATCAGTAGTAGTAGTAGTAGTAGTAGAAGTAGTAGCAGCAGTAGAAGAAGAGCTGTAGGAGGCACTAGGCAAAATTCAACTTAATTTTTCCCTCCATCTGAAAGTGAGGAGGATGAGGAGAAAGAGTAGGAGAAGGAAGAAGAGAAGAAAAATGACATATCCCGCCAGGAGGAATTCTAAGAAATATTTAATTCAATATTTTTTATCAAAGATCTTGAAAGATTTCGTCTGTCAATAATATTGCGAACTCTCGTCCTTGTCGTCACTATTGTTTTCATCTTGATCGCAGCCAAGAGCAACAAAGTGTGTCTCCACAAAGACGAGATCAAGGCCTATCAGGTCGTCTTCGAGCGCCTCAAGCAGCACTACAACGATCCCGACCTCGATCACCTCATCCGCTGCTTCCTCGACCAGGAGGGCGTCAGCTTCGCCCTCTTCAACTACAACAGCGAGCTCAAATGCGACATCGAGACTCTGACGGCTCGAAACGAAACGCTGAAACGCGACATCGAGACCTTCCTCGAGCAGGGGTCTCTGCTGGAAGGGGAGAGGGTGCACATGATGAAAGACCTCGAGGTGGGTAAAGGGCGTGGTAGACGGGAGATAATCTTCCCCTTGGATATGACTCTAAACAGCAGAATTCTAAAAGATTTAGATTGTCTGGCCCACAATCTTACAGGAAAGAAGTACATAACAGAAAATGTCTGTCCTCAGAAGGAGAAAAAAAAAACATAACTATGGTTACTTGAACTTTGCTGTCTGGAAAGATCTCGGAAGAGGCTGCATGTGATTTTAGCAGAAGTGTAGGCAGAAACACTGGGCGAAGAGTGCTGTGTGAGCATGGTGAGCGAAAGAAATCGTCAACCAACAACCAATGACTTTGGATATTGGTATCAAATTTCTGACTCCTGTGGCAAACGTGCAGTTCGGCATGATACATTGTTGTAGCTTCTTCCAAATTGTCATGACTTTATGCTAGGGATATAATGTAGCACGTATTTTCGTATCTATTTTCAACCTTACATTTATCTAATAGTATTTTAAAAGTAAACAAAATCACTTCTACCATGACTATGTTTGGTTACATTTGGCAACAACGCGCTCTAATTACACTCTACCTGGTAGGCTCCTATATAACTTTGTATCATTATTACTGCTTGCAGTTGTTTTCATTTTTGCAGACTTCTGCGCGCTGTTCATTTTTCCATTTTCCTGCTGCTCTTCTTCTATCAGGCCAAGTCAAGTGATGTCATGTCTACCGCCGACGCCGTCGAAAATCAGCTCAAACGAAGTCGCAAGGACCTCGACATCATTATCCGCGCCATCGCCACGTTCGTCAGGAAGCTTGGCTGCGACACCTCGGCGGCCACCGGTCGCCTGGGCTGCCGTGGCACCATCAACGACCGTAACGCTATGATGTTTCTCGGGCTCGCCGAATCCGTGTGCGATGACATGATACTTATAGAAGCTTTCCGACAGCACGTGGTGAGTTTTTTATTTTCAAAAGACAGATTCTTACTCGATTTCTGCCCATATCTGCAAACGAGATGGAGCATAATGGTTCATATAATCAGCTTTCTCCGTTGACGTCAAACGGTGAATGAGAGGGTTACGTCACGAGTTCGACACCCATGAATCATACAGCCCCTAAGTCATACAGCCCATGAATTCGACACTAAGCAAATAGGGCCCATGAGCCCAAAACGTATCTGAACTCTTGGGCTGTATGACTCGTGGGCAGTATACAACTCAGGTACCTTTTTCATTTTAATGTCGAACTCGTGGATGTCAGTCTCGTGGGATGACCCCGAATAAGATTCCCTGAGAGACACCGATTTCGTCGGCATCAGATTCCGCGAAGAATATGATTATCTCAACAATATAAGCCTTCCCTTACAAAGGGAAACAAAGGAAAGAAACATTGAAACTAATATCCTGTATCATGTAATGTATAAATTATGTCACAAACAGCAAAGAAATGTTTGATTTTGTCTATTTTCTTTTGTCTCTGGTTTGGCAGATAAATCTGAAAAGTACTCTCAGAAAGAAGGCACCTGTAGGCGCTCAGCAGGGAAGCATCATTGCTGCTAGACTTCGCCCCAAGTCGCCCGTTGCAATATCCATCAAGCCCCCGTCAATCGGGTATGTCTTTGACACGGAAAAAGACTCTTCATATTGTGATGATTCTGACCCGCAGAAAGGTGTTCGAAAATTTGTTTTCCATGACAGATTAGTTAATGGAATATTTGACCAATTTAAGTTTTGTGAAGAAGGCACTATCATGCGCTGATGTGAATACAGTATTTGATAATTGCAAGAAGGTTCAACTTTATGTTCAAATAGTATCAACAACGCAATAAGCGTAAAATGCGACGAGTTTCTAGAAGTCGTTTCAAAATGGCTGCGCTACTATAACACAACGGTCTAAAATAGCATTTTAAAAAGAAATATATACATATAGAAATGGAGAAGGTGGCATAACGAATAAAACTCGCGACTTCCAATCGGAGGTCCCGAGTTCGAATCTCTTCAAGTGCCTATACGTCCTTGGACAAAATGTTTTAACCCACCATGTTCGTCTCAACTCGGGTGTAATAAGTATAGGTACATGATAAAATTGGATAATAGTGATGACAAAGCCTTCAGGTAGAGCAGTGGCAACACTGATCAGAGCCATACCCTGGATAAAGAAGACAATACTATAATCTCAGCAAGATGGATTTCCTCTTGCATTTGGTGATCTTGTCTTCTAGCACGGAATACCCTAACTGGATGACTCGAGAATTAGTCTCCTATTGTTCTCTTTTCCCTGTATAACTCAAGCAGATTCTCATAAATTTTTCTCTTCTTCTATCCAGGGAGGACGGTGAAATTCCTGCCGACCTGGAGGCAATTGCCAGTAGCAACATGGACGAGTCCCAGCCGCTCTCGCTGCACGAAATTCGTCGCAAGGTGGTGACAGCCATAGAGAAGCGCGAATTACATCACGCCTCGCTTAGAAACGACTGTCATTCGCAGTCTACGAATCCAAGCTCGCGAAACGACGCGTCAGCGGAGGACTACCATTCCGACCACGCAGACTCACACGAGGAATTGGTCATTACTTCCGGGTCACATGCAAATACATTGTAGAAGCAACCCCCATCATTCCAAATTTGGACATTTTAACACCATGCAGGAGTCATTATCTAGATTCATTAATTGCAAAATTGAATACATCGAATCTAAAGTGCAAATGAAGAAAAGATACATGTGCCTTTTAAATCTTCCTGTTATCAAAGTAAATATTACTGTTTCTGCTTTTTGACAGTTTGTAGAAAGCTAGGGATGCGCAAGTAATGGTCTATTTGATGTAGAAAAAGAATGTCATCATGAAACTAGGAATAAAGAATTGTTCTGTAAATGAAAATGACCTGCTTGAGAAAAGATGAAGAAATGGAGACATGATGCTCAATTTATAATACCTGAAAAGAACTTTGAAATATGCGATTCTTGTCCATTAACTTGAAATTCTATTCAAAACTGAAGTAATTGTATCATCTTTTTGCAGTTGCACTTGAAACAAAAAAAAAATGAAAATAAATCCCTGCAACTACATTTCAAAGCAACGAAAATCAGCATATTATGTGAAGTCATCATTATTTGAGATATGTATATGTCACTCTATGGGATTATGGGGCTGCATGAAAATAAGGTGTGTGATACATTTCGTACATTGCAGTACAAGGCATATATTTGACATTCCCCCCCCCCCCCAAACTCATGTTATGCCCCATCCTCTCCCATTGTCCTGCATTCTTGGGCAACACAACTTAGAACTACATTTACTCATTTCCACACCACAGGCACATACTATTATACAGGGGCGGATCCAGGAATTTCCTTAAAAGGGGGGGGGGGGGGGTACAACAAATATTTTTGTGCTACTTCCGGGTTTCATTTTTTTTTTCTTTTTATTTCTTTTGTTTTAACAAAAAATAAAGAGGGGCGTGCACCTGGTGTGCCCCCTTCTGGATCCACCACTGCATATAGGCACACACACAAACACACTTCTTGACAAACTTGTATCACAAGGGAAAAGATACTAGTAGTCCGTTGTTCAAGCACTGGTTACACTACATGTATACTTTTTGCCTTGGGAGACGATATTTTCTCTCTGAATCATTTAATATTTTGCCCTCATTTGTCAAATATCACACACACACACACACACACATACAAACATACCGACGTACACACAAGTTTATTCATCTTGCCTAAACTTAGTACAGTGTAATCCATATGGCAACTCATTTTGTGATGTTAAAAGCATGGAGAAGGTAGCACCATTCCATAGGAGCTGACAACAAGACTCATTAAAACCTCACATCCCTTGTCAAACCTACAAACACACGCAAGTAATCAGACACACACACACACACATCTTTATTGGAGAAGCTAGTATTATTTCATGGCATTTGAAGTTCACTTTGCCCGTAGTTCCAATTTGCATCTCTTGTAACACACTAAGCCAAGAATGACAGGACACACAATGTGTACAGCATAGAAAGTATAAATCTATTTCTGTATCAAAATATTACATTCATCACAATACTGACAAAAAAGCAATCCCATTCTGTATGCACCAATAACACTGTATATTGTACTAATTCATGGAGATGACTTCTTTTTTTTTTTTGCCAAAGTAATCTTCATTTTCTAAAGCCTCTAAAAGGAAGTGCATATTTAGATACTGTGGTAAGGGAAATTTAAGGCTCAATCACATGAATTTCTAGATATTCTGGGCCATAAAAAAACAACAAACAAACAAACAGCAAACTATGGTGTAAAAAAAAAAATGTGTATCAACATTTAATACAAGAAATGAATGAAAGTAGGCAAGGTCCTAAAGGTCAACACATGATTGTCTAAAAGAAATTTGCACTCTTACTCTTGTACACCCTGTTATCTAGGAAAGTCATAATGCAGGGAGAAAATTAAAACTAAAAAAAAATGAAATGAAAACATACAATAAAATCAACTTGAAAATTTTCCTCTGTTCATATGTCAATGTATGAAGCCTGTCTCTCCCCCCCCCCCCCCCCCAAAAAAAAGTACATTTTTTGGAAATCACATAACAGCCAATTTGACAAGTTATACATCTGCCATTGTATGCACATGTCTCATATTGCTCTCAGACAAATTTATCTCTTGAACTAATGATGCATGCATATTTGTGGTAAATGATGATGCATATAGACATATATGAACTAGTAACTGATGACTGAAGTTAACCAATATCATAAAACTTGAAGCAAATCTCATGGGAAATTAGAGAGAAAAAGAAAAGAGACAAAAAATTTACACATCAATATGATTACAATACAAATATAAGTGAAAATTTTAATTTAGTTTCAAAGTTTTACAAACTGGCAGCAGGATATGATGGCTGTGTTTCTGTACATCTTCTGTGTCTATACATATAGGGCTACATATTCACAAACAAGAGACCCGGGGGTCTCGAGCTCACCTGAGTATCGCAAGTTCACCTTTCATGCATTCTGGCAGACTCTTACCTGAGAACATTGGAAACTTGTGGTGGGGTAGCTTTGAGAGCTGGGGGCATGGTGTCCATTTGCATATTCCATCACACTGGTAAAAATACCTGCAAGGTACACTGTACTTTATAGAATGCTGGACTATGCAGTTTTGAAACTTTTGAAATGAACAAACTTGGAACTACAGTCATCAATGTACAAACACAAAGTAATTTTGCTTTATCAAGTCTGGTTCTACAGAAGAATTGTAAATATTCCTAAATGTGGGGGGGGGGGGGGGGGGAATTAGGCCCCCTCGGTCCCCAAAGGGAGCATGGTGCCATGTTGAAGAAATTGAGATCTTAACCAGGGGCGGATCCAGGAATTCCGTAAAGAGGGGGCGCGTTTACAAAATTAAAGGGGGGGGGGGGGGCATGCACCCCTCCCCCCATTTTTTTCTTTTTATTTCTTCTGTTTCAACAAAAAATAAAGGGGGGGGGGGGTTGGGCGCCGGTTGCGGTCCTCCCTGGATCCGCTACTGTTAACTCCCTGGCATGCAACCTGTCAAGTTTGGTGAATATTCATGAACATGTACAATTTACACCACCATTTGGACCCATTCCACCCCACTCCCTTGGGTCAAAAGGGGGGGGGGGGGGTCCCAAGGGGGAAGGGGCACCCCTGATTCTGCCATGAACAAACTTGAAACAACAGTCATCGACTCATTGTATTAACTTAGCTCAATCACTTCTGGTTCTAGAGAAAATCTAGTTACACCCCTAGATTCCTTACTGGGGGGTGGGTTGGGCCCCCTGGGGGCCCCCCAGGTGGGGCATGGTGCCCATTTGATAGAATTGAGATTCTATTCCCCTAGGGATGCTACCTGCCAAGTTTCGTGAAAATTCATAAAGGGGTTTTCAAGAAAAAGATGAAAAATTACAATTTAGGCCCCAATTTAGGCCCCCTGGGGTCCCCCAGGTGGGGCATGGTGCCCATTGGATGGGAATTAAATTCTATCCCCCTAAGGATGCCAACTGCCAAGTTTGGTGAAAATTCATAATGGCATTTTAAAGAAAAAGATGAAAATGTACAATTTGGGCCCCATTAGGACCCCTCCCATCCCCCTCCCCTAGGTCCCAAGGGGGGCACCCCAGATTCCGCCATGAACAAACTTGAAACTGCAGTCATCAATGTACTAACTCATAGTATTAACTTAGCTCTATCATTTCTGGTTCTAGAGGAGAAGATTTTTTAAGATTTCTTAATTTTTTTTTTTTTTTTTTTTTTTTTTTTGGGGGGGGGGGGGGTTTGGGCCCCTCTGGGGGCCCCCCCCCAGGTGGGGCATGGTGCCCATTTGAACAAATTGAGATCCTATCCCCCTAGGAATGCTACCTGCCAAGTTTGGTAAAAATCGGTCATGGGGTTCTCAAGAAGAAGATGAAAATGTAAAAAGTTTACGCACGACGGACGCCGGACGCCGGACGACCCACGACGGAGGCCGGACGAAGAGCGATCGCAATATCTCACTTGAGCCTTCGGCTCAGGTGAGCTAATAATGTGTTGATATGACTCACAGGAAATATAAACCTGCTATGCATGGTATACATTGTACGACATAATTGTAATAATTTTTCCAAGGCTAATAGTGGAGCATTTTTACAAGTTTGCCTCAGCTTTTATTTCTCTTCATTTGTTTATTGATCAACATTGCGTCATTTATAAAGGACATGACTTTTATTCAGGCATATTGTAATATAGATCTATGGAGAAGAAATATTCATATAAAACTCTGAATTTCATCCACAAAATATAATGTTTAATTTTTGATTGGAAAGCATGACACTACTACCTTTGTACAGAATACATAGATTCTTCTACTGAACAGATGTCATCATTTCAAATATATGTATGATCAAATTAGCCAAATCTTATAATTTGATTAGTAAAGTTTATGGAAGGCTAAAAAACATATTGTATAAAACAAGATTTTTTTTTTTAAAAGATTTTTAGTCTAAAATAAGAATTGGTACCTCCTGCATCTTGGATCTTGGATCTGTTTTCTATCAAATGTCATTCTAAAGGTATTAATATCAGCCCTTCATATCTGAGATGGCGATGTGAAATTGACAAAGTCTACCGCCCTCTTGTGATCAAATGCTGCAGATAATATGTTGCAGCCATAATTTGTCAATTCTGCATCTCACAATGCTCCCCATTAACAAGGCTGTTTCCTGGACTCGCCTCACATTGCCTGGCAGCTGAAAAGAAGTTTTTCCTCGCCTGCATGGCCACAACAAGTGTGGGACAAGCACTTTTGTGGTGTGAAAAATTGTCCTGGTATGCTCTGATGATGCTGTTAACATGATTTGCTCGATTCCATGATCTTCTTGAAAATCAAACCACATTCTTTACTGATTAATGTTCATAGAGATATTATATTGCCATGATCTAGTCTTCAGCAAACCACACTACTTGCATCATAGATTCCAATGCATATACATGGATGGCTCCACACTACACACGCCATGTGACGTCCAGTTCAACTTTCATCTGTTCTATGGTTTGGCTGCTTTTTTCGCTTGCTTCTTTGCAAACCACTCGTCGCTTTTGTCAGCAGCAATTGCCTGAAAAAGAAAATGTCAAACAGGATTACATAAATATTTATCTATTTCAGGAAGATATACAAAGTTCCTGTGATCTAAAATGCTCAAAATGGGTATCTGCGTACAGTGATGACCAAGACACACATCTAAAAGAATCATAATTAACCCTATATAGCCTGGCCTATTTTGAAACTGCATAGCCTGTGAAGTTAAAGTCTTAATCTCCCATCTCTACCAAACCTATACCATTCCTTTAAAATCCTACTCAAGTTAACGTCAAACATATTCTGCAATTAAAGTTTCAGGAAGGACAATCAGATGAATGATACCAGTAACATTCATCTCTCAAAATACTGATGGATCAAATTCTTCTGACAAAGGACAGTTAAACTAGTACCAAAAACAAATGCAAGGTTAAGAATATTGTTAGAACAAACTCTTCAGAGGCTTTTCATAAATGGCTTTTCAGGCAAGCCAACAGGTGCATGTTGTATCTCTGACAGGAGGTAGTTTCTCAAGCTCTTTTACACAATGAACACTTAGAGGAAACCTAAACCAAAAGAAAAATGTGGATTGAGTGAAAGCAGCAACATTATTACATGTACAACACATCAGTGAAAGTTTGAGGAAAATCAGACAATTGATGCAAAAGTTATGAATTTGTTAAGGTTTGGTGTTGAAACCGCTGGATGAGGAGACTACTAGAGTTTATAACGGCATGTGTGGACAACAATATAAAGAAAATATAAAGGGACTTCTTCCATATTTTTCATGAAAATTACATATTCCATCAACTTGACTCTGACATATGTTAAGGGTAGTACATAATCATTCCCCTGCTTTTTGAAAGCAGTTAGTCAAGTGCTCCTTAATTATGCTACAAAAGTGAAAGCATGTTGAATTTTCTATAAATTTTCTTTATAATTATTGCCCACACATGATGTCATAAACTCAAGTAGTCTTCTCATCTAGCGGTTCCAACACCAAAACTTTACTTCAAATTTTCACTGATGTGCTCTACTAATGTTACTGCTTTCACTCAATCCACATTTCTCTTTCGAATTTTGGTTTCCTTTAATGAGGGTCACCTGTACCGCCTCTAACAATTTTTTACACAATGGTGAGCTCACCTCGTCTAGAAGACTGTCGGCTTTGGGATCCATCTGTGAGAGTTCCTGGAAGGCCTCGTCTCCGACGAAGCAGATCTCATGTCCATCCTGGGGAGATATTTAAAGATTCAAGACTCAAAGGCCCAAATTCACAAAGGAGGTACAATTGAAACCATGGTTTACACAAATTTCTTCTGCATAAATGCGATTGACATATTGCGTATGCCAACAGACGTCCAGGAGCAAACACGCATTGATAAGCGCATGTTAAAGGTACGCCTATTGCACGCTAATTTTAGACCATGGTACAAATTCTGTCATGAAAATGCTTGCATAACATTCGTTTTTGGTCATGTAAGTGCACTTATATTACCAATAGTATATTATGATTTAATACACACAATAGCACAGACTACACACAATGGACATTCCATATTGCAATCCCTACAACAATATCTGATTGAGTTTCATTTTATTTCTGAATTTCTTTATCATACATACATGAAATACAAAGTCTATTGAACAAACAAATTGAGCACAGTATAATTTGAATCTGACAGTTAAGTAAACACAGTTTTAGAAACAAACTTCATTAACCCTACTCAGGCCGGGCTTTTATGGGTGTTCTGTGGCCGGGGGAGGGTTGATTCAACCCCCCCAAGATCTCGGCCGTTGATCGCGCAATTGCCACGAAAATTGGCTAATGCGTTACCTGTGGTGTAATCTACCAAACTATAAGAAAAGAAATGGAAATTTTTGTCATAATGATTAATTATACTAATATATGCATAAAATCATTCATTTTGCTCTAAATCAGAAAGTAAAGCTCCTAGAATCCTAATTTTTGGTGATAACATTCTTTGTAGCAATCCTAACAATATGCTTGAAAAAAAATCTGGAATCAAAATTAATTTCTTTTGTATTTTATTGTTTTATGAATTTCTTATGCATTTCTTTGTTCTTCGACCTTTTGTTTTAACATTTTTTTCACAAAATTTATGACAGAACCTATTTCAAGTGTAATTATGCTAAATCAATTAGTTTCAGCCTATGAAAGTGAAAATAATCATATCTTTATGAATAAGAAGAGAACACTCCATTTGCATTAGACTTTATACACAAAATCATGTTTTTGAGCCATTTTCAGTCTGACAGGCATATGTATAAAAGGTCGTGCAGAGTCGTAACGGTCAGCGCGATTTTCGCAAAAAAGGTGTCAAAAGATGCGCGAGACTTGAAAGTAAACAGTCAGAGAACGGCGTGGTCAAAAATTTTGCGGAGCGGAGAAGTCGCGAAAAATGTCGAGGGGGGTTGATTCAACCCCCCCGGCCCTTTTAGGGTTAAGAGCTGAAGAGGCAAAGGAAGTGATGAAATAATGCAGAATCGAGCATGTTGTACAACTTCTAAGGCTCAGTCCCATCCAGACATGTATGAAAATCAAACTACTAACCTGTTGTTTTGTTTTATTTTTTGTTTACACAAATTTTTTTTTTTTTACAAAGCCAATTGAGTTAAGCAGGAGTCACTTCAAAAGAGCCATGTGAGACATTTATAAATCAGAGCGCTCTCATACTAGAAAGGAAATGGAAAAATTTGACCAAGGTGTTGTAGATAAAACAGAAATATTTTTGTGAGGAAAGTAGAAATCGTTAATTAGGAGTGAATATTCACAAATAGTTCTAAACACACATTGTGTATAGAGCAACAGACCTGACAGGGGAAGGGGAACCCTACACATTCTTTCCCCCAAGGTGATGGGGACACTGCTACCACTCCCACCGGCATTTATCTTCTACATATTTAGGTCTCTCTTTGCATAATTTGGGCCATCCTGTGATGATCCATGAATGACTATTGGTCTTCACGTATCAAATCAGTTACCCTCCAGATACAAAAGGATTACACAGTAAAGATTTCTTGATATAAGGAAGACAAAAGATTCTTCCCTTTCTTCCCCCTGCAAACTTTTGCATTAAATAATGGATAATAAATTGAAACAAAAAAAAATCACCAAATTTTCATATCTCTCCTGGTCAACAGTGATAATTCTTAAATAAAGCTTTTCATAAACCTCTAAAAATTTTACATTTTAAAAGGATGGTATAGTATTGCTGGAGATGAGAAATGGGCTTTTAACTTTTTGCGAGAGATCAAGAAACCATTTACTAAAGAGTACAGAGCATACCATTCTAAGAGGAATAAAAAGTTGATTTGATGAAAATCGGTTTTGTAATGGCCAAGACATCCAAAAACAAAGTAAAACAAAATAGTTGGAATAAAATTTGGGTCTCACCTTTTACTAGTATTGCTCTGTTTTGGGTATCTCAGCCATTTCGAAACAAATTTTTATCAAATAAACGTTGAATTTCTTGTGGAATTGCATGCTCCTTCATATTCATATCAAGAGGTTTCTCACTATCTCACAAAAAAATGTTATAAACCTGATGTAAGGTCTCAACCACAACTATGTGATCCCTTTAACCCTAACTAGGGCGGGGGGGGGGGGGGGGCCTCCGAGGCCCCCCCTCGACGTTTCGCGCGATGTATCGCTAACGCGAAAAGCTAATGCCGCAACGTTTCATGACTTTTTTCTTTCGAGTCTCCCGCATCTTTTGACACCAAATTTGCGATGCCCAGGCGCGCGGTTCCGAAGTTGCGCATAAATATGTACATGCATGTCAGACCAAAAATTGCTCAAAAACGTGAATTCGTGTACAATTTCAATGCAAACTGTGCTTACAGGCAAATTTCATAAAAGCATGATTATTTTGGGGTATTATTGATCAAAATCAATAAATAACGTATTTTCTTGTTCCGAACAATGTCGCGGACAAGTTTCATCGAAAGAACAATGAAAAACATAAAGTCAAAAAAACAAAGAAATACATAAGAAATTCAAAAAACAATAAAATACATAAGAATTTTTTTCAGATGGCACAGTTTTTTTCTCTTATATTTGCTCAGGAAACTAAAAAGAATATTTACACAAAAAATGTGCCCATTTTGAGCTTTATTTAGTGATTTATACCAAATTGTCTGATTTCATGCATCATTATGCATAAATTAACATAATTAACTCTTAACGTGCCATGGTCGCCGATCGGCGACCATAGTCCTGACGTGCCATGGTCGCCGATCGGCGACTAAGAAGAGCAAGAAAACTCCTGCTCATTAAAATGTTTGTGGTATCATAATTACTTGCACTATGAAACTGCCATTGATATATAATGACAGCAGATAAGTGTATCTATCGTTTGAACTAAATATTTGTGTATGCTTACATAGGATTTTTTAGAGTAAATTCATGATTTTTCGACAAGGTATGTTTTCTTCGCGCCGGGAAAATTCGGCGTGAGCGCACCCTCTGTGAGCTGTGTATAAATCAAAAGTCTCATTGGTAAACCACGCGTGTGTACGCTATTGAGTCTGCGTGTCTTTTCTATGAGGTTCCAGTCGTCTTGTTCCGCTTGGATGCTGTCCTGCGGGACGGCTGAAAGCATGCTTTCATTTTGTCCCTCAGAGAAGGTCAGCTTTTATTTTGACGGTCAAGCCTTTCATCCTTTTGTCTGTTTGATGTACTGTAATCGTCCCGACGCTTACATACAATCAGATACAAAAGAAGAAAACGCCTTTGTCCTTGTGTATGCACGCGTACCAGCAAGCGAAAACTTGACTCGTGAACTAAGCCGCACGGCACATCCATATAATTTGCGTTGACGTGATCGTCATTGTTTTTAGCCTGTCATTGCCGGTCTCCTTGTCCAAATGAAAGTGAATACCAGGAGAAATTTAGGTTGGCGTACTTTAGGACTAAAGACAGAATGGTAGAAAAAGAGGGGGAGGTGAAAAGGGTATAAAAATACCCAGGTATAGTCCCCTTTTGTGTATGAATGTGTCATTACATAATATCATTAGCGCTAGAAAGAGTTCGATATACACACCTTGAGAAAGGGAAGTACTGAATACATAATGCAGCTGATATGGTATTGCCCGACATCATAGTAATTTCGTACGCATATTTCTGCGTACTTACGATCTTCAATACTCGCGGGACCTCGTAGACTGGCCTCACAAATCGTTTATAAGGACCGAAACCGCAAAAATAGAATGCAACACAAAAATGCATAAACGTTAAGAAATTCACATTTTACCTCAGATTTAGAAGAAGATGTCGATTTATCGCAAGATTTTATCATGGGAACTATTCAAAATGTTCGTATTAGACATTTTGCGGTGAGAAAAAAAATGAGCCTCATTAGCCGATTCTTTTTCTCTTTGTCCTCCCCTCGGTAAGAATACTAGTAGGTACATGTAGTGAACCTTGGGTAAGAATTGTGGTTCTGGTGCAAGAACAAGATGTGAAAGCATTGACTATGCCATTACGAAAATCATGTACCTAATTATAATGCGATTTTTTTTTTGCGGTTGTAAAAGACAACTTTTGATTTTTTTTTTTAAATTTTTGGAGAAAAAGATATGCTTGAAGCCTATTCTCCAAAAACCTGAGTGAATAATTTGCGTACTTTTGCTGAATTCGTATTTTCAGGACTTTGTGAATAACCGGTGTTATTTTTTGCCGACATTTCATCCACTTTGTGCTGAATTCAAAGCCACAAAAAAAAAGGCGTTCGGTGATACGATCCGCTCTCCTACTGTATACATAGTAAACGATTCATAGACATTCACAAAGCACACATCGCGATAGCTAATGTCCTATCTTTTTGGCCCTTTGTATGCGTTTATTGTGTACTTTCTTCTGACGATAAGTGTCCCATGTTTTGCAAAATGGTAAAGTGCTCAACAAAACTAGTCAACAAAAGGAATTCCAATGTTGACATTGATCAAATCCAAAAACGTACGTGAAGGACTTTCCAAGATAGCGGAAGTCATTCAAACTGACTAAACTCTCACTAAACTGACTAAACTCTCCTGTGGACTTACGAACCTTATTGCTATCTGCACCGCGTAGTGCGCCGTGTTTTCATTTCTGTTGTTGTTATCGTACGTATCGAGGGCTGCAAATTATTATGACGTTACACTTCTGAAGATCGTTTTATAACGGATTTTTGACTCGGTGAAAAATCCATCGGAAATACAAAATAAAGATATTACTTTTGACATTTCTGGGCAATGAATCGAACCGCGATATGTCTTTATTTCTTCTTATTGTTGTTGTGTATCAATGAGCTCCTCATATACTTGGCGAGCAACTCTCTTGCACTTCCTCTTCTACAAAATTTCGTGAATAAATTTGGCAAATACAACAGATCACAGTACTGTAGGCTGTCTTACTTGACACCTGACGCTGTTTTACGTAATTTGTGCAAAGTGCAACGTGATTTTGACCTTTTTTTTAGCTTAGCTTTTTTGTTCTAATCTAAGATAGAACTAAGTGTACCTGTATAATCAAACCTTTTGTTGTGGAACTTGCCTTGATTCTTGTTTGTGTGTTGTTTGATATGTGTGTGTGTGTGTGTGTGTGTGTTCTTTTTTTTTGGGGGGGGGGTACTATCCATACAAACGATCAAGACGCAGCCTTTTTCAATATTCAATAATTGGTGCAATTTGGTCATACAAGAATGTCGTTAACTCAAATCTTTACTTCACAAAATAAGTGAAGAAGTCGAGGTAAAATTATTATATCTCTCTATGATATATGAATAACTTCAAATTATTGTTGTAACGTTAACCTCAATATCCATCTGTCCCTTCTCTCTCTCTCTCTCTCTCTTTCTGACAGAATCGCTTTGTCTCTCAAACTCTTGTTGTTACTAATACCCTATTGGCGAATTTCATTTCTTCTTTTTTTTTTTTCTCTCTCTCTCTCTCTTTTTTTTTGGGGGGGGGGAGAGAACTATATACTCTAAAGAGGAATTGCTGTACAAGGCTTCGTGCATTGTTTCTTCGTACCTTGCGTCTCGTATGATTTGATGCGAATATAAAAACTGTTAGCTTACATGTTGACGTTGTTGTACAGTACGTTTGCATGGAGTGCATGATTTGATGAATTCCTTTGTTGTGCATGTTTTCAGCTTCGCTTATTATACTTTTCCAACCTTACATGCAACTAAGTGTGCTAATAATCATACTCTTGCTTTGTTTGTATGTGTGCTTTTGAGTCTTGTTTGTCGGTTGTTTATTTGATTTTGTGTTTTTAGGCGAAGAAGAAACTGACGACCTCGATCTATGTATGTATACAATATATATATATATATATATATATATATATATATATATATATATATATATATATATATATATATTTATATATATATATAGAGAGAGAGAGAGAGAGAGAGAGTAAGAAATATACGCATATTATATACTTATATACTTATATATATATATATGTATGTATATATACATATATATATATATGTATATATATATATATTATATGCACACATGTTTATTATTATTATTATTATTATTATCGTTATACTGTATGTCATAGATAACTATTTTTGGAACGTCGAGTTCCATTTCCATTCGTCACTTTCTCTCTCTCTCTCTCTCTCTCTCTCTCTCTCTCTGTCTTTCTGGCAATAGTATTCTCTCTTCAAACTGATCTCACTCCACATATACAACCTGTTACTGAATATACATTGCACCTTCTCTCGTAAGATACTACTAGTATCCTTCAGTAGTTACATACACTTCAGTTTTGCAATCTCACTATAATTGATCAGCTTTGATCTGACATTACACACTCAGCAACGCTGATTAAATTACAAATAAGAAACAGATGAGTATAGTTTATCTCTTTCACTCGTCACTGTGAATAATGCTTTATTTTCAATTCCTCATTCACACGATGACTAGTGATATCCGGAAAAGAATTCACTGCTCTTACATTGACAACTTACATGCATGTAATATGTGGTGATATGACAATTACTTATTCAAATGCGATCGTGGAACTCGCTGTAAAATCATAACAGCGGCTACTTATTGTTGAAGAGCCAAGGAATAATTACACAATGACATAAATAACCCCACATAATCTAAAGTTTGATAAGATACACCATTGAATTCATAAACACGACAATATACCATCGAGATTCAGAATTGCCACTGACAAGTATACATTGTAAGTGTAATGAGCACTACACAAATCCAAAATTCCATAATTTGTCGGACATATGTATGTATACAAAATAAATTACTAGTACAAGTTGATAATAAACTTGCTAGTGGCACAATCACTGGCATATCACTGGTTACTCATGGGGATCGATTTGACCCATAATATCAACCTTTTCTGATAATACAAGAACTTGTGAGCTACATCTCAATAAATTATCACATTGTCATTGATATTTTGTGTATAACCATATCATCAATATGAACGTTTATCTCTTTGTACAGTATTTGATTTTTTTTAATGCTATTAATTACTATTTCGAAGACTTACGGATGATAAATAACCAATCCTTACAATTACGGGAATATCACCATTATTGTAATGTACATACATTGTGTGTACACTGTAAATAGGCAATGTAATATGAGAGATAACTTGGCAGAGAAATTCATGTCTAAAGATTTCACGTTACCCTGGCTAATGACATAATCATTGGTAATTGGGATCGATTTGACAGACAATAACCACCTGGTTTTGTGTACATGCAAATGAGTACAAGTGAGAGTACACGGAACGTTTCTTTTGGGGTGAAGTTCAGACAGATATCGCGATTATACTTCAATACATCTCAGTCTTGGATCGTAAAACCAATAATGTCCATGTAATTACAATGAATCATGCACCTGGAAATGCTTGCCATCTGTGAGCTGTAATTTGAACATGCATATTCTATAAGCAACGGTAGACAGGCCTATACACGACAAGTTCATGACATTGTTTAGAGTTCATGTCATCAGAAGACTCAGTGTTTGTGACCTATGATCGGAAATCTTTTCTGGTGTGGTAGATCTCGAAACACGGGATGCAACACATAGCAAGTCCACATTGTCGGCAGTATGTCCTCGTCTGTCTTCGCCTTCCCCTCCTGCGGTCCGAACACACGTAGCAGTCAGGACGATGTTGTCGATCTTCGAACTCTGCTGGGAAGTGGCGCTCAGTCAGTCTTGCCTCGTTGTCGGCGATGGGAGGTGACGGTGTCCGACGATAGCGAGATGCTCTGTAGCCGTTCAGCAGACCCTCAATCACCCGACATCTGAAGTCGCGCGTGGACATCTTGTGGCCAGCCATGCGAAATGCGATGTAAGCGTTCACGAGAGCTACTTCCATGGTGAAGTGGTAGGTTACGCGGTATCCCTTGATTTTCTTATGAGGGTAGCGGTAGTAGGACATGCGTTGATCCATTTTGTCCACGCCGTTCATGAACCTGTTGTACACGTCAACAGTTGCTGGCTTCTGAATCGTACGGCGACCTCCTTCGGCGTTCTTACTCCGTATCTGCTTCTGTTTGAGATCGTTGCTGCTGACGGTCGACAGCACGTTCACGAGTTTCACGTCATGCCAAGTCACTGCTGACATCTCCCTCCCTTTGGCGAAAAACACGGGATCGTCACCTTTCGCAAGGTGCAGACCACCACGTCGGATCTCTTCTGGAAGTCCTCGTCGGTTGCTCCTCACCGTTCCACAGGCTCCAAGTCCGTTCCGTGACAGATCCTCGTAGAGCTTTACGGAACTATAATAGTTGTCCATCACGATCACGCGATCCGTGTTGTAGAATGGCTCCGTCAGCTGTTTCACCAGGGCTTCAGTGGCGCTGTCCCCATTGTCTTGTCCCTCGGCTCCGACATACTGCCGCCACCGCAGACAAAATCCCGTTTGGGCGTCACAGAGCATCCAGAATTTTATCCCCCATTTCCGTGGTTTGTTTGGGATGTACTGTCTGTAGGAGATTCTTCCTTTGAACGGCGCCAAGCTCTCGTCGATTGACAGGTATCCCCCGGGAAGGAAATGCTCAAGGTACGTCGGCTGGGACATATCGATGAGAGGGCGCGTCTTGTGAAGGGGGTCGAAAGCGGGCTGTCCACGGGGCACGAGCTTCTCGTTGTCATTGAAATGTAGGAAGGTGTTCAATAGCTGAAATCGATTCCTGGAAATGACGTCGGCAAACCCAGGAGTCACTAAGATGTCGGAGTTCGTTTCCCAGTACTGAGGCACAGATGGCTTTGACACCAGTCCCATCGCTATTTGAAGTGCGGTGAAAGCGCGTATCTCCTCCTCATCGGTGTCCAGCCATACGCCGAATCGAGAAGCCTCTGGGAGGGGCGCTGGGCAATCGAAGAATTGTTGCGCATACTTGTTCGTTTCATCTGCTATGTGGGCAAAGATGGAAGTCGGATAGAACTTCGTAAAAAAGTCCACTGGCTCCAATCCTTCAGCGTCGAAAAGTAGTCTGGGTTGGTCGTCATACACTCGTCGACTTGACTTGAATCGCTCGTCAGGCTCAAGTCTCCGCCAATCGTGATCGGAGAGTGGTTCAGCATGAGTTGTTGGATGAGGCGCAGGTAGATCATTGAGGTGGTCATCGTCACCTCCATCAGCTTCGTCGCCTGACGAGTCTTCAAACAGTGATTCACCGTGCTCTTCAAACTCCGGGAGAAGACGTGAGGAATCACGTTCTTCTGTGCTTTCACTGCTACGAGATGATTGCGTGTCTTCTTCCCAGTTGTTATCTACAATATCCTCGATTTCGAAGTCAGAGTCCAACATGAAATCACGGACCTCTTCGGCAGTGAACTCACGCCTTCGCCGTTTTCTCGGTGGAGCCATAGAAGCGAGCACACTTTAGCTCATTCAGGAGAGACTGATAGAGTATTTAGAGATTATGAAGCAGTAACGTTGTTGAATCGCAGGAGAGATCGAGATAAATGATGATCACTGGCAATTTCCCCCTTCTTATGTAAGTCAGTGTGATCAGTTCGGGTGATAGAATAGCAGGATTAAAACTATCAACGTTCGATACCTTCGCCAATCACGTATAAGCAAAGGTTATTATAGCTCTAGAATAAAACTATCGTTTGAAAGACCTGAAAAGAAAGAGTACCGCCTATTTCCAAAACCTAGCCCATAATAAAGACGCGGCACGCGTGAATAGATGTTTCATGGCCACCGCCACCTCACCGCGGATACAATAAGAGTGCCTTATTTGCATAGATGAAAGCGCCTACCGAAAGACCGCCTCAAACAAAAGAAGGACTTGACACCCAACCTTGGTCATGGTCTATTACATTCGAAAAACATGTGTCAGTATTTTGTTGGTCAAACTATGGAAATACATGAAAATATCCTGTCGAAACAAGAATATCGGTCTGTAAACACTCGTAAAATAATTGGGAATGAGTGTTTTGAACTGGCAGTACTTCAATTGCGAATGTCAACCTTACCTTTTCCCTGTTATATTGTACCTTTTCTGCCAGCAGATTCAAACGCGTTAATAATTGTGACAGACTATAATTATCATGCAGTTGATTTTAGTCAGTAAATCTAAGTTTCATCAAATATGTCAACGAACTAAACATTGTAATAAAATGAAGTACATTCATTTCAATAAACCATTACCATGTCGATTTAAAAGACACATGTACATATATATATATATATATATATATATATATATATACACTCATATATACAGAGTGGGAAAAGATAAAGGCATTCATGGACGTACAGATAACTCAACGTACATGTTTCACGTATATACAGTATATACACATTCGTTGAACTACGTTCGTGAATGCCCTTATCTTCTCACCCTGGATGAATAATGAAGTAGCTACTGTACACTTGTTCTGTACAAGGCGCCTTCTCTTTCTCGCTCTGTCTCTCTCATTTCATATATATATATATATATATATATATATATATATATATAAAGATAAGTAACAAAAATACAATGAATAGTACAATAAAATAAAATGAATTTTGTTATTGTTCTCTCAGTATCAACACTTGAGAAAGGGCGGCGAGACGCTCGAAAATTTGTGTGAAGAAATAAACCGTTGGTGAATACAGCATGAACTTTGTTACAGCTTTGTTACTTATCTTTTTATCTTGCCAACACGTGGGCTACCTTATCAACATATATATATATATATATATATATATATATATATATATATATTCATATTTTAATACACATATGTGTATCTTTATAATATATATAATTTTGCCTTATTCTGTTCAAATGTATGCAAATTGGTTGCTTTTTTGCGCGCTTTTGTGTTTACGTCCCAAGCCCTTGAAAAAGACTGGTAACTCCGTCGAAAGCTTGGGAGAGTAAAAGGCTATTAGTGAACATTACTGCAACGTCTGCGAGCAGTCTTTCCCCTCACACCTACACATAAATATAATTCAGCACCCACAACGTAGGAGACCAAGCCCGCTTCACCTTATATGTTGTATATATATATGATTATATATAATGAAACGTTCAGTCCGCGTGTTGGTACCAGTAGGTATAGAAAAGATGAAAAAGTAGAGTGGTAATGCATTTTGACAGTCTTCATCTTCATCATCATTTTTTCTGTCTACATGTATATAGAAATATATATATATATATATATATATATATATATATATATATACCAAAATATATGTATCTTACATACAATTATAAATTCAGCAATGTTATAACAACTGCACTTGATAACCTAGGACGGCGCTTCTTCTCTGTCATAATAGTATAGGACAAAATATGTACCATGTAAAGCAGAACATAAAAATGCTTCTCCTTCATGCTTCAGTCAGATTTTTTTTTTATCCCGTTTTGCAAAGCTTCTTCAGCATACATAATACCGTGTTGTTGTAGCCTATAAGAAAAGCAATCAGCTTCTGTGAGAAAAAGGAAAGAAAGAACACAGACAAGTTTCAAACGTAAAACTTGCCATTCATCTCTCTCATCTTGACCACACAGTGGTATAAACACGAACTAAAGATTTGCCACGCAAACGCTAAGAGGACGTTAATCAGGCAGATCATTATGTTCTGAACATGCGCGACACAGCCAACAGCCATAATCATTGTCCAACACGGGAGGCTGCGCCGTCTTGATGTTAGCGTCGCCGATCTGAAGAACTCGCTGTTACCACAGATCAGAATTGAAGATCGCGGGTAGTAGAATACCCATTTCCATGAATTTTGGATACTAGAGGTATTCACATGTGCATAAAAAAATCACACTATCGATCGAGATAAATGATGATCACTGGCAATTTCCCCCTTCTTATGTAAGTCAATGTGATCAGTTCGGGTGATAGAATAGCAGGATTAAAACTATCAACGTTCGATACCTTCGCCAATCACGTATAAGCAAAGGTTATTATAGCTCTAGAATAAAACTTTCGTTTGAAAGACCTGAAAAGAAAGAGTGTCGCCTATTTCCAAAACCTAGCCCATAATAAAGGCGCGGCACGCGTGAATAGATGTTTCATGGCCACCGCCACCTCACCGCGAATACAATAAGAGTGCCTTATTTGCATAGATGAAAGCGCCTACCGAAAGACCGCCTCAAACAAAAGAAGGCCTTGATATCCAACCTTGGTCATGGTTTGTTACATTCGAAAAACATGTGTCAGTATTTTGTTGGTCAAACTATGGAAATATATGAACATATCCCGTCGAAACAAGAATATCGGTGTGTAAACACTCGTAAACTAATGGGGAATGAGTGTTTTGAACTGGCAACACCTCAATTGCGAATGTCAACCTTACCTTTTCCCTGTCATAATTATTGTACCTTTTCTGCCAGCAGAATCAAACACGTGAATGATTGTGACAGACTATATTATCGCGCAATTGATTGTGGGCTGTAAATCTAGGTTTCATCAAGTATGTCAACGAACTAAATATTGAAAAGAAATTAAATATTCATTTCAATAAAGCATTGTCATGTCGATTTAAAAGATATACATACATACATAATATGCAGAGTGGGAATAGATAAAGGCATTCATGGACGTATAGATAATTCAACGTACATGTTCCACGTATATACACATTCGTTGAACTACGTTCGTGAATGCCCTTATCTTCTCACCCTGGATGAATAATGAAGTAGCTACTGTACACTTGTTCTGTACAAGGCGCCTTCTCTTTCTCGCTCTGTCTCTCTCATTTCATATATATATATATATATATATATATATATATATACATATATATATATATAATCAGCAACAAATAGTTTCTTCTCGGAGTCCTAAGAAAGTATAGATTCACTACAGTAGGTCAATATAAACTCCGTTGGAGACGTAAAGTGTCAAATGTATTGACTTGACAAAGCCCTATGGGCGAAAATGCGTCAAATTTACGTCTCCAACGGAGTTTATATTGACCTACTGTTGTGAATATATATATATATATGTATATATATATATATATATATATATATATATATATATACCTTTATATACGATTTTGCCATATTCTGTTCAAATGTATGCAAATTGGTTGCTTTTCTGCTTTTGTGTTTACGTTCCAAGCCCTTGAAAAAGACTGGTAACTCGGTCGAAAGCTTGGGAGAGTAAAAGGCTATTAGTGAACATTACTGCAACATCTGCGAGCAGTCTTTCCCGTCACACCTACACATGAATATAATGCAGCACCCACAACGTAGGAGGCCAAGCCGCTTCACCTTGTATGCTATATATATATAGATTATGATTATGTATTATGAAACTCATAGTCCGCGTGTTGGTACCAGTAAAGAAAAGATAAACAAGTAGAGTGGTACTGCATTTTGACAGTCCAACAGTGCTATTTATTAGCACATTTGGACTTTCAAAATTCATTACCATTCTACTTCTTCATCTTTTCTACCGACATGTATATAGAAGTATATATATATATATATATATATATATATATATATATATATATATATATATATTGACAGTAATGTTATAACGACTGCGCTTGATAACCTAAGACGGCGCTTCTTCTCTGTCATAATAGTATAGGACAAAATATGTACCATGTAAAGCAGAACATAAAATGCTTCTCCTTCATGCTGCAGTCAGATTTTTTTGTTTATTTCGCTTTGCAAAGCTTCTTCAGGATACATAATACCGTGTTGTTGTAGCCTATAAGAAAAGCAATCAGCTTTTGCGAGAAAAAGGAAAGAAAGAACACAGACAAGTTTCAATCATAAAACTTGCCATTCATCTCTCTCATCTTGACCACACAGTGGTATAAACACGAACTAAAGATTTGCCTCGCAAACGCTAAGAGGACGCTAATCAGGCAGATCATTATGTTCTGAACATGCGCGACACAGCCAACAGCCATGATCATTGTCCAACACGGGAATCTGCGCCGTCTTGATGTTAGCGTCGCCGATCTGAAGAACTCGCTGTTACCACAGATCAGAATTGAAGATCGCGGGTAGTACAATACCCATTTCCGTGAATTTTGGATACTAGAGGTATTCACATGTTCTTTAAAAAAAAATCAAACTATCATTTTTTAGCTCTGTATTATTCAATTTTTTAAAACAGATTCAAATTCTGTCCATTCCTGTTGCATTACTCCTGTCTCGATACCGGTGGGACGTGGCTGTCGTGATGGGTCCGTACATCATGTATTTCCATAACCATCCTCCATCATGTCTATAGCAACGTGGATTGACTGTATGCATTGTGCCAACGATTTTCGTGTACATTTTTCAAGAAGTGATTATGTCAGTAATGCATCTAATTGTTATCAAAAAAAGAAAATCAACAAGCTGTATACAGGTACTTGAAATACGTGGGGTACCTTGTATGAAGAATGTGGTAATGACAGGGTGTTGAAGGAAGGCCTCTGATTTCGACGGACTGTGAGAAAAAATTGAAAATGATTATCATTAGCGCAGATAGGGTCTTTACCAAGAAAGAAGAGTCAATCAGAGCAACGTACAGAACAGAAACCAAGAATTCAAGAGACCTCCCCTGATGGTAGCATAAGTTGTGAAGATTTGCATGTTCAAAGGAAGCTTTTGTTCATGAATAAACGCAGTATAAGCATATACAAACTTCGCCTTTTGTGAGAGTTCTTTCGGTCGACTTTCAAATGCAGTGAGCATCGCGGAGCTGCAAGAAAACGATACATGTTTTATGAAGACTAGAAGAGCCCTATGATAGTTATAGTCGAAGCCTGTGAATGAAACTTATATACTAGCGTGACACCTACGCTTTATTGAACATGGTTTGAGTTTTTAGGTCAGTAAAACACGTTTCCAAATTAATCTTTGACAGGAATTACTTCGACTCCCTTTGCCTATAGCATATTTTGCTTCATTTCTGTGCACAACAAAATATGAGTTTCAGTACCACCTGTGTTCTGCATTCATTCCTTGAAACCCTTCAGTTTGTAGCGAAATGAAGCATCATCATATATGCATCCTACAGCATACGAGTGATTGCATGGGTGTATACGAAACTACAAACGTGAAAAACAGCTCATTCTGTATTTGGCGTGTACATGCATTCATTTATTATGTATAATTATTATCATCATTGAGTGTATCTAATTGAACTCATGAATCAGACGGCGAAAACTTCCCCTTCCTTTGCAGCGATAGTGATTACTATTGACATTGAGATTATCGTAACTTCACAGTCAATTATGCCTAATGTGAATAACAAGTCAACGATCAGAAATGAAGAAGTTGAGGGGCAAGATATAAAGAGAGAGTGAGGGAGAGAGAAAGAGAGGGGGAGACAGAGCACATACTTTGATTTATGCAAAGGCACGATCAGTGATCGAAATCATAAAAATTGATAAAGAAAAGTATGAATAATGAAGCTAGCATTCTACGCTACACCGGGACGACTGAACTTCGACAGTATAGAGTGTAAATACTGTTTCTGCTAGAGGAAAAGATGACACTCTCGAGTTACAAGACGTGTAGTGAACAGAATTAGCAGCAATAAGAAAAGCGCCTCAGATCTTCCGACAGAAGATAGCTGTATTGACTATACTGCTGAATAACGTAAACTAATCACGAGCGATTAGCGAGTAAGGAGACGTAATTTCAAAAGAGAGATAATGACATCAAAAAAGCCCACATTAGCAGAGTTTCTAAAGGTTGTCTTTATGTTTGTAGTTTCTTTTCGTTGTTTGTTTGTTTGATTGATTGACATCTTGTTTCTTTGCTTGATATTTTGTTGCCCCGGCGGCTCAATCCCACTTACCAGCATTGCCTTCTTCTTTATAGCTGCTACACGGGTACGATGATTTTTGAAGTCCTTTGATTCTCTCTTTCTGTCATTTTGCATCATGGTAATTTTGTTGGAAAGATTTTAGTTTTTACTGCACCTCAAATGTTTTCCCTCATGTTTTTTTTTTTTTTACCTCAAATAACGTGATCATACTAATCATATAATGTTTAACAATTTTATATATATTTTCTTTTTTTTTCAAAACATAAGGATGCGTGCTTGACTTGATCATATTCTTTGATGTGTGGATGCATGACTTTCGCGACGGATGAGTGCTAGACTTTACATTCTGATTTTGCAGTTTTCTCCGATATTACTAAGGTTGTGAGACGTTAGCGGTTAAAATGTCGGGAAATGAATCTGCCGTCATGCGAAGGTCCAGCATCAAAACACTTTTCCGAAGTGAAGTACAATTTCTGGGATACCTCTAATATCGCTGATATTCTGTTTGTAAGTGTTACCCAACACCCAATGTACCGATCACGTCAAAAAGCAAAGTAATAGATTTTTTCACATGGTCATAATATTGGTGCGATACGAAAATGAAACTCACTAAGCTCCAAAATAATTTCAGTAAACAATGATATTGTTACCGATCAAAATCTTTTGAAATATTCAGAAATACGCAAACCAAAAATCACTCTCTCCCTTTCTTTACGCCTCCCCCCCCCCCCCCGAATCACCGCACTGCAGTGCACGCAAATGAACTATCAGTAACCTTTGTTTATTTCATATGGATGTGTAGTTCTTGGTCTGTGTGCCATTATGTCCTTCATTTTGAAATAGACTAATTAGTTTGAGAATTTCATATTCCTACAAAACGATGTTCGCATACAGTTTGCGGGAATATTAGACCTAGATGAGGGTCTGATTGCTCTTCAAAATCTGGTGAACGTTTCAGAATGAGGATTATGTAGATATGTGTAGTGCTATATTTTCAAATTCCACTTTGTTCCACGTATCTGGTTTCAACCAGCGCTAGGCGCAACAAGCACGTGGCTTCAACTGCAGGTTTCAGCGGCTGTCCTCGTGGTGCTGTGAGTAAATCGCTTGTTGTGAGCCAAACACGCGTCGTTGTTATGAAGTTACTAAGGTTACACTTTAGTCATGCCGCGATCGCTTTGGTGGTGGGTAGCTACGCAAAACAAGGAACTGACCATTGATCGATTACTCGTAGACTTTTGATGAAATAATAAGGAAGGCATGCGCCGCATTGTCAATAAGATATTTTTTGGTCCGACAGTGTAGCACATTGTTCAAGGCATCCTCGGATTATCTCCGCCTGTGACTATGGGCTCGCACGCGAACGAGCCCCTCACCGACAAAGGACTGCCGATTTCAATAGGGCACGCTCGCCCCTCACACTAACAAAAGAGGGATTACTGTTGGCACTTCCTGCTCAAATGGATAAAAGAGTGGAAAGACTCTCCTCCAAGACCCGGGACAATTACCTTTACTCTCAAAGAGGAACCGGGACTAAATAACCAAAGTTTGGGAATGAACTACTCGGTCAAAAAAGTAAATTGCCTGGGCAAAACAAACTGCGAATATCTTTGAAAGTATACGACTCTAGTTGACAAATGTGGTATCATTCGAAAGAAAAAATGTATATCTAAAACTTTGTCACAGAGTCAAACACACGTTCTATTGAAGAAAATTCACAATTAATTCTTCCTTTTCATGCTACCCAAAATTTCTTAATAATTTTTTTATGATATGATTTCTTTCAGCAATATTTCAAATTAGGATAAATATTACTGCAAACTGACGACATGGCACGAAAGAATTACCATTTCTCCACATTTTTTGTGCAGACAACATTTCAAAACAAGCAGTAATTACAGAGATATGACAGTTTGAAATTACCCTGTCTATCCAGATTCGGAGCTTCCGAGCACTGGCTAAAAATCTCTGGCACGTTAGGGGTTTTGGGCCTGGCACATTAAGAGTTAAGCATAAATGATAATTTTTTAAAAATCTAACTTCGTGGTAGTTTAGATTACGTCATAGGCAATGTGTGTGCGAATTTTCGTCGCGATCGCACGGTCAACGGCCGAGATCTGGAGGGGGGGCCTGGGAGGCCCCCCCCCCCCCCCCCCTGGCTCTATGATCTACCTAAATAGCCCGGCCTAGTTAGGGTTAAAGCAGCAGGTAACCAGTTTTAATCTCAGAAAGACTCACCGGGTCACCGAGAATGACCACCTCAACAGTGGCCTTGCCTGGTGTGTCCAAGCTGACCAGTGGTGTGAGAATGGTGTGTCCACCTTCCTTACTGACTGCCTCAATGCCTGGAAGCTGAAATGAGGACAGTTAAGACAATGAACATGGAAGCACTGCCTACAATATGCAAGCATCCAAAAACAGCTACAAAAAAACCCCACAGCCTTACGATTTCTTGAATTATTGCGTCAAAAAAGTGAAAAAGAAAACATGCAAAATATCTGATATGGACAAACTAATTAATACATGAATGCACTTACATATTACAATTTCTCTTCATTAAAGAATCAACAAAGACTTCAAAAACATAGTATTGATCAGAACTATCCTTTGGAGAAAACTTGTGCTTGATTTAGAAGAAGAAAAAGACAAGCGTCCATGTACATCCATACATGTGTGAGTGTATATGTGTGTATATGTGCACTTGTCCATTCTACAGTAACACCATGACCACTGATAACAGTAATGCAGTAAAAGAGATATTCCCAAATACAAATGGTCAGGGAGGGAGGTTTACCATGATACCTGACATATACTGGTACATTCCAAACACCATTCATGCCATTTAAAGCTTGTCTGTTGCTATTTAACATACCAGTATTAGTACTGTTCGCCCAGGACTGTATAATGTCAAAAAATATCACATTGCCAATCATCTTGACAAAAAGCACAGTCTACCAGCACTATGTTTTCTTGATTTAAAGGACAAGTTCACCTTCATAAACATACGGATTGAGAAAATGCAACAATGTTAGTAGAACACATCAGTGAAAGTTTGAGGAAAATTGGACAATCGATGCAAAAGTTATGAATTTTTTTAATTTTTGTCTTGGAACCGCTGGATGAGGAGACTACTACAGCTTGTGAGTCATATGCGTACAACAGTATAAAGAAAATGTAAAAGAAAATTCAACATATTTTCACTTTTTTCGCATAATAAAAGAGCACTTGACTTGCCTCTTTCTAAAGGCAGGGGGAATAATATTACCCATAACATTTGTCGGTAACGAGTCAGGGGAATGTGTACTTTTTTCAAAAGATGGAATTTTGTGAAATTCTCTTTATATTTTCCTTATATTGTTGTACGCATGTGACATCTAAGTTATTCATACACTGCAGTAGTCTTCTCATCCAGCGGGTACTGCACAAAAACTTCAAAAATTCATAACTTTTGAACGGATTGTCTGATTTTCCTCAAACTTTCAATGATGTGTTCTACTAATATTGCTACATTCTCTAAATCCTTATGTTTATGAAGGTGAACTTGTCCTTTAATGATTATTTTCCAACAGCATTAATAGGAAAAGAACTCCCGTCACTCCTCAAGGGATGACATTATACAGCTCTTCCTGATTCAAAGCAGCATATACAACTACATTCATGGATCCAAGGGAAAAGAATAATGGAGGCAAAAATGGTATCTTGGGAGTGTCAGAAATAAAGAGTGACTGCACATGTATTTGCAGAAATATATTGTCGCTTGGGCGAAAAGACCTCGCTTCTACAAAATGTCAAATGTTCAGGAGAGCAAAAAAACATGGCAGCCAAAGCACTGTATCAAATGGGAGAGCCTTTCCTTTGACATGCCGTGGTGGCTTTATTTTTTGGGTAAGACAGGTAGGATTTGGAAAGGACAGCACTTAACTGATTATCTGACCTTTAATAAAAAAAAGGTCATTTTCACTAAAATTTGAGATACAAGGTCTTGTCACCCCAGCAACGATATGCTAGTGTCACATACATCATTATCATACACCACAGGCTTTTTAGTGCCTGATAGCTTTTACTCTTTAAGTACTTCAACTACTGATCAGTGATTACATACAAAAATGACATGTCAGTCTGACACAATATGTTATACCCAGCCACGATAGATCATTCTCATGTAAAACAAATGGCAACCCTTACTGAACATTAGAGCAATGCTATTGTAGTGATATCAATGGAATAAATTATTGTATTTATCATATTCTATTCGCCGACAAAAAAAAAAGAGCCACTGATAATCTTTGTCACATATGGGGTTGTGATTTACCTCCTACTGCACTCCGTTTGCAAATTGGCCCATATGTCTGGAAAATAACTGCCAATTATTAGAGATAACTCAATCTCTTCAATTTTTATTGTGTCACCATGGCCTTGCTGTATGACCGAGGCACTTTGTAGGGGATGGCTAACTTTACACAATTAGGTAAAGTTTGGATGAATCATCTGAACACAGCTAGGAATTTCATAAATTTTCAACTGTATATGGCGGCAACATGTAGCCAAGCGTATATAACTACCTCCGCCAAGGGAGGCGGTTATGTTTTCTTCGGTGTTGGCTTGTTGGTTTGTTGGTTTGATTGTCCATGTGCAAAATAACTCAAAAAGTTGTGAACAGATTTGGATGAAACTTACAGGAAAGGTTGAAAATGACACAAGGAACAGATGATCAAATTTTGGTAGTGATCTGGAATTTTTATGGATTTCACGAAGGATTTTCAATATTTTGGCAGGTAGGGTCAATGAACTTGGGAGCTCAGGCTGCCCGTATTTGAGGTTTTCATACGCACACTAAAGTGCGTGCTCTAGTTTCTGCTAAGGTGAGGTGCCCCACGCAGCTGGAAATTGATGACTTACAGTAACAAAGGCTTCTGTATTGGGGAAATCGGGCGACTTTCAGCACGTTTTTATGGGTGGAAATCACTGATGTATGGAAGAACATGATCATGCTGGAAATGAGCTGCTTGGCGGAGGCCTGCGCTCTCAGAGTGCTTCTCTAGTTCATTATGTTTTTCTGCTTTAGATGCTGTGCTGTGCAAGCGTGGCAAACAGTTAGTTAAATGATCACCGATGCTGTGTGTAGTCAACCGCCATTCAGGAATAGTATAAACTTGTGTAAAGCTTGCTTGCTGTATATGCACACTAGTGTGCAATAACGCAATCAATAACAGCATTGTTCAGTGTATGAAACACATGCAAATTATACACGTACATGTACATGTATGCACTTTGTATGTATGCAACGATAATACATGTATGTGATACATACAAAATGTTCGAAACCTGTCTATAGCAATGACCTGTCTACAATGGCCACTATTTTTGTCTCCCTTATAGGTGGTCACTACAGATCCAGGTTTGACTGTACTGATGAAGGTGGCGTACCTGTTCCCTCGGGCAAGCAAAAGCTATTCTCCCGAACGCCGTCTTGTGATCCACAGCACCACCTTGGTCCTGGAGCTCTAACTTGCACTGGCCATTTCCGAAACCAAGGAGGGCGCTCTTCGGCGACTGCTCATAGAGGGTCATGCCGCAGAGTTTGGTCCAATAGTCTTTCCAAGACAAAAACAAACGATAGTCAAACTTTTCGTTTCCCTATTGAAAAACACATTGCACATGTTATCACTCAACACTTTACCCTCACAAACACTGTTTATAACCTCTGGCAACGAAGGGATTATGTTTTCATAACATGCTGGTTCGTTTGTCAGTTTGTTTGTTTGTCTGTGTGCAAAATAACTCAAAACGTTGGAAAGGGATTTGGATGAAACTTGCAGGAGAGGTTGAGAATGACACAAGAAAAAAATGATTAAATTTTGGTGGTGATCCAGGAATTTTTTATAGATTTTATGAAGGGTTTTTGATATTTTGGCAGGTAGGGTCAATGAACTTGGGAGTTCAAGCTGCGCATTTTTTAAGGTTTGCATACATGCACTAAAGTGTGTGCTCTAGTTTCTGCTATTAAAGGAGAGGCGCTGCGCAGCTGGAAGTTGATGATGTAACAAAAGGCTTCCATATTGGTAAATCATGCGATTTTCAGCATGCATATGTATGGGTGGATATCACTGATCTCTGTGGAAGAAGAATTTATGGTGAAAATGAGCTGCTTGGTGGAGGTCTGCGCTCTCAGAGTGCTTCTCTAGTTTTTGTTGTTATTTTTTGTTGTTGCGTAATACACATGGCAGCTGTAAACAAGAGATATCTGCTTAATAGCAGGTTAATCCTCAAAGCATGAAAAGCGCGAAAATAAAACCACCGCGAAAGAAACCACTTTTACAGTAATTGGAAATTTTCATGAAATCTGAATCTAAACACATTATGAATGCAATACATGGCTAACATCTGTCAAATTACTTCACAAGTATTATTGTTTGAATGGTGAATTTTATATGTCCAACTAAATCATACATTGCACACGCTGCAGCACAGTCTAAATTGTTTCCGAAGTGTTGTTGTTGTTGTTTTACTTCATACTTTCAAACCACTTGCAAGCAGTTTGATGATTTGTTTTGAAAGAAAACTTGTCTTCAGGGCACCATTTCATGAAAGCTGTTAGCCCTGACAAGTTGTCAGTCTCTGACAATCACCATAGTAACAGTCAGTGACCGGAGCTTCTCAGCCAATCAAAACCAAGGATTTTGCTGAAATTGTCAGAGACTGACATCTTGTTAAATCACTGACAACTTTCATGAAACGGTGCCGGGATCAGACTCTGATCTACCGTGTGCATGGGTCAATCATCTCACACAAGATCTCGTTTTATGCTTACCGACTGATTTCTGCAGGTTTGACACCCCTAGTGCCACTTTTTGAACAGGATCTGTAATCAGGAAATATCAGATGAAAAAAAAAAAGAATTAAGATAAAGCATCACTCGAGATCACCTTGAGAATGACATTAAAATTCTCATCATGAGGATGTCTGCTTTTAGTCAATATCAAACCTATCATTTCTTTGACAGAAACTTGCCAAATTTAGCGCAAATGGAGTTTGTACGAAGAAAAAGTGTGATTTCAGTATTAAGTAGTAAAATCTTAGCATTTTGACCCTATGACCCTAAAATTCCCAAGAGAATCACTGTCAGGTAGAACATGCATAGATATTTACTAAGTTTCATGATGATACCTTCAGTCACTTTCGACATATGGTGGAAGAAGTGAAATTTAGCACTTTCACTTCACCTTTGACCTTTTGGCAAGAAACTTCCAAGAGAATCTCTATTGGGTAAGATATGTATACATTCTGTTTCAAGAAAAATCCTGCAGGCATTGCATAAATATGAGGGAAATAGTGAAATTTTGAGCAGTTGACCTTGACCTTTGACCCATGACCCCAAATACCCTACATAATCACTGCCAGTCAGTACATGCATATATACTAAGTTCCATGAAGATACCTTGAGCCATTTGCAAGATATGGAGGAAAAAAAAGACATTTTAATATTTTTACTTAACCTTTGACCTTTGGACTTTGACCTCATGACCCCAAACTCTCTCTAAAGAATCCTCATTTAGCAGTACACGTCTACATTAAGTTTCAAGAAAATACCTTCAGGCATTGCATAGATATGGGGGAAATAGTGAAATTTTGAGTATTTGACCTTGACCTTTTGACTTTTGACCTTGAGCATGTGCACCCAAAAGTTGATAGGCACAACTTCGCCCACTCATACATATACATGCCAAGTTTCATTACGGTAACTCAAATGTTTTTTTAGTTACGCTGTCCACAAAATTGATTACGGACTGAAGGACGGACGGACAGATGGACGGACGGACAACCCGAAAACATTTTAATGCCTCCGGCGACACTTCGTGGCAGAGGCATAAAAAGGGTAAAATTGCTTGGATTCTTAAGCACACAACCCCCCCCCCCCTCAAAAAAAAAAAAAAATATATATATATATATTGATTGACTAGTGACTGTTTTTTTTAATGTTTATGATGAAATGTTTAATTAAACTTTCGCAGTTACAATCTATTAATCCAGCTTTAAATACACACAGCTGCATGATTACAATCTATTTGTTTATTGTAGTTCCACAGCACATTTCTATAATGATATTATTCTATGCATGCCGTCACTGGAACCAACCCTGAAATCACCTTCTGGACATTAACTCCACTCCTGAGGAAATATTGCAGCCACGGCAAATCTTTACTGATGCCACTTCACGGTTCACATACATGCTAAAATTACTCCAAGACAACATTCAGCCTCCCACCATGTCTGCCTTTCTACCTGTGGGTAGAGAGGGCTGCTGTGGTCCAGTGTTTTGTGCAAAGGACATACACACACTATGAGAAGGTTTGAACCCTTGACCTGACCATCCTATGAAAGTGCAGGGTACAGTCCACTGGACCACAACACCTCCAAATACATAACATTGCAAACTTCCAAAGACGACATACAGTATGTGTGCCTAACCAGTGCATCCCCTACAACAGATATCAATTTGAAAGGGGACATCATATATTCTTTGAAAATATATGTATTTGATTTAAGACACAAGAAAATGAAACATGGTCATATGACAAGAAAGATATTGATTTACACATCTGCTCCAATATGTAGTTATGGTTTACATAAAACATAGCATAATGATAAGAACAAGATGAAATCAATTAAAGGACAAGTTCACCTTCATAAACATAAGGATTGAGAAAATGCAACAATATTAGTAGAACACATCAGTGAAAGTTTGAGGAAAATTGGACAATCGATGCAAAAGTTATGAATTTTTAAAATTTTTGTGTTGGAACCGCTGGATGAGGAGACTACTACAGCTTGTGAGTCATATGCGTACAACAGTACAAAGAAAATATAAAAGAAAATTCAACATATTTTCACTTTTTTCGCATAATAAAAGGGCAATTGACTTGCCTCTTTCTAAAGGCAGGGGGAATAATATTACCCATAACATTTATCGGTAACGAGTCAGGGGAATGTGTACTTTTTTCAAAAGGTGGAATTTTGTGAAATTCTCTTTATATTTTCCTTATATTGTTGTAGCATGTGACATCTAAGTTATTCATACACTGTAGTAGTCTTCTCATCCAGCGGGTACTGCACAAAAACTTCAAAAATTCATAACTTTTGAACAGATTGTCTGATTTTCCTCAAACTTTCAATGATGTATTCTACTAATATTGCTACATTCTCTCAATCCTTATGTTTATGAAGGTGAACTCGTCCTTTAAGAAGGGGAGGGGAAGGAGTAAATTTGAGAGGAAAACATTCAAAGACCCTATTTTGTCCTCCACCAAGTCTCCATTTCACCAGAGATGTAAACAGAATAAAAATTTGCTGCCCTTTGGAAGCATTTTGACAAACGGCCCTTACCAAATGTCTACTTAAACTTCGCTCAAGCACTTAACAATGCTCAATGAGAGGATTATGTACAGAACAGCCCTGACTAACCAAACTCTTCCTTGTGTTGAACTGTTGCCATCACCAAATACTAGCCTACAGTGCATACATGCGTCGTAAAACCTAATGACAGCTCAAGGAACATCGAGCTCCTATGCTGAGTTGAGAATTAATGGATTTTGTTTAGTGTTTTAAAATTCAGCTTTCAAAAACTGCTAAATTTTGGGTGTTTGTGTGTTTAAATTGAACTAGAGAGGTAGAAACATCACTAGGATTAGCCAAAAGATGAGAAAATTACTAAAGTTTTAAAATGCACCTTATTGATAAATGTTATTAGAGGCAACCACATATGCAATGTGAGGAGGTTATATGTGTCTCTAAGTTTCCCACTCATTTAGCTGTCAACAAATCTTCACCAAGTTTCATATTTTGACAAGAAAAAAAGAAAAATCTAAACCAGGAGTATCCTCTGCATCAAATTAGTACATGGAACACGTAGTAACCTAACTATGGAAAATAGGATGTACAGTGATTCAATTTATCCACAAATCAATCAAACACATTATTTGTGAGATATTCTGTACACATATGCTCAAGTGTAAAAGCTATATTAGGTGATGACATCATCTTATCTAATCTGCATATGATGCATCACGCGTTATCCCGGGAAACCGTAATACCCCGGGGTACCACGTTGTGTAGCGCCATCTCACATCCACTCGAGGACTGCCGCAGAGAAATGCATGCACTGTGTGTGCGTGTACATCGTCATTCCTATGCTACTGCATGTTATACATGCTTGTACTATGCATACATGGCATGCTGTGCTAGCAATAGCATGTGTGTGCAGTGCAGTGGCTAGCGCGCGCTAGCTCCAGCACCAAAATAATTTCCACTTTTTGGCAACCAAGGGTACAACCTTTAAAAAAAATAATAATTCAACAAAATGGCTGATTTTTATTTGGTACCCGGGACACCATTTATGTCATCACAATAAACGTGTAAATGAGATGACGGCATCACATCATCTCATCTGAATAATTATGAAGTAAAAACTAAAATCCCTAGTGTATAAAACAGATGGCACCTTTAAATGACTCCATAACTATTTCATTTTGATGGAGCTCACATCATGCTATCTACTCAAACATGGAATGGAGGTGCACTAACCCACTGAGGACAAGCTATAATTTTGCTATTTAAACACACATTTCCCACAGACACCTGCCCAAGAATACACAGAACTAGTCTTTAAAATACAGGGAACCTCATTACAAGGACCTAAAAACCATGATTATTACCTTGTTACATCAGATTTCTCATAATATCAGGGTTTAAAAAAAAGTCAGGACCTGTAAAATCACCAATCTATTTGTTATATCCGACTATGTTATAACATGGTTCCATTGTACCCAGATGGCTTTTTAGTTAGACATCTCCTACCTCCACTTGGGGCTGCTTTGTCCACCAGGTAGAATCGGTATCCCCCCGGCGCCTCGACGGAGTATTCCCCCTCCGACACAGAGGCCAGGGTGAGACCGGCCTTCCTGGCGTTGGCAACGGCCTCGCTGGATTGGATTGTGATTCCCTGGGTGGAGGGAAAAAGGGGATGGTGTGAGAGGGAGGAGTGTCAACTGGACAAAAGGATAATGTTTGCATCTTTTACCTACCATGAAAACACTTCTCCAGAAAATATTGACAAAATGACATCATTGCGTGCTGTATCATAATGATGATGATGATGATATTGATAATAATAATAATAATAATAATAATAATAATAATAATAACAATAATAATGATAAGGATAACAACAATAATGATAATAATAATAATAATAATAATAATACTAATAATAATAATTATCATTATTATTATTATTATTATTATTATTATTATTATTATTATTATTATTATTATTATTATTATTATAATCATAATAATAATAATAATAACTAGAAAAGCACTCTGAGAGTGCAGACCTCCGCCAACCAGCTACTTTTCACCGATGATCTTGCTTTTCCCAAAGAGATTTTTTTTCCTCTCCACCACTTGGGAAAAGCTCTTTGGGCTCTTCCATAGAGATCAGTGATTTCCACACTGATAGGTATACATGCTGAAAAATCGCCTGATTTCCCAATATAGAAGCCTTTGTTACGTCATAAACCCTCAGCTGCGCGGTGCGCCTCGCCCAGCTGCAGAAACTGGAGCATGCACTTTAGTGCGCGCTTGAAAACCTCAAAAATGTGCAGCTTGAACTCCCAAGTTCATTGATCCTACCTGCCAAAATATCAAAAATCCTTCATAAATTCCCCCAAAATTCTTGGATCACTACCAAAATTTAATCTTCTGTTACTTGTATCATTCTAAACCCTTTCCTGCAAGTTTCATCCAAATCCATTGACTAGTTTTTGAGTTATTTTGCACATGTAAAAACTAACTACTAGTAACTGACAAACGAACACACAAAACAACGGTAACGAAAACATAAACTCCTCCCTTTGCGGAGGTAATAATAATAATAATCACACAGGCACAACTTTCTCACAAAACATCAGAGGGTATGAGAGTACTTGCAGATTTGAGTCCGACAAAATCTGAAACTGATGAAACAGAAGTTTGAAATGCATTAAATTGTGAAAATTTCAATGCATTTGAATTGCTAAAAAGTCTGGAATCAGATTAAACTCTGAACTCTCACATCCCTGAAATATACATTTACTCAGACAAACATACAAACAGATAGACGTTCACAAATGATTTGGATTGAATCTGACAGCATGCTGTGTACTTAGCCCCCGGAAAGCAAGCAAACACTCGTCCCTGTGCAGTGCAATGTCCATGCTCAAACAAGCCGAGGAATTATCCATTATGCCACTTAGTACACTGTGATACCATTTTTCAAGACTCCGCCCCTTCATCCCTTCAAACACATATCATCCTTGAATACATTTCTCATTCTGGCATGCAAGTTTCATGAAAGTCCAATACCCATAACACGACCTGTCCAAAATCAATGCTAAAATGCTCACATTTTCCAGATCAAATTAAAGGACAAGTTCACCTTCATAAACATAAGGATTGAGAAAATGCAACAATATTAGTAGAACACATCAGTGAAAGTTTGAGGAAAATTGGACAATCGATGCAAAAGTTATGAATTTTTTAAATTTTTGTGTTGGAACCGCTGGATGAGGAGACTACGACAGCTCGTGAGTCATATGCGTACAACAGTATAAAGAAAATGTAAAAGAAAATTCAACATATTTTCACTTTTTTCGAATAATAAAAGAGCACTTGACTTGCCTCTTTCTAAAGGCAGGGGGAATAATATTACCCATAACATGTGTCGGTAAGGAGTCAGGGGAATGTGTACTTTTTTCAAAAGATGGAATTTTGTGAAATTCTCTTTATATTTTCCTTATATTGTTGTACGCATGTGACATCTAAGTTATTCATACACAGCAGTAGTCTTCTCATCCAGCGGGTACTGCACAAAAACTTCAAAAATTCATAACTTTTGAACGGATTGTCTGATTTTCCTCAAACTTTCAATGATGTGTTCTACTAATATTGCTACATTCTCTCAATCCTTATGTTTATGAAGGTGAACTTGTCCTTTAACATTTTCCCTATAAATTTTGAAAGACGACTTCTTGTTCTAAACTCATCCTATATGAGCTGCACAGAATGCACTTCTTTAGTTTAGCAACTTGAGAGGTTCAACCATGACCTTGGCTCAACCATGACCTTGGCGGCATCAACTACAGATTGTGACCTTTCACCTTACCAGGAAGTCATTTCCGAGGTCGTAGCTCTTGACCCCATAATTGTAGGTCAGCTCCATCACAAAGTGGCTGTCCTCCGCTCCGAATCCCACCATGGACTTGCTCCACTTGCCATCGTACGGTCTACAAATTTTTTTGTGAGGATGACAGAAATATTGCATTTGTAAGCTAGGATATACCACGAATATCATCGAACATACCAACATTTACACACTGCCCTCTTAGGGCCATTACTCATGGCAGATAACATTCAGACAAACATACAACAATTTTATGCTTCCCTTGTATGTGAAAGAGACATTGCATGCGATTGCCTACACATTATAAATTTTGATGGATTCCAGGATAAAAATTTAACCTCTAACCTACAAGATTCTCAGGGCCTCACCAAGCTCTTGCATGCAGTGGTCTGAAGAATATGTTTCATTTTGGTTCTAAATTACCTCTTAAAAGAGGCTGTAAGCACCATAATATATATATCCACATCTCACTTAATTACAGTTAAAGACGTGAACCATCCAACATTGCATCTAGCTCGAGATTGAAGTGGGTTGAGAAATAAACTAATGGGCATGTTTGCCAAGTCATTACATAAATGTCAAGTTTATTGGCATCACATCTTCCACGCTTATGAAATTGATTAATGAGATAATGGGTAATCCCAAAAACATCTTGGATCTCAAAGGCTGGCAGACTCACCAACATTTACAGCGCATGTGAAATGTGCTGAATCATTGCTCCTCAAATCAAGCTCCTTTTATCGACACTCAGTCTCATTGTTTCTTTCATGTACCCACACCAAGAATTTACACGTTGTAGTTTGTTTTTTCCATACATTGAACGCTATTTCTGATTGTCTGGCAGGCTCTGATACAGCACACTGTCATTGTGTTCTGCTCCAGTGTTGAATTGTTATGCATACAGCACAGGTCTTACACTTCACACCTTATACATTGTATATCTTGATTCATCTTTGCTAGTTACTACTTCCAAGCTGCTTCTCAATGCGTGCTATTCTCTGCTTAGCACTAGAAGGTTGCTTGCAAGGCTACTTCACACACTGGTGTGACTGGTAAATCTCACACATTTTTTGGACGGGTTTCAGATAATAGATAGTTGCGTACCATACCTACGATGACTTACTGTTAGTGATGCGGGGATAACATGAAAGTGGCAGTTTATCAAATGTGTTTTCACAGACCAGTCCACTACATACAAACACACATATTATGATGCACTGTGTGCAAGGAGTTGACTGCTGAATGTTTGTTCTCATTTCATTTAAAAAAGATGTTATGACAGCAAGTCTTGCTAGAAATAGCAACTTCTTGTAGCAACAGCCAATCAGGAAGCAAGATTCTTGTCATCACTAGGACACTTGCCAATGAGACAAGATCGAGAGTTGATATATCACAGCAACTTTCTGAGAAATTGAGCCCAGGAGTTTATGGGTTTAAAAGGAAGCCGATACCTTTGTCAGCTAAATGCTGTGGTTGGTGGAAACTTGGAAAAAATTATGCTAGAGGGCATACACAGCCCATTGACCCCCTCACAACTTCCATCTCATTTACAATACTGTATACCATGCCATATATTTTAATAGCGAGTCTAAATTTTTTGCGAATCAGGATTTTCAGACAATTTCATGAGTGGTTAAATGCGCGATGGTGGAGTACTGTACTGAACAGAGAAATGTATACACGTGTGTGCATCACATTCATATCAGGATCAGCGTCATTATTTTCATGTGTCTTTAATTTCGCGACTGGCACCCGACTCGAGAAAATAAAAACCTCACTATTTTAATAGCGAGTCTAAATTTTTTGCGAATCAGGATTTTCAGACAATTTCATGAGCGGTTAAATGCGCGATGGTGGAGTACTGTACTGAACAGAGAAATGTACATATGTCTGCATCACATTCATATCAGGATCAGAGTCATATTCTAATTTTCATGTGTCTTTAATTTTGCTCCTGGCACCGGACTCGAGAAAATAAAAACCTCACAAAATGTATTTGGCGTATACTGTATTGCATATCATGCTTAACCCTCAAGTTATGACATGGAAAACCTTTTTCCTAAAAGGGTTCTAAAATCCCTTTTGAATCTGTGCAGGATTGACCTGGGTCCAGACTTACCAAGACTCATGCCCCAGAGCTGTATAGAGACCCATCTCACGCTCACTTGCCCACTCAATCACTTTCTCACAGCTCTCAGGGGAAAAAAACAACCCCAAAACAAAACAAAAACTGAGATCATAATGAACATCAAAGGGGAAGACAGCTAGCCTAATGCTGAACTGAGTGTAAGGTAAACTTTTTCTTTATTCTCATTTTGTTGATTAGAAGATACCTGCTGGGCTTAATCTTACATTTATAGCGAAGGTTTTTTTTTCCCCATAAATTCTAAATGGATAATTCAAGAGCTAGAAAATTGTTACTACGTCATGCCTGTCATGTTTTAAACTCATTCAAAACTGGCCAAATTTTTGGGAAAAAAAAAAAGCCCCTCCTACACCCTCCCCCCCCCCCCTTCTTGGCAGCCGGTTGACAAACTTGGCATTTCTTTGGGTCTCGTCAACAAAGAGTTCAAGTGGAGGCACACTCACCCATTACAAGTCGCCTTGCAGCCTTCCTCAAACTCTTCATGCCTCAGAAACTGTAAAAAAAAAATAATGAAAATAATATTATGACAAAATGAATATTCATCTTACAGACATTATGATTCATGACGCTGTCAATTTAGGTTACTCATTACCCAAAACTCTACCAAAGACTCAGTGTTCGGCATTGGCAAGAAATTACTGCATGCATTAAAAGACACTCTCTTCAGCCCTTGCCGCCTGTTTGGTTGGGTGGTTAGTCACCTAGCTGTGATTTTAAATGCATGCAGTTTTCAATAGGGATTGATATGCCACTTGCCCTGCCCTGGGCTAGCTGACAGTGCATTTTTAGAACCTACACTTGTGCAAAACCTAACTGTGTGAACAAAGTGAAGATACAGTTCACATTCCTTAAACCATGTATCGGGTACCACAAATACTACAAATCATGTTTTGTTCTTACTTTCCACATCTCTTGAGAGTCTTATTGTCTCTGAAACAGTTGAGTGCACATGGTTGTGACACTTTTGAACACTTTAAACCTGGTGTTGGAATTTCACAACACATTAATGCACTGTAGTGTACGCACACCATCTTTTACAACCCCTCACTCCTCCAAATCTCCATCATATTTGTCGCTGTCATCACTCCTGGTTTCAAGATAACTGATGTTGGTGGTATTGTTGTTTGAAGAAGGAGGAGAAGAAGAATATAATTCAATCAAAATTATTTCATAAATACTACATTTCCTAATTAATACACGATTGAAGATTGCTTCATGCAGTGAGTGTGCCTGTGCTGTGTTTGGTACAAACATGACAAATGAATTCATTCTGTGCTGTTTGCTGTGTAGCTGTGTGAGCCACTTACGTTAGTATTACATTTACAATACCACCAATCAGTACGATAGACAGAAAGATCCGTCTGTCCGGAGGACTCTTTTATATTTTGCCATTGACGCTGTCCTCCGTAGACGGAGGGGATCCGTGAAGCCACACGCAGTCTCAGCGGAACATTCCCCGACGGACAGATACAGACCGATCTTTCGGTCAATCAGTACGACTACTATTTCAAAAAATAGTGATTCATAATCATTGTTCACGTGAGAGATTTCTGCCATATTTTCTAGGTGAAAAATATTTTGCTAACCTGCATTTGTGCCGAACATACTAACGTAGTGACAACAACGCATCTAAACGTTTTAGATCGAGTCATCGAGAATTACATAACTTTACAAGGACAAGTATTACGTTAGATAACGATGTGAATGCTTATAATTTGTACCGTGTACAAACCTTCATTCCAAGAACTTCTCGATAAAACTTCGCAGTGTTGGTTCGATCACCAACTTTGAAGACGAAGTGCAAAGCTCGGCGACCAGACATCTTCTCTTCGTTCAGGAGTAAGTTAGTTCAAAATAACCGAGACTTTCGGATACAAATCACACCTACTGGCTACGGAGTCTTCCCTTCAGAACTAGCGGATCGGTGTTCCCTACGCAGCGCCGCAGTTTGGCAGGCAGGTCTGATAAGAAGAAGCACGGAGTGGAGTGGTGGAGAGGGTGGGACCGAGCAGGTGCGGCAGCGGCTGTGCTAATGACAGAACGGCTGTAGCTCTCTGCTGCGCAGTAGTACAATACCACGTGGTACGTGCCTGCATTTTGTGTTTACATCATCGTGCGGATGGCCAAAGGTCAACATCGGAAAGAAAACAACGTCCAGTACCGGTACGGTGTACAGTATTCCATCTTTCTGGACAGGGACATAATGGTGTCCTCGAAAACCACACTCCTTCTTCTGAAGTACTAGTAGAGGGATAGGGAAAAGTACAATGAGCAAAGATGTTCACAGGTAGGTCGCAACAAGATTAGAAAGATAACTACGATATACGAATCCCCAAATAAAATCACACTCGCCAACCAGGGGATTCACCTCCGTGCATTTAGTGTCACGCACGCACACGCTGAAATCATGGAGCTACTAACAGTTAGTAGCTCCATGCTGAAATAAAGGAGTGACTGCGATTATCCAGTCATTTTGATAGCACAAGAATCGTGTCTCATTCTTACGAAGGTTGGGTGTAAATTCTATTGGGACTCGAGTAGGGTAGGGGGATATCCCGAAAAATCGTTGACATCATCATGTTCGTTTAGTATTTCAAAAAAAGGATAAATATATTTTCTACATATATAAGGCCGGGACTCGAGTAGGGGAAATCCCGAAAAATCGTTGAAATATAGGTTTAATAAAATAAATTGTTTTTGCTTTTTTTTTTTCATTTTCCCGCGATATATCTTCACTTATCTGTAGTTTTCAAATCTTTCCGAACAATGCTGAAACAGAGTCCCGAATAGGGTTATTTTCAGTCCTGAAAATCCCAAAATATACAGGGATAATGTTTTGATGTTCTTATGTTTGCGGTTTGTTAGTTTTGGTTTGCTCTTTGTTTTGTTTTGTTTTGTTTTGTTTTGTTTTGTTTTTTGTTTTTTGTTTTTGCCCCGATTCTCTTGAAGGTACAGTACTTACGTACTAGCCTAGATACTATGTGCATGTTTTCCTGCAAAGGATGCCAAGCTTTACAAGCTTTTTACTCGCACTTTTCATCTGGGAGCTTCTGGGCACTTGAGCATCACAAGTGCGATGATACGCCAAAGGCGGTCTGTATTAATTTACTGGAACTTGGAAGAAGAAGAAGAAGAAGAGGAGGAGGAGGAGGAGGAGGAGGAGGAGGAGGCTGGTCTTCTTTTCGCAGAACATTTCGCCACATGGACTCCATGGCTACTGGATCCGTCATGTTGCTTTCCCAGCTTCCCTTCCAAAAACCTGTGATGGGGCTAATTTTGATGACCTCCCTTCCTAAATCTTGTGAAAGATCATGAAAGAGGGTTATACAACCCATTCCCATCCTTAAATGGGGTGTCTTTATGAATATGGAACAAGCATAATGATTATATGTAATATGGTTGACTGCACAAAACAAATTATCAAACAAACGACAGCAAAGAAATCTAGAGGTTTTAGGATCATGTCTTTCATGTAGGTTGTATAAGATGGCAATTCCAATTCAAGGTTCATAATTTTTATAATACTCACCTTTTTTTTGGTCTTTTTCTTTCCTTTTTCTTTTTCGTTTTCGGATTAACGAATCTGATTTCATGTTCGGAATGATCGAATCTTCGGAATAACAAACCACAATTATTTCATGTTACTACTCGGATTAAAGAACTTTTGGAATGGCGACCCTCCTTTCGTTTTTGGAAGGCCGAAGCTATAGAAGTGATTGTTATGTCCATAGATATGCAAACAGTGTCTAGACACCCATGGAAGCCATTGTTATGTAACCTAGCTTAGCAGGCTTGTTCCTTATGTTTTTTGTTTAAAGAGCCTTGAGTACATCCAGTATGCAATCCAACAATCCTGCCTGTTCCAAACTTTCTTTTGATGGGATATCGGTTGGAAGTTCTGTCATAAAGTCATCTTCCATTGTTAGGAATCTTGGAGTGTGTTTTGACACGCATCTGAACAAGGAAGCACACATCACAAATGTGTGTAAATCATCATACCATATGATTTATAACCTCAGACGTATCAGGAAATATTTTGATGAGAACAGTATGAAAATGATTGTCCAAGCATGTATTGTTAGTAAATTGGATTATTGTAATGGGTTATTATATGGACTCCCTGATTCTCAAGTTGGGCGCCTGCGGCGAGTCCAAAACTCCTGTAAAGCTTATTTGTATATAACAAACCTAGGTTTTCAAGGATTACTCCTCTTCTGAAAGATTTACACTGGCTTCCGATTCGTAAACGAATATTGTTTAAGATTTTGTTGATTGTGTATAAGTCACTTATCGGTCAAGCCCCCAGTTACATATCCGAATTATTAGTGTTTAAATCTCATCGACATACTCATAATTTGCGCAGTTCTAAGGACATTCTTCTTTTACAGATTCCAACATGTAAAACAAAAGTAACATTGGGAGACAGAGCATTTGCCTGTGCAGCTCCCAAACTCTGGAATGATCTATACCATTAGAAGTCCGGAAATCCCCAACAGTAGCAGTCTTTAAATCACGACTCAAAACACATCTTTTCATTTAACTGTTCGTTATTATCAAGCACATCAGGAGCTTTTGCAGCGCAGAAGAATATATGTCTATAGGTTTTGCGCTTTATGAATTGATATATTATTATTGAAATGATTATGCTCTCGAGAGAGAGGGTCACGAGAAACACCGGGGACAACCATGCACTGCTCTTTTCTGTTTCTCATTCATTTTGTCGTGGTCACAATATAGCTTATGTTCACGGAACCCACGTGATCGAGACGTCAGTGACCAGGCTGTGTAAGAAAGTTTGTATAAGTTTAGGTCCCACAATTCCCATGCACAGTTATGTCTGAAGAAATGTAGTTTAGATTCCGGAGTTCTGAATGATTACTGGGAGCTGTCATAATAAGAACAACAGTTGGCGTAAAAATATGCGATCATGAGAATTCGTCTAATTTCGAGCTACATGTATTAATCAAAATCTTAAAAAAATTAAAACTATTGCCTTGGTGAAACACGGCCTGTCTTGATCTCCTAAACCAACGGACCCAGAAAAATAAGACCAGCAGTCGTTTTTAGTCTTTACGGATAGCTTCACCAAAGGCCGTTGTCCAACCGTCGCTCAGGAAAGGTCAACATCGATAAGGGATTTCATGAAGAGAGAAAAAGGAATTACAGTCACATCAGGGTCTGCATACTTCATCGCTCGCGAGTTTTGCAAAGCTTTATGTATAATAAAATCTTGTTCCTGCACACTAAGAAAAAAAGGTTCAATAAGGGAGCTAGAAGGGTTGGAAGTCGCGAAAATGGGTGCAAACTACACGATTTGAGAAAATGATGGAACTTTGCTTCTTATATGGTTCATTTTGGGTTCGATCTTGCCACGGTCATTGACGGTGCAATATTACGCCCCAAACTAGTCTCAAAACAAAGGCCATCCTATGGTGTTGCTCGGTACTAAAATGCAATATTACATATCCTTGTGCTGATATTATGAACATATATTTTTTGATATCAGGAAACTTAAATTTCTTTCATATTCTTTAATCATTCATCGAGAGTATATTTTCAAATTAAGTTGACTCCATGATGAAAGGGGTCTACTAAAAAAACAAAAGTAGAATACCTGATTGCTTGTCTGGTATTGACCAATCACATTGTACACATAACCTAGGAGGTTTAACAGATGAAGTTCCAACTGGATGTAATTATTCAAATAGTCGTCAGATTTCTATTGCTATACAAAACAATTCCACAGGTGCATTTGTGCCTTCGCTGATCGGGATTCGATGCCGCCGTCTCACTGAGCAATCTGAAGATTCATTTTGGACGTTTACACAATTTTGGCTATATTTTGCTTCAAATGAAATCCTATACTTTAAGATAAAAACATATAAAACAAAAGTCAATTCTGAAGAGAAATATCATTGTGCAAAAGTGTTAATCAGAGCTGTTTCATTGTGAAAGTGTTTAAACTGTACCCTGGATAGCCGGTTTATTTTATCACTTTTCCTCATGATTCTGACAAAGCAAACTGATATGAATCTTCAAATAGAATTCTCTATCAATAGAAACATCAGATTACTGCCCAGGCATGCCTATTAGAATAATGTTCGTTTTATTTCATTTTTTTGGAGCAATTTCTATTCGTGTATCCCCGTGTCTTTAACATTCACCTAACCTATCTCTTATTGGTTGGGATGTCGAAACGTAATTACCATTACAAAGACATATCTTCCTGTTTGTGGTTCATTCTTGCTAAGGTGCAATATTGAGCCCATAACAAGTCTCAAAGAAAGACCCATATGGTGTTGATTGACACTTGAATACAATATTGCATACCGTCGTGGTGCTACTATGTACATGTTTTTTTAAAGACATCATAAAACTTGATGTTCTCCCATAATTTCATAATCATTCATCGGAGCATCTTTAAATGAAGTTGAGTCTTTGATGAAAGGGTCTGCGAACAAGCTAACGAAGAATACTTGACTGCTCGTCTGGCATTGACCTATCGAAATGGAATATGTCACAGCATTCCCTGCATGCTTACTGTGCGATGATGGAATCAAACCCTACTACACGCTAAAGATTTTCGTTGCGACTCGATCTCGGGACAGAAAAAAGAAAGTCAATATTTTTTCAAGGCCCTCAAATCTGGAATTCCATCCACTCTGATGTGAAATGTAAGAAAACGGTACAAAGTTTTAAGGAAGCTTTAAAACGTATTTTACTTGAAAGGTTTTCTGGAAGTTACCAATATCATTTTACGAATTTATAAGAGACTAGCAAGATAGGGTGTGTTTGTGAAAATGACATCTTGTGTATTGCTAATATGCGCTGGTCCATGTTTTTGTCTGTGTATGCATGTGTGTGTATGTGTGAGTATGTGTGTGTTTGTGTGTGTGTGTGTGTGTGTGTGTGCCAATGTTTTCTCTGTATATACAATGTATTTACTTTTCCGGGATTAGTTTTAAATAAGGCCAATTGCCTTCTCACTCACCCCTTCACTTGATATCTTTTGCTGTTTGTTTGCTTTGTTTGTTTGTTTGTCACATTGTCATTTTATTCATACCATTGTCACATTTTATGTATGCATATTTTATTGAGTGAACGTAAAGGAAATGATAAACTAAAATCATTTAGAGAGCAAACTCGCGGATATATAAGGGTGCAAACTACACGATTTATTTGTAAGGGTTGATTTTCCCCCCCTTTTTTTTCATGGATTCATGCACGGTAAAGCCCAAGGGTAAAATGCATGCACATGAAAAATGTAAGCACATGTTTCCGTGTGCTTGCAAACACCACATTTTAGAATGAATAACGACTAGCTGTGATAGTGGAATTTCTCATGAATAAATAATAAAGCATTAAAACCCTGGCTATTGTTCAACACCAATGTCAGGGTGTTAACCACATACTCCCATACACACCCATTGACCCCTGTGCAAAGTGAAAATTTTGTACAGAGGGTTGAAAATAGAGCAAAATCTGTAACCTAACTGTGAAATTGATCATGGATTTCATGAAACTGATTTGTGTTTTAAACCACCTCCAACGAAATTGTACACTATACAACTATCTCCCATATCAATGATATTGTTATCTGATATATAGTTACTGAATTATTAAGAATCAAAAGTGGAATTTTTTTAAAACACCTATTAATCCATAGAATACATTCGATGCAAAATAATGACATGGATGTTTCCTAGAGTGTCAATTCACGGACCCAGTAGTTTGGTCACCTGGTGTGGGCATGTTCATTCTTTTCTTGAACATAATTTATGAATTCAATGAATTGTTGAGTCGTGCAAACTTATGTGCACATAAGTTGACTCCCAGATGGCTCATTGTACAGCTCGTTCATGCGTGTTTGAGCTGAGCATCTAGCGCAAATTCCATTTCCATAGCACATCAGCTCTTCTGAGGCTTTTCATAGCGGCTTACTGCAACTCTGACTTCAAAATTATTTTGTCCACTTCATAATATCAAGACCCCGCAGATTCCTACCACGTGGAAAATGGTGAGTTAAAACATCATCGTAAAGCATGATCTGAAATATCCACAATGTTCTCGACCAAGGCCTTACTCTCGATATTACCCTTCATCAAATTTCTTGTATCTGTCATGTTTTTGGTTGTATAGCCATGTCTTATAATGTAGGCTTGCAGGCAGTAATATTAAAATGTTCATTTTAGAGTTCTGTTAAAACTGGCTAGTTTTATGCGTGCTGTTTTCTGTTCTATTTTGTTTTGTTTCGTAACCATTCTGTGGAATTAGAGCAGCTTTAGCGATAAAATGTCTTGCTAAAGACGTCATGGCATTCCGATTTCAGATTTCAAATTCATTTATTGTTCATTTAGGAAATTCTTTTTGTTGGTACATGGGCGTGCACATAGGAATATCTACATACATGCATAAACTCACATATATTCATGTACATGTACACATTATAAATGATTTTTTTTTAATTTTTACTACATACACAATTATACAAGCATAATTTATACTCACAATACAGTGAACACATACATAATCACAAATTTCAAGTAATTCTTTATATTTACCAATCAACAACAAAACAAAATAGTTAAGAAAACGTGGAATCGGATATTCCTATAGGAAGTGTATCCTTAACATAACCTTTACGCCACCTCCCCTCCCCCAACACAAACACACATCCCCAAGGATAATACATCGCGTCGTGCCATACCACATTTGATTAATAACGAATAAAAGGAACGGAACTGAAGTTGATGAATAATTGTTGATAAACTTATGGATAAATAGACTATTGTACTAACTAAACTTATAATGGCAAACATTGCACGCTTATCTTTATGCTGGGATAATTCTCTGTAGTCAGGTAGTGTAAGTGGTGGACATAAGTACACCCTGTATGCAGCAAGGCAGTGCATAAAAATTGAACTATACATTAAGCTGCCATGGAGAGAGTTATGTAGTCACATTTACATAAGTTCGCTCTTCTGCAAAATTATTACACACGCATGAACAGTGGCCTTGAACTCATGACAGTATTGCTTTTGATTTTCCTTTTCAGGTATTCAAGCAAGATACAATAATTTGCGCGCATTCTCCAGATCACGTAAACTGATATGCAATTCTGAAGGACAGAGTGATTCCTCAACAGAATATGTAAGTTTCATTAATGGATTAATCCGTAATACATGTACACTTGTATATGTATTTTCAGGTTATTGATTCATCTAGATTTTCAGCATGTGATATCCGTGAAGTATATTATATTAAAGCGTATTATTACACATGAACGCAGTTTTATCAGTTACTATAATGTAGCCACCGTTTAGTGGGTTGCGGAAAATTTGATAAGACTATAGTGCAATTTTTGATACCATCTATAATCGAGAGATATGTTACTCAAGTGGACTATTGCGATGATTCATTCTTGCCTTTTCCGTTCTACGTCTTCTCAGTTTTTTTGGACTTTTTCCTGAAAACTCCATGATGGATTGTAACTCATACAGGCAGCATCTCTACCCCGCAAGAATCTTCTTTTTTTTTCATTTTTTATTTATTTATTTATTTATATATTATTTATTTTATTTTATATTATTTTATTTATTATTATTATTATTTATTTTTTTTTTGGGGGGGGGGGGTAATCTTCTTTTCTGTAACCAGTATTATCAAAGTAAATCAAATCAATGTTATGAATAAGTAGAGGGGGCTATATTTTCACTTTTTTGTGTGTGTGGTAGCAGGATTAGAGGTGTCAACCATAATGGGCATCATTACACCCATTGCCATGGCCAGCACCCGGACCATCATCTGTGGCAAGCTCAGCAACGGCTGAATGGCTGAGGTCTATAAGTCTTACTCCTTTCCTAACTGTGTAAAATATACAGCAAACTGATGTTAAATTGGCATGTAATTTGATGTTGTCTTACTTTGTTATTTTATGTTATGAAGACTTTGAGTTGGTCAGGAAAAATGTGGGAATATTTGAATATGCCCAATGTCATAAATGTATGCAGGCCTACATAAAAGGTGTGTATTTTCATCTCAGTCCGAATTCGCCACATTTTTCTTTCCAACATGACTTTACTCAGGCTATTCCACATTTATTCTTTTTTTTTTCAGCTCTAACTTAGTGATGTCGGGATGCTGTCTCCTAATTCCCCGTCTGCCTGGAGAGGACATGCTGTATGTCTGTGACAAAGTAAGTGCTGCACTTTTATTTTTTTATGGGAGACGGGAATTCCATCTGCTTTGTGACTAGAAAGATAAGAGGAATATTTCTTTGCAACATTATCATGTTTTACTTATATGACAAAGAGATGAAATAAATCTATCCGACCGGATTTGTTTAGAAACCAAAATCAAAGCTTAAAGGGATGGTATAGTATTGGTGGAGGTGAGGATTTGGGCTTTTAACTTTTTGTGATATACCAAGAACCTACTTATGAAATAATAGAGAGTATGCCATTCTAAGAGGAATTCTAAAGATTATTTGATAAAAATTGGTTTTGAAATGGATGAGCCATCCAAAAACAAAATAAAACGCAGCGATCGTGATAAAAAGTGAGTCCTATATTATATTATCATTGCTCTGTTTTGGATATCGCAGGTATTTCAAAACCATTTCTCATTATTTCAGCAAAAGACGTTAGAAACCTGAAGTAGATCTATGCAATCAATTTAATTTTCCATTTTCTGGTCAATGGTCATAGTTGCAACCTTTTAGTTTATGTAAGCAACAAAACCGCCTATAGTGTAAACGACCTATTTCCTTCGAAATTTTATTCAGTCATTATTTATTCATGCCAAAATCTCTTTCAGAACCTGACAGGACTAAATCCCACAATCTTCACTGTGAATGCCGCGCACTATTTGGCTGGATGGTTGTGAAATCTGCCCGAATTCCTGTATACAATCGTGTCTTTCTTCGCTACAATGTTTCCGGCCTGCTGTGCTCTGTGGCTTTCAGTATCCCAGACAAGGCAGAAACACCCGATGCATACTTCAGCAGTACATTGCAAGCCTTGATCTGAACAGGCAACTATCACGAAGAAAAACCTACGGCATTTCATTAACAATATTGTTCAATAATTGTCTTGATATAGTTTACCAGCCTAAAGTTTTCATGGTGTATACTTTTACAAGGAATTGTCACCAGAGAAATGATGTTGTTCAGCTTGTCCCTCCGTTCGTACATCAGTCTGTTATCGATTATGGCAACGTTGTATCACGAAGGGAAATGAAACGAAAAGTACAAGTGGACAAGTTAATGCAGGGAGATTACTTTAGCAGTTGAACACATCGTCACAAATTGAGGAATATCGGAAAATCCGTTGAAGAGCTATATATACACATATATTTAGAGTTTCAGTGCCGCCATTACGAGATGAGAAAGCTACATCTTTGACGTCAACCATGGAAAATTATATAAAGAAATGTAAAGAAAATAGGCATAGTTTCACGTTTCTAGCATTTCAAAAGGAGCACTTGATTTACTTCTTCCAGAAGGGGGTGGGGGTAATATTACCCTTAACATTATGGCAACGACAAATAACTGGAGGGAATTTGTACTTTTCATTTAGAATCAGATTTTATGGAATTCCCTTGATATTTTCGTCATATGCGTTTCCATACATGAAAGTGACACTGAAACTTTAAAAAATGCATAACTTCCACTGGATCATACGATTTTCCATGTTCACTTATGTGTTCTTATGATATTGCTCCAATCCACGGGTACATTTGGGTTTCATTCCCCTTTAAGTACTGTTTGAGGTATCCAAATGAAACTTTGCATATGTATGTACGATTCGATGAAGTTACTTCTACCACATTGTGGGTGCCAGCGTTCAAGGTCAAATATTGTAGGTCATTGTCAAATTCTACGATGTCATTTCGTGCTCTTTCTTTGTATCTCACCTTGTAAGCACTGTCGACATAGTAATGTGGTGTTCTTTTAATAACTTTCCACACTTTTGAGCTATATGACCACCAAATTCACTCCCCAGAACATCTAAAGATGGCTGTCAAGTGTTGATATTGGTGAAGTCCGACTCCGTCAACAGTCAAAAAGTCAATGAGCTTACATTTGAAAATCAGTGTAATCACAAATTCGATATGTGGGCAAGACATCACTTCGCTTTTACCTTGTTAGATGGTGAATATTTGTGAAGCTTCCGTTTCTAATTCATACAGCATCAGCATACCTTATGTCTGAGAATAGTGGTAAAGAAGATTAGATACTTTGGCAACAGCGTGTAAAATTCGCAAAATTTTATTTTGTGCCTTATTTGCTGAACAAACGTCGTAGGAGGACTACAACCTGCCAGGCAGTATGGCGGAACAATTACTCTATTATTAGCGTCATAGAATAAATGACAATGATGTAGTTCTGAAGCATGCTATTCATTAGATACTTTTGCAATGACTCCATGTATACTTTTAATCGAACTAGGTATATAATCATCAATATCTTGTACTTGAATAACGACAGAATGATTTCGGTGAGGAAAGTTTTCTGTCACGTCATTTAGGAATAAGGGAACGTGTCAATATTATGCTATTTGTTCCATAGTTATTTCTGGTGTGGTTAAATGTATTTTCCTTTTAAAAAATCATTTTATATATACCTACGTTGCATCCAGATGCTTATTCGTTGAAAAATATGGGCAATGTATTCAAAGGACAAAGATCATACACTAATGGGCCTAGGGTATACAACATTTCACTCGTTGTTGTTGTTTTGCTTTGTTTTGTTTTGTGTTTTTTTTTTTTTGGGGGGGGGGGACACGGTTCAAAGTGTCCTGAAACCTTGTATAATACATGCATTTAGTCATGTATGATGCCAAACTGTTCCCGCTCATACAAATGCAGCCGTTTCAAGGAAATAACATAAGAATATTCTTATACTCCATGATTTGGTAATGCTTAAGTGGTTCATAAGAGTCCAGTGAAACTGTGTACAGAACAAAAAGTGGATTTGACAATGGTATACGATATCCGCAATTTACTCTTTGACGGGGTCTATCATCCGATTAATATGTATAAGAACGGTAGTCCCCTATTCGGAAACTACAAGTTAGATAAGCTGCAATCATTTTGCACGCGACCATGGCGTTATAGCCAAAGGTGATCTGCAAATCCCTATGTGCCTACAGGGGATTGGAAAACGTAACAACTTTCTATGTATAGAACAACGAAACAGAAACTGGTGCATGTATTATTCTCAGTCACTTTGTTAGTCATTATGATGATTTGCTCATTGCAGTTCCGGAATCTCAGCTCGAGGGACTCGAATTGATCACCCAAAACAAAATCTGAAAACAAAACCATGATAACTGCGATTCTGCCTAGTCTCCATTGGTAGCCCATAAGGGCTGGTATCAAGTTCGATTTTCATATTATAATTATACCTTGTATTTAGATGTTTTCATCGAAATCCCCGTATACCTGAATATGGTATGCGTATGTCAGTTAAGTATCTAAACCATAATGAATTGTAGTCGTAATCTAAGTGCCAAGAATCTCATGATTTGAATAAGTGTGAACACCAAGACATGTCGTGATAAGGACTTTAAGACAATTGGCATCGTCATTATAAAACAAACTCCTAATTGTAAGACATGTTTTAAATTTTAGATAAATTCATGTCTATGCTGGAAACATATCTTTTTGATGATTCATGATGACGTCACTGTTACATGAATATTGTACGCATGGAAATATGTAGGCCTATTCGTTTAAATGCATACAAACAACTTGTTAAATCCTCTTACATTTTTTTTATATATAGATATGGTGCATACTTTAGAAATGTACGTAGCATGCTTTTGTTTTTTGAGGCTTTGTGTACTGGCAAAAAGCATATCTTATTCTTATAGATTATGTGAATAAGTACGTATTCAAGTACGTTTTGAATAAAACGTATCCAGACAAATGTATATCATATTTTTACCTCTTCCTTCATGCAGATGTATGCTCTTGCCTAGAGGGTTTGTTTGATAGATAGTGATAGTGCTCACCTCATTGGAAAGGTAATTGGGTAAATATTTGGTTTTAGCATGTCATTCAAACACAACTATAAGTTAACTTCTACATTAACATTTCAAAACTCACAAATTCCACGCACACATTTCATGATTCACAGGATCCAAATTACTGAGTACACCAATCTTATTTACTTTGCAGAGTGCAACAACAGCATAAGTTTGATATACTGAGCAAACAGGCTTGCATTAGTTCGCACTATTCAAGGTTCAAAGTAGTTAAGTAACCAATTGTACCTTGTTATGTATATTAAGTATATTTACCTTATAGGTATAATGTTGCAAATATGTGGTGCTTATTTCATCCATAACTGCTGCAAAATTGCTTCTTTAAAGGAGCCAATCAGTGTCACTGCCTGTTCCTCTAGAGACGCAATATTGCCCAGTAATCTCAAGGTTCACTTGAGGTTATACTGGGCAACATTGCGCCTCTAAAGGCGTAGACAGTGACACTGACTGGCTCCTTTAAAGAAGCAATTTTGCTGCAGTCATGGATCAAATAAGCACCACATAGGTGCAACATTATACCTATATAAATGGCACAAAATCGCACCCTCAAAAGAGGCTACAATCTTGGAACTTAGGGTGCTTCTTTGCACCCTCACGAAAGGTGTAAAGTAGAGGCAAGAGAGGGTGCAAAGTTGCGCCGAAAATTAAAGGGAGAAAGATCGCACCCTCAAGAAAGGTGCATCTCAGCACCAATTAGTGTGGGTGGAAAGATGCACCCTCAAGAACAGGGTGCAACTTAGCACCACTTAGTGTGGGTGGAAATATGCACCCAAGGGAACCACTTCGCACCCTCAATAAAGGGTGCAATGTTGCACCTTTTTTGGCGGTGCAAAGGTGCACCCACAGGTTGCAAAGTTATACCCTTGCGCAAGGTACCACTTTTGCACCCATTTCTCGAGGGTGCAAGATAACACCCATAGGGAGCCACCAGTGTGACATCACTTTGCACCCTTAAAAGGTGCAAGAATGAATCATTTTTTTTTAGTGTGTGCATGATCTTTTGTGATTGGCCCATGTTGTGACCTCTCTTCCAATAGTGAGCGCTCAACCATTCATTATTCTGTAGTTGAGATCATACTTTTTGTGACCTTTCTTCGGTTTTTTTTTTTTTTTTTAATATTATTGTTGCACGGCGTATTTAGTTCGGCTCGAGAGAAATGTTATCTGCGAGGAACGATGTGGTCTTTCACCGGCGAATTGAATAGTCACCCTCAGTCGGGAACAAACTCGCACAATCCTCGCTCGTTCTCCACCATTTTCCCTATCGGCACCGTTGGGTAAAACGCTGGTTGTAACAAAAAGAGATGGAAATCGTCGGGGAAGAGAACCTCAACACCTGGATTGAGAAGTGGGAGACAGGGAACTGGTTTCCTACAAGCCCCAAGAAGGTGGTAAATGAGTAAGTCTTTTCCATACACTCACTTAACTTTACTTCAGCGAGTTCCATCAGGGGCCGCGCAACACAATGTCAGTAGGCCTTATAAAGGAGCGAAGCCGCTCCCCTAACTACCCACACAGTTTTGGCTCTTAAAAAAAAGTGAACCGAAAAAAAAAAGGAGAAGAAAAATCGGAAAAGCACGATTCCAAAAACTCATGACTTTGAAGAGTTTTATCCCGGTCTACCCAAAAGTCTTCCAAAATGAAAACAACGCAGACTATATACAACCGTGATTAAGCCGCTGTTTGATTTAACTGCTCTCTGTATGGCACCCACCACCGCAATTTCATAAAACACCCTGCACTTGATTGCTTTAATGTTTTCCTAATAGAGTCATGTCGCTGAATACATTTATTTTTGTGAGGTCCCTTCCATTTTCCAGCCTATTTAACCGCTCATGATGGCGGCGGTCTATTGCATTCAATTATCTTTCTCATTTACTGGAAATGAGTTACCATTTATGCTTCTTATTTCATTCAAATTTTCTGTTTAAGTTATAGGCCTATCGTATGATATTGCCTATTATATTATGTTGTATTTATGTTTTCTATACTTGTGACGTATTTTGGTATTGGTTTAATCATTGCAATTGTTATAGTTATTGTTTGCATACTTTGGAACTGAAATTGAATTTGTATGTGTTGAACTGCAGAAAATCTTAAACCAAAGCAAACCAAAATCAAAAATAGAAGGGGCCGGGAGGGGGAGGGGATCATCGATCCTGCATGCATTCATGCTACGCCTGACTTTCCGCGGGTCTCTTGTCCATATATGGTACCGTGAAACGTCTGCCTCCTTTTTATGTGGATTTACACCATAGCCACAGCTTATGTTCCTTTGAAATCAATTTTCAGCTGACTGTGTTGTGTTGTGCAGAGTTAGTACCTATGGTATCATTCATTCATTAGTAATTATTCAAACTTGCAACGAATAGCGGATACCAGGTTAGAACTTACTGCACTTTCTAGTGCACGCGATTGGTTCGAAAGGCACAAACTTGAATGAGACAATTCGAGAAAATGAAGTGAAAACCCCCCGTAAATCCCCAAATAGTATCTTACAACAAAATATATTTTCAAAATGTTTTGCATTCTGTTGATATTAGACTGCGTAATTACCTTACTGCTATAGTTGGATGAAGTCAATCTGAAATACGTGTATTAAAGGTCGTGTTTACCTTTGGGAGCAGTAATAAACCCCCCCCCCCCCAAGATATTACATACACTATGTGTAGGTCTGTTGTATTACAAAACACCCTATCATAACATTTTCACTATAAAGCATAAAATATAAGGAGATATCAGTATTTTTCTCATTATACCATAACTGTATTGGTAGACGTTTAGTCTGGAGACATTTTACTTATAACTATTGTTCACATTTTGTGTATTTCAATATACTTAACATGGAGGATTCAATAATCTTTACATTTGTTTTTTTTTATATCCCTAACTCGCATTTCAGAACTGTTTTAAAGCACTAATGCTTGGTTCTTGTTTCATCTGCAAATGGTTAATTAGGCCTTTAACACTTTTTAGAGAACACTGCATTGTTTTTTCGCGGAGTGAAGGAATTTACAAAAAAAAATATGAAAGAACAGATGAATCTCAAAGTCAGGTGAACAATGGAAATATACGTTAGTCTCAAATGTTTTGCGCTCTGCTATAGCTTGTCAGTGTATTACTGTTTGTGACATTGAGGTCGTTCCCATGATTTACATTTAATACCAACGTCACGGTCCGGATACACTCATGGAACACACTTCCTGAGGAATTGAAACAATGTGCCTCCTTGTTTTCATTCAAAGCAAACTTAAAGAAGCACATATTATTACAGTATACTTCAAATACGAACTAAAAACTAATAATTTATATGACTATAGAATGTTGGTCTCCCGATAGCAACATCGCATATCGTCCCCTCTTCCAGCAAACCAATTCTATTATTCTAAATTCCAGCCTATCTGCCCTTGCGCACTTTCAAGCACTTGCACGCACACACCATCACACATCAGAGTTTATTTTCCCCTGCTATCTTCGCTGCAGAATTTGTATTGTTACGAATCTTGTATAGTACGTCCCTACCTTTTCCTCGGGCCGGTCATCTTTTCAAGCAATGCTTACAATGGCGGCCCTCTGCATAATCGCTTCTTAAATTGTTGTTGTAATCCCCGCTGCATAGACATGCATATTGTATATCATAATATCATTAATTTCCTTTTATATCGTTGTTTATGCAAGTCTAACGACTCTGTTTTGAATTTACTTTGTATATTTCCCCACATGTTCATGATTATGTAACTTATATGTATATTGATTTGCTGATTGAGTTATTGATTTGCAGAAAATAAAGTATCTATTAAACAAAAACAAATAAACTTGAAATATCACCACTTCATTAGTTAAAGAACATTGGTCAGTTTAATAGGAGTCCATCCTTGTTTTGATGGATCACGTTATTTGTTTTCTGCAGGTTTTAAAATCTTGGTGTGTTTTTGTTTGTTTGTTTGTTTATCTGAAATACCGAAATATCGAATTGTAAATAATAACAAACCCAAATGATGTTAGATCTCCCAGGAGGTATCTTTAATTATAATGGTCACTTTTTGTTTATGAGTATTGTGTACTATATTTCTGCATGTTTTTATGAACTATCTTATCGATCGTATATGTGCTTTCTATGAAGAGAATTAAAGGATACGATGATGTATGTTTTGTTTTGTTATGTTTTGATTTTGTTTTGTTTTATGTGTGTGTGTGTGTTTTTTTTTACTTTGTCCAGGAATCTGATTAAATATGGAGAGAAGATAACCCGAGGGAAGAAAATCTGCAGAATCTTTGTCCCATTATGTTTTGTTTTGTTATGTTTTGATTTTGTTTTGTTTTATGTGTGTGTGTGTTTTTTTTTTACTTTGTCCAGGAATCTGATTAAATATGGAGAGAAGATAACCCGAGGGAAGAAAATCTGCAGAATCTTTGTCCCATTATGTGGAAAGTCTGCAGACATGAGATGGTGAGTTTCTTGTGTGTGTGTGTGTGTGTGTGTGTGTGCAATGTGCGTGTGAGTGTTTTCTTTGAGATCATTATAGGGCAACATTGTGCTGTCAAAAGGGCCAAACTTGACGTTACATCGAACGGACAAAGGACTAGGAGTTCAAAGGACAAAATTAATGTCGTAACGAATTTGATTATGAATTGCGTTAAAGACAAAAAGGAATCGAATACACCAAGAAAAAAATACCGAAGAATGAATACAATGATGCATCGTTAAGTCTTCTACCACCCAACGCCAAATCAGCTACTAGTATGTAGTGATAAGACGTACGTCTTCCAATTTATTTTGAGCCAAACGAGTTATCTTCCTATTCCCCTCTGTCATGGCATTCAAAAACAAAACGGATGTAACATCAATTTATTCCAATGCTTTTGCTTACACGTAGAATAATATTAAAGATAGCAATTATTTCACATTGTAAAAATACTCAAGCACAAATTAATGTTGGCAATCAGTCGCGTAGAAGTACATTGTATGTATATTGGGAACATAACATATCATGCTCGCAAAAAAAAAGAAACAGCATAGGAATAAGAATGTTTGAGAGATAACTGGGCTTTGTTTCCTATGGAGAGACTATTCTTATTGTTATACAGATTAGTTGATTTAAACCAGAACCTAAACTGGCTTGAAAGAAGGATATAACCTCTGAAAAATGTGGCAAAGCTTGTGCCTCCATGAAGTCATTTGAAAAAGCGCATTGTTTCCTTTAATTTTTATTAATTTGCTGATCTTTCTTCTGTTTTTTCGTCAGGTTGTGGGAACAAGGCCATTTCGTTGTTGGTGTAGAGATCAGTAGGAAAGCAATAACTGAGTTCTTCCTGGACCAAAGTATAGACTACAGTGTGTCAGATATCCCCACGGTTATGAATGGAAAACTGTATCAGGTTTGACAGTATGATAAATTATTGTATGTAATTGCTTTATTGTTAAAGGGATCATATAGTTTTGGTTGAGACCTAACTTCAGGTCTGTATTTTTTTTTTTTTTTTTTGCTGTGAGATAATGAAAAACCTCTTATGAAACATGAAAGAGCAATGAAATGAGTCCGACGTTTATTTCATGAATTTTTTTTTTTTTTTTTTTTTGGGGGGGGGGGTGATATCCAAAATAAAGCGACCCACGTTTTATATCATGATCGCTTTGTTTTACTTTGTTTTTGGATGTTTCAACCATTCCAAAACCGATTTTCATAAAATGAACTTTGAATTCCTCTTAAAACGGTATTTTCTTTAGTGCTATTTCATTAGTGATTTCTTGGTATCTTGCAAGTAGTTAAAAGCCTAATCCTCATCTCCACCAATACTATATCTTCCCTTTAAGCAGTTAATTTACGCGGAACAACTCGATGAAAGAAAAACAAAACAAAACAACACAAAACAAAGCCGCGATTTTTTTTTTCATTTTATCCTCGATTTCATAAACTTATCATTTGTTCTTCTTTTTAGGGTGGGGCATTAAAAAAACAGATCGGTCTCTTTTTTCTTTTCTTTTTTAATTTCCCCGATTTTTGCCCTCATAGCGCAACTGCTGCTTCCCGAAAAAAAAGAAAAGGGGTTCGCATTCTAGGCTCACATTCCTACAACGCCATCAACGATGAAATATTAGTATGCTCTCTCATAGACTGTACTGTGTGGAAAGCTGCACGGACGAGGGCGCATTATGTAAAAGGAGTACAGTTGGCAAAGGGTCTAGAAACCAGACTAATGTTAGATTTACTGTATGCATTTATGACGGCTAAAGAAGCACACGATTACCTATGAAGGTTAGAAAAAAAAAAGACCGATGAAGAAGAGGTTATTTCCATCCATCCGGGCAGAATTTCGTTATAGCCTCTTGACTATGACAACTGACAAATGTATTGTATGGTTTGTCTGGGATGTCTTTATCTGTCATGTATAGAATCATGATTTCTATATTGTTTGATTGTTTTCTGGAATTTCTTTATCAACTTCTTACAAGAAAATCGGTACAGACATAGATTACTGATACATGCAATAGAATGACAACAAATGAAATGATTTCAGCAAATTTGTCTGCCCTCATCGACTAGGAATTTCAGTCTATTTCGTTTCAGATTCTTATACTTCAAACTGTTACACCATGTTTTCAGCACTCACACATGAGTGCATTCGACAACATTTTTTTTTTTTAATTTGAAAATGTTTTTCTTTTGTGTACAGAGCAAGGATCTGAGGATAACGATCTACCAGTGTGATTTGTTTGTACTCAACAGGTATTAAAGAATTTTTAAAATATTGCATTCCAGTAAATGTTCTGCCTATCATTTGCAGCCATTTATCTTTTAGACAATGTAATATACAGGGACGTAATTTGAAGTGCACTCAACAAAAACTGTGCTTTTATTTGATGTTCTCGTTTTCAGTGCATTTAAGTTATGTTTTGTTATTTAACATCCCTCTCATACTCAAGTCTGTCAATAAAAATCTCTCAATATAAAGAAGACAATCTGGTGTAGACGTCTAATATGATGTATCGACTACACGTAAATATTGGTATTCTCATCCATATGTCCATTATATTATTACGCAGCCTCACTGCTCATAATATCATTTCTAAGTTGGAACGCTTGTGAATTGTGAGGTAATGGTAAGCATATAACACTATTCGAAACACTATAACCGTGTTGCAGCTTTTGCATTCCTAAATACCCCATACACCTTATTTTCGGAACATTTTTTTCATCAAGAAAACTATCAAAGTGAATGATTAGATTGAACAAAAAACGAAATCAAATTACATCGTCATCAGCTGGTAGTCGAGATGATTCTACATTGGTCATTATCATAGTGGTAGCGGTATATAGTAAATATAGTTGTAATATCACTACTTTACTATGGCGTAAGGATCTGACAAGCCGCCGTGGAAATAGCAGCATGATTGATATTGTATAAACTGGCGCAATTAATATTAGAGGCTTTCATATCTCAACTTTTTGTATACTTATGCGCAACAAATGTAACGATGTTTTCTCTTTTATTTATAATAGTGAACATTTAGGAATATTCGATGCTGTTTGGGACTGCGGATCAATGGTCGCCATAAATCCAAGCGAACGAACAAGGTAATTAATTCTACACAGTAAACATCAATTTTTATAACGGAAATCAATAGATTATTTTGATCAAAGAGATGGAGATAAAGATTACGTACTTACGTTAGATTCCATTTATCAAAACAAAGCTGTTTCTATATCAGTATACCTAATTCTTATTCAGTGCGGATATTATTCTCCGAAACCATATACATGTATACTCCGTTCTGTAAACATAATTCCCATTCCTGTGTAGGAAAAACAAACCGATATTCATATTAGTACATAAAGTGGAAGCAGATGAAGAATTCTACCCAGATGTAGTGCATCCCAATCGGGAGCTCTCCTTTATTTTTTGATAAAACAAAAGAAATGAAAAGGAAAAATGGGTGGAGGTGGGGGGACGTGCGCCCACCTTTGATTTTGTGAAGGGACCCCTCTTTACGGAATCCCTGGATCCGCCCCTGGTGCATGGACACAATCATACAGAAGTCTGTTGTCAGATGTTTGTTTTTATGGAATTTAGTTGATGATCATGACAGCCATATATTTTTTTTTCCTAAAGTGACCCACCGCAATAGTACCCTGCAAATTCTGTTTAAATTCAGATACGCCAAGTTGATCAAGTCTTTACTCCTGAGGGAAGGGAGAGTCTTGTTGGAATCTTACCTATTTGACCCGACGGGGTACGCACGAAAGAGTAAGTTACTATATTAGACGATGACTTGTATACTTTAAAGGAAACCAAAACCCAAAGAGAAATGGGGATTGAGCGAAAGCAGCAACATTAGTAGAACATATCAGTGAAAGTTTGAGGAAAATCAGACAATCGATGCGAAAGTTATGAGTTTTTAAAGTTTTGGTGTTGGAACCGCTGGATGAGGAGACTATCACCAGAAGTTATGACGTATGTGTAGACAACAATGTAAAGAAAATATAAAGGGAGTTCCACAAAATTCACTTTTCTAGCATGTTATTAAATGAAAGAGCACTTGACTAACCGCTTTCAGAAAGCAGGGGGAATAACTGCTACCCTTAACATTATGTCAGTATCAAGTTGATGGTATAATGAAAATGTGTAATTTTCATGAAAAATGATTTTTTTTGTGTGGAATTCCCTTTATATTTTCTTTATAAAGTTTGTTGTCCACAAATGACTTCATAACCTCTAGCAGGCTCCTCATCCAGCGGTTCCAGCACCAAAAAGTTTGCATCGATTGTCCAATTTCCCTCAATTTTTCACTAATGTGTTCTACTAATGTTGCTGCTTTCACTCAATCCACATTTCACTTTGGGTTTTGGTTTCTTCTGAAGTATTTCATTTATGACATTTCCTGAAAATCACGGTTGTATTACTATTATAACATAATAGATACGCGATGGACAATCTTATTGTAATGGTAAAGACTTAGTGAGGCACCTAAAAGAGGCGCCAGAGGCTGTTTAATGATATGTGAAACGTACCTGTCAGATATGGGGCTTTTCCCTAAGTTCTAACGACATTCTGGCTTTTCGTGTCTATTTGTATCTTTTGTGTAATGAGATCATGCAAATTGTATTCTCGTATATTTTATGTATGGTGTACAGTCCTGGCAAGATTCAGCATTCTCATTTTGCAATACATGCGTTTGACACATGCAGAAGTAAAACTTTTTCCCTCTTTGGAACGTGCTCCTAAAGGCAAGGAGGCATAAACCCATTCCCTTACATGCTAATTCTATATATAATTATAATAACGCTGAACAAATCTCGACATCAACAAATCTCATACGGAAAATATTACACAGTACATACCAAAGATATAGATATCAGTTAGGCGTCTTTGGTACATACCCTATGCTTTCATTCTGGTGTTTTATATACTTGCAGGTCGTGCTCCATTTTGTCTTCCTCTGCGTCAAGTTCAAACTTTATTTGGTAAGCGTCACGTTACCCATTTTTGAAATATATTTTGTAGTGGATCTGTTTAATGTATAAAAATTGCAGACGTAGATAAACATCCATTTCAGCATGCAGCCACAACCACAAAGAAGTAAAATTATTCTGAGATAAGTTGGACTGTGTGATGTTTTCAATTTTTTCAGACATGGCCAACTCAAAACGTAGTTTACAACAACGAAATCCGTTAATTTATAGCGAAAACATTTTCGGTGATTAGAAATGATAAAGATCTTTACTACTTCACTGACCGCTTCAACGTTCTTCTATGAATACATTCTTTTATTTTTGGCAATTGGGGAATAAGAAATAGCAAGCCATGGGATATCGTTTGATAAAAAGTTTACCAATCGCTCCCTTCACTCCCAATCAAAATATCGATTTTTATATTACAGCGCACTCCCGTTATAATGGACACGGTTTTAACGAAATTCCGCTTACAATGAAGGAAAAATTCAGGCCGCATCATTATCCGCTCTGTGCACTTTTATTGTTTATTTGTTCGCATAATAAAGAAACTTCGATATAACGAAAGAAAACCGCGAATTTCGTTATAACGGGAGTCAATTGGTATACATTGTAACTACGAGTATGTCCTGCAGGTTTTTTTTTTTTTCTCTCTCTCTCTCGCTTTGGAATGTGCATCATAACTTTGAAATATTTCATTCCTTCCATATTTCGTTTCATAAAATGTTGCATCGAAATCCAAGGTTCAGACTGTGTGGTGGAACTGCTGTGTACGAAGGACGCACTCAACGACCACTACAAACAACAAGGTCTCCAGTCCCTGGAAATAGCAATGCTCCTCGTCTGTTTCAAAGCCATATGTAGTTACACCCGATTATAGCTCCGGATATAATGCCGAAGCGTTATATCTATTGTAATGCGTATTGTTTTGTACGTTTTACTGGCCATATTATAGAAAGCACCTTGAAAGATCACTCATCCCATGACTTTTTTTTTCCATATAGGCCCTAAAGACATGATGGATTAGGGCCTATTGCTTTTTCTGGTGATGCACTAGTATGGCTTGTTGCCACCTGCCAATATGGCGTCTTGTCAAGGATTACTAGTAACATAACGACCACTACAGACAACAAGGTCTGAAGTCCCTGGAAATAACATTACGGTCCTTGAATATTTTGAAACCGCAATGTAGCAAGAACCCATAATAGCTCCAACTTATTTAATACCGAATTAGTTCATCCGTAACCATGGTAACATACAATACAGTACCTTGTACCTTTTACTTGCCATATTATAGCCCCGGGATTATAGCAAGTACTTCCAGTGTCACTCATTCTCTGAATGTTTCTTCGTATTGTTTTACCTTATGTAGTGTTAATTCTTACCACCTGGCACTAAGGCGCCTTGTGGAGGAAGCTAGTGCCTCGTTATGGCGTACTGCTGATGTAGAACACCAGTTGTAGTGAAAAAATGTGGTACACACTACATTCAATTAGCGCCTTAAAGAGGAAATCCACTCCCCCCCCCCCCCAAAAAAAAAAAAAAAAAAACTTCAAAAGAAAGAGAAAATTTTATCTACAAAACGAAACGAAAATGATACAAATCGGATGAGAAATAACTGGAAGATATTAAATTTTGAAATTTCACATTTTTTTGGAGAACATTTCTAGGACAGTCCTCATGAATATTCAAATTAGAGAGTTGAGGTCAGACCTCACAATTTTACATGCTTGTTATATCTGAAATTCGAAATTCTCATACTTACATCAAGATATATCAGAGTTAACATTTGTTATTTTTTATTTTGGGTGGTTTCAAAGCAAGTTCTATCTATGCAGCTGAAATATGAGATTTTTGTCATTTCTGTATATTAACTGAATAAGAAATTGCGAGAGCATGACATCGTCAACTTGCTCACATTTTCATAAGGACTAGTTAAGAGATGTCCCCACCCCCCCCCCAAGAAAAAAAGTCATATCTTAATTCCTTACTTATCCGATTTATGTCATTACCGTATCAGTAGGGAAATATTTTTCTTTCTTTAGAAATTTATTTAGTTTGGGGTGGATTTCTTTTAAGCCTTCTGAGTTAGATCTAAGAAGGCCTCCATGATATGACGCCAGCCACCACTCATCTAAACTACTAAAGTGACAAATATTCTGGATGAAGACCAGCCACAATTACCGTAAGGTATTTCCCTTATTGTTCCATTAACATTGCACATATTATGCAACATACGCACATGTATACACAGACGCAGACACAGACACACACACACACACACACACACACACACACACACACACATGCAGTTACATTGCATAAGGGTATTAATCATGCAGTCTGCGTCAGGACGAGTGCCATCTTGAATGGAAAGAAATTCGTCATTCAATTAGCTCTTGCTCAGATCAGAGAATATAATATGCATGTCTTGTATGTGTATAAAGGAACGATTATTTTTGAAATGAAAAATAATGATAGTGCAGAGTTGAATTGTACCATTTTAATGTTGTAACTCTAATTGTGATTACAAAATAAGGTCTTACAATTTATAGTCGATTTTAATTTGTTTTGATAGGTCTTAATTCTGACTTTCAATTGCAGTCTGACAGAACAAAAGAGTTTTTCAAGCACTAATACTATATAGTAGATAATAATAAACAGTATAAACAATATTGTAATGTTTGTATTTTACGAACAAATTTATGGAAATGAATATTGTATTACTCCTTCCAAATCAAGTGCAAGAAAGTGCAAAAAAGTTATAGAAAAGTAAAAGTAACAGAGCAAGATTTGTAAGAGGGCCCCTAACTGGTAATATGGTGCCCATAATCATTATGACACGCGTATATTTACACTTTCGTCGGATTCTACGTCGAATAAGTACAACAACGGATCATACCCGCGCTCACACATTGCATATCAACAAAAGAAAGCAAAAACAAACGACACCCGAAAAATGAATCCATGCTATAAGGGAAATCTTATTCATGGTTAATCGTAGACGGAATCTTTGTCCATTGTGGTAGATCTTAAACGATGTTACGAAAATATCGAACGTCCTATGTGGGGCAATCACCGTTTCTCACTGTGGTATTATAGTTACATTTGTGTGCGTGTAAGTTTGTAGTTATATGTCTTTCTTGTTGGTGGAGGTCAATTTATTCACTCCTGAGTTGAAACTTTTGATGCAATTTTTACGAAATAAGAATGCATTTACAAAACTCAAGAAGTGAATCAAAAAGTTTTTATTCGTTTAACTTTTTATTTGTATATAGGTAGATGCATTAATTCTGAGAGATGATAATCACCACAAATTATAGAAATATATTGCCGAGATAAAACATAAAAACACGATTAAATACGAGGGCGTGTTTTTCTATCCTTGCTATTGCCTATAGTATCACATGTTACTAAGTTTCAATGCAAATCTATAGCTATTAAACTTGCTTGGTGACATAAGATCTCTAATTATTGTAAAGTTGAATCGTTCTAATTTTATCTTTTATCATTATCTTCTGTATATGCTCCGTCATTCACGGTAATGTTCGTTGTAATTTCACACTTCCGCCGTCTTGTCAGAAAAAAAATATATGCATGTATACATACATATATATATATATATATGCATATATATGCATATATATATATATATATATGCATATATACAATCTGTATTGTGTCGATGTGGCACCCATGAATAACTATCTATTGGAAGGAAAGAAATCAGGACATGTGCTGTTCTTTTTGTCGGAATCATCAAAGGCACTGAGGTAAATTGACGGAAAATAAATTCGATTAATTTTCAAGACAGCAGCAAAATACAAAACCATAAACATTCAAACTTGATATGTCTATTCTATTTATCAAGAGGTCATGGAATGCATCTATACATCATGACTCTTCTCCGTTAATTACTACTTATGAATACTATTTCCTCTCAGACTATTTGAATAAAACTATTTTGGGGGGTAATTCTTTGACTATCTTTGCAATTCGTGTAATGCCATTCCGTCTATACAATCTTAGCAAAATCATCAAAGGATTTTTTCTTTCTAACCAACTCAGGATTTCCCGGGTTTTTTCTCTTTCTTTTCTCTGTTTGGAAACTCACTATGAAAAAATTATTGCACATCGACAACGTTAAACTTTCGGCTTTGTACCTATTCAGACTCCTATAAGGTACACACGTAAAGGTTGATAATGCATGGATTATTATTGTTACTATAACTACTACTAACAATAATGACACTAAACAAAATGATTCTGTTTAAGTAACCAAAGGTAAAAATAAAACCATATTTTAAGTTTAAACTTACCATTCGGGAATAAGGAATGTCATGACAGACATACCTAAGATTTAAACAATCTATCGGTGAAGAATATAGCAGTGAAATGACGTGATGTTGTAATCTACCATTAGTGCATTAAAGACATATCGATGTACTTGCTTTCTTCTATATCACATAATTATGCATGCGTTTGTTAAACGTACTTACGAAAAGTTGAATCTTTCTTGTACTAATGCTTCTGATTACAAAATACGTTATTAAGATTAGCGCAAAAATGTGCAACAAGGTATGTGTATCCCATTCTTCCCATTTAGTAATTATATCAATGCGAAACTCGGCGTTTCTCAATGAGTACAAACGTAATCGTTGTGTAAATACATAAACGTGTATTGGAATTGTAATCATTTGTAAACAGTTCATGTATACATGTATCATGTATATAGGACATGTTATATATATGTATATATATATATATATATATATATATATACATGTATATATATATATGTGTGTGTGTGTGTGTGTGTGTAACTTGGAATGTCAAGTGTCAAATATCCAGTTTTACTTTTTGTTTCTCATGAATAGTATATCACTTATTATGTAGCATTACTCGAAACATGCATGTCAGAAACAAGTGGCGGAATGTTTATTTTTAATGTTTGAATGTGGAAGAATAAAGATTATTGAAAATAAAATCAACCCACTGCTCATGATAATTGAGATTTTCTTACTAAGATAAACTATTTAGTATCATATCAGGGGCCTATACAAAATCAACATTGTTCACACGTTCCTCCAGTAACCATGGTAACCATGTAATCTGCTGGTGTCCAGTCCATCCATTACAGGTTCGTAAAGTTTAGATCTCTATCATTTTATCATCTTCTAATCATGAGTAAATTGCCTCCTCCACCAATACTTACAATACCGTCCGTAAATCACCTAGAATAGATACACTCTGACAGAATAAATTAAGATATCTACCGTTGCCCCTGCACCCGTAAAAAGAATAACAAAAAAGAATCTCCACACTGTAACACCGTATAATGAGTAGAGAAAGTGAAGTATAATTACACTTGCGTGCCTATATAATCCACGGCTGCTACCTGTATAGGATCATAAACCAATACCTACCCTCCATCTTTCTGAATCAGTCTACGAATTCAGGCACGTGACTCATTGGTTTATCTCTTCGTCACATTTTTAGGACGGAAAATCGAACAGAATACATTCAGCAATAAATAATTCAACGGAGTCACAAATTGATACTATAGTCTAGACCTTGTGCTTCAGAAATGAAATTACCATTCGCATGATTATAACCAAAAACCAACTATATTATCAAGAAACCATTCCGAAATGTGTCTCACTACATGAGATTTCGTATGCTGACGGAAATCTTATACTACATGAAAGAAATATATATTCCTATGTAACAACGTTGCATTTTTAAGTGCAATAAAATCGCACGGAAGATGATGAACGCGGGCTCTTTCTCAGAGTAAAATGTATACAACAGCTTGGTAAGGCGTTCTTGATTTATCTGACCTACAGGCAAGAATTTGTTCTATATAGTTGAGCTTGTTTTAAAATATATCTGACCTAATGATAAGACCCACTCCTGCGTTCGTTTTACTTGCCGCAGACAGCGTGCCCATTCGGGCACTCGCCCCCAAGTTTCGCGGTCTCCTCCCGTATGACGTCCCAAGCCTGCGCCATGTGCCGCGACTCGGTTTGCGTGCCGCAGACCGCTAGACGCAGAATGTAGCGTCCCTTGAGAACAGAACCCACCATGTGGATCTTCCCGCCGGAGTTGATGCGGTCCAGGAGAGTCTTGTTGACGTCATCTGAACCCTAGATTATCAAACGCAGGGACAAGGAATACTTCAATGTGTGAACCCAACATGTCTGTTGAAAATCCTTCTTCAAACCACAGGACTCTAGAATATTATCAGCCAATTAAATGTGGAAGTTGTTGGTATGAGAGTTGTTGATGGTAATGACTTTTGAGAGATGAAGAGAATTTGTCAGGTTAGTATCCAGGGAGGTGGCTCTCACCTCCCTGGGTTATCATAATCATTCTCCAAGAATCGGCGGGGTCGGGTAAGCTTGTTTATTTATTCATTTATTCCGTTTTATTTTCACAGGGTAGCGCTTTCAGTTAAAAAAGCATCAGTTACGTCTCGTTATGAGAGCCCTGGCAATCATTATAAGTGACTCCACTGTAGGCACCCTACTCGACCTGCAGGCTGATAAATTCTTCCTCTGAATTAAAGGAGTCATCCAGATTATATATAGACTTTTGTATTTGAAAATCTATGACTTGGTTACATTGGGTAGCCTACAGAGTGTCAGAATTCGTGATTAGGATGAGGAATGAGAATGTCTTCAAAATTCAAGACAAATCTCAACGAACGAGGATGATGACATAGCAGCTTCACATTAGAATGCATGATAGACCGCTTCTGTATAATGTGTTTAGATTTTATGCATGCTTTGTCCACAAAAGTTGATTTGAGTGTCCGATTGCTGTTTATATCACTACAATTCTGTGAAAACATCTAAACCCTCACAATTTCAAATTTCTGTTATCTATTAGTATTTGTTCATCTAATTTACGTAATTCAACTTGAACATGGCCTTGAATTGCTTTTCTACTATAATAAGTTTGCAACGGAGTAATGCATACATAAATATTAATGATGATCGATTGATTAGTAGCAGATGACTGAAAGAGCTAGACTGCCTTGTCTGTTGGCTTGTGCTGAGAGGGGCTATTGATATGAATCAATTCAGATGATCGATGAATTTAATTGAGTTATTGCGTTTAGTTTTCAACTTATATCTTTTTTCTCATTCACAAGAAATAAACTATCGATAAAACAGGTATTTCTGGTTATAAGTTCAAATCAGAACTTTCGCAAAAGCCAATAAATTATACAGCAAATTGTGTGAATTTTGAGAATAAATTCTATGAAAGTTCGATAGCGAAAACTCCATCAATCCTTTCTCTCTCTCTCTCTCTCTCTCTCTCTCTCACACACGTTTTGTTACCTTCAGCCTGAAGCACACGAGTCCGAGAACGACATCGGCCACGATTTCGAAGCGATCATCAGCAGCGACCATGGCCTCAAATTCCTTGGCCAAGGACACTTGCTGGAGTGAAAAAAAAATGAACCAATCTCACAAAGGTGTGTCTGCCTTAACAGGGTTAATTGACCTTGTAGCCAGTATACCCTGTCAATTCATGTATTATCGCCCATTTTGACTAAATCCTTTTTCTATTAAACGTTACACATTTCCACATTTCACTCCTAATTTGACACAAACTGATGGGCAAAAGGAAGTTTGGAACATGACAGGTAATCTTCACTTCTAATCTATTTTTTTCCCGACATGTTTGTTAAAATATGGATCAGCAGTTTCGATCATATACATCAATTTGTACAGAGCGAGAATATAATGATAACAATCTTTCATAACACATCTTCCCCCCTCGGCCTTAATAATCTCTTGATTTCATAAAAAAAAAACCCGTTGGTATACAGCTCGGAGAGTACTAGTATTTCGTTGTTAAGAAATATGATTTAAGATGTCTTTGTTATTCAATAGAAGTAACTATTCTGCTGATGGGTGCAACCTGCTATAAAGATGGTACCTTAGGCAACTATACTAGTATTTTGAAGAGAGAAAAAGTTAGTCGTGATATTCTATATAGCAGCAAGACAACGGCATGACCAGTGCTGTGTACAACATCACACATTATTTGCAGTCTCATTCGTCATACATTCTGGATTAATGTGATACTACGTTCTTGGAATATGAACGATGTACAACATTAGTACAGGGGCGGATCCAGGAATTCCGTAAAGGAGAGGCGCCTTTACAAAATTAAAGGGGCGCACGCTCCCCCCCCCCATTTTCTTCTTTTTATATTTTGTTTTGTTTTAACAAATAATCAAGAGGATGCCCGCGCGCGGTGCGCCCCCTCTAGGTCCGCCACTTTACATGTATTACGACTATTAATGCATGGTCGTGTTACCTCTTTCAATATAGTTGCTCACCTTCCTGACATGATCTTGAAGCTTCTCAACTCCAAACAGCCTGAAAACAAACCAGAGTTTCAGCGACCTGAACCGACGACCCAGTGGAATCTGCCAGTGCTGAATTTGAGAAAAGTATTATTATATCATGATTAACTATAAAGTGAATTCACAAATCAAAAAAAAAAACAACAAACACGATTTACTTAGTTCTTGACAACAGTTGTAAACTCATAAGCATAATTAATAATGTTTAGAAAGCGTCGCGAAGAAAGAAGCACACGGTCTGTCGTGCGTTATTCCAAATTCGCTCCTTCACGTATTTGTATGTAAGTGTATCATATAGTTCATATGCTTTTTGCGCCTTAGTCTAAATATCGCATTTCACTCCTTCGTACACGCTCTGTACTTACACAATGTGATCTTCTGCTTAGTCAACACTTGGTCTTCAAATTTAGCATTGGGCATAACATCCGTAAGCTGTACTGCAAATGTGACAATGTGAACAATATTGCGTAATCGTTCATGTAATTTTCATTCTTCGACTTCACTAGTTGTTTTATCTTTTTATTTGATGACTGCTTGTATGTCAGATCTATTTGATCTCAAAACATCCAAAATTTTAATGAAAACTGCTTTAAAACGAGCTTGCATTTACGTAAATATGCCCGTCAATGGTAATTTCGTTACATGGTATTCAGTCAATATCATCGTATGCCACCGACCATTTGGGTCATTTGTGTTTATGTTCAGTAATAACATTCAGTTGTATTACATTTGTCGTTTTAATGTATTGTATTCAATTTAGTATCATCGTTTGAGAAATATGAACAAGTGGAGGAATGAAAATGAAATAACAGGGCAACAAACATGGGGAGACTTCTTGTGATATTGAGCGATGTTCTTCCAACAGTGCAGGTTATACCTTTGCCTACATTCTGAGTTGGGTTTTTTTCTTCTTTTTGTTTGTTTTTTTTTGTTTTTTGCTTTGTTCATCTCTCGGCGCCATCGTGATAAAAACATTACGTACTGGAAATTTGCTGCAAATTTATGTAACTTGTTAGAGAGAGATTAAGGGCTAGGGACCAATCCCGAGATTCAAAAAGTTTCTCAGCCTCAGAGATTAGTGACCATACGAATAGCTCGGAAAACTAGCTTCTTTTTTTAGCTCTCAAGTTGTTCGTTTTTGTTTGCTTGCATTTGTCTTGAAACCCGAGTATGATTTTGACCAAGGATGTACAAATTCTATTCATATGTTCGCTGCCTGTAGGCTTGACGTCAGCATGACGTTTACGAAATAAAGCCTTACCAATCTACAATGAACAAGAAAATCATCATCAGTGGAAGCAGTATGTGCAAGTTACGTAGGAACGCCCTTCGTTTCTTCTTTCCTTGAGAGTTCAGTCTTTAATTTTACAGTTATGCCACTCTACTACGTAATTCTAAGCTTTGATTCTGAAGTTAAAAAAAAGGAAGAAAAAATATTAAAGGGAGAAATCATGGTCTGTTCTTCTCTTCTCTTCTTGCACTCATAGAACTTCACATGACGTAGACGATTTCGATGTACGTTGTATTTAGAATCATTTTCAAGCTACCATGAATTTCCTTTCGTTATATTTTTAGCCTTATCTGTGTCGGAAGACGAAAAAATGAGGACAGGTTTTCTAAGACGGAAATCCGGAACTATTTACAATATTTCCCCAGTACCTTTTATCACATTGATTGGCCATTGATTCTTCTGTTGCCATGCAATAGCCATGAACATTAAAATGACTACTGGTTATCATTCGCATAAATCAGCATTTAAAGCAAGGTGAGCTGCAAAATAGAAAAGTGTATCGAATTCACACGACCATTTACGAGACGTGCATTCTTCCACCTACCCTGTAATCAATAACCACGTCTTCGTGGTTGTGTTTCAGGTAAGCCGGGCTGACATGAAAAGCTCCCTCTATAGCCGACCTGTCTCTAGTCCACAGGGTTGAGCAGTCAAAGGTCACGTTCAAGAATTTGTGCGGGTTGAAGTTGAACGAATCTGCATACTGGATATAAATCATGTTGAAAGTGGGAGGGGCATGATGATGAACGAAATTTAGCAAAAATCACAGCATGTTTATTTACACGGGGACATACAGCTCACAGAAGAAAAGACATTAAGCAGCATTTGTTATTCAAACTAATACCTCCAAGCCATTTCAATTTACAAAGTTCATATACACATCCTTTAAGGTCAAAGGTCAAATTATCATTTCTAATTTTTTCACTAGATTCACTTCATCGTATTTCGTGGAATGATACAATATAAATTCACCATGTCGACTTTAGTTGATTCTTCCACCAGTTTACATCTATCTAAACAGATACAATAATTTTTTTTTTACCGTAGTCGATGATTTTAGATGCATAAGAATAGTAAACGCTGCAATTGTCAAATTCTTCTCTTGAAATAAAATTGTCGATTTTAGGATCTACTTACTTCTACTCCATTGAGGAGATGTCTGAATTCTGGACAGATGAAAGAACTTCCGGCATATGCCGCGTCAATATGCAGCCATATTCCTTCCTCTTGGCCTGGGGGAAAAAATCGTTCGAAAACATGGTGTTACGAACCGAAGTTTGAAAATTATTGCCACTTAATCTAGGTCAGCGATATTAGTGGTGGCTCATTACATTCGCCTTCTTCAACGAAAACTAATTTGTTCCACTTATTACGTAACTCATGTAGCTCTGTCACATTGTGGCTTCATCAGACTTTATATGGAATTCAGAAGTTTCAAAAATAGCATATAATCTATATAATATTCTTATCGGATTTCCAATTAATGCGTTTGGTACAACTGCTTTACATATAATTTATGAGGAGGAATGTACATAAATACATACCTTTTGACAACAGTATTTTTTCAACTTATGTTATTCCTTTCTGTATACAAACAACTTTTGTAATCTTTTTGCCAAGAGTGAATACGAATGACAATTACCATCTTATTGACGTACACACAGGCAATGACAAAAGTTGTCGTCGTTCAGTTTGGCACAGTCATTTTCTGCATAAAAATCCGACCAAGCCACATCAAGTGCGGGAAGCAAGTGGTAGCAAGATTTTGACGACATACATTTTCTTGGTGAATGACGTATATAGATTAATGTCATTTTATTGAATAGAGAGATGTATACTCAGTAGTCATATGGAATACATTCACGGATGCTGACTATGTCTACTCACATACGAGTCCAAGCTCAGAAATGTTGTCGAACGCACACGAAGTTGTCGTGCCAAGCGTTGCGCAAACCTGGAAAGGAATATAGAATCAAATGCAAACAGTTGCTATACATACGCTGGAATATACCTCACATTGCTGTCACACAATCAATCCACATTCATCTTAGGACAAGATTCCTCCTCTCCAAACCTCAGCGTCCCCAACTCTCTCCCTAAAATGAAGATGATTAACCCTCAGCATGTCATCAATTCCCTGTCCATAGACTTTGTGTGTGAAACTAAATTGTGCGCAATAATTCATGGCACGGAAGGGGTTAAAAGATACCACACGTAGCCCACCCCAATCTTTACCTCACTTTTATATAGCTCAAGTTGAGCAAAGAGACATGAAAACAATATTTTTTAAATCTCCATTGACTTTGAATTGTCTCTGTAATCTAAGCGAGATTTCAAATAACTGTCAGAAAAGTAAATTCGATTCATTCATCAGTTTGCAGGACGTGTTTAAATGAAATGGAACTCATTGTGTGCTTTGGTTGCCGATTAGTACAGAAAAGCACATTGCGTTGTTAACACCATCCAAACCACTGGTTCAAGATAGGGTTAATCGTCAGTGCCAACTGTTAAGCGTTGCACCTTGCATACAACACCAATGGCATACTGAGGGCCCGACATGGCCATGAGAGGGTTAAAACAGGTGCATGGAAAGTAGTCGAGGCTCCCCATGACTCCCGCATCCCAGAAAATGTTCACTCCTTTTATGAAGTTGCTTACTTATGTGCATTTTATACTTTGTTATGAAAGTAATGTATCTTCGAGCTGCGTTTTTTTTTTTTCACTTGATATTACTATTAGAAAACTCTGTAATGAAATAGCGATAGGCAGTGCAGTGATACGCTTTTCAAACAGCATTTGAAAACAGGCAAAGCGGTTTACTATCCATGAATGCAGGTTATTAATGTTTTGGAAATGACATCGATTCTTGTTCGACTGAATCCAGCAAAGCAGAAAACAGGAACAGAGGGAGATACACGTGACTCTTTGCAGACTTCTGACGAAACCCAGTGTGCCACTACAAGGCGCCGGTTATGATGCATGCATATAAAAGATACTGATCCAATAATAAGAAAGTATTATCCTTGAGAGAGTTAAGGGCATGTCCAGGGAAGCATACGATGTGTTTGTAGGGCAAGGTAGGGTAAGGTGTCTTACAAAGACTGGTATTCGTCCCTTCGCCTTATCCTCCTCGATGGCTACTCGCAGAGTCTCGCCCCTCAGCGCGTGTTTCTCGTCCGTTTGCAGTGACCTGATGCGCACGCTGGCGATCAGAGCTGCACGCTCTACAGAGGAATGGCTCTATAGAACGGATAGAGAGAGAAAATGTTACGTGAGAGTAATCACTTTGAAATGGCCGACACGTAAGATTTCAACCATTCACTTCCACTACAACTATGACAACTACTAGTACTTGCTACTTCTACCACTACTTGTATACCACTACTACTACTACTACTACTACTACTACTACTACTACTACTACTACTACTTATACTACTACTACTACACTACTACTACTTCCTACTACTATACTTCTACTTCACATTTGCTCCTACTAATGATTTAAACAAGCAGAACAAGAAACGTTTGATTCTCGGTGTCATATTTGCGTGTCTTTTTTATTATATATTATAATACACACACATGAATGTAGTGTATTTTCATATATATTTATAGTTTCTCGCATTTCTCAAATAATATGATATAACATTGTTTTTGTAACAATTATTATATTATATTCAAAAGAAAAAAAATAAACCTAAAGATTATTGTACAGAAAAGGGAAAAAACAATTGAAGGGTATTAGAATATAGATTAACAACAAAAAAATTGAGTGATTTTGTGAACAGTTTCCTATACCTTTGTATACTTTTTTATATATACATATTTACCTCTTGATATATCTATGACAGTTCATCCTTTACACTTCTACCTGGCGCCGTATCCACATTTTATGACATTATTCTGATATATCTCTGAAGCAAGGCCTACTGGTATAGATCATTAATGTGAATCTGTCCTTGGGTCATGAACATGTCAGTTATACATGATGACAAACAGATATGTTGGGTCTGATATTAATGGCACATCCTCTACGATTTCGTCAGGGTATACGACTACTACTAATGCCGTTTCTATACTTTCAACAGCATCACTTCCATACTGCCACTGCCATTACTACTACTACTACTACTACTACTACTACTACTTTACTTTTTAAACTACAAACTATGACTACTTGGCTTTTGAGTGGTAATCCTTCACATTACCACTGTTTTAACTGATTATCCCTCACATAACCACCATTACCACTACTATACGATGTACATTACTTTTACCATATGATATTCTATACTACAATTTCATGTACATATCCAATACCGTCAGTACTGATATTGGAGCCACTACCACTACACCTATACTACTTTGCGTATTGAAACTATCAATATATTGATCCTACATTACATAAAGTGTTCCTAATTATACGTTGCCAAATGTACCTGGTCCGATGTATATGCGACGAGTTTGGACATGATGTCGTACTGATCGAGGCCCGGGTTGGCCGCCTGCTGTTGTCGAATGGCTCTCATCTTGGCGGCTAGGAGCGCCACAAGGGTCGCTTCGCTCGCAGTCCCCTGTGTGACGTATACGTCAATAGAATGTATCATTATTATCCCTTATAGCAGAAATCCTGTTTGGTGATTGGTCTACATAGCGTCATGTGACCAAACATAAGATTGCCATAATGCAGATGCTGTTGAAAGTACCAATGGAGAAAATGTGCTATACCGTGACGACATTTATAGCGTCTTATACCATCAATGTCATACATGTACATCATAAGATCAATCACTGAAAATGAAAATGTATTACATAAAAACAAAAATTAAAGAAGATCGAATAATAGATTCGCATGGTCGTGAAGCATTACTCGATATTTGGCAGTTCAATAGCAGAAGGGACGAGGGTAGATTGTTATCAAACGTTATGGGTGTTTCCTCCTTTATGAACATGATGAAGGGTCGAATGCACGTTGTCATGAAAAATGGATAGAGCAGTCTCTATACTGCATTGAGTGTTTTATGGGACTCCCGGATAGCACTTAACTGTCTTCTGTAAATGGCTTCCAAGTTTCCATGGTAACTAATATTGCAATGCTTTGGCGGATCGCTACATATATATTTTGATCTTGTGCCAAAAATGAAACGACTTTCAAGTTACTTTATACGCTGGATTTGAATTTTGGAAGCGAAACCAACAGACAGATAAAAACTTGGGCAATATTGTGCAAATATGAACAAAGATAATCGAGAAGGAGTGTCCTCCATTCATCTCACTCAATATCTAACGGGTATTTTCACACAAATTTACATGAAGTTAACATCACTGACGATTTTTTTAAATGGTCGTCGCACGAAAATAACCAGCTCTCATAACAGGAGTGTTCCCTCAAAAGAAAAAAATCCTGCATACATGTAGATGCATCAATAACATTATGTCTTTACATCATCCATAGGGCAGAGGTGAACATCTCTTTTCTGTAAGATGCAAGGAAATAGAATGATATAGGTCTTTTTGCTTGTAAAACAAATAAGGATCTCCATTGATTCGGAGTCGCATTGAAGTACGGCGATAAGAGCATCCCTTATCATTAATCAGATAATACTCATTTAACCGCCTTTGTCTAAGTTTTTTTTTTTTTTTAAAGAAAAAGAATTTGATTGATACAAAGGACATTCTCAGTGAAAAGACAATGATATAAATTTCAGGGAAATAGAAATTCCTTCAAATATGATTCTTTCTCGGTTCAAAGAAACTAATTAAAATATGAAACATACTCAGTGAAAAAGATGTGATTAAAATGTAGAACGTTTCCTCTCTTGGGCAAAGCCCCATTGGATTTGATAGGTAGCCTACTGACCTGTATGACTCCTCCGCCTCGGCTGTCCTTTCCGAAGAGATATTCCTCGGGAAGATGCAGCATTCGTGCCAACCAGTTCATCATGACCATCTCCAACTCCGTGCAGGCGGGACTCGCGATCTAAGATTGTTATAGCATGATTTCAAAACAATATAGATAACATGTACATATACAAAATCTAGAGCTTCCTTAATAGATACAATTTGGGGTCCGGTTTATTATGCGTACACGATGTCAGACGATGCTAGACGCGATGTTAGTATATGTATGATGTTAGGGTTTGGTATTGTTAATGGGCTGTTGGTTTTAATGAGAAACTTGAAATGCAGTTTATGGAAAAGCAATGAATAAGGTGTTAAATGGATTAAAGGAAAGTTATAGAGTCAGGGGAAGGGCAAAAGAAAGGAGGGACCTGAAGAGTTTAAAAATAAGGAGGGTATAGGGAGAAAGAGAGATAAGAGGGGGGAGATCGTGTGTTGTGCAGCAGGGGGCAGGTAACAAGTTAGAAGGAGGCTGATGAAGATTAAATGGAAAGAGAAAAAAGAGTGAGCTAATAAAGGAAGGAGAGGGAGAGGGAAGAAAACAGAAGAATGAGACAAAATTGTGTGATTGAGACAGAAATGTAGCGTTTTAGAATCAAATATGAAATATATTTACATTTATTTGTGAATACTTACAATTTTTATTTGGTTATATTTGTAATTGTTGAGTGCATTTATTACTGTGTAAAGGCATATTCAGATGCTATTCTGTATAACATATATATATATATATATATATATATATATATATATATATATATAATTGCAGGGGCGGATCCAGGGAGGACCGCAACCGGCGCACGCCCCCCCCCCCTTATTTTTTGTTGAAACAAAAGAAATAAAAAGAAAAAAATGGGGGAAGGGGTGCGTGCGCCCCCTTTAATTTTGTAAACACGCCCCCTCTTTACGGAATTCCTGGATCCGCCCCTGAATTGTTATATATTTGTAATTGTTGGGTACATGTTGTACTGTGTAAAGGTATATTCAGATGCTATTCTGTAAGATCTTTTTATGAAACATGTGTCATGAATCTCTGTCTGTTATGCTTTTCTTTTCTTTCTTTTTCATCTGTGCCTTGTGTCTCCTGCTTTATTCACGAAGCAACCTAGGCTTTCCATGATATATTGTTTGTTGATGTGATAAAAGATGTTGAACTACAACCAAGATTTATCGATCAATGATTACATTATGATTCATGGCCGTCCAAACTTGACTTGCTATTTTAATTTAATATTGATTCGTCTTATATGTGGGGGCGCTGTGGCATAGTGGATAAGACTCCCGACTCCCAATCGGAGGACCCGAGTTCGATTCCCGCCGAGTGCTTACGGCCTTGTAAACACAATGTCCCTCTCGACACAGGTCTATCAAAAGGGTACGTGGCAACGCTGGGGTAATAATACTGGCAGAACCCTCTTCTGGTAGAGCAGTGGCGACACTGAAGAGGCTACCCTGTTAGATAAGACCGCATTATTATTATCATTATTATTACTATTATCATTATTGGTATTATTATTATCATCATCATCATTATTATACACTGTGATACACACCCATGAAAAACCGATACAGCCAATGGCGTCGGATACCATATCACCCAGGATGGCCGCGAAGGAGTTGGCGGTTGGGAAGTAGGCGTGGAAGTTTGGATGATTCCAGTGCGACACCTGTTGTGAAGAGGATTAATATAAAGTCTAATATTACCCACTGGTATAGATGCAGTGTGTTAGTGGTCAATGCAACCCGTCCGGAAATGTTCAAAGGGGGCAATTCCGAGCCAGTTACTACTGAGTCTGAAAAGAAAGAGTAGAATTCTATAATTGCAACAGTAACAATTTGATCAAAATCGGATGAAAATAAGGGAAGTTATATTAAAAAAAAATGGTGAATTATGAATATGCAAATGAGTGGCCTGATGGTGCAATCATCTCACAATATTTCATTATGTAAAAAAGAAAATTGACGAAAGTTCAATGTTTGTGCTGTAAAAGTGCAAAATTTAATGCCATTCCTGGCTAAATAATTCAAAGATAATGGTCAGTCTGATACATAAGGATTTTTTTTTTTTATTTTATTTCAACATATTTTGACAGGATAACAAGATCAGCAAGTGAATGCTGTTTTACATCAAGGTCCTGTACAATCCAACTATATGAATACAAAAATCATGTTACATAAATATAAGCATAAAAACCACTACAATTAAACAAGCAATCAGAGCTGAAAGGAGCAATACGTTAAATTGAAATCAGTAGTAACCAGTCTAAGTATAATATAATGAAACAATATGATGCAAAAGAATATATTAAAACAGTGAATAAAATGATGCAAGATTATATACACAATCATACCATTTGGTGTACAAAAGGAATGTAAAAACTCTGCCAGAAAGGACTTGAATCAACAAGCCCACGATCATAAAAAGCAGATAGAAATTCTATGTAAAAATCTACACTAATAAATAGATTACATGCAATCTGGCAGTCATGCCCGTTTAACCTAATCAGTCGAATGCATGTATACCCATAACACACATTCATGGATTCATGCACACATAATTTGCACCAGGCAAGTGTGGGTAACACAGTGTGACAAAAAATAATATGGTACATATTATGTAAAAACAGGGCGTTTGATAAAATCAGTGAAAATACATTTTCTTATATAACAACTTAAAAGCTGACAATGACTTTGATTTCTTTAAAACATTTGGTAGTGAGTTCCATACCTTTCCTCCTGCATATCTAAAACAGCTTTTAAAACACTCTACATTCGGTTTAGGTGGTACCACATTCAAAGAATCAGCTGCTCTTGTGTTAAACCCATGCCTGTCAAAAATCATCTCAATATTATTGCACATTCGTGTGGGGGCAAGTCCATCGACACAGGTCTATCAAAAGGGTACGTGGCAACGCTGGGGTAATAATAATTTCAGATTTGAGAATGGGGCATAATTTCGTTTAACAAAAACAAAACAAAAACCCCTGGAAATTTCAAGACTTTGTGTACAAACTATGTGGCAAGTAGAAAGGCGATGACTTGGTCAACTCACTCATTTGCAAATTCATATTGACCGTTCAAAATCCGCTTTCTGAAAATTAGAGAAATTTCAGATTTTCGTCACTTGTCGAATTTCATCCAATGTTGACAAAATGTTCACTGTTGAATTATGCTTCACTGTTTCTTTTCAGGCTAATTTCAAACTGGTCCTGAACTGCAGTTCGACGAGGTTAAATTTAAGTTAGCTCTAGTGCGTCATCCACAGTGGAGGATTTCATAGATTGTACCTGAGAAGTTGTGATGACGATGAAAGTTTTGGGGCAATCCCTGACGCAGTTGCCTCATTTATTGTCCCATCTTATACATTTCTTCTCTATCTCTACTGATCAGTGAGCACAAAATGAACCACTTTATAGTTGAACACCCGATCATCTTGATTTCCTTCTTTTTTCTATCAGATAATGTTTAAACTCACAGCAGAAATTACTATAAAGAATGAATAGACAGGAAAATCCAAAACATTTTTAGAACGTTATTATGAAGTACGTATAAACTGATAATGTGCTGTTTGAAAATTAGAAATGATCTATACATGTATCATTGCACTGTTGTACCTTTACTAGTTTGTCCGGCAGCAGAACGTAATAACGTAACTGACGATCTAAAGTAGATATAAACATCTATGTGCGCATACGGGTGGCCAAGTGTGTGTGTGTGTGTGTGTGTGTGTGTGTGTGTGTGTGTGTGTGTGTGTGAATGTGTGTGAATGTGCGTATAAGCTAGGGACAATAGTGTAAAATATATTTGTTTTACCAATAACATGTGAGTGCACTGAGTGTGCAAATCATGGAAAAACGTAATTGGCATGGCATAGCCCACTAAGAATCAACCAAGTTTGGTGTGTACCGATGTGGATGTATCAGAGCTGTACTGTAATTGCAAGATGACGCCAGGGTCGATAATGACATTTCCCCCCTCCTGAAAAACCACAATATTCACGCAGGCTTTATTACAGCGCAGATTAATTACCACAGCGATAGAAGCATGTATCGCCATTAAACAGTTAAAAGTAAACACTGTAGGATGGGTGTTAATAGTAATACGATCCCACTCGTACCTACTTCATACGTCACTACACTGTTGGCTAGGTTTTCCTCTTTAATGATAGCAATTTACGAGTCTTTTTTTTTTACCTCCCTTGATTTTTTTTTACTTCCATGAAAAGTTACCTCTTCCATTTCTCCCTCATTATCACTTCACATATCTGTACTAAGACACGTACCCACCGACACACACCTCAAAACATCCTCTTACACTTCAGCAAAGTATTTAAAAACACAACAAAAACAAAACAAAAATCTAACAAAAACGAGAGAACTATACTAACACACACACACACACACACACACACACACACACACAAATGAAAATCGGAAGATGAATAAATACGCCCATTGGGACTGGTCAATTAGCGAGAATAAAAACTAAATTTTGCTACATATTACAAATATACCGTTAAAGTAGATACGTGGGCAAACATAAAGAAGACAATTTCTGATTGGAAGCGAATATCTCCCACAGGGTGTAAAATATCATTCACTTCCACTTAATTCCCCTATGCGCACAGATTATTCTCAAAATGAGGCTTTTTAGGGTAATGGAAAGCTTTGTCTTCGAGTAGCAATTAGTCTTGGTTGCCCCGTATTATACATCACTACGTCTGGACTAATCATCTGTGTTCTTGAATCTCTTGGTAGTTGGACCTTTGGACCTTTGCGTCTCATCAGGGAGGTGGTACCACCTCCCTGGTCTCATTAGAACTATCACGAAAGACCACCCAGCTTACGAGTAATTAGAAACAGGCTGGCTCTAACAGCGGTTATAGTTATAAGGTTTAATGGGTCAATCGGCAAGGGTTCACTGTGTTTCGAGAAATTTCTAGCGAATCGCAAGGTTGAATATTCCAACGCCATCAGCATCGGAAATGTAAGACACGCATGTCTTCATACACTTCTTCTTCTTATAGAATAGAATAGGTTTATTGTCATCAAAACATGCAGACAGGTGAAAAGTCTCAAGACATAATTTCCGTTTACAAAATACAAAAATATATAAAAGATTAAGATATCTTTTAAAATACACAGTGTATCATAATTGACAAGAAATGATTAAAATAACGAAGGATCGCTACACACACGCACACACACACATACACACACACACACACACACACACACACACACGCACACACACACACACACACACACACACACACACACACACACACAAGAAAACAGGTACACGAGCTAACCAGAAACACGTCATGCAATGGACTTATCAATCCCAAAATACTGTACTCTTAAAAAGAAACCTTGACCTTGACAACCCCCCCCCCCCCGTTCCGGAGCGCCCCATCCCACCCCGCCCACACACATTGAAAACGTTCCGAGGCCCCTGAAAGGTCACAAAAGTATCGTGACAGAAAATGTAAACAGTAGAGGCCTATGTACAAAATCACATGTTTCAATGTTTCCTGCTAAAAATATGCATTAGTGGGGTAGAAAAAATATATATACCTGTATATAAGAAAATCGAGAAGTTTTGCTTCGTGGGGGACAATGGGGAGGGAAGGTCTCGCTCTATATCACAATGGATGTCTACGGTGGAGGTAGGTGGGAGGTATAAACACTCGCGCTCCAAGGCAGACAAACACATGCATATCATTTTCTATTTTCTTCTTCATTCTGTTGAGATATTTGAAAAGCTCTTAATTCCTTGTCATCAGTCAACCGTGCATTTCGGTACTTGGCAGTCTCACTGGGACCCTGTACCTCATTTCACCTACATTGCCACTACCACCGTGGCTCTCGATATGAATATCATAACATGCAAAGGGGTAGAAGGTACCCATCCATAATCACGATCAATGTATCATTCTTTGGTGCTATTTGGGCTTTGCTCAGTAAGAACATGGCAGAGGTCATTTTACAAAACTCTGATATAGCAACACTTCACTTTCTCTTGTTACTATCATATATATATATACATTATAATGAATTATTTGCTCTGCGTGTCAGCACTTTCATTCCTGACTAAGGGGGAGGCCCCCGAAAATTTGGATTTTGAATAAAAACCAAGGCAGTTGGCATTTACTGCATTCCTCTATCGTGACATTACTATATTCTTACAATAACACTAAAATACCTGTTGTTTATTTCTTTCCACCACTGGGTGCCCTCACTTCTCATGTAGATGTAATACTCTCGATCCGAATGGCGATTATGAACACGACAATGTCTGAGAAATTTCTATCTAATGCATGTACTGCAATCCGCAGTGCCCACTGCGTCCCGACAAAAAAAAAAAAAAAAAGAGTCATCGCCGAAAATGCGACGTGTAGAACGTTAAGACGGCGGTCATCTGAGATCATTCGTCCGTGTTGACGTCTTTCTGTGCTCATAGTTGGTGCTGGCCCGCCTTTCCTTGGAATATTTGAAGGATTTCGCGGACACGTTTGAACTCAAAATATTTCCATGACCACTAACATGCCCTCCTTTAAGAGCCCTTTGAAATACATTGGAATGTTTCGTCTTTTGTCAGTAATCTCGTACTGATTAATTTCATGACGCGTATGTGCTCCCCCACCCACAACGTGTTTTCAGCTTCTTTTTAGTGGCGACGATTGGTGTACAATCTTAGCACGGATAATGAATGACAGGATTGTTCGGGGACACAGTCTAATGATTTCTAACTTTTCAGCAGCGGTCTGCTCTGAACCTCACCAAGCAGTCGCACGATAGGTCTCGGCATTCACATCTATACATTTAAAGTTTAGACATCTGAAGTTTGCTTGTCTGTTTGAGGTGCAACACAGTTGTCAGGTACAGGCCACTTAGCAAAATAAATGCATGTGAATAACACCAACTCATTTACTCTACTTTAGTATTTCCCTCAAGTGACTTTAGGCCTAACATGCCTAAATGCTGATTTAATGAGGTGCAGGTATATCTGGCATCTAAGTTTTCTTTATTACCTCCTCAGCATTTCAAACACACATACACGCACACATTTATACACATACACTTTCTTTCTTTCTCTCTCTCTCTCGTTAGAACTCTACTAGCCTTCAAGGTTGCTTGGAAAACTTGATCTTTAAAGCACAATTTTGAATCTGCTAAAACTCCAAGGTCTTTCTCAACATAACCCTCCTTGAGAGCTACATGTGCATAGTTCTCTCTTCCGAATAAATCTTCCGAATAAAGCTGCCACTTTACAGTCCATTTTCAACTTACTCAGTCATTTGTTTAGGTGAAAGATTATCTCCCCCTCTCCCACCCCCCCCCCCAAAAAAAACCCCGATAGATTTCTGTAAAAAAAAAGAAGAAGAAGAAGAAAACGGCCCCCTGGGCAATTACCCCGGACCCTTCCCCTGGCCCTAATCCTAATCCTGAACCTAATCCTAACCCTAACCCAAACCCCGAACCCTACAACCCAACCCTAACCCTAATCTTTACTCTGACCTTACCACTAACCAGTATTTAGCCGGGGGTAAAATTGCCCTCTGGGGGTAATTGCCCGGATACTTGCCAAGAGCGTTAACTTTAACGCATGATATAAAGTGCCACATTTGTAATCAATCATGTTGAAAAACACATCACAATCATTAAAAACACACACCTGATCAGAACTCAAGCGCAAAACCACGTTATCACACAAAACCATTAAATCAATTATTCCTAATGGCTTTAATCTGTGAAGGGTAAGCTGTCTTGCCTATGACAAATCCCTATAATTCGAAAATATATGTAGTGATTAGAATATGGATACAGTAATACCATAAGTATCCACTAAAAAAAATCTGATTGCTGTGATTGAGTGATTAAACACAATAAACCATTTTTCATATTCGAAGCACTGCTGTCCATCTACAAAGAGACACAAAGTGTAAAATCGTATCTCATTTCAAACAAGCCTGTTAAGAAGCCCTACATGCACTCCAAACTACCTGAAAGATTTCCATATCAATCACAAAAAAGACATATTGTGATTACACTCATTAATTTGATTATACCGTGTAAATCACACATTTCCATTCATTGATTTGTGAATCTCAATGGAATGATCTGCCGTTGCCCATACGGGAGTGCACTTCAACATACTCATTAGGTAGATCTCTAAAATCACATTTGTTGGCTGTGCAATACCCAAAATATAATTGTGTACTTTCTCCAATTCAACTGTTGAATATATACAATACTATATGTATATATATAATTATTATATTTATAGTAGTATATTTCCTTGCTTATTGCAGCTACATTGTTTTAGACCCACATATTCTATTTATACTAGAACATGCATTATCATGTCAAGATTTCTACTCAAATGTATGTAAATAGTTGTAAATATAGATATTCATATTTTCATGTATTTTCAAACTAGAACTATTCATTGTCCATGTACTTACTAATACTTATTTAGAACATTTGCATTATAGAGGTTTATCAAACTTTGTTTGCATTCATGCAATTTTCTGGTACATCTATCGTGTATTAATCCATGACGGCGTGTGTCATTTTGTTATATGCATTATGCCATCTAAACATGTGAATATGGATAATGATAAACTTCAACTTCAACTTCAACCCCATTTCTGCGGTCACTGAGAGGCTTACCACAAATGCTTCATGACTAACATTTCAATAGATCAGAAACGGATTTGGGTAGAGGCAGTGATTGTAGATACGAAAGTCATAGATTAAACGATAGATGCAAAAGCCGCCATGTTACAACAGCGTATGGTCATACTTCATCATGAGGGACGTAACAGATGTTTACGTGCCATCGCGAGGGATCCACCGACCCCATCCCCGAATTCTGCATCACGTATTTCACTCTTTGCTGTGTGTCAGAGGCATTGGGCACTAATTACAGTTCAGACGACGGCACATTTTACGACGATTCTGCCATATCATCAAGCAGTGTCGCAGAAGACAAATTAATTCCTCTACAATCCAGAGCCCCGCACTCTAGCATGTTGTCAGGACGTTTGGACGCGTTCAGACAAGAGTGCGTACATGATACAACGTATAGGGGGGGTCTAGGGCAATTACCCCCTGGGCAATTACCCCGGACCCTTCCCCTGTCCCTAATCCTAATCCTAATCCGGAAACTAATCCTAACCATAACCCAAACTCCTAACACTAAACCCAACCCTAACCCTAATCTTAACTCTAACCTTACCACTAACCAGTATTTAGCCGGGGGGTAATTGCCCTCTGGGGGTAATTGCCCGGATACGTATAGGGGCAATTCTGCGTCCCGTTTCAGTAACAGATCATCTTTGCTACAATATTCTCATTTGCTCATCGCCAAAAAGCATATAACATATTGTTTTTGTTGTCGAATAATCACATTATAAAGAAGGTAGTTTCCGTTTATACACTTTACATAGCCTCTCGAAATTCTTTTGATTTCAGTTCATTTCTGCATTTTTCAATAAGTAACAACCATAGCGTTACAATAACTTTTTCCACAAATAATTATGCATAGGACCAAGAAGTACATATATCAATCGTAAATTTTAGTAATACATGAACAGAAAAATCATTAATTGTTCAATCAAATTATTACGAACAATGCAGGAGACCACTATCTTAAGCGGAAGGTTGAGTTTGGTGACGGCCTCTGAAAAGAGGCCGTCATCATTAATAGCGCCAATGTTAAATGGAAGGTGGCGCATGAATTAATGATTTGTGTGTTTGTGTGTGTGATGTTGTGTTGTGTTGTGTACGTTAGTCTGTCGGGGAGTGTGTATGAATGTGCCGGTGCCCATGCACGCATATAATCGTAGACTCACATTCACACACAGGCCACGTTCAAACTGGTCAAGAATATTACATATAATTAATTAATATAAATAGGCCACCACGAAACCTGGTGATGATGGCGTAACCATAGTTACACATCATATAAGAAACCGTATAAAAACAAAATCTACAACAAAGGAAAAAGTCAACAATGTCAACAAATCCGCCATACATCATTCCCTTATTCATTTAAGGAAAGTCGTGCAAGGTTGTAAACAAGAATGAAAATGAATACAATAATTTTCACGTTATGTTAATGGAAAGAGAAAGACTGTGTCCTTACCTCTTAATCTAACCTATCCATCTTTCGTATCAGACGAGCAATAAGGAATCAGTGAACGAAGCATATTTTCCAGAGCCATCTGAACGCGATTCATTTTGCCCCCGCCGAAATTAGGCAGACGACACCTTCTGTCTATTAATAGCCCGCCAGAGGCCGAATGTATCGATCCTAAGCGTGGAAGACCAGAATTATGTATCAAATTCTTCTTCCGATTTCGTCTCGGCTTGTTTCTTGCAAGGCACTCTATTATCGGTGAGTGAGACAAGCCTAACGAATGCCACGTCAACTAACAAGATGAAACACTAAATAGACGAAATAAAATAAAGAAGAAACTTGAATCGTCTCTAACCTTATTCGGAATTGAATTTGTTATCTATGTTTAGTAAGCAAGGAAATATAATGAAAACAGCTGTTTCACTTGGTTCAAATACTTGTAACGCTACCTATTGATGTATTATTTCATGAGTCCATGATTTTCATATCCTACATGCTTATAGGGAAACTTTCCAAAAAATTGTAGAATCGTTGTGTGGTCATCCCTGCCAATCAAAGAACAAAGACAGTTAGATTAATTCAGATTCTGACGAAAGGTTATGCCAGATGACGAATGAATTCATATAATGGACAATGTTGACCTTGGTTTATATACCCACGAAATATCCTTCAAGATTAACGGAAATATCATCTTGAAACGACATACCTTGCTTTTATGGCAGTTTGTTTTTATTTTCGTGATATTAATGTGTCTGGAAACACATCGGTCTTTATCTGCATTCTTGACTCGTCTCAAAAAGTGCAGCAGTTATTAAAATGAAAAATCGTAAACGTCTAAGCTGTATAGTGGCTTTCTAGGTTGGTCCCTCCAACATACAGTTCTGAACACTTAATGTTTCTTTTTTCCTTTTGCTGTTTATTCCCATTGTTTATGCTTTACAACTTAATCAGTACAATTTTTGTGATTTCACCCACATTATGCGTGTTTCGTAACTGTTTGTGGATTCTGTTGTTAAAGAACCACTAATTGATGTGCCCCCTACAGAGCAGATAAGCTCAATTATATACTTCCCGAGAATATTATAGAAAGACGAATGACGTAATATTCATAGGGGATGATAATGACGCAGAACAAATTTAAGAATGGCGTACGGTGCATCACAAGGGGTGGAAATTGCGTAAATCCGATTAAAAATGACCATAGCGCAATTGTTAGGAAAGTTAACCTATACGTGGAAAGAATCTGCGTGATAAAGGGATCATGGCTTATTCTTTTCTTTTTTTTAACTGTTTGGACTTCGTGTAACCCATGATGTAGACTTTCCCAATAACAGCTCGGTCCCATTGGCCGGAAAATAATTTCGAGTGGTCTATAATACAGATGTAATGATAATATGTGCAGAAATGACATAGCAAAGACGTTACAGCCAGGCCCTGAATCATAATGACAGACGGAATGATAAGAGTTAGTGTCAAATACATTAACTGGTGATAGAATTAAATGAATAGCTAGATGAATAGATCAACATGGACTATGGAAGAGTTAAGGAATTGAATCATTTAGCCCCGCAAAAATTACACAAAGAAAAAAAAAACCACAATGACTCCTAAGTTATTGTTGCTTGACATCTTAATTTAGATAGACGGTCATTCACTTTTGATAATATTAAATCATTAATCATAATTGGAGGAACTTGAGTTTTAGGTCAATCAGTGGCAGATCTACGGGGGTGGTTTAGGGGTCTACTTACCTCCTCCTCCCCCCCCCCCCCCTTTAGCTCTTTTTTGTTTTGTTTTGTTTGGGGTTTATGGGAGGTTTAACCCCCTTGGGTTTTTTTTTTTGTCTTTGTTTAGCTTCTTTTTTTTTTTGCTAGTCATGACCCATATCGGCATTGGGTTAACCCCCCCTTCCCCTTAGCAAAAAGCTAGATCCGCCCCTGACAATATAGTTGTTGCAAAGTTTGTATTATTTCCATCTTTGCGGGGTTTTGTCTCAAATAACGTTTCTTAAACTAAAGGGCTCTGACAATTACCCAGCATTGCATTGTAAATTTGAAGCAATGAAGAGAGCGCATTTCAAAGACGTGGCGCCTCAATGTTCTGCGTCAGAAGGACGAGTACTAGTGGTTACATGCAATCACTTAATAGTTTCATGATAAAACTTGCGATGATGAAGATGAAAATAATCTTGATCACGGCGATGCTGACATCAGCAATAATAGAGTGAACGATTGACATTCCCCTTTTCCACCTACGATGATGATGTGCATTTAAGAGCCAACTAACTACCAGTATGCGCGAGCCCGAGCTCGCACACACACAGATGCACACATTCACACACGCACGTAATAAGAAATACTATAAACGGGGGAAGTGGAGGAGAAGGGTATGCTTTGATAAAGACAAAGGGTAATGAAGCAAATTAAGAGAGACATTTTATAGATCTACATCCTAACTAATGTATGTAGGCCTATATATGAATATTATATATCCATATCATATCTTTATATCATATTCTGCATGTCGGGAGAATATGATATTAGATATATTACACTACATACAAACCATACAATGGTCACCATAAAACAACTATGCTACAAACATGAATTTGAAATCAACAAGGCAGAAGGGTAAACATTCAAGGACAAAACCGGCACGATGTTTCGTGTCACATTAATGATAAAAACGTCGAAGAGAATTATCAGGTCACGACAGTGCCTCACTACGTCTCTTTGTACTGCGTTGCCTGCTGCCTTGTTAGGCAGTTTTCACGTTTTCCCAGCTCGTATTTTTGAATGTATGGCGTCAGACAGCCGATGTGATAACCAACCAGACCACTGAAGGAATGACTTGATGGTTTAGAATTTGGAAACAGACGAGCCTTTGACCGATCGCAGTCAGCCTGAAAACTATGTAATTTTTCCAATTCAATTCAATTCAATTCAATTCAATTCAATTCAATTCAATTCAATTCAAATCAAATCAATTCAATTCAATTTAATTTAATTCAATTCAATTCAATCTAATTCAATTCAATTTAATTCAATTCAATTTAATTCAATTCAATTATTTTTTATTCTCATTAAAACCAACTCGAGAAAATCAGAACATTACGTAAGTGGAATATAGTTTCTAATAAAATGGACATGAAAGGGATGAAGGAAATTATGCGGTCTACTTGATTATCACGGTTTTTAGGTTGTGTATTTTCTATGAGTTTCATGCAACCCTCTTCTGACTGAGTCAATGTTTGCGGAGTATTCGGTGTTAGCACCGATGATGCCTGCCCGCATCTTCCCGCCGCCCCAACAGGATATTGCCGGCCAGAAGTTATGTTGACAGAGAAATCTCTGTCGGAGAGAATTGACAGGGAGAAAAATGAACATCCCAAGACGAAAAAAAAAAGTAGAAAATTAGCTGATGCTGACATAGAGTGAGATCAACATTCATCGTGAATAATCGAACGTCTATATTTGACAAATTGACGAAAACGTCTTCCGTAATGACGCAGATAGATCTGAAGTGAGATCCAGGCAACCGGGGTAAAAACGATCCATTTATCAGCAGAGCATGAATTACTTTTATTTCGATGTCTTTTCCGCACATACTTCTTCCTGTTCTAGTGATTCTTTCTTTTAATTTCTCTTTTTTTCTATCTCTCTCCTGTCTTCTCTGTGTTTGATTTATAATCTGTGTTCCGTTGGAACTAGGCGTGTAAACTTGATAGCATTCACGATCAAGTCATAGGATCTGTGTGATGCGCGCAAATTGGCATGAAATCAAAATTGCCATGAACAAGATTGCATGCATTGCGAGCAAACAAGTATGCAAAATCACCGGACACCATGGACAAATAATACACTGAGGCCCGAATTCACGATGATAGTTCAATCTTTGTCCATGGTTTTAACTATGGTCTAAGTTTGTACCAGGTTTACATAGACCACGGTTTCAAAGCATATGGTTTAATCTTGTTCCACCTTCGTGATTTCCGGCCTGAGAGTTTATCATTGCGCAACCGGTAACATTTCAAACGACTTGATGGCCTTACCCCCGGCATAATGAGTCGCTCCACGTCGGATAGGACATCCTTCCACTCATCAGGCTTGACCGGGGCCTCTTTGGGTATCTGCTCCAGGAGATAGCCTGGAGAGACCTGGGCCAGGGCGGGGCGCTCTTCGATCTGGTCCTGGTAGTCTGAGATGTAGTCCACCATCTCCTTGCCCCATATTCGGAAATCATCTGAGTTTGTCATGGCAACGATCGGTCGGTAAAAAAATCGGCGGTGCGCTCACAGGCCTGTCTTGCTTGTCACAGCGTCATACGTTGGAAAAGAGCCCTGTATCTGACAGTGATCAAACAGAGCACAAAATAGATTAACATGATGATGGTAATGTTGATGTTGATAATAATGATCATGATCATCACACTTGATAATGATAATGATGTTGCCAATATAATGTGATCTATATAACCAATAAGATAAGCGCTTCATTGAATGCAATGTTTTGCTGGAGTTTTCGGCGTTCTTCAGCTTACCGGTGTCGTAATGAGCTTTTCTTTTTATTTTCATTTAATCATTTTTGTGCTGTTCAACATTAACAACAAAGCAAGGCAGAAAGATATAAACACTAAATTACAGTATATAATAGGCCTACTTATGCATTACCACCACCAACGAAAAAAGCAAAGAACAAAATTTTTGTCTAAAGAAGTTTCTTTCTGACTTATCTAAATTTCTTTCTGCATATTTGTTTTTTTTTTCAATAGATACCTGCCAATATTATTGGCCAATGTGATAGAAGTCGCCATCTTGGTAATCATGGGAAATGGGATGGTGGGGGCGGGGGAGGGGCGATGCTTTAGAAATGCGTGGCTTCGATACAACGCTCACACCCGACTTACAGTCAATGTATATACAGTAGTAGTTGGAAACGTTTAATACGAGCAAACACAAAAGGCTAAATTACGTAACAGTCTCGTAGCAAGTGTTTGGGAGAGCGCTCTGTATATGAAAGCATATACGCATTGGTATGGGTAATTGCAATCTGCCACGGGTCGGAGGATCACTGTTGAGTATAGTTGTACTATGGAACCCATTCCCGAGAGAGCTGAAGATGGGATACAATGCATTAAAGTCTCTTGAAGACATCAAATTAATGGTGAGACTAACAATGGTCTACAAATGTAACGGGCATGATGAGTGCAATGTTCTATTGCAGATCGAAGGTCGACATTGTATAGCTGTATTGTTTACACTATATACATTCTTCGGCGCCCGGCGTCAACCAACTTATCTGTTCAAGATAAATATCCGCCTTCGATTTTATTTCGATGAGTCACAAACTAAAATGTGTAGAAAACACCACATTTTGGACGAATGCAGCTCTTAAAAAAAGAAGGAAATACCCTTCTAGTTACACCATACAAGGATGAACAATATTAAACTAAATGGCATTACTCGCTCAGTTAATTATCTTGGACGTCGAACAGATTAACAATCCTACATCTGGTAGACTCTTAAAAAAAACAAACACGATAATCAAAGTGATAGACAGGTACAGATAATTATATCAAACACAAAGCCAAAGCGTCCAGTGAAAGTGATTCTTATCACACGCAGATGCGGATAGCTGAAGATGGAGTAAGGAAGAAAAAGTAATAAAAAAATAAGGAGTACTCACAAATGAAGATTTTATTATGAAATGAAGAGTCGTATCTTCTTTTCAGTCGCACTTTTACTCGAGATCAAACTAATATGTCGAACGAAGTATTGGACGGAGGCAGCAGACACCTTGCAGCTATCCCGAATGGCGTCGAGCGTTCGTACACCCGATACTTAAACTTGTTGCACACCCGGCCGAGCGATCGACGCGCGGTCGATCGTCGCGATCCTCGTACGCAGACGACACTGGCTGATGGAATACTGGTACTCGCGGCAAGTTAAGGACCGTATGCAAACAGAAATAGGTAATACGGCTCGCGCGGGCATAATGAACTATTTGTGCATGCTGATCGACCAATGTTTAACGACAAAAGATTGATGGTGTATGCTGGGTAAGATTATGTTCTCGTGTAAGATAGACTGACGAAAGCAGACGGAGTGAAGACACCACACCCAAACCTACAACATTTCCCTCCTCCGGAGGAATGTGATGAATGGTATAAGCTTAGACCTTTTTCGAACAGAAAGATAAAAGGAAGATGAAGGAAGAAGACAACGACGAAGAAGAAGAAGAGTGAGAAGTAGATAATGGAAACAGGTCTATCAGACAGAGTAGAAAAGTAGAAGAAGTAGAAGGGGCGAAAGAAAAAGATTTTGACGATTGCTGATCATAACCATAATGGAGGATCAGGAAGGGAACTTCAAGGTGATAATGACGAGGAAGAAGAACAAACAAAAAGAAAGGAAGACATTGAAGATATGAAGAAGAGAGAAAACATTGGGAAAGAAGAGAAAAGAAACCAAAAGAGCAAGTAAAGAGCAAATCAAATTCATGGTGAATGAGAAAAAGAGATAGAAATAGACATAGTACTATCTGTCAAAAACGTTTCTATAGCATACACACACTTAGCTTAATAACTCCAAAGAGTGATGTGTAATATAGAAACTGCTGACTTAAGAGTGATTGAAGTTATGCCAATCATGTAATGTGTGTCGTCATGCAAGAGTTATTGTATTATAAATCAGACTATATCCCTCTTGTGGTTATGACTGTATGGGCAGGGGGTCTCTTTGCTCACAAACAAACCATTTGTATTTCGCAGCTTACATTTTAATTGACTAATTCTATTGTTCATGCCCACCGATGCCTTCAAAAGAATTTAATGTACTTTACAAAACTACATCTTACTTAGACTTTCTTTCGCGGTTATGATAATTATATACGTATATATGATATATATATATATATATATATATATATATATATATATATATATATATATATATATATAACTCGTTACAGCTGATCAACCCGAATGAAAGTCAAACAAGATGCTAACGTGATGAACGTGATTGTCATTGTATCACAAATGTAGCTACTACAGCACAGTTAATAGAATGCATTTTAGTGATTGTGTGGAGGAGATAAACGATTTGGGTATAATACTTGACCAGCAGACGACACTAATGACAGCTAACGTCATGCACTGGTCACTATAATCACTGACCGAATGGCTGGAAATGCGCGCTCTGGATGACGAGCACTTGTTGCTTCCACCTTATAACATGCTGTCCTGATAAGACGCACTGATCGAGCGAGCACATTATACGCGTGTTCTCTCATCTGCCCTTTATCACCGGCGACAATATTATATGGCTTCGCATCGACCGTGGCGGACGGCTTCGATCAATAATACCGAGGAATCTTTATGAGGAGAATTTAGATTGCACGGAGAGACATAGCTCGCAAACCAAGAAAGATGAGCGGTGTGCGTGTGTATGTGTATGTGTGTGTGTGTGTATGTGTGTGTATTTGCTTTGTCTTTATCCCTTTTCTGTATACAAAATTCTTTCTTTTTCATTCGTAATACTGACAATGTGGAATTTATGTTGTCATAAAGAAATTTGTATTATTTTGTAATTAACCAATTTGCATATTGTTTATATGAAAAAAAGAAAGAAAAACAAAAAAGTGTACGTAGGCGTGTATGTGTGTGTGTGTGTGTGTGTGTGTGTGTGTGTGTGTGTGTGTGTGTGTGTGTATTCAATTTCAATTTCAATTTCAAAGTTTATTTCATTTTTGGACAAAATATACGTATTTCACTTGCTTTGATAACAGAGAATAAGGTAAAAAGAACATTGTAGAATGAAAAGACTATACAATAATATTGAGGAACCGTATAGTAATTATACATTTTAGTAAAAAAGACACAGAAGCGGTCGAAGTAAAGTACATGACCTTGCATAATGTGCGAAAAATAGAGGGACCACTAAAATGACAGAGCTTGTAGAATGTAGAAAAGAGAAGACGAAGAAGTGGTGAAATCCACTGAAATATAGATTAACAGATAAAAACACTTACATAGACGCGAACAAACATGAAACGAGACTAGACAACAATATAACTACTGAAGGAAAGGCTGTACGAGACAAGACTAACAAACAGAAGACAAAATAGCAAACAAAAACGCACAACGGAAACAGCGATCTTCGGCAGAAGTATGTCCAGAGAAACAATTGATGGGCGATTTCAACATAGAATCTCTATTGTCTCTCCGTTATTTTTTTGATAGATTTTGTCACTTCATTTATTATTGTAAGATTATTAGGGTCTACAGAAAATAATACTGTCCTTATGATTCTGATTTGGGAATAAGTTGATATAGGCTATTGCTTATTTTCAACATCAGTAGTGGATTAAAGTTAGTACGAAATTTCGTGTTTTCATAATTATGGATTTATAGAATGCTTATCAGTAATTTATTCGTTCACATAATACACTTTGATTCTGTGAGTCATTTATCAACAATAATTTCGTAACTGTGTATACCGAGTACTAATTTGAATATTAATGATAATAGATATCAAAATGATTTATTTAAAAAATTGTGCGTGGAAGTAGGTGTGCGCCAGAGAGAGAAAAAAAAAAGATTATGTGTTTCTCAGTGTGAAAGTGTATGAATGTACGTGCTTTTCTCGATTTACACGTCGATGTTAGGAAGTTAGATCAAGATCTCGCTGGAAACTCAAAGAGGCTCTTTTTATTATCAATTAATTTCCATTCCAAGTACCATTTTCCTTCAATACCATGCAAATCGTTCCAATGAACGTTTAGGTCTATACAAACACAATTTATGTACACTGAAGGAGGCGTTGCACCAAAAGTATACAGCTTGTATGAGGCACGCCTAACAATGTAACACATTTAGAGATAGTCTTCAACGAAAAAACAAAAGAAAACAACAAAAACAATAAAAACAAATAAAACTAACAAATTAAATAACCAGATTGATATGTTTTCTGATAGGGGCATTATAAAAATAATACATGTACTTCTAAACTGATTTCATTTATTGCAGAGTTGATATATCAACCGAGTGAACTATTTCTTTGTTTTAAATAAAGAAGACAATTTTAATGTTTGCAATTTCTTATGAATAGTTGACAATTCATTCCATAGTTCGGTTTGCTTAAACAAAGCTGTTATATATCTTTATATTGTGCCTACGAATATCCTGGGTTAAATAGAAATCTGCTTTAAACTGTGCAGGTATATCAATATTCATTAAGTAATATGCTTGTATACATGATATTACATTGTCAGACCACATTGATCTCTAAAAACTTTACTTTATAAATTCAACTCATGAAATATCAGATCAGCATGAGCTCTATAATGACCCCAGATATAAAATTCGGTTTATCTTTATACCCAGTATTTTATCATAGGCCTACAGTTTCTTAAATTCGACGTTTACTATGTACAGTTGATGTACTGTACCATATTACATTACAACATGAGAAGTATCGTATAAGACTAGAGCACAATACAATAATCGGAGTACATAATGTTTTGGCGAAAAGGAGTAAGTCAAAACATAATACATAATCATTAGTGGAGGGCGCAAGAGACTTTTGGGTTCAAATTCTTCCAAAGGCACCAAATCTGGCACACAAGTAGCCACAACCATACTATACAAAAAGCTAAAGCTTGATAGTAGAAATTGAAAGTTTCCAAGGAAATTAATGTAAATTCTTATAGCATCAAAATGTTAATCGGAAATGATTAAGAACTGACCAAAACCAATTTTCATATAAGAAGAAACCCTGCAGGCTTACGACAAATTTTTGTATTGTAGCATAACTATATAACTATTCATTTGGCTTTGTATTATCATAGTCTCGCGGAAAAAAAATACTAGGCAAAGAGACGGGCTTCCGATAACACGCTGTTATATGAAATTAAGTGCGAAAAAAGTAGTTTACCAACACATCCAAATATTATGCATAATGATACCAGTTACATTGCGAAAACCTGCTTAGGTGTACTCTTTACGAAAACTGAATATGAAATTGTGAAGTTCGGGTCACCATGTCCAGGGGGTAGTAATATTCATGACACTGTAATGCACTCACAAATCGGTCCATTTTTATGTACCACCCCACCCTTGCAAAGAGCAGCAAGTGAAAAATGCGATATATTTCATGTAAATAAACCAATTGTGTTGTCGATTCAAACAACATATATCAATAAGATTCATTTCTACGCCACATTTTTTTTTCAGTAAAATATCAATAACTCGGATTTAAATGATTTGTTGACCAACCCCCACGGTAAAATAGGACTGTACGTGTACATAGAGAATCAGTATGTAAGAGAGTAATCGTTATTAAGAGGAATGACTTTAATTTACGTTTGAAGACATTTGGAGAAATGTAGTCTGATATGTTATATACGGGGCAAATCATTGTGCTATTTGCAGTTTTGTAAACACACTTACAAGGTGTATATCTTTAGTGAAAACTGTTCGAGTGGACGGTGATGAGAATAATCACTCTGCCATTGTCTGCCGAGTGAATTATGTACGAGCCGAATGGTTTCTTTTGAACATGTGTTGAAAAGTTGTTGGTAACTCTTTCGCCATCAAAATGTGTAGACCTACATGAAAATTCCAACTTTAAAAGTATGTGGTGGGAAATGTAAACAGTATGTGCGATTGCTTCCATGTTGCCTGCTAAACTTGTTTGCTATTTATAGTGGGGGAAGAGAAAAAGAGAAGAAAAGTCTCGCTTCGTGAGAGATGTTAAGATGCCGTCCTACATCACAACGCCTACGGTGTCTCAAGATGGAGGTGGGTTGGAACGTCTTGTATAGAGCATCAACCGTGGGATGTAAGTGCAGACTGATTTTGAAGAGGAAACAGTGCTGTGTTTCACATCGCGATGATAGCAGACAGGCCACTCCTTGTTGAGTTACAGTCTGTTAAATATGTCAATATAATGTGACAAAAAATTTAAGGCCACCTGCAAACAGCCTCGCGTTTTCCAACATCACATCACTAACTTTGGTCAACACATTCCATTATTTACTCGTGATGAAGAGAGAAAAACAGGAAACAACAACGTTGCAAGATTAATGCATTTGGGCCAAGACAATTGATGGGAACTGATTCCACGTAAAATACATAAACATGCATTTTGATTTGTCCATATTTCCCATATCATTACACTCAAAGCAACACATCAGTGAAAGTTTGGGGGAAATCGAGCAATCCGTTCAAAAGTTATGAATTTTTAAACTATCTACGCAGTCACTCCTGGATGAGATGACTACTACTGCTTGTGATCCCACATAATTATGTAGAACGATATAAAGAAAATGAAGGTGAACTTGTTCTTTAACACATGCATGTATATGACATCAATACGAAATTGAGGGATGTGTACTTTTCATAACAAATAAAACTTTGTGGAATTCCCTTTGTGATACCAAGAAGATATCTTTATATTGTTTCCCATACTTGACGTCACGATCTGTAGTAGTCTTCTCATTCAGCGCGGGTTGGCTGCACCGGAAATTTAAAAATTCATCTTTTGAATGCATTTTCCTATATTTTAGTCTATTCACCGATGTGTTCTACTAATTCATGCGATTTAAGTTGATAATTCAGGAACTGTTATCCTAAAGTACGTGTTGCTGCTACTCCAGAATATTTGATAAGGAGAAATATTTGCTTTTTCGTATCATTCTAAAAAAGCTTAATGTTAAGACGCATGCCCATGGCAGAGTTTTGAACATAATAATAGGGACATCGGCGACGAAGACCTAGCCTCTGCAAAGAAGTATGTTTAACCACGCAGTATTATGATGTTTTCCTGAGAGTTAGAGAGAGAGAGAGGGGGGGGGGGGTGACAGGCAGATATTGTTAATAGATATCAGCAATATTCTCAAAGAGAAGATGGCTCTAATATGGACTAGGGTGTAATGCAGGGAAGCTAATTTCCCAGAGGGTCCATGAATAACAGAGAGATGTTGACATTACTGTATGTTGACAGGCCAGTAAAAGAGCACGGACCTATGTAAGAGGACGGTAGGCTTTCTGCATGTGCCTGTGCTTAACTTGAATTCCTTAGTGTAGCATTTTTTTTCTTGTTCTTGTTTGCGCATATATTTCACATGGGGGGTAGCGTGAACTGTTAGCATGTGTATATAACTACGCAACTATCATACTAGTACTCTCATCGAATTGGTCTAGGTGCCAAGGGTTGAACTTTGTTTTTTGAATAGCATCCTCCCTCCACAAGAAATGAAAAAAAAAAGTTTTTTTAAATGGCGTAACCCTATTCCAAGAGTGCTGAATCCGAATCTGATGGTGAAAATGTTGCATCCTTGAGGGTTTAGAGATATTCAAGGTGACCGACGAACTGGCCACCAAAATGATCCTCAAAACGGCGCCAATATTGGAAGTTGCTTTATATTTCAATATAAACTACAAACAGGATACTAACAAATGGTAGAAATTGATAAGAAATAATAGTTTTTACTCCTTTACCAGCGGGTGAAACCGAATTTGGATGATGCCACCCTTGTATCATTGAAAGTTTTGAGGTACGTGTATTGAAGATGGCTGCCAAAATTTGAAATTTCTTTAGGCCTATATTTTCTTATGTACGTATGATGAAAAACTATGCACTAAAGTGATTCAAGTTATTGAATAATAAATTCTTATTTTGATTTGCATTTCAGATAAGCTAATTTGTCATATCAGTAAGAATGGTATCCAAAATGGTTTCCTCCACAATGGAAGGCTTTATTATGCCAACTAGAAATGTCGCTATGGCGACTGGTATGCCTCCGCCATAATGCATGATTCTCCTAATAGGTCTAGATAGTACATGTGGACAATATGTGATTACATTTTCACAAAATTGGCAAAATATTAGAATGACAAGTTTGTCATAAATGTGTTGAATATCCACCTTCCCTGACCTAGGTTTAGTTGGATGAATAGGAGAGCATGTATTTGGGGATTTAAGGACTTTAACTTGACTTTGACCCATTCATACATTTATGCATTGAGTAATTTTCAAGGTATATGCAATTTCTGTATTGAATAGTAAATTGTTACCATTTTCATCTGGCCTTTGACCCTAAAACTCATAAGATAATCACTGTGAGGCAGAACATGCATACAAGTAGTAAGTTTCAAGATAACTTGAGCCACTTCCAAGACATGGAGGAAAAAGTTAGTTCAGCACTTTCACTTGATCTTTGACCTTTTGACCTATGAGGAAAAAGAAAAGAAAAAGAAAAAGAAAAACTTTCCAGAGAATTTTTATTAGGTTACACATGCATACACCAAGTGTAAAAAAAAAATAATCCTGCTGGCATTGCATAAACATGAGAGAAATAGTAAAATTTTGAAGTGTTACACTTGACCTTTGACCCCTGACCTTTGACCCCTGACCTTTGACCCCATGAATCCTACATTCTCTAGATAATCACTGCCAGTCAGTACATATGCTATGTTCCATAAAGATACCTAGAACAATTTCTAAGGTATGGAGAAAAAAAATGAAATTTAGATATCTTCACTTGACCTTTTGACCTTTGACCTTTGACCTCATGACCCAAACTTTCTCCAGAGAATCTTAACTGAGTAATACATGTACACACTAAGTTTCAAGAAAATATATTCAGGCATTTCATAGATATGGTGGAAAAAGTGACATTTTATGTATTTGACCTTGACCTTTTGACCTTTGACCTTGAGCATGTGCACCCAAAAGTTGATAGGCACAACTTCACCCCCCAATACATATACATGCCAAGTTTCATTAGGATACCTCAACAGGTTTTGATAGTTACCTTGTCCACAAAATTCATTACGGACGGACGGACGGAAGGACGGACGGACGGACGGACGGAAAGACGGACGGACGGACGGACGGACGGACGGACGGACAGACGGACAACCCGAAAACATAATGCCTCCGGCACCACTTCGTGGCGGAGGCATAAAAAAAGACATACAAAATGGCCATGAAAAATGGCCCAAAGATGGGGATTACTCTATTTCGGCAAGTGTCAATAAAAAGTGTGATTTTTGGGTTAAAATGTTGATTAGCGAAAGTTTGAGGAAAATCAGACAATCCGTTCCAAAAGTATGAATGATTTGAAGTTTCAGCGTCGCCATTGATGAATGAGAGGACTAGAGGTGGATAGTCACATGATACACAACAATTACGGAAGCATGCAGTGTCTGTGTGTGTGTGTGTGTGTGTGTGTGTGTGCGTGTGTGTGTGTGTGTGTGTGTGTGCGAGTCTGATAGCAGTGGACGGCACTAACATCAAACAGTAACACTGCTATGTTGTACAAAATTAAAACAATCAATTCCATTATGAAACTAAGACTTCTTTAATATGTCTTTCATTGCATAATACATCCATTTGGAAACAGTACAATGTTTACAAAGAAGTGCCACAATGCACTTGTTCTGCCGTCTCTGATTTCCGTACAATACAAATTCAAACAACAACAGTCTACTTCTGCTGTGCAGAAATAAAGTTAAGTCAACTCAATGCAGTATAGATACAGTAGACATACAGGTCTATTCTGTCACCTGAATATTATGGATGACATCAGCTCACGAGTTAAGTGTTGAGGCTACGCTGTGGAATAAGCATTTAGACAAGAGCAAGAGAAAGAGAGAGAGAAAAAAAGGAACTCGAAAAATGCCCTCTAGCAAATAAATTCAAGGAAATCTGCGTATGTACATGTATTTCCTGGTATAACCTGAGCAAAAAGATTTGAGCGAAGTAGCTCTGTGGTTAAACACTTATTTGTTGCTGTTCATCCTGGTCAGGATAGCCCTTAGCACACAAGGGATTCTCCGCCTCAAAGATCGCATGATAACGAATATATTACAGTCATCATCGCAATGATCTGTTATACCCACGTTGGCCTGTACAGTAGTAGCGGGTTTCTAGTTATCATTGCCCAAGTACTATTAGGCAGGAATTTATACAAAACTCAATAAAACACCTGACATACCTCGTCCAATGGTGATTCGAAATATGAACATGTATTATGAACCTCCTTTTCCCATGACCAGAGCTGCTTCCATTTTACCACACACTTGTCAGATTTCTCATTTAAAGCTCAACACCACACAATGCTAAAATTGGTTTAATAATAATAATAATAATAATAATAATAATAATAATAATAATATTAATAACAACAACAATAATAATAGTAATAATAATAACAATAATAATCATAATAATCATAATCATAATAATTACAATAATAATAATAATTATAATATTAATGATAACAATAATAATCATAATAATTATAATAATAATAATAATATAATATTAATAATATGGTTTTCTTTATCCAGGGTAACCTCTTCAGTGTTGCCACTGCTCTACCAGAGGGTCCTGTCATTATCATTATCCTAGAGCTTTGCCAGGTACCCATTTATACATCTGCGTCGAGAGGGGCAGGATGGGTAAAAACATCTTGTCCAAGGACAATTTTCACCCTAAATCACTTTTTGCCGGCAGCTGACGCATTAGTCTTGACATTTACTACATGTTCATGTAAAAGCTTACATGTTAGTTCAAATATCAATAAATCTATTTTCAACTGCTTCATACCAAAATGATTGATACTGAAAGTGGAAATTAAAAATATGACTCTAATATATACAACCTTCTTGTATGCTTCAATAGGCAAAAATGAATGCTTGCTTCAACAAATCTGCTCTACAATGATAAAGCAACTCATCATACACATACTTATTCTTTTATTCAAAATATTAGCATCAATTTAAACTTTAAATAGTACAATATTGTACTAGGAAGTATTGCCTCTTCTTTCAGCCTGCAATTCAACTGCAAAGATTCTCACAAAGATTCTATGTAATCTTGTAAAGATGGGAACTCTAAGTGAAAGTTCTTTTTTTTTTTTGACAATCTCATTTGCCTAGATAATCAATATCTTCCTTGCCTGACAGATATGCTATAGTTTTACTATAGATTATGATAGATTAGGGATTACTACTTTGCATATTATGACCTTTATCTAAAGATGTCTCTCTTTATCATGCTACACAAAATCTATAGACAAAGAAGACAAAACTGCCTTGCACTTATTCCCTGACAACATGACCATACATAATACAGTTGAACCTCTCATATCTGGACAAGTCGGGACCGGGGCTCATCCGGATAAGGGATTTGGCCGGATATGGGAGACTCAATGCTTTATACATGTACATATACATACACATGTACTGATGTAGCCCATTGTCGTACCACATGTAGTAATGTGTATACTGCAACCTTTTCATTGTTACACTTAGTAACAGACCCCAAAATAGAGGTTCGTGTTTGCAAGAATGAAATCATTTTCTTTTATAAATTCTTGGGATGATTTACCTGTATAGTTATTAAGAAATGTATCAAGTAGATCTTGAAAATAAACAGTAGGAGTCGACGAAACTACGCTTCAAAATTCGATCATCACGGCTCGGCAAAATCGACTGTAGGTTGCCATTGTTAGATTGAGTTGGGAATCCCCCTTTCCTCCCGTAATTATAAAAAAAAAAAAAAAAAAAAATCACGGCGAGATTGCGTCCATATAATAGAGAGATACGGATAAAGGGAGGCCGGATAAGAGAGGTTCAACTGTAATACAATACAAAATCATCACTCTATAGACATTTGAGCATCTCAAACTCGAATGAATGGAAAATAGCCACCAAAATTTACAACTCACAACTGTGGAATATGGGCTCCCTAGAAAACGAGTTGAAACATGACCACAACATGACTGTTTTGCCACTATTATCACTGCCATTTTTAAGCTCCATTCTGTAGAAAAATCTCATATAAGAACCTGGACAAAAGACTACATCAATATACAATGTGCAACAGTATTTTCATATCATGGTTCACTATCCTTGTGTTGATGTACACACACGTACAGTATTCCATTTACAAGCGAAGTAGTGACAACTCCACCGACAGTACAGAGTAACACATGTTTACAAGTGCATGTGCAGTCAACCTTGCCCAAGTCAAGTCAAATGGCAGCTGGGAAAATCCTTCAAATTATATGAATTTGGACTTCCATCTGCAATAAAATTAGCACATATTCATATCCGTTTAGAGTAGAATTTTTCTTCAAATTAGCCAATTTTTAAACTCGTGCGAGGTGGACTTAAGCTAGGCTGACTATACAATGTACAATATGTATTTTGCTTTGACATCTCCTCGACGGTAGACATCTTGCAATTGCTGTTTGGAGTACTTTTACAGAACATGACATCACAGGTTTCCTAACATTAGATTAGATTAGATTATAAGATTAGATCTTTCAGCCTTTCATAGGTACACCACAACCTTCACAATTATTTGCTCAAGTCATGCACAAAGGGAAAGACAGCCAAACACATGCATCAATAATATGACACCATGACGCTTAGCTTAAGTGACTCACTGAGATATGTGTGTCAGTGGTACACTGTGCTCCTATCATACTGATCATAGTTCTAACAAAACTCTCATTACAAAACAGTTTAGGTGCCACAATCATTACCGGTAATGAAATTCTGATATAACGAAAGAAACCTGGCAGTCCAGAGGACTTCGTCATAAAGAGAGTCAGTGGTATACAATAACATTGTGGGTTTTTTTTTTTCCTTGTAGTTTCACACGGACAATTAAATTGTTCCACTCTTGTTTTTAAGAGTGCCCACTTTGAAACTCAAAAAAACAAACAAAAAACAAAAACAATACCACAAAAATCGTATCATGGCATTGCCGAGGCTTGAACAGCAAATTTGAGATGAATATCACATCACAACTGATGGTAAAACAAGGAGTAAAGGTATTTCATACCTGCACGGCTGTTTGCATTGATCAGTGGCAAGACAAATTAATCTTTCTGCAATAGTGTTCTGACACACCGAGTCACAATTCAATAGCTTCATGTTTATTCTATGCTCATTCCTTTTTTTTTTCCTTTTTTTTTTAAGGTGTGGGTGGAACATATTGCATTGCAGATATAATGGTAGTGGTTTTGATTCATTCCTTACATTTCCATTAAAGGGGACCTCCGGATGATTTTCAGACTTTTACATTTGAACAACTATAAATTAGTTAAACTGAGTACAGAGTTTTGGAATTTATAGTGATTGGGATGAGGAATAAGAATGTTTTCAAAATTTATAACAAATTGCAATGAACAAGGATGATGACATGGCAGCCTCACCATAAGAATGTATGAGTTGGGGCTCAAGGAAGCAGAACAAAAGAAGAAGGTATGCATATATTTTTCACAGGTGAACTTGTTGAGCAAGTGGTGTTGTAATGGAATTACACTGCTACATTTCTGAAATATATGAGGCTCTGATGTCATCAACACTGTTCAGTGTAATTTGTTTAAGATTTTAAATTCATTGGTTTCTCTGCTCAAGGACCACAATAAATTCCACGAATCTATACATGGAGCTGTCGATTTATGTACTACATGATGTGAAATTATGAAAATCGTCCGGAATGCCCCTTTAAACTTCGTCTCCCACAACATTTGAAATATTAAAGTTGCAGAGTACAATTTAGAAGGCTACGGCAGCAGAATTTCAATGAGAGGGATATAAGGGTGATAAAAAATCCTGGAGCCAGTGACCGACTTAAAGGGCCAGGAATATGTGACGGGGACAGACAAAAAACACAGGTGATTTTGTTTTCCACAACGTTCCGCTTATGATTTCATTGTCACTAGTCAAAATCACTATTTCTGCCAATGCTTTGGTTATGATTTTGTTTTGTTTTGATTTGTTTTAGTATGTGTCCTCTTCTACTGGAAGGGGTCATAGTTATTCCAGGCTTAAATATACTGAAATTTCTTTCTCTTTTTACATTCTGTTACTTTGACAAGCTACAGTAAGGAAGAATGAAAATCAAACTGAAACAAAGAAAGGAAATAGGAATAAAAGTTAGTACCTTGTGGTCACCAATAGGCTTACTCCTTCATTACACTTAACCCCATAAAAAAAAAAGACCTGGATTCATCATACAATTTATGTGTACAAATACATTAGTAACATGGTTTGTAAAAAAAGTACTTTCATAAGGGGTATTACAGAATCACACATTTCAAGAAGTATAACCAAACTGCAAGGACGCAATGTGAAATGACAACACAATGCTCTTTTAAGTCAGCTATTCTAAAGGAAAACTACTGCCCATTAACATGAGAAATAGCACTGCTTTTTGTCCTCACTGAAACATATGCTATATTCAGGTGCTTTAATCTTAGCATCCAGCAATACATAATTTCAGTACATTGCTAATCTCTATGGTTCCAAGCAGCAAACATTGTTTCATTTTCCATCTGAGAAGATGGCTGGGTAGTCCATAATTCAGCTATACTAGCTGGTCTTCCATGGGGTCCAGTTAGGTGTTAGGCAGATCACCTCACCGGGTGATGTATGCACCCTTCCCTACGCAATGGATGAATGAAGCGGGATCTTTTACATGCACGAGTTGTGACTCACACATACATGCGACCTCCATTTTATGTCCTACTTGAGAGACAGAGTATTTTGCCTCTTTAATACCAGAGGGGGATGGTATAATAACACACAACATTGGGCAACTAGACTCGGGGAATCAAACCTGGGTTATGTAGATTGGGAGGCAGACATGTTACAAACTGAGCCAAATCACTACCCTTATTAAACCCTTTGAGGACCACACCCTTAAAGTATCATTGAAACTGTACTCAATATGGTTGCCACTTCTACTGACAGGTTAAAATGAATGTGGCGCTGATATCGCACTGAATCAAAAAGTGTAAAAGTTCATCTGAACCTCTCAATTCACCACTCCGTGCCCACCTGCTGAATGCATCTGAAGCCCTCTTGTGGTCAATCGTTTCAAGAAATAACTACGAAATGGCGTGTGTAGGAGTGGATCCACAACTGATTGATTACTGACCTTGGATTCAAAAGGAAGCTGCCACTTCTTTATCTTTCGTGGGGGGGGGGGGAGAGTTTTACAGGTAGAGCTCAATTCTGCATTTTCTCTTAATTCTCCAACCTTTATCACAAAAGCAAAACAAAACAAAAACAGTTATCTTTCATCTCAGTTCGCAACCTTAAGGAGTAAGAGAGATTGCATGCAGTAATCCTTGTTGGCAAGATTTTGGGGGTTGAGGAAGAAAGGGGCTAGAACGGAAGTAGAAATACTATGGCCAAAAAAAAAAAAAAAGAATCTCATGTAAAGAAAGAAAACAAAAATGATGCTGAATCCAAACTGAAGTGATTCAGTCAACCTGTTAAATTAGGCCTCATAGCTTTTGGTATTTTTTTTTTTTTTTTTTTGGGGGGGGGGGGGGGAGGGGTTTAAGCACAAGATGGACATAACTCCTGGACTAAGTATATGTGAACACCTTTCTGATTCTGAAGTGGTGACTTGACAGCGACAAAAATTATCTCCAGTATTCTCAGAAAAACAACACAAAACACCATAACATCCTTCATGAATTAGATTCTTTTTTTTTTGATGTGGTTGGCAGATACCCAAATGACTTCTAATGTTGAACATAGACTTTAGAATAATTTTGCACGAATACCATATCAATATATGTTTTTGCTGTTTTCAAATATAACTGCCCCCTGTTTTTAAAGAGCAGAAAACTGTGTTGCCGTAAAGACACTATACTACTGTAGAAGATGAAATTTTCATGCATTTTCGCCCAACAAGAAGCTAGTGCAAAAATAAAAGCACACAAATATTTGCTTGCCATGTGTTCCAGTACTTGATGTCTTGATTTCCGTGGAATTAAAAACATACGAAACTTATCTTACCTGGCCATGTGCATGAAAAATTACTCAAGCGAAAAGATCTACTTTTTCAGTATTCTGACTGGATCTCTAAATACATTTTTTAGCAATGTGATTTGACAAAGAGCCAGCTGACAAAAGCAAGAAATCATGACCAAGACCTTTTTTTTTTCTCCATCACTAGTTATAAGATGAGCAGATCTTCTCGATCGAATGGATGTGAAAACAAACTCTGACTTTACTTTTTCATGCTCACATTAGCCAGGGGAAAAAAAAAACTGCCCCCCACCCCTCCCCCCCCCCAAAAAAAAAAAAAAATTCATGTAAAATGCAATCATGCAGCTTAGTAGTTGCAGGCAAGTACACAAAAATATCATCATTCACGTTTTAGTACAACATATATAGAATAGCAGCATTATTTCAGACAATGACTGAAGGTTCGAAGGGATCGTATAGTTTTGGGGGAGACCTAACTTCAGGCTTCTAACATTTTTTGGTGAGATAATGAGAAACCTCTTATGAAATATGAAAGAGAATGTAATTCTAAGGGGGATTCAACATTTATTTGATGAAAGTTGGTTTTCAAATGGCTGAGATATCCAAAACAGAGCAATCCTTATAAAAGGTGGGACCCACTTTTTATTAGGATTGCTTTGTTTTACTTTGTTTTTGGATGTCTCTGCCATTCCAAAACCGATTTTCATCAAATAAACTTTGAATTCCTCTAAGAATGGTATGCTCTGCATTACTGTGGTTTCTTGGTATCTCGCAAGAAGCTAAAAGCCCAATTCTCATCTCCACCAATACTGTACCATCCCTTTAAACATGACGACAAAGGCACATGAGGTCGTGAACAATGGCATACTTTTAACTTATAAAATAACAAAAAGATAACATCGCGTCATCACCTTCTGGGTGGTCTCTTTGGTATTAGCACCGCTCCTCCATAGGATATTGTAATCCCTATTAGCACGCAAACATTACCAAGCCTCATACGTACATTAGGCTGAACAGGGAAATATTTGGTATAATGCCTTATCTAAGATGGATAGCCTGGCAGGATTTGAATCCATGTTCACATGTCCTGAGCACTATCCACAAACCTTGCCCGTTTCTGTGAAGTCTCTACTAAAAGAAATGAGCCCACGAGTTTAAGACAAAATAAAACTCATTTTCCATCACTTGAGAAGTTACTTCCAATAAATTGAAAAGGTCTGCCAAGGAACTTACCTGGCTGACTTGATTTGCCAGGATGATGAGTTGTCTTGAAGGAAGTGTTTTGTGTAAACTTTAGAGTAATAATTGACAGTTCAGCTGGCATAAAAGAATTATGTTTTGGCTTTAAAAAGCCTCACTTTCTCCACATTTTTTCAAACACAGAAATCCAGCAATGGACGTTAGTATCTTTCCCTCGAATTCCCTTACCTGTGGTACAAACAACTCCAAAGACATCATGTTTTACTTACGACATCGCTCAAAAAAATACTCGCTACTCCACTACACATCTGATATGGTATGATGGATTCAAATCTGCTCCTATACTTGCAATTATCAAAATATGCAAACAAAAAAGTGACAAAATTAACTTTGGATATTGTCATAAGTTGACCTAAATTTCTGGTCATGTAAAGTGTTTTGCGGTATACACTGTCCTTCACAAAATAATGTCAAATATGAGGATGTTAAGTTTCCTACCTATACAGCTATATCTTACAATAGATCTTCACCTTTGAATGAAAGACCTTTATATTAGATATGTTCCTCCTGTATATTAACAAAAAACAGATGAAGATAAAACTTGATGCCCTTCATAAAACATACTCTAACAGGTTATATCCAGCATGTAAATATAAATATGGACAGTCAATCATGATGACCACATACTGAATTTGCACCTGCGAAAGAAGGACATATCCAGCGCTGTTAATGACCTTCATACATCAATAATCAAAAATTATATCGTCATACCTTGTTTTGATAGAACTCCGACAGATTAACAGCCCGTTATAATTCTTTATATTCACACACATTGGATAAAAGTTTTAATAGATGCTTTCCTATCTATGAGAAGGCATACAGCAGGGCCATCAGGTGGATGAACACACATCTCTACAGCATAATGCCCTCTGGCACTCCTTTGTGCAGACATGAACAACATACCGGTAGTAGGAAGCACCACACAAGACATGATTGACAACGAATTGACATTATTACCATGCACTGATTAGCAGCCGAAATGGATCACCAAACAAACTGTTGTGCTTTTTGACTGGGAGGGCGCTATTCACACAATGACTGACAGATTTATGGCATATCATCGATCCAATTACACTGAGTATATTTCTCCACTCGGATCCTAAAGGTAAGGTTTCCAGCATTTTTAGGCAATTGCTGTATTATAAAACTAGTATCACTTCAGCCCTTTTTTGTTCTTATAGAATTGTTTTGGTGGGAAAATGATCAAAAGCCTCTTCATTACTGAATTTACTGCTGGTTCTAAAATTGGTGAAACATTTTAGAAAATTAATGTTTCCATTCTCTCTCTCAAACTGGCATTCATTTATTTATCTATTTATTTATTTTTCCTTTTCTTTCTGATTTTGTGCAGATTTGATGAACTTAAGTAGTTTCACCATAATTCTTCTCCAATATGAGGTAAGCAGTGACATTCTAAGTTGCCAATTTAGTGATTACGAGATGACAATTTTGGCAGCAAACTTCCTCCAGGACTGGATGGATTAAGAATTTGAAATCGGACTGTGAAAAAACTCTAATGCTTCTAATATTATAGGTCATGTAACTTAAGAGGATATAGTGAAATGCCTGTTTGGTTTCATGGAGCGAGTTTCTAAAATTAGATAGTCATATCGCTTTTTCTTTGTAGAGAGATGTTTGCCCATGTCTAGCAAAGAAGCTGAAAGCAGTCTTTCATCCGTTACACACAAAACTGTCTTCAAATTGAATTCTGATCCACTTCTCTCCGACATCAGCCCAACTCCTCTTCAAACTCTGCATGCTCACAGCTTTAGTTCGATTGCTTGCCCACTTTGTGACAGCTCTGCTTCCTCTTCACCCCCCACCTCGGGTGTCACTCTCCCGAGCTCGACGTCGAGTTCTTCCGCTGTACGTGCACCTGCCTGGACCTCGGGCCCATATCGGCCGCACCGTGCTGCGCCTCGCTCTTGCCCATCGCGGAGCGCGCCTTCCCGATGCTGAAGATGAGGGTGGCCGCGACCTGGATGCCTGCCAGCAGGAAGAAGTAGTATGCCAGGTGGCCCTCATTGATGTTGCCGCCGTCCCGAGAGGTGAACCATTCAATGCCATCCAGTGAGACGAGGGCCATGAGGGCGCTGCCACACAGCGCGCCGATCCCGTTGGACAAGCAGAAGAGGCCCATGATCAGACCCTGCATGGATTTGGGCGCGTGAGAGTAGGCGTACTCCAGCGCTGCAACCAAACACACATAACAATGAGAATACGGTGAAGATTGGAGGGGTATTGACTTATACTCACTTTCCTATATCCCACAGTGGTACAATGGTCATTGGTATTAGTGTTCATTGGTCTCATGACCTTAACATCCCTTGCATAGATCTTCTCACCGGTCACGTTTTTCTAAAACGAATATCAAAATATTTCTTGTTTTTCATATTTCATCATTAATTTCAAGAATGTAATTAGCTTTGATTTCCTTCCATGGGCAATAGACTGGGCTAATCACCTAACGTTGAATAGAATATTTCTTTCTTTCATCTACAGAACAAATGTTACCATACTGTGTGAGACTAACGAACAGGGGGAAGTGGTATAAAATGGTGGTTAATTGTGATCAACTGCATCTTGGAACAAATGCAAACGAAACCTTCAGTTGATCACAAGTTGCATTGTATAAACAAGTTGCGGTTGATAGGAATTCCTGTTTAACATTTTGTACTTTATTTTAAAAGAAAAACATTGTGGATATAGTCCTCATCTATAATACACAATATCACTTGGATAGTTTATTGTCTGTACATAGCACTGGAGATCAATGGTTATTAAAAATACTCTCAAATCAGCAATACATGGCACACTAGCTGGTGGTTAAGTTATTCTAAAGCTGCGGTTTATGATTTAGAAAGCTATGCTACGTGATATTTCAACTCACTTTTGTGAATTTCAGCAACTGAAAAATTAGACATTAATATGACCAAAAAAAAAATCATATTATGGCAATCAGATATTGCAACAATGATTTTGTAGGTATGAGTATTGTCCAGCCATGTTTCCTAAATGAAGAGGTGACAGGCATTTTTATAAGATATTCCTTTTGTGAATGGACACCGAGGCTATCATGCACTACAGGGGAAACTCGATATAACGAGATGGTCGGGACCGAGTCGTTTTCCTCGTTATAGCCGATATCTCGTTATATCAGTAGGCATAAAAGAAAGCATAACATAGAGACATTAATTTGCACATGTGGGACTACCCATCATCTTTCAATCAATACTGATAACTTTGTAATGTGTGTGAGGCCTGAGGGAATTACTCACCTTCATGGGTAAGAAGATGTTTTTCGCCAATGAAATCCAATATAAAGAATGTGTTTCTTATTAATTGTAGATATTTGAATTTGTAAATTTATATAGCTTGCAATTGTGTCAAGATCGTCTGTGGATTGGTATGTGGTTATTGCAAGCGTGTGTTATCACTGTAATGTGTGGATATGGTCTGCACAATGCTGTTTGTGTATGTGACACATTCTGTATTTATGTACATTATGACAGCGTGTGTGAAGATGGGGAATTCCCTACGTAGAAAGCCAATCACAGCATCAGACTGCCTCACACCTGCTAAAGATCATGATGATGTCTTGTGTATGCATACGGCCGTCCCACCACCACATTTTCTGCATGTATCAGTGCGCACACACACACACACACACACACGTACACATACAACATGCGGTGCTAGCTGGAGTGCATTGAAGAAAATATGTGTGTACAAGACACAGTTTTTGGCGCATCGAGCTTTACAATCTCGGAACATGATAGCACAGGTGAAGTAAAGCTTTACCCGAAGACATTTTGCTTTACCTCGCTATAACAGGTTTGATTGGCTATGTTTTTCTTTGTTTGGAAATCACAAAATTTATCTCGTTATAGCAGTTATGTCGTAATAGCCAATCTCGCTATAAGAGTAGCGTTTTACATAGACCTGTGTGGAAGGAAATTTGGGACCGGGAAAGTTTCCTCGTAATAACCGATATCTCTTAATAGCAGTGTTCGTTAAACCGAGTTTCCACTGTATAACCCGAGCACATGGCAACATTTTCCTGTATTGCTGAATTTGCAGTCCAACAGCAATTTGCAAAATTTACAAAAATTAAATGTTCGCAAAAAAATAACAGCTTATACAGTATGTATAACATCTTGTCTAGATAAGAAGAGTCAATCTAATATTTTAAAGAGCCTCCTGCAGTATTGGCGCAGCTCGGTACCTCTAACAGAATCAAATCAAGCTTACCTGCAACACTCGCCAGAGCTTCACTGATGCCAATCAGCACGAACTGGGGAACCTGGCAAAAGATGGTCATGCGAGCTATTGTGAAATTTGTGCCCATGATGTCCTGTGTGTCGTTGCATTTGGGGTCGTTGGCGCAGTCCCGGCGGTAGATCTCCAGCACACCAGCGGCGCACACCCCGAGTATGCTGAAGATCATCCCCACCAGGATACGGTAGAAGAGGGATATGTTGTAGCCCCGCCGCACCAGGCATGGGTAGATGCATCGGTCCAGGATTGGGAGGAGCAGGATTACAATGATGACGTCAAAGATGGCCAGGGATGCCACAGGAAATTTGACCTGAAAAAGCTATAACAAACAGAGGCATCAAAAAGATTTAATGATAACGATGATGATAATGAAAATAACAATAAACATCATCAGCAGCAGCATCAGCATCAGCATTCATCATCATCATCATCATCATCATCATCATCATCATCATCATAATACTAACACCTTGTTTTTGTATAGTGCATTTCAGACTTGTTGAGAATTTCAATGCACTTTTCACAGTCTATCAGTACCTCTGTCACTGGATACATTATTTCCATCCAGTACCAACAGTGCTCACTCTCCACTCAGATCCCTGGGAAGCATTCCAGCCATTTGTGGTCATTTTACAGGCTCGTACATGCTGATCAGCCAATCTAAACATTTTCACCCTACCGTGTACCCATTTATACTACTGGGTAGAGAGGAGCAATGTGGACGAAGTGCCACGCTGAGGAGCACGGCTCTGTTTTATCAAAACATATAATCGATTGTAAATTCCCTTACCACACTGGCAGCCATAGACTTATGATAGAAATCAACTATATAATCCATTATAACTCTTTATAAAACACGGCCCAGATGTGTGGGGCTTCATGGGACTTGAACCCATATCTTTGTGATTCAGAGGCAAGTGCTCTGATAACTCTAAGTGCTCTGCTCAACTCCTCAGAATTTAACCTTTTCCCTCATGTCGATTTTGCACTTGCGCAAAACAGGTTTTTTTCCTCTGAACATCCATATCGCAAAAATCTAAAGCTCCCTATTGACTCCAATGGTGAACAGATCACGCAAACATCACAACAAACTCCTCATTTTTTCCGCCGCTCCCATTTTCATTCACGAGCTACCACACGCTAGATTCCAGTCAGCAGAGTTACAACTACTATCTGTATAGCAGCTAGACCGCCACGAAGTCGATTGGGATGGCTGCGCTTCTCATGCAGTCACTTCATGTGCTGCATAGGTATATGGCTCTCCATTACCTCCGCCATGGGAGGAGGTTAGGTTTTCATTACCGATGGTTTGTTCGTTTGTTTGTTTGTTTGTCCGTGTGCAAAATAACTCAAAAAGTTGTGCACAGTTGTCTGGATGAAACCTGGGAAGGTTGAGAATGACACAAGTAACAAATGATTAAATTTTGGTGGTGATCCAAGAATTTTGGGGGAATTTATGGAGAATTTTTGATATTTTGACAGGTAGGATCAATGAACTTGGGAGTTCAAGCTGCGCATTCTCGAGGTTTTCAAACGCGCACTAAAGTACGTGCTCTTGTTTCTGCTAGGGCGAGGTGCGCTGTGCAGCTGAGGGTTTATGACGTAAGAAAGGCTTCTATATTAGGAAATTGGGCAATTTTTCAGCATGTACACCTATTGGTGGAAATCACTGATCTCTATGGGGGGGGGGGGGGGGTATCTCACTGAGCGGCAAACGTTTGCGAACGTAGCAAATTCGTGATTAAGCCAGGGTTCGTAAAGGGTTGAAAAAGATTCATTAACACATGCAAGAAAGTTCGCAAACGGTTTTTATTGTCGCAAACAGTTTTTCTTGTCCCAAAGAAAATTTGAACATGTTCAAAATTTCTCTGCGAACATTTGCGAATTTGTATTTTCGCTAACAGTTGCAAACATTCGCAAAACACTCGTAAGAATTTGCAAACGGTCGTAATACGGTGTCACTAACATTTTATTTGATTCGCCACTGCTAGCGAACAAGTAACCATATGGTACCTATATAAAAGCTCCTGAAACAGGCAAGGTTCCACTCTAAGGAAGTTCTTGAAGCTCTTGACATCTCCATCATGTAATTGCTGCAAAAACTTTTCATATTGACCAAAGTCCGTCCTCTGCAACAACCACTCTTTGACCAAAACAGTCTTTCTTTTCTTCTTCCTTTCTTGTTTTTCTTTATCTTCTTTCTCTTATGCTGCACGATATCTGTAGCAACAGCCTGGCAAAGCAGCTCTTCAAGGATAGCAGCACGTTGAGCCTCTTCTTGGCAGAAATTTATTTCCATATACTGGAAATCCATTTGGAACGGCTGTCACAAGAGATCTGAATTCAGTGGAAGGTTGTACGTTCGTTTTATGGGTCTCACGATACACAATCGCCTGGTGCTTTTCTACGTCCCAGAACATTCGCATATTTTCGCAAAGGATTTGCAAACAGTTGCTAATATTCGCAAAACTGTCGCTAACATTTGCAAAATTGTCGCTAACATTTGCTAACAGTCGCTAATAGTCGCCACCTGTGTTTCGCAAACATTTTCGCAAACATTCGCTAAAGTGTTGCTAATTGTTGCTAAACATCGCTAAAAGTCGCTAACTGTCGCTAATGGCAGAAGCGAACTTGCTAATGGCAGAAGCGAACCTTGATTTTTCGCAAACATTCGTCAGAAAAATTGGCGAATCTCAAATCGCAAACGTTCGCTCAGTGAGATACCAGCTTTAGGAAGAGCCCGAGGAACTTTTCCCCAGTGGTGGAGAGGAGAAAAATCTCTTTGGGAAGAGCAAGATCATCGGTGGAAAGTAGCTGGTTGGCGGAGGTCTGCGCTCTCAGAGTGCTTTTCTAGTTGACATTTTGATGAAGTTTACTGATAATACTGACCTTTAACTCTCTCTGCATGAAAGAAATACTTTCAGCAAATAACTGACTAAAACTTATTTCACACTAGTAGTGGTGGATTCATACTTCTCAAAATAGGATCAATTTGTAGGAACACAGTGTGTGTTTACACCAAAACATTGACAACAGTCTTACTTACCTGACACTAAATAGAACTGAGGCTAGGAACAACAGATCATACCACCATAAAAGCATGCATTATCTTTAAATATAACAAATGATAATCTTAAAGAGACGTGCAGCCTGCTGAATGATGAACAGGACAATAAAAGGAAGGAGAAAAGTAGAAAGGAATGAAAAACGAGAAAGGAAAGAAAATCCCTGTAAAAGAAAGTCTGCAGGCATTTCACAGCAGAAATGAGAAAACGTAAGTACTTACTGCAGCCACCCGTCCTGTAAACAGTGATAAATCCATATGAACTCCTTGGAGAACAAATGTACTCTGCATCTGGAATACAGGAGAGAGAGACAAAAAAAAATAATCAAATTTTGATATGTGACCCACAATACAATATCCAACAAGAAGTCACTGAATATGATTTTCCAATTACTGTCAAATTCTGAATTGGGAGACCTTCAGCTTTAAAACGATCTAAATCTCATCAATATGGCGTGTTCCTAACCCACCAAAATAGTCAGTGAGGAAAATCACCTATGATCTGATGCTGCTTGTGCAAAATAAGGGGCTGTGGAGTTCAAGTAAACTCAGTCACCCTTTGTTGTGTGTGGAATATCTAGACCCCCATAGGAACTAAAGTAAAGAGATTAACATCAGATTTACCCAATACCTACGTGCACTTATTAACAACAGTTTATTCATGATTATATTCCATTTGGTACATTTTAAGCACGCTTTCATATATAAATGTATCTCCTGGGTGAAAATATAAAGGAATATAAAACTGTTGGAAACTCTACAAATGTTTAATTCTTTGCCTCCATTCTTTTTATCATTCTTTCCAGAAATATCAAAACCAAAAAATCAGCAGAGTCAACTTCAAATGCATATTTTTCTATGTTAGTAAAAACGTAACATGACATCCCCTCCTCTCTCCCTCCCCCAACTCAAACTGTTCTTGCTATGTCACTATGCTTTTGAAATAACATGTGAGAGAATTCATGTGTTTAGCTTCATTGCTTTAATTCAAGGAGGCAAAGATCAGTGATGATTTGTGTGCAGTGAGCGGGATTCGGACCTGTAATATCCCCAAATGGGTCTTGGGCAATTACCCCAGTCCCTTCTCCCGGCCCTAACCCTAATCCAGAACCTAATCCTAACCCTAACCCGACCTCAAACTCTAAACCTAACCCTAACCCTAATCCTAATCTATATTATCACTAACCAGTATTCAGCCAGACGGTAATTGTCCTCGGGGGGTAATTTCCCTGATACGCCCAAAAATGGTCCCTTCCTTCCAACCCCCCCCCCCCCCACAAATGGTCCCTTCCCTCCAACCCCCATCAGGTGCAATGCATAAAGAAGGGACTGCCACCTGTCCCAACCCAACTAGTATTTCATCCAGTATAGGGTGAGGATTATCATTCAAGGAGGCAAAAATCAGTGAAGATTTGCATACAATGGGTTGGATTTTGCATCTGTATTATCCCTCATATTCACCCCTCCCCCTTCCCCTCCCCCCTCATCCACAGTGATGCAGTAAGAAGAGGACTCCTGCCCCCATACCTGGTAGTAGGTCATCCAGTATGGGATGAGAAAGATTATAAAAGGAGGCAAAAATCAGTGAATATTTGTGTGCAATGGGGTGAATTGCACCTGCAATATCCCCCAAACCATCCCCTCCCCTCCAACTCCACACCTGGGGTGATGCAGAAAGAAGAGGCCTTCTGCCTGACCCTACCTGGTAGTACGACATCCAGTATGGGATGAGGATTATAAATTAGTGAAGATTTGCACCTGTAATATCCCCATAACAGCCCCCTCCCCTTCAACCCCGCCCAGAGCAATGCAGAAAGAAGAGTACTCCCACGTGCTCCTACCTGGCAGTAGGACATCCAATATGGGATGAGGGAAATGGAGGCAAAAATAAGGGAAGATATATACATGCAATGGGATGGCTTTGCACCTGTACCATCCCAAAATGGTCCCGTCCCTTCCAAGAGGACTCCTGCCCGCCTGCACTTACCTGGTAGTAGGACATCCAGTACGGGATGAGGAGGATGAAGACACCGATGACCTTCTTGAGGCTCTTGACGTCCTCCACCATGGAGTCATGGAAGCTGCCTCCGTATCTCTTCTTGGCCATGTCCAGGAAGGTGATCTTTGGACACGCGGTCAGCATATGGCTACTGCAGGGTGGGGCGGAAGCGATGGAGTCATGAGTCAACCAATAAGGAAAGAGGAAATTGGATGAATATACATACTGACAATATCTATATCTTTCTATCTATTCTATATTCTGTCTATTCACCTGCCTTTCTTTCTGTCTTTCTATCTATCCATCTACTATGAAAGTGGATATTTTCGCTCAAGTAATTTTGTGTGTGCAAGTGTGCTCTGCTAAGTACAGGTATTGTACATAACATGAATGTCGCATGTTTTTGATTCATGTGGAATCAAGACATAATGGTTCAGTGGGCTCCTGTTACAATGATGTCCTTGAGACTGGCGGTTTTCTTTCATTACAGAGAAATTTTGGTATAAATGAACAAATAAGCAATAAAAAACATAGCATGGATAATGTTGCGGTCTAAATCTTTACTTCACTGAAACCAGAATTTCGTTATAAGGGTGCTCATTTTAACAGGAGGGCACTGTACACAATGCAAGCAGAAATATTTGCATGCTTTTATTTTTGCACTAGTTTCTGACTGTGTGAAATGTGTGAAAATCTCCACTTTTACAATATCTTCAGATCTACTGATCTACCTGCCTAACTATCTACAACACTTGTATCTATCTGTTTAACTATCTACAATACTTGTACACAAAGGTAAAATGAGTAACAAACTAATGGAGAATTATAGGTAAATGAATGAATTTCATACCACTGAATGAACTTGGTGCATATCACTTGACGGGAAACAAGGCAATTCAGTTGAAAGAACTTCCTTTTGGTGTGAGTGAGATATCTGGTCTACAGATGCAAACGGTGACAGATGAATTAAACTGTGCTTTGCATATATCCAAACATCTGAAATACTAGAAAGCAGGTTTAGGTGCACCCACCTACAGTGTACTCATTTGCCTCAGTGCAACTAAAACAGACTAGCAGGCCAGCAGAATACGGCACTTGGCTATACTACAAGAAATATGCTCCTGCAAAAATGCCCATTATGGCAAGAGGGAGAAATATTTTTGTGTCATCTCCTGACAGGGGCTTTTCATCTTCAACATTTCAAAAGACTTTTCAAATAGATTGGCACTTCAGATGCATCAAGGCATTAGCTTATGTTTCTTTGCCTCTTGTCCCTACCACTCTGGCCACCAGCTGAACACGCTGGACCACAGCGTACCTGACTCTCCTCCTGTTCGTCTCTTTCCGTAGCCCTCTCCGTTTGAAGGCCTCACCGATGATCTTGAACGTGTTGGGCAGAACGCTCCCCGTCGGCTTCCTCATCAAGTACGTACACTTTCCGCACACGAAGACGACCAGCGCCAGGACCAGCGAGCCAGCCACAATCGCATAGCCTGCCAAAATGGAAACAAAGGCAGGGTATTACAATAGTTATTTCTCCTACTGGTCTGATTTGGAAATTAGGGCACTGGCTGGACACTTTTTAAAAGGCAAAACGCCCAATCAAACAACTTGCCCCAAAGTGGATATAAAAAGCTCTCAAGAAGGTCGCAAGAGGGCAAGTGGGTTAGGAGAACCAGGACAGGTGGAGGGGTATGAGCACAGTTTAGCCAGTTAAAAGCCACAATATCACAATTAAAGGTATTGTTTACCATTGGGAGCACTGATTTAAAAATGTCGAAATATCGACATTTGATGCTTTGATGCCCCAGGACATTAAGCTCACAAAATAGCCTAGGTAAGTTAGGGTTAAATAAAGGAGATATCACTGTTTTTCTCACTCAACCATGACTGCAGACAGTTTAGTCTAGAAACCTTTTTTATTGTAACTATTGTTCACATTTTGTATATCTATCAATACTTAACATTGATTATACTGATTCAAATTTTTACACTGGTTGTTTCTATCCCTAACTCATATTTTAGAACTATTTGGAAGCACTAAAGCTGACTTTTTGTTTCATCTACAAATGGTAAATTATGCCTTTAAAAGCCACAATATCACAATTGACAGAAATGAATGAAAGTCATTATCAATCCTCATAATACATTCATTTGAATAACTGCATGGAACAAGGCTCCAGTCAATCACCTTTGGGGATTTTAGATCATGCTATGGCAACCTATGGGTGTGGCCACTCACAAGTTCATCCCTGAAACTTCTGGTCACTCTGGATACAACTAAAATCCTTATTAATGTTACTTATATCATAGGATTGTTTTATTCCCTGCCTCCTCTTATTTTTCTTTCATTTATATTTCTTCCTTTTATTACCCTCATTAACACTGTAATCATCTTTAAAGAAATATCATCAGATTATCATCATAATTACGGATGAAGCACTGTTAGGCAAACAAAGTTAGTATATCATTGAACAGCTCCAATGTCACACCTGGTGAGGTCAAAATCTAGGAGACATTTTAATAAAAAACTAGTTTTCCTCTCACAGACCTATGAAGAAGCTGACATTCTGCTGTACGTAGGCCACCCCAGCCAGAGCGAGGAGCGAACCGATGTTGATGGCCCAGTAGAACCAGTTGAAGAAGGTCCGTATCATGTCTGGTCCTTCGTGCTTGACCTTTGGACAAGGGAAGGTGGAAGCAGAGAAAAAAAATAAAATTGCTGAATTGATTTGATTTGATGTGGCAAAATTGTATTATCATGCACAGCAAACCAACATCTCATGTACAGCTGTAGATATACGTGTCATTAAGAAACCACTGTAATAATATGTCAAAGAGTCTATTTTGAATACTCCTACAAGGTGGAATGCACCATACATGTATGGCTTTATATCAACACTTTTTATATTAATGAGCAATATTCATAATCATCTTTCTGTTTATGAACAAATGGTTTGACATACACTCTAGAAAGGCAGCAAGATGTTTTTTTTTTTAATATTTTCATTTCATTCTGGGAAAGTACACATTTCCTTGTCTTGTACCTGATGTATGAAGGTAAATTTACTATTCTCCACTTTAGAATCCAGTCTAAATAGCAATTGAGAGGATATGGATGATCAACAAACAAACTAACATGAGGTGTAAACTATTTGATTTGTGTTTTTGCTTCTGTTCTGTTTAAAGATTACTGGACCTTACGAAACACCAGCAATGAATAGTTCACAATACATACAAAGATACAACCACAAAAGTAAGCACTGAAATAGGATTTCTGGGATGAAACTTTGTATCCTAGATTCTTGAATGGTTAATCTGCTTTTCTAATAATCCTTCAGTGACTGTTTGTCTGATCTTTCAGCATTCACCAAAATAAAATCACAATGAGATGTTGTGTTTGGGGACTCTTGTCCTCGCGCACTGGACTGCCAGCAGGTACAACATGTATCTGTGACCTTAACTATCAGCCTCTTGCCTTAAGTGTTTATCTTGCAAATACAAATACTATGTCCAATTTATTCAAAGATAAGAATGTTTGACCTCCCCCCCCCAAAAAAAAACAACAACAACAAACAAACAAACAAAACAAACATGTAACATACATTTGTACATACATTGTACAAACAATCAAGCAAACACACACACAAACAACCTGTAAGTCACAAGTTTGTATCTCAATAAATCTTATTTCAAATTCAAGACGGGAAAAACTCCCTCTTGCAGTACTACTTCTTGATATGGAAAGAGTTTTGTTTTTATACAATTATGTAATTCACACTGCTTGGCATGCTTTTCTTTACCAACTGGCATGGATATCATTGATCAGGGATTAATAAGGGTCCTCCTCCTAATCCCTATTGTGCATCACAATGAGTATTTGTGCAAGATGGACACACTGCTACACCTGACTGGGTTGCACATCAACCAACAAATTTAGGGAGGATACTGTCTGAATAGTAACGTAATAGCACAGCAAGTGACAGCTTATGAAACTATGGACATAGAAGATCCCAACGATAACTGTGAGATATCATCAATAACACACAGACACACACAGACACACACACACACACAAAATCACTAGCGTACATAATTTCCATGAAGCACTTGTGAAATTTAATCAATCTAACTATTCAAACTTTGAACTGCCAATTATACTTTCAATCTGATCTGCAGTGTTGAAAAACCATATGTTGAAATGTTCAAAGTAAGAAACATAAAACATTTACACCCATAAGAAACATAAAACATGCGAGTTCCATCAATAAGTTCAAAACTTTTTAAAAAACGTATCTGTTCAGAAAGTAACATAGTGATTGTAGATGATGATTAATGCAGCATTTTACAGTTTCTGTAAAATGTAATCTTTTTTGTATGTTTCTTTGTCTCCCTCCAAAGCGCATAGAGACCTTGCCAAAGGTATTATGCACTATATAAGAATGGTAATAATCATAATTCATATTAATAATAATAAAAAGCTCGTGGAAGAGGGCTATCACAACTCTCATGAAGTTTTGGCTCAGTCGTTGCCGCATCTACCTCCCATTCCATATAACCTGGGTTCAATCCTTTGAGTCTAACTGAACAATGTTGTGTGTCCGATCATACCATCCCCCCCCCCCCCCCCCCCAACTACAGTGTAGAAAAAAATTGTAAGAGGCAAAACACTCTGTCCCTCAGCTAGGACATAAAATGGAGGTCCGTGTGCCAGAGATTCACAACTTAGGCACATAAAAATCTTGCTTCATTCATTCATCATAAAGAGCAGGGTGCATAACTCAGTGAAGAAGAGTAGTCTCACATCAAACTGAACCCCATGGAAGACCAGCTGAATATGGGCTCTCCAGCCATCTTCTCAGATAGAAAATTAAACAAACAATCAAACAACATTTGGGTTTGAAGTTGATTTACACATACACTTGAGATTAGCACACATTGCAAGTGCCCTCAACTAGGTCATATTTGAGCAATGATGTTTTCATTTTAATAACAAGGGTCAGATGTACTGGACTGCCCCCCCCCCCCCCCAGAATCCTGAGATTCAGAGAAGCAACCTCTTACAACAAGAAATATCATTTATTTATTTCTACATCAATAAAACCAACCAGAATGTCCCTGAAGACAAGAATTATCTTTAAAGGGGAAGGCTAGTAACTGATCAGTGGGAATCAGTGGAAATGCTGGGAGATGATTGTTCCAATCCTTACGGGATTCATTCAAGAGTTCATTGTATATCTATTGTTGTGTGAAAATGATTTGCTTCAGAATGGTTTCATATTCAAGTAATGTGCAGTTTAATGCTTCCAGGTTAGCGTCCCTGGTCAGTGACGGAGCATTAATCTGCACATTACTTGAATATGAGACCGTTCTGAAGCAAATCATTTTCACACAACAATAGATATACAATGAACTCTTGAATGAATCCCATAAGGATTGGAACAATCATCTCCCAGCATTTCCACTGATTCCCACTGATCAGTTACTAGCCTTCCCCTTTAAAGAATGTCAAAAAAGGTGTCTGCACAAACAATCTTCACAATCTTTTTTTTTTCTGATAAGGCAATTGCTTATTTCTGCATAAATTACAAGACACCACCCACAAACAAAATAATTTACAAAATCAGAAATCGAGGTATATGCATTAATCTGCTGTACTTAACTCTCAGTACTGTTCTTTCTCAGCATTCATTACTGTCACAGGGGAGGTTACTGATTAAAGATTACTGCTGAAAGAAATTGACAGATGTATGTAGCAGATATGGTAAAAACTGCAGGACAAAGTTCCCAGGTTGCAAAGCACACAAACAAGGGAACAGGGGATGGAGTACATTGTATTTATATGGTTTACAACGAAAACAAGCCCCAGTGGTCAAGAGCAGAGGAAATGATCCTGCATTGAACATCACTCTTGTACTTTAAATCATATGTTCCAGCTGCATTGTTTCCCGAAAGCAAACCAAGTGGCAGATCTAGGGGGGGGGGGGGGGGGGGATTGTATTGTGTTGCTGATGCCAGGAAAACATCATTTACAATGTACAGGGATTCAAAACAAAACAAAACAAATAAACAAATAAATAAGTGAAATTGCTGAGTGGGGAAACCTTCCCCCCCCCCCCCCCCCCAGCAATTGGTCCTGACACCCACACATTGTGTCGTCACACTATGGTTAATATGTCACTTTTGAATCTTCACATAAAACTTTCTACTCTATACTCATCCGCTATTCAAAGCACATAGATATGTGTTTCAGTCTAGAGATATATGCAAGAACTCTCTAGGAAAGAAAAGCTTACTCATACAATTGTACACCTGTTTTAGGATTGGATTTCTGAACTGTTTGTTTCTTTCATTTCTGGGGATTGCCAACAGCATACATTTAAAAGATACGCTTTCTAAAATCAATTATGATGACACTCTACAACAAAGCAACTTAACAGAGACTATCTAGATAAAGGGACTTGTACTTCTGCAGGTGCACATGTACACTTTACAGTGCAGTACATGTATGTACATTATACATGTACTTATAAGGTAATCCCACATAAGAGGGGAGGGGAATTTGCCACATTAACTGGGCCTAACTTGTGGAGTCAGCCAAGCTAACAAAGTACAGTAGATCTGAACTGACCCCATAATACACTGTATGAAATACCCTACACACCTTGTACTTAGCTGAATGCTGATTGTTATATCTAGTGTACTACTGGCGTAAGCTGTGTATGATCCTTGCTTGGCAAACATATGGCAGATAACAAAGCAATTTACAACATATGATGAATCTGTCAGCAGTGACCAAGTTATGAGGGGGGGGGGGGGGGTAGTGCATTCATTCTAGTAATCTACAGTACAGCTGTAACTCTGTCATTCTCTGGTGATAACAGTGCAGTCAGGTACTGTAATTCTATAGAATTGTGACAAGAACGGTAAAAAAAAAGGATGAAATCAACATTTGTATGTGGACTTATTAAGGGTAATACTATGTGATGTCATGTGATGTTAAATTTGTGATTCAACCCCAAATGCCAAAAAAAAAAACATCGCGAAAGAAACCATTTTTACAGTAGTAGTCTCCTTATCTAGTGATGGTGACAGCAAAACTTTAAACAGTTCATAACTTTGAAATAGACTGTCCAATTTTTCTTCACACTTTCACCTATTGATGTGTTGGCTGCCATTTGCTTTTTTTACTAAATCCGTATTTATCGTTGCTCTGGCTTCCTTTAATTCCTGCTCAGGAAGATTTGTAAATATGTTCCCTCAAACTCACCTGTTCAGCCCCAAAGGGGGACAAGTTTGCCCTCATGGAGCCCCCAGCTATGGCTGTCAGGACAATCCCGGTAAGTAGTGGCCACAGGCATAGCACTGTCTTTTCCGTGGGTGGACCGACTAGTGTCTCTGTGTTGTTTATACCCGTCAAGTCTGTGCTGTTGTGTTTGCTCTGCTCACAATTGCAGAGCCTCTCTAGAAACTCCTTATCGTCTGCCGCTCTCCCCAGGAGGAGGAAAAAGACGATACCACACGAGTAGATGACGAGGCTGATCCAGATCGTCCTGAACCTTCCGAGACAGGTGTCGGCGACCAGGCCCCCGATGACGGAGAAGATGTAGGAGAGGCCCGTGAATGCAAAGAAGATGTGGGAGGCCTTGGACGCAATCCAATTAAAAGGCTTGCCAATCAGAAACATGATGAGGTTGGACACGATCCCGTAATACGCCAGTCTCTCCAGCATCTCAGTCAAGAGGATCGTCCCGCAGGCCAATCGCCGCTTGCTCCGGGAAATGTTGTAGATGACGGGGGTCTGCGGCGGGTCAAACACCCCTTCTTCGGAGATCGTCCGCATGAGGGGACGTCGCTCTTCAGGCTCATACTCCATTGTGGCTCTCGACGTCCACGCTAGCCTTACTGGCAATGGATGTGTGTCTTTTGCTGGGATGTATCAGCTGCGCATATATTTATGCTCACTCACATGCTTGAATACCTGAAATGACAAGGGAAATTATAAACTGGGTAGCTGCCATGGTAATAGGAAAAAATATCACATCTTACCTCATATGAGGCTTGAAATTTGAACAGATACACTTGTACAGTAATTCAGTCAGCGAGTTTTGGCTAAAATTTGACGCACGAGCTGGCTGTAACACATACTGTACTTTCTACAGGTAATCAAATCATGTCAGACATCTATTTAGGGAAAAAAAGAAACAACAGGAAAACCAAAAACCTCAATGACAACAGCACAATGAATGCTTGAACCATTCATTGTTTTAAAGGAGTATCTAACCAATGGTCATACATTGTATGATAAAATGACATAGAGTTCTAGTTTAAGAGGAGATACAGTATGACTTGCAAACTTTCTGATAAGAAAGGAAGGAATGGTCTTAAAATTGGGGGAGGGTGTGGGCGTATTCAACATAAACTCTCATGGATCTGGATGGTTGAGTTGATACAGTGTACAAGTGTACAGGGTAGTATACCTGGCACTTCTTAATCCACTCTCCTACCAGTTTAAATGTGTGGTAGGCCCCTTGAGCTGTACGGGGGACACATTACTCATGGGCAAGGTGCCTTAATACTTTGCAGGTACTGCATGGCTGTATTACATACATCACACCACCTGCCAACATACATAACATATATGTAAATTCTCCACCCATGCAATGAAAGGGTGGAACGCACTACAATTACTACACGTAAACACCACTGAATATGTTAAACTTGCAGTTGCTACTCACACTGGCTATAAACATAGACGAGCAAACTATTCTATTGAGTGAAACTAATTGCACAATGAATCTTCATCATGATACAGCCCTTTTCCTTGACTGGGATATTTGCCATTTTTTATGACCAGTTTCCCCTACCCAGTGCCCCTACCATAGATTGCTGAAGTTGCACTTTTACACACTTACTGAGGATAAAGTGTAACTATTCTATATCCTGAACTCTCAGAAGGGGTCAGTGACAATTGTGCGACATTTCCTTTGTCTACAGATACCCGGTTATACAAGTTGTTTTGCTGCTTAGAGAATTCAAGTACGTAACTCATTTATATCATAGACATATAATTGTTTGTGAACAAAATCATTACATCACTTTACTCTTGCCTGAAACATTGTTTCCTACCAAAACTACCAACCACAGTCAAATTTTTAAAAACAAAGAATTCCACTTTTGAAAAAAAAAACAACAACACTAAAACTCTGTAAGCAAACAAACAGTGAAGTCATTGCACTCTAAAAGTTAGAAATATAATACATCAGAATACAATGGACAGATCTTATCAATCCAACAATGTAAATACAAGACTCGAGCAATGCGTTTGGATTTTACTGGACGCATGGCAATGCGTTCAGATTTTACGGGAAGCAAGGCTCAGTGTGTGGATCAGTAAAAATCAATCCATGACAATTGACCAATCAGATTGCAGATATTCTAAAGCCCATTTTATAGTAACAAATAATTTCAGCAGAATGTGGGCATACATTTTCCAGATCAGGAGTTGAATCTGCTAGCAAGTGGCAGACTAGCAAACAGTTAATTACATTGCATTAGCCATGTTTATGCCTTAATTTCATTGTGGTCGACGGTCACGGCCACAATTGGATCATAATGGCATTGTGGAGAAACTGAAACTAAAAGTTCGCTCTTTGATACATCATAAGTACAGAGTCTTTAACACAAAATGTCTATAGGTTCTACACTCTTAAATTTACTTGTATTGTCTTGGCATTGAAGGCAAAGTTAACTCAAAACTATGCAGGGCACCGTAGCATGGCCATTCCATATTAGTCGTGACATGGGTCCTGACTAAGGGGGCATTTATCTGAAAATTTTCTCTGAGACAGCAAACATGATCCTTAATGCGTTCGAGGCATTTCCAGGTGATAGATAAATGCAATCATGTTTTCAGACGCACATTAGAAAGTACAAGCTGCATGCTAATTTGACACACCATTCAGGGACGCCAAGTTCAAAAAAATTTTATGAGTGAGATTTTCATGACTCGGCATCAGTCGGCATCTCGGCGCGCGAATGTGCCAGTGAGCGAGGGTGTGGGAGGGGTTTTTTCCCCCTGTGGCCTCCCACGGTAGGGAGCTGTTCCAATGTTTAGCTCTTAATGGTGCGATCAGGTGCATACTTAAGTGACCATTTTTTACTTATTTTGAAAGACAAAAGGGAAATGTACCTTCAATTGCAACTATCACTTTAATCTTTTGAGCTATGCTCATTATTATAGGCCAAAGTTGCAGACTTCGCCCGATGCGTGAGAAAAATGGGTGACATGCGTGAGATCGTGAGATGGCCCCTAAATGCTTGAGTCTCACGCAGAATGCGTGAGACTTGGTAGCTCTGCACCATTCAAAGGGCAATTTGTAATGCGTTTGAGACCACAATTGTCTTTTTGCAAGTAGACGTATATACAGTGTAAACTCTGTTTTTAAATGCGTCAATATCTCAGAGCTGCCAAGGTCAACTTTCAGTACACACGCCAACCGCCCTCAGTTACAAAAAAAAATGCACATCAGTCGACCTCTACTCTACTTCCTGGGTTGAACGAACAAAGCAGCTCAGCATGCAGCAGTTTGACCGAAAGATTGGTCCGTATCTTGTCATCGGGGATATCTATTCCACAGAGACTGTGTCAGGCTTTGAATCATAGAATCCCCTCCTGCTATTATGGCGAAGCCGTAAAAGTCTAAAAAAAAATGATTAAAGACATTTTTTTATTGTTATATTTAAAGCTTTGGTAAGACCTCCTTTAGAATATGCCCATGCGGCATGGAGTCCTTATTTGAAAAAAAACATATATTAGCTTTAGAAAATGTCCAACGAAGGGCCACAAAATTAATACGGTACGTGAAATAAAATCTTTATCTTATGAACAGAGATTGAGGCACCTCGGACTTTCAACTCTAGCATACCGCAGGGCACGAGGTGACAATATGACATGATTGAAGCTTTTAAATTATTTCATAAAATATGATCAGGAAGTAGTGCCTGATTTGGGTTTAATAAAGAAATGCACAAGAGGACATTGTAAAAAAAAATATTTTTCGATCACATACCACTACAAGAAGAAACTCAATTTTACATGCGTATCAGGAAACCATGGAATAGTTTACCAAGAAATTTAATAGATGCACCCAGTGTCTTCAGTTCTGAAGTTGGTTTGGATAAATTCTGGGACAATGAACCCATAAAATTTAAGTTCGACGCCACACCACCTGGTCATGACCCAGCTCATCTTAAAGGGGAAGGCTAGTAACTGATCAGTGGGAATCAGTGGAAATGCTGGGAGATGATTGTTCCAATCCTTATGGGATTCATTCAAGAGTTCATTGTATATCTATTGTTGTGTGAAAATGATTTGCTTCAGAATGGTCTCATATTCAAGTAATGTGCAGTTTAATGCTTCCAGGTTAGCGTCCCTGGTCAGTGACAGAGCATTAATCTGCACATTACTTGAATATAAGACCGTTCTGAAGCAAATCATTTTCACACAACAATAGATATACAATGAACTCTTGAATGAATCCCATAAGGATTGGAACAATCATCTCCCAGCATTTCCACTGATTCCCACTCATTAGTTACTAGCCTTCCCCTTTAAGGACTAATCCTGATTCTGAATACAGAGGCTCAGCCTGCGTTCAGAATCTTCAATAGGTATAGGTAGGTAGGTAGGCAAGACTCCTCCGGACAGACAGATTTTTATGCCTACCCAGCAGTGATAATACTTGAATCCCGTTTGATGGTTAGATAAATGTGGCATCCCACGAAACACATCTCAAACGTTTGTAAATGCCATTTGAAATGCATTTTGAGATGTGATACAACACACAACCCTTGCAAGTTATAAATGATAATCAGTTGAATATGTGGCCTGAACTTATGGATAAGCCTAGCCCCGGAGACCCGCCGCTCTGCGGCGGGGTCCTGGAGGCTACCCCGCAGTTTCGTTCAAGTGAGAATCACGAACAACTCCCTATTGCCACATATACGGCAACTTCACAAATAAACCATGGCTAAATGTTCATCATAAACACAGTGACAATATAAAATGAAATATACACTACCCCATTGCCTTGGTCCTTCTCACCAATTTATCTGGAAACTGCATAATTTTCCACATTTTTTAGGAGTAGGCGGTCTGCCCTAGTGGAGAGCTTTGCTGCTATTTTGAACGTGTATATCCATCAGTACGCATCTACGCATGCGTAAACAATGACGTCAACGTTACGGACGCAGAAGGATATGAATAATGCATCATCGCACGGTGAATATGCATCATGTAGCGAGTAATACAGCTGTCAATGCACTGCACTGAATGCATTGTGTGCGCATGTGCAAGTGATTGTGAGTTTTAGTGAGCATCGGTGAGCTGAAGATATTTGCCTTATAAGACAGCATTTTCTGCATCATAAGCAATGAAATGCATCAAACAGTCGCCGATGTGAATCATTTAGGTTTAGTCGACCCATGTAAGTATTCCCAGTAGTTTTTGTTGAAAAATTAAGGAAATACAGCGCCGGAACGGCACCCGTTTGGTACAACATTAAAATATCGATGCCAAAACGGCGCAGCCCCAACACTGTACGTTGTACGTTGGGGCTGCTGGTCGCAGTTAGGATAAGCCATGCTGGCCGGCATGGCCATGTAATGTTTTGGAGTACATTCAACCTCATCTTTTTCCACTCATCTCATTATAATATATTTACCTTCTTACAAAAGTCCCGGCCTCACCACCAAAAAAACAGCAAACAAGGCAACAGCTGGAGGTTCACCAAAATTGCAGAATTCACAGCACAGGGGCGATTTGATTTACAAAATTGTACACAAATCCTCACTGTCACAGTTTATAATATCGTTTAACGTTACTGGTAATTAATACATGTAGTCTACTCCGACTCACGACACACGAGCTCTTGTCAAGCAATAACTGGCGCAACAAACCTCACACCGATTACAGACGTTTTGAAACGTGCGTCTACCGCTCCACAACTGCTTCCACTGTATTCAACAACATGTGACACTGTACCGTGTGACTCAGTGAGATGAGGATGAGACGAGAGACGAACAGGCAGGTGAAGTAAACAAACGTTTTTATCGTTTTTCGTATCTCGTCTACTGAACTGAAGTACGTACTACTAAACAGAGAAAACATTTGGAGTGCGCTGTGTGGAAATGCTCTTTTATAGATATACGGTCGCCAGATCAGGTGGACTCGGCGTTCCTTCACTTCACCAACGTGGTGGGGTTGAAATACTTCCAAATTTCTACAACTCTCGCTACGGAAATCCGGATATCTTCTCGACCTCAGTGATCCTTGGTGATGGGGCTCCTGCACTCCACTCCGCGGCTCACTCCGATAGCCCTTGTGTGTACAGTACATGTACTCGTGCCGACGGAGAGCGAGTTTCTCAATACCACAGGTGGTCAAGTCATGTGACAAGTTTCCTCTTCTAGTACTGTTCGCCCTCTAGTGGTGGTGAGCAGGAGGAAAAAAAATCTCTTGGGCGCTCCTGAACAAGAAGAGGGAGGGAGCAATGCGCTTTGAGAACTAACCAAAGAGGCACTAACCTTTTTTGAACGAACTTGGTGATTTCGTCTCACGTGGACTTAGCCTACATTGTTGTACTGTACTTTATGCAGTGGCGGATCGGGGGAGGGGGGGAGGTGGGGGCGCCGGTCCCTCTTTAATTGTTGTTAAAAAAGAAAGAAAAAGAAAATATGAGATGAAACCCAGACGTAGCACCAGTAGCACCAGAAATATTGTTTGCGCCCCCCCCCCCCCTTTGCGGAATTCCTGTATTCCCGCCTCTGTTGCATGATAATACGTACCACTACGGGATTTGGCGTTCAACAATACAAGGGCAGCATAACGTTTTGATTGTTTTGCTTGCTTGCTTTTTACCATAATAATTATTCTGGACTCGGGGTTTATGTACTACTCAGTCACAATTTTGTGAGAGATAGCAGCAGAACTAAGGTTGCCAATCGGACTGGAGTAGGCCTATCTAAACTTCTTGCAGAAAATCAAAATAATAGGCCAATTAGGTCTGGTATACCTTTGATAGCTTTAGTGTCTAAATTCAAGGGCGGATCCAGGTATTACGTAGGGGGCACCTTTATAAGATTAAAGGGGCGCACTTACCCCTCAATGTTTTTCTTTTTATGTCTTGTTTTGACCAAAAAAAAAAAATAAGGGGGGGGGGGGGAGGAGGAGGGCGCCCGGTGCGCCGTCCCCCGAAGTGGATCCGTTAGTATCATAATTGTTGCCAAGTTGACTCATGGTCTATACTGATCGATCCACTGGATTCTGGCGCCGAGTGTGGCGGGTAGGCAATAAAGTTGTGTTCCCAGAGGAATCAATTATTGAACAGCTCCTGTAGGCCTTATGTGATAAAAACCTAAAATGGCATTAGACTAAAAACGCTTTATCCTAGCGAGGAAAGCGCATGATAAAGAAACAAGACACCAAACAGGTTCTCGTCACCGCATTCTTCATCAGCGACCAGGATGCGATGTGATGTTAGATTAAGATCCGTTTCTGAAGCAGACATACACACAAGGGTATACGTCTGCTCCTGGTCGAAATAAATAAATAAATATATATATATATATATATATATATATATATATATATATATATATATATATATATATATATATATATATTTATATTTATATATGTATATGTATATATATAATATATATATATATATGTATATATAAATATTTCTATATAATTATATTTAGATGAATATAATACAGCTCTTTTGTATCTTTGGGAAATAAACGTTTTTATGTGCACAGGCTGTGAGTGTGGACTGCATTGTTTTGTTGAGTGGAATGATAACAACTTCGTATACTACATGAGTGGGGATTGACCACATAAAAAGTAGATGGGAACTAACTTTGTTTGAAGAAACTTTTGTTAGCTGTGGTTAGCTTTCGTGGAGGAATTCCGAGGGGAAGTATGAAACTGGGGCATAGCTGTTCGAGGAAATCAGGCATTGGCTAGTTCGTAGTTTGGATAGAGTCTGAAACTTGAGTTCACTGCGAGGAGAGCAGTCATGACCTGTGACAGGTATAGCTCTGATCCGAGATGAAAGTCAATATTGTGGAATTTACTGTAGACGAGCTTTAGCTGCAATAGATGCGAAGGTGCGAAGGCCTGACATGGTATATACACACAAGTTTGAATCTCCCATCTTGTTTTTGATATAGGCGCAAGGACTCGGTGAACTGAGAAAAGGATCAAGAGAGAGAAAGGAAGAAGAAGAAGAAGAAGAAGAAGAAGAAGAAGAAGAAGAAGAAGAAGAAGAAGAAGAAAAAAGAACTCACACGGCACATATCACATTTTCACAGACCTCCTCCCTGCACAGCTCAGACGGGCAAAAAACGTGGGTGTGTGTGTGGGTGTGTGTGTGTGTGTGGCTGGCTGGCTTTTGTCGCTGCATATAGCCCTACAATTCGAGAGTGCAAATATTCTGAATGACTTATATTCATCAACAATCACTCAATATTATATACTCTTTAGTATAATCACGGGTGAAGAGAGTGTGAAAGAGTGTTCGACATTGTCCATCGCAAAATTAAAGAAAAAGAAAGGCTCCCTAGTTGTTTAGACATTATACAAGTCATACACGAGGCCTGACATTTTCAAAATTACCATCTTTCCGAAAATCCCATACGCCATTATTTTTTCCAGTACCAGATCTTCATGTGATTTTCATATAGGAAGAAAGTCTATCCCATATGACTACTGATGAATAATCATGTTTGCGTGAATGACGACTAGTGGTGAAAGGTTTAAGTTGAGCCGACAGATCACTGCACTTTATACACCTAATTTTTCCAGATGGATTCTTATACCTGTTTATATATTTATCATATAGGAAAGATTTCATAGACAACAAGAGCGGACCCAGGATTTCTGTAAAGGGGGGTTGGGGTGTAACACTATTTCTGGTGTTACTTCCGGGTTTCATTTCATTTTTTCTTTTTATTTATTTTGCTTTTAACGAAAAATAAAGGGGGCATGCGCCGGTTGCGCCCCCCTGTGGATCCGCCACTGAATAAGGTCATAAAAAGTCCATCACTGATAATGGGCTGACCCTCTTTGTCAGAGAGATTGTTCTTTCAATTGCTATATCGTAAACTGCCTTCTTCTCAATGCTCCATCAATTGTTTTAAATTGCTTACCAATAACAGAACCGGGAAAAGAGGTGGCGGAGTAGGCTTTTATGTTTCACAAACTCTGAATTGTCAATTGTTACATGAATACAGCATTACTTCAAAATGTATAGAGTGTATTTTTGTGCAGGTTATAACTCCAAACAAAGGTAACATCATGCTGGGGGAAATTTATAGACCCCCGCATTCTAACCCTACTGAGTTTATTGGGATGCTTGATGATCTCCTCTCTGATAAATATTTTGATAACATTGTGAGATAATGAGAAACCTCTTATAAAATGAAATATGAAAGAGCATACGAGCTATGAAAATCGTTATGGAATAGCAGAGGTTCTAATACCCTAAAAGGTGGGACCACGCACCATTTAGGACCTCTGTTTTACGTGGCTCGGTCTAGCGATCACTGTTGTTGTTGTTGTTGTTGTTGTTGTTGTTGTTGTTGTTGTTGTTGTTGTTGTTGTTGTTGTTGTTGTTGCTTTTGTTGTTGTTTGCTTTTTTGGTTTCAGTGGCGTGCAGGCCTTACTTACAGGAGCTCAGGAGTGAGTATTTACGCCACAGCCACCTGGACCCCATGGGAGACCAGCTTAGCATAGCTGAATATGGGTTATCTAGGCATCTTCTCAGATGGAATATGAACAAACAAACATACAAAAAAAGGGGAAAAAAAACATTGCTTAGTCTATTTTCAGACACTGCTCGGCAGACAAGTAACGCTCGAGGCCTTGTTGTCCAGGCTTGGTAGCTAGGACGCCAGCTGTTGGCTGTGGACCCGCCCCCATACCATTAACTCTACACACACAGAGTGTGTAGAGAGTTCTGTGCCCCTACCCGTACCATGCATGCAGCCTCCGGCGCTCTCCCTGTTTTACGTGCATGCAGCGCTACCGTTACCCGCGGCCAGAGCGACTCGGCTGAGGCGGTCGCTGTACGTCGGACGCCGGTATGATTGCCCTTGCGATTGAAAATAGGCGAAACACTGTAAATTCAACCACTGCCGACCACTGGAAAAAGGCAACATCGTGTGAAGAGCTGAAGTTTAGATCACTTACTGAGAGTTAGTGGTCACGCAAGGCCTCCTGAAAATCCGATTCTTAGACTATAGTCAGTCAAATTCATCATGAACTCGGTGTTTGTTACCGGTGCGAACAGGGGAATCGGTCTGGAGTTTGTACGCCAGCTCGCCCGGCGAAAGCCGCAGCCATCCCACGTATTTGCATCGTGCAGAAATCCACGGGAGGCGAAGGTAGGTTTGTAGCTCAGCTTTTTTATTTAGCATGTATGAGATGTATACCTCACTGGCACTGTTACTTCTTGGGCAGGGGTAATGATCTCCCTCTTTCCTGCAAAGAAAGAATGCTGTAATCGCAAGATGTCGTGATGTGTACTGTGCTGTGAGAGTGGAGTTTAAACTTTAAGATTTAGGGGGCTTAAGGCTTAAGCCTTAACCTGAATCAAAATCATGCAAATTGACATTCCGTCTGTACTCTGGGTGTTCTAGCTACTGCACTGATGATACAAGTACAGTACAACTACTGAACTAGCGTCTGCCTGGGCTTGTTTTGGTCCCATGAACGGAAAGTTTACTGTACATTGGGAGATGCAAGGGGAGGGGGAGGGAATACCATTGACGGTTGACCTTACCTTTCGGAACTCTGCCTCCACCCCCTTGCTGAAAAATGGTCTGCAGCCCTGGGCCTGCTACCATAGACAAATACATTGTAGTACTCACTACGCTGTTAGTGTTACTCTGTTACTGTAGTAGACGGAAAAATCCGTCTTTGCGGAGGAGTCTTTTTTTCTTTTTTTTGACGTTATCGCTCTCCTCCAGAGGGGATCCATGAAGCCAGATGCAGTCTCCGCGGAACATATCCGGACGACCAGATACAGACTGATCTTTCAGTCAATTACTGTAGTAACTATTTCTAAATTTGCTTCATAATCTCATCCTCGATTCTCCTCTTCCTCCGTAATTCTTCTCATCCTCAACATACAGACCATTCTCCAGTTAGTATCACACTTACAGCATCACTGCACTGGTAGCAAGGGCAAAGGAGCTCCTCAACCCTTGCTTGTACTAGTGTACAGGTACGGCGCAGTGTGTTGATGAGCCTTTTGAGTTGCATTGGTTGAAAGGCCGGTTTTGCAACTTAGTAAGGCAGATTAGCAAGCACATAGGAAGATAGTATTCATCTCCGTCTATAACGAGCTAGCTGGGCAATGTGCACCTCATGTCTTGTGTAAAATGGTTGAGATATGCAGCTGAGGTCTGCATCCCTTCATCATGTTCATGGTTTCATCAAGGAGGTACTAGGCTAGCCTAGTAGGCCTACCTCCTTGGTTGGTTTCATGGACATCATGAATTCCACATCAGGATGCATTTAAAAAGAGTGATCGTTGATCAGCATGCAAGGTTTTGTGCAAAATGGATGAATGATTGGGTTTGTGATGGCATCCTGTGTGAAATGTGGTTTATGTGCTGATTCACTCTGCAAGAGAGAAGTGTTTACCATTGAAATGATAGATGGATTGATCTGTATGTCATGTCTACGCCTACATTATGACAGTGCTTCCTAGCTTTTTTAAGATATTTTTTTAATTTTTTAATTAAAAGCGATGACTCAGCTGCAAGCATTTGAAGTGTCACTGAGATACTACTCAGCAATAGCAAAGGTCATTGGTGACATCACTGGCATAGATTCACTAAAGAATTTTTGGTCCTCTTCTTGTCTCAGAAGAATGCCAGAGTAGACCATACAAGCATGTTTTAAGTTTGAACATAGTACGGCCATGGCGCAGCTCGCCTTGGCTCGTTGCATGCTGTATAGACACTTCAGTGTGCAAAGGGTAGTAGACTTTGTAGCTTTCCTTTCTGGTCCAGTGGCTTTCTCATTTGCTCTGGCATTGCAAGATCAGCAGTAATGATGAAGATTTAACCATGATATGGATTTTGTTGTCTGGTGGTAAAATCCTTATACCATAGGATTTTGATGTGAAATGTAAAATCAGAAACTGTGCTCCAAAATACACTGAACTGTTTGGCTGAAAAACAGGAAAAAATATTGAGAATAAATGCACATGAGTATATGTACATGATTTTCTATTCTGAACCATACATGAAATATTTGTTTTGTACCAGTGTTTTCCTGTACATTAGGGAAATTAGAGTCTTGACGTTTTACCATGTATATGGCCAACTGAGGGTTGTATATGAAAAAAAAAAGAAATATTGAGTCGTAAAGAGTATCTTGTAAGATTATAAGGAAGAGAAAAAGCAATGTGTAGGCCTATTGCTTTCATCTTACTACACAGGAACTCAAAGCTTTAGCGGCAAGCAATGACAACGTTCACATCGTTGAATTAGGTACGTACATACTCTCTTGATCTTTTCACTTTGCAAGTCATCAATTATGTAGTGCTAGATTAAATTCAGAACATACGAAAAGTTTACCAGTTTTGTTAGAAATCATGCAATTTATGGTGATAATGATGTTAATGATATGGATAATTCACTTGGTCTTTTCTTTTGAGATTATGAACTTGTGTGATTATGAAGGTTTTGAAAATTTCTTGTGAAGAACATGCCTAAACTTGAAGGATTTTTCAATCTTCATTAGACACGTTCAAAATGTTTGTAATTTTCCAAGCCACACACAATTATTGGTGTGTGAAAAGAACCTTAATATTGTGCCAAGATATTTTTAAGGGGTAAAGTACACTTTTTCTTTGCAATGTAAATGAACTTATTTTTTTTAATGGATGCAGATGTCCAGAATGAAGCCACCTATCAGCCGGCTGTGGAGACAGTTTCAAGACTCGTAGGTGAGAAGGGTCTGAGCGTTCTGATCAACAATGCGGGCATTTATTCAACCAAGAGCTACGAGGATGTCAGCCGAGAACTCCTGACCGCTATCATGGACATTAATGTCATTAGTCCCATGAGGATCACTCAGGTTTGTAATATGCGTACATTTATCAGGGCTCGACACTAACGGTGGCCCGGTGGCCCGGGGCCACCAAAAATGAAAGTCGGGCCACCAAATTTCAAAAAAAAGGCAAATTTGGTGGCCCGCCTTGGGCCACCAAAATTTTTTGAAAAGTACGTACGTCAATTAAATCGTAACTTTTTGCGCCAGAAATTAGCAGTTATATTGTTTAAAGGATGCATGAAAAGGACTGAATGAGTGCCTGAGAGTGAGTGTTGCGAGTTTGTTGAGGTTTATTTATGAGTAGATATGTCCAACTTCCAATTCTTACTATGACTGGATAAAACTTAGATATCTGACTCATTAAAAAAACAGGACTTTAATGTTTTTTTATTGTTTTTTTCGGGGCCACCAAATTTTTCTCTCGGGCCACCAAAAATTTGAAATTGAGGATTTTGGTGGCCCCATCGGGCCACCAAACAAAAAAGTTAGTGTCGAGCCCTGATTTATGTTTGTTTGGGTTAATGTATGTACAAGAGTACAGGGCTCAACATTGGCTGTGGACTGGGGCCACTAAAAATTTTTGTTGGGCCACCAAATTTTCATACAGGCTATCTTTTGGTGGCCCAATCGGGCATCTAGGTTTACAAATATAAATTGTTATAATATGTTTCCTTTTTGATTTGGGCCAATGTACTTCTACAGTTGTACATGTATTTCAGGCCATCAAAAAGTGGCCTGAATGGGTCCATATCTTCCTTACTAGACCTCATACCATCAATCTGATTTAAAAAAAAAAGAAAAAGGTTCAGCCATGACACCTACTGTTTCAAACTGATGAAACTTGTTCATGTAATAAGTTACAAAAATTTGATTTGACAGAGATTGGGTACTCTTTGTTCTGAGTCATTGATCATGCATAGCATACACCTGTATTTATACAGTTGAAATATTTACTATGAGGCCTTGTTAAAAAATATGAAGGGTCACAAAATTTTGCTGAGTAATGTGCAGGTAAATAGTGTACAATGTACATACCATAGATATGAGTATATTGGAATGTGTTTTGGTGTTAGTGTTTCGCTGTATACATGAAAATAAGTATACAGCTGTACAATTGCTCCTTTATATCTTTCTCCTCAAATTACAAACAATATTTTGTTTACCATGTTTTTTTGTTGAATAATTACTGACCATGTTATTAAGAATAAAGGATGCAACTCTTCGTGAAATATAATTCATTAACAAAGTCAGAAATATGAATAAGGCGAGAAAAAAAATCTTTAGTAGTTTCTTGACAATAGAAGATCATTATGTGTTTCTCAGCAATTATTTACAGACAATTTTATAAGTAAAGTGGAATGTACTCTACAAATAAATCAGCACCTGAATTTCCTGTGTGCCCATTGTTATATAATGCAGTGACCTTTTGTGCTCTGTGTGATTACAGATTTGTTAACTATGCTTTAATTATTTCGGTTTCTTTTATAGGCTTTTTTGCCATTGTTGCGGCAGGCTTCTAAGAGAAGCACTGTTAAGCAGTTCAGTTTTGAGCGAGCAGCAGTCATCAACATCTCTTCAGGCTATGGTTCTATTGCAGAGAGTACTGGTGGCAATGCTGGTTACAGGGAGAGTAAAGTGAGTCAATCTCGTTGAAATACATGTACAATGCATTTCTGTTATAACTAATCTAGTTATACCTGTAACAAAATTTTGGATACAAGAAAGAAAAATTTATAATGCAAAATTGTCAATACTAAATCAATTAGATTTTTTTTTTAAATTCTTAATTTGTCTTGATACATTGAAATTTTAATATAAAGAAAGAAAACTGCTGATCCTGAGGATTGCGTTGAAATGGGAGTTGACTGTTCTACAAAAGAAAAAAAAAGGATAGATATTGACATGTGTCAATGGACAGCCATCTGTTTTGTTTGTTTTGTTTTTTCTGAAGGTACATTAACATATGTATGTCACTGGGCTATAATATCTCTAATTACTGGTGCATGTGTGGTTCTTGTTAGAAGTTAACTTTCCAGAAAATCTGCCACATGGCAGAAAGCAATTTGTACTATGATGGCAGTGACATGATCTAAACATTTGTACATACGTGTAGAATACACTGTCACAACACATGTATATTATAAATGTATGTATTATGTATATTGCATAGTAATAATAATGATACAGCACATTTATATTGCACAAGCTAGTAAAACTATCACGAGGTACATTTGTGAAGCAGAAGAACATACAATATGCTACATACAATTACAAACTTGTGTCAGCTTTTTACTGTACATATATGCTTTTGTGAAAAGGGCTACTCAAATTAGCTTTGGAAGAATCCAATGTTTGCAATACAACATACTCCCCCCCCCCCCCCCCCCCACACACACACACGCACACATCAAACTCCCACAGAGGTATTCAAACAGATGTAGTCTCAGCTGGCCTATACATTTTTGCTGGAGTGACAGGCATTGTGTTTTTAGGCTGTTTGTCCATCAAGGCATATAGATCAGCTAAGTATTTTTTTTTTTTTTGAAGATTAATGCATTATACATACAGATATTGTTTGCACAATGTCCAGTCATGACCAGTTATGATACTTGCATTTTTGACCAACGTTAAAGCAATTATTTAATGAAAGTACTCTAAATCTCATCCACGATTTGAATTTAATCCATGGACTATTTAGTGCAAAATTGGTGTACCTTGCACATGCGCATAAACTATGTCAGTGTGCTAGATGCCTGTTGCTGTAGGCGATCTGGAACACATATTTACGCAGACAAATCAAGTCTTTTTTTTTTCAAAAACCAAAATATCAAAATTTTGTATTGCTGAACGATGAATTATGTAAAATTATGAAGACAATTTTAAGACCTAAATTTTCACCCTTGTGTAGAGAAACTTTGTTATATGTTTGTTATAACTGGAGTGAACTGTGCAATTGAGAAATTGGGCCATAAAGATTGTATGAAAGAAATGTGGCAACACTCCTCTTATTTATGACTTCAGTTGCATTTTTGATTGAGGCTTAGCTCATTATACCTACATGTATATTCAGAGTTTTGTATTATGTGTTTGATGATAAGGTCTAAGTCTGGATTATCTTTTTCTTGGCACTCTCATTATCCAAAGGCTGCCCTCAACATGTTTACAAAGAGCCTGAGCTTGGGTCTGAAGAAGGACCACATCCTAGTCACCTCCCTGTGTCCAGGTTGGGTCCAGACCGATATGGGAGGTCCACACGCCAGCCGAACGCCGCAGGATTCCGTGTCCAGCCTGCTCAAAATCTGCAGTCAACTCTCAGACAAAGAAAATGGCCTCTTCCTGTCCAACAGGTTGCCCATCAGCGTCAACAAGTTCTGAAAATACTAGAGCCCTCTCATCACAAATCCCACAGAGATCTGAAATGATTCAAGTTTGTCTGTTTGTGTATGAGTGTATTTTTTTTTTCATTCAAGCAACTCGTGTACAACTGTATTTAAAATCAAGGAATCTAGCATGCAAGATTTGTCTTCAAAGAAATTCTGACTTATGTCCATTTTTTATTTATTGACAAGATTGTGAAAATTATTATTGTATTTTGTGGAACAGTGGAAAAAAGGAAACAAGATACTGCATTTCATCAATTAACTAAGTAGCTTCCCAACCACTCAACTTTATGGCTTCAAAATTGAATAGTATCTATATGGGTCAAATCTACTTTGATGTGGAAAAAAAAAATCAGTTGACCTATTGAAATTGAATTGTTACAAATCAGTCTGTCTTTCAGTGAAATACCCTAGCAAACTGCAGTTCTAAAGAACGTTGAATCAAACATATCCCTTTAGTATGATTTATGTATTAAAATCTTTGAGTGTGATCATGACGTCAGATTGATGCAACCTGTCTCTTAATTGGTCAGAACTGATTCAGTGACACTATACTGCCTTTATTACTGTTGTGTAGTTTGTGGAGATGCAGTTGAAAAACAATACAGTACATCGTCTCTTAGGAGGTGAGTGCAATTCAGCCAATAACACACCATCAAGGAGAACCAGCAGGAAAACTGCCTTAAAGGTGCATGGTCCTGGTGGCGTCTTTTTATTCCGCAGTATAGTCAAAAGCGTACGCGGGCGCAGGGCGTAAGTTTCCTATAGAGACCTATGCTATCAACTCCTCTTTAGCGCTTACGCTGTGGCCCACTTCCCCGAGTCCGAAGAAGTCCGATTCACTGTAGTCAGTGGTCCGATCACAGTTCGGCTCATGATTGGCTGAGGGAGGATGACAGCTTTAGCAAACTTCTTTTGTGATGTCATAATAAGAAGCACATATGCACGCACCGTGGCATTACTACAGACTGTGCGATGTGCAGAGAAGACAACGAAGGCAACGTTACTTAGCAACACCTACGCACTTTACTCTTGATGATAGCTCAGCTTCGGCAATCTTCATATCAATGCTAACGGTGATTGGCAATATCGTCAACAGCGCCCTCTACACTACAGGACCTATGCACCGTTAAGGCTGTATGTACATGTATCTTGAAACTTCAGTGAACATCAGGCCCACCAGGGCTCTTCACATTCCTCACCATTATATGAAGAGATATATCACAAAATGAGCTAAATCCATTCTTAAGTTGAGATATTTGTGATTAAAGCTGCTAAAAAACAAAGAAAATACAGGATATATTTAATCTTAACTTTTAGAATATTCCTTGTTATATTACAAGTGAGGTACGTGTATTTCTGGAAAGGTTTGATTTTCCCCCATCTGATGATGGACTTACTTTGAAATGTTTTTAAAAATGGCACTCAGACCATTTTGCAATAAATCTCTTCATGTGTTGGAACAAGTTTTTTCTATGTATTCCCAGAGCCTTTTGGAGGAGCTACTGTAGGTTTAACACAAAATTTTCTTCTTTTCTTTTTAAATTCTTTTTGTATTATGTTGTGCTCTTCCTTTATCAATTTTGGCAGGGAGAATATGAGGGTGTAATTGTCACAGTCTATATCTGTACCAGAGTTACCAACTAGATTTTCTTTTTTCAACAACCTTTCTTTGTCCTTAAAAAAAAAGAAGGAAGTTCGAGAAAGGATTTTTCTACTAGATTCAAATTAATATGCTTAGCATGTGCAATCTTTCTTACTTGACCGATATATGAATGAATAAATAAATAAATGTAATATTTTTTTTTTCACTTGACTGTGGATCAGTGTGATTTTTAATCATCTGCACAAGATGCCAGATGAGAACCCTGGTGTATTGATGAATAATAAAAATGTATGATGGAACGAATTATGTACATATTTGAGTAAATAATGTATATAATAAATATATGCTTTCCTATCTGCAACTGCTAATTTTTCCAAAAGATACTGATACCCTGTGTTATTTACTTTCCATGGGTTGGCTGTGTGTGTGTGAGTGTGTATGTGTGTGTGCCTACGTGGTAATGAAAGAAATGAGCAGTGTGTGTATGAAATTATAATTAAGCTACATTTGCAAAGGTACAAGTGACATACAGTGTAAGTGTATACAGTATGCTTTCTTCACGGGTAAGCTGATAAATTTAAATATAAGCCTTTTTATTTATAGGTACAAGTACATGTATAGATACAACATATACATAGTAGCTACAATTTTGAATGCCTTGAGTGAGCTCTCAAAAGGAAGGCTGAGAATTTTTATATTCTTTGTTTTGCTTAATGCTATCACAATTCAATTCAAATGAATTGAGATTTTATTTCCAGTATATCACAAGATGATGCCCATGTATCGATCTAGTGTAGAGTCCATTTGAATTAAATGAAAGTTTATTTTACATTTTGTATTTTGAAGCTTTCTCAGAATCTGCCCTTGGCTCAACAGCCATGTCTGGCGATTTTTTTTTTCTTTTCCGGGGTGGGGGTGATGCAGAGTCACATATCTTACAGTGTGTTGATAGATAATGGGTGCGTCTGCATGTCTGTCTGTCTGTTTGTCAGCTTGTAATATGTTGCACACGTCCTCATTTTGTATTTTGTTCACATACATACATAGCATTCTTGCTGGCAACTTTTGCTATATACCAAAAACCGTGCATGTTTCTAACGTTGTTTTAAAGGAAGAAAGAAGAGCGAGAGAAAAAAGGGGGCCATACAAATAATTTGCCCCAGATAGCACTTGACATAAAAATAAGGTTTCTAACATTAATTTAGGTGATTTCTGCTAGATTGCACAAGATGTCTATGAACTAGTCTGCTTGTATGCATGTGTTGTTGTTTAATTGTGATGTTTCTTTTTTTAGTTTAACATGGTTAAGACTATTACTACATTTGCCGTGATTTTTGCTTTTATAAGTTGCTCAATTTCCATCACTCAGCTTTGTTTGGTTGTCATTTCATTTCTTAGATATCTACTGTCCATCTCCCTCTGTTAACCTCTTCTCGCAGTTTAACCCTATAAAGCCCAAGCTATTTTGACCCCTTCCAGGCCCAAAGGGGGGGGGGGGGGGGGGGGAGGGGGGGGGACTTCTTATGTGATGTGTCACCGTCATATTTGGCACAAGGGTAGAACAACTCATACTCTACATGACCAAACATTTGACATCTCTCAGGGTCACCTATTGAGGGCGCTATTTGCCAAATTTAAAGAAATACATAGGAAATGGGTTAAAATCATATTTTTTCTTTATATTTTTATCCCCACTATGTATGCTTTTATTTTATATCAATCATTTTCATATTTGCCACAAAGGAAAAGCAAGTCCACCTTCATTATTCGTTTGGGATGAAATTTCTCATGGTCAACATGTGGGGGCGCTATTCATTACAATATCAAGAAATATATGAAACCATGTTTTCACTGGATAAGTGCAAATATTGGTATCTCATCTAATATTTCCATAATATTGGATTTTTAGTTTGCAGATTGATGATATGATCAAAAAATGATATTACAGGCAAAGTTTGTTTGATAATGTCACAAAATATAGTTCTTGTGAATCGGAAAATGCTGTAGGCCCTATTTCCGATTATTTCTATTATATCTATTGTTTGGTGCCTAAGTCGTATAAGAATAAAGGAAATAATAAGAAGACTATTTCAGGGTAATATACTTCACTTTTTGTTCACTCAGCAAATTACAGCCAAGAAAACCATAATTTCACCCATATATTATTGATTGAAATTTGAACAGAAAAAACATGCAAGATCTGGCGAACATGGTTGTCAATTTACGGTTGCCATGGCAACCAGCAATATCAGACAAAGCTAAATTATATATCAAAATGTTCACAATAAGATTTTAGGAAAAGTCACCAAATTTGGTTAAAATCGGATAAAGGGTATAGGATTGGCAAACGAAAATTTGGTAGGGGGCACAATGTGTCTCCCCCCCCCCCCCCGCCAGTCTTTATAGGGTTAAATAATATGAAAAGATGATCTTCTCGTCAAGATAGTTTTACTCTTCATTCTGATGTGACAATGGTAATCGCGTATACCAGACAAAAAAGTGTAATTCAAGGGATTGTGCACGGTCGAGATGGGGCTTAATCAGGTTGCCAATCACATTTTTTTTTTTTTTTTTGATGATGATGATTTTCTAGATAGTGAGAAACTTCTAGCGAAATATGGAAGACCACCGTAATTCTAAGAGGAGCTCAAAGAAGAATAACCAGTTTATGTGATGAAAATTGGTTTTCAAATGGCTGAGATATCCAAAACAAAGCAATTCTAATAAAAGGTGGGACGATATTCTTTATTACATGTACTGTTTGAACATCTCATACAGCCATAATTTCGAAACTGATTTTCATCCAATAAATTTTGAATAACATATTCCTCTCAGAATTGTGATCCTCTTCAATATTTTAGAAAGTAGTTTCTTAGGCCCACAGTATCTCGCAAAAAGTAATGGCTGTATCCGCACCTCATCCAATACTACACTATCATGGGGATGTTCAGTGACTCGGCATAATCGAGAGGCACTGGCCGGCCCACATACATGTAAGATATGATAGTTATACAAATGTACTTATGATGACCCTTTGACCTGTCTACTAGATCGTGTGCAGTGTGCATTGTATGATATATCAAACATGGACATCCAACTTGTATCATTTCCTGTTAACAAACCCGGGTGTTTAACAGAACCCTCAAAACGGCATTCGAGGGTGGAGACCACATAACAAAATACATGACATTGTGATAAAAAGCTAACAAGATCTATTCAGTATGCATGAGGAGCGTGACCAAAGTACACATAAAAATTATGCATGGTCATACAACTGATGCGGGCCAACACCCTGCTCCAACAAAGCAGACTAGATAGCGATAGCATTTGAGCAATACACACCAGCCTCATTTGTACACTACCGTTTCAATCTACCGCATATTATACACATGACCTATAAAGCTGGTTTGAGAAAAACGACCATGGCATCTATATTTATCTCGGGTGCGAACAGGGGCATTGGTCTGGAGTTCGTACGCCAGCTTGCTGGACGTGACCCAAGACCAGCCCACATCTTCGCTGCTTGCAGGAGTCCAGAGAAGGCAAAGGTAGAAATAACAATTTCGATAACTGTTTGGATATAAATTATTTCCATAATTCATAGTTCTTCGTCGCCATTTTGTAGTCAAATCTGTTTGCTTGGGAATAATATACACGTGTAGTACAGTTGCTTTGGACATGTACAGGTCGCTGCAAACACAGAATTTCCTTGTGTGGATGTGAAAACGTGCAGTATTGTGGTATACATGTACATATCTGTATGTGTGTCTGTATGTCTGTCTTTGAATCTGTCTCCGTCTCTGTCCGTCTGTTTGTCTGTTTCTCTGTCTGTCGGGGGCTGGGGGTGGGGTTAAGGGGACGAAGAGCTAATACAAAACGTATCCAGTATTATACTTCTCTTTCGGTTTGTCATATATTTGATCGATGATTGTGGACCTATTTTTTTTTAGCTTGTCTACTGCTTTCGACGATGAAATCCAGTGTGAGATTCATACGCTGCATGACCATTATGCAGCAACTATCACTCATAGATGTTAATATCTGCACGTATAATGGTCTTAAATCAACAGATCAGGGAGGTATACCCAAGTATATTACAGTACCGTCGTTTTATCGAAGCATGCAGTTTCTAATTCTGTGTATAAAAACATGGTCTATTTTGTCTTTGAGGTTGATAATTATCTCTTCCCCACTCTAAAAATAAAACAGAGATAAGAGTATAGTGAAGACGCTCAATTCTTATCACTGATAGAAATGAAGGAATTCTTTTGCAGTGAACAGATACCTGACGGAAGAAGAAGAAGAAAAGATCTGTTGCATGCATATAATACCCATGCCAGCGTTTGCTTACGATGATGTATACGTCCCATGCGCTTCTGATATATGTGGAGCTGCTTTTGAATTTGTTTTTAACTTCAGGTGATACACGCATGTACGTTAAGTGGAATATGAATTTAATGTATTACCTGCTTTTTCTTTATATGTTCTTTTATCATAATGTCATACATGAAAGTTTTAGTTAATCACTTATATACCTGATTCAACCTGAAGATCCAAACAAAACTTAACAACTTTGTTCACTGATTTTGAGTTGAATTTATGTGTAAAAAGAAAGGTAGAAATAACAGGTGCGGAGTTGTTTATATGCATAATCGTCTGTGAAGATGACGGAGTATGAAATGAGATCTGCAAACCAGTGATGATATAATAATTGTCATGTTTTTTATAGTACAGTGCATTCCCGTTACAACGAACACGGTTATCATAAACGAAATTCCAGCTACAACGAAGTAAAAATTCATGCCCCAACATTATCAGCTCTCTATTTTTTTTTTCATTGTTTATTTGTTCGGTTATTAAAAAAAGAATAAATTGATGTAACCACTGCCGGTCCAAAGGACTTCATTATAACGGCAGTCCACTGTATATGCATCGGTGTGGGTTTTCTCCAGTCATTGTATAACATACATGCAGGTGGAACACATCACAGGAAAGTTTATGAATGACATATAATATTCTGCACGAGTTTCAATGTACCAAATCTTTGCATATAATTATACAAAACCCACTATTATTGTCATTTGCAGAAGAAAAACAAATTTAGTGCTTCAAAATGGTTCTAAAATATGAGTGATAGGGATATTTGAGAAACCAACAAACTTAGAAATGTTAACTAGTATAATCAACGTTAAGTACTGTTGAATACAAATTTTAATAAAACGCAAGTTTTATTAAAATCATCTCTAGATCAAAACATCTACAGTATTTTATGGTTTATTGAGAAAATTGGTGATATCTCCTTATGCTTGCGGCTTTATTGCTATTTCTTTTTTTATGTGGTAGTATGTTTTGTGATACAAATTAACTATGCTAATGTATTATTGGGATATAATTCAAAAATATTTAAATCACTGCTCCCAATGGTAAACAGTGACTTAAAGGCATAATTTACCATTTGCTGATGGAACAAAAACCCAGCATTAGTGCTTCAAAATAGTTCTAGAATGTGAGTTACGGCTAGAAACAACCACTGTAAAAAGTTAAATCTGTATAATCAATGTTAAGTGTTGTTAAATACGCAAGATGTGAACAATAGTTATAATAAGAATGTTTCCAGACTGTACCGTCTACAGTTACGGTTTATTGAGAAAAAACTGATATCTCTTTATATTTTAGGCTTTACTGAGAAAATTTTATATGGTAGGATGTTTTGTGATACAACAGACCTACACATATGCATCAAATGTCATTTCTTGAACGTTTTTGAAATCACTGCTCCCAAAGGTAAACTGGACCTTTAAAGTGAAAATGGTAGCTTTTAAACAAATTTACAATTTTCTAATTTACCGATCCTTGATACATCTTTGATTGCCCCCTTCTCACTTTTTTTTTTCAGGATCTTCAAACCTTGGCCGCGAGTAACGAAAACGTTCACGTTATTGGATTAGGTATGTTTCAGAGTTCATCCTGGCTCTTTGACTACAAACGAAGGCGGAATATAGAAAATGTTATTTGAGATATTATCTTCACAAGCTTTTGATTAAATGCAAAGCTTTTACCCCTCTCAAACATCAACATGAAACTAACATGGGAATATCTTATACTGTACAGAGACGTAAATTAAGCCTTAAGCTATAGTGTTTTTCTTTTTAACTTCGATTGAAAAGCGTGCTCGACAATGCAGATTACAGATGGTAGATTCACTACTGAACAGAAATTTGAGTGGTGTTAAACACCTTTCATGGTATTTGATAAGGACCCCGTCGTATGTCATTCCGAACCAAAGTTACAGACCTCTCTTACATGAAATTATATACAATTAACACTTGAACATGTAGTTTGAACGGTAACAATATTCATCATACAATAGAACCAAGAAACTGTCTTGTACAGTTTTAAAGAGCGCTATTATACAAAGTAATGATGCACAGGACAGAGTGGATCGGTGAGAATTGGATGCGCGAGTTTAACTTTGGAACTGTTAAAACACACGAGCATTGCGAGTGGGTTTCAGACTGTTCCAAAGTTAAACGAGAGCATCCAATTTTCACTGATCCACGAAATATGGTTGTGCATCATTGTGCTATAAAATGGGCCCGTAGATTCATGATAATACAGCCATTTTCCCCATTATGCGTCCGGTAAGACCTGAGCCATGCGTTCGGATTTTACCGGACGCATATGACACGGTGTGGATCAGTAAAAATCAACGCATGACAATGATTATTGACCAATCAGATTGCAGAGATTCTAAAGAGTATTTTATAATACGTAATGATTGATTGATTTAAAGATGAACATATCCCTTTCAAATGCTGACCGTGACACCCAGATGTCCAGAATGAAGCCACCTATCAGCCCGCTGTGGAGGCGGTCTCGAGTGTCGTCGGCGAAAAGGGTCTCAACGTCCTGATCAACAACGCAGGCGTGAACAACAAGGAGGGCTACGCAGATGCCACTAGGGAGAGTCTCACAGCCGTAATGGACGTCAACGTGATAAGTCTCATTAGAGTTACTCAGGTAAATGATGCCTAACAAACAAACTAGCTGGCGATGCAGCTTTTGATCTCCTCTCTATAGTGCTCCCAGATGGAATAAGCTCCCTCCTCTTCTGAAATCATCACCAACACTGGATCACTTCAAACAAAATTTGAAGACCTGTTTATACTTATTTTGATATCCGGCACGAGCTACCAAGTGTCTCTGATTCTGCATGAGTCTCCCTGAAAATGTCAAAATCTGTTCATGTCTGAATAAGAGAATATTAAAATCTCCCTGAGTTGGGAAATATTTTCGCCCACTGACATGCATGTAACACATAGATACCTCCCCTATGATTGCTATGTGGAATCTCCCTGATTTTGATGTGGAAATGTTGGCATACCTGTATCCTATATGCGCAGGAACTTGTAATGTTACTGCCTTCTAATTTGTATAAATCTCTTGTAGCGACTAGGAATGACATCTCATAGCGCTTTGTATCCGGTGAAAAAGGCGCTCTTAAAATATCAACTATTATTATTATTTTCATGAACGACGCATTAATATTCCTCATAACAGGGCTCGACATTTATAGCGGTGACCCGGTGGTCCAAATTAAGTCACTAAAATTTTATGCCGGGCTCCCAAATTTCCAGAAAGGCTCTCTTTTGGTGGCCCGATTGGGCAGCTAAAAATTGAAAATGAACTTTTTATGTTTCTTTTTATTTCGGACCATCAAAAGTTCAACTTCAAAGATTTTAGTCACCAGAGAACAATATAATAAGTATGCGTCTACCCCAGTTACCATTATCCACTTGTATAGGATCTAGGCAGTCTGAGAGATCATGACATTTTGGTTGTTTTTTTTTTCATATACAAACTAACCGGAAAGCTGTGAGGCGATGAATGCATCGCATCATCTTCAATTAAAGATATGTGTTTCACATTTTTGCGACCAATATAAAGTGCTGTGAAATTTTTAAGAACATGGCAATTACAAATTCGATAACCATATATTTCATATCCAAATTTAAGGGTAACAAACGTTTCAGAAAATGTCAAACTTAATTACACGGAGCGGCATTTAACTTCAATTTCTTCTCTTTGCTGTCTACGATTCTTGACAGGTGTTTCTTCCTCTGCTGCGGCAGGCTGCCCGGAGTAGTAAAATCCAGACTTACAGTTTCGAGAGAGGAGCCATTATCAATATGTCCTCTATTCTGGCCTCCATATCGAAGTCAACAGGTGGCTTAGCAGGTTACAGGGAAAGCAAGGTAACCACGACGCATGGACGAAGCCAGATTAAACTGGCGTCATTAATGCCTTGGTATAACCAAAGAAAGTCGAATGTGTTCGGAAATATAAAGCAATCAATCTCAGTCCTTTCCTTGTTTTGAGACATTACCTTACAACCCTATAAATAACTAGTAGCACACCTATCCAAAAGACTTTCCCTGAAAACCTTGAAAAATGCTTGGTCTAACATTACATTACATAAAATTATAATAATCAAATGTGGGCCCCATATTACATTGTATCGTACAAACTCTGATTTTTAGTGTTACCCTCCATTTCCATTCCCATCCTTACTTAATTTGTACTATGTATCATGTATATACTGTAATAAAACAAGAAATACAAGTATGTTTCTTCATTTGTTACTCATTATCACATGTACTTTGTTAATTTAAGTTTTTTGCAATTATCATAGATATGTTCTGTTTATACATTGTATATAATTTTCTCTGTTTATTTGATGGAAATGAAAATAAGTTTGAATTTGAATTTGAATTTGAATATAATATTATGGCAGTTATAATATATACCACAGTCAGTGTATGCCGTTTCTTCTCTCGTATGATTTGTGTCTGATGGTTTGCGATATTTCATGTATGTCTAAAGGTTGCAGTCAACATGATCAGCAAGGGGCTGAGTGTGGAACTCAAAAAAGATCGGATCCTGGTCTTGGCACAGCACCCAGGATGGGTCCAGACTGAGATGGGAGGGTCAAACGCCGATGTGACTACAGAGCAATCAGTTTCCACCATGCTGAGAATCTTCTCTGCGGCTTCCGAGAATGAAAACGGTCTTTTCCTCGACCTCAAATTTCCCATGCAAATCTGTCCATACTAATAGATTCCGAAAAGGAACTCTTTTTTATTCATGTCGATAAGTTACTTTGCAAATTCAAGAGTCAATGCTTCCACTTTCTCTCTTGTGCCTCCCCCCAACAGAATCCCATGACGGAACCCTTGGAGATTGGCGGGAATCCTTGTGTTTTTTATTTTTTTATTTCCGTCCTTTTTCATTTTTACAAAAAATGCTTAATGGAGTTTTTATCACAGCTAATAGCCTGCAATACCGAGAACATTTATTCACAATGGTTATACTCGAGGGCCTCGAAACTGTTTTTGAGAAGATTATTTAATCTAATAACAGGAGATGGAAATATGAAAGGAGCTAAATGTAAACTTTGCTTTCATTGAAAAGCAAACTTTGAAAACAGTTAATCAAGTTGGTCGTCTTCTGTCTGTAAAGAAAAAAAAAGAGAGATAAAATAGTGAATAAAGATAGTATGTATACCACCACCCGCCATATACGTGGTAATCTTTTGTAACAGAGTGATCGACTGTAAATCTCTGGCTACCAAGCAAGAAAGACCTTTAAAAAGGAGAATATCATTGCCGGTATGTAACCCGAGTGTTTATGATTGAAACATTATAATGTGTATGTAATGGATAAAAGCTCATAATGTCCTGCCAGATCATTATGGTATTGCGTGTATTGAAAGTGAAATTCTGCACACCGCACGTCATGAAATTATAAGATTGGCAACAGTGTTTATAATACGTACTTCTCAAATACATAGAATAAAAGAAGGTGCTGTATAGATGCCTTCTATAATAGATATTATCAAAGGTGGCATTTGCTCGGTGTGCCCATGAACTTTTAAAATTACAACGAATGTGATGAAGAAGACAAGCAAGGATATATTCATGATAATGATTTTACATGCTTGAAATTACCTTTCACAGAGTGACATGATATTTGATTTGGCGATTACTCAGATAATGAAAGACGGAAATAGAAATTAGAACAATATAATATCTTGCGATACGTGCGCTCATTTTATAGGAAAGCATGCAATGATCAGAATGATATTCAAAACTCATTCTGGTAACTTTGTTTGTAGCAAAGGTCTATGTTGAACACTAACTCTCATAGATATACATTGACTCTTAACAAGACACCGACGAGTAAAAGAGAGTTAAGAATTGGGTTCAAGATAGACCAATCTTCAGGTCTCCGGTTAGAGTCCATAAACCAAATGCAGTGCAAAGTGTCCTATTGTGGGCATCTTTATTTTTCGGTGCCAAGCCGCGTCTGTGGAGGTGCCGTGTGTGCGCATGCTCACACGCAGCTAAATGCTTCAGACCTGGGGGGCATCTTATGAAGCATTTTGTCCGACAAAGTTGTCGGACAAATTTGCTCTCAGCCAATTAGATGCAAGGATTTCAGTAGCTTGTACCAGTTTGTCGGAAAAATATCCGACCAAACTGCTTCATGAAATGCCCCCCTTACATAAGGTAGCCATGTGAAAGAGTAAATTTAGAAATCTCCAGGTGCAGGCGTGAAGTTTATCGAATGATATAATAGTCATTACAATAAAGGGGAGTGATACCGAACACGTGTGGATTGTGTGTTTAATCAGCAACATTATTATAGAATACATACACAAAGTTGGAGGAAATGTGCACATTATCCGTTCAAAAATTATGAATTATCAAATTGTCGGTGCAGCCATTGCTGGATAAGAAAACTATTAGGCCTATGTACATGTAGTTCGTGCTGTCGGTGTGTACAATGCCTAAAGCAACTTGTTCAGAAAATTTCGCATATTGTCATATTTTATATGAAAAGTGTTCACGTTCCTTCGACTTGTTACTGACATAATCTTAAGAGCAATATCATCCCCCTGCTTTTGTAAAGAAGTGTAAAAGTCAAATGCTCTTTCATTATGAAAGGAAAGTGAAAATATCTTAATTTTCTTTGTACATGTACATTATATTTTCTTCATATCGCTGTTCATGCATGACGTCACAAAACTGTTGTCCTCTCGATCGTCCGGTGATGGCTGCACCAAGACTTTAAAAATTCATAACTTTTGAACGAATTTTCCGGTTTTCCTCAAACTTCGCTAATGTGTTCTTTTATAATTATTGCTGCATTCTCTCAATCCACATACGATGGGTACTTTGGTTTCAGTGTCCGTTGAAGGGAAACGTATTACCTAAGATTCAAGAGGACGCTGTTGCATAGAACCAAGCAGAGCCTTCGAAGGCTCTGGACCCAAGTGACCCAAGCTTACACATTCGTCATGTTTCGAACGTCCGAATAAAACCGATTCGTACAGTGAGTGTGTCGTAAATGGTTGAAATAATGTCAGTCTCAGTTCGTCTCTTGATTCGGTCGTTGTTTCTGGCTGGTTCTGCCTACTTCTTACGGATCCTTCAAAGACAAAGCTTGCTTGCTCAGCTTGTTTCAGTGTTTGCATACACTGACCAAGGCCCCGAGGCGGGTCGAAAATTTTGTTAATAAAAGTCTTGTTGGAACTACAAATGGCGTACTCGACACTCCTTCTCCTTCTTCTTCTTCTTCTTCTTCTTTTATATATATATATATATATATATGTATATATATGTATATATATATATATATATATATATATATATAGTGAGATGATGCTGATTCTCGTATGTACGCCTCTGTGATCTTTGGAATAATATAATCGATTATATATATATATATATATATATATATATATATATATATACATACATAGGCCATATATATATGTATATATATATATATATATGTATATATATGTATGTATATATATATATATATATATATATATATATATATATATATATATATATATATTATCACGATAATTTTGTATTGTAAGATGAGATATGTGAGTTGTCTGTGTGTTGTATATGTATAGATAATGGGTGTGTCTGCATGTCTGTCTATCTGAGCTCATTTTACATTACGTTACACACACATACATCCTCTTATTTGCATTTTGTTCGCATACGTTCATATAGCATTCTTACTGGCGATCCTGCACATTGGTAAAGTGAAAGTCGTGTTTGTAACATTGCATGCATAAATCACTCTAAAACAGAAACCGTTTATCTAAAAATCAATATTTGAAATGTTGTCATTCCTCCAACCTTTGTTAAATGTTAATTTATCACTCAAAATATTGAACTACCATTTCAGAAATGGTATACATCCAACATTTTGCGTGTTAATTCTCGCATTTACATAAAGGTTGGATGATTGACATTTTAAAAATTGATCTACCATGTCGTTTTTAGGGTATACCATTTTGTGCGTGTGTGTTGTTTCTGCTGTTTCTGCATTCTTTTTTTTAGCTGACATGGATATAAGACTATGTCCACATTTGATGGGATGTTCATTCTTTTGCTAAATTTCCATCGCTCAGTTTTGTATGGTTGTCTCTTATCAAAGCTTTTTGGTTTTCCTTTCTCATTGTTTTATCGTCCGTGTTGCTGCTTTATCAGAGGCCTAATGTCAAGTAAAGTCAATCAGGTTCTCTCTTTGTGATAGTTTCGTTTCTAATTCTCATGATATGATGGTATATTTTGTATAATTATGTAGAGAAATGGATAAATTGAAAGTTAGCGTGACTGAGGTTAGGTTTTGTAAGCCTAAAATGACTCGGCATCTCTCAGACAGACTCTAATAAGTACAGGCACTGTTCTGCTTTTATTGTTTAACAACCTTCCGACTTTATTGACATTATTTAGTTGAGCGTGGGCGTCATATCATAATATTATTTCGAACATTGCAGATCCTATACTTCTTTCAATCCGCGTGCTCACCCTTGGCCTAAAAACGGCGTTCGAGCACGGAAACCGAAATCTATCCATTTAATGTGCCTGAGAAGCGTGACTAAGAACAGTGTCCTCGCATAACGTGCATAATGTAAGACTGTAACGTTATTAACAAAGGAAATCAGACAGCGACACTCACCAGATTCAATCATACACAACAGTTACGACCTATTTTATATTATAACGTGCTCTATCTGCCGCCATGGTATCTATCCTTATTACAAGTGCTAACAGGGGTATTGGCCTGGAGTTCGTACGCCAGCTTGCTGGACGTGACCCAAGACCAGCCCACATCTTCGCTGCTTGCAGGCGTCCAGACGAAGTACGGGTAACTTTAAACGACAATTTCGATGGCCGTTTGAATGTACACTGTAAATGATTTACACGAGTCATAATATTTCTTCGCCGCCATTTTGCAAGCCCCTGGGAGCCGGGGGTGCTGGGGGTGCTGCAGCACCCCTGACTTTTTGAGCAGGGGGGCATAGCACCCCTGTGAAAAATAAAAGTTGGGGGTGCTTCTGCACCCCCAACTTATATCTTTTTACAGGGAAAATTGCTTGTTTTTTTTCTATAGAAAATTGTCCAAATATCCCACCTAAAGTGTGCATCAGATTGCTGAATTTCACTTCTGAAAATGTGAAATATCCATAGCGTGGGAGGGGTATCCCCCTCCCACGCAGAACAAGCTTATAAGTGCAGACAGCACTATTAAAGCATTTTCATTGTCCCTGGATATTTTGCTTTTCCTACTTTTCTATTGATTTTTTTTTAATATGCTACCTGAAGGGCTCACTTGATTGCTGAATTTCAAATCTAAAAATGCAGAAGTTCCCTCATTTAGGGGGAGGGTACCCACTTCAGGAGAGCGTCGATGGAGGGGGCAGCATATCATTTTGCCCCCCCCCCCCCCCAGTAATTTCCAAGATGTGGATTTTTTTTTTATTCGACACTGTCCCAATCTTCACACAAAGTGTGCACCAGTCAATTCTGAAATGCGAAATCTCCCTCGTATTGAAGGGAAATTCCCCCTCACGATATTTCCCTTTCTATTCTAGAGTAATGAAAAAGCTTCCTCGTATGTAGGGGTGCGGGGCAGTTGCCATGATATTACGCCCCTCCCAAATATTTTCGGGATGTCGGAGATTTTCTTGCTTTTTGTGATGGAAAACTGTCCAAATATTTTACCGAAACTGTGCAAAGCATTGTTGCAGTTCAATTCTGAAAATATAATGGGTTTATACCCTCTTCCACATCCTCCCCCTTTGGTCCTTTCCCATAAGATTGACATATCTCTGAATGATTCTTTCATCAATAGATCTGCCATTTCAGTTTAAAAAATGTGAAAGTTTCCTCGTGTGGGAATATAATATCCTCATTTCATTTAGGCCCTAACCATTTTCCCGCTTAGATCCCCTCCATACGTTCCATAGACGCAGTAGTAGTACACTTTGTGGATTGATAATTTCCCTAATTCCACCAAAATTTTTTTGCGAAATAATGTCAATTGGATTCTAAAAGTGCCACAGTTTCCTCGTATTAAATAGCCTCAATCCTGGAATAAAAATATTGGGTGGGAGCTATGCAAACACATCACTTTGCCCCCACCCTCCCCATCCCCCCCCCCCCCAAAAAAAAAAATCCCCACGATGCGGAAACATTTCTTGCTTTTTTTTTCATAGAAACTGTCCAGATATTTCACCAAAAGTGCACAAGATCATTTAATTTCAATTCTGAAAATGTAAAATGCCCCTCCCCCGTTAGGCCAACTTCTATCCACTTAGTAGACTTTTGAGATCGACACTTTCTGAATATTTCATCAAAAAGTGCGCACCAAATATGTCACTTTGATTTAAACACATCCAAAAGTGCCAAAATGTGGGAAGGGGATATTCTCTTTCAGTTTACCTCTATTCCCCCCACTACATTTAGTATGCTTATGCTTCTTTGTCTGACAGTTTTTCAAATGCTCCATCATAAATGACTGTAATTGTGTAGAACCAATATATTTTCATTTCAATCCTTAAAATACAAAGGCTCTCTCGATTGGGAGGGGTTAGAGGACACCCCCTTCTAAAACTCTCCCCCTTGCTGTATTAGCCTGCACCCCTTGCATTGATTATGATATGGCTACATTATAACATATTAAATCAAAAATGTGTGCCAGAAATTCCACATCTTTGAATCACAATCATAAAGATGCAAAAGCTCTCTCATGTAGGAAGGGGATACATCCTCCCACATCCTTCCCCCACTTGGTCTCCCTCCATAGATGACTCACTACACTTGTCCGATACAAATTCCAAGATATTCCACCTAGATTTTGCGTCAGATTATTGTACATTGTATTCAATTCTAAAAATGCAAAAGCTCCGTCGTGTGAGAGGGGGCTACCCCTCCCAACCCCGCCTCCTCAACTTCCATACATTTATTACTCAGTGATGATGCACACGCAGAACAAGAGCTGATTATACCCCCGATTTAATGGTCATTCACATTTCTGTGAATATTCATTTTTCATACTTTTTTAAAAATTTCACCAAAAGTGTGCACCAGACCACTCATTTTCAGGTCTGAAATCAAAAATCTCCCTTATGTGGGAGGGGATATATTCCCTCCCACAACCTTCCCCCCTTAGGTCCCCTTCCATGGACTTATACAAAGTAAAGACCAACAACCGATCTCCTTCGTGTGGGAGGGGTATACCCCCTCCCACACCCTCCCCCTTTATGTCCCCTTCCATGAACTTATACAAAATGAAGATCCACACACACACGAACGCTGATAGTAAGTTTCGAAATATTCCACCAATTAGTGTGCATCAGATCATTGTATTTCAATTCTAAAAATGTAAAAGTTCAATCGTGTGGAAGGGGCCTGGCTACCCCTCCCATCCTCGCCGCATCAACTTCCATACAGTTATTACACAGTGATGACGCACACGCAGAACAAGAGCTGATCATACCCTGATTTGATGGACATTTACATTTCTGTGAATATTTATCTTTCATACTTTTTTTTTATTTCACCAAAAGTGTGCACCAGATCGCGGAATTTCAGGTCTGAAAATCCAAAATCTCCCTTATGTGGGAGGGGATGGGTATGCCCTCCCAAAACCTTCCTCCCTTAGGTCCCCTTCCATGGACTTATACAAAGTAAAGACCAACAAACGATTCTCTGATACAAATATGGGGATAGTCCACTAAGACTGTGCATCATATCGTTGTAATTAAATTCTACAAATGCAAAAGCTCAGTCGCATGGAGCCACCTCCCATCCCCGCCTCATCAACTTCCAAACAGTTATTTCACAGTGATGACTCACACACGGAACAAGAGTTGATTGTAACCCAATTTATTGGTCATTCACATTTCTGTGAATATTTCATTTTTCATACTTTTTGAAAAAAACTCACCAAAAATGTGTGCCAGATCGCTGAATTTCAGAAATGAAAATTCAAAATTTCTCCAGGGTGGGAGGGGATACCTCCTCGCAGTGTTGACGCACACACGGAACAAGAGTTGATTGTAACCGGATTTAATGGTCATTCACATTTCTGTGAATATTTATTTTTCACTTTTTCAGAAATTTCACCAAAAGTGTGCACCAGATCGCTGAATTTCAGGTGTGAAAATTCAAAATCTCTCCAGTGTGGGAGGGGGATACCCCCTCCCACACCCTCCTCCGTAGGTCCCCTTCCATGCACTTATACAAAGTGAAGACACACACACACACACACGAATCAAGAGATAACAGATACCTCATTCAACAATTCATCCATGAACATAGTCCACGAGTATTCACTTTTTTTTTTGATTGAAGAATTTCAAAATTTACCACATAAAGTGTGTTGAATTTCACTAAGAGTGGAAAAGTTTCCTTGTGTGATGGAGGGCTTTCCCACCTCGTTTCGATGTCCCCATCCCCTCTCTTCACCCCCCCCCCCCCCCCCCCATTTACTGAAACGCTGTTAGTATGATCCGGCAACCGAACGGGTGGGTCAGGGGTTCAGCACCCCTGTGAAAAAAGTTGCTCCCAGGGGTTGTAGTCAGTTTCTTTGCTTGGATTGTGCAGGTGAAAAGTGTGTATATATAGCGTGATGCCTCATAACCAGCTCAGAACACTTGAACACCGTAAAGTTCATTGAAACAAAGTAGGTCTACATCAAATTGCAATTCAATGTCAAAGGGAACATATCTCGTTTCAACGTCCTTTATTTCATACAACTATTAGTCAGTTCGTGTTTTTCATTTCTAAAGATTACAACCATTGACCTTTGTGGGAAACGTTTCGCAATATATGAACATAAAGAGTAATCTATCAAGATAATTGAAAAGATGAAATGGTGATATAGTTGAGATGCAGTAGCAGTGGAATCGTAGTAGCCATGTCTTTATGTAAAGTATGCATTAATGTTGGTTTGTTTTCTGTCATCATTGGAAGAAACAAGTGCGGAATATGTAACCCAGGAAGTTCAATGCATGACTCGACCATGCACAGTCTTTGCTCATCTTCTGTAATTCAGTGAAAATAATACCTTACAAGCCAATTGCCAATCTCATTAATGAATCTTTCATTGTCTGTTTCTTATAATTTCTCAGGATCTGCTAACCTTGGCCGCTGCTAATGACAACATTCGCGTTATTGAATTAAGTATGTTCGTGGCGTTCCCGTTGATTGGCCCTCTATATCAAAACTCAAATGCCGAATATTTTGCAGGCCCATAGAATATTAGTTCAATTCTGTTCTTATGGTTGTGATTGTTTGCTAGGGACCTCTCCCTCACAAAGAAAAGAAATAATGACACAAAGAGTAAAGAGATGTTGTTTCACGATGCGCCTTTATAGTGCTTCTTTAACTTAAATGCGAAAGATGAGTTTTAACATTGATACTGTATTGAATCCATTGATTTTGAGTTGAAATGTCTGAAGTTTCTGTCGTGGTGTTCAACTCCACTATCATGACTATGTTTTTGAAGAACCCCGTAAAGCACGTCAGTCTAGCATGTATCGATAGGGTAACCCATCTAAAATAGATGTTACTATATATAACTTATCTAAATCAATAGTCTTATAACACAAACACACACACACACACACACACACACACACACACATATATATATATATATATATATATATATAATTAAAATGAAATGAAACTTACTGATGTTACAACTAATTTTTACGACAAAATAATTTCTTTCATAAAGTAACAGGAGAACAATGAATGATTAATGAATTTTTAAATAAAGATGAGCATACCTTTTAAAACTATTGACTGTGACACCCAGATGTCCGAAATGAGTCCGCCTATCAGCTCGCTGTGGAGGCGGTCTCGAATGTCGTCGGCGAGAAGGGTCTCAACGTCCTGATCAACAACGCAGGCGTGAAGAACCAGGAAGATTACGCTGAGATGTCCAGGGAGAGTTTCGAAGAAGTACTGGACGCCAATGTGATTAGTCTTCTTAGAGTTACCCAGGTATCTATAGATTTCCTTTTGTCATATAGGCCTACGTCACGTTTCCACATACAGTACACGATCGCTTATGTATATACATGTATAGATACCGTACGAATAATATCAAGGGCTCAATATTGAACAGTCGAGCGGTGGGCCTATTTCCCATGGGCCACCAGAGAAAAAAAGTTTTTGTTGAGCCCTGATGTATGTAGGCCTATATATATATATATATATATATATATATATATATACTATATATTATATATGTGTGTGTGTGTATATATACATATAAATATATATATATATATACAGGGCGTATCAAAAAGTCACACTTTTGAAAAAATCTTCTAAAGTACATTTCGAAATATTTGGAAGATTTTTCCATATTTATGGATACCCAATAGTCTCATGTATCAAGTGCAATCAACAAAACAAATTTTTTTCACGCTTGGCTGAACACTGACGCTCTTTGTCCAGAGTGTAAAAAATGGCTTGCACCAAATTGAAAGAAGATGGAAAGTTCAGCCAGCAGTCCAAATAGTGTTCTCATTCAAACAAATTGCTCTTTTACTCACAGTTTTGATTATGTTATGATAGTTTAGGAATTTTCTGGAGATTTTCTGTCATTATTCCATTGTGCTATGGAAGGTTGATTAACGACATCACGATCTCAGTTTTAAGCACAGTTATCACAAAATCATGCACAGACATATCGAACCCACATGCCAGTCACTCAGTCAAGAAGAAAAGTACAAAATTAATGCATCCTCAGATCATTCAATCAATACAATCGATCAAGCAAGCAAGCAATCAATCATTCATTGAATCAATCAATTAATCAATCAACCAGTCAGTCACAATTGTATGCATGTTTTATAAAAAGTGGCAGATCAACATAGGGAATATCACCTCCCCCCCCCCCCGTGGCTTAAAGGCTGATCAATGTTTGTAAAACTGATTTATTTGTTAGTTTATTCGTTCAATAAGCCGATTGATTATTTCAAAGACTGAAAAGTGATTGATAGATTATTGGATTGATTCACTGATTGATTTAACGACTCAATGACTGACTAACTGATATATCGGTTGATGTATATTGATAGGTTGATTGGTTGATTGATTGATTGACTAATTGGTCAATCAATTGATTGATTAATGGGATGAATGATTTGAATGTTGATTAATTTCGTACCACTACCGCATTAATGAATAACTGGCATATGGTATTGATGTGTCCGTGTATTGTGAAAACTGTGCTTTAAATATCTTGAAGTAATTACACACTCTAATTTTCACCAATTGATTTAGAAATGAAAACATTAAAATGATGATAAAGCTGACAAAAAAAATCAGACTATCATTCAGACTACATTCTTATTTCATATTCATTTTTAGTGGGTTTTTTGTTTTCTTTTATCATTACTACATTCATTGAAGTCAAACTTAAACACGGAGCAGTATCTAACTTCAATTTCTTCTCTTTGCCGTCCACGATTCTTGACAGGTGTTTCTTCCTCTGCTGCGGCAGGCTGCCCGGAGTAGTAAAATCCAGACTTACAGTTTCGAGAGAGGAGCCATCATCAATATCTCCTCTATTCTGGGCTCCATATCTAAGTCTACAGGAGGCTTAGCAGGTTACAGGGAAAGCAAGGTAATCGATGCGCGTGGACGAGCCAGATTAAATTGGCGTCATAACTTGGCATACTAGTAACTGAAGAAGGTCAAAGGTGTTGAGAAATATGCATGATATTTTCGTTATGGGGATACTCCCACCATTGTCGGCATATTTTGAAAGTTCATAATTTAGCCCCCTCATGTTTTCTCTATGCCAAAATTTACCCCTAGATATGAAGTAATATTATTTCCTCTTCGTCACAGCTCATCGACATAAACGACACTCTGAGAAGAAAAGGAAACACGGACAATTTGAAAGATGAATGGTAAGACCAATAAACTGTCATTGGAGAAGTGCAGGTGGTCCAGAGATTACCAATATGAACTTACTCGATGAAACCTTCTTCAGAGAAAATTATTATTTCTTTCATGTGTGTCATCACTTATTATCCTCGATTTATAGTTCAACAGTATAACAACAGTAGGCTCTGTTATGTACATTGTACATTATGACTTACACGGGTTTCGCATGAACTGTACTTCGAGAATTAAGTCGAATAATAGCATTTTCAACGTTTCTTTGCAGGGAATGTGCTTCATTAACTCTAACCACGTCGATGTTAGTGAGAGGGCAGTGTCCTTCCTCTGGTCTGTGATGCAAGTAAAACGTGAAACGAAATGTTTGATTTATTTTTTTTTTAAATTTACAAATTGTATTACGCTGTTGTGAGGTAAAGCTACAGATAAGTATTATCTGTTACTATAATTATTGTGAGTTATTATGAGTTATAACTGTATAAAAGTCGAGGAGGCCTATATTCTGTGAAATACTAGCGAGTAATCCATCACTTTGATGAACGTTCGAAGATTCGCAATAATGAACAGTAGCAATTATCTATCGAACAAAGTTGTTTTGTTTTGTTTTGTTTTGGGGTTGGTTTGTTTGTTTTGCTTGGAAAACGTGTAGATATCTTTTCTTTAAAAAAAAACGGCTTCACCTTATAGATATATGATATCACATGACAATGATTAAACCAAATTTATGCACATTCTTCTCTTATACACACTAAAAAAGAAAGGTTCAAATTTGCAACACAATATATTTGTCTCTATAGCAGCACCCTGGGGTGCACAATTGCTCCTCTTATCATGCAAGTAGAAATATTATAGATTAAATCTCTTAATATTTTTATTCGTACCTACAAAGATGCAGACATATCCATCAGAGTGTAAATTTGATCTTACGAGCAAAACCTTGGTGCTCGTGGTCCAAATTTTCAATTCACAATGTATTAATGTTTATGGTGCCTGTTTGCACCCTTGATTAGCACAAAGATGAGGGTGCAAATTCGCACCCCTGCAGGTTCACAATTCAGCGTATTGCACCTCCAAGGGTGCAAATTGCTTATTGGGTGCAAAGTTGCACCCTATAGGGTGGTTGTATAGCGACAATTTTGGGGTTCAAACTTGAACCCGTATTTCTTAGTGTGTATGTTTCTTATTAGTTTGTGATATTAATTGTGTGTCCAATTAAGGCTGCCGTCAACATGTTAACCAAGGGTCTGAGTGTGGAACTTAGAGGGGATCGGATCCTGGTCTTGGCACAGCACCCAGGATGGGTCCAGACTGATATGGGAGGATCAAACGCCGATGTGACTACAGAGCAATCAGTTTCCACCATGCTGAGAATCTTCTCTGCAGCTTCCGAAAAGGAAAATGGTCTTTTCCTTGACCTCAAATTTCCCATTCAAACCTGTCCGTACTAATGAATTCCGAAAAGGAACGTTTTCCTGCTGACAAGTTCCCAATTCAAATAAGGGTCAGTCCCCCCCCCCCCACCCCCACCCCCCCCCCCCTGGTGCCAGGTAAAAATGGCAGAGGTAAAAATGACAGAGGTAAAAATGGCAGAGGTAAAAATGGCAGAGGTAAAAATGGCAGGGGTAAAAATGGCAGAGGTAAAAATGGCAGAGGTAAAATGTTAGAAGTAATGAGAGCGATTTCGTCAGAGATAAACGTATGAAGAGGTTTTGAATAATAACCTAGCCAGAGCAAACTGTATTTATCGAATTATCATATCCAAACTGCAGATTTGAAGAATGTTTATTGAACTATGTTTTAAAAAGATTAGAGCACTCTCATTATTCTGAGTTTGATTCAAGTGCAGTGGCGTATTGTGTCTGTTCAGAGGAATGATAAACCAGCTAAGAGCCTAGTAGGCCTATGGGAAATTATTTTTGTTATTCATTATTATTATTATTATTATTATTACTGTTATCTATTATTATAAGGGGGTTCCAACAATGCTGCAAACCCCTTAAGCATTTAATCCTACGTTGTTTCGCCCAATGAAGTTATCACGCACACACAAGTTTATGTTTATTATTATAGTTTATTTATTCATTTGTCTTTCTTCCAACAATAGGCAATATAACAATAAAATAACAATAACATTGACACTTTCTTTCAAGAGTATATAGGAACAACAACTAATACTAAAATTTTTGCAAATACATAAGTATATGATTACATGTACATGTGAAATGATAAAGAAAGGGTAACAAATATTTTGAGAGAGGCAAACGAGGAGACCTTAGTGAAGCATAGCTTGTGAGACAAGGTCCCTCAGGAATAAAAGAAAGAAAAAAATACATTGTGTATATATATATATATGTATACGTAGTGGGAAAAAAATAACAAAAAATACACAATTCCAAACGTAAACAGGGAATAGACAAGGGAGGCTATGTGTAATGGGGTGAAGGGAGATTATTTACATAAAACAAGGGTAGGAATGAAGGGAGGGGGTGGAAAGGAAGGATAAAAAAAGGTTATGTGAGACGATAAAATACATACAAAAACACACACACTTAACAAAAACAAAAACAAAACAAAACAAAACAAAACAAAAAAACAAAACAAACAAAACATAACAAAACATAACAAAACAAAACAAAACATGACAAGAAGACAACTGGGTTTCAATAATATTATACATTGATACTTTCTTTCTTTTTTTTTAAGGGAAGTCTGACATAAAAGTACATGCATCTGTAATGTAACATACAGGACTTACTCTCAGTTATTGACATTAACATTGTTAACATTGTTTTAACAACATCACGAATCAACACAATAAGTATTTAAAAAATGAGACGTAAGCCTACGTTTGAAGGCTGATTTACTTGAAGTACTGTATGTTTAATGCTCGCATCAAGCGAATTCCAAAACTTGGGTCCAGTATGTACTAGCGTTTTAAGAGTAAATTGTGTCCTTGCACGGGTTAAGTGCAAACCTGAAGCCTGCCTTGTGTTATATCTATGAACATCACTATTTTTCTTAAAACGCTGTGCTAGTGCCAGTGCGAGTTCACCTGCATTAAGATCATACATTAGAGACCCTAACTGCATTAAATAGATATCTTCCACAGTTTCAGAATTTTATGTTGATGAAAGAGAGCATTAGTGTGACTACGAAAATGTACATTACAAATTATTCTTATAACTCTCTTCTGGATCAAAAATAGCTTTTCATTTTGCGATTTTGAAGAATTACCCCGCGCTACTATACCATAATTAAGATATGGAAGAACTAAAGTGGAATATAGGATAAACAATATTTCTTTGGGAATAACTCTTTTTAGTTTGCATATAACACCAGTATTTCGTGATAAGAGCTTACAAATGTTATTCACATGGATTTTCCAATTCAGTTTGTCATCAATATACAGACCAAGAAATTTTGTTGAGTTTACTCTATCTAACGCAACTCCACCAAACAAAACATTTCCTGGTAGTATCTTAACAGAATTACTAAAAAGCATATAATTGGTCTTCTGAAAATTCAATGACAGTTTGTTTGCATGAATCCAAGTTATAATATTACTTAGCTCAATATTAACTGTTTGTAAAAGGACCTGAGGATTCTTGTGTGATAAAAATATGTATGAGTCGTCTGCAAATAAAATAAATGAGAATACATCAGAGCAATATTGAAAATCATTAATATATATAAGAAATAATAGTGGTCCAAGTAGTGATCCTTGTGGAACTCCACATGTGACATTTTGTAACCCCGATTTTGCATCATTCAGTGAGACAAACTGCCTCCTGTTAGATAAGTAGCTTGTGAACCACTCCAAGGCTTTCCCTCTTACTCCGTAATGAGATAACTTCTGTAATAGAATAGTATGATCAACAGTGTCGAAAGCCTTGGAGTAATCCAGAAAAATACCCACTGTGTGCATGCGATTATCCAATGCCGTAGAAATTTTATCAATAAAATGTAAAATAGCATGACTTGTTGTGTGCTTTTCACGAAAACCAAATTGAAAATTGGAGAAGGTTTGGTTCACATTAAAAAATTTCACCGTCCTGACATATATAAGTTTTTCAAGGATTTTGGAAAAAGTGGATAAAAGAGAAATTGGACGATAATTACTCAATAACTGGGGATCACCTTTCTTAAAAATAGGTATCACCTTCGCTATTTTCATATTCACAGGGACAATACCATCATTCATTGATAGATTAAAAATATGAACAAGAGGTTGAACAACCCCTAATATAACATTCTTTATCAAATCATTTGAAATACCGTCATAACCTGGGCTCTTCTTCTTTTTAAGGGAATTCACAACATTAAAAAGTTCTTCTTCATTTGTTGGGATTAAAAATAAACTACTTAGGTTTGGTTCCCGTAAATAATCAGAAAACATCTTCTCGCAGTGAGGCACTGCCCTTGACAGATTGGGACCAATACTACAAAAAAAAAATATCATTGAATTTATCAACAATGACATTTTCATTTTCAATTAGTTCACCATTAATTCTAATGTCATGTATATCTGACTTTTTCTGAGTGGGTTTGAATATATTTCTAATAACTTTCCATGTGTCTCTGATATTATTAACAGTTGAGTGAAACTGATCAGAATAATACTTCTTCTTTGCTGTGCGCAGAGTAGAAGTCAAAGTGTTTCTATAATCAGCATACTTTCTATACGCAGATTGTGATCCTGATATTTCATTTTTATAATATAATTTATTTTTTCTATTAATTGACCTTAATAATGAGTTAGTGATCCATGGCATTTTAGGAATTTTCTTACGGTTTTTACCAGTACTTTGACACAATGGTATGCATTTATTGTACAGCAACAAAAACTTATCCCAAAAATTATCAAAAGCACTTTCAACATTCTCATCAGTTAAGACTTGACTCCAATCAGTTTCAATTAAGGCTTCTCTAAGTTGAGCAATATTATCCAGGCTGCTTTTCCGAATAAGCTTATTACGTTCTGGATTGATAAAATAATGCTTCTTGAGAGGCACTTTTGTACAGACAGGAAAGTGGTCTGACAAATCAGAAATAATTATACAAGCAGTAGGGAATGGTTGTAAGTTACTAAAAATATTATCAATAAGAGTAGAGGAAGTTTCAGTTATCCTACTGGGTTTAGTTATTATAGGGGCATAAGCGAGAAGGCCTCCATCAAGTTCAGAAAGTCATTACATTGATTATTCACATCACATTGTAATAAATCTACATTATAATCACCCATCAAAAATAGATCTTTATTACTAAATAAAGGATTCAGTAACATATCTTGCAATTCACTCATGACAAGACACACGCACACGCACGAACCCACTTTTGGTATAAACATATACTTCTATACGCAGAGATACTCTCACATACACACTCTTACACAAACGAATTCCGCTCACGTCCAAGCTAGTATATTGTCATCATTTTTCATTTTTTGAACTGTTTAGTGTAAAGAAGTGAAGGAGACATAGTCGAAGCAAACCGCTAATTTTTCACTTGTTCTATGTTATTTTCTCACATTCAGGTTTAGTAGGAGCCTATTTATCTCACAAGGCCTGATCGCGACATAATGTAGAAGTAAAAATACAAAACGCAAAAAAACAAACTACAGCAGATGTATCGGCAGACATAAGCAAGCTCTTGCAAAATGTTTTATTACATGGCGCAAAAATAAATATCTCGAAGTTTAATGAACACTTCGTGGTCACTTTACAAACTTATGCCTATTAAAACTGGAGACGAACTTTAGCAATAAACTGTTCAGTGAGAGAAAAAACCGATAGTTTGCCATGGGATTTCTTTCAATCATTGTTGAACGAATCCGCAGGCGAAAAAATGTAAATGTTTGATGCCTTTCAATCTTAGCTGTTGCCCCAAAGCATGGGCGTAAATCCTGGAACACACCAGAATCAGGTCAATAGCACCATTAGACCCAGAGATAATCGCAACTGTAGATTTCAAATGGCGACCATTTTGAAATCCAATATGGCGGACATAAAGAGAGAATTCCAAGTGGCCCAATATCTGAAAATGTTTGCAATATGTTAATGTACATTTCTGCCAAATTTGGTGCTTGTATCACAAAATGCACGATAGGTTTGCTAAGCTGCCCCACTAAGAGTATTTAGTGATACCCCTTTATATATAAAACATTTTCGTGTAATTAATGATTTGTTTAACCCCTAATTTTGGGGGAATGGGACATCAAGCGGGGAGAAATGAGACAACCTGGAGAGAAATTGGATAACCATCATGACCAAAGTAGGATTTACATGTGCCGCGGGGAGAAATGTAACACTGCCCTATTAAATTTCTCCCAGTGGTAACAGAAACAGTAAAAGATCCCTGCCAATTTTTCATACCTGCATGTCTGTTATCAAGCAATTTTATATCCATCAGAAGTTTGCACACGTATTAAAATACCTATTAACATAGTATAGGACCTACCAGATCTATAGTAAGTTTGATATTTTACTGACAAGATACCTGTAGAGCTGTATAGTGGTTAATATGTCTATTTTCAGGTGTACCGAGGCTCATCTTTTCACTGATATAATTGGATTGTTGACTGGCCAAACATTTTTCAAGTTACATGAGTGTCCCATATTTCTCCCCGTGTCCCATTTCTCCCCGGTCTCCCCCGTGCTTTATTTCAGAAGGCACGAAAAGCGCGTATTGCGAGAAAGGTGTCAGAAACATAAAGAAAAAAATCTGTCACTTTTACCTCGTCCTCTTGCATTTCAACGACAAAATTTTTATCAATGGCATTTTCATCTCTGGCATTTTGACCACTGACAACTTTACCTCTGACATTTTTACCACTGACATAATCATTTACCTCTGACATTTTTACCCCTGCCATTTTTACTTCTGACATTTTTACCTCTGCCATTTTTACCTCTGCCATTTTTACCTCTGCCATTTTTACCTCTGCCATTTTTACCTCTGCCATTTTTACCTCTGCCATTTTTACCCCTGCCATTTTTACCTCTGCCATTTTTACCTCTGTCATTTTTACCTCTGCCATTTTTACCTCTGTCGTTTTTACCTCTGCCATTTTTACCTCTGCCATTTTTACCTCTGCCATTTTTACCCCTGCCATTTTTACCCCTGCCATTTTTACCTCTGCCATTTTTACCCCTGCCATTTTTACCTCTGCCATTTTTACCCCTGCCATTTTTACCTCTGCCATTTTTACACCGAACCGTGCCCCTTCCCCTCCCAAGAATATTGAGTCTGAATCTTTGGAAAGTCAACTTGTTTCCTTGCGGTTTTTAAAGTACTTTTAACGCTTTTCCCGTTTTTTCCTCATGTTGCAAGTCAATGCTCCATGGAGTTTACGTCACAGCTGAATAGCCAGAAATGCAAACTTATTAATTTACAATTTCCTTGACAACCGATGAAATCCATGTTGTTTTTCAGAATATATATATATATATATTTTTTTTTTTCAGTCACGAAAAGGAGATGGAAAGATGAAGGGAAATGAATATAAAATTAGCTTTCACTGAAAAGCAAACTTAGAAAATGTCAACATCGATTTAGTCTTCCTTTGTCTGCTATAAAAACAAAATGGTGAATTTTATAGTGTATACCACTGCCCTCTCCGCCCTATAGTGTAGGACCTACGTGGTAATCGTTTGTGACTGCAAAACTTAGTTTGTTTGTTTGTTTGTTTGTTTGTTTGTTTGATTTATTTCCTTCAACATAATTTCATACATGAATCTAAATTGTATTCCGTAATATCTTAGAAAACATCAATATACACATATTACAAATGTAAACAATGTAGCCTACATGATTCGAAGGAGGAAAAATAAATGTCCACATTAATTCCATTACCAAAATATATTGCATTACCAAATTTGCAAACAATTAGGCCCTACATAAAATTATGCTGAATGACTTCCTCAAGGACTGCCACTATAATAAACTGTGCACAGTCTATATGTGCAAGACAATAATTAGCTGTGTGTAACCCGACGTTGTATACTCATAAAATTATATAAGATAGTAACTGTGGATATAAACTCGCGATAATGTCCGAATAAAACCGATTCGTACCGTGAGTGTGTGGAAAATGGATAAAATAATGTCAGTCTCAGTTCATCTCTTGATTCGTCGTTGTTCCTGGCTGGTTCTGCCTACTGTATAATTACGGATCCTTCAACGACAAAATTTGTTTGCTAGCTATAACCGCGGAAATTTGCGTGTAAATTACGCACGTGTAATAATACAGCGGTACTATCATACGTATAAGTATAGTCGGCGCATAGCTGTGTGCTGGAGCCTAGGACCTACCTATAAGACTAGATTTTGATCTAAGTAAGATGGTAATGGGGACATGGAAGTTCAATATGAAACGAATGAGAGAAGGAAATGACAGAATTGTATATGAGTGACGTTGCAAAGTGTTCATAGGAACATGAGTATAAAATCATAAATAAGAAGAATGTGTGATGAGCGGCGTTTCGTGTCATTATTTTCACGACACCGTATAGATTTCTACTTCAGTCTTGATGCCGGTATAGAATTAGAGTCATCATGAGTCGAAAACATTGAATGGTATGTAAAATTTGCGTTTTGTTCGAGGTGAGAATGCCCTTATCTCAACCTTGCATCTAACCCTTTGCACAAAAATATAAGATTACCATATAGGAAGGTTGTTAGTCTCTCTTTTGTATCTCCCTTGTAGTCATTCATTCCATTCATTTATTTTTTTTTATTTCATTCATTTATTTTTTTTTTCATTTCATTCATTTTTTTTTTCATTTCCAACATTTATAACGGAAGCAAAAATGAAAATGCGAGTGTGCAGATAATCAAAGAACATCATACCACGGAAATACTAAGTAGAAATGTTGAGGGCCTTCTAAACTGCAAGTACAAACAGTATAAAAACTCCATCACGAGCTACAACTTACACACCAAGGAACGAGGTATCACACACCCATAAGTAGGCCTATGGGGAAGGGGAGGGGCTGTTAAAGATTAAAAACATGGACAAAATGAAAGTTTGTGGAAACTCTCCCCAAAGTTGCAAATGTAACAGAGGAGTGTTTCTTTTTGTAGATTTCAAATTAAAAAAAAAAGAAGAATCCGAACCCATTCATCCATCAACGTTTGTGGTTGAGAGTCTTAATTGACCCTGACGAATAGAGTGAGATATCAACCCGTTCCATACTGAATTCTGAAATCTCCATAGACTTAATACACAAGCCACCAGGTTTTAATAGCTGAATTTGGTGAAGTATAAGGACTGTAAGGTCAAGACAATTTGGTATCGTTACGGAGATGGTCAGACACTTTTCTTCATGGATGATACATGTATTGTAATTCAAACCATGGAGCTATATCTCCATAGTCAAACCAAGTTATTGAAGTTAAAAAAAGAAAGAAAATGATGATGATGATGATGATGATAATGATGATAATAATAATAATAATGATAATGATAATAATAACAATAACAATGATAACACAAGTTAAAAAATGATTTCATACGTTTGAAATTATAAATCCCATCAGATCGTCGGAGGGGTACAATGTATATTTTTATAGAAATGCTCACTATTTATTAGAATTTTGAACCCACCCAAACACCCCCTTCCCCCTCCCCATCCCGTCCCCCGGATTCTCCCCCCCCCCCCCCCAAAAAAAAAAATAAATAAATAAAAAATAAAAAAATAATAATAATAAAATAAAATAAAAAAATAATAATAATAATGAAAAATAAAAATAAATAAAAAAATAAAAAAAATAAAAAAATAAATAAAAAAATTAAAAAAAATAAAAAACAAAAAATAAAAAATAATAATGATAACTTTGAAAAAATAAATAGATAAAATTTGAAAAATATATAAATGAACAAAAAATAAAAGAATAAAAACGCACACCCCCTTGCTTACACCACCAACGAAAGGGCTCTTGTAAAGTGTATTGCACTTTGTCATTTTCATCCGTACACAGGTGAACTTTTATGTACATGTACAGGTTTGTTGGCTCAGCCAATGAGAGTGTATAGTTTGGTGACGTATTAAATTGGTGCGAAGCTTGAAAGATTGGACCGCGACCGCGACCGGTGGACCGATAATACCGCCACCTTCTTGCTTGTGATTGAGGATTTTAGCGCAACTGCCAGTAAAAGAAGGAAAAGTAAGTACAATATGTTATTATTCCCTTCTTATTGCATTTAGGAAATTGGTATTAGAACGTAGCTTCGAGACACCTAGATTAGTTGTAATGGCCATTAGTTGCGTAGACGCTGGTAGAAAGCAAAATACAGTGGTCCCACCAATCTGAATTGGTGTTGCAAAAAAGACCGAACCATGATCACTGTACAACATTCTACTCTACTACTGTACTGTATAAATTTCCACTCCAGTCAGTCATGTCAGTGCGATGATCATTATAATACCACTACATACCAGAAAGATGATTTCGTCTCACCTCCCTGATAATACTAATCATATTTCATTCCTCCATGATCATGATGCTGATGATCCATTGTTAAACAATATTCAATTCCTGAATCCTGAATTTATTGAAAACCTGGCACCAATCAAGTAGAGTTCAATTTTCATCTTTTGTCTCTATTTTCAGACCTACCGGTACATGTATGTAACTCGGCCTAATTCTGTTAAACATCCTTTCTACACATACACACACACACACACACTCACATGTACACGTACTTGCATGTACATGTACACAAAATACACATTAGTTAATTTGAACTGTCGCTGTAAATCTTTCCAAATGCCATACATGGATGTGTCTTCAATACATATCGTCGCTGGGGCGACAAGACCTCGTATCTGAAATTTTGGTGAAAACTACTTTTTGGGATAAATGGTAAGAAAATCAGTTAAGTGATGTCCTGTCCAAATCCTGGCAGTCTTACCCCAAAAAATGAAGCCATCATGGCATGTCAAAGGAAAGGCTTTCCTATTTGATACAGTGCTTTGGCTGCCATGTTTTTTGGTCTCCTGAACATTTGACATTTTGTAGATACGAGGTCTTGTCGCCCCAGCGACGATATAATACAACAAGTTTGTACATGTACCTGCTGTGTGTACCTGTCAAGCCACGTCATTTTGCTGATATATCCTATTTCATTTTTCATAGTTATAATAAATGCTGATTGTTTTGTCATATTGCTTGCTTACCACGTATGTAAATAGTTTTTCAATGAGTGCTATTTCTGTATAGAAAGTGTTTGTTTATATTTGCTTTTTACCTGAAAAATTAGATGAAATGAATGAAACTGAATAGACCCTCTACTCTAGTAGTACATGTACAGTAATAGCAATACTTTACAAACTCTTGTGCAGACCACATCATAATGAAGTCCCTTCATTTTCATGCCATCGCCAACAAGTACTCTAAAATTCATAAATGTAAACTAAGCCAAGGCATACAAATTTGTAAGTGAACAGATTTGTTAATATTGCAGTTTGTACCCTGTTTAAGGAGCCTAATAAAAAGAGATATCTTGGACATCAGATTTCAGTGCATACGTTTCATATGTTGTACTTGTTCTACCCTGTACAGGTATCAAGTGGCATCCCTTGTCACATTGTGAGAGTAAAGGCTTCATTTTGGTTGCCTGCAAAGAAGAAGAGATGGAAACCTTTGGCGAATACGACCCAGCAACTCCGCTGGCTCAGAGTTACTGCTCGAGGATTTCTTCACGGGAGTATGAAGAACAGGGAAGCACGGAGACGTTTGCAGCCTTAGAGGTATTTTTCCACCAGTGAAACAAAGGGAACTGGCCCTGTTGCATTTAAAAGATGCAATCAAACATAAATCAGAAAATCAAGCATAACTCAGGTATCAGCCAATCAAACTTGAGTGTTCAAATGTTTGATTTTCTGACTTACAATGTGTGATCTCAATATCTAAGCTTGTGGTAGATAATGAGAGAAGGAATTTTATATATCTCTGTTTTTAGTTCAAAATTTTTATTTCACTGACCTCCATAATACTTCAATATCTTATCTTGTTTATTATGTTACTGTACTGAAGCATCATTATGTTCGAAGGAAAAAAATACCCAACATAACACAAAGTAAGTGTGGTTAGACCAAAATACGACCAACTTGTTACAAGTTTTGCATCGGGAAAAAAAAAAATTGCTTTAAAAAAAATGTTTACTGTCATGAGCCTTTCATTTCAAATGCTGAAAATACACATTGTATGTTCTTAATCTTCTCATGATTAATGTGTGCAGTAGCAGAGAAATAACTCAAAGTAACAGACTTTAACAGATATTAACTAGACCATTCTTTCACTTCCCAAAGAGAGTGGCTCATCAGTTTTGATGCTGTCACAAGTGACTTTATGCAAGACTTTCAGAAGCAGCGTGATGATTGTGTTTTGCCTTCTCTCACAGAATTTGCTTGGCTACATGGACAGCAATCCTGAGGTATTCAGGAAGATTCTGGCCAGGAAAAAGCAAGAGGATACGGAAAACGAGGGAATCTTCGCATACCTCAAGGTACAATTACCTGGATACAAAGTGATACAAAGCCGGAGCTTACAAATTATGCAGTTGTCGACAGTCGTGGGCTGTTGCATATCCCAGAGTGTATTAGTTGTAATGCTGAGTTCTCTAGACCATGTGAGAGAAAAGCAGCAGCTTATGGGATACATTTTATGACCATGTTCCTCCACCCCTGGCAATGCCAATATCACAGCATGTTAGGGGCATCACAGATTAAAGTTCTCCATCTTTCTATCATAAATGTTGATCTTACAACTTCATAGAATTGACAGCAACTGTGCCCTTAAAATGCAACTTGGTTTGTTCTGTATTTCTGACCTTTTCATTAAAGAAATGCTTTAATAGTAGAGTTTCATGTTTGTGAATGTAAAGTTTACCTTTCTGAGCACTCTGTGATGATAAGGTGTTTTGGTTTTCTGTGCTAAATTCAAGAATCTGTGTGGACCACATCTGTTGATGTCCGAGGTGTTGTATAGAACAAATAGTGTATAGTCTCTACTCATGCAATGAAACAAGATTTTGCACTCGTGAGAAATCTTGTACCATCGCACTCGTGACCATTCAATATTTGTATTTGTATCATTACACACAACACTTTTTCCCATGTCAGTGCAAGGTGTTGGAGAGATTCAAGGGCCCAAACTTTATGCTAAATGACATCACAGAGGAGGAAACGGAAGATAGAATCTGCCAGCTACAAAGTGAGATGTGTAAAGTCTTCAATTATGCTCAAGGTTGGTATTAGTCTCTTAGTCCTAAAACATAATTCTTGCTGTACTAGAAAGAGAAAGAAATTGAAAAAGAGAAGAAGAAGGGAAAAAAAATGCAACTATTCTCAAGATACTGTATATGGGTCTCCCAGCCTTGAAGCATGGTTACACACTCCACATGTACCTATTGGAAGAAGCAAGAGCACCAGTGTTGAAAAGAAAAATATGCTCAGATGATGTCAGAGCTGAAATAAAGTTCTAATGTGTCACTTGCAAAACCTTCTATCCTTCTTTATTGTGTGAGGAGAGACTTTTCAGGTGTACCTGCAAGAATAGTAAAGATAATGAAATTGTTAAAAGACACACATTTATAGATTTACTGGCACCAACCTTTTTTTCTTAAATTTAAAGAGGTAGTCGTGTTCGCCTACTGTAAAAGTGGAAATTTCGCGGTGTTGAAATTTTCGTGCATTTCGCGCATCCAAACATGAGCGCGAAAATAAAAGCTCACGAATATTATTGCTCGCCGTATGTTCCTGTGCATGACGTCTTGATTCCGCGGAATTAAAAATTAGAAACTCTTCTGACCCGGCCAAGCGCGAAAAATTAGTCGCGCAAAGATATCCACTTTTACAGTATGTTATAAAGTTGTTTGATCTTTTTTTCCCCCTTTTTTTCATTTACATTGAGCATGATTACTTAGATGTTTGTGAGCATGATATTTGTCTGACTGTACAACTCCAAACATTCAAGAATGGAATCTATGTTATGAATTACATCAGGTCAACAAGAAAAAGAAAAATAATGGAACATACATGTATATTACTGTTGAAGAAAAATGGGATTTTCTCAATTTTTTCTGTGTTTTTGGTAAACATAAAGTACAAAAAAAAAAAAGCACAAAAGCTGTGTGTATGCCTATGGTAGCACAGCTTAGAATTTTCAGAGGTTGAGAGAAGACTAAAGCCAAGGCTGGTAGGATTCATAACCCATTTGGGGTAGAAAATCTGGAAATCTTCTTGAGATGCTGTCAACTGTAACTTCAGAGATTGAGGTGCTAAAGTATCTATTTCCTGCTTCAAGAAGAATTGGATAGTATCAGTGATTTGTGTTTGACCACAAACAAAACAAAAGAAAACAAAACACAAAAATCTTAGTGCATCAAAGTTCTGTGAATACAGGTGAAGTCTTAATGTGGTTTTGCTTCTTGAAACAGATACAAAATCTAGTCCAGTTGCAAAGCGCTTCTCAAAGCGTCTGGCTGCAAAGCGCTCCACCAGGGGCAACCACCAGCGAGTGGCTCCGAAGAGGACCAAGGGCCCTGCACCCCCACCACCTCCTCCGTACCCTCCCCCCGGATCAAACAGGAAAGACTCTACCAAAGAAGACTCCACTGAAATGGGGGAGTCTGTACTTAGTATCACACCATCGCCACGGAAACCCCTCCGGAATGGCTCAGGATCTGGCAGCAGAAAAGATGGGAGCAAGAAAGGCTCCAGGGAGGCGAGGGAAATACCTGCTCACCCCTCAGTTGCCCCTCCCCCTCCCCCTCCTCCACCTCCTCCTCCCCCAATGTCCCAGATGCCTACACCCACCCCTGGGAGCAGCACCAAGAGACCACTACAAGAGAGGACAAACACAGTAAGCATTCAAAACCCCGTTCACATTTTAGAAGTAAAGCTACCGTAAAGTTTTGTAGCCCATTTACACAAGTGTGCCGTACACACTGAACTTTATTTTATGAAAGTACGGTGCAAAGAAAAACACCATTTGTTCGTTTAGATAATAATGCACTTGTTTGTTAATTAAGTGTCCAAAGTGTCCATATGCAGGGCTCGACACTAACGGTGGCCCGGTGGACCGGGGCCACCAAAAATGAAAGTCGGGCCACCAAATTTCAGAAAAGGGCAAATTTGGTGGCCCGAGGCCACCAGAATTTTTTGAAAAGTGTGTCAATAAATTCGTAACTCTTTGCGCCGGAAATGCATAAATGCATGCAGTGAGTGTGCGACTTATTAAAAAAAAAATGGACTTTTATCAATGTTTTTCTTCTTTTTTTTCGGGCCACCAAAAATTTGAAATTGATGATTTTGGTGGCCCCATCGGGCCACTGAAAAATAAAGTTAGTGTCGAGCCCTGCCATATGGCATCAAAAAGAGCAAAAACTTCCAAAAACAATACATCTTTAGAGATTCACAGACGAATCTTAAATTGTGTCCACCCAAAAGATGTGTTCATTGTCTATTACCCCCTCCCTCCCCCCCCCCTCCCGCCCCCCGAAAAAAAAGAAATTACTGTATATATGTACAGTAGATATTATGGAAATAATCAATATATAGCCATGCTAATTCACAGGCTTTGCAAAACTTGTGTTTTTGAGCCAGAAAGTGCAATTTAGAGCATGGCCAAGCTTGGAACCGCCAGACATCTTCTCTGGTCATGTGACTGTAGTGCTCTATGAAGAGCTTATCTGACAATTTGCTGGTATGTTTGGTTTGTAGAATCTTTGTTTGATTATTGTTTGTATTTTTTATTCATTTGTTTATTTATTAGTTTATACCTTTTTTTTCTCCTGCCCAATGCAGATGACCACCCCAACTGGCCTGCCGCAGAGTCCTGCTAAGAAGAGCATCCTGAAATCTGACCCACGCTTGACCCAACTCAAGAAAGTTGGGTAAGTTAATACTCCAGTTATCTGCACCTGCTGTCAAGTCTTGCAAGCAGACAGTATATCTGCTGTTTGGTCCAAGAAACCTACAAAAATTGCCAAGAAAATTCCCTCTGTTGTTGATCAAATGAGAAGTTCCAATACTCAACTAATTTCTGGGCACTTCTGAACTTTTGGCGGAAAATTCTGAAATTCAATGCTTCTTACACAATCTTCAGTTACCACAAATTAAAGAGATGAAGATTGAATGTTTCTTTCCAGATTGAAGCACTTTTTCTGGTCATTTGGATATTGTTTTTTGTGATAAGTTGCCATGATAATAGAGCTTCCACATCAAAACTCACTTGCCGGCATACCCAGGGGCAACCAATAGCGTTCTGAGAATTTTCATTGAATCGCATTACACTCATTGAGGCGAAGCCTTTTTGCCTTTGTTGTCCTGCAGTATTCATGATTTGAATCCATTCCTTTCATTGCAATCTATATGTATGATGGTAAGTTTGCACAGACTTGCAACAAACATCAAAACTTATTAAATGACTTTGTGATCCAAGAAAAGAAATTGATGTTGCTTTTTTTGTGTCTTTCCATCATTATTTCAAAACATTGGCTCATTTATTCTTGTATTTGTTTCATAATTCATCTCTTTTTATTATTCATCCGACTGTTACATTATGATTGCACATTTGTGTGTAATTATACATGTGTGCTTGTTTTCATGTGTGTATTAATGTATGTATGCATGTTGCATGGATGTACATATGTGCCCATTTGTGCCCATTTAGGACACAGAGTAGTGAGAAGCATTCCAAATACCCTATATTATATATTCATCATGTAATTATGTAATTTAAATTTGTTTTCTTTATCTGTTTCTTGCCTCCTTTCAGCTCCACCACGTCGTTGGATTCCATCTCTAGCATCCACGATGAACTGCTGGCCTTCGACAAGGGCAAGCTCAAGACAGTCAAATCGGGGTGAGCCTTTCTCCATCAAGGGTGTTTTGCTCATGGCCTTTCATCACTGCCCCTGCATGAAGCATTGTTACCTCCGCCAAGGGAGGAGGTTATGTTTTACTACTGTTTATTTGTTTGTCCGTGTGCAAAATAACTAAAAAAGTAGGGAATGGATTTGGATGAAACTTGCAGTAAAGGTCGAGAATGACACAAGCAACAGATGATTAAGTTTTGCTAGTGATCCAGGAATATTTGTGGATTTTATGAAGGATTTTTGATATTTTGGCAGGTAGGGTCAATGAACTTTGGACTTCAAGCTGTGCATTTATGAGTTTTGCATATGCGCACTAAAGTGCGTGCTCTAGTTTCTGCTAGGGCAGGCGATGAGTCGCACAGCTGAAGGTTGATGACATAACAAAAGGCTTCTATATTGGGATATTGGGCGATTTTCAGTGTGCATACGTATGGGTGGAAATCACTGATCTCTAGGGAAGAACAAGATCATTGGTGAAAATAGCTGCTGGGCGGAGGTCTGCGCTCTAAGAGTGCTTCTCTAGTTTAATGATGTGCCTGTGACAAAAGAACGGAAAGAGTTCTTTTTGTTCCAACTTATTAAAATTTGCAAAATTAGAAAGTCGGCCAAATATATGGCGTAAACATACAGTACGGTACTAGTATTCAAATTTGTAGCAGGTGTCTGCTCCTTAGCAATATTCTTACATGCAGTGCTAGTGCATCGTGATCCCCTTCACCCTTTCACCTAATGAGGCTGGGCTTTTTTGGCTATACTGAATCGGGGGAGGGGGGTGCAGATTCTGATGTGTTGTTTACTGTTATAATTATTACACCTCTAAAAGGGCAATGTCTGTATACTATTACACACTCTCTTTAGATGACTTTTGAGGCCTTTTCACAAGTCTGCCTAATAGTCTGCCCCACCCCCTTCCGCGCACGGAATGAAAAACTGATGCATGGTTGTTTCAGCCAATATGCATCTCGTACTGAGTGCATGAACGCTTGCTTAGTGCGCGAACCTTTGTTACAAGTGCGCGATAAACATGTTGCCCGGGGGTGGGGGAGGGGGGGGGGGGGGGGGGGGGGGTCGGCTAAGACACCGCAAAATGAGCTCATGGCTGCACCCAGTGCCACAAATTGTCTGTTGCCCTCAACGAACCCGAATCGCTCTATATGTAGGCAGTGAATGATTCATACTCTATTTTAATTCCTTTTCTGTTTTGTTTGTTCAGGTCACCTGGCCGTACACCAAAGAAGAGGGCTCCCTCCAAGCCACCAAGAAGTGGGGTGCCATTGACCCTGAACGTGGACTCCTTCAACCAGAAGATTCTTGAAAAGTTCAAAAATGTGCACAGTCCCAGCGGGCCTTATGGCAGCCCCAACAGCAGCTGCAACAGTCCCGGCGGGTTCGACAGCTCGTCAGGCTTTACGCCATGAGCCATGGTCTACACCGGGGAATCTTCCCACTTACGTATGGTTATATCAGTAAAGAGTCAATCATTTCACAACGACTCTGCGTGGGGTGTGCAAATGAAGGCTTTCCTTCATTGGTATAGTAGATACAATCAAATGTTAATTAGTGCGAACAAGCACATAGTTGACTAACGTGCAGTGTCATTAACTGTGGGAGGACTTCCTTGTTTTCAAATTTTTCCGTAAAGGTTTTTTCATACTTCAAGAATATATTCAGGGAATCTCTATATTGGTGATGCTCTGGTGATGTAGAAAGCATGTTCTGAAATTGTCTTTTGATTTCATAAAAATGCTTATTTCCATCCTTACCCAAGTCTAGGTGAATAATTTTGGGCGTATTTGGGGACTTTACATACTTTTTGTGCCAGAGCCAAATCCAAAAATCTCACTGTTTAAGCGCTGCATATTTTGGGCCAAGTTTTTGGCACAACATATTTTACTTCTGCTGACTCTTTATGTGTCTACTATTTTTCACTGCCAATTCTTTCCATGTGTTTGTAATCACCTTGTGTTCCCACCCATGCCTCTTTATTTCTAGTTCTTCAGCCGCCACTGAAGTTGCATACATTGATTTGGGCAGTACAGTTGTCAGAAAAGGCTGGTTTTGTGGGGTTTCTTTTTTTGTGTGTTTTACCTAGCTCTTGCACTTACTCAGACTAGTGTAAGATTATGCACTTAAACTTGTGTTTGTTTGCTTTTACATTCTAATATTTCAAATCTTTGCAATTTTTTGATAAATGTATATATTTCAAAAAGATGTTTACTTCAACTTTTGGGATGTGTTTTGAGTAGTTGTACTATGAATTGATTGATATTTTATGTGTCTTGGTTGATAGATTGATTTCCTTTGCCATAACATGGCAGAAACTTTGAATGAGCAAACAGAATTGGAAAAATATTAACAGCCACTGATGCTGTCAATGCCTTGATGTATCATGATATTTAATATTCACACAGAAGAAACAGAATTGTGCCGTATATACTTCACAAGTTCAGTGTAACATGTATTTGACAATATGTCTTCCTCAGTAATCTTGAATATTTTAATAATACATCTATATCTTTTTTGGGCATATGTCTCATTAGAATTGACTTTAGGGTCATTTACGCAGTGTATTTACTCAAAGCTTGAAGAATTTTGATATAAGGAATTGAAAATGGAATTTCTACTTCACCACAAGATATGTTCTGCACATGATTATATCCCCCATTGTAACAAGTAAGTGTATTCTGCAGGCAAATTAAGTCAACAGGAATTAGTGCAACAGTAATCACCACACTCTTCCCTTGATTATGATGCTATTTTCTTAATGAGAAATTGTGTATAGAAATTTTGTAGATTATGTAACTCCAGCTATCATTGTATAAAAATTGGAGGAATTCTTATCAAATGTTTTCGTGTGTATCATGTTGAACTTACAAATAATCTGAGAAATTTGTGCATTTTGTGAAAATTTTAAGCACTTTTATAATGTTTCAAAACTGTCAAGCAACATTGCAGTTTTGCTTTTATATTGCATTCATCTTGAAGAGGATATCATGGGGCTTATGACATCATGCAATGATTTAATGAAGAAGTAATTCTGTGGTCAACTTCAGTCATCACCTTTCCATACTAGATACTTTTCAATTTCATCTCCTGGACTTCGACGTCGAGGTAATGACGTCATATTAAGGAGCTGTGCATGCTCCAGGTACTCCAACACATCCTACACCAGAATCGCGAATGCGTCTTCCAAGGATTTCACGTCCCCTTAGATTCAGGACGTGAGTGACTTCATTGCTTGGCACACCAATTGCCAGCCCACTGGAGGGGATGGGGCCATGACTTCATAGCAGTACGTCGTGAACGGTGTGCACTGAAAATTGAAATGGGTGATACAGTAACACCAGGGACATAACGAGTGGACGGCAGCAATTTGGAGCCGTTCATATATGAAAAAGGTGTACATGTCCACACAATCGAAAAGTCCCTACTATCCCTCTGAATGCAATTTCTTATGAACATTTAACATTACAGGGGAATCTGGTCCAAACAAGCTGGTGTGAACCACTGAAATATCATTGTTATATCAAGTATATCATTATATCAGGGATAAAGACAAAATAATAAATATGGAATGATGGCTGCAAAATTACTTTGTTATCCAGCTTTCCCAACACATTGTATTATCAACCTTGTTATAACAAGGTTCAACTGTGTCTGCTTTAGCAAGTTAAGTATTTTAGGTCTGCAATTTACTTTCTTTTTTATTCAAAGAGCATGTTTACCTATAACAAGCCCATCAAATCTAGTGATATATTGAAGTAGTACATGTACGTGTATTTAGATTTAAAAAAAAAAAAAAAACATGATTTGATATGAATTTTGGATAGCATTTCTGGACTTGGAATGTATAATGGTGATGAAACTGACATATAAAGATAGGAACATAGGACTATCTGTACATATGAGCATGACAGGAATTGAATATTGGGTGTATATATCTAAATGTTTATTGTGTATTCATTGATGCATTGCAGATTAATATGTTTCAAAACTATGACCTGATATTATTGTTGCTTCTTGTAGCTAGCTACAAACAAAGCAAAACAGTGTTTTTATATGTGCATCATGTACAGTACATGCGATACCCCAACACATTTGTTTGATGATTCAAACTTAGAGAATCTTGGTCTTAAGCCAAGAATGTTTTAAGCAAAATGGACAGCCAAACTTGCTATCAACATTCAATATACTGAGAATCTTGTTCAAGTGCTCATGGGGGGGGGGGGGGGGGGGGTTATCTCACTGAGTGGGTAACAGTTTTTCTTGTTGCCAAGAAATTTAGAACATGTTTGCAATTTCTTTACGACAAGAAAAAAAAATTGTTTGCGACAATGAAGACTGATTTTTTTTACATCTGTTTAAGAAGTTGATCTCAACAGTGTACAAGTCCTGAAGAAACATAAAAGTTGTTATGTGTGAAAACATTTGTCACTCAGTATTAAAGATACCTGCCAAAGAGCAGGGTAAAATCCCAGTGACATGACTAAACACACATACAGAAAAAAAACCCCTGCTGATTAATGTATCTACAGCAATCTTCAGGATTGAAGGAAGCAGATTGCTCTGAAGATGAAGTTGTTTATCAACCCAGATGTTTTGAGATAATAAATGAATGATGATTGAAGCTTCTCTTATGTTTTTGTGTGCTGTATAATGATTTTATTATGGATGTGCCATTTCTGACTTCTTCATGATGATTGTATTAGATAATAACATCACTATGTCTCTGTGAATAAATCCTACTTGATCAAAACAAGAAGTGCTGCCAATGCTAACACTGTAATACATGTATATATACTTGTATATATATATATATATATATATATATATATATATATATATATATATATATATATATATTATATTATATATATATGAAGGGTTTGTTTGCAAAAACCGATAAGTCCATTTTTGAAGATTTTGAAGTACGATCTCTGTCATAAAGCACAAAATTATATCTTTTAAATGATATATTGGTCACTAAATATAAGGGTATATTTTTGAAGTTATGGTCAGAAGAAGCAAAAATATTCTTATTATTCTCTTTATTTTTCTTGACCTTTAATTGCAAATATCTCCATTTGGCAAAAACGGACTTATCGGTCTTTGCAAACAAACTCTTCATATATATATATATATATATATATATATATATATATATATATTCATACATATGGTGAAATAAATTGCACTTGGTTAATCACGCATTTGTCGTCCATAGATGTATAAACTGCATTCAAGACCATGTAATATTATTAATGCAGTGTAATACTGTACATACGTATTGGGGTACAACCAAAATATAATACATTGTATAACTAGGAAAGCACTCACAGAGAGTGCAGACCCCTGCCAAGCAGCTGAGCAGCTCAACATCCTACCCATACCAGGGGCAGATCCAGGAATTTCGTAAAGAGGGGGCGCGTTTACAAAATTAAAGGGGGGCGCACGCACCCCTCCCCCCATTTTTTTCTTTTTATTTCTTTTGTTTCAACAAAAAATAAAGGGGGGGGGGGCGTGTGCCGGTTGCGGTCCTCCCTGGATCCGCCCCTGCATACACAATAATGATGACAATCTTACTTATTTCCCAATGTTTCTATTACAAGCCTTTTTGTTGTGTCCAGGAACAATAAACCGCATTAATTGCCAATTGTGCCTCAAGCGCATGCTCAGTGCACATACAATGTAATATATCATGCACATCTCAAATATGCACAACTTTATGTCCCTCATTTGTTGGCCAATTATAATCCATTAAAAGAAAAAGAAAATTGCCCTGGATCCTGAGGGTTTTAATCCGCATCACTACCAAACTTCAATCATCTGTTCCTTGTGTCATTATCAACTTCTGTAAGATTTATCCAAATCTATATACAGTGTATGCTACTACTATTCAAGTTATTTTGCAAATAGACTACAAAATGAAACTAGCACTGACAAGAATTTGACCTCCATGGTAATTATGAACACACACATACGCAGTAGAAAGAAGGGAGAGAGAGGGAGAGAATCATATAATTACAGAAGGGTATAGATGGCTATGATGAAGATAATAAGATACACTCAGCAAAAACTTAGAAAGTAAACACTTTTTCAAGTTCATATTTTCCATAGATTTTGTTGATAATCAATGTATTATATACCATATTAAAGGTGATTTAATTGGCTATCAAGCCAGTAAGTTAATACAAAGGGAAAATTTACACATAGGTAAACACATTCATTTTTGTCCTTCAAGGCAGAAAATTAAGAATTGCAAATTTTGACACGTCTTTTATTTGGCAATATACCCTTCAAGATAACAATGACAAAAAAAAAACCAACACAGTTAAAACACAATGAGAGATATGAATGAAATAGCAATAACAAGTCTTTTAATCTCTTTATAACCTCAAACAAAAATAAAGTGAGAAACTAAAAGGGAAAATTTGAATTTTCTGTCTGCTTAAAAAATTTCAAATGGCATAGGGAGTTTATTTCTATCTTTTAATTAGTGATTTAAGGATTCATGAGATGAATTTAAGAACCAAATATTATTTACAATTTTTCTAATTTGAAAACAAATTGAAATTTCTACCAATTTTAAAATATTGCTTCTCTTGTTTCATTTGAATTTGGATTTGATTGAAGATTCTTCTTTTTTTCCCCCTATTTTTTGGCCTTCATTGATATCTTAGGCTTCAAAGATATTATAGAAATCAAAGGTTTATTTTTGCAACTTAATGCATGTATCTAATATTATGTTAAATTTGTCTTATGTTATTATTGTTATATGGAAGAGCACTTACACATAAATGACAACTTGTTCATTACTGCAATTTTTACTTCTGTGCTTTGGAGGAGAAAAACAAATGTGTTCACTCATGCGTAACGTTTCCCCTTTTTATTGACCTACCAGATTGATAGCCAATTAAATTACCTTCAATATAGTATATAATACATTAACTTTTAGCCAAATAATATATGAGAAATATAAACTTGAAAAAGTGTCAATTTACTTACTTTTTTATTTTTGCTGAGTGTACATGCTATAAATAATTTCTCTGTTGAGTTCTTTCCTGTAATTCATGCCTGTTGCCACCCATCAAGCAAAATGCTTAAGACTTGCTTTACTGGATGTCTTTTTCTACCACAAAGAAAAATAACCTTGAAATACTGCCGTATGAAAATCACAGTAACTTGACACATATCGTACATTAGGATACCTTGAGAGGGGTGGCACATGATCGTGACACTAGGTGGCGCTATTGTTATTTTCGTGCGTCGGAAAAGACTCTTTGAAGGAGCTTGCACGCTGGTGCCAAAAATCTCTTCAAATGTTGCGAAATTTTGTGACAGTCATTCATTATGGAAGACGTGACTAGTAAACCTTGGGAGGAGAAAAAAGCTGGCGACGATGAGTCTCAAGTTCAAGTTGTGAGTCAGAAAGGTGAGCTCAGTGAAACTGTTTGTATTTTCCCGCAAAATTGTTAAAATGGCCATCCGGCATTACATAGCTTATAGTGTATGGGCGGCCGTACTAACGTTAGATTCTAGGGCCAATGTGTTATGATCCCAGCACTGACTCACAGTGTTTGAGTTCAGTGGTTCCCAGTAAGTTGGTGGTGTACATTTGTCAGTACTGACTACTGTGCAAGGCGTCTGGGCCTCTCGGTCGAGCTAGCTGTTGACTAACACGAGACGTAGCTGGCAGACGAGTGTTAGTTATAGTGTAATGGTAGTGTGTTTCTCTCAGTCATCAGGAACTGGATGGAGTGGAGTTGATGTGTTTGCAAGCTGTGGAACAAGGTGTCAACTTTCCCATTGACATTGTCAGGCATTGATCCCAGGACCCAGGTACACCTGCACATGTAGTGACAAAAAATTAGATCTAGCGTTAGAACCGTATCTATAGTCAATAGGGCCTACATGTAGTTCAAGGGTCCTCTAACATGTTACAGACTGACCAATGGCAATGCTGACAGGAGGACCAGTCCTTTCGTTGGTCTGTATCAGGTGGATGCAAGGTGTTATGAACTGACTCGTACAGTTGTACGGTACCGTCTGAGCTGAGTTAGTGATTACAATTGTACATGTATGTGTGGATGTGGTGTGATGTGATAGCCAGCCAGATGTAGATACGTTTACTGTACTCTGTAGGTTGTACATTTTTGGAGACAATTAAGCGTTTAAACATACCCCTCTGGCGTTCCCTAGGCTCTAAACGGAACCCTGTCACTTTATTTAGATGGAGAGTCTAGTCGATAGTCTATAACGTTACAGTTCAGTAGCTTATCAACATTGGACATGTACCGGTACTTAAACTTAGTGTGGTAGAGTCTACCATAATTTATAAAATTTATGTCAATGTCCCCCCTTCAAATATATCGAGTCGCAATTTCTCACCATTTTCAGTGTCACTGGTCACTTTTTGGTCCTAGTCATAAACATGTTCATCTACGATCCACAGATTTGTACGTTTTTATCACGTTATTCTTCATTAATTGTGAGAATGTTGGTAGCTGTATACAGTAATCCTCATCTCGCTTTGAGTCTTTCGAAATATTTTACTCATACTTTATGCCCCCCCCCCCATTTGTTTTTCTGTGCTGTAAAAGTGTAACCGCACACATTTCCAAATATGAATTCAGCTTGATGGCGCACTTTGCTTTTATCTCCTCTTAACCTTAATAATAATACATTGTAACTGTCCTTGTCTCTCCCATGTCTTGCTAGAAATTTAATTTATGACTGGTTTTATTCTTGAATTTGAAAAAAAAAAGGCTATGAAATTAAAAATGCTTGAAAGCACAGGTCTAGTTCTACAAATGCGAAGTGCACATCGATCAGCTATGATATGATGTACAAATGTACATTGATGTACACTGTATGGTACTGTAAAAGTGGAGATTTTTGCAGTGTTGACATTTTTGCTCATTTTAGTGCAACCAGAAACTGGCACAGAAATAAAATCATTTATATGATATGAATGTTTTTGCTTGCCATATGTATGTTTCAGTATTAAAGGTAGTAGATCCTTTGATTCCCTGGAATTTCAAAAAACATGCCAAGCTCTTCTCACTTGCGAAAAATTATAGTTGCATGAAAATATCAACTTTTACAGTGTGCAGTGAGATAGAAAATTTGTGTTGTTTGAACATTTATAGGCCTATGATGTAAAGATTATATAGTGTGATGTAAAAGAGAAAGAGAGGTTGTAGTTCACTCAAATGTAAATTGCAGTGACACAATGCGTGGTGAAGTCCTTGAAGAAACAACTGTTAATGTGTGTTGGTTTGTAATCAAAGAAGTATTTGTACCTGGAAGGGGGGGGGGGAGGTGGAGGATAGAAGCAACATAAGGGAAGTGTATGGAAAGCAAATAAATAGCGAGAGTGGATGAGGTGGTGGCTGGAGGTTGAGGTTGTGCTGATGGAGATGGGAAAATTGGAGACAGGGACAATTGTGAGGAAGAATAGAGTGGGAATTGGCTAAAGGGTTTAGACGTCGATGGAAGGAGAAGGATGAACCAGGCAGAAAGGAGGGAGCAAAGGGAGAAAGAAGAAAGTTGGAAGACCCAATGTATTTAATTTATAGTATTTCAAATATAATATAGTCTGAAAATCATCTGCATGTCTCCTTTACACTACTGCTAATACAGTATGTATATTGACATTTTAATACTACTTGCAAGTAGAAAATGCATCTCAAGAATGAAGGTTTGCAACAAGGTTGAGAAGGAAAATTCTGAAATACATTGTGTCCTCGAGCAGTGACTGTTTCAGATACAGAGTACAGTGTATAACCCTTATAATATGAAATTATTGTATCCATTTGTTTCAAACCTGATACTCTGTTCTGTTTTATATCATACAAAACATGTTCTTTGTGTGACTGCAGGTTAGTTAATTGATTTCTGTTCCTCTCTCTATAGATATTCATGACTTTTGGGACCATGTTTCGGGAGAAGAGCGCATCTCTGACGTGTGCACTACATTCTTGTCTGAGACAAGACAGGTTACAGACAAGCTGTATGCAAACAGTGCATCTCTCTCAGGTAAAAACAAGTAATTTTTCTGTGCAAAATGGAGTTCATGAGGAATTAAAATTCTGAATATAGGAAAGATAGAGTTGCAAGAGAAAAAGAGGAAACCCCATGGTAATAAACTCGCCTACAACAATATACTTCAGTGATTCTAACAAGGTGAACTTGGCAATGTTGACTTTCCATGACTGCAGTATAATTTAGCTACTCCTTTTTTTAATTCATTCGCAAAAAGCACCTGTTATAGCAGGGTATTGTCAGCAGTCCTACAGTGGCCTCATTTAAAACACTTCCTTGTGTTTAACAGGTACATTGCATAGAAGACTGTCTTTGTGCAGATAAATCAGCATACAATTTGTATTTCCAGAACAGAGGGGCACAGTTGTGTTTCTTTCATAAGTTTTGAAGCTACTACTATAAAAAATGAATATTTTGTTGCCAGATCTCTAAGACTGATGAATTCAGTTATAAATGAATTTGCTTTGTTTATCTATATCTCTGTTTGATGCAGAAGAGAAGCGTAATAAATCTATACCATAGCCTCAAAGTATCTGAAGTATGACATGTCTTTGGAGAATGTTGATAATGTCCACAATTTTTACCTCCACCAAGGGAGGAGGTTATGTTTTTTGTTACCGTTGGTTTGTGTGTTTGTTCGTTCGTTAGTTAATAGTTTGTCCGTGTGCAAAATAACTCAAAAAGTAGTTAACGGATTGGGATGAAACTTGCAGGAAAGGTTGAGAATGACACAAGTAACAATGATTAACTTTTGGTAGTGATCTGAGAATTTTGGGGGGATTTATGAAGGATTTTTGATATTTTGGCAGGTACATTGTAGGGTCAATGAACTTGGGAGTTAACGCTACGCATATTTAAGGTTTGCATGCACGCACTAAAGTGCGTGCTCTAGTTTCTGCTAGGGCAAGGCGCGCCGTGCAGCTGAGGGTTTATGATGGTTATGGTTAAGGCTTCTATATTGGGAAATCGGGCGACTTTCAGCACACAATGCAATAAGTACATGTGGGTGGAAGTCACTGATATCTCTATGGAAGAACAAGATCAGTGGTGGAAATGAGCTGCATGCTTGGCGGAGGTCTGCGCTCTCAGAGTGCTTTTCTAATTCATATTATTATATCAGTTTAACTAGCTTTGCATATGTATTTTTTTTTTCATACAAAAAAAATGTCTAGGAGATTTTCATTGTTTTTAAGATGCTTTTGTGTTCTAATTAAACATAAACAGGGTTTTTTTTTGTGGAGTGCAAGAAACTAAAGGCAGCTTCTTTAGATCATGGTCACACATGTATACATTATGCCATTACTTGCACTAATTAAAATTTTTCTTGAGCTTGTCTTCCTGTAGAATGCCGTAGCTGCTCCATGCATCAGATTTGCTATTCAATAATTCAACATTGTATTGACATGGCATGTCATACCAAAAATGCTTACTTTTTACAGAGAAGTTTGCTGTGGCTAACTTCCTTCTCCAAGTCGGAGCGCTGCAGTTTCGCATCCAGAAGAATCCGGACAATGCTGATGAACTACAAACCATTAGTGAGTTTTGATATCTAATTATGAAAAAATCAACCTGGATTTTCATTTATCTTCAGTATAAAAGAAATTAAGAAAAAAAAAATCTTGATTTTGATAAAGCATTGATAGGTAGACATATTCTGCAGTTAGTCTCAGTGGTATTATCATTTAAGGCAAATTAACCATATTCTTGCGTAATATTTGCTGTTATGAAGTGTCTGGTGAGACCACTGTTGCAACTCTGTAATTGATGCTGGTATTGTTTTTGACAGAATCAGAGAAAAACTCAAAATTTTGTTAAGGAGGAAATTTTTATGCATATTGTACCACCAGAAATTGGCACAAAAGCAAAAGCATGCAAATATTTTTGCCCTTAATTTAATACATTACTGTGTATGCTGTTTTGATTCAGCAGAATTCAGAATCTGCAATATTCATCTCACTTGGCAGAGTGCATTATTTGACATGGAAATGATCACCTCTTCCTACTGAAGCTGTAGCCAGTGCTTAATGTTAGGTAATGTGTGGTAAATTACAATATTCAGTAGTTATCACAATGAGAGTCGAGACAATGTTTTCCTGGAAGAATACTGAAAAGTTAGGCAATCTATTGAACTTTGACAATTGTTTTGAATCCTTGCTTAGTATAAGAGGATATATATTTTGGACAAGGGAAATGAAATGAAAAAAAAATGAAATGGAGAGAGAATATGCTCTGAGGTACTCAGTATGGGCATGACTTGATAGAGTTACATCCAAATCGATTTATTTAAGTGGTGGTTCACCTCATGATATGGATTTCAGTGCAGGTAATTGTCCATTATTTACTTCCAAATTTCCACAACCATACAGTTATTTTACAGAAGCCAGAGCACACACAAGCAAAAGAAGATGGAGTGGGTGTTAAGGAAGAGGAAAAGGAAACTGAAGATGGGTTTGTGCCATATCGTGCCAGAGAAAGTGAAGAGAGTGAGGTTGGTGCCCCCATGGTTGAATCTCTTCCCATGATTGACTCTCCCGCAATGAATGACTCTCCCGCAATGATTGACTCTCACCCAGTGATTGACTCTCCACTAGTGATTGACTCTCCCTCGCATGCTAATCTGCAGCCGGTGGAAGAAACTGCACAGTATGTGTGCCACTTGTGCAAAGCAGCTTTCACCACTCCCTGGGATCTGGATTTACACATCATGGATAGATGTGGACAGCCCAATAAGAGGGGAAGGCCACGGAAGGATCATAAGGAGGACTCTGGCATGGATGAGCCATCAACTGATGTTCCTTGTTCCCCGCGGAGAAGCAGTCGGCAGCAAGTGCAACAGAAGATTGGGGGAAGAAGAAAGCGTGGAAGACCACGCAAGTTTTCACCCGTCGCTCCTGCTGAGGTTCCTAAGGTTGTTGGGAGTCGTCGAAAGAGAGGCAGGCCTCGTAAAGTCATAATACCAGAGAAAGAGAGTGAGGCGAAGATCCCACGAAAAATTGACAGGCCACAAAAAGTAAACATTGATGAGGAAGATGAGAAAGCCGGCAAGAGAGATAGCCGCAAGTCAGAAAGAAAACGTCGCTTATATTCTCCTGTGCTGAATGTCACTAGGAGCAAAAGAAAGATTGTGTTACCTCTGAAACTGAGAGACAGCTATTCAGCAGTGATCCGTAGGGGCTCAGAGTCGAGTGGCTCTGAGGATTCTGCAGCCTTAGAGATTGCAGATACAGATGTCCCAACAAAGTCTCCTGATTCAAAACACCCAGAATCTGATGACCCGAGCAAAGAGGGTGCTGTGCAGAATCCTGGAAGCAATGGACCAGCAGGTGAGGAACCAGATTGCCCTAGCACTGGTGACTCACATGGGTCTGCCCCTGAAGAGGCTGTCACTGGGGAAAGTGAAACGGGGACGGATAAGGAGTCACAAACTCAGATGCAGGATGCCAGCAGTGGTGAGGAAATGACAGAAATTGGCAAGGAGGATGCTGAGGAGGATGCTGATGATGTTAAAAAGAAGGGAAGGCAAAAGAAGAAAAGTAGTACGGTTTGTGAAATATGTGATAAGAACTTTACCAGTGCCAGCTATACCACAAAACATATGTCCACAGTACATGGTGAAAACAGGCATAAATTTAAATGCACTGCCTGCAACAAGTTCTATGCCAATAGGTCTGGGTACAGGAAGCACTTGCTTAATCACCGAAACAAGGCCAACAACACCGTATTTCCCTGCAGTATCTGTGAAGTGCTACTTTATGACAAGACCGATCTTAAGGCTCATGAGAAAACTCACACGAGCATTTTAGACAGAGTGAAGTGTGACTCATGCAGCAGAACATTCGCTAATGAAACCCGCATGAAGAGACACCGAAATAATGTCCACACCAAGGACATTGCATATCCTTGCACTCTGTGCGAGAAGGTGTTTTATATCAAGAACCGCCTCAAGGAACACATGGTAACACATTCAGGCAAGAGGGAGCACAAGTGTGACGTATGTGGCATGGAGTTCTTCCTGGCACATCAGCTCAAGACTCACCAGAAGGTGGTCCACGTTGATGGAAAGCCATTCCTTTGTGATCTCTGCGGTTCTGGCTTCAAGAGCAAGGGAATCCTCAAACAGCACCATCTGACAAGACACACAGATCGTAAGGAGTACCCTTGCCGTGAGTGCGGAAAGCTGTTCTCCCGCAGCTCGCTTCGAAACCAGCACGAGCGGGTGCACAAGGGCGTCAATCCTCACCCCTGCGAACACTGTGGGAAGAGCTTCCGGGATAAGTTCAAACTGCGTGTTCATGTCAACTGGCACCTGGGAATCCGACCATACTCCTGTGACGTCTGCAAAAAGACATTCCTGGTGAAGGGGAACCTCACCAAGCACATGCGCATTCACACAGGTGAGAGGCCCTACATCTGTGAGGTATGTGGGCGGGGATGCATTGACTCCTCGCAGCTGAAGAAGCACATGGCCAAGCACCACAAGATCATAATTGACAGACAGCTGACCAAGGGCCCTGCCCGCAAGGATGGCGAACTGCCCTCCAGACCCAAACGCAAGCAGGCACAGCGGGCCGCGCCAAATACCGCAGAGAGCAACCCTGAGCCAGCATCGGATGCCCAGCAAGGCAGTGCCTATACCATAGCCTCGGACGCACTGATTGAGATATCGCAGCAGCTGGCACACTTGAGCAACAATGGAGGGACAACCCAGATAGTAGTCAGCAACAATCTTGTCTCCTCCGCTGACATACAGGTCCAAGGTAGTGAAGTTGTTGCCACCACAGTGGCACCCACCCCAGCTACCACTGCTGATTCTGACAATGTGTTTCCTGTTGTGCTAGAAGTTGCTTCTTCAGAAAACGAGGTCACTGTCCCTGTCACCCAGAGTATAAATGATTTCCAATCACTGGAACTCATTTCCTTGTAGTTTTTTGTTTGTTTGTTTGTTTGTGTGCTTGTTTTTAGTGTCGTAAGCTTTGATCTCTTTTTGATCCCTTTTTGTTTTATTGTGGTAGTCTTTGTACCCCTTGATATGGAAAATGACACCCAAGTCTGTGCAAATGAAAGTCTGCAGTACTTCAGGCATGATGTGTTTTATAATGGTGATTTACATTTAACACAAGAGGTACCTCTTAAGTAATGTGAAAATATTTTGATTTATAAAGTGAATGATAGTAAACTGAATAGAAATTTACATCCTTGGCGGGAAAAATATGATAAAGAAGTATCAGATAGACTTGAAACCAGACAGTTTTTTTGTTAGTTGTTTCATCATTCTTTCTGGAAGGTAATACAATTTTGGTTTCAAGTAATCTTTTGACAACTCTTTTATAGCAGTGACATCCTATATGTGGTGCCTCAACCCAGTCAAAGCTCCAAACTTTTCACATGGATGATATTTGTAAATTGTTATAGAGCAAATAAGAATGTACACAATGATGCTAATGTTGATTTGCTGAAATGAGAATTTTCTGAGGATCTGGAACCCATCATAAGATATATATTGGACTTTACTGAAATCACAGCAATAGTTCTTTCCATTTACATGTTCATTAGTTCCAAAGCCTGTACAATTCAATAGATACACATGCATACATGCTTGTAAACTTCAAATAATTCTCTACTGTATCCGGAAAGGGGGAGGGAGGTGTGATATATACCCCAAAAATGATTAATTCTCTTTCTTTTTTCTTTTCTTTTTTTGGTTATTTGAGCGCTTTGTCTGGAATGTCATTCAATTTATGTTTAGTTTACAGTAATTCATTTCCTTGCAGTGAGTGTACAGTGTATGTCAGTGATGGCCGCAGCTCTTTAACAGTTTTCTTTCTTTTCATTGTATATCCTGCATTTTTAGCTTGTGGACAGAAAGTGTTATTGAAGGTACAGCTACAGTGTATAAGATTTTGAAAAACAAAACAAAACAACAATCCCAAACCATTTTTTAGTACATGTATGAGACTCGTTTGTAAGTAAGTTCTGTAATGAGAATTCTTCAATATTTCTTTGCATATTTACATTTTTTAAATGATTATTGTGTTGAAGATAGTGCCTACAAATTGGCAATGTTTTCATCATGCTTGACGGAGGTCTGCACTCTCGTAGTGCTCTTCTTCTTGAAGTTGTGATCAAGCACACTCAAATTGGCAACTCTTGATGTTGCATGTGAACTCACATTGATATGCCTCTGTGCTGTACGAAATGTTGATTTTTCTATCAAATAACTATCCAGATGTATTTGAACCCTTAAAACAGTAATTTTAGATAATTTCTGTACAACCATGGACACCAAACAGGTATACATATACAATGTATACATAATGTATATTCCATCATTTTCATCGTCACAGCATACTCTGTCAGAGCATAGCTCCCCTTACAGCAGCATAGTAGAAACATCTGTTTTGAGCTTTCTGCTCTCTATTCTATCATTCTTGAATACATGTATACATCCAAACCGGGTCAGCCTTCCCACTCTATGGTATGCCAATGCTACTGAGTCTTTTACAACATACACGGTACAACTACTACTAGCTTTACATAACATCATGTGTGCTGTCAGTGTGATACAAATAGGAACTGATTGCGGATGTATATGTGAGTATAATAATCCCAAATGATGTAAGACCACACTCTATGCACAAACATACCATAAATTTTGATCTTTTTCAAGAAATGAAGTTGCAGGGGGTCTGGATGTGGCCCATACGTGAAAGTCAGACAATTTAAATCCTGTGAATCTTTGGTAAACCTTACACACATGCATTTTGGTTTGTATACATGCATGGGACTACACTCCTTGAAGGGGGGAAAAAAAAGTGAACCGAAAGATTGCAATGCAGACGGATACTATTATGTATCAACAATCAGGAGGATAATAATTTTGTACACTTATGATCACATTTCTCGGTGTTGCAAGTTAGAAAAGTGCACCTTTGAAAGTACAATGCCTCTTCGTCATTGAAGCTGCATCAATTGTTTCTTCTTCCACTCTTTTTTTTTTTTCCAAATCATTCAAACAATTTCTGTAATTGCCACATGCATTCAACAAATCAGATTTTACAAGAAGTTTTACAGGGTTTGTGAATGAGATTTTCTACCAGCAGTGTAAAATTTATGGGTGTTGACATTTGAAAATGTAGACATTTCCGTTTGTGTTCCTTTTACACTGCTGTGCTGACATTACTGTACAGAAATCATGATTGCAGTTGTGGGAATACATGTATATTTGAGCACTTTGTACAGGACAAACTTGCGTCATGTCATTCGTTCATTTCCCATTATCATAGTACAATGTGATCACATGTATTCATGACTGAATCGAGAAAGGACCAGGCTGCAGGCCCCAGTCCGCATTGCTTGATTGATTGATAATCATACTCTTTTATCTATACCATTATTAATCAATTTGTATTTGTAATTGATTAATTGATTAATTGATTAATATTAGTTCCCGTAATCAACTTTTTTCCCGTGACAATTCAGAATGAAAATAAACTATTTTGTGTGTACATAACTTTACAGTATATCTCTTGCTCAAAGACAAATTAGGCAATTCTTGATGTACAGAAATTCAGGAGACCATCATCATAAGCAACGGCTTGGTGAGGACAATGGCGTCAGAAATGATTGTCTAAACAACACACACACATACACATCTGTTGATGATAGGAGAGCTATTCAAGAAAAATCATTTTGAGGAACATCCATCACGAAGGAGAGTTAGACCAGCTTGTGTTTCTGTCTATATTTATATGTGTGGATTTTTTTATTATTATTTTGTGTGTATGTGTGTGTGTGTGTGTGTGTGTGGATTTGAATTGGATTTGATATTGAATGAAACTCAAAGAATATCATAAAACAGAAAGTGTGTGTGTGTGTGTGAGTTTGTGTGTGTGGGCATATGGGTGGTGAGACATTTGCTCCTGCCACAATTGCTCTGGTTTTATTTTCTCCAAGGACTTAGGGTTAGGGTTGTGATAGGGTCTTGGGATTAGTTTGTTGTGAAGATAAGGATCAGGGTTTAATTGTAGGGTTATGGTCGTGGGTAGAATATAGGGTTGGCTTTAGCTTGCAGATATTTCATGGGAGCAATTGTTACAGGAGCAAATGTCACGGAACCAGGAGAGAGAGAGAGTGTGTGTGTGTGTGTGTGTTGGGGGGGGGGGGGGGCACGTGTGCATGTGCCATGTAGTTTAGTGCTTATTATGTCCCTCTATCATGAGTGCACTAGTCTTGGATAATAGAACTTGGGATGGGGTGCCTGGGAATGGCTCCCCCCTCTTACATACACACAACACACTTATGCAGAGTTATACCTCAAAGAGAGAAAAGGGGAGGGAGAGAGGGAAAAAATGAATAAAATTCCAGAAACAAAACTTTCTAGTCATCTCCTTGATTAGGAGCAGTAATACAGACCATGACCTACATTAAACAAACAATATGACAACATCGGCAACAACACAATGGACTGTTCTTTGGCCCTTGAATATACAATATTTATATATGAGTGTGTGTGTGTGTGTGTGTAATATATGTATGCATACATGAAATATATGTTATAAGCAGGAGTCTTGAATATGCTATTTGTAGCATTAGTAATGCTCTGATATTTAATGCATCAACATCGCAAAATTCTTATTCACTCGTTTGAACAAGTATTTGCCATTATTTGGCAACACTCTACGTGCCATGCACACAGAGCATTGTTGTGTGGTATGATTCATGTTTGCGAAGATTTATCATTTTACTTGTACAATGTATACACTACCACTGACGAAGGCCCGAGACGGACTCAAAATTTTGTGAATAAAGAACATCTTGTTGGGACTACAAGTGGCATATTCGGGACTCCTTCTTGTAATAACATCCAAAGTCCAACACATGGAAAATTACAAATGCATAATACCATATAATATGTATATATTGTAATCATATATGTATTATATTATATACAGTATGTTGGAATATATATATATATATATATATATATATATATACATATACATACATATATATGTATGTATATAAATATATATATATAATATACACACGTACATATATATATATATATATATATATATATATATATATATATATACACATACATATATATGTATATCTTGGGCCTCCCGTACAAATTTTGTCCTTAAGCTCTGGCATTCTTTTGGCTGTCATTTAATTGTGATAATGAGAATAATATCAATAATGATAATAATACATGTCATGCAGTCATACAATAATTAATTGTGTGTGCTGCTCCGGATGCAGCTCCAGACAAAAAGAAAAGAAAATATGACATTATTCTATAGTTTGCATCTCTCATTTTCACTGTACTAACTACTATAGTAGGCCTACATATACTGCAATTGGTTATTAAATGAGAAAGGTACAGATGCTGCAGACCGTCTTTGTCATCATTTTTTTTTTCAGTCTTATTTCTCCTTATTCCCTGTTATCATTGCTATCATTATCATAATATACTATTACACGTAGGCCCCAACTACCTTCGCTGTTAATAGTGTTATCACAAATGGTGTTATTGTCTCATACACATTATAGGAACCACCAGGAATATATACAGTATACTTGTAGTACCATTCTCATTTTATCATCATATTCGATATATTTAATTTAATGAGGAATACAATTATACTGTGGTTAGTATCCCGGGATAGTTTAAAGGAACTGCTGAAAGGGATTACTACTTCAAGGTTCAAGTATATGACTTTTCCCATATCAGTGCAACAATCACCATCACAACCATCAGGTCACCACATTTTTTTTAATACAAAGAAAATGTATTAATAAAACTAAGTACCGTATATTACCGATACGAGATCTTTAGGCCTAACTGTTATCATCTTCATACAGTACTAATAAATGTTTTTATATTATTTCAAACGCCACAACAAAGTAACTACTAGCATGCCATTAAGAACAAACCGATGATGCGATTTGAAAATTGGTAAGAATTTTGGGCCTGTAACTTTGTGAGCGTGCGAACTTTTTTTCTTCATCTACACTGTACTCGTGTATTAATCATAGTTTGGCGGTTTGGTCCATTATTGGCAGAGCGGCTGCGCAGACATCGAATCCGGTATCTCATCTCCTAACAGCGCATGTAGTGGCGCCAGTGTATCCCGACGTTTGACTTTTGGTTTGATCCAGGCCCACAGGACTGGGGTGCATGCAACACACGGCCGGACGGCGGCGGCGCGCGCTGGATGGACTGTTGACGCGCCGAATTCGATTGAGGCCCAGCCTCCAGCAGAGAAGACGAACGATCAGATCATTAATTTCACTGATTTGTCACTTCACCAATTGTTCACTGGACCACCGACTCATCATATCACTCGGCGGCAAGTATGTAAATGCATTTTTTTTCCGTAAAAGGTAATGCGAGGAACATATATGCAGCGAATTTCTTCTTCGTTTGCGTGTACAGCGACAGGGCTGTCGCCTGTCTGTACTCCGCTGTAGTATGATGTGTAGATCTACATTACTCGCTGTATTAGTGCCGCTGTTAGTCCCATTCGTGCTAAGCTGTGTTGTGTCAACTGAACTCGGAGGAATCCTATGAAATTAGAATTTAATTCCTCTTTTTTTTGCCATTTTGTTTTTTGTTTTTTGTTTTGGTCTGGATCTATATTTGGATATGTAGGCCTGACGTTAATTGTTACAGTGCGAGAGACTGACACAGCTCAAGAATACAATTGTCTTACACTTCTTGGCATCTTGCTGCTGCGTGGGCTTGGCTGAAACTTGACCGAAAGATCGGTCTGTATCTGTCCGTCGGGGAATGTTCCGCGGAGACTGCGTCTGGCTTCACGGATCCCCTCCATATACAGACCGAAGTCAATGATTCCAGCTCCTGTGTGGAGCAACGCGCACAGATCAAACGTTACGATAAACCAAATTTCAGACAGCTTTTTTACATTCAAACAATTTTGACATGACATGACACATTATCAGTTCGGGAAACCCACTCACAAGGGGGGCCCCTCCTTATAAGTAACCCGTCCCCTTATAAGTAACCCCGTCCCCCTTATAAGTAACCCCCGGGGCACCCCTTATAAGGAGTCTCCACGCTTTTTTGCAATGCAACGCGAAAATGAAAGGACTGCGGCAATTCGCTTGATTATGTCCATAAAGCTTCACAAGTTTCCTAGTTACTCACGAAATTTGAGCAAAATCGGTTTGAGGCATCATATCTAAACTCATGGATTTAAATGCGATGTCAAACGACCCATGCGAACGCTGAAATGCGAGCGATTACTGGCGTGAGTGTCGCCAGGCGCGGCGGCGCGGCAATGCTTGAGTGCAGACGTGGCGACTGACACTCAGTCGCCACGTCCGCACTCAAGCATTGCCGCGCCGCCGCGCCTGGCGACACTCACGCCAGTAATCGCTCGCATTTCAGCGTTCGCATGGGTCGTTTGACATCGCATTTAAATCCATGATTTTAGATATGATGCCTCAAACCGATTTTTCTCAAATTTCGTGAGTAACTAGGAAACTTGTGAAGCTTTATGGACATATTCAAGCGAATTGCCGCAGTCCTTTCATTTTCGCGTTGCATTGCAAAAAAGCGTGGAGACTCCTTATAAGGGGTGCCCCGGGGGTTACTTATAAGGGGGACGGGGTTACTTATAAGGGGGACGGGTTACTTATAAGGAGGGGCCCCCCTTGTGAGTGGGTTTCCCGAACTGTTATGCAGCAATATTTGGGGTTAATTTCTCACATTGTGCAATCGAAATACAGTAAGTTTAACTCGGTTATAATGCAGAAATTTTATCCATATCGCAACATCGCCGTTCGCTAGCAGTAAGTCGCCATTTTGAATCTGTAAACCAATCACATGCGAGGTACGTGTTTTAGTAAAACAAACACGTAGAAGCTACCTCGCATGTGATTGGCTAATAGATTCATAGTGTATGTTTCTGCAGTTTGAATGTGACGACGCGACAGGCTGTGTTTTACGTTGAAAATTCTCCTAAAACGTTGGATTATTCATTAATCTGGTGAGTGTAACGTATTCTTAAAAAGCTAATTTCACCATACAAGCTTAAATTTGCTGACCTAGGGCCGTGAATTAGATGCAATCGAGAAGGGTGAGGTACCTCACCCAATTTTCCATAGAGACAGTGGTTAAGAAACTCATCCACACAGCAAAGGGTACTGGTACCTTCCGTCTGTCTACGGAGGACAGCGTTAATGGCAAAATATAAAAGAGTCCCCCAGACGGACGGATCTTTCTGTCTAGGCTGAAACTAGAAACTAACGTTAGACTCTATACACAGCCCTGTCGCTGTACACAAGTGTAAGTCGCGACAGGGCTGTACGGTGTGGACACTACGTAATCTTAGGATTCCGGGGCGCCGACTCTATTTTGAATTTACTGCACCATATTTGTTGCTCAGACTACATACGATGAAAACCAAATCTATTTAGCTACTGTCTTTGGCTATCGATATTTAGATAACAATTTCACAACTTACCAAAAATGACACTTTTTAAAATCCTGTACGTGGCAGAAATTGTAAAAAGGCAGACATGATTCGATATGTCGGCGGCACTGCGAATGGTGGGCAAAGGGGGCGCTGTCAACCATGCGGGCGGTACAAACTCTGCAGCGCGCCCATGAAAGAGATCGACAAGGGGTGTTGACCCCATCAGCGCACATGCTGCGCTCGCTACGAAGCACTTCCGGTCACGCATGCACAATTTGCATTGCTCAAAGCTGGGGAAGATTTATTTTGAGTCGCCCAGCGATGATCAGCATTCCGGTTAAAATTTGACTTTTTTACTCAGTGTATGTCGTATGAGGACTCACTATGGATTGATATACCATGCTCATAGTCCAAGCATTTCAATTCATGTGAGTGATTCGTAAAATTTGTGATAAGAATGTAGAAATTTTTAACAGTTTTGTTGTTGTGTGGCAGTGTTCGAGGGGTTTGTAGATATGTATATGGGGTTTAGTAGATATGTGTATCACACACCATCAGACACAGTGCTAGTGCACGGCGTCTGGTCGGGCTAGGCTGAAACTGGAACAGTAACACTAACGTTAGATTTAGAATCCCTAACTAACAGTAACAGTGTCACAGTTGAGTTAGTGTTTAGGGGGTTTGCGATTCTTGGTAAGAGGTAGGTTGTTACTTGCTTTCCTGAAGACCAACTCAAACTGACTAACAAGAATTTGAGCCTTAATATCCTCAGTCGATGTCAGGTATCACTATCACTATCAGTTTTCCGTCTTCCTTGAGTGGTGAAGTCCCTCGAGTTTTGTCGTTTGGCTTAGACGTGTCTCCACAAAAGCCTTGGAGTTATTTGTGTCAAGCCCTTTTTGGTATGATTTGGGTTTAATAAAAAAATGCAAGAGGACATAGTAAAAAGGTATATATTTTTCGTTCACATACCACTATAAGAAGAAACTCATTTTACATGCGTATCAGGAAACCATGGAATAGTTTACCAAGAAATTTAATAGATGCACCCAGTGTCTTCAGTTTTGAAGTTGGTTTGGATAAATTCTGGGACAGTGAACCCATAAAATTTAAGTTCGATGCCATGCCACCTGGCCATGACCCAGCTCATTTCAAGGACTAAACCTTGATCTGAATACAGAGGCTCAGCCTGCATTCAGAATCTTCCATACAATGTAGCTATCCATAGGTATCCATAGGAAATGCTTTCTTGCACAGGAAGTCCTTCAATTCATCCCAATCATTGCTTCTCAGTGCCTTCCAGCTTCCTATACAGTCAGACCTTTCAACGCATCATGCGCTTCAGTTAATGGTTAAACCAAGATTGAGTCTTTCTCCCTTTCACTGTCCTTGAGGGGACATTTCTGTCAATGATGTGAGCCAGATAAGTCGTAAAAGTTGTCCATAATAACCCTGTATCTTCTCCCTTTTTCTTTCTACTAGAAAGTACTATAGTGGTGGAAAGGTGTGATGCTTTGGAACGAATTTTATTCCAGTCTGCTTTGGAGAAAACACAAGGACATCTATGTAGTAAAGTGAGGCAAGACACACCTTGGTCGCCACCATAGTAATCATGCAATTCTTCTAGAGCAGTCAATGCATATATATATGCACATTTGCTCATTTGAATCTACCATACACGCACTGTGTAATACTGTATTCAGTGTATATGCCATATATTTAGCAAGTCTAAATTTTCGCGAGTCGAGACTTCCCAACGATTTCGCACATGATTGAATATGGGATCATGGAGTCCTGTACTGAACGGAGAAATGTATATGCATTCGTCACGTTCATATCAGGATCAGAGTCAATATTTTCGCACGTCTTTAATTTTGGGAATAGCAGCTGACTCGCAAAATTCACGAAAATAAAAACCTCTCAAAATATTCGGTGTGTACAGCATCTGTGTGTTGACCATCTAACACTAACACAGTGGTACAGTTAGTTATTGAAGTGCAGATATTTTCTATTATTTTTCAGTTGTTCAGTATAATTCTGAATTCTTTATCTTTTCTCTTTCTTCCCAAATTCAGAAGGTGCATTAGTTATCATGGAGCAGCAACAGTACACCATAAACGGAGTGAAGGTAGCCTTTCCCTGCAAGGCCTACCCTACACAGCTCTCCATGATGTCAATGGTATGATTTTAAAATTTTGTTTACTTCTGAAAACATGCACACACACACACACACACACACACACACACACTCTTTTTTCAATAAGAAATTTGTTTTCCTTTCCTTAATTCAGTACCAAACCAGTAATAAAACCAAATATTACAATTGCATTTTCCTTATTATGAATTCATTCGAGAAATAGTAATTTTATGCAATAGCTTGAGAATATAAATGTAGCTGGAATGAAACAATTGACCTTAATACATGCTTAACAGACAGACAGACAGACGCGCACACACACACACATATTTGTCTATATGATATATTTACATTTTTTTGTGTGTTTTTAGATGGTATAGTCAAGTTGTATCAAAGTTGCTACTGGATGTTTTCATGATGTTCCATGCAGAATGAGGTATTCAAATTAATAAATGTGGTATAGGAAATAACCCCCATGTACTGTATAAGCTGTCATTTTTGCAAAGGTTTGATTTTTGCAAATTTCGCGAATCACTGTTGGATCGCGAACTTAACAACACGCAAAAATGTCACCATGCTCTAGGGTAAAAAAGCATTTATGTTAGCGTCAGCATTAGTTTGGAAAACAACATTTGGTAAAAGAGTCTGTGACCTCCCCATTCGCGAAAATATCTGTACATGAAATTAACAACTTATACAGTACATGCCTGTATGTTCAGTTTCATATTTTTACATATTTAGTACAGTGGACTCCTGTTATGACGAAGTTCTCGGGATCGGCAGTATTCTATCGTTATATCAAAATTTCGTTATAACCGAACAAATAAGCAATAAAAAACAGATAGAGCCAATAATGTTGCGGTTTGAATTTTTACTTCATTGTAACCGGAATTCCGTTCTAACCGTGTTAAGTCATACAGTGTTATGACTAACATGGTTATAACGATAAGCAGGAGTGCATTGTAGTAATAGATCAGTCTGTCAAATACGTCAACTCAAATATCTGCTTGTCTTTCCTCACCAGATCATCAAAGGAATAGAGAAGCGACAGAACTGCCTGCTTGAGAGTCCAACAGGAAGCGGCAAGAGTCTGGCTCTACTCTGCTCCTGCCTGGGCTGGCTCAAGGGAGAGAAAGGTAGGGGTTTTTTTACACCCATTTAAACACAAAGTTGGGCCAGGAGCGCTCCTGAAGCGCTTTAAATGCCCTGTGAATCTGTTCATCCAGAGAGTCACCGCCAACTGAGACCACATGCAAAGTGACTGAGAGGAGCATAACTGTTAAGGTGACCATCGAGTGCACAGGAACTTAAAACATATAAAGTGTGTGCACAGTGTGCGCTTATTCCACTTCCAGAGCACTCTAAATGTTTGTGACTGTTTATACATAGTTTAGAGCACATCAGGAGCACTCCTGTGCCAAGCCCGAAGACGGGCATGAATTAGTGAGCTCCGGGGCCTGATTGGCTGTTCATACCGAGCGTAGATGGGTTTAGGTGCGTTCCTGGCGCACTTATGGAGTGCTCTAAATGTCCTGTATAAATGGGGTACTTGCACCCCGGAACCAAAGGATCAAGTAAGCTATTGCTATTGCGACCAGCGTCAGTCATATGTGGTGCGTGTGTGTCTTGAGAGCCTCTAGGGAGCCCAGAACCCCTAAATCAGATAATCTTTCACTTGGCGAAGAAAGCACTCCAGTGTGCATGCCAATCATTGAACAAAGTGCAGCAAGTGTAACAGTAAGTGTTAATCACTGCATATATTTCAAACAAGGTAAATTCCCCACTTGAATTTATCAGAGCTGGCTTTCATACTTTGACTGTACAAAATATGCTACCATTAGGTTTAAAACTTTACCCATCTATTTCTTTCTCTTCTTGTCCTTTTTTTCTTTTACGTCAACAAATTCCGCTCAGCAACGCTTGTTTGAACTTTATGATAATTATGTGTCAGCAGGCGATCCCAAACCTCTTTTAGGGTAATCTGTGAATGATAGTGATGTATTACATTTATCTCTCTGTTCTTATAAACAGACAAGAGAGACAGAGCTGAACAGGAAAACTATCAAGACATTGAAGGTAAGCTCTTATCTCTCTTGTGACAAGAATATTGTATACGAGGTATATTTCACAGTGTTTTTATTTCAGCTTTCACCAGTCAACTGATAATTTGCATAATTTAAAAGGACTCCTTCAAATATTGCCTCCCAGCACATATGCACTGTTGGTCCTATCCATGGTGGGAAATGGCTAACTTTTCTCCTGCAAAGGAAAAAGAAAATACTTATTTCTCAATTTGCCTGTGTGCTTCTCTATTCAACCTCGCATAAAATATTGGCGTGTACAATGTCCACAAATGACGGAAAAAAAAAACAGTCAAACCTGTAACCCAGCTCATGCTCACACAAGAGTGCACCAATATCAATACATTTGCCCATCGAAAGCTTAGCTGGCTTTAGTGGTGCTTTTCTTGTTTTGCTGTTCTCTATCTCCAATTACATCTTGATAGACAAACATGAGGAAAACAATATAAAGCAAAAACAGAAAACAAAAACAAAAACAATAATGTGTGTGGGTATGTGTTCATCATCAATAGTTTTCTCCTGTTGTGTTCAATGTATCAGTTGACATCCTTATTCTTGCACCAATATGGAAACAAGACCCACATTTCTTTAAAGGAAAAGTTACATATTAGGAAACACTGGGAAGCTGTTGTGTGAAGGGCTACCAGAAAAGGAATTTACTCAATAAACGAGACTCGTATGTTGAGGACTCCAGTTGCATAAACAGTTACAAGTGACTGTCACAGGAATGACAAAACCAAATGTATAGTTGGGTAGATTAGACTGGTTGATAGCTGAGTTTTATTTGAATTGCTTGGCTGTTGGTGTCATCCTCTGTGACCTCGATCAGTCGCTACGATTCATCCTGAAGAATCCACGTCTAGGTGCTATTGTTCTAGCCGTACAGATTATATTTTCTGTGTCTCCATATCTATGGGTTAGGATTCCCCAGCCCTGGCAGTGGCGATGACCTCAAGAAGCCATGCAACTGCAACTGCAACTACAACAATCAAACAACAAAACCAGCAACATCAACAGAAACTGCCACCACCAGTTCAGCCAGTAATGGCGCGAGTACCAACACAGCATCCCTGCCTTCTGTACCGGAGATGTTGCAACCGCCCGCGGCGGTGAATCCCCAGCCAGGTACCACTTCTCTCTGTTTGTGCAGATGTCAATTGCATTCAATGGAGAATGTTCTGCCAGAAAGGAAACTTTGAATGGTACAAATGCAATGAAATGGAAGTTACAAATCGATAAAAGTGAAAGGGTATGAGAGAAGACTCAGGGCTTGATCAGTAGCTGAAACCATCCTCCAAACTTGGATCAGGTTAGACTCACTGAGTTAGTAAACAATATGCTGTAACAAACAGGAATGCTGTTAATGATGCCTGTAATACAATCTTCTTTTTTTTCATCAGTATTCCTGGAAAACTTTTATCAATTACAAATCACTTTCCTTCCTAGTTACCTCCGCCAAGGGGGGAGGTTATGTTTTCGTTACCGTTGGTTTGTTTGTTAGTTACTGTAGTTGGTTGGTTGGTTGGTTGGTTGGTTGGTTCGTTTGTCCGTGTGCAAAATAACTCAAAAAGTAGTTAACGGATTGAGATGAAACTTGCAGGAAAGGTTTAGAATGATACAAGTAACAAACGATTAACTTTTGGCAGTGATCCGAGAATTTTGGGGGATTTTATGAAGGATTTTTAATATTTTGGCAGGTAGGGTCAATGAACTTGGGAGTTAAGGCTGCGCGTATTTGAAGTTTGCATGCGCGCACTAAAGTGCGTGCTCCAGTTTCTGCCAGGGCGAGGCGCGCGGTGCAGCTGAGGGTTTATGACGCAACAAAGGCTGCTATATTGGGAAATTGGGCGGCTTTCAGCACACAATGCAGTACGTATGGGTGGAAATCACTGATCTCTGTGGAAGAACAAGATCAGTGCGGGTGGAAATGGGCTGCATGCTTGGTGGAGGTCTGCGCTCTCTCTACAACTTTGCACACTACATGTCCAGGTTTTTGAAGAAATGTAAAAGAAACATCGATTTGAAAAAAAAGAAACATGTTTTCTAAAAGCAAAACAGTGTGGGTGTCTCGGGATAATGTGGCACACAGGGGGTTTCCACCATGGCACATAAAAAGTTAATGAGTTGTTCTTCAGGGCGTCAGACTGTTCATTACCTTTCCACAGCCAAGTGCATCAGTGACACTGTATTTGAAGAGTTCATTTGGAAAAGGGGTTAGATCCATTTTTGACAAAAATTAAGTTATTAGCATCACTGCACAGAATTCCATTTGAGTTAGTTACAGTGAAAATTTCAAATCCACACAAACATTTGAATAGAAATTATAGCAAAATTAGATGTTGATTTTCCATACATTTGTGTACAAATTCTCAAAAACAAACCAATTTTTCTCCAAAAGTACTAAAAGTGGATCTAACCCCTTTTGCAAATAAGCTCCTCATTTAGAGGACACATTGTGGCATACTCAAATCCGTGTGCTCATCGAAGCAGATGTTCATCACTTTAAGAAAATGTGGGAGTAGCCCTCACTCATTTTACTCTGTGAGGTTTTAGGTCTTTACGAATCTCTGTCAATCCACACTCCTGTATCCAGAAAACCAAGATAAAGTCAGCCCAGAGGAAGAGGCGGGGAAGACAGACCAAGACAGCTCCAGGGAGGATGCCAAGGATGAGGAAAGCAAGGACAGTGGCAATGAGGATGACGATGATGACGATGACTTTCAACCCAGCAAGAAGCGAGCACGACCTTCTAGCAATCATGTGGTAAGAGCGATGGCATGTTGCAGGGCTTCACACTCTCACTGATGAGCGAAAAAAGATGCCTATCCATTACCTGACCCAAAATGTTTTGTGTGTGTGTGTGTGTGTGTGTGTGTGTGTGTATGTGTGTGTGTGTGTGTGTGTGTGTGTATGTGTGTGTGTGTGTGTGTGTGTGTGTGAAAAGATATGGTGCAGTATGAGATGAGACTGCCTATTTTGAAATTACCTTTATTTTGGAGATAATCAAATATTACGTTTGTCTGGAGGTAATCAGATGTAGTATAGATTGTTTGAAAATCAAAACATACAAATTTTTAGGAAAACAGAATGATTTGTTTTTTATGCCTCCGCCAACGAAGTGGCCGGAGGCATTATGTTTTCGGGTCGTCCGTCCGTCCGTCCGTCCGTCCGTCCGTGCTAACGAGAGTATGCTTGTGTGGCTAGGAGAACAATAGTGCACAATAGATGGCCTTTATTCCGTCAGGCTTGTGTGGCTAAAATTTTTGCTTGTGTGTCTATTGTAACAAAAGGGAGAACAAAGGGGTAGACACACAAGTATATCACCGTGAGGTCTTCCGTCCGTCCGTCCGTACGTACGTACGTCCGTCCGTCCCGTTTTGTTTTTGTCGATATCTCAAGAACCGTGTGGTGGTTTTACATCAAACTTGGTATGAGGGTATATCCTGGGGGATACTACTTTATCTGGATTTTAGGGTCACGGGGTCAAAGGTCAAAGGTCACAGGTTATTTTGTGAAAAAAAAAGGTTGAAAATTCATGTTTTTCTCCATATCTCGCAAATGGTTCAAGGTATCTTCATGGAACTTAGTATATATGCTTGTTCCAATGGGCAGTGATTATCTAGGGAAGTTGGGGGTCATGGTTCAAAGGTCAGGGGGGTCAAAGGTCAAGGTCAACTCCTCAAAATATCACTACTTTCCTTATATTTATGCAATGCCTGAAGGTTTTTTTTTTTTTTTTTTAAACTTGATGTATACATGTATTACCCAATATATATTCTGTGGGAAGTTTCTTGCCAAAAGGTCAAAGGTCAAAGGTCAAGTGAAAGTGCTGAATTGCACTTTTTCCTCCATATCTCAAAAGTAACTCAAGGTATCATGAAACTTACATATTTATGCATGTTCAACCTAATAGTGATTCTCTTTGGAACTGTTAGGTCAAAGGTCAAAGGCCAGGTTTAGATAATGCTATTTTCCCATTTGATACTGAAATTATACTTTTTCTCAGTACCTTGAAAATTACTCAATGCATAAACTTATAAAAGTAAAAATCATCAGTTCCCCAAATACCTGCACTCTGACATTTTAATCATTCATCCAATTGAACCTAGTTCTAGGAAAGTGAACATTCAGCACATTTGTGTCAAACCTGTCATTTTAATATTTTGCCAATTGTGTGAAACTGTCATCACACATTGTCAAGACATTGTACTATAGACCTATTAGGAGAACCATGCATTATGGCGGAGGCATATCAGTAGCCGTAGCGATATATCTAGTTCATTGATTTTATGGAAACTGCTGCTTCCCCCCACCCTCATCTTCCCTATATCTAGGTTACTTGGTCTGCCCTTTGAAATACCCCACCAACGTCTTCCATGTTCTGAAAAAAAAAACCAAAAACATATCTTATAGATTATTTTCTCTACCTGGTAGCACTGGAATGTTTGCCAATTGATTCACCTTTTCTGACATACTCTTTAGACATGAAATGTCTTTGAGATGTAACAGTACTCATAACACATTTCCAAAGTGAATATTTGCCTTCCTACTTTTGCAGACCACTGGAAAGAAGGCGAAGCGTCAGAAGGGTGTGGTCTATGAGGATGAGGTTGATAGTTCTCCCGGTGCATCCAGACATCCACACACCCAGGCTCACTGGCAGATGAAACTGATGACGCCACAAGGTACCAAATCACTTCACTTACATGCTTGTTAAACTGGCAGAAGGCCGTTAATTGCCGCAGAACCAGAAACAACTCATTACAGACTTTTAAAATGTGTGACTAAGGATAAAAGTGAGAGTGTGGAAGGGAACAGCAACAGGCCTTTGACCTGTTGAGGCCGAAACTTGTCGGCATTATATGTAAGAATAATGACTCATTGTAAATATCAGATATCAATTATAAATTAAGACGTTAAGTAATTGTAATTAGTATTACAAACATGATGTACAATGACAGGGACAATGGATATGTATATAAATTTCTTCAGACACTAGTCACTGATGTAGATTGATGAAAGTGTGTAGAGTTTTGATCTCTCTATAACTTAATGGCATCTTGAATTATATAATTGATAATTCCCCACAGATAAGAAGAGCAGAGAGCACAACTGCAGGCTTGTACCTTAACACAGTTCAAGTGTAGTTCATGTCCTGTAGTGTGTCTGAAAAGTAGCAGTTCTCATTTGACCCTTTGAGAGTAAGCGTTGATGGCACAGGCATATTTGAATCGTCATTAAATCATTGATTGTTCTATCCCTGGTGTTTGTACCTTTCATCCTCCGTGCTTCTCAAAATTCAACCAGCTAACGCTGCCGCAACGGAGTTGTCTTCGCGAGAGTCAACAAAGGAGAAATCCCCATGCTACTGTTCATGTCACCTGTCGTCAAAGAGCGACAAACTGGACAAGGAGAACAAGATGAAGGACAACGACGCTCCGCCGAAAAGGTGAGAGTTACCATGTCATGACAAAGAGATTTTCCCCAGTGACTGCCAGAGTGTGGGGTCTTCATACGCCCTGTACTATGGCTTTGTGAGCGCAAGGGGAGCATTGGATGACAACGAGGCAGTAGGCTCACCCCTCGTGCTAACACGCTAGCAAACAGGCAACCGAGGAGCAGCCAAAATCAAGTGCGTACTCGCGTAGAAGTTCAGAAGTTCGCGTAATACACGCTGTAGAAATGAATACTTAATACGCAAAGTCCGCCATTACTAAGTGGTACAATGGCGGCCCCCATGAAATCACTGACTCCATTGTAGAGTCCGCCCTCTAGTGGTGGGGAGGAGAAAAATCTCTTTGGTCATGACTTGAAGATAGATCTGCCCATGTATGTCCAGATATCTTTCAATGTAATCACCAGTAAACCCATTATATATTTTTTTGTTTGCTAATTTGTATTTTCTGCAGGTGAACATTTGGCAGACATGGTGAGTAGTTTACTCTTTTTTTTTTCTCTGTAGAAGTTTCAAGTTTGCATCTGGTCCATGTCCTAAAATGTGTGTGTGTTCATTGTTTCAGGATACCCCGGATCTATTTCGGCACGAGGACACACAAGCAGATTGCACAGATCATAAGAGAAATGGGAAGGACTTCCTACAAAGAAACGAGGTAAAAATCTCTTGTCCCCTTTCGTCACATTATCTGTAGACTTACATTTATGTGCACATCCAGTATGTGTATGCATGAAAGTGTACTGCTAATATAAGATATTTTACTGCGTGGTCATTTTCACATATCGTGTGTTACGTAAGACTAGTGCAAAAATCTGAATGTATGGTTATATGGCAGTGGTAGGTAATCTGCAAAAAATATGCCTTTGATATTACTCGTTATATAAGCACAGTCAGCAAAATTGGAAAAATGCAAAATTATCTTCTTTGCCAGAGCTAAATTAATAATAAAAAAAATATGAATTCACATAATTTCAATAGCTTGCAGTAATCTGAACAAACGTGTATAGTTTCCTATTCTACCACCCACTTTGTTAAATTACATGATTAAGGGTTTTTGCTGTGATACCAGTAAGTGATCATTAGTTTTGCTCTGTGTTGTGTATTTTTCAGTTGTCTTACGACTGCTACATGGTGCTGTCATAGTGTGAGATGAAAGAGATGGACAGAGTCAAATTAGGATGAGGTACAGAGAGAGATATTTTTTTATACAAAAATGAAAGTTGGATGGATCAATTTAAGAAAATAAAATGTCTGCCCAACCAACAGGATGACCATTCTGGCGAGTCGAGAGCACACATGCGTTCACCCTGAGGTCTCTAGAAGCAGGAATAAGAACGAAGGTTGTAAGGACCTTCTGGACAACAATAAGGTTAGTCATTTTAACAGGAGAACTTAACAAACTTTTCATTGTGTCATTTGATTGCCTCATTGCAATGCTATGGAGAAGTAACCAAAACATAGCCATTAATGCACTTCTGTCTATGGCCCATGATTAAGATCACTTATAAAGCACATTTCCAATGATAAATACTAATCAATTCAATGTTAAGAGTTCAATTTTACCTACAGATATTGTCGTTTCAGGAACCCTGATACAAAAAAATGTTAATATCTTAAATTAATTGGTAATGTCTCAAGCATTTTAGTAGTGGTGAGGACATTGCACTCACTTTTTTTTTTAAACTTTATTATTATTATTATACAAAGTTTATGTATCATTTCCTTGCATAAAAAGTATGGGGGCAACATGAAATATGACCTGTTCAAGCAAATAAATGCAGTAGTAATATGTGTCATACATCAAGACTGAAATCAGTGCTACTGATCCTCATTAAATCTAAACTCAATTGGTAACGTACTCTCCTTATGTCATGGTGAAGTCATCAGATAAGCTTTTCTCTCCTTTTGGATTATGCATCCGCCATGAAGCGGTGCCAGAGGCATTATGTTTTCGGGTTGTCCGTATGTACGTCTGTACGTCCGTCCGCTTTCGACTACGCGATAACTTGAGTAATATTTACTGAAATTTTACCAAACTTGGTCCAAGTATGAAGTATGATGGGGCAATGATTTGATTAGATTTTGGGTGAAATCGGCTAAAGGTCAAAGTTCAAGGTCAAATCATGAAATTGTATCTGTTTACGCGATAACTCAAGACTGTATGGAGCAAATTTCACCAAACATTGTTGGAGGATGATGTATGATGGGACAATTACTTGATTAGTTTTTCAGTGAAATCGGACAGAGGTCAAAAGTCAAAGATCAAGGTCAAATCCTAAAATTTATCTGTTTACGTGATAACTCAAAACTGGATGAAGCAGCTTTCACCAAACTTGGTCCAAGGATGATGTATGATGGGGCAATTAGTTGAGTAGATTCTAGTGACATTGACAAGAGGTCAAAGGTCAAAAGGTCAAGGTCAATTGCTTTTTCCCCCCATATCTATGCAATGCCACAGTTATTTTCTTGAAACATAGTGTAGACATGTACTACTGTGTAAAGATTCTCCAGAGAGAGTTTCATGTCATAAGGTCAAAGGTCAAAAGGTCAAAGGTTAGGTGAAAATGTTGCACTATCACTTTTCTCGCAAATGGTTCAATGTATCTTCATGGAACTTGGTACATATGCATGTACTGACTGGCAGGGATTATCTAGGGAATTTAGGGGTCATGGGTCAATAGTCAGGGGGTCAAAGGTCAAGGTCAACTCCTCAAAATGTTACTATTTCCCTCATATACTAGTATATGCAATGATTGCATTATCAGTTTTAAAATTTAATATACTGTATTACTTAATGGAGATTCTCTTGGAAATTTCCAGCCAGAAGGTCAAAGGTCAAAGGTTAAGGGTCAAAGGTCAGGTTTAAATGAAAAAAAAAAAATATATTATGTACTGTAATTACACTCTTTCTTTATACCTTGAAAATTATACTCAATGCATAAACTTATAATAAGGTCGGTCAGAAGTCAAGTACAAATTTTCAATTCCCCAAATATGTGTACCTGTACTCTTTAATAGACAATTATAGCAAACCCAGTTCGTGGAAAGTGAACATTCAAGATATTTCTGACAAACCTGTTATTTCGATATTTTGCCAGTTATGTGAAACTGTCATCACACATTGTGAAGACATTGTACTATACAACTATTGGGAGAATCATGCATTATGGCGGAGGCATCAGTAGCCGTAGCGACATTTCTAGTTTTCTTTTATAATGGTCATCATTTAGAAAGATTTGTCAGATACGAGGAATAGTTAAAATTGCTTTGGACTTTCAGGTTCACAACTGAAATTTTGTTACAACTTCTGTAATAGTGGATGTTTTTGTGTGAGTAGCTGTTTGTACTCAGCTGGGTAAGAGGAATTTCAAATCTTTTTAATCCTGTAGAATCAAAACATTAAATACTGGAACAATTGCCAGCACAAAATATTTGCATGCTTATATCTTCATGCTAGTTACTGGTTGTGCGAAATGTGCGAAAACTTCCATACCATGAAAATTTCCCCTTTTACAGTATACTCCAGCAGTGACTTTTTCACCTGCATGTGTCTACAAGCTCCAATTCAGACTGAAACGGATTTGTCGCAAATAGTGGTAGTCTTGCAGTCCTGTTGATAATGATATCTGCATTTTTTGTCATATTTGTAGGGCGGCTCCTGCAAGTATTACCAGAATGTGCACAAGATGAAGCAACAGTGGCAGATTCGGGACTACGGTCTCACCCAGGCCTGGGACATAGAGGACCTTGTTGACCTGGGAAGACGGGTCAAGGTCAGGAATTATTGGTTTAACTCTTTCCCAACTCTGTATATTTTCCTCAGATGCACAAACATGCTCAAACTAGTGGGCAAATTGCAGTACAGTACACTCCTGTTATAACAAACTCAGTTATAATTAAATTCTCTTTACAATGAAATCAATATCAGGTCCCCAAAATTATCATCTAGATATGTTTATACACAATATGGTTTGGTTATAATAAAATTTCGATATAACAAAAGAAATCACCGGTCCTGACTATTTTATTTTAAGGGAGTACACTGTATGCCGAAGTACATTGATGAAGCGTAATGGCTGGAGCATTGTTGGAAAAATTCACATCACAGCAAAGCTTATAATTTTCTCTACAACTTTCCTGTACTGCATTTCTAGCATAAGTGCTTCCATGAAAAGTTACATAGCTTTGAAAAAGAGATTGTTTTCCAAAAGTGCTTATGCATTGCAGTCTCAGGATAATGTGGTACACAGGTGTTATGATGTACTTACTTTGTTTTTGCTATCCCACACTTCAAATGTGTCCTTACTTTGTTGTTCATATCCTACACTTCAGGCATGTACCTATGTTTTTATTATCCCACAACACAGGCTTGTCCTTAATATATTTCCCTTATCCCACACTTCATATGTGTCCTTGCAATGCTTTCTTTTTATGCCTCCGCCAACGAAGTGGACGGAGGCATTATGTTTTCGGGTCGTCCGTCCGTCCGTCCGTACGTCCGTCCGTACGTACGTCCGTCCCGTTTTGTTTTTGTTGATATCTCAAGAACCGTGTGGTGGTTTTACATCAAACTTGGTATGAGGGTATATCCTGGGGGGATAATACTTTGTTTGGATTGTAGGGTCACGGGGTCAAAGGTCAAAGGTCACAGGTTATTTTGTGAAAAAAAAGGTTGAAAATTCATGTTTTTCTCCATATCTCGCAACTGGTTCAAGGTATCTTCATGGAACTTAGTATATGTGACAATGCACCTCAAAACAAACAAAAAGTCGCCAGACATGATTTTTTAGTTAAGACTATATTCTGAAAGAGCAGACTTTACGCTTTAAAATGATGTATAACTCAAATCAAATGGACTCTCCTAACCTATCTAAATATTGGAAAGAAAGCACAAACTCAGGAAAAGCGTGTACTGAGAAAAGAGGCTCTGAAGTACAGTGTCTATTCAAGCGCTTAATCTTTACCAAACCGTACTGGCTGTGTGATGAATGGGACAAAAAAACAGGAAGTAAACCACCAGAGTAACAACAATGAAGGGATTATTAGATTAAATTGAAATTAAGCATGCCTTATTAACACATTCTGTCCATAATCAATGCCAACTTTCAAAGCAGTAGCACTATCCTTTCAAAAGTTATTAGATTTGTAAGTGAAGAGTGTGGACAAGGTTTTTCAGAAATGAAAAAGGGATTCTAAAGACACACCTAATCACACTATTCTACCAAAAATGTTCGAGATAAACTGCTAAAAAACACACTTTCCTGCCCGTTTTATGGTACCAAAATTTAGCATAATGTAAAAGAAGACCTGCTCTTTCAGAAAATATGAAAAAGTCAAGTTCGGCTAGGTTGACCCATTTCACTTATTTTCAGTCCTCACGCAAAATCAGTGTGTGCGACTTTATGTTCGTTTTGAGGTGCATGGTCACATATATACTTGTTCCAATGGGCAGTGATTATCTAGGGAAGTTGGGGGTCATGGTTCAAAGGTCAGGGGGTCAAAGGTCAAGGTCAACTCCTCAAAAAAATATCACTACTTTCCTTATATTTATGCAATGCCTGAAGTTTTTTTTTTTTTTTTTTTTACTTGATGTATACATGTATTACCCAATATATATTCTGTGGGAAGTTTCTTGCCAAAAGGTCAAAGGTCAAGTGAAAGTGCTGAATTGCACTTTTTTCTCCATATCTCAAAAGTAACTCAAGGTATCGTCATGAAACTTACATAGTTATGCATGTTCAACCTAACAGTGATTCTCTTTGGAACTGTTAGGTCAAAGGTCAAAGGCCAGGTTTAGATAATGCTATTTTCCCATTTGATACTGAAATTATACTTTTTCTCAATACCTTGAAAATTACTCAATGCATAAACTTATAAAAGGGTCATAAGTCAAGTAAAAATCATCAGTTCCCCAAATACCTGCACTCTGACATTTTAATCATTCATCCAATTGAACCTAGTTCTAGGAAAGTGAACATTCAGCACATTTGTGTCAAACCTGTCATTTTAATATATTTTGCCAATTGTGTGAAACTGTCATCACACATTGTCAAGACATTGTACTATAGACCTATTAGGAGAACCATGCATTATGGCGGAGGCATATCAGTCGCCATAGCGATATATCTAGTTTCATACTTCAAGCATGTCCTTGCTGGTACTGTGTTTTTTCCTTTTCCACCTTTCAGGCGTGTCCTTACTTTGCCAGCAGAAACCTGAGAGAAGGAGCTGACGTCGTCTTCTGTCCATACAACTACCTGATTGATCCCGTCATCAGAGAATCTGTGAGTGGTTATCAGTAGAGATGTGTGCTGATAACCTCTGCCAAAGAGGTTATGTTTGTGCCGTTGCTTTGTTTGTTTCTTTGGTTATTTGTCTGTGTACAAATTAACTCGAAAAGTTGTGAACGGATTTGGATGAAACTTACAGGAAGGCTTCATGATGACACAAGAAATAGATTATTATATTTTGGTGGTGATTCTGGAATTTTTATGGATTTTTGAAGGAGTTTTTATATTTCTGCAGATAGGGTCAATGAACTCGGGCGTTCAAGTTGCATGTATTTGAGGTTTTCATAATCGTGTGCTCTGAAGCGCGTGCTCTGCTCAGGTGAGGCACCGCACAGCTTAAAGCTGATGATGTAAACAAAAGGTCTCTATATTGGGAAATTGAGGGATTTTCAGCATGCATGTATGGATGGAAGAATTAACTGTTTCTCGGAGGTCTGCGCTCTCAGAGTGCTTTTCTAGTTAATAATTTTATTCTTCCTTGCATCTGTGGCATGATATTATTACGTCGAGCAAACCCAGTGCTCAAAATTTGGCTTGCTTCTGTGCTTTTTACATAGATATTTTCAATCTGTGTAATCGAAGGAACAGAAAGGATGCAATGTTCAATCCTGCGATGTAGTACCGTTGTAATCCCTTTCAGCTTACATTTGATTGACTCAACTATGTGTTTAAACTGAACGGCGCACATTTACGATTGCAATGCAATTGTAATACACAGGCAATTCAGCTGAGCGCAAAGTAACAGTCATCCGTACTGGTCATTGGTATACTAACATCCCGTGAAAAGTGAAGAAGGGTCTGTAGACAAAATAAAAGACTGGACATATGATAACTCTCAGCCAAGCATTTGATTGGGATCCATCTCACCATGTTATACCATCATTACCATGATGCTGAGTTTTGTCTTTCGTCTGGTTCTTCAGATGGAAATCAACCTGAAGGGACAGATTGTGGTCCTGGACGAGGCCCACAACATCGAGGACTCGGCCAGAGAGGCGGCCAGTCTGAAGGTGACCACTGAACAGCTGCAGGAGACCACTGATGAGCTGGACAGGTTATGTAAGTGCCGGCCATCTCCACCACTTGACCATTTGACGTTTGTAGCCTTACATGTGCCCATGCCCTGTAGCGGCGGTTTGCTGACCAATGTGATTGGCATTCAGTATAAAGTTGGCAAGTCATGTGAAGATTGTTGTGGTGATGTGAAGTCTCACATGAGACCATCATGCTTCTATAGACATCCCGATAAATTTGCAACCTTTTTCCATCCACATTAACCCTAACTTACCTGGGCTGGGCTATTTAGCGAGCTTGAATTCCTTGGGAGGGGGGGGGGGGGGCGGCCATTATGGCCCCCCTTCAGATCTCGGCCGTTGATCGCGCGATCGCCGCAAAATTTTGCATGAACATAAAGCCGGATGTAATCTACAAAACTGTTTGGTTAAATTTTCAAAAAATTTGCATTTTCTATTTTAAATTAATTAATTATGCAAATATATGCAAAAAACCTAATTTTCGTCTGTAATTGGCTTATAAAAGCTTATGGAATGCTGATTTTTGGTGTGAATATTCCTAGTGACATTCCAAACATTTGTGCGTTAAAAAAAATTCAGTATCAAAATTAATTTCTTATGTTTTTATTGTTTTATCAATTTTTTATGTATTTCCTTGTTTTTTCGAACTTTTGTTTTTGTTGTTTTTTTCAGCAGAATTTGTCATACACATTTTTTGAAGCATAATTATACTAAAATAAATTGATTTCAGCCATTAAAATTAAAGATATGAATCTTTATATGAATTAATTGAAAAAACACAATTTGTATTGACTTTGTACACAAAATCACGTTTTTGAGCAATTTTGGGGTTGACGAAAATTTTTTGAAGGGGCGTGGCTTCGGAACGGTATGCCCGAGCGCGACAAATTTGGTCTCAAAAGTTGCGTGAGACTTGAAAGTAAAAAGTCAGCGAGCGGCACTGTCAAAAAAAATTGCGCGCCGGAATGGTCGCAGAATTTGTCGAGGGGGGCCATACTGGCCCCACACCCCCCCGGTAAGTTAGGGTTAAACTTTAGCTATGCTAATCGCAGAAGAAGCTATAGTAGACACTCATACACACAACTTGCAGAGACCAGAGTCAATGAGAAAATGGAGGCTTCAGAATGTTGGATTAGTTTTGTGAGAAAGTGATTATCAGTGAAATGTCACTTGGCTTGCCAGTGAAATCAAGGGCATGTTTTCAGTGGGTGATAGATTTAGAAAGGCTACTGGAAAGCAAACACAATTTTTTGTAAATATCTACATGATCCTAGACCCTCCTCATTCCCTTCAGAAAAAGAAAAAGAAAAAAAGTGGGTGATAGATTTAGAAAGGCTACTGGAAAGCAAACACAATTTTTTGTAAATATCTACATGATCCTAGACCCTCCTCATTCCCTTCAGAAAAAAAGGGAAGATATGATCAGGCTTTTGAAATATTTATGCGGAAACAATCTTCATGAATTTACTTAGTGTTGTCATTGACGCATCTTGCTCCTTCCATTCTATTCCAATCTCTGTCAATGTTTCCAGTGACTGCACAATATCGCATGGAGCATACAAGAGTTTTGCATACTGTGGTGAGTGTGTACATTTACCTGCAAGAGGCAGCTAATTTATAACAGAGATTCCTCAAAAATTTTCCATCCCAAAATGAAGACATATAGCTTATTTATTGTGTAAATCTTCAAACATTGGATTTATTACTGTGAATTAATGTAGGATGATTATAAGTTCTATTACTAGGAAATTTGCCATGTAAAAATCATGGAATAAATCTTTTAAATATGACATGCCAATCTGTAAAAAGATGAAAAGAAAAATATTGAAGCATGAAGTTTTAGCTGATCAAATTTACTCCATATTTTCAGAGCTTTGCCAAGTGGATCTGCCTTATGGGAGACACAAGAAAAAAACAACAAACTGTATATTGTTAATGAACAGGAGGTACTTTTCCTAGTGCCATACACATTAAACCATTTCGAAATTTTTAGTTTCTTTCCACTGAAATATGAGGTATTTAAATATGACATATATAAAAATAATGTTACCAAAGTCTAGTTAAAGATTGTATTGCTCATGAAGTGAAATCAAGCACAAACAATGAAATGTGTAGCAACGTATAGTACTTGTCCTAGTGCACACAATAAACCATTGTATTATTGTTAGTTCCTTTCCACTGAAATATGAGGTATTTAATACATATAAGAGATATAAGAAAATAATGTTACTAAAGTTCAGTTAAAGATTGTATTGTGATGTCAAAGGAATTCTAGCTGTAGGTCATAAGGTGAAATAATGTGTCATAAGGTGAAATCAAGCACTTTATACATCATGACTTTCTATGAATTAACCTTTGGGCTTTGTGCGGAACTGAGCCTCACATGATGTAGTCATCAACAAATATCCTTGTCTCTCGATACCGTCAGTGTTCAAGCATCCTGCGCTGGATCAACGACTTCTCCGGCACGCTGCGCCAGAATGACTTTGAGCGAGCCTCCAGGGTGTGGTCTGGGCAGGAGATGGTGGCAGTGCTGGCCAACATGGGAATCACCCCAGCTACCCTTCCCACGCTACGGGTAAGATGAGAAGGGATTACCGTCAAAACTACAAGTTAGAAAACGTGGGCCAAGTTTGGAGTATTAACTTTAAGGTCAAGGTCAAAGATTAGAGCTCTTAATCAATTCTAATCCTGAAGAAAAGAAAATACATCAGAGCCAGACCATAGGTATTTTGTGAAGAAAAAGTATTGTAACAATTTTTTTTTTTTTCACCACCTGTAACGTAACACTTTCATCGCTGTGTCCACATTACCAAACTGGGTCGGGGATTCAAATATAGAATCTCGTGTCATGCCATTGCAAATCTCCTCACAACTTTCCTCACATATCCATTCCAGTCAGACTCCGGAAACACGACATAGATCCACACAAGTGTACATTACCATTCCAACTTTTATTGTTCGTGGAAGATTGAGCGAAGAAAATGGGATTCCATCGGGATTCAAACCCGAGACCTCTGGATGTGTGTACTCATATGATAACCCCCCAAAATCGTAAAAGTATTTTTACTCTTTTCTCATGGGAAAGGCATGTACATGTACACGCACCCACGCACAGCTCTTAGCTAAATGATCTTTCCAAGATTAAACCAAGGGAGTGAGTTGGAAACATGATGTCCCTTCCATGGATCTAACTGATTTTCCATAAGGGAAAAGATAATCATAGTGGTGATAATAAAGGACATTTGTATTTTGTCTTGCTACTAAATGATACACTTTACTGCGCAACGTGATTGTGCTTGTGAAAGCGTGAAAGGCAAAAAAATAAATGAATAAAAAAAATAAGATGAGAGGATGTGCCAGATGATGATAAGGGTGGTGATGAAGATGCTTTTCTCCTTGGTGTCCCGGTATCTCGCAGCATCACCTGAGCGGACTGACAGAGGAGGAGGAGGACCCAGATAAAAAGTACAAGGAGCTGGGACCGAAGTTCACCACCACCTCGGCATCCCTCATCAACGGTCTCTTTATCGTCTTCAACTTTCTCTTCAAGGAGGACTGCAAGTACAAGATGGATTACCAGTGAGTCACCTTTGACCTCCCATTGGAATGTTACATCACATTTATCAGTGCAGGATTTGAATGGTTTCACACCTTGATATGATATCCAGCAACAGGCTGAAACAGACTGAAGTGACTACTACCATCTAAGGGGCACACTTTTTTAGTTACCTAATTAGAAGGTTTTTCATTCCTCTGCCATGAAGTGTCACCGGAGGCATTATTCAAGGTTAAATCCAGAAACTCTGGTGAAGAAATTTAACAATTTCTTTTTAAGGGGGGGGGGGGGGAGAGGGGTTGTTGTTTTTTCAGTCTTTTTTTTTTCTTTTTTCAGCTTGCTCTTACCCTTTGTCAAATGACAATGAAAATATGACAGTTTGTAAAACTTGCAGAAACATGTGAGTTTCACTGCGAGACTTAAAAAAAACCCCAGTAGTCAGTTTTATGACCAGTTCATCCATTTCTTACCCAAATATAATTCCTACATCTCCTTTATCTGTACACTTTTGTGCCTATTACTTCTTCTTGTCTAACTATCCAAAACATGGAAAGAGGAAGGGGGCCCTTCTCATAGGTCCATGAAATGAAATGTTTTTTATCTTAAATGCACACAGTGCAGTGCAAAAGGGGAATGAGTATTGCTATGTTTACTCATTTGAAGATATGCAGCAATTCACTCAAAGTGAGAAATCTTTTAAAAACTGTTTTATATTCATGAAATAATGACTGTTTATCTTTATTTCAAGTGCATAATGAATTAATGATGATTAATACATGCTTTTTAAATGTGAAATGTTCTCACTAAGATGTGAGCCTGTATCTTCAAGCTTTCTCATTGGTTTCAAGAATAAAATTTTGTGAATTGTTACTACAAAGAGAAAACTGCCAAGACGTCATGCAATGGGAACTCCACAGTAACTTTGGTTGCATGCGCCTGTCCACTAAAGTACAAAGCGAGAACTGCGTAGATATTTTGCAATGAATGTGATGAAGTACCTTAAAGGTCCTGTTTACCTTTGGGAGCAGTGATTTAAAAAAGAGTTCAAGATATCGCTTTTGATGCATATGTGTAGGTCAGTTGTATTACAAAACATCCTACCATACAACATTTTTTGCAATAAAGCATGAAATATATGGAGATATTGCTATCTTTCTCATTAAACCATAACTGTAGACGGTTTAGTCTTGAAGCATTTTTATTATAACTATAGCATTTTGCATTTTTATCAATACTTACATCGATTATACTGGTTCAAATTTTTACATTGGTTGTTTCTATCCTTAACTCACATTTAAGAACTATTTTGAAGCACTAATGCTTGGTTTTTGTTTCATCTGCAAATGGTAAATTATGCCTTTAACCCCTCTCCTCCCATACTATGTTAGAAGAGTGATTACTGCTCAAAGATCATGCTGTTATTCATTAATCAAACTTGTGTCTTCCTTCCAGAGTGGCCCTACTGAAAATCAAGGCTCACAACCAGCATCCAGACACGGTGAGAAATCTTTTAACCCGTTCCTTACGGGAACCTGGTTTACCAGGTTCCCGTGGGAGCAACTGATATACGGGAACCTGGTTTACAAGGTTCCCAAAATGAAGACAAGTGTGCCTGCTTCAGTGGCCTAAATTCATGTTTCTTTGTGTTAAAATGCTCAGAAAAGTGGGTTTGATAAAAAGATCAGAGTTTATTCTATCAGGATTTGTTCTCCTGCTGTTTAAAAAAGGGGGTTTTACAGTATTATATATCTTTTCCTGATTTAGTTTTTTGCATGTTCTGCTGTAAACTCGTACGAACATGTACATAATGATCAAGGCTGAGATCAGTTAGAAATGCGGGTTCGCTGACCCCAGTCACCTCATCCAGGTACCTGGTTTTGTGTCAAACAAAAGATTCGGAGAGCTCATCAGCGCACGCTCTATTCACACCTCGCACCCGATCGATATTTCCATTGTTCACGGGCACATGTAGTTGACCGTAGAAAGGGGGACGCAATGAACCGCTTGACTGCCTTCACAGAACTGGATTACCAACCTGTGTGCCTCTCTGTCGACGGGCGAAAAGAATCTCGTTTGGGGGCATTGAAGGCACTCAGAGAATTGCGGAAGGAACGGGTTAAAAACCTTTGTGCTTTTATTACTTTGTATAGATAACTCTCTAGTCTTTCTTGTAATGATTAGTGTTCATTTGAAGTAGTCTTTCAGTCTGTCTGTCTATTTGTCTATCTCTACCATTAGAGTATAAAGCCCTCTGGAAAATTGATATTGCATCAAATAACTTCTTATACAGCCCTACTTAAGCTAGAGGTTCTCTTTATGCCTACCAGCCCTGCTATTTCATTAGAAGAAGAAAATGAATGCATCACTTCAAACAACTGAGATTGGTGAATGTTTGGAAGAAAGCTCCTTCAAATAGATATTGTAAAACACGATATTCTCGCGGCATGAAATTTTCGCGAGTTGCATTTAAAATTCAATGCATATCGTGTGGACAAGGACCTTCTTGTGCATTTTAATTTTGCGAATCTTGGCTCTCGCGAAATTCGCAAATGAAAATGCACGCAAACATTCCTCGTTTTACAGTGTTTTTTCATCAGTAGAATCAGTAAAACAAGAGTCAATTCACTTGATGAATCAGAACAACTGATGTGTCATTCATGTTGATTTATCGATCTATCTGTTTCCATTTTTGTCACTTTAATTTTGCAGAACAACTGGTGGCTGAACAGGAGGAGAGGTAAGGAACCGGTAGTCGATAAGTAGGCTGCACTTCTCTGAGAGTATCGATGGTGGCTAATGTCAAAAGCAGACACATGTTTATCCGCCAGACTACCAGCAGATGTTCTGTTGTTTGTTTCTTGTTCGCTTTCTGCTTCCAGGAGGTGCAATTTTGTCTGTTACTGTACCTTGGTTCGACACAAATAATATCTTTTATTGATTTTTCATTTGGGCCACTAAACTCATCAAATACCGGTTTTTGGTTACCAGAAAAAATAGAGAGAAACATAGACAAAAATAAAGTCATTTAATACTATATCAAAATACTAAAATAAAGCACGACAAACATTGATCAAAATAATAAAATAAACCATGACAATTGTGAAAATTTGCAGGTATGATAAAATTCTTCAAATACCACATACTGTGATTATGAAGTAAGAAAGGAAAAAAAAAGATTGAAAAGTAGAACAATTTAATACAATATTGAGATAATTCTAAACTGTGATAAACAACGTGAAAATTGGCAGGTATGACAAAGTTTTCATAGATATGTAGCTGCCACTGGTACTGTTGTGGCTTGAAAAACATGTGAAACTTTGAAATTCCATATCTTCTTGTTTCATTTATGTCTGATTTTATCAAAAACCCTTACCACTTTTCATTGCAACTGATTGACAAATTGCCCTACATCGACATAAATAATGATTTTTTTTTATCATGGCTACTACTAAAACACTGATCAATTCAGTGCTTCTTTACATCGATGTGGGGCAATTTGTCAATCAGTTGCAATGAAAACATCTTGAAGGAAATTTCATGAATTTGAATACTCTTACCACTTGTTTTGTATTGTTTTCTTCGAAGCCATCTTGACAATGATGTGGCATTGCAACCTAAGTTGGCAAACCTTGGTCTACTGTAAAGATACTAATCCCTCCTACATTCAATAAGTGTCTTACTGATCTCCATGTGGTGATTGATTGTAATCCACATGTCTATCCAAGACAAAGTGATACCTATGAAAAGACAGCATTATGTACTCTGTGACGGTGAAGCAACTGCATGATATTCCGTACGTTGTTTTTCCTCGTGTCCATTGCTGCTTACAAACGTTGTCATGCGTTGTCTGGCCCACAGGAAGGGAAAGTACCTGGACGATTTCATTGAATTTCTGGTGTCTCAACCCAGCTGTGGTGAGTGTAAGCCTGATGTCACACACACCCACCCACACTAGTATATATTCCACCATGTTTCTTTTTAACCTCACTCTTATACTGCTGGTGTGAATCAATGGAAGGGATTACTCTGAAGCAAGAAATGCTAGTAGTGTGAAATTTTTTTGAATTGGAGCCGATGGCCTTTTTTCGCAGCATGAAATTTTTGTGAATTGTCACAGGAATTCATCACATATAGTGTAGACAAGAACTTTTGCATGCATTTCAATTTCGCAAATCTTGGCTCTCGCGAAATTAAAATGCACACAAACGTTTCTGGTTTTACAGAACAGCTATGGCAAGTTTTTTGTTTATTGCAACTGATTGACAAACTGCCCTTCATTGATGTAAGTAAACACAGATTATCCAGTGAAGTGTTTTAGTAGTGGACATGATAAAAATCATGGGCATACATTTCTCAAGTTGGACTCAAACCAATTACCTGATTGCTAGATAGGCATCATATCTGCCAGACTATTATTTGAATGGTGAAAGTTTTATGTTAGGAAATGAAATGTGTATAAAACAAGGTTTTGCTATGGGAAAGAGACTTTGCAGATTGGTCAAGATTAGCATTCCATTTGATGCTACTCGAAGTAAGAATAACTTATCAGCTAATAAAATAAGGAAAAGCAGTCTTTTTATAACACAAATAAGGTCACCCTGTAGTTATGTTGCTTTGCTGTTTTCCCAGGCCTTTTCAGATTTTGGTTCCTGCGTGCGTACCATCATCCTGACATCGGGCACGCTGTCACCGATGAGCTCCTTCGCATCGGAGCTGGGTGTGAAGTTCCCCATCCAACTAGAAGCAAACCATGTCATCGGAAAGTCGCAGGTATGAAGTTAGAGCGCTACATCAACCCTTGGCATTGCAAAACATTGCTCTTAACTTAGCCAAACTTTTTCATGAGAATTCAACAATCTATCCAAGCTTGACCTGTGTTTAAAGTTAGTAAGTTCACTCAGGTTTAGCAATGTACCTTAATCCAGCAGGATGGCCATGATAGAAAAAAGAAAGAAAAAAATAACTGTTTTGCTTGTAGAATACAGTCTCTTCTTATGCGAGCTTGGGCGAATCTTTACATAAATTTGCAGAATGTCTGCAACTGAAGTGTAGATGCTTCACAGGTTTCAGTCTTTGTCCAACCATTGCTGTCCACCCTTTGTTATAATTGACCTTCTTCTTCCCTCTCTCAGGTGTGGGTCTCGTCCCTGGCCATTGGTCCGAATGGTCACTCCCTCAACGCCAGTTACCGCAATGCCGAGGTAGGGTTGAATTAGAAACTTTGACCAGTCCTTGTCAACAAGTCCATATCTTCTTCAGATCGCACAGGTGTGCTGTATCCCCCGATTTTGTGGGAGGCTTTCAGAAACAATAAATAGAAGAATGCAAGAGCTGCCATGATTTCGGAATTGCTATCTGCTACTGCGATGTATGTAGCACACAAGTTTCTGCCTGATATTTCTGTGTGACTATTGGCAGTCCAGAGATCAATTATATAAAAATCAGGGGATGCCAGTTTTCAGACAAAAGCCTGAATTAAATCCTTGGTAGTATCAAAGTTCAGGTGCTTTCTCGTCCAAAGTAGCTTCGTATAGATGTACTTGAGCACCTCTCTTTTTTCATTCTAATTAGCATCCCTGCAGAATAAATGATCCTATTTTTTTAACTCTCTTTTGAGTGTTTTGTTGAAAGAAAGATATTGATGGAGTGCTATATCTCTTAGTTTCTGATTCAGAATGGAGCCAAAATAATGTCATGACTTCCCTAATACCAGCAGATGTCACATTGATGTGAAACCTTAGTATAGATGACGAATATAAATCTTTTTCATGATCCTATTTGATTAGAAGAATCACATTAAATGTACAAGGGTTGTTGAGATTCCCAAGGTTTTTCTCTTCCCTTTCTGTCAATTAAAATTTGTTTTTAAGAATGGATTAGGATCGATTTTACCTGGTATGTGTTTCCAGCGTTCCTATCTCAATCTCGTGTTGAGAAAAATACTTTGGTTAGTGAAGATGCAAGATTTTGCTTTCTCCAAAGTCACAAACCAGTCAGAATTTTGTTGCATCCATAGACCTATGCCTTCCAGAATGACTAGGGGTCAGTGGAGGCAGAAATATTTAGTATTAGAATACAACACATTTATCAAGGCATGGTATTTGCATGGACACCATTCTTATACCTATAGCTGTAAAAATCTTACTCTTTAAAATTTAGATGAGAGATTACCCTTCTCTACATCCCACTGACATTCAGTATTCGTTGCCTCCGTAGACTTTTGCCTTCCAAGACGACCTTGGCCGTGTGGTGATAGAGGTGTGCAAAGTGACCCCCTATGGAGTGCTCTGCTTCCTGCCCTCCTACAGCATGATGAACAAACTCATGGAGAGGTGGAAGGTGAGATGAACTCTGACCTTTGAACTTACATGTTAATTTTTCTGTATGTCATGGTAGAGAGAATATCTCGAAATTACCTTGAGGTCACAAATGAATCTCTGCTATCAGAGTTTGACTCGAATACACTGTAAAACCAGAAATTTTTGAGTGCCTGAAACTTTTATAAATTCTGCGAAGATCTGCAATTTGCAAAAGTAAAGTGCACTTGAAAGTTATTGTCTACATATTACGAAAAAGGGTGTTGGCTCCAATTCATGAAACTTTCATGCATTTTTTATGTTTCTGGCTTTCAAGTAAATTGCATATATGACATGCACGTCTTATCAAACCGGTACAATGTAAAAGCAGCTGAGATTTGAACCCCAAACCTGTGACTGAGCATCGATGCCTCAGACCAACTGAAGGTAGGGTAGGGTAGTGATGCACTAAACAAAAAGACAGTCTGCTAAAAAGAAAGAAATGATTAAAATGAAACACTGTTTATCTCTTTTTACTAATAAATATCATCGAATGGTCCTCAGTAAGACAGTTGTAGTTGCATTGTAAATGTCTCTGCTTATCCCCTTATTGTCCTCAGAGTGATCAAATTCATTGATGACTCTTAAGATCTCAAGCATTGGGGGGAGGGGGGTAGAGTTGGGAAGGTGTGTAACCCAGTTTGTGACCAGATGCTTAGCTTAGCTTACTAAGCTTTTGCAGCAGCATTCAGTAATTCATCCAAATGTGAACTACAGTTGAACCTCTCTTATCCGGCCTCCCTTTATGCGGATCTCTCTATTATACGGACGCAATCTCGCCGTGATTTTTTTTTTTAAATAATTATGGGAGGAAAGGGGGATTCCCAACTCCTTGAGATCTCCTACACAAACACGATGAATTACATATACTAGATACATTTCTTAATAATTATTTAGGTAAATCATCCCAAGAATTTATAAAAGAAAATGATTTCATTCTTGCAAACACTAACCTCCATTTTGGGGTCTGTTACTGAGTGTAACAATGAAAAGGTTGCAGTATACACATTACTACATGTGGTACTACAATGGGCTACATCAGTACATGTGTATGTATATGTACATGTATAAAGCATCGAGTCTCCCGTATCCGGCCAAATCCCTTATCCAGATGAGCCCCGGTCCCGACTTGTCCGGATACGAGAGGTTCAACTGTTGTAAAGTTAGCAAGCCCACTCAGGTGTAGCAATGTGTCTCAGTCCAACAGGAAGGCCATCGTGGTACAATGGGGATTAGGGGGATTAGATGACCTCTATTTATTACTGTAAAAGTGGAAATTTTTGTGGTGTTGAAATTTTCGTGCATTTTGCGCAATCAGAAACTTGCGCGAAAATCAAAGCACATGAATATTTTTGCTAGCCCGTAAGTTCCAGTTGTTGATATCTTGATTCCACAGAATTAAACACACGCGAAACTCTTCTTTAAATACCCGGTTGAGCACGAAAAATTAGTTGCATGAAAAAATTCACTTTTATAGTAACCTTTAGTTTCTATACATCTGTGCTAATTATCGAAGAAAGCTCTCCAGCATGCGGGCCAATTGGTGAACAAAGCACAGTAAGGGTTAAACATAGAAGCTCTTGTCTTATGTACTCACTCCATTCATTGAAGAGTTTGTTAACCCATTGAAGTCTAGTCCCAAGCAAACTCAGGCAAGTGTTAAAGGGATGGTATAGTATTGATGGAGATGAGGGTTGGGCTTCTAACTTTCTGCGAGATACCAAGTAATCACTTATGAAATACGTGTAGTACAGAGCATACCATTCTATGAGGAATTCAAAGTTTATTTGATGAAAATCGGTTTTGGCATCACTGAGTAAAACAAAGTGATCCTAATAAAAGATGGGTCCCACCTTTCATTAGGGTTGCTCTGTTTTGGATATCTCAGCCATTTCAAAACCAGTTTTCATCAAATAAACACTGAATCCTTCTTGGAATACATGCTCTTTCATATTTCATAAGAGGTTTCTCATTATCTCACCAAAAATGTTAGAAACCTAAAGTTAGGTCTCAACCAAAATGGGAAATGCATATTATAGCAAAATCAGCTTTCGGTAGTCCTCAAGATGTTAAACGTGTATGATAACAAGTGGCTTCATTTTTTTTTTTCAGGCCACAGGTGCCTACTATCAGCTGGAGTCCATGAAGTCTGTCATGTGTGAAGCGAGGGGAGGCGACAAGACTGTGTTTGATGAGCAACTCAAGGAATTTTACGACATCATCAAGGAATGTGAAGAAAATGGTGAGTCTATCTCTTTGCGATTATTTTCTTTTTATTAATTTCACTCTGGTGCACCATCACCTATGCTCTGGGCGTACAACGTAACTGCCTTTGCAAAGGAAGGGATGACCTCGACCAACGGGAAACTGCAGGCCAGCGCGTGAAGATGGAGACTTGGCCTCGGTGCGAGTCTTGCTAGATTTTCCTTATCCAGACTTGATTGGAGATAGGGAGACAAAATTAACACTCGTCAATTCAGATGGGTAGCACATGTTGTTACAGTGCTGTTTGTAGACAAGTCGTGTGAACAAAATATTTACAGTTAAATGTTTTGCATCATTGTCTTACTGTGCAAAGTGGATGTGAAAATTTTCACACTGCAAGTATTGTATTCCATGTCTGTCATGGTTGATATCTTTACAGCATGAGCATTTGTTTATGCTGATGAGACAGGCAAAATAAATTAGTTTGCTGTTCTTGAGTGAATTCAACGGTTTATGAAAGGGTATTCTCCTCTAAATTACTGTATCTTTCAACTGCTTTTTGCTAAAAAAAATATGGCTTCATTACAGTGTCAAGTAATGATGAAAAATCTTGTTAGAATTTAGTAAATCTCAATTTGTATGATACAAATATACAGACTGTATTTCCATATCTAAATTCCTGGCTTGTTTGATCCCCATTCCTTTATATAAATATTAAAAATGAATTCATTCAAATGTGATTCATCCATGCCAAACCTGGGTGAATTCCATGCGGGAGAATCCCGTGGATGACACACTTTCTTCTGGTATCAAATGGCACAGTCAGATCTCAAAATTTTGCTTAAAAAAAATAAAAATATGAAAACAAATGCAAAGGGAGGACTGAAATGTGAGTCATCAACCATTGTTCATGTGTTCAAAAATATTTTTGGCAGGTCTAGAAAACCAGACCATCACAGGTGTTTTGATGTTTGCTGTCTGTCGGGGTAAGATCAGCGAGGGGATGGACTTTGCCGACAACAATGCCAGAGCAGTCATCACAGTGAGTTGGGAAGAAAAATTGTAAAACTTTGCTCTCTGATAAGTATTTCTTTAATTCATCCTTTGGTTATTGTGTGTGCTTGGCCAAGAAAGATGTCTTTCTGATGTGCTAAATTATTTTTTTTGATAGTCTAGACTTGTTAGAGAACAAGTCCTGCTCATCTTGTCATAGCAAGCATGGGGAATAACTTTCTGCTGCCCATGAATGCAAATATGTATCTCCATGAATGCCCATGAATGCAAATATGTATCTCGACAAGAAGTGTCTTCATCCAATGCTGAAGACGAAAACCAAAAACTTTGGAGGAGAAAGAATCCAGATCAATGACAGCAGTGTCAAATTTTTACTTGCAGTTATGGGTGTCGATTATTTTACCACTTGGTTACCTACCTCAAGATACATGTTGTAGTCAAGTATCACTTCAGTGAATACACCGAACACATGCATGATGGTTTGCGCTTTACAAAAACTTGAAAGGAAGTCATTTAAGGACAAGTCCACCTTCATATACATGTGGATTGAGTGAGGGCAACAATATTAGTAGAACACATCAGCGAAAGTTTGGGGAAAATCGCATAATCCGTTCCAAAGTTATGAATTTTTAAAGTATTTGCGCAGTCACTGCTGGATGAGAAAACTACTACAGTGTATGATGTCACATGCGTACAACGATATAAGGAAAATAAAAAGAGAATTTCACAAAATTTCACTTTTTGAATAAAGTGCACATTTTTTCAACTTGTTACTGATGTATATTAAGGGTAATATTATTCCCCATGCCTTGTGAAAAAGAGAAATTGAGTATTCTTTTGTTATGCGTGAAAAGTGAAAATATGTTGAATTTTCTTTATTCTTTCTTTATATCGTTGTACACATGTGACATCACAAGCTATAGTAGTCTTCTCATCCAGCCATGACTGAGCAGAAACTTCAAAAATTCATAACTTTTTAACAGATTGTCCGATTTTCCTCAAACTCTCACTGATGTGTTCTACTAATATTGCTGCATTCTCTCAACCCACATGTCTATGAAGGTGAACTTGTCCTTTAATATTTTGTTATGATCACTGTATTTCCCACTAAATTTACCTTGATAGTAGACAGAGAAACAGATCAATCTACTCCACAAAGATTTTCAAACTGAGAGGCCAGAAATTATACTTTCGTCTTCTCTTTTTCGAAACGTCCCTCCGGTCAGGTCGGAATTCCCTTCCCCAACGTGCGCGACGCCCAGGTGGAGCTGAAGCGGAAGTACAATGACCAACACAGTGCCAGCAGGGGCCTACTGTCGGGCAGTGAGTGGTACGAGGTCCAGGCCTACCGGGCTCTCAACCAGGCTCTGGGCAGGTGCATTCGTCACAAGTAAGAAAACAATCAAACTCTGCATGGACTCACATACTGAATAAGGCACCTGTAGTTTTGTCTGTAGCAAGTCTCTTCGCTGTGGTAGATGTGGCCACTTGAAATAATATGTAGAATTGATCAGAAAACAAGTTTACGTTAATTGCAACTGATTGACAAATTGCCTTACATCGACTACATGTCTGGAGATCAGGAGGTCGTAGGTTCGAATCTTGCTCAAGTACATACGGCCATGATTTTTTTATCATGGCTACTACTAAAACACTGATCAATTCAGTGCTTATTTACATTGATGTAGGGCAATTTGTCGATCAGTTGCAATAAAAACACCTCAATGGAAGACATTCATGAATTTTAAAAGTTTACAGTAAGTTCCTGTTTTGGTTTTAGCGTCTGCAAATTTCTAACTCTTTTCAAGGAATGAGATATCATTTTACTACTGCAAAGAAGTGACCAATTTCAATTGCATTTCTCAAATCTAAACAATGGATCAATAGATTGGTTAATAACTTGTTGGTAAAGTCAGTAGGATTAATAATTCTTAGTTTTTGTGATGATTTTTGTTTTCCCTCCCTGCCAGGAAAGACTGGGGAGCAATCCTTCTTGTGGATGACAGATTCAGCAGGAATCCAAAGAAGTACATCTCAGGTGAAGACAGTTGAACAGAAACTACAAGAGCATGCTTAGATATATTCTGGAAATGTGCCAGATCTCCAGATATGTGTAGCCAGTGGAGAAATGAATGAGAGTCTGTTTATAGCTCGGCAAGATTTGTGATATCTTTGCTTATTTTAATTCATTTACCTTGATGTTTCATGACTATAGTTATCACCATCTAAGAAGCAATATTTGAGGAAATTATTAACATAGACTTCTGTATTCTGACAGACAAGCCAACATCTTTAGGATTGCAGTCATCATACTTTTTTTTTTTTCTTCTTGCCCGTATGATTAATAAATGCTCGTGATCATTGCAATTACAGGCATTCCCAACTAATCAATTGTACCTGATTAATTAAGAGATCCTGCATCTTCGATAAAGATCAAGCTTGTTTGAAACCCACTGCAGTTCTGTGCCAAGAGAGCTAGAATATGACTATGTCCCAGTCTGCAAAGACTTATTCGTTGCTGGGGTGACAAGACCTCGTTTCTACAAAATGTCAAATGTTCAGAAGAGCAGAAAAACATGACAGCCAAAGCACTGTAACAGATGAGATTCCCTTTCCTTTGACATGATGTGGTGGCTTCATTTTTGGGGTAAGACAACTAGGATTTGGATAGGACTTCACTTACCTGATTATATGACCATTAATCCAAAAAAGTCATTTTCACCAAAATTTGAGATACAAGGTCTTGTCACCCCAGCGACGTATTGTTTAACACAGGCACAAAACTGATGACGTAAGTAATGTTTTCCTCAGGTTTGTCCAAGTGGGTTCGAGGGAGGGTCATCCACCACACCTATGCCAGAGATGCCCTGTCCTCACTCTCTGAGTTTGCTAACTCCAGGATGCAAGGATCTTCACCTCCAGCTGAGTAAGATGAAAATTGTTATAGTTTTGGCTAAAACCTGGCTTCAGATTTCTAACTTTTTTTTCTTTGCTGAGATAATGAGAAACCTCTTGAGAAATCTGAAAGAGCATGTCATTCCAAGAAGAATTAAATGTTTATTTGATGAAAATTGGTTTTGAAATGGCTGAGATGTCAAAAATAAAGGAATCCTAATTAAAGATGGGAACCAATTTTTATTAGGATCACTTTGTTTCACTTTGTTTTTTTGATATCTCAGCCATTTCAAAACCGATTTTCGTCAAATGAACTTTGAATACCCATTAGAATGGCATGATCTATAGCATTTCATAAGTGTTTTCTTAGTATCTCACAAAAAGTTCAAAGCTCAATCCTCATCTCCACCAATACTGTACCATCCCTTTAAGCTCTTTCTGTTTGTCTTTAAGTTCAGTTGCCCTGGACTTTTGCAATGAGTATTATTTGACAGTGTGAACAAGCCTGACGTATGTGTCTGTGTGTATGAGAGTGTGTGAATAGATGAACATATGTGACCGTGCACCTCGAAACGAACATAAAGTCGCACACACTGATTTTGCGTGAAGACTGAAAAGAAGTGAAATGGGTCAACCTAGCCGAACTTGACTTTTTCATATTTTCTGAAAGAGCGGGTCTTCTTTTACATTATGCTAAAATTTGGTATCATAAAACGGGCAGGAAAGTGTGTTTTTTAGCAGTTTATCTCGAACATTTTTGGTAGAATAGTGTGATTAGGTGTGTCTTTAGAATCCCTTTTTCATTTCTGAAAAACCTTGTCCACACTCTTCACTTTCAACTCTAATGACTTTTGAAAGGATAGTGCCACTGCTCTGAAAGTTGGCATTAATTATGGACAAAATGTGTTAATGAGGCATGCTTAATATCAATTTAATCTGATAATCCCTTCATTGTTGTTACTCTGGTGGTTTACTTCCTGTTTTTTGTCCCATTCATCGCACAGCCAGCACGGTTTGGTAAAGATTAAGCACTTCAGTTAGACACTGTACTTCACAGCCTCTTTTCTCAGTTCACACTTTTCCTGAGTTTGTGCTTTCTTTCCAATATTTAGATAGGTTAGGAGAGTCCATTTGATTTGAGTTACACACAATGTACATCATTTTAAAGCTTAAAGTCTGCTCTTTCAGAATATGGTTTTAACTAAAAATTCATGTCTGGCGACTTTTTGTTTGTTTTGAGGTGCAGGATCACATATGATTTTATGTCTTTTGATGGGTGTGTTCAGAAGCTCTGAAAGACAGAAAGAGATTGGTAGGTAAGCTTCTTGTAGAAAGGTAGACAGTGGACATGATTGACACCACATCCAGAAAGCTCTTTACCTCTGAAAGTATTAGAATCCACCTCAACCTTTACTTTTCTCAGTTCCTCTTTTTCTTTTTTCATGCCAAATTTTTGAAATCCTTTCCTGAAAATTGAAAATTAACACTTATGCAAGAAGTATAAATGGGTACCTGGCAAAGCTAGGGTAATAATAATGACAGGGCCCTATGGCAGAGCAGTGGAAAACACTGAAGAGGCTACCCTGGATAAAGTAGACCTGATTATTATTTTTAAGTAAAGTACATAGTAATTCTTTACTGACTGCTCTAAAGTAAGAACACATGTTTGAACAAAGAGCAGGCTTTGGAACAACTAATGGGATGCCAAACTTTGTTGTCTGACTACTGCTTTCTTTGCAGGGAGTCAATTCTTGATATCTCCCAGGCAGCCTCCCAGATTGGTGCTTCTACCCCAGGTACATCGCAGATTGCCAGGAGCCAATCTTTCCACACCCCGCTTAAGTCCATCTTCGACACGCCCTCCAGTGGTATGCAGGAACGGACCAGAACCTCCCCACCCGCAGGAGAAGCATCCATGTTGACACCGAGTAAGCCGTGGGATCCTCCGAGGCAGCAGGCTCGTCCCAACGTGGGCCAGCTCTTCCTACCTGCCAGCGCCCTGACGAAGACGAACTCGACACCGGTACCACTTGGCATGAGAGATGGGCCAACGAACCTTCAGGCAGCTCAGGGTCACTCAACCTTACCTGCTCAGGGCAGTGGGATGATGACAGTTTCATGTGCAACTCCTCAAACTGTCCAGACTCAGAACCAACAACACCTCCTTGGGAAGCCTCAGGAATCACTGGTTCTACCGGTGGTTGCAACCAAAGATGCTGCCCTCCTGCCTCAAGTCCCCAATCAACAGATGATCATCACACCTGTACTTCAAGTTCCTGCAGGTGCGGGAAATCTTGGAGTTAGCACCGTCTTGCCTCAGAGTCCTGGAGGGTTGCAGAAGGCTGTAACATCCAGTGGTTCCACTCCTCAAATGGTGCTGCAGCAGAAGCAGATTACTGATTGCCTAATAAGGAAGAACGGTGTCATGGGACAACCGTACAAAGGCAGAGATCAAGCTGTAGTAAGTCTAGAGACCGTTGTTGGTCACCATTCTGATATTCCACTCAGCAGTACCCACCAGAACACCCTTCTGGTGAAGACTGTGACAAGTGACATTGGGAAAGTTATCGATCTGATATCTCCAGAGAAAGCCGAAGAAGCAGATGGGGAAATGTTGACGAGTCGAATTGAAACCCCCAAAACTAAGTTGCTCTTTGAGAATGGGGGAGGCAATGAACAACTGGAGAATACCACAGCTGGTAAAACCCCAGTGCGGAAGAAAGACTCCTTAGCTAGCAAATTATCAGTGTTCGCTTTTGCAAAAAGAGAAACTGGCACCAGAGAATTGCATCAGTCAGATCAAGTGAAAGCAGGGACAGACTCTCGAGGCAAGAGAAATGTCCGCTATGCTCAGCACAGATATAGGTATGGTCAGAAGGCAGGGTCTGATTTAGATTCTAATGAAAATTTTGCATATAAGGGCATCACTGAGAAGACAGTTCCTACCAGTGATGATGAGGAGGAGGAGGAAGAGAGGAGGAAGAGGATGGAGAAGAGGAGAGAGAACGAGAATGGGACACCAGTCCTCTTCGATTCAGAGATGGGGCAGTTGGAGGATGACCTCCAAGGGGAGGAGTTGGCCCAAGTCTGTGAAAGAACTGATACCACCGAGTGTGCCAACGCCGGTGATGTGTTGCCTGGCAACCGACAAGCTCATGAGGAGAAAGAGGATGCAGATGAGGAGGTGTGTGAAGAGATGTTAGCAAACACGAACTTTCATCATCAAAAGTCAGATGACTCAAATCTGAAACCAGGAGGTAGGAACACCAGGCTGTCCTCAAGAGGAAGGAGGAGCCTTGCACGGAGGAAAAATTATGCGTCATGGCAACCAGAACCACCTGAAAATGGAGAAGGTGGGTCAAATGATCCGAGATTATATGGCAGTGATGCATGATGATGCTTTGTATTTGATGAGACAACTGTTTCCAAAGTGTGACCAGTTTCTTGTTCTAAACATTTCTTTTAATTCAATATTCTCCTCTGTCTTTTCACTTTTCTTATCTTTTTGATAATGCACATTGAATCCCAACCCGAAGCTGTAAAATTTGGTGGAGCATGTTCACTATTTTCTTTTCAGGAGTCTGTTAAAGGACAAGTCCACCTTCATATACATAAGGATTGAGAGAATGCAGCAATATTAGTAGAACACATCAGTGAAAGTTTGAGGAAAATTGGACAATCCGTTCAAAAGTTACGGATATTTTAAGTATCTGCGCAGTCACTGCTGGAAGAGAAGACTACTACAGTGTATGATGTCACATGCGTACAACTATATAAGGAAAATAGAAAGAGAATTTCACAAAACTCTACTTTTTGAATAAAGTGCACATTTCTTCGACTTCCTACTGACGTATGTTAAGGGTAATATTATTCCCCCTGCCTTCTGAAAGAGAGAAGTCGAGTGTTGTTTTGTTATGCGAGAAAAATAGAAATATGTTGAATTTTCTTTATTCTTTCTTTATATTGTTGTGCTCATGTGACATCATAAGCTATAGTAGTCTTTTCATCCAGCGGTGACTGAGCAGAAACTTCAAAAATTCATAACTTTTTAATGGATTGTCCGATTTTGCTCAAACTCTCACTGATGTGTTCTGCTAATATTGCTGCATTCACTCAACCCACATGTCTATGAAGGTGAACTTGTCCTTTAATCTTTGCTGCTGTCACCACAACACTGACTGCTTTGATGGATCTAGGGCAATTACTCCCTGGACAATTACCCCAAACCCATCCCCTGACCCTAACCCTAATCCTAATCCTGAACCTAATCCTAACCGTAACCCAAACTCTAACATTAAACCTAACCCTAACCCTAATCTTTACTCTGTCCTTATCACTAATCAGTATTTAGTGGGGGTAATTGCCTTGATACGATTTTAGACAGATCACAAGAAAATACATTTTGGTTTCCATTTTCCATTTTTCTGATAATGCCTAATTTGTGTGTTTATGTCCATGTAAATGATATGCAGAAAATGAAGTTACAACAGTTACCAAGTTGTGAAAGAATACCACTGTGTTTGATGAATTAAAGATTTCGATGTAGTAAGATCAAATGTCTTGTTGAACTGATCATGACAACATTTACTGAATTTTTATTAACTCTTGCAGGATCTGCCAAAGGGAACAGGGCCAAACTGTCTGTGAGGAGATCGTCCAGAACTAGCAGGAGGGTTGGCAGAAGTGAGACTGTGGAGGAGAATGATAAAAATGCTGATGTGAGTGAGATGAAGATATTGTACTTCAACAAATCATTTAAAAAAAAAGACGTAGTTGGAATCATCTGAATGTATTACTTAGAGTGATAAACAACCAACATCTTTGTTTGTTTTCTGTTTTGATTATGAAAAGCAAAAGGTATTCGTAAGATATCCATATTAAGTTATTACTACAATTTAAAGAAAGTAGTCTAATGTGAGGCTTTTCCTTTCTCATGTTTGTTTCTCACTGTATTTGCTTCTTCAAAGGACCTGTACTGCTCATGCATTTCTTTGATGATAACTGTGTACATTTGTTTTTCCAAAATTTATGTAGTTCGTGTCAGTAGTAGAAATCATTCCACACAATATGAATGTATCTGTACTTTGAAAATGAATTTTGTGATGTGTGGATTTGGCTAATAGATGCTAAGAATGTAGTGGCTGTGCAATCATGTTGAGCCACAAATCTCAACTATTATGAAATGCGTGTGCAACAAGAAGTATTTTGGTGGGTGACATACTATGTTGCTCTCCAGAGAGCCAGAATGATATAATACCTGAAGCTAAAGAGGAAATTTTTTTGTGTTTTATGTCACATGATTAGGGCGCGGAGTGCTGCGACGTCGGGGTCCGCTGTCTGCAGTGTGACTCACTCTTGATCTCGCATACACAAGGTATGTTCAGAGTTGGGAGGTCTCATCAACCCATTGTGTGCTTTGAGTGTGGATTGTCACAGTAAACTCCATAGACTTGAACACACTGCCCAAAGTCTGTGACACAGAAAGAGTTAAGGCTGCATGAGACCACGGGAAAATTGAGGCTGTTTCCTTCATATCTTGAGATGAACAATATTGAAAGCCTCTTTGATTTTGGAAGTATTATTGTCTATTGACATGCACATAACAGGAAAGTATCTTTGTGATAGATCTTTGGAATTTCCCTAATTTTGATGTGTTGGTATTGGCAACCCTGTGTGTGTATGTTACCTTTTTTTCAATAGGAAGTATTGTAGGTGGAGTTGATTGTTACCCACGCCGATGAAAATCGGCAGGGGGTTATGTAAAGGGTTCCGTATGTTTGTTTGTTTGTTTGTTTGTTTGTTTGTTTGTTTTTTTGTTTGTTTGTTTGTTTGTTTGTTTGTTTGTTTGTTTGTATGTTTGTTTGTTTGTTTGTTTGTTTGTTTGTTTGTGTACAAGATAACAAGAGAACGGGTAAACGGATTTGCACGAAATGTTCAGGGAATGTTTGGATAATGACAGGAAAGAATCGATTAGATTTTGGTGATAATCGGTTGACCCTTGCAAATTCTGTGTGACCTTGAAGTTTTGACCCCATGGTATAGTGACCATTCCGAAAATTTCCCGTTTCTCACTTTGCGATTTTCCGCTACCATACGAACACATAAACTCCCCAACGATCCGACTTCGCTGCTCAAATGTTCGTAAGAATTCCGAAATTTACGTTTAGGCCTATTTGAGGGACTATGTCCTTCTAGATTTATGAAAGTTCGTTCTCCGTCATCACAAACTGGCCCGTATTTTGATGATTTTTCAAATTAACATTGATTGTTTTTTTCGTTAGAGGAGCATTTTGCTCGGTCGCAGTCACACTGCACGATATGCGTGCTCAATGTCAATGCGTGTGCAAGGCCGCTGAAAATGCATCGCGCTCTACACTGTTGGTGCAAAATTGCACCGGGGACGTTGCGGCGCTCGTTGGTAGCCGAATACTGGTGCAGTAGACATTTGCATTCAACCCTTGCATTGAATAATTCCCGTAGACACTAATCATAGGGGTAATTGCCTAGGGGGTACGTAAATTTTGTTTTTCTTTTTTGCTTTTGTGGATACCATCAAAGATCGTACACTCATACGACCTTTGATATTTGATGATTTTTCAAATTAACATTGATTGTTTTTTTCGTTGGAGGAGCATTTTGCTCGGTCGCAGTCACACTGCACGATATGCGTGCTCAATGTCAATGCGTGTGCAAGGCCGCTGAAAATGCATCGCGCTCTACACTGTTGGTGCAAAATTGCACCGGGGACGTTGCGGCGCTCGTTGGTGGCCGAATACTGGTGCAGTAGACATTTGCATTCAACCCTTGCATTGAATAATTCCCGTAGACACTATTTCATAGGGGTAATTGCCTAGGGGGTACGTAAATTTTGTTTTTCTTTTTTGCTTTTGTGGATACCATCAAAGATCGTACACTCATACGACCTTTGATATTTGATGATTTTTCAAATTAACATTGATTGTTTTTTTCGTTAGAGGAGCATTTTGCTCGGTCGCAGTCACACTGCACGATATGCGTGCTCAATGTCAATGCGTGTGCAAGGCCGCTGAAAATGCATCGCGCTCTACACTGTTGGTGCAAAATTGCACCGGGGACGTTGCGGCGCTCGTTGGTGGCCGAATACTGGTGCAGTAGACATTTGCATTCAACCCTTGCATTGAAAAATTCCCGTAGACACTAATCATAGGGGTAATTGCCTAGGGGGTACGTAAATTTTGTTTTTCTTTTTTGCTTTTGTGGATACCATCAAAGATCGTACACTCATACGACCTTTGATATCATCACACTCTCGGCTTGCTATAATCAAAATATCCCGCAAGAAAACGGCGTATTTCTCGATTTTTAGCGCTTTTTCCGCGACCCGTCGTGTAGACAATACTCTTAAAACTGGACTTAATTCGCGCGCGCTTGGAAAAGTTCCGATTCTGCACTTTTGACGGTGGAATTTGGGATTTTCGATGGATTTTTGGAGGAGACTTAAGGACTTTCCTGTACGTGAATGAGTGTTAATACCGTATGTGTAATCATGTGATTTGCGTGTGATGTGACTGTAGAACCAAAGATCGTACACTTCAGTGTACGATCTTTGGTAGAACTCACTGGCTGGTGATAAAGCACACTGGCAATTAAGTGGCCGAATTCTGGTAGATGACCGAATGCACATTATGTTTACCCCGACTTTGTACTTAGGCGTGGGTCTGCCGCCTTTGACGGCCCCTCTCTAGTTATGAATTTGTTCAGTTCTTTAGGATGAACTTTTGTCTGTTTGATATTCTTTAAGGTTGAGGAAAGCTTGAATTGAAAGGATTCTTGGACATTACAAGTGCATAAGGAACAAAAAAAACACCAACTACATCATACGTCTAGCAACAAACAAACAAAAGGGAAAAGTAATTGCTTCAAAATCACTAGTAATAAGAATGTGGCACATAACTTAAACAAATGACCATGTAAATATTTTTCAGCAAAATCATTGACACTACCTTAAAGGGTGTGTACAGTCCTGGTCGAGGTGAGGATTTAGCTTTTAACGTTTTGCGAGATATTCAGAAACCACTCTGACATGTCAAAGAGCATGCAATTCATTCTAAGGGGTATCAAAAGTTTATTTGATGAAAATCGGTTTTGAAATGGCTGAGATATCTAATAACAAGGTGAAACAAAGAGATCCTAATAAAAGGCGTAGCCTGTCGCCTTTTATCATTATCACTTTTTGGGATATCTCAGCCTTTTGAAAACCAATTTTCATCAAATAAACGTTGAATCCTTCTTAAAATTACATGCTCTTTCATATTTTATAATAGGTTTCTCGTTATCTCACTTAGGAATGTTCAAAACATGAATGCTCACCTCAACCAGTACTGTACAGTCCCTTTAAGTTGTCAATAAAGTTGCAAGAACATTCAGAAAACAGTATGTGGTTCGAGTTATAAAGTAAGTGGGCCGTCTGCATTTATGAATTCATTGGACTGTTTGTATTAGTGTCTCACTTCTATTTTGACTGATGTACATTGTTGATGTAATGTGTCTGATTTTTAAGTCTTGACTGTATAAACGGGTGACAAAAGGTAAGATTTGCTAGCATTGATGACACCAAGAAGTAGCAATTACGAAATTATGATAACGTAGATAGAAGTGACTTGACGATGATGAAATCACCCCCAGTAATCACACTGATCACAAGATGAGAATGATTCTTCGCAAATCAAAATCCATATGTCTCTCACTTGGGCCTGAAGTAGATATCATCACTCCCTCCAGATGTCTCCAAGCATTTTAAGAGCATGTTCGTGATTGCTTGCCAGTACCTCACTTGTGCTGAAGGTCATTAGATTGCAATTTGAAATGGAGGGTGTGGTATAAATGCCTTTGCCTTATGATCTCCACAGCAATGTCTGGGGTGACTGCTCTCTCAGCCGAAGCTGTGGGGAGGCGATACATCCAGCATCAGCTCACACGGCTTGACGGAGGTGACTCCACATCGGAACCGCAACATCGGGACCCATGTGGTTGCCAGAGAGCCGGGACCGTTGACAGAAGCGAGATGGTTCTTGTGGTGGCCACCAATGCCATTTGTGGCTGCTGTTCGCTGGGCGATGACCTTGGCTCAGGTGAGTTTCATATTGTAACTAGATACGTTATTATCGTAGTACAAATGAGACATGTTTTTCACGTTTCCATGACATTTGCTCCTGCAACAATTGCTCCCATGAAATATCTGCAAGCTTTGTAAAGCCAAACATAAATTCCACCCTCAAACATAACCCTAACCATAATCCTAATCCCAACACCAAATAAACTTAAAACCTTATCACAACCCAAACCCTAATCCTAAGTCCGTGGAGAAAATACGACTGGAGCAATCGTTGCAGGAGCAAATGTCGTGTCACCATTTTTCATATATGATCATTTGCCATTAATCCATAATTTGGAGTCGAGTATACCTCCACATTAGTGCTGTGGTTACGGGCTGTAATGCTCTTGGTTAGGGCGTTGTAAGTTTAAAGAAATAAGTCCTTCCAAAATGCGACAAATTTTATATATTCAAAGGTTTTCCTATCCAATAATGGGCTGTACAAAATGATGATGAAAATACCTGGCGTACTTGGTGGGGAAGGCGTATATTTTGGAAATGTGCAGATAACCGGTTGATGTCCTTGCAACTCTGCTTCTGCACCTGTGTGCATAGGTGTGTGTATGTGTGTGTAAGTGAGAGTGCATGTGTACACAGTCAAACCTGCCTTAGCGGCCACCTGTCTATATGGGCCTCCTGCAGTATATGACCTCTAGAAAGATTCCCCCGGCGAGAAAAGCCATAGTAAAAACCCTGTCTATAGTGGCCACTTTTTGGGTCTTCCTTTGGTGGCTGCCACAGACAGGTTTAAAGGTAGTGTTTACCATTGGAAACGGTAATGTAAAAAATATTATGAGTTATCACATTTGATGCATGTGTGTAGGCCAGTTGTATCACAAAACAGCCTAATCCTACTACAATTTAGAAATTTTGCAGTAAAGCCTAAAATACATTGTATGAGGAGATATCACTCTTTTTCTCACTAAACCATAACTGTAGATGGTTTAGTCTAGACACAATTTTGTTATAACTGTTGTTCACATTTTTACATTTAACAATACTTAACATTGATTATACTGATTAACTTTTTTACACTGGTTGTTTCTATCCCTCACTCACATTTTAGACCTATTTTGAAGCACTAAAGCTGAATTTTTGTTTTATCTGCAAATGGTAAATTATGCCTTTAGCTGTATGTTCATGTATGTGTGTATTAGCCAGATGGAAGATTGCAAACCAATCTTTGATAGCATGTAATGTGTTGTCAAATTGGCTTTGATGACATCACTATCCTATGCTTGTTATGAAAATGAAATTCTTGAATGGGAATACTCCCTAACTCTTGACTAATCACATGAATAGTCCCTGTTGTTGCGATAATAGTGTTTAGAAAATGGCTATTTGATGATTTCCATGAGATATGGTATAAATTTTTCATGTATAAAAAGGAATGGTTTTATATTAAAAGCCATTTCTCCAACCTCACTCCATTCTAAGAAAATCAAAATTCTCCAAACCTATTTTGTGCTATAGCACACTGCTATTGCCCAGTGATGAGTTTCAGAGGATAGAATGAGTTGTAATGTGTTCCCTTCTCCACAACATGATAGTACATTGCTGGGAGTTAATTCACAGCACGCCACTGGTCCCTGGAAGCAAAGGGTTAAATGCAGACATTTGTGTGACTGACTCCAGTCCGTTTCCCTGTCTGGAAAGAACACTTGCACAGGTGCAAGACCACAAATGTCTTTTAGATTATGTTTAAATGACCTTTGACCCCCGTGGTCACTGCTCCTTTCCCCTGCCACTGTTTCCATTTTTAGATACCGCCACCCAAAAAGCTTCTTGAGGTTACTGTTTTTCTTAGCCGATCATTTATTGCACGTCTAAAGTAAACTTCACCTGACTCTACTACTAATGTTTGCTTTTCAAATCTCCCATAATTATGGAATGCTTTCATCGGCGTCATCATCTGGCGCAGAAATCAATTTTCACCCCCCTGGGTTAAATAGCGGGACGCAGACAGACACATTATGATGCATTGAATCGGTGCACAAAGTCTTATAGTAGGCAGCTGTCATATGGTAATGATTGATTACAGTTTTCTGCTCCGTGGATCAAAGAAAAAATGACACCAGAAGTCCTGACACTAAAAAGTCTTTGCGCTCCATTTTAGTCACTTGTGTCATTGTTTGTGCACATAATTAAAGTCGGATGTGGTCGCAGCTTCTGAATGTATGGTAAAACGGTTTACGTGGCAAGAGGCTCAGTAGTATAGGGCGCGGCAAGAAAAAAGAAGATGATTAGGCAAAGAAAACAGTGATGTTAAATATGGCAGTGCCCCACAAGGTTGAAAAGATTGGGAGGCAAAAATTTGAAGGAGGGGAATTAGATGTAGTCATTACCATTTGTCATATAGGGATATGTTACGCCCTCCTGGTACTGATTGGCAGTTATGCGCGACGATGGAGCGCCAAGCGTAATGAACGTCTGAATCAGAATCCGGTCGTCCCTCCTGTCGAAATTATCGCCGAGTTCTGCCTTTCTGGGGACTGCAGGAATCAACCATCATAGAAACCTTTCTCAGATATTATCGTTGCGACCCTGTCTCTATGCTGCAGTAATAAAGTTTCTGACATAGAAGCAGAGAAAACTGCAGAGTCAAGTTTTAACTTTGACCCAAACAGAAGTAGTCAGTACATGTTTTATATACTGCATCCTACTTGATTTAAGATATTTATGCTAGATTAAAGCATTGAAATGAAGTTTTAATGCTACAGTTCAGAGAAATTACATAAAGTGTAAGTGTAATTTCACAATGCGCTAAAGCAGATACATGCACAAACTATACTTAAAAAGCACCAGCTAATTGCCACGCAGTATAGCAAAAATTGGTTACTGCACCTTTGACCGGTCAGAACCAGAGATTCATCAAATGAGGTATATATACATGATATTGTATATGATCAGGGCTTGACATAAGCAGGGGGCCCAGTAACCTGATCGGACAGCCAAAATTCAAAATGAAATACATTGCACTCCCGTTATAACGAACACAGTTATAATGAAATTGCGGTTACAACGAAGTAAAATTTAGGGCTCCAACATTATCAACTCTATGTATTTTTATTGTTTATTTATTCGGTTATAACAACATTTTGATATAATAAAAGAAAATTGCCGGTCCCGAGGATTTTGTTATAATGGGAGTCCACTGTATTGTTTCCTTGCATTTCGGGCCACTACTTTTTTTTTTTTTGCCACCAAAATTTCAACTTCAAAGATTCCAGTGGCCCGAGCTGGCCACCAGAGAAAATGTTAAAGCCTTACAATCATGGCGAGTGGTTTGTGCGGCACGGAGACGAACGCAACACACTGCCTCCCCCCATTCTGTATCAAATGTAGTGACACCGAATGAGAATAGCGCTGGCTCACTCAATGGGTCAGCGAACACCACGCTGGGTCTAAATCACCTGACCCAAAATGGCTGTCCGAGCCACAAGAGCTTCCCATCAGTGCCGAATGGACGCACACTCACTGTGCGCATGCGCATGAAGAATGGCCAAAAGAGCCACGCGTCTTCTGGCCTCTCTCCTCCAATCACCGCAGCTCGCGGTCACAATGTTTGTGTCTGATGCGTACACACACACACACACACACACACACGTGTCTCAGTGGCAGCACTGTCCCACAAGTTTATGGATAGCATGCACTGCAGTCTGGCATTGCGCAATTGCATTCGTTCGTTCGGAAGAGTTACACAATAACGTACCATTAGGGGTGACGATCGTCCGACTTTAATGTCGAGCCATCCATATATTCGAGAAATGCAAGTACAGTATCTCAGCTACCTTCCATCCAAATCTAAAAGTCTAAGAATTATTTGAAGTTCAATTTCTTTTTTTTTTTTGAAGCACGCTACTGTTGGTGTTTTCATTGTTTCTCCTGCATACTTCAGTGCATCTAAACTGATTTTCTTGTAACTTTTTAAATCTGGTTGTCAGCTTTCTTACAATTCCTGTGATTGAATTTCAGAAATGAAATACGACAAATTGTATTCCGTTGAAGAGCTGTACCACACTTTGTCAGATTCTTGTAGCAACATTGTAGGCCTAGTAGTAAAGCTCCGGCTTCTAGGATAAACTGATGCCCCGGACACAATAGATCAGTTATTCATGCGGAAAGTTTGTCATTCTGCCAAATCTAAAAGTCTAAGAATTATTTGAAGTTCAATTTCTTTTTTTTTTTTGAAGCACGCTACTGTTGGTGTTTTCATTGTTTCTCCTGCATACTTCAGTGCATCTAAACTGATTTTCTTGTAACTTTTTAAATCTGGTTGTCAGCTTTCTTACAATTCCTGTGATTGAATTTCAGAAATGAAATACGACAAATTGTATTCCGTTGAAGAGCTGTACCACACTTTGTCAGATTCTTGTAACAACATTGTAGGCCTAGTAGTAAAGCTCCGGCTTCTAGGATCAAATTGTCTCACCAAAAGAGGGAGCCTTTGATAAAAGTTGGTAAGAATACAGTGCTACAAATGACTTTGCCCTAAGAAATTTGAATAAAAGCAATTTACCGTTTCTCTCCTTTTTTTCCAGTAAGATCAATATTTTGGATAATGTTCTTTAGTGTCGATGCTAAGGAACCTGTTGAGATTTATGTCATTACAACACACAGATTCAAGCAATTTCAAAAGCACAGTTCTGGTTTGTGGGAGTAATGTCCAAGAGATATACAACCAACAGTTTATAAATGTTTTGAAATTAATGTATATCATGAAATGATAAAATTCCCATGAGTCATATTGTGGACATGAGGCATTATTGATTATGATCGATTTTCAACTATGTAGAACTATGTTAGAAGGCTCTGGGCAGTATAAATCAAATGGTAGTATAACATGTGAAGAGTGAAGAGATAGCTAAACAGGGACAAGGAACCTGTGCATTGATTGGTATGTGTAGTGTAACCCATTACCTGCTGGAATCTTTGCCTGTTCTTATAAAGAGTTGTGATTGATTCATATCAAGTCTTACTCCCTAAATGAATCGCAACTTTGGGATTGATTCCAGACCCACCTTATGAAAAACTATCAAAAGCATCTGTTATTGGACTGATTCGATGGCAAATTTGTCCAAAATCTCAGATGTTAGGTTGTCGTGGAATTTGCAAAATATTACTCATTCTTGGCATCAAATTTATGAATACTGTGAAAGAGATCCTCTTAAACTATGGAAGTAATTCACGGTCACTGGGAATTTAGTTTGTAACATGAAGACACTTAAACCTAAGTGTATTTTTTGTGCCAGTGTAGAATAAATACAATTCATACAAATTGGTCACAATTTGAGTTAATTGATCTTTTTATTTTAAGGCAGATATTTGCAATTTATTGCCAAGTTCAGATCATTTACAAGTTTTATGTTGTCAATTGATTATAGTCGCAAGTTTTATGATATTTAAAAGTGATTTCAGTCACAAGTTTTGTAAAACGGGGCTATTGTAGGTCTTGTGTACAGTCTAATGGGATTTCAGGTTAAAGTGTAGAATACAATGAGACAAACTCTTTTCATTGAGTTACTTTGTGGAAGTTTTAAATCCAAGATGAAAGGCTGATGTTTACAAATCAAAACATGCATTTCATTGCATTTTTTATGAAATTTTTCCTAGTACACACAGTGTATTGTTCAAAATAATGATTCTTCCATCAAGTTGTTTTTATTGCCACTGATTGACAAATTGTCCTTTTTCAACATATATACACAGTAATTATTCAGTGTTTTAAAAAGTAGCCATTATAAAAATCATTTATAGGCATATATACTCGGGTCAAGTATATTGTTCTGTTGTTCACAAAGTGTGAAGTTGACCTCAGCCATTTGGCCAAAGTGTTACAGTTTCCGTCATTACACATTGAACTAACTTCCAAGCGAAGTCAAGCAGGTATGAGTATAGATTCAAGAATTTTCTTCTTGCAATTGATATCTAGACAGTACTCATGTAATCATTGCCATTGACAACTGAAATTTGCTATCCTTGTCGACAGCTTAGCGATTATAGATAGATCTTTGAAACAAAATAGTTGGTGCAAACGTGTTTCGTGTTTCGTACCCAAAGATTTCCATGTGTGATCTAGGAAAAAGATACAAGAAAGATCAGATGAATGTTCACACCAAACGTCTATGTTCTATATAAGTATGTGTGTGTGTGTGTGTGTGTGTGTGATATTATGCATATTTATGCATCATTTTATCACGTGTTTTCCTTCAGGGTTGGGACTGAAGATTTTAATCTCAACCATTTTTTAAACTGATGCCCCGGACACAATAGATCAGTTATTCATGCGGAAAGTTTGTCATTCTGCCAAAAGGCGTGTAGAACAACAGCACTTTGTGGCTATTTATTTGGTCAATTTTCGGTGCATGGAACACGGCGCAATTTAATGGGCTGGCGTCAGTGTTTTGTGATGAAATGAGGCTCTTTTGTTGGTGTTTACAGCTGGTGTCTATGACAAATGAGGGAGTTCAGGCTGGGACCTTGGAGGAAGGCATTGTCTGCGCACTGTTGCGTTTTTAGATGATTTTTTAGGGCGTCAATGGCCCACCTATCTCTCAGCCCGAAATCACTGGAGCAGAATTGATGAGTGTGTCAGTTGGGAAGGGGGGGGGGGGGGAGAGGGAAGGGGGAATCTGCCGTGGTAACCATAGGTGCTTCCACCGGGGCTGTTAGTGTTGGCAGCATTAGTCAAATTAAGTCTCTGAAGATGGACCATAGAGAATGTCTTTGAAGTTATCTGTGGCGTGTGTGGCCAGTGCTATCTCCATCATCCACTTGTAGGAGCAGATTGATATGCCGTGCTTCAGGTTTTGTTTGGTGTGGTGTCGTTGGCGTTCAAGATATCTATCATACACACAGCTGCAAGTGAAAGCTCTCTTGTTTGGGTGTCAAGGCCGTTTTATCGGTAAACTTGCATCTGTCACACGTCCATGCCATCCGATATGACTCATTTTTTTCAAATTAGTTGTGGATGCATCTGTCCCGTCAATCTCTTGTGCATCGGACCTTCCTGGTATAATAAGGTGGTTTGCCCTGTCGCATACTAGTCTCGGTTCCAGGATTGTGTCCGTAGTGTTTGTGTCGACACTTCAACATCTCCTGGGATGAACTAGATATGTCTGTTCTAGTGCATACATTTTCTTTCGCAATCTAAAGCTGAAAGAGAAGATTTAAGCATAAATAATTGATCGACTAAAAGTCAAGTTTGATATAACGTTCATTCATTTTTTGTTTAAAGAGAAAAAAGCTAAAACAAGAGAAGAAATTGTTAGCTGTTATAACTAGAAACGCACTTAGAGAGCGCAAACCTCCACCAAGCCAGCAGCTCATTTCTGCTCATACACATACACATGCAATTTCCCAATATAGAAGCCTTTTGTTTACGTCATCAGCTTCCAGCTTCGCAACGCCTCGCCCAAGCAGAGCACACGCTTAAGTGCGCGTTTGCAAAACCTGCATTATGTGCAGCTTGAACCCCAGTGTTCATTGACCTTATATGCCAAAAGAAAAGAAAAATGGTTAAAAATCCATCAAAAATTCATAAAAATTCTAAGATCTCTACCCAAATTCAATTGTGTGTTCCTTATGTCATTATCAACTTTTCCTGCAAGTTTCATTCAAATCCGTTCACAACTTTTTGAGTTATTTTGCAAACAGACAAACCAACACCGATGATCACTCACTGTCAAACACGATATTTTGGTGGCATGAAATTTTCGCGAATTGGAGCCGACAGCCTTTTTTGCGGCATGAAATTTTCGCGAGTTGCCTCTAATATTCGATGCATATAATGTAGGGAAGAACTTTTGCATGCATATTAATTTTGCGAATCTTGGCTCGCGAAATTCGCAAAATTAAAATGCATGCGAATATTCCTCGTTTTACAGTAACCTCCTTCCTTAGGTGGAGGTAATAAACCCCCAAAATGTGAACGTAGCAAAGGAGACAGCCTGTACTAAATACACAGATATGGCCTACCCATCTACTAAGTACTAGTATGCTAGCTGAGTTTAGAGAGACCTTTTATGGCGGGCTGGGATGAGAATGAAAAATGTTTTGGTTTGAGAATCGATGTATCATTATTGTTTAAAAAAAAAAAAAAAAAGAATTCAGGGTACCAAATCTTTAGTATATGGAATAGATAAATCTTAACAATTTTATGGAAATAAGGATATAAGCAGAAAATGTAAAATAGAGGTATTTTAGGTAACTTCTGTTATGTGTATACTACCTGTACAGATATAGAATTAAACATAAAAAGTATATGAAGTATAATATAAATATATATAGATAGATGGAATAGACAGATGGAATAACTTACTGGCAGAGAAGTAATGAGAGAGAGAGAGAGAGAGATAAATAAAAATAGTGTGAGGAGAGAGGATAGAACAAATGACATAGGCCATTGTGATAGTTAAGGGTACAAACTTGAATAAAAAAAAAAACAAAATACATTTTAGAGATGGTATAATCCCAAAGCACTGAAGAGATAAAAGAGAGAGGGGGAAAAAAAAGAGGTCATGTGGTAAGGGTCACAGCTTGGCAGTTTGATTGAGGAAGCTTGAGGGGAGGGCGAAAAAAAATCCTCTCATAAACGGGAAAACTATAAAGGGAATAAAGGGAAACTATCACACTTAATTACAATAGTCCTCTCTACCTCTCTCTCGTCGCCTTGCGTGACATCGCCGTGGCGATACTCATCCCGCCCCGTCGCACACGCCATTAGCCGCGGGAGAGACGAAGTGCTTCCACATCACACTTGTTCTGTCAACTCCCGAAATGGATGCAAGAACATCACCCCTGTGTGTTCCTTTGTTCATTCATTCTCATCATTTGTCTCAGTCACAGTTCTTTCCCACCCCCACCCCGAGAGAAAAAAAGTACATGTGATGGGTCTGCACCCATGCCATCAACAGACACACTTAACGGCAGGCATCAACAGCTCTTTACTCTTGTTTCTGCTAATGACGCGGGGGGGGGGGGGGGGGGGGGGGGGGGGGGGGGGGGGGGGTGGGGGGGGGGAGAGGGGGGTGGAAATGGAGAGACAGGCATTGCACTACAGCTTGAAGGAAAATAACAATCTTTTATAGAAGTCTCTAAGAATACAGGACAAAGTTTGATTCTTTCGTAAAGGATGATCCGCAGTCACTGTCGTCATTAATGATTCCTTTTATGGTTCTGATTATCATAACCAACATCATTCTAGTTATCACATTTCATTGTCCAACATTATCACGCTGATGTCAGTATTATCATTAGCATTGTTATCATGATGATTAGTGTTCTTAGGATATCAACCGTTTGTGGATCACACCAATTGAACAACAAATAAAGCAAAACGACAACAAATGAATGAATGAATAAATGGGTGGATGAATGGATAGATTAATGAATAAGTGGATACATGAAGAAATGGATAAATGAACCAATGAATGAATGAATGAATGAGTAGATAGGTAAGTGAAAGAATGAATGAATTCATTCATCTGTTTGAGAACATTTTTTGTTACTGTTGTTACTGTTATCATACCCCCACCCACACATAGTTAATACTGGATTATCACTGTCGCCATTAATCACTGGTCATTCATTAATCACCAGCTAAGCTGAATGAGTGAGGGTGTTAAGTCTGAACCCATTTGTTCCACTATGGCCTCTATATTTGTGAGACATATCCCCATCCCATGTTCCATATTCACCACCCATGGGACATATCTTGCCTGGTATACAGCTTACACCTGCCCCAGTACATATGATTGATTGATTACCAGCTGTTTAAAGGCCCAAAGTATTAGTATGTCTGACCAAATTGAAAGGAAACTGCACTGCTTTATTAATAATTGATTTTTCAGAAAATATAATTTAAAATCCCTTGACATGTATAATTTGCTTGGCCAGTCAAAAACAAAACTGCATAAACTTGGCAAGACCATGCAGCCCCGAATGAAATCACAGAACTAAATATGTGAAAGTATTGTGCCTTTGTACATTGACAATAAGATTATTTTGTGGAAATGAGACACAAATTCACTCACAAAATAGTTATCAAAACTTTGGTTTGCTAGTGGCCCATATCCCAGCCCTTGTTTTGACATGTGCACACGTCTTCTTTCAGATCTATTGTAGAATCGGAAAGAAACCTTTAGTGCTTTTCTCCATTTCCACGTGCTATAATCTACATAATACTTGCTCCTAAGCACTAGTATGTGATAATAGATTCATAATCAAGATACTGAATACTTTCTATTCTAATGTGTGATTATGTGGTGACCATTTGCGATCGTCTAGGAATCTTTAACACATGCATGAGAAAAGTATTCTTTGAAGAGCATTTTGCTTTTTATAGTATGACTGTAGGAACAAGGATATGAATATATTATTTCTTTGTATTTTAATGTAGGATGGATGAGAATTGCCAAAACGTTAAACTTGTGCACATCTTTTGGGTCTCCGTTAGGTAGGGATTGAAAAACATGTTTTGAACTATCATGTTTTTCTTCTGATTACTCAACATCATTGGCTATTGTTATTTCCAATTCAATATGTATGATTCCCAAAGCGTGATCTACGGTAATAATATTGACCCCCGGTGTCAAGGAGTAACGTCATCGCTGATATTTGCCTTTCATCCAGAGATTCCACATTGATTGTCCATTCTGTTATTTATCTCTCCTGGTTTATGTTCACACGAACCTCGCCAACAGTCAATTAAGTCTGCCACTACGAAAGAGTTTTAGATTCAGACGATATCAAACAAAATGGTGAGATCATTTGTGAAATCTGTCCACCAACCTTGTTGCCTTTTTCCATCTGTTTTTTTTTTTATGTGTAGGTAAATTGATATTTGAAATCTTCATACAGCATCAGGTCATTATGACATTTTGTGAATTTTTCTGAGATAAGAGAACATAATAGGTCCGCTTTTTTGTCTCTTCAGACAATGGCGAGCAAGAAAGGGCTTGTCCGTGTGAACTGGAGCAGTGTAAGCCTCCCTAGAAAAGAAAAAAAGCTGTGTTGATAATTGCGTTAGTGATCCGCCCTGATTCACATGGGTGGAGGGGTTGAGTTGTATCTTGACAGGCAGGAGGCTAATGACATGTATTTTTAATTCGTGGATTTGCCCATACTTATTAGCTGGAAGTGATGTACTTCTGAAACATGCTGTGTCCAAGCCAAGCTTCCTTTTTATTTGATTTATGGATTTTGTTGTTGTTGAATTTCTATCTTAGATGCAGTATCAGGCCTTCTGTCAAAAGGCTATGTACATTGTAGATCGCTTTCGCACAAAATTCAAATTTACATTGTGATCAATGAACAGTGTAACATGAAATAAACAGAATAGTAGAGCTGAAATTAGTGTTAAACTTTTGATCTCAATACAAAGTATTTACTTACGAAATTTTCAGCCGTCAACGCTACAGCCTTCACAGCTTTGACAGCTGAAAATTTTGGAGTTAAACATTTTATATTGAGATCAAAAGTTTGACACCAATTTCAGATGAATTTCCGATACAGATGAGCTTGTACTCTATGAATAGTAGAGATGTCTCATCAGTCAGGGAGTTGTGTTATTTCAAAATTTCACATTTTGCACCAAATAGTTACAATTCGACATTATTTGTACATTAGCTGAGATGATGATATCATCAGCTCACCACAAGTCTCTCTTTCATCTGCAAATAAAACTGTCATAAAAGTGATTATTTTGGTTGATAATGGCAAATCCTAGCCCTATCCCCCATGCAGTTATCATTTACTTTGTTATAGCAACACACGATTAAATTGTTTAATATGAATGATACATTTTTTTTTTGATTTCACATCACAATTTATCAATTCATAGATAGGATTTTGTTGAAAATCCAAGCACAACTACAAAATATGAGTTGTAGGAAAATTGAATTAAGCTGTGTTGTATTACCAAGAATTGACTGAAATTCCCATTGCAGGGAGTTTTTGTGAGGATTTCAATTCTGAAAGTTGTTTTCCCCCTTGAAGGTAACAGGACAGTGAGAGTAGAGTGTAAAAGACCAGATTATGTTGAATGTGACCCTAAACATTTCAATTCAATGAGTGTAAGACCGTTTTCAGTGTACTGTGTACTAGGTGATCATTAACCAATTTTCCCCTAAATCTCGCCTCGATACATGCGGATCCCCCACCCTCCACCCTCGCCATCGATTCAGAAAAGACTACTGATTGAGTGATGGTGTTGTCAGATGTTGTCGATGCGGCAATTATCCGTTTGAGGGATGTACCTTCATCTACCTAAAAGCCCAGAATCACTCCGAGTTTCTCAGTAAACAGCTAACAAAAATATTATAAAAATTAAAAAACAATCTGCTCTCTTCGCCCCCCCGCCTCGTTTCCATCTTCGAATGCCCCCGGGGCGTGGCAGGGTTTATCTTACATGTTTGTAACACCTTAATGGAGAAGGCCGTATCCACTCGCTGACAAATCAACAACAACGTGTCCGCCAGTGTTGCATTCACCCTGCACCGCTGCGGGGCAAGGTGCTGCGCTAATGCGTAATTAAATACCTCTTTAGCGGGAGGCGGCCTTTTGTGTGGCCGTTGATATCTCACTCTCCGTGACGGAGTGCTGTAGAAAGTGTAGATGGAACAGCCTCAGTCTGCACTTTGGAATCTTGCACAATGTACTCTTGCTCTTTCTTAACCCACTGAATCCCACAAACCACATTTCTGTCATTTGATGCAGTAATTTTTACAACCCTCTACTGTTCATTGTCAAGGTTTTATAAGGTAGACTTAACATTTCTCTCTCATTTAAGTCATTTGCTGTTTGCATATATACACATTGTTTGTTTAGGTTGAAGAATTTTTTGAAAGTCTCCTGATCGCTACATTTGAAATTATTCTTTAAATTGGCAATGCATAGTAAAAGATTATTAAAAGTTTCTGCTTCTCTCTCACATTGGAAAACTGAATCTTAATGTCTTTCTTATTTTGTCCAGACTTAATGAGTTTGAAGAGTTCTAATATTTCTCCAAGCCAATATGAGACATGAGTTGCCAATAAAATGATGACAAGATAATTTCTGCAGCAAAATTATCCAAGGCCTTCACATGTGAATGTTTCCTGAAGCAGCATGGTTCTTTGGAGTTAATGCTTCGTTCTACGGACATGTATGCAAGTAAAAAAAAAAGAAATGCAAAAACACTGCAATACGATATATCAGAATTATACGTGTGGAACTACAACAGAATGTGGAATCCTCTTTCTGAATCACAAATGGCAACAGCATGACTTTAAAATTCATCCAAAGAAATAAACTCCCCAGTCTCAGAAGATACACCGAAATTCATAAATAAAATTTATGGTACATCGTCGTGCGCACTGCAGAATGTTGTTAACCCTATGCGCATTCTCACAGCCTCGCGACAGTCTGCCATGCGCGCAACGATATGATCTTCAAGACACTATACAAGTTTGTATGCATTACATGTAATTGTGCATTTTACTGCGCGTCATCTTGAAAGATACACTGTACATGACAGAACATTCACCAATTATTTTACTGTACATAAAGTGTATCCATAATGGTGACATCTCTCATGCACATATATTCAATGTTATGTTGCATGGCCATGCACTGTACATCAGAAACGGTGAATGTCACACATCATTATGCTGATTCAGTCCATTCTAACTCATTTTATGAATATCAACATTTGCTGTATACATGTCTGTTTTTATACTTAATTTCTTTACAAAACTCACTTTCACTGATGATTATATTTTTGTCCTGTTAAATTGTTGGACAATACTGCATAAGAAAGGAGAGTACAACTTGTTGCCTGCAATGAAGGGAATATATATTATGGTATACAAATGATGCACAGGATAGCCACGAAATAATCCTGTGCATCATTTGTTTTATAAAATGGGTCGAAAACTAACAGCATTTTTCACGTACCTTTGTGGGTCAATACCAGTCAGCTACATGTAGCAATCGCTCAAAAATCGATGTCCGAAGATGTTCGTCCCAAACATTTACGCACGTCGCACTCGGAAATCCCGCACGTATAAGTACTGTACGTATAAGAGTATACGTACGCCACACATGTTATGCACACAAAAAAGGCCATCCGGCAGCCCAAACTAGAAGTTGTTTACAGGATTGACAGCGCGTATAGTAGTGCGCGACGCACTTGTAACAACTGATTGAGTGCGCACTGCTAGTGTAAACATTGTGACGTCAGGCCGTGTATGTTAGTGAGAAATTAATGCTCGCACACGTGACTCATTTCAGCGCTTCCAATTGGTTACATTCTTGAACCCATTTTATAATAAATGTTATTATATGCAAGTAATCAAATCTGTGATAATCACATGGCGTTTTATGAGATTAATGTGTTTGTAACCTTAAACTGTAAAAAATAATTATTATTTTATGATATATATAGATATATATGTAATTCCTTGTGTTATTATGTTGTTGTTTGATAGAAGCATCTCATTTATGATTTTTTAGTAATTGATTTCAAATATGGCCCATGTTACCACATCGTGACTATACTATTTGCCTGTACAAAATTGATCTTTCGTCATTGTTACAAAATGTGTAGCCATGTTAACAGCATATTTTGAATGAAAATCATAATGTTATTGTGAATTTATCTAACTCCCTCAGCTTTTGAGCAATTTGATTTAAATTTTGGCACATGTGGCAGCTATGATATATACTGTGTAGTTGTGCAAATTTCATCTTTTTCCCCATATTTTTTCCTTCATGTCAAACATTGTGTTGCCATGGTAACAACATTCCTTAATGAAAATCATTGTTTATTTTAATACTTTACTTGGGTTATGAGCACTTGATTTGAGATAATACATGGCACACGTGACTACATGCTGTATTAGTGAGCAGAGCAAATTTGTACATTGTTCATTAACTGTATGCATTTTTACACACAGTATAGGTTTTGATGTCGGTAGCCATTTAAGAGCTGACATAGTATATATGCAATGTACCATACTTTTTTCTTAGTTTTTTTCTGTAGAAAATGACCTCTGATATCTGAATGGAATAAGAAAGATTGGTAGGTACACATATCTTAAATTGACACTTACAAAGAAACAGTTGTTTTGTTTTTGTTTTTTTATGTATGCCTGTTAATGAAATTTGTATTTTTTATAAATTGTAAACTGACTGTTTTGAGTGCACCAGGTGGGTTGGGGAGGATGGCCTGAGGGCCCAAGTCATTTAGTTGGCTCTTTCCAGACCCGGGCTGCCCAACCTGGTGCACCCTTACCACTCCAACGTACATTTTTCTGATTTCGAAAAATGTAATTTGTGATTTAAAGCCGTATAAATAATAATAATAATAATAAACCACCTTTCATTCCAATTCTCCACATCTGGCAAAAGTTAAGTCCAGGAGATTGATAAAAATTCTACTTTTGCAACTATATAAACCCTTATTGTCCCAATTTATCTAGCTTCAGGATTTGCAGTGTGGAAATACTTTTTATAAATTAGTTGTTTGACTTGTTTGCTATAAAAGACATGGATTCCCATGTTGTATACAAAGCAAAGAATAGAAATATCTGGTATATTGGAAATTAGGACCTAATGCTTGTGCGCATTATAGTACATTGAAATCAGTTTGAGATGGGATGAATCAATGTAGTGTGTGTGGAACTTATACAAAGATTGAAATGATTGTAAAATAATTAAGGTATTAATGGAATAAAAGTTATTTTAGATTATGACAAAATCATTACCATAATTGAGATTGTTTGAAACAGCAAAATAGTAGTAACAAATTTACATAATTTTGATGTAATGATGATAATGAGGATTGAAATAATGATGATTGAATGACTGTGATGGCAACGATGGTCATGTTATTCTAATCATCATCATGTCAAGAAATGTGATAATATTGATGACTAATTTACATTCACTGCAGTCATGTTTCGCATCACTTTAAGATTTTCGTTGTAAAATGACAAACATGGTGCAGTGGTCTGAAAAAAGAAAACCTGATTTAGATTCGCAGTCACCTTATTACAAACTGTACAAATTATGTACACATGTATCATTACTGAAGTTCACATTTAAAAAAGTGTAATCCTTAAGTTCAAAATCATGCTCCGGAATAAGTTTCTCCCCCCCCCCCCCCCACAACCACTGTAATGAATGATGTCATGGGACCATTCCATTAGTGTTTGTACCTAATAAGATGAGAAATAAAGAATGTATATATCCAAAATCTGAAGAAAAACCCTCTGCAAACTCTGAAGCTAGGGCACCGGACGTGCCTCTACATGCATGCGAGGAAATTAGCGGCAGCATATTCAGCTCACTCTTCGCCCCACGGAGGGGGGAGACGTAGGGAGGAATGTTGTCGGGGTTAGGAGTGCTGGGGTCGAGAAATCACACCTCGCTGTCTGTAATGAGTAGTGAGCAATTGACGGTGTCGCTCTTAAGCAGGGTTGAAAGTTTGAGTGATGTTCTCCCCCCTAAGAGCGTAAAATTAACCCCAATTTGCCAGGAACCAACTTCCTGCGTACTCCGTCTGCTCGCAGACGCCTCCGGGCGGAACCCTGAGCCTGGGTGCCAAAAGTGATGCACAGTAGTGAGTTTCTTGAGCAAACAAGCAAACAGAAATAAGGCTGAAAATTAGGAGGAGGAGGAGGACTGGGGGGTGGGGGTAAGGAGGAATGGTTTGAAGAATCTGCTAAAGGTCTGCATAATCAAATTGAGAATGCAAATCTTTTTCAAGAGGAAACTTTGTTCCTGGTGTCGGCGACGAGCATGAAAAGGGAGCAGAAATGTAACCAAGCAAACGACGAAAAGTCCCGCAGGCATTATTGACAGTCACGGATCGCATCAGTCCATTTCAGGCCCCGGCCCGCTCTCGCTTTTCGCATCAAGTGCAGTTTTCTTTTCCCTCCCTCTCTTGTTCTTGTTTTTTCCCTGTCAGCCAACCTTAATGTGACTTCGCAGAGCAGCATTAACGCTGGCATCAGTGGGGGTAAAGATTCGAATTATTTTTTATTGCAAGCAGCGTGTCTCCCTCCCACTACGTCTGAACAACCCCCGTCTCACCAAGTTTTGTTTTCCTCATTGGAATGCAATATGTGAAATCTGGGTCACCACCTCCAACACGAAAGTAGATGCACAGATATACTAAAATATACAGATGCCCTTATATTTGCCAAAGGTTCTTATATTAAATTGATTCTGTCAAAAGCAGTGGCCATCATTAGCATGTGAAAGACGGACGGGAGAAGATAAGGAAAATGAAAGTGGAATATGTAAAAAAAGTAAGATTGCATGCGTTGTAACCAGACCAGGAACTTTCAGAGTGAGTACATCTTGTAAAATGTTGCGACCTGTTTTTATGTGCATTGCAGGACTGTAATTCAACTTTTCTCTGAAGAAATGTAACAGCTCAACTTTTGTTTATTGGGGGGGGGGGGGGAATGGCAGATATGGCTGGAGTACTCTGCAGCAGAAGTGAAATTGTCAAATCTTTTTTCTGATGTACATACTGTAGCGTTAAGATGAGAAGACAAAGACATTCACCTGATAAACGTTTGTATCATGCTTACATCACATTTTGTGTTCAAAGTTTACCTGTCGTCATGTGATATGAATTCCCTTTCATTCTCTCTAGTATGGTTCCTGCGTTGTAGGTAAAAGTATACCACAGTATGTGATCATTTATTTCAACATTTCAGCAGCGCACTTTTCAAAATTGCATTCCTGCAGATGTATATTTATCAGGCCAAGGATATCATGTAGCAATTCATGAGTATTTCTTTCTTTCTTTTCCGCAGTGGTTTTTCTTCATGAGACATCGGAAGTAAATTTCAATCTCTCATGGCATTTGCAATATCATGTCTTGTTATTTTCAAGTATGCTGACCCCTGCCCATGTGATGGGAAGGTGGGGAGACACACAAAAAAAAGTAGTCGCAAAAAATTTTGTCGCGTCTTCTTATAAGTGGAGTTGCTGTTAAAGCGGTTCTCAATTATCAGAGGAGCAGAAAACGTAAACAAAATTTGAGATTTCACTATTCATCTGACGTTCTTAGAGTTCACATAATATGAGAACATACATATAGTGTTTGAAAAGAAAGGAATCGTATAACAAAGGAGTTAAATACTGTATGTGCCATAAATGGGTATAATATTTTGCAAATAAGGACTAATAGACGATTTTGGGAGTGATTGAATATACATATATATATATATATATATATATATATATATATATATATATATATATATATATATATATATATATATATGTGTGTGTGTATATATATATATATATATATATATATATATATATATATATACATATATATATATATATATATATATATATATATATACATATATACTATACCATCTAGAACTCCAGTGACAGAATGAATGAGAAACATTATTATCCCTTTTGGGAGAAAAATTAGTGATTTCAGCATTCCGGCATGTCTGTGTTACAGCAGTCAAAATCTTTGTGAGTTATGAAGTTTGTAAACATCAGTCAACTCTAGAAATATACCACAGTTTATACCACTTTTACTATGTATACCACAGTTACAGTACACTTCTCAGCTAGCCTCATTCTTGAATGTGAATGATGGAAGCTCACCTTGGATTCATAATTGATCTTTTTTTGTGTTTTCTCAGTTTGCACCATTAACAATATTGTTGGATTATTATCAGCTCACTGCCATATCTTGTCAGGATATACTCAAAGATGAAGTATCTGCGACATCACAAGTTATTCAAAGTTCACACGTATAGGGCGCAGGACGTGGAAGTTTGACCCAAACTTTAACAATAATATCTTGTGCAGAAATTGACTTTTCTTTGTTTAAACTTTGAATGAATTTACCTTCTACTTTTATGTTGTGAAGAGATTTTTCAACTTGTTATCTCTTGCATGGTACAGAAAGGTTAATATCAATGTAGCACATACGTGTGGCTGGGAAATCTTTGTGTGTCCGATGAAAGCAAGATTTTGCATCTTCCAGAAAGCAATTCTTAGCCTATGCAAAAAAAAAATGAGTTCACCCAAAGTTCAAAATAATAATGTATCATCCGAAATTGACAATTTAACTTCATTGTCACAACAGTAATGTTGGAATTTATGCATAAAATGAAGAGTTCCAAAACCACCCTCCTTTTTATCATAGTATCTCTCCTTTAATATCATGTTTTTAATACCTCACATAAAAGTAAGTATGGGCAAAATTGTCAGGGTCTGTACATTCTTTCCTTTTTTTTTTCTAGAAGATGAGGGGATATATAGTTTCCTTTAGAAGAGAAATACTAGTGTGATGAAAGATCCAAATACAGATGAAATTTTATCATTCGAAATGAAAACTTTGATATTCTTGCCGTGCAATTTCATCGATCTGCGGGACATGTCGGGCGGCATGGGAAATGATAAAGCGGCGCTCGTTGCCGCGGCACTTGTTGCCGCCGCGCCCGTCGCTTTGGCGTCTACAGAAGCCATAAGTGAAGAGCGGGTTAGAAAATGTGATGGTAGAATTGTCATTTGATACTGCTGCACCTTGTAGGAGATGCCACTATACACTGCCTGAGGTGGGATTGTATTTCCTGGGTTCAAGAGGAGGGCAATTAGTCACAAGTGTGAGGGAAATGCTTGCTAAAGAATCCAGCCCCCCTTCTCTTTATTCAAGTGCGAAATTCCAGCGTACCAATATTTCACATTAGGTGAGAGTTTGTGTGAGTGAGGACATTTGTGGGTATACATTGCCTTGTGGATTTATGGAGCAATTTGAGGACTGAATTGAATGAAAGAATTAATGAACGAATGAATGAAAGAATTAATGAACGAATGAATGAATGATCCTTGTTTACTTCCGTAATTGCTGGGTTGCTTGACGAAGTGAATGTGCTTGATTGATTGATTGATCGATTGATCACTGGATTTGATGAAATAAATGAAGAAATTTATGAGAAATTTGTACATCTTTGTATTGTTATAACCTTCCTCGCAGACTTCGATCAGCTACTGTATACACCAATATTTTCGCGTACAGATATTTTCGCGAATCACGGTATCAGTGGCATTTTCGCGTGTTGTTAAATTCGCGATTGATAGGGTCTACTGCCAAGCCCGAGAAACACGTTCAAACACTTGCCAACGTACTCGTAACGTTTTTCCATTTGCATTGTGACTCCCAAACATGAAAGATTTATAAAATGAAACAATTACGGCATTCACAAGTACTCAGTACCTACCAAATGTTGCAACAAATAGACGACAAAGTTTCAGAGCTGTGCTAGCGCTAGCGAAAGTTTTACATGCATCCTATATACACGGCCCAGTCGCTGTACACAAGTGTCGTGCTAGCTACACCTAGCTGCACATGGCGTCTGCACGGCCCTGCGCACACGGCGTCTGGTCGGGCTACATGCATCCCTAGGTCTCACCCGTACGTGTACCCAACCACGTTCAGCCGGTGTTCGTTCGCGTAGGGTAACGTAGCACGGAGATTGCACATTTTAATGCACATTTAGCATCGTACTGCACTTCCACAATCGGTCGCACCGTAGCGTACATACTAGTGATATAGTATGTGTACGTACTGGCTGATGTAACAGCTGCGTTCTGGTCCGGCCAGCGTTGGATGCATTTTGTCATCAATTTGCACATAAGGTATGACGGGGTAATATTTCGCGTGTCTTCAATTTTGCGATCAGCCCGAAGCTCGCGAAATTCGGGAAAATAAAACCCTCGCGAAAATAACGGCGTATACAGTTAGTTCTTTTACATTTCAGATATCTAAAGTTAAAGGGTGTGTACAGTTCTGGTCGAGGTGAGGATTTAGCTTTTAGTGTTTTGCGAGATATTCAGAAACCACTCTATGAGATGTCAAAGAGCATGCAATTCTAAAGGGTATCAAAAGTTTATTTGATGAAAATTGGTTTTGAAATGGCTGAAATATCCAAAAACAAGGTGAAACAAAGACATCCTAATAAAGTTGTGGCCTGTCGCCTTTTATTATTATAACTTTTTTGGATATCTCAGCCATTTCAAAACCAATTTTCATCAAATAAACATTGAATCCTTCGTAAAATTACATGCTCTTTCATAATAAGTTTCTCATTATCTCACTTAGGAATGTTCAAAACATGAATCCCCACCTCAACCAGTACTGTACAGCCCCTTTAACCCTAAAAGGGCCCGGGGGGGGTGGAATCTGCCCCCTCTCGACGTTTCGCGCTATAAATCTGTAACGTGAGAAGGCCTTGTCGCAAGGCTTCTTGACTTTCTTTGTTCAAGTCTCGCGCAACTTTTGAGACCAAATTTGCAATGTCCGCGCATAGTTTTGCGAAGCCACGCCCATTTTTGTAACGGAATGTCGCCCCAAAACGGGCACAATTTTGTGATTTTGTGTACATTTCCTATGGAAAACAGTGTTCTGTCATGAAAGTCATAAAAACCTGATTATTTTTACAATTAATCTTTTTCATTGATTAATTTTGTGCTAATTATGGTAGAAAAGTGGTCAGTGACAATTTCCAATGAAAAAACAAAGAAAAAACAAAAGTTGAAAAACAATGAAATACATAAGAAATTCTGAAAACAATAAAATACATAAGAATTGAAATGAGTTTTGGAAGTTTTTGTGATGTACAATTGTTGAATATGCTAAAACAGATTTACAGATCAAAAATTAGACTCTCAATGCTTTTAATTAGGCTAAAATATCATCTTGAGCTTAATTAGCATAATTAATTAATTAAGATTAGAAATTGATTGTTTCAAAAAATCTTATGACTTAATCTTGTAGATTATGACGTGGGTCTCACGCATGCAAAATTTCATCGCAATCGCACCACCAATGGCCAAGATCTGGGGGGGGCTGAATCCATCCCCATCCCCCCTCCCCCAGTCTGAGCATAGCCAAAAAAGCCCGGCCCCTTTAGGGTTAAGCATTCATGGAGAAATTGTTCTCTTTCCCACATTCGACCAAAAGTTTGGAAAGATATCCCTATCACTGTTTGTCAGTCATCCTCAGTGGAATCATTTAAAACATCAGTAAAAACATATCTGTTTAATATATTGTAGGGGAAAAAAAAGTGAAGACGTAATTTCTTTCTTTCTTCTTCTTCCTTGTCTTAACCTTAAAGCCTAAAAGCGCCATGAGCATCTTTTTGATGGATTGTTGTGCTATAGAAGTATACACTATTATTATTTCATTGTTGGAGTGAATGAATTATTAGAAGTTTGTGATCAATTGATTAAATGAAGGAATAACAAATGATACAGGAATTCTTAAGAATTAGCCAGTGAAACAGGATTTTGAATGAATCTCACTGATCTAGTAGCAGACTTAGGAACACACCTGATTGATTGATTGATTGATTGATTGATTGGTCAATTAATATTTCATTAATATTTCATTAATATTTCATTATTGAAAACGCCACCCATAACCTTTCTGATGGATATAGATAGCTGGCATTTTAAAGATAACAGATGCATCCAAAGTTGGAAGCACCAAGGTAGGTATGAAACCAGGACTTATTTGTGCAAGGTTACGTAGCCTTAACCACATACCATTAGGCTTCCATGCTATTGAACCCCAATAAAGCAAGTTTATCTACGAGATGGGGTCGTTAACCATCGCGTGAACATGTGGGGAAGTGGTTTTCCAGTGGGAACAAATTGAACGATGCAAGGAAACAAAAAGTGGAGAGAAGTGTCGGTGAACTGCTGGTACCCCTCCTTACGTGTTTCTCATTCACATGACTTGCCACTCCACGAAAGTGAAAAGGTTGAGTCAACCTTAATGCATGATTCTAACCAATTACCATTGCACTCTAGGTGGCACGTCTCGACAGTCATTAGTACTTGGGGGGAAAAAATGTGCGCTTTGCATCACACACCTCCCTCTGATTCAAACTCTGTCATGTACGAATGTTCTCCGGGCCTTTTCTTTTCCTTTAATATATTTCCATTTATTTTCTGTTTTCAATCTCAGTCCCTACATTTTCAGGAGCCTGATGTCAAACAGGGCATTACTGATGTTAAAGAAGAAATCCACTCCAGAATTTTATCAATTCATATGAAAGAAAATAGAATTCCCTGCAAAACAGTGCAAAAATGATCAAAATTGGATAAGAAATAAAGGAAGTTTAATATGACATTCTGAAATTTCTTTTGGTTTTTTTTTTTTGAAAAATGTTTTTTGACCAGTCGTTATGAATATTCAGATCAGGAAGTTAATAATGTTACACTCTCACAATTTCTTATTCATTTTATATAGGCCTACAGAAATGACAAAAATGTCATATTTCAGCTGTATGAATATCAAACTGCCTTAAAGGGGATGGCTAGTAACCTATCAGTGGGAATCAGTGGGAATGCTGAGGGATGATTGTTCCAATCCTTGTGGGATTCATTTAAGAGTACATTTATATACTGTTGTGTGAAAATCATTTGCTTCAGAATGGTCTTATATTCAAGTAATGTGCAGATTAATGCCCCGTCACTGACCAGGCACGCTAACCTGCAAACATTAAACTGCACATTATTTTTTTCTTTCTTTACAGACTAAAGTTTAACTGGTCAAGAATTGCTTTTTAATTGCAGACTACTCAAAATGCAAATTGCTAAATTTTTGTCTTTTCTGTTCCTTTTTCCTTTCTTACTGTTTTCCAGATAACATGCTCCAGTTAAATGCACATTGGAGCGAGGAGGATTCATGTTGCTACCGTCCAATCACATGTGCTGTATGTGCCAGCACAACTGGATTGGCAACTGGTGATTCTAGAAGGCCTGCTGTGATTGGCTACTCCGTCATGGTATCTGGTGATGCAAGTTCTGGTCCAGAAGCCAAAAAGGTGAGAGGATGTTGTTGTTGTGTTTTGGGTTTTAATTGTGTGTATCACTAAGCTTTATGGTAGCCTAGCTTCCAGACTGTAGGCCAAATATTCTCTTTACTCAGTGGAGTTTCTTACCTTGGGTTGATGTTCGTTATTCCAATATTTATCGATTTGAAAATAAAACAAGGTTCATTGTTCCAAAGGATTGTTGTTCCCAAGCACACAAATTCCCTATACTTAGACGTTCATAAATCCAAACATTTGTGGCCCTTTTCCAAAGGTTAATTATTCCAGAGGTTCGTTAATCTGAAAATGAAATGAGATTTGTTAATCCAAAAATGAACAGGAGGTGCACACTAACTAACCTTTGAAAAAAATAAACTTTATTGCATTTTCGGATTAATGAACCTTCGGAGTAACCAACTGTAACCCTTGCACTGTGAAGTCTTGAGAGAATTCTAATTTTGCCACTAAGTTACATCATCCAGATGTAGTAAAATATCTTTGAAGAGTTTGATAGCGAAACGAATTACCTCCATTCTTGTTCATTTGAGATACATGTATTTGTAATTAAAGCTGCTGAAAAAACAGATGAAATAATAAGAAAATATGGGATATTTTTGATGATGACTACAAGAATATTCCTTGTTATGTAACAAGTGAGGTATCTCTAGAAAGGTTTTATTTTGCTCTCTTTGATAATGGACTTACTTTAAATGTTTAAAAATGATGCTTAACCTGATTTGCGTACAAACTCTTCCTTTAGATATGAGCAGAATCTACAAATCATTCTCTTCTCCAAAGGTTGTATAAAATATGAAGCATGTGTTGAATTCGACAGGTAGAAATGTTACTCTCATGGCAGAAAATGTCGTCTGGATTTTAGAGAAAACAATGGCCAGCCATTCAATTAGTTTGATTTTATCATTGTTTGTGTGTCATATTTCTATCCAGCTTTAGCACAATAGCAAATTGTTCACAGGAAAAGCTTTTAGTTGGTCTAAATGTGGTAATTGTGTAAAATTGATGAAGTCATGCACAGGTGAATATGGAACCCACCTGATCTGTTGTTTCGGCCTGTGTTTTCTTTCTTCTTTTACAAGCCATAATTTTCTTCTCAAATGGCCTGCAACTTTTGGCGCCCGTAGATGGCGAATCAAGCGGGTCTTTGTCCTAATTAGTCGCCAGTCCTGAGGAGCGGCGAGAAGCACTCTTCCATCCTGTCTGTCGGTGTTTGTTTGTCCCGCCACCAGACAAAAGACAGAATGGGGGAAAAAACTGTGGTTGCAGTGTAATTGACAAGATAATGATTGTGGGTACGCCGGGACTAAGGGAAAGGTACTATGGTCTGGTGGTTTGGCTGCTTGAATGTGGGTAGCAAGATGATTAAGACCAAATAATTGATAACAAAATATGAGTATTTGTCAGTGTGCATGTTTGTATGTGTTTTGTTTGTATGTTGGTACTTATTTGTTTCACAGCAACATTTTACTGAAATGGTTTGTCTGGCAATAATTTAATATGTCTGCCAATAAGTGAATATGATAAAAGCAGGCAAACAGAATAGTACTGAGTTTGTTTACTTGTTGTTTTTTTAAATCAAAGTCCAACCTTTTTGAAAGAATTAGTTTATGGAATTTTAAAGTTTCATGTTTTCTTTAGCAGTCCTATGTATTGGTTTTCGTGTTGTCCTCTTTGCAGACATACCTCCTGGTCAGAACACTGAGGTGTTGTGATGCCCTCCTAGCCCACACCGTGGCAGTCAAGGCTTGATGGACACCCAAATTTGTTGTGGATGGCGTACCAAATGGACCAAAGAGTCAAATGGAAGTTAAAACCTTGACGTATATCATGTCATGCTTTGGACCAAAACAAAACAGAAATCATGGCACAGGTATTCAACAGACAGTACTTACTCCTTCCGTAAATCATTTAATGGTTATAGTATGCTAAGCCTCTTATTTTTGTGGTGCTGAACGCAGTAGAGATCTATTTAACAAGCAGTCTGAGACATTCCAAGCTGAGATGTCTGCCCGTTTGAGCCTGGGATGACCATGCACATGTTCAATAAAAGAAGCTGTATAACAGACCATTTGATTCAAAGTACCGGTAGATGACCACATACATTAACCCGTTGAGGACGAGTCCCCAGTATACTCGGGCAAGCGTCTATGGGAAATTCGTGTTGTAGCAAAATCAAACCGTCCTCAACAGGTTAATATAACACCTGTTGTTGGAAGCCACTTAACACTTTTACATTCCAGGTAGTTGATGGACTATGTGAAAAATGCTCTCGACCTCTTAAACCATTTAAATACCAACAAGTACTGCCTATGGATGGGTTTAGTTTGAGTTTATTTCATTTTTGTTCCCCTTTTCCCCACCAAATGAAATATTCAGGTGATGGAATCACTGTCATTGGTACAAATGATATGAAAACATTGGCATTCATCATAATAGGCCACAGCAAAGTTGTAGACGTATAGAATAAACCCTATATAAAAATGGTTTTCTGAAGATATCTGCAAAATATTTGAAATGATGGAAGCTAATTAAAAAATGAAGCCTGTGTATGAGAGCAGGCCTCCTTCCCTCTTCAGTCATATACTTTCATGCTAGCAATAAGGACCTTTTACATCTTAGGTAGATATTACATTGCGTTTAATCATATACAAAGGAATCTTTTTTTTTTTCCATGTACAGAGAAGAAATGGAAAATCAAATGGAATAATGATTTTCAAATTAGCGTTATGTCAAAGATTGGAGTTCATCAAACTGTAGTTCATGGCTCTCTAATCTCTCTTTGTTTTCATCGTGTCTATGAATGTACATATGTCTAAACCCAACTACCAATATTGCACTCAAGTTCAAATATTGTAACAAGCTGGTAGCTGCGCCATGTTTGAAGATGTTTTTTCTAAGGTATGCGGTGCTAGCTGTCAACTTTGTGAAATGTAGACACAGGTTTCTTGAATCAGTAGATTAATAAGAGTAGCAGTCATAGACTATTATTTAAAGCATATTGATTGGCAGCCTCAAAAGAAGAGAAAACATAACAATACAAAACAAAAACAGTCATCATTGATCAAATGAAATGAAATGTGTGAACAATTGAACATGATGCAAAAGTTAACAAAGAATGTATACTTTTTGTTAATTTGTGTCCTGATGAAACATTGATAGTGGAGACTACCTGTGATATGGAACTTAGGCATATCATATCTCAATTTTTGGGGCAGTTTGTCACTAAAGGGATTACTCTGCAGTCCTTTCTGACTAAAAAAAAAAGCAAACAAACAAACCATGAAATGAATAAGATCATGAGTATAATCCAAAGTTGAGGTAGTCAAAATGTATAAAACTGCTTGTGAAATACTAAAGGTATGAAAAAAGGTAACATTTTATTTTTCACTACCGAAAGTGAATATGTACCTGAGATCTGTAAATGCATTCACAAGTAGTTATGTCCTTTGTAGGAAAGGTAGAACATTTCTATCTTAAAATTTGAAACACTTTCTTAGAGGTACATGTACACGCACTATACATTGTACACTGTACTGCCTTTGTACTTAGTAGTTTACTTATACATTGTATCTTCTTAAATTACATACTATGTTGATATTTGCATAAGAGTATTTAGGGCCAGGAAACCTAAACCAAAACTACATGTATAAGCACTGTATCATAGTCATGTAATGATACCTTTTCTTCTTCTTCTTCTTTAATGCAGCTCATACATTATCTTGCCTTGAAGATTTTGCAAAAGTTGCAAATATGCATCATAATTTCTGTCCATAAATTAATGTGTGCATCATTACCATGGTAAAGTTTGTATTGTATCACAGACTTGGTAGTGAAGACACTTTGTTGGTAAGTTCATCGACCTGCTTATAAGGCATGAGATCTTCAGATATTCAGTCTGTGAGATGTGGGGAAGGGGGGGTGTTGATCTGACACCCCACCGTCAAAGACATTCTCCTAACAAGCCCAGTCCCTGAAGCATTAAAACAGATTTGCACAAACCCATGAAGTCCTGGGGGAATTTTGCTGCAAAAAACTATCACCTTGTCATCACCAAATTGGCAGCTCTGAATTTCGCCGCATATCATATTAAGACTGTTGAAAGATGACATGGATCTGTCTTAAGACATAAAATCTTCAAAAGATCAGAAGAAAAAAGGTGGAAATTTGAGAGAGAGAAACAAAACCGGTTATCTTCTAGAATATGCTATAGCACACATTTCTAATAGACACCGGCCCAAGTATACTCGGGACTAGTCTTCAGTGGGTTAAGAGACTTTCTACAATTCTGCAGTTGAAATAATTAGATCTATATATGTGACCCCCCCCCCCCCAAAAAAAAAAAAAAAAAATGGGGTCAGAAGAAAGATATACATTTAGATGTCTATATGTACACTGTGCCCTATCTCATTAAACACAATTTTAACAAACGATTATGAAAACTTGTAATAAAAAGACATTGCAAAACCACATAAATTTGATTCCTAGGACTTGATGGTTCAAAAGAAGAGTGATTGTGAACAAAGCTTTCCACAGTAGCACATTGAAACTAAATATATGTATTTTACATGTAACAGGTGGTACATGTAGTCAATTTGCCCTCGATGCACGCTTTGCTGCATTTAAAATAAAATAACAAGCATAATGAAACACTGTCCTTTTACTATGATGAGCATCGTTGATGCAATGTTTAAATAAAGATTCAGCAACACGAGACAAATGAATCATTGTTGGCTGTAATTTGTCATCCTCTCGTTGCAACTTCAAGTTCAGCAGTGTCTAAAGCAGCTTAGTAATGGACTCTTTATTGAGTTCACAAGGCTTAAAGGGATGGTATAGTTTTGGGTGTGTACAGTTCTGGTTGAGGTGAGGATTTAGCTTTTAACGTTTTGCGAGATACAAATATTCAGAAACCACTCTATGAGATGTCAGAGAGCATGCAATTCTAAGGGGTATCAAAAGTTTATTTGATGAAAATTGGTTTTGAAATGGCTGAGATATCCAAAAAATAAGGTGAAACAAAGAGATCCAAATAAAAGGCGTGTCCTGTTGCCTTTTATTATTATCACTTTTTGGGATATCTCAGCCATTTAAAAACCAATTTTCATCAAATAAATGTTGAATCCTTTTTAGAATTACATGCTCTTTCATATTTCATGAGAGGTTTCTCATTATCTCACTTAGGAATGTTCAAAACACGAATCCCCACCTCAACTAGTACTGTACAGTCCCTAGGGATGGTATAGTTTTGGTTGAAAGGGGGCTTCAGATTTGTATTTACAGTGCACTCCCGTTGTAATGAACACGGTTATAACGAAATTCCTGTTACAACAAAGTAAAAATTCAGGCCGCAAGATTATCCACTGTATGTGTTTTTATTGTTTATTTGTTCGGTTACAGCAAAATTTCAATATAACGAAAGAAAACCCCCGGTTCCGAGGACATCGTTATAACGGGAGTCCACTGTACATATTTTTGTGAGATAATGAGAAACTACTTATGAGATATGAAAGAGCATACAATTCTATTAAATATGAAATCAATGTTTATTTGATAAAAATCGGTTTTGAAGTGGTTGAGATATCCAAAAACAAAAGTGGTCCTAATAAAAAGTGGGGCCCACCTTTTTAGTTGGACCATTTTGTTTGTGGATATTCTCATCCATTTCAAAACCGATTTTCATTAAACTTTGAAATGTACACTCTTTCATATTTCATTAGTGGTTTCTCATCATATTTCAAAAAGTTGAAAAAACTGAAGCCCCATCTCAACCAAAACTATACCATCCCTTTAAACTGCCTCGAAGCAAGCCTAAATGGTCTAAAACTAGCCTTCTGTGGACCAAACTTTGGCTCAGCAGGAGAGCTACAACTACATGTACGTGTTGAAAATGGCCAACATGAAACGTTACTGAACATGCGTTCTGCTGTAGGCAACTTCTTTCCAAAAAATTGGAAAAACATTACATGTTTTCTTTCCAAAACTAAAAACGTTAATGCTACATGATTTGTGTTTTCTTTGCCGTAAATCCATGATCTCCAAACAGTCGACTGTCATATCTCATATGAAACTCCATGGGCCACTGAAGTCATGTTTTAACATGAGGTCATTTTTTTTCTGTGTTCTTCAAAAAAAAAAGTCCACTGTACAAATGAAGAGTTTGTTTGCAAAAACCGATAAGTCCATTTTTGAAGATTTTGAAGTACGGTCTCTGTCATAAAGTACAAAATAATACCTTTTAAATGACATATTGGTCACTACATATAAAGGTACATTTTTGAAGTTATGATCAAAAGAAGCAAAAATTTTCTCATTATTCTCTTTATTTTTCTTGACCTTTAATCGCAAATATCTCCATTTGGCAAATATGGACTTATCGGTTTTTGCAAACAAAGTCTTCAAATATTTTGGGTATCAACATTAACTTTCTGTTCTAGTGTCCCGTTTAGGTTTAAAATCTTATAGAATTTAAATCTTTAAATCTGACGTTTGGTGGCCCCAAAAAGAAATGTAGTGGTTTGAAATAAAGGGAAATATAAAAATCAATTTTGCATTTGTGCTGCCCGACCAGGCCAACTTCGGAAATTTGGTGGTGTGATAAAAATTTTTAGTGGCCCAGTGGCCATCAGGTCACAGCTACTGTCCAGCCCTGCATGCTGTATATGTATGTATATATGTATATTAATTGTATATATATATATATATATATATATATATACATATATATATGTATATATATATATATATATATATATATATATATATATATATATTGTGAAGAATTTGAATGCAACAGAGATAAATGACATTTTTCATATTTTTTAAAATAAAGTCATCAAACTTGAAAATTAAATCTTTCCATTGACACTGCACTCATCACGTGAATATTTTGGAAAATAATAAGATTGTCACATATTTCAATTAGTGTATTTTCTTTGAGTTTTTTTTTTTCAGCTAATTAATTCTCAAATATCTCATCTCATATTGATGAAAAGGGATGCAGTGTATATCTCTTGTTTTTTACTTCAGCTGTATATTATATACATATATATATATATATATATATATATATATGTATAAATATATATACACACACGTGTTAGTATCTATGGTCTATTTAGAGTTTTTTTTTATAAAATGTCTAAATTTGCTTTCTATTTTTTATTACTGCAAACCTTCATTCAGTATGTTTGCTGATAAGGTCACAATTAGGCCTTTTTTCTCTGTTTCTTTTTTTTTTTTTTGGTATTTGTGTCTATCCTTGTGGGCGTGTGTGTGCGTGTTATGTGTTTGCAGTTACCCTTTTACGGTAGACTAGTCGGTGCTGATGAGCATTGACTAAAAAATTCCCACGAAGTGACAAAATCACCGTCAATGAACAAAAGTTCAATAAACTTGGTTGTTCAGTGTTGTTTGTGTATCATGTCACCTGCCAATTATTTGATATTTCTCCGAACAAAACGCTCCTACAAGGCGGAGACTGCTGTACCGTGTGAAAAAAAAGAAGAAAAATCAGTACAGTGTGACTGTTTGATTTTAATCACAAATTAGATAATAACCAACTTGACGACAAAAATATCCCGAAGTTGACGTGTTCGTCGCCTTGTAGCGACAAAGATATGTTTGCCTTTTAATAATTGAACCAGAACATCTATATGGTATCTTGCTACGCCAATGAAGGTCAGTAACCTTCCGCTTTCTGAAAACATGACCACTCCTCACGCGTTACTAAGGTTAATGAACTTGAACATTCACGCTCTGATAGAGTATCGTGCCGAATTTTAGCGTTAAAACAAAGAGTCTGCGTTGCAACAAGTCAATGCCCGCCTATATAGTAGAACTGTCAGTTCAACCGGTAAATGTGACTCACCAGTCACCGTCTAATAATTACAGCAGAAACAAAACAAACAAAACCCAAAGGAAATACATGTAAACACAACATATCATCTCAATGCGTTGTCATGGGATGCTTACACTGCAGCATAATGCTTATTGATGATGTCATTGCATCTTCAACCTTTTCTTCTTATTTTCGTGGAATTATGTGAGGGAAGCAATCAGATAAACAAATAATAATCACCCTGCTATAGTAGCAGTTGTTACTATATACCACTATACTGCTACTGTGTACCACTAAGTGTACTGCCACTTCTACAGAAATATGACTGCTTCTATATCACTATTGCCTATTTTTAGTTTGCATGTGCTGCTCTCATCTCTTTTGCTGCAGCTTCTTCTTTATACTCCCCTTATATTGTCAATTCTATAGTCACCATTGCTACTACTATTAAAGGCATAATTTACCAGTTGCAGATGAAACAAAAACCCAGCATTAGTGTTTTAAAATAGTTCTAAAATGTGGGTTAGGGACAGAAACAACCACTGTAAAAATTTGAATCTGGATAATTGATGTTAAGTATTGTTAAATACACAAAATGTGAACAACAATTATAATAAGAATGCTTCCAGACTAAACCGTCTACAGTTATGGTTTATTGAGAAAAATACTGACATCTCCTTATATTTAGGCTTTATTGCAAACATTTTATATGGTAGGATGTTTTGTGATACAACAGACCTACACATATGCATCAAATGTGATATCTTGAACATTTTTTAAATCACTGCCCCCAAAAGTAAACTGTACCTTTAATACTAATGCTACTACACCTGCCAATAATAATATTACTATTACTTTTCTACAACTCATAGCACTTGGGCTGCCACTATTACTACTTCTACTACTACTACTACTACTACTACTACTACTACTACTGCTACTACTACTACTACCACCGTATTACTACGACGACCACCACAAGTACACACACTGCCGATAATGGACACTACTCGCTCGAACTTGATGCTTCTGCAAAATTATTCTCTGCTGTGTGAATTCAGACACTGCCGATAAGAGGATTCTACTAATAAGATCATTCCTATTCCTTAACTGGAGCGCTCACACAATATGTATGTCATGTGATATTTCTTTGCCACTGTGTAGACCGAACAATGGCAGCATGTCAATCATTCCATGGCAGTTCATGCATGATACCTGTGAGTTGTTTTTTTCTTTGTTCTGCTTCTCCCCTTTTATTTCTCTCTCTCGGACTGAAAAGAGCGGTGCGGTTTTTCGCCCATTCACGGTGGTTTTTGATTCAGTATTTCACAGGAAAATTTACTCAACTCCCATTATTCGCAGTTACAATACAAAGGACGGGAGTGTTGGCACAGCACCCTAGCTTTCATTCATTGTATTCTCCGACACCCTTTGCTGTGAGAAAAAGAGAATGACTTATGGATTTCATGATTTATTGGACTTTGATGTTTCACACCGCGATCACATCGCTAATACTGTTATAATGGGCCTCGTTTCAATCAATGTTTGGCGTATCGATTTCTAATGATCTTTTTCCCCAAAACCGCATTGAGCGGAGTCTCACTTCACATGGCCCGCGGCTAGACTATATTTGCCCTTAAAGGTACTTTTTACTATCGAGGCAGTGATTTAAAAATGTTCGAGTTATCACATTTTGATGCATGTGTGTAGGCCAGTTGTATCCCTAAGCATCCTATATATACCGTATAACATTTTCGCAATGAAGCCTAAAATATAAGGAGATGTCACTATTTTTCTCAATAAACCATAACTGTATACTGTTCATTCTAGAATCAATTTCATTATAACTATTGTTCACATTTTGTATATTTAATAATACTTAACATTGATTATACTGATTAACATTTTTTTTTAACATTGGTTAATTGTTTCTTTCCCTAACTCACATTTTGAACTATTTTTAAGCTCTAAAGCTGGGTTTTTTGTTTCATCTGCAAATGGTAAATAATTCCTTAAAATTGAAATGCCCCTCAGTGGTTCAAGTCGAGTTTGATTAATACAGAAATATAAAACAAGCTGACTGTTTAAAGTTTCACTAGGATCCGGCGTGAGATTAGGAGAGTTATTAGGTTTAAGAATTATTGCATGTCTTAAGGTCTTTTTATGATATTGATACTAACTTGTACAACTTAGATAAGACAACGATGTCGCCGTATTTTTTAGATAAAAATGTTGTAGAAATCATGTTTTTGGTCAGTGAATTAGCATCTATATACATTCACATTTTAGTTTCATTTGTTCCTCTTTATTCCTTTTTATAAAATTTAATTAAGATTGATAATTATGTACCCAGTTTGATAAAAACATACGAGGTTATCATCGCTTTTGTAGGTCCATAAGAAATATCAACACTAGGATGTTTTATGTTTTTACAAGAAATCTACATAATCGAGTTTACAATAATTTCATGTTCGTGTAAATGTCAAAAATTGTTGTTATTTTTGTTTCTTGAGAGGAGATTCGGTTTTATTTCTAGGTTTTGTTGATTTTGAAATATTGATCATACCTCTAACTATACAAAGATTGTTGTGATTGATGACGAGAACTGTTGTATTCTTTTTACATTTTTCTTATTCCTTTTATTATTCACCTTCGATTATTCTTCAGTTTTCGTGCAGGTTATTGTTACCTCATCTCGTTTTGTGGATACCGCATTGTGTAGTAGGGACAGTTGTCACTGTGTCATGAAAATATTGTTTAAATTTACTAAATTTCGAAGTACCAAAACTTTTGTTTTGGTACTTCTGAGATAATGAAACGTCTTCTGTGTTACTTATTTGAATTTTGAATTCTGTCCAGCAAAGTCAAATTGAAAGAAGAAGAAGAAGAAAAGAAATAAATGTGCAAATGCAGAAAAAGAAACTCATAAAGCTTCTTGATATTTGCATGAAGTTGATCATAAAATTATGATTAAATACCGATAGTCACAAAGAGAGGAATGTGTGTATCAGCGTTCATAGGTCTCGAACCTCCAACCTCGAAATTAGACGCCCATCCATCAGTCCATGTTCAAATTTATGTGGATAAACAAATCTAAATGTAGCAAAACAACGACAGAACTTTCGTTTAAAAAGTACCTCAGTTATTTTTTTCTCTTTTTTTTTCCATTTCAGGTTTGATATTTTGCCTTTATGAAGCGAAAGCACCGGTCCTCAAACACATAATAATTTGATATAAATTGTGATGTCATCCCCTCTCAACTCTGCCGGACGTTTCAGTTCACCATGATATATCTAAAAAGTTAAAAGAAAGCAACTAAAACCCATTTTAAAAGTCGCCTTGTTATCTTAAGCCTGCAATGTTGATGCCATAGATGTGAGTTGTTTCTCTTTATTTCTTTTCAAACAAAGTGAAAATCAATTTATTAAATGAATTAAAATAAAGTTGACTGAATAAATTAGAGGTCATTATTGCCTTACGATTTTTTTTTTTTTTTTTTTAGGAATGCCATACCAATTCTAAGACACTCGTTACAACAAGACATTTACACAATATTCCAGGTCACGATAATTGTATGTTCTTGTAAATGTGAAATATGTGTATACTGTACATATATTTTGAGGGGAATTTGGTTTAAATTCTACGCTTACTTGATTTTAAAATATTGATCATACCTCTACAAAGATCGTTATGATTGATGACGATAACTGTTGTATTCGTTTCACCTTCCGCTTTTTCAAAGAACTTGACCTTCAATCAACTAATTTGTGGCTTTGTCTGCAACCTATTTTTTTTTTTCTCTCGGCGTGCTTCGCGCCACGGAACGGTCACACGGGTGCTTGCTCCCTCGTCCCTCGCCCGTGACTTCCTCACTCGTTGTTACCACACCTGCATCGCTCCGCGCAGGTTATCAACATTTATAATGTTCATTTTGTTTTCGTTTATTTATATCTTTTTCTCGTCTATTTGTCTATCTGTCTGTCTGCATCCCATGAATCTCGATGGCTCAACCACATAAAGTCATCGACACGAGAGAAAGAGCACTATCACAGCATGTTGAATAGTTAAAAGCCAGTTTGAAATTATGTTGGTGCTGCATGATAATGTTAATGCATGGAAATGATGAAAATACGGGTCTAGGGCAATTACCCCCTGGACAATTACCCCCGGACCCTTCCCCTGACCCTAATCCTAATCCTAATCCTGAACCTAATCCTAACCCTGACCCAAACTCTAACCCTGAACCTAGACCTAACCCTAATCTTTACTCTAGCCCTACCACTAACCAGTATTTAGCCGGAGGGTATTTGCCCTGATACGAAATGATACATATGGGTCTATCAATATGATTATTGCTTTTCTCCTGGAAATTGTATTCATTATCATTATTATTGTTGTAATTGTTTCCATTGTCATTTTCGATGTAATCGTCATAATTATTGGTAATATCATCATCATAATTATCATCACAATTATTGATATTTAACCATTGCAGACCTTTTCATTTCAAGATGAGAATTTTAGTAATACTAATATCAACAGTAATAACATGCATACGTTTAAAGAGAATTAATCATTATGGTGATGATGATTATGATGATGATAAGGATTAATTATTTAACATACTGTCATCGTTATTGCGGTCTTTGCTAATACTGTCATGAGAATCATGAGAAATTGGACTGTCACGTTATTATCGTCGTCATCGCTTGATCCTGAGTAAGTGAGCACATCTTTATGAGTTGTTTTTTCTGGCTTGATAATGATGTCGATTAGTCATCAGACAGTATAATACAACGTTGGTGGGGTCAAGCTTTCTTGGATATGCAATGATAAATAACAGATATGTAATGATGAATAACAGATATGTAATAAATTATCTATAATGATAGTTTGAAAACTCCAAGTCTAAGTTCTTTCAAAACTAATTTCAAAATAATCTACAGTTTTTTTTTTCAAGTTATCAACTGATATTCATTTGAGCCTCATCATCAAAGCTATAACGTTTTATACACTTATGCTGTATGTAAAATTGGAAAATCTCGCTGTTTCGTTCATTGTTGCAGAAGAACTTTAACATCAACCTTTTATTTCGTTTTAACATCAAGCTTTTTCTCAGCGGCTCCGACCATCAAATACTTCCTGTTTTAGCCATCGATCTTCTTATTTTCACATCACCATGATCACTTTATCAGATTTTATCCTCTCTCTCTTCTTTTTTTTTTCTTATTTTGTGCATAAAAGTGACTTAGTATTGGGATCTAGGGTTTGTATGTTTAGTGCTAGTTATGTTTTCCTATTCGTAGCTAATTCATGTAATTGATTTTTAAAATTCCGTTTCTTTATGTAGGCCACTATAAAGAGCATATCAATAATGTAATTTGTTTTATCATGTTTGGGATGCACCCTTTACAAGCATTGCTTCTTTACAATCTTTAGCTTACCTCCTCATTGCCAGCATTTTCATGTACTCCTTTTTTTTAACTCTCCCTATCAATTGCATACTTATAAAGTTCGTTTAGTATGTATCGTAGTGCTAATATTTTATTTTGCAGTTATTTTCTGTAAAATTCATATCTATGTGTTTTGTTGGAGATGGAAAATAAATGACAATGAATAAATGAATGAATGTAATCAAAGTCTTACCAATGTAGTAAATTTTTAAACGATTGTTTATCGTCACAACCAGCAGAAGAAAATCCTGACATAATTTATTGAACTTTTCTGCGTTAGACACTCGGTAAAGAATCGTTATCAGTGTAGTCATTCTAAATCATGGATATCGTATGTGACAATAACAAGATTGGCGCGAGAACTGTGGTGTGAACGAGGGTATTTTGTAGAACATTAACCTTAAAAGCAGATCCGTAAATTAGCAAGTATACCGCTCAAAATGCAATAACAAGAAAGGAAGTTGTCCTTGCTATATCGTCCACTTGGCGACTTTTGGCTGGTTTCCAACAATAAACCACACTCCCAAGGCTAATGGGCAGACAAGAGAACCAGCCAAAGAGGCTATACCGAAACCACCATAAGACGCATATTATACGCACCCTCCCTTAGGCCAGTCTTTGGCTTTCTTTCTTTTTTTCCCCACCTAAACACGTACACCTCAAACAGCCGTGCGTGAGAGAGTTTGTGTATGCAATGGTAAGCCATTCATGGTTTTTGGTTGCCTTGAAACAATGCATCGTCGCTTCTGGATGAAGGTTCGTTCCGCCAGAGTGCGATTGGGGTGCCTAATGTTGAAGATCCTTACGATTTCTGGGGCCAGTCCATGAGAACAATGATTTCTCCGGCATTCCGCCAAGTGCGTTACGTGCGAAATTATCGCTGATCGTAAACAAGTTGTTTACTGGAGTGAAAGAAAAAAAAAGCGTAGGCAATAATGATCATGTGAAATCATTTCTGGAGGCCGATTGTCGTCTTATCTATGCATTGTCTGCGAGCGCATTCATTGGCCGCCGCCTTTCTCCAGCTGTTATTTGTATAACGTTCGTTTTCGTTTTGACCCTCAGCTGAGCAACCCATGACCGTGGACGATCTTTGGTAGATAACAAAGATCGTACGGCCTCTTTGTTTTCAAATCTACTTCCGATAATACCTCCGTTCTTTCACCCCCTTATTTTTTCCCCTTGCCGATTCATTTCCCTTTCCGTGTTGCTCTCCCATCGTTTAATCCCCAAGATTCAGTCACCTCGACGAGGCGCCAGGAGACTCTGTCAGAAGTCAACGTTTTACGAGGTCTATCCAAGTGGCCCGCCGAAAACAAAGGACACGAGTCATTAGGCGTGGGACTGAACACACAGACGATCAAGAGCCGTGAAGTTTTTGTTGTGCAAATCCTTTTGATAGACATCTGAGGAATGACTGAGCTTGTGTTTAGGAGAGCGTGTGTGAGCGAATATTTGTAAAAATAAGAAAAACAACCAATAAGGTATAGGGAAGGAGAAGAATGTAGCTTTTTTTTCGGAAAATAAGATTGTCCAACCAGACACACTTGTTTGCATTCGCGTATGATGTTCATTGTTTGGTTTTCACATTTCATCAACAGCTACTTGTTGTTATGTCATTACGTGCAGTCGCTTTTCAGCGGCATTTCAACTATACCTTCCTTTTGGACCCACTCCAAACGAAGCGTTTACAATTGATACTCAAACGCAGATTACATGCAACCACCATGCAAACTGACAGTCAAAATATTCCTCGTTGAGTCGTACAGCCAGTTGGTTGGTTTTCATTTATCACTACATTAGGTCACTGCTTTTTATACGGAAATGCTCGGATTATAACAAAAACAAAATGATACATTTCGCGAGCCGTACCGTGAATGGACGATACTAACGCCTTCTTCGAGGAAGTTTTATGGCGCCACCTTATGTCCGCGGTTGGTTTTTTTTTTTTTTCCGCTCTCTCGCTGAAATGGGATGACGAGATTCTATTAATGGAAGCACAAATTATGTGTACTATATGTATTATATGTATATACATGTAGAGAGAGAGATAGAGAGAGAGAGAGAGAGAGAGAGAGAGTATGTGTGTGTGTGTGTAATATTGACAATATGGAATTTATATTGTCATAATGAAATTTGTATTATTTTGCAATTAATTAATTTGTATATTATTATTTATATGTAAAAGAAAGAAAAATAAAAGATTGACCAAAAAAAAGTGTGTGTGTGTGTGTGTGTGTGAAAGAGAAGGGGTAGAAGACAGATAAGGAAATACCGTTAATTTTACGTTCAAACGTGACTTAGGAAGATGCAAGTACTACAGTATACGATAGAGTGTATAATCGTGTTTGTGAAAAATGAAATTAAGATAGCAAAATGAAAGAGAGAAGGATGGATATTTCGTGGCGGCGGCCTTGTAAATGTACTGCTCTATTGCAAAGAGGAAGTTGTTAACATTTATTGTGTGTGAGTGTTTGTGTGTGTGTGTGTGTGTGTGTGTGTGTGTGTGTGTTTTTATTAATCCATGTAATACGTCAGACGCCAGAGGTACGCAAACCCTAGGCCCACTAAGTAATGAAATCAAAACAACAAATAAGAGTGAAAAAAGTATGATTTTCGCCAGCTAATCAATAAGTTCATTATATACTGGCAATGTATGTCCATTAAAGTGCTTATAGGTGGTAGAGTGACGATTTTGCTAGGCATTTCATACAGTTATGATCAGTGATTAGTGACGTGATGCATTCGTCATAATATTAACGCGCGGGGTGACTTTGCATGGTGCAACAACAAATAGGATTCGCACCTTCGGGTCTCGGAGTTTTCCTGGCTTGTCGACATACCATTTTGGGCGATATTTCCACCGCATAGCGCTTCTCTTTTCAAGGAGTCAATCCTAAAGGGAAAACAACAAAAACTTGTTACTATCTGTTAAGATCTAAATGTAAGCATAAAAAGTCAAGTGGAATTCAAAGATGTTAATGAAAACAGTCTTCATGTCAAAATTATTTTGTACACTTGTGCATGGACATTAAAATGTGCTTTTATTTTTGTGTCTTTCTAGCCACCTGCTGAAGTTCTACAAGATGTTGAGAATTTGAGATAATTCTATGTAGAAAATATTAATCATGGTATGATCATTTTCCTGATCAATATTGTATTCTTTAGATAAAAAGAAAACCCCTACTCCAGAGTCAAAGCTGACTAACAATCTCGAAGAGAAGGTGAACCATGATGACGGGAAGAGAAAGTCTTCGGCAAACTTTGATACGTTCTGAAACATGGAGCACTTCTGCAAACTTAACTGGCTAATTTCTCTTGATTCGTTAAGAATTGCAATGGTTACTACCGCGAGGAAGGTATACCCACGACTACTATACATCCCGACGTGCCCAAGCTGGTTGGAGGCTCGCCCGTAGACCCAGCAAACATGCAGCAACTCTTATGTGAGCAGCATGATTCCATGTGACTTTGGCAAAAGATTTCTGTTGCATTTTTTTTTTTATGTTAGCAGTGAAGAAGACAGCTCTTGTGTTATTTTGCACGATGAAACATGCATTTCATTTGAATATACATTAGGTTTTTGTTTGTTATCTTGCTTGTCTATTTGCGCATTGCCCAAAACTCGTGATAAGTACGTCCCTGCTTCCCTTTTGAGGCTAGTGCCCTCTTGCGACCAAGACGGAGCGGTTTCTCTGAAGGCCAGGGATGTTGTTGCGAAGTTAGCGCGCCTCCCCGTCTAATGCTGACAACGAGGGGGAAATGTTCACTTCGTAAAAGTCGATATTAGGGACTATCGATGATACAGGTGTATACATGCTCAACCATTTATTGATGCGTCATGAAAATGCATTGAGCAAATAGAACCCTAAAAGATGTTTGTTTGCAGTCACTGAATATTGTGTTTAGGACCATTTATTATACTTTTCTCTCTATGAGCTCTATATGCTATAAAGTAATCATCATTGAGTTATGACAGTTTGCCGGACTCGCCGACAGGGAAGCATGACCGAGCGCCGATATGAAGTTCAGTTTGAATTAGTGAAAATTAGAGTCTTTAACATTATTGTACTTATGACAACTATTGCTAGCGTTATTATTGGCTTTCATCATAACTATCATGTTGTTATCATTAACTTGTCGTGCGTGATTTACACTGTGCCTAGTAAACACTTGGTAAGTACATGTATTCGTACGCTATTACCAAAGAGTCATCGTCATCACCCGCAGCGACATATAGTTATAAAATGGTGCAGCTAAATAGCTTTGGTAAAGCGACACAATTGCTCTGACGGTGATTGACCAAGGAATAAAACATATATTTATACACAACACATACACACACATCCATATCATATACACATATTGTATGTGTATATATATATATATATATATATATATATATATATATATATATATATATATATACATATATACATGCATATATTTAGGTCTACATTATGTTTGTGTGTATGTGTAGATATAATATCATAGACGTAAAATGTCTATCATAATTACATTTACGACCATCAACCATTTAAATTCCAGACAGAGTCAAAAGGTCTCGACTGATAAGATAACTGTGCATTTCCCTATTATCAAATGGAGTAAAATACAGGTGAATTCGAATTACACAATGTGCCTTTGCATGGGCAGAGTTGTATTGTAAACACCACCACTATTTGTTGTGAATCCAGAAGTTCTGGAACAGTGCGTTTATTCAAACACGCAAAGATTAAAAAGGCCGCTTCTTGAAAGTAAAACCCTGACATTTTTGTTATCATTATTACTATTAAAGCAGGCATGGATAACGGTCTTTAAAGGTGTTAATTTGTTGGATTTCACACGGGGTGATCGGATGACAGCATCTATACCATTGACTGGTCTTGTAGGTTTTCAACAATTCATGTATTCATGCATTCATTTGTTATTTCGTTCATTTTTCTTTAAATGCCCGCAAATTCGTTTCACAAAGTCATGCGTATGGAACTTTGAAGAGTGTGACGATATTGCTGTCGTGCCTTATAATACGCAGCAACTCAACCGTTTATATCATATACACACATATTTGACAATGCCGGTGCATACTACATGTATCTACTCTTACAAATCGGGAAGAGTGAAATACGTTGGCATCAGAAAAAACAAAAACAATTGAAATTTTGCAAATCACACGCTTCATTCAAATATGTATATAAAAAAACAACAGGGAAGCCGCCTCTTAAAAATGTATTTTTGTCTGAATTTCCAGAAAATGCACAGCATTAAATAGTTTTTATGAAGATGGTAGACGAGTTTCACTGTATTACATATGAAGAGAATGAAAGAGCGGGTACCAATAAAGATCATGTCTAATATTTAGGACTATAACGAAGGGACATACAGTTACCAGTATACGTCATATAGTATAATTGCTATTTCACATCAGATTGTGAGATTTTTTTTTCATTACGTTTGTGATTGTTGTTGTGTTTTTTTGTTTGAATTTACATGGGAATACTTCATTCTTGTCCAAAACAAACATTTGCCAATACTTGTGGTGTTATTTTCTTCTTCTTTTTTTTTCCAATCAAACAATCATAATGCAAACAGGTGATAGAGATAGATATCACAAGGTGTAACGCGTGATTATATTCATGTTTATACTCGCTGGCTAGGCGCCAATTTTGGCTCAACAATACGTTCCTTACAATGTATAGCGAAACCCGGGAATGCAAACAAACAAACAAACAGACGGGCGAGAGAAGTAAATAAACAAAGTGACGGACCATTCATGCTGTTAATTAGATCCCATAGCACCAAAGCGGAGAAATTAGTCAACCGCCGCCGCCGATTTCCCTTATGCGAAGACCTAGGAGTGACAGAGCGTGCCGGGCGGTGCGTTTGAAATGTTGCATTTAAGACGAAGATCCTTCTTTTCAGTGGAATGGCGCAAAAGGACACCGGCAGTTGAGGAAAACACCAATTTTGAAAAGAAGAAAACACCGGTGCTATTGTCTGGTGGCCATTAAGTGTCGGATTTCCGGAAGCTAGCTCGCCACGGTTGTCGTCTGCAGCTGAAACACATAGCCACGTTATCGTTCTTCTGTTTCCTTGACGGTACACACACTGAGTGTGTGTGTGTCTGTGTGTGTTTGTCACGGGAAAATATTGTGTGACCCTATGAGCGCAATCACGTGCTTCCATGGGGGTCACGAGGTGAGAAAATAGATCCATAAACACACGTAATGGGATATACATGAACTAAATTATCATAGTTGTAACAATATGACGACAAATATAGGTTTTCCCATCCATTTTCGCACTTTTGTCATTCAATTTCAAAAATTCATTATTCAATTTCGTCCCGAGAAGCAGGTGGAACGCAAATCCTAACTTCAATTTCATCAATTGTCATTGTAATTCGTTTTACGTCAAACATTTTCGAAGACATAGCATTCAGAATCGTCAATTGTCATTCAAATTCGTCCCTCCCGCTGCGGATCGCAGAATGTGAAGATCAAATTCGTCTTTGTTCACACAACTTCATGAATTTTTCATTCAAATTAGTCAGATGTTGTCGATTCTTTATTTTTATGGTGAACCAACTTTAAGCCGACATATTTTTACTTTCTCTCGTAAATTGTATCGTTACACATTATTTCCTAACCATTTGCTTTAACAATACACACGAAAAACAAGACTGCCAACGAAAATTGATTGAAGGATAAACGACAGTCAAAAGTCATAACCCAGGACAGTATGTCAGTGTCACATTTTGACCTTTAGCTCGTAATGTTCAGGTTTTCCCATCATAATGCATGAAGCAAACTTTAAATTTTGTACCCTGGAAAGCAGAAAACATAATTATGTTATCCATTCTTTGACATTAAACAGGCGACAATTCTACACTTAAATTTTGTCTTTAATCATGTTTGCCTAGAAATCGTTTGTCAGTGTTTTCGTTTGCGAGACGGTACGTCTGTTTGTATCAGTGTGTACTCGGATTGCTTGTGTGTGTATGTCTGTATCTGTGGTTCTGTGTGTGTGTAGGGGGGCACCTGTGTGTATGTTAACTCCTGAATGTAAAATGTGAACGGTTACAGAAAAAAAAAAAACAATACATGAATGGCTGGAAAATCACACCGGGTAGAGATATGAGACGAATATGAATGAAAATTTAACGAAAATGATTGACAAAAGACGAAATCGATCCTGCTGTTTTGAGTGCTGCGAGTGAGACTGACGAATTTGAACTGTAAATGACGAAAATGTACGCCAAATGACTAAATTGTATGGACTTTATTTGAAAATGAACGACGAAAGACGAATTTGAAAGCAAGATTGGCATGTTCCCGACATCCTGCGACGAAAATGAAGTAAAAATTTGTGAAATTGAATGAAAAAAGTTTGAAAATGAATGGGAAAACCTATATATACTAGTTTACATGATGATAACGAAGATATCGTAGTAAATTATGTGGGAAGCTCAATGCTAACTTTCTAATCTGTTTAAAACCAACACCGAGTCATATCAATTTGGGGAAAAGTAAAAATTCACTGCTTCTCTGATTATAATGGTTGTGATAATCTAAAAGTAGTGATATCATTGATATCATTACCATTGTCATTGTTACTATTATCATCGTTTTACGATTAAATCATCTTCAGTATCCAAATCAATTGTTATTGGTAATATAGCACTTGCCTAGGAGGGATTGTAGAACTAGAAGTAGAAGTAGCAGTACATCTTCATCACTGTTCTTTGATTATCATCATTCCGGGAACGCTTGTCATACAATTCGATTTCAGACTCAAAGGAAGAAACATTCCAGTGGAATTACTGAATTGGTAAAGATTGACACCTGTTCTAGGCTGCTCAAAGAATCGCCCATAAGGTAGATTAGTCGAGAATTATTAGACCCGATTCGTAGTTATATCAAATGATTTTTTAATGATATTTTTTGAGATAATTAGAAACCTCCTATGAAATATAGAAAGTCTACAATTCTAAGAGGAATTCAAAGTTTATTTGACGAAAATTGTTTTGAAATAGCTGAGATATCCAAAACAAAGCAATCCTAATATTGTAATAAAAGGTGGGACTCACCTTTCAGTAGGATCGCTTTGTTTTACATGGTTTTGGGATATCTCAGCCATTTCAAAACCGATTTTTCATCAAATGAACTTTATATTCTTCTTAGGATATACATTTTCATAAAGTAGTTTCTAAGTACCTCGCAAAAAAGTTAAAAACTGAATCCTTACCTCAACCAATACTATACTATACTAGCCCTTTAAATCGCGTTTCAGGGTTTGATTTCTGTCGCACGACCGAGTTGGGTGGTTGCGTCTTCGAGCACTGATAGCCATTTAAGCTACCTTCAACATTGATCAAAATAATTCTGATTAAATCCTTAGTTTCATCAGAATTCCACAATAGTTAAGCATGGTACAACCAAAGAGATAGAGTCAAAATGATCGATCTACACAGGTGATGGCATCCATTATCCATTAATCGTGATTTTTTTCTTTTTTTTTGTTTTAGTTATATTCCTATATAGTCTGTTGTCAAAGAGGAAAATCGCGTGTCAACTGTAGCCACGTGACGACAGGCGAATGGTGCTTCATTTTAATAATGACATGCATGAGATCGGTGACATACTTCGTAAACATTTCTTCAATTCTTAATGAACCACTGATAAGAATTCTATTTCCACCCAATTTTGGAGTCTTGACACACGCACACATACACACACATACACACACACACACACACATACACACACATGAAGAGACCTTCACATATTGAGTAATTATATCACTTAAAGGGATCGTATAGTTTTGGCTGAGACCTAATTTAAGGTTTCTAACATTTTTTGGTGAGGTAATGAGAAACCTCTTACAAAAATATGAAAGAGCATGTAATTCTATGAGGAATTCAACGTTTATTTGATGAAAATTGGTTTTGAAATGGCTGAGATTTCCAAAAAAAGAGCAATTCTAATAAAGTGTGGGACCCACACTTTATTATGATCGCTTTGTTTTACTTTGTTTTTGGATGTTTCAGTCATTCCAAACCGGATTTTCATCAAATAAACTTTGAATTCCTCTTAAAATGGTATGCTCTGTACTATATCATAAGTGTTTTCTTGGTATCTCGCAAAAATTTAAAAGCCCAATTTTCATCTCCACCAAAACTGTACCATCCCTTTAAACATATCTCACGTAACAATCCTGCAGGTAGAGGAAGCAGAAGCAAAACAACAATTGTTAAAAATAATTATCTGTAAAGGGATGAGGTAATATACCAGGATTTTTAACAGTTTCTGTTTTTATGGAAGTGTTATAAACTTTTAGGTTTTTTTTTTTTGGGGGGGGGGGGAGGGAAGAATGACGATTGATGCATCCGTATACTGTTTTATCACGTCATGAAAATGCTGGGTTGGATTTTGTTCAAGACAAGTCTCAAAGATATTCGAATGTAGGTCGCTTGATTGCATAAAATGAACTTTAAAGAGTTTGTTATTGGTTAGAATAAATTACGCTCTTCCGATGCATTATAGAATGTAATGAACAATATATGAGTATATCAGAGGAGTTTGAAAAACGGGATGCCATGCATGGTTGTCAGCGTGGTCAGCTGTCTGCCTTATTGATCATACTTGTTATGTTATAGCCGAAGAAAATGCTTTCAAAATGAGGCAAAAGGTAGCATAAATGTTTGTTGTCGTTTTTTTCTGGCAAAACAGGCCAGCACAAAGAATTAAGAACGTCACAAACAAGCCGATGACACTGTCATTTTTTTCAATTCGATCAAGTATCATTCTATAATACAATATGATATAATATAGCATTATTGTATAATCTGTAATATAATATAATATGATATAATATAATATAATATAATATAATGTAATATAATGTAATATAATATATAATATAATACAAAGTAATATAATATAATACAATACAATACAATATGATATAATATAATATAATATAATATGATATAATATAATATAATATGATATGATATACACCATGGATTATGATATACAATGTATAATATATAAGATAATATAACATAACATAACAATCATATAAAAGTAAAATGGCGACTGGCTGGAATGCTCCCTAGAGCTAGGGAGTGGAGAGTGAGCACGGTAGTGTCAGTGCTGATTGGAAACAATGTATCCAGTGACCGGGGTACTGATAGTCTGCAAAGCTCATTGAAATTCTTAACAAGTCTTAAATGCGCTATATAAAAACTAGTTATCATGATTATTATCAATATGTTATGTGCCTGTATGAAAAACGATTTTGAATATGCTAATGTTTTCGGAAGAACGCTTTGATCTAAACTCTGTTTTTGAATTTAAAAAAAAGCTTAAAAAATAACAATGAAACAACATCGTATTCTACCTGATTTCTTGAAGTGGGAATTGTAAACTTGATACCTTGTGTACATCTTGTTTCGGAAACATTGTGTAGTAGTTTTCCTCTGTAGTGTCCAAAAGTGTCTTAATTTTGGAAAATGTTATTGTTTTAAACTCTATTTTCAGTAAAACACTGTCTTTTTAAACCAAAATTTAAAGATTATTGACGGAGAATCACAGCGTCCAAATGCAACAAATACAAACAAAACGTTTTTTATAGCATCATTATGACGAATTTATTAATCATAGAATACAAATAGAAAATCATATTACATGATATAACGAATGTGGTGATTCTAGGTGCATACCTCTGGTTGCCAGGGGAGGAAAAGGCAAACTTAATTACTTGTAGACAATGCTTATACCTAATCACGTTAAACACTTTGTGTATGGGTTTCACAATCTTAGCATGTACTGTTTCAGATATTAACCTTTTTCTTTGTCATTGTAAACACTTTATACTGAAAGTGTTTATTTTCATATTCATTAACACGTTTAGAAGTTTATGAGGTGTTGCAGAAAAGCGTTTAGCAATAAACGCGTCACGGCATTCATAGAATAAATACATTGACGTGTTTAAAAACCAAACATTATTATAAGTGTGTAGGTGTTTATGAAAGACCCAAGTGTTTATGAAGGTGTTCTGATGGGTTCCATGACATTTGCTCCTGCTACAATTACTCCCAGGTGTTTATGGAGGTGCTCTGATGATGTGTTTATAAAGTATTTAAGTGTTTATGAAAGTGTTCTGATGAAGTGTTTATGAAGTTTTTTAGTGTTTATGAAAGTATTCCATCGTAGTGTTTATATATAACATGTAAACGCGTTTACGTGGTTATAAAATGCTACAGATAACTGTTTATGAAAGTGTTTAAATCCTAAACACTACCTTTTACAGTGTAACGTTTCACAGATTATATCTTACACACTAAGACTATTCAACCACTGAATATTTTGCATTGTTCGGTGTGTATGTATCAAATCAAAATGTGTTATGAACTTCGTCTTATACATATAAAATATACAATATATAATATATAATTTATAATTTGTAATATATATATGTATAATATGTATATATAATGATTATATATATGTATTATATGAAGATATATATATATATATATATATATATATATATATATATATACATATATATATATATTTCGATATTAATACATAGAGTACCACTGCATAAGGGGAAAAAAGAATGGTCTTGTGGAAGGCGACTTAATTCTTATATCTTTCGATGTCACGTTTTTTTTTCTCTGTGACCAGTTACCTAGAAACTGTGGAACAATTCCCTGAACATAATTATGCTGAAGCAGTCTCTGCCTGATTGGTCAAGAAACTATGACCGAGAGGAGATAGTCTCCCAAGAATTTTCCTTTTGAAGTCACGCGACATCCATGGCCCCGTCCTCTGAGGAGCTGATGGGCGTCAACTAAAGGCCACCGCACACTACACGATCAGACTGGTCTTAAAGTCTTAAGCCAAGCTGGGTCTTAAGACCAGTCGTACGACCAGACACCGCACACTATACGACCCGACTGTAAAGCGCGCGCAGTGCGCACTGCGTGC